>NC_140690.1:1337500-2537500 GCF_054131305.1 Coturnix japonica | reverse complement strand
GGGCAGAAGCTGCTGTCGGGCATATGTGCGCCAGATGTATCGGGCAGGAGCTGCTGTGGGTCAGATGTGGGTCACATCTTTGGGGCAGGAGCTGAGGTGGGTCAGAGGTGGGACTGATCTATTGGGCAGGAGCTGCTGTGGGGCTAATGTGGGTCAGATCTATAGGGAAGGTGCTGCTGTGGGGCTGATGTGGGTCACATCTATGGAGCAGGAGCTGCTGTGAGGCACATGTGGGTCGGGTCTATGGGGCAGGTACTGCTGTGGGGCTGATGTGGGTCGGATCTATGGGCCATGTGCTGCTATGGGGCACATATGTATCAGATCTATGGGGCAGAAGCTGTTGTGGGGCACATGTGGGTCAGATCTATGGGTCAGGAGGTGCTGTGAAGTTGATGTGGGTAAGATCTATGGAGCAGGAGCTGCTGTGGCTCAGATCTATGGGGCAAGAGATGCAGTGCGGCTCCTGTGGATCTGATCTATGGAGCAGGAGCTGCTGTGTGGCTGATGTGGTTCAGGTCTATGGGGCAGGAGCTGATGTGGGCCAGATGTGGGTCTGATCTCTGGGGCAGTAGCTGCTGTGGGTCAGATCTATGGGGCAGGAGCTGCTGTGGGGTAGATGTGGGTCAGATCTATGGGGCAGGAGCCGCTTTGGGGCTTATGAGGGTTAGATCATTTCGGTAGGAGCTGCTGTGGGTCAGATATATGGGGCAGGAGATGCAGTGGGGCAGTTGTGGGTCAGATCTATTGGGAAGGATCTGCTGTGGGGTAGATGTGGGTCAGATATATGGGGCAGGAGCTGCTGTGGGGCAGATGTGGGTCTGATCTATGGGGCAGGAGATGTTGTGGGTCACATGTGGTTCAGATCTATGGGGCAGGAGCTGCTGTGGAGCTGATGTCGGTCAGATCTATGGGGCAGGAGCTGCTGTAGGGCTGATTGGGTTCAGATCTATGGGGCAGGAGATGATGTGGGGCACATTTATTTCAGATCTATGGGGCAGGAGTTGCTGTGGGGCACATGTGGGTCAGATCCAAGGGGGAGGCGCTGCTGTGGGGATGATGTGGCTCAGATCTATGGGGCAGGAGCTGCTGTTGGGCAGATGTGGCTCAGATCTATGGGGTAGTTGCTGCTATGGGGCAGATTTGGGTCAGGTATATGGGGCAGGAGCTGCTGTGGGGCTGATTGCGGTAAGATCTATAGGGCAGGAGCTGCTGTGAGGCAGATGTGGGTCAGATCTATTGGGAAGGATCTGCTGTGGGGTAGAGGTGGGTCAGATCTATGTGGCAGGAGCTGCTGTGGAGCTGATGTGGGTCAGATCTATGGGGCAGGAGCTGCTGTGGAGCTGATGTGGGTCAGATCTATGGGGCAGGAGCTGCTGTAGGGCTGATTGGGGTCAGATCTATGGGGCAGGAGATGATGTGGGGCACATTTGTGTCAGATCTATGGGGCAGGAGTTGCTGTGGGGCACATGTGGGTCAGATCCAAGGGGGAGGCGCTGCTGTGGGGTATATGTGGGTCAGATCTATGGGGCAGGAGCTGCTGTGGGGATGATTGGGGTCAGATCTATGGGGCAGGAGATGATGTGGGGCACATTTGTGTCAGATCTATGGGGCAGGAGTTGCTGTGGGGCACATGTGGGTCAGATCCAAGGGGGAGGCGCTGCTGTGGGGTATATGTTGGTCAGATCTATGGGGCAGGAGCTGCTGTGGGGCAGATGTGGCTCAGATGTATGGGGTAGTTGCTGCTATGGGGCAGATTTGGGTCAGGTATATGGGGCAGGAGCTGCTGTGGGGCTGATTGCGGTAAGATCTATAGGGCAGGAGCTGCTGTGAGGCAGATGTGGGTCAGATCTATTGGGAAGGATCTGCTGTGGGGTAGAGGTGGGTCAGATCTATGTGGCAGGAGCTGCTGTGGAGCTGATGTGGGTCAGATCTATGGGGCAGGAGCTGCTGTGGAGCTGATGTGGGTCAGATCTATGGGGCAGGAGCTGCTGTAGGGCTGATTGGGGTCAGATCTATGGGGCAGGAGATGATGTGGGGCACATTTGTGTCAGATCTATGGGGCAGGAGTTGCTGTGGGGCACATGTGGGTCAGATCCAAGGGGGAGGCGCTGCTGTGGGGTATATGTGGGTCAGATCTATGGGGCAGGAGCTGCTGTGGGGATGATTGGGGTCAGATCTATGGGGCAGGAGATGATGTGGGGCACATTTGTGTCAGATCTATGGGGCAGGAGTTGCTGTGGGGCACATGTGGGTCAGATCCAAGGGGGAGGCGCTGCTGTGGGGTATATGTTGGTCAGATCTATGGGGCAGGAGCTGCTGTGGGGCAGATGTGGCTCAGATGTATGGGGTAGTTGCTGCTATGGGGCAGATTTGGGTCAGGTATATGGGGCAGGAGCTGCTGTGGGGCTGATTGCGGTAAGATCTATAGGGCAGGAGCTGCTGTGAGGCAGATGTGGGTCAGATCTATTTGGAAGGATCTGCTGTGGGGTAGAGGTGGGTCAGATCTATGGGGCAGGCGCTGCTGTGGGGCAGAAGTGGGTCAGATTTAACGGGCAGGAGCTGCTGTGGGGTAGAGGTGGGTCAGATCTATGGTGCAGGTGCTGCTATGGGGCACATGTGTGTCAGGTCAATGGGGCAGGAGCTGCTGTGGGGCACATGTGGGTCAGATCTATGGGCAGTAGCTGCTGTGGGGAAGATGTGGGTCTGATCTATGGGGCAGGGGCTGCTCTGGATCACATGTGGGTCAGATATATGGGGCAGGAGCTGCTGTGGGGATGATTTGGGTCAGATCTATGGGGCAGGAGCTGCTATGGGGCAGATGTGGGTCAGATCTATGGGGCAGGAGCTGCTGTGGGGCAGATGTGGGTCTGAACAATGGGGCAGGAGTTGCTGTGGGGCTGATGTGGGTCAGTTCTATGGGGCAGGAGCTGCTGTGTGGCTGATGAGGGTCAAATCTATGGGGCAGGAGCTGCTGTGTGGCTGATGATTTGGGTCAGATCTATGGGGCAGTAGCTGCTGTGGGGCTGATGTTGGTCAGATCTATGGGGCAGGAGCTGCTGTGGGGCAGATATGGGTCATCTTGATGGGCCAGGAGCTGCTGTCGTGCAGATGTGGGTCAGATCTATGGGGCAGTAGCTGCTGCGGGGCAGATGTGGGTCAGATCTATGGGGCTCGAGATGCTGTGGGTCAGATCTATGGGGCAGGTGATGCTGTGGGTCAGATCTATGGGGCAGGAGCTGCTGTGGGGCACATGTGGGTACGATGTATAGGGCAGGAGCTGCTGTGGGGCTGATGTGGGTCAGATCTATGGGACAGGAGCTGCTGTGGGGCTGATGTTGGTCAGATCTATGTGGCAGGAGCTGCTCTGGGGCATATGTGGGTCAGATCTATGGGGCAGGAGCTGCTGTGGGGCAGATGTGGGTCAGAACAATGGGGCAGGATCTTCTGTGGGGCAGATTTTCGTCACATCTATGTGGGAGAAGATGGTTTCGGGCTGATGGGGGTCTCAACTATGCGGCAGGAGCTGCTGTGGGGCTGATGTGGGTCGTATCTTTAGGGCAGGAGCTGCTGTGGGTCAGATCTATGGGGCAGGATATGCAGTGGGGTAGATGTGGATCAGATCTATGGGGCAGGCACTGCTGTGTGTCTGATATGGGTCAGATATATGGGGCAGGAGCTGCCATGGGGCAGATCTATTGGGCAGGAGCTGCAGTGGGTCTCATGTTGTTCAGATCTATGGGGCAGGAGCTGCAGTGGGTCTCATGTTGTTCAGATCTATGGGGCAGGAGCTGCTGTGGGGCACATGTGGGTCAGATCTATGGGGGTTGAGCTGCTGTGGGGCTGATGTGGGTCAGATCTATAAGGCAGGAGCTGCTTTTGGAAAGATGTGGGTCTGATCTATGGGGCAGGAGTAGCTGTGGGGCAGATGAGGGTCAGAATTATGGGGAAGGAGCTGCTGTGGGGCTGAGGGGGGTCGGATCTATGGGGCAGGAGATGCTGTGTGTGTAGGTCTATGGGGCAGAAGCTGCTGTCGGGCATATGTGCGCCAGATGTATCGGGCAGGAGCTGCTGTGGGTCAGATGTGGGTCACATCTTTGGGGCAGGAGCTGAGGTGGGTCAGAGGTGGGACTGATCTATTGGGCAGGAGCTGCTGTGGGGCTAATGTGGGTCAGATCTATAGGGAAGGTGCTGCTGTGGGGCTGATGTGGGTCACATCTATGGAGCAGGAGCTGCTGTGAGGCACATGTGGGTCGGGTCTATGGGGCAGGTACTGCTGTGGGGCTGATGTGGGTCGGATCTATGGGCCATGTGCTGCTATGGGGCACATATGTATCAGATCTATGGGGCAGAAGCTGTTGTGGGGCACATGTGGGTCAGATCTATGGGTCAGGAGGTGCTGTGAAGTTGATGTGGGTAAGATCTATGGAGCAGGAGCTGCTGTGGCTCAGATCTATGGGGCAAGAGATGCAGTGCGGCTCCTGTGGATCTGATCTATGGAGCAGGAGCTGCTGTGTGGCTGATGTGGTTCAGGTCTATGGGGCAGGAGCTGATGTGGGCCAGATGTGGGTCTGATCTCTGGGGCAGTAGCTGCTGTGGGTCAGATCTATGGGGCAGGAGCTGCTGTGGGGTAGATGTGGGTCAGATCTATGGGGCAGGAGCCGCTTTGGGGCTTATGAGGGTTAGATCATTTCGGTAGGAGCTGCTGTGGGTCAGATATATGGGGCAGGAGATGCAGTGGGGCAGTTGTGGGTCAGATCTATTGGGAAGGATCTGCTGTGGGGTAGATGTGGGTCAGATATATGGGGCAGGAGCTGCTGTGGGGCAGATGTGGGTCTGATCTATGGGGCAGGAGATGTTGTGGGTCAGATCTATGGGGCAGAAGCTGCTCTGGGGCTGATTTGGGTCAGTTTTTTGGGAAAGGTGCTGCTTTGGGGCTGATGAGGGTCAGATCTATGGGGCAGGTGGTGCTGTTGGTCTCATTGGTGTAAGATCTATGGGGCAGGAGCTGCTGTGGGACTGATGTGGGTCAGATCTATTTGTCAGGAGCTTCTCTGTGGCACATGTGGGTCAGATCTATGGGGAGGGAGCAGCTGTGGGACTGATGGTGTTTAGATCAATTGAGCAGGAGCTGCTGTCGGTCAGAACTATGGGGCAGGAGCTGCTGTGAGGCAGAGGTGGGTCAGATCTATGGGTCACGAGCTGCTGTGGGTCAGATCTATGGGGCAGGAGCTGCTGTGGGACACATGTGGTTCAGATTTATGGGTAGGTGTAGCTGTGGGGCTCATGTGGGTCAGACCTATGGGGCAGGAGCTGCTGTGTGGCTGATATGGTTCAGATCAATGGGGCAGGAGCTGCTGTGGGGCTGATGTGGGTCAGATCTATGGGGCAGGAGCTGGTGTGGGGCTGATTTGGGTCAGATCTATGGGGCAGGAGCTGCTGTGGGGCAGATCTATGGGACAGGCTCTGCTCTGGGGCACATCTGGGTAAGATCTATGGGGCAGCAGCTGCTGTGGGGTAGATGTGGGTCAGATCTATGGGCCAGGAGCTGCTGTGGGGCAGATGTAGGTCAGATCTATGGGGCAGGAGCTCTTGTGGGACTGATGAGGGTCAGACCTCTAAGGCTGGAGCTGATCTGGGTCAGATCTATGTGTCAGGAGCTGATGTGGGTCAGATCTATCGGGCAGAAGCTGTTGTGTTGCAGATGAGGGTCAGATCTATGGGGCAGGAGCTGCTGTGGAGCTGATGTGGGTCAGATCTGTAGGGCAGGAGCTGCTGTGGGGTAGACGTGGGTAAGATCTATGGGGCAGGAGCTGCTGTCGGGCTGATGTGGGTCAGATCTATGGGGCAGGAGCTGCTGTGGGGCAGATGTGGGTCTGATCTATGGGGCAGGAGCTGCTGTGTGTCAGATATATGGGGCAGGAGAAGCTGTGGGTCAGATCTATGGGGCAGGAGCTGCTGTGGGGCACATGTGGTTCATATCTATTGGGAAGGAGCTGCTGTGGGGCAGATGTGGGTCATATCAATGGGGTAGCTGTTGCTGTGGGTTAGATCTATGGGGCAGAAGCTCCTTTCGGGCATATGTGAGTCAGATGTATAGCAATACCTGGCCCATAGATGTGACCCTCATCAGCCTCACAGCAGCTCCTGCCCCATAGATCTGACCAACATCAGCCCCACAGCAGCTCCTGCCCCATAGATCTGAACCACATCTGACCCACAGGAGCTCCTGCCCCATAGATCTGACTCACATATGCCCGACAGCAGCTTCTGCCCCATAGATCTAACCCACAGCATCTCCTTCCCCAGTGATATGACCCTCATCAGACCAACAGCTGCTCCAGCCCAATAGATATGACCCACATATACCCCTCAGCAGGTTATGCCCCATAGATCTGACCCACATGTGCCCCACAGCAATTCCTGCCCCATAGATCTGACCCACAGCAGCTCCTGCCCCATAGATCAGACCCACATCTGCCCCACAGCAACTCCTGCCCCATAGATCTGACCCACAAGAGCCCCAAAGAAGCTCCTGCCCCATAGATCTGACTCACGCCTGCCCCACAGCTGATTTGCCTCTTAGATCTGACCCACATCAGCCCCAGAGGAGCTACTGCCCCATAGATCTGACTCACATGTGCACCAGAGCAGCTTCTGCCCCAAAGATCTGATCCACATGTGCCCCACTGCATCTCCTGCCCCATACATCTGACCCACAACAGATCCTGCCCCATAGATCAGACCAACATCTGCCCCACAGCAGATCCTGCCCAATTGATCTATCCCCCATCAGCCCCACAGCAGCTCCAGCACCATAGATCTGACCCACATCTGCCCCACAGCAGCTCCTGCCCCATAGATCTGACCCCCCTCAGCACCACAGCACCTCCTGCCCCATAGATCTGATCCACATCTACCCACCTTTGAAGTACTTTGGTCCTTCTCTGCCAGTCGATCGCCGCAGCATCTGGTTGTCTCCTGCTCAACACTCTGTCCTACATCCCTCCTACACAGGCCAGAAACCAAGGTTCAGAAAGTATAAGGGATCCCCAAGGGTCTGAGGCGTCTTCCCTGCTGGAACAGCAATGGAGGACACAAGACCACAAGAAGCCAGATTCAGGCAGAGAAGCTTGAGGGTGCAGCCATCTGCATTAAGGTTGCTATGGTTTGGCGTTGCAAATACTACTCTGCCTGACTGGGGCAGGGCAGGCTTACGCAAGTGTTTAAGCAGACGTCTTTCTGGTCCTGTAGGAAGCAGCAGGTCTGAATTAAAAGGAGCAATGAGGCAAGGAGTGCCCTGAGCTTGTTTCCTAAATAGAAGGCAGTGTGGGACAATTTGAGGAACAGGAATTCAACTACTGTAATGCAGAGCACTATTTTTGTCGCCTTCCAGCAGTCACCGATTAATGGAAGATTCTTGTCCTTCCCAGACTCCACTGTTGGTAACTCACATCTACAGCCTCTCTGGGCAGCCTGTGCCATTGCCTCACCACCCTCTGTCTGAAAAAGTTTCCCCCTAGTATCTAACCTAACATGTAGCCTAATTCTCCTCTCTTTATTCACAGGAGATGTGCTCTAGACCTCTAATTATCATTCTGACCTTCCTCTGGAGCTAATCCAGAAGCTCTGCACCTTTCTTGTGCTGTGGGCTCCAGATCTGGACACAGTACTGCAGATGGGGACTCATGAAGGCAGAGTGGAGGGGAGCAAGAGCCTACTTCTCCATGCTGCCACTTCTCTGTGGATACAGTTGGTCTTCCAGACTGCAAGCACACACTGCTGGTTCATGTCCATCTTTTTGTCCACCAGAACCTCCAAATCGTTCTCCACATTTCTTCCATGAGGAACAGCTCCATGATCTTCCCAGGCACAGAGGTAAGGCTCACTGGCCTGTAGTTTCCCATGTGATTTCCTTCCTGCCTTTCTAAAAACTGGGAGTGATGTTTCCCTTTTCCAGACCCCAGGGACTTCTCCTGCCTTCTTCTGACAGCCATGACTTTTCAAATACGGTGGAGAATGGCTGGGTGAGCGTATCAACCAGCTCCCTCATGACTCTGGGAAGCACGTCATCCTGCCCCATGGACTTGGACATATCCAGTCTTATGAGGAGGTCTTGGACTTGCTCGTCTCTTACAGTAGGAAGGATTTTGCTCCCCTGGTGTCCACCTAAATGTTCAGAGACATGAGTGTCATTCACTTTCTAGGCTCTTCTTGTGGCTCCTTAAAGTCCAAGAAGTCTCATTTTCAGCTCTCCTTACGCTTTTACCACACAAAGTAACCTGTTCCAGTTGCTTTCTCTTGTGGAAGGACAAAGGAGATTGACAGTGCACCATAAGTCAGAATATAAACTGCTGCTATACAGAAAATATTTCTGATTTCTTCAGTATTTGTCTGGAAGACAAAGCTCATAGAAAAATGTTCTAAAGTGTGAAGAACGAGCCCCTTTCAGGACTGAAAATGACTTCTGCTTTAGATGAATAACATGAATGTCTTACAGGCAAAAAATACTAATCTGGAAAATATGAAATAGGAGTCAGAAAAGTTCCTGATGAGCTGCACATGAAGAGTATGGCAGAGTTTCCTTAGGGTAACCATCTTCTTTATTACCCTACAGGAATGGGTAACAAGGGCAGGAGTATGGTTCATCATTCCCTTCTTAGTTTGATGGCAGCTCCCTCTTTGTGCTGGGAAGGTAAATAATGATGGGAGAGACCCCTGGGTTTTGGTGGGACATGAAATATCTGTGGTCACAGCAGGTATGTGTCAGCTGTCACAAGGCAGACATACACAGGTAATGCAGGGTAAATTAAACGAGAGCCTGTACAATGAATATGATTAAAAACTGTGTAATAACAGCTCAACAAGAAAACCACTTGAAAGAAAGCAGGGGATCTGGCAGTGTGAATATATGCTAATTATAGAATGGATATTTGGCTGACGTTAGTAAGAATGTGCAATGTGTAATTTTTATGTGTCAGATAAGTACAATAGGCTGTTTTCTATGTTTAAGAAACCCTGACACTTGGGTCTCCAGGCTGTCTCCCCAAGTTATTCCCTAGTGTGCTTCACAACACTAAGAATGTGGAACTGGATCATTCTCTTAGCCCTCTTGCGTTGCTAAGTGTGAGATCCTCTGTTCAGAATTGGATTAGCTATCAATGAGTGATGCACAGATGCTATGGCAGACCCACAGTCCTTCCACTTCTGCCCTCCTACTGCTGACCTGTGAGCGCAGATGTACTGTTCTATAAGATGCTTTAGAGAGCTCAGGCTTAGCCAGTTGCTGCACCCACAGAAAGGCAGAGGGAAGGGCTGAAAGTCTGTGGTGACAAAGCTGGGCTGCTGAGGGGCTGATTTTCAGTTCTGTCACAGAAATCCCAGGGCCATTTGCAGTCCTTCAGGCAACTGCCCATTTGTAATAGGCTGACCAACTTGTCTTGTGCGTCACATCTGTTCAGGCTGCAGAATTCTTTGAGCAGGGTTCATTTCCTATGGAGAAAACCTCACTCTGTTTGGGTCTCTCCCTTTCTACAAAGAAAGGAAAATGACAGCAATCAAAATGATAAACACAAACATAGGACATTGCTTAGTTAGGATGTGTTTAACAGTCAACAGCGGTGTAACACTTATTCCTCAGGCAAAGAAAATAAGAAAACGAGCCATCTGGGCTTGTCTCTTCCCAGTTTTGAATGAGGCAACAGCATTAATCTTTTATTCCCTCCATTTTGGGCCTGGTAAACTTGGAGTTCTGAGAGATGTGGTTTTTGGTGAATAGATGTGGCCTTCAGTATTCTCCTTTTACTCCAAAGTCTGAATCTCTGCATTCCCCCATATCACATTAATGCTTTCTTTCCCCTCCCCACTCCCAATAAATAAATAAATAAATAAAAACAAAAATTAATAAAAATAAAAAAGCAAGCTCTCAGCTTATGAAGAAATAGCTGACAACAACCTTCTGGACAAAGCGTTTTTATGGAGTACAGTTCATATTTATAGGGAAAAAAGATCCAGAACTTTGTGCTCTGTAGTCTCCCAGTACCATATCCCACACATGCTAACACACCCTTAGGACAAAGATTACAACTGGAAATAATGATGTGGCAGTTATCCTCCACCCTGATAAAACTTCATCCATTGATGAAAAAGGTGTGTTCCACAACCTAGTGCTCATGCCATGTGGTTCCTATCAGTGGGAGAAAGTAAGGGGGAAAGCTAGAAGGTACTGTTCACATTAAGGAAATACAAGAGAAGATTTTTTTTGTTTTCCTGCACAGAGGTTGCCTTGCTTAAGCTTTATTCTGCTATGGAGGAAATGCATACACTTTTCTTCCTCATTTTCCCTTGCTAACAGAGGGAAAAGTCTGACAAGAAGAGTTATTGTCACCTTCCTCATCCTTACTACTTGCTGACACTGGAGAAGAAAATCCTCTGGGGACTACATGGCTTTGTTTCTTGGCTGTCTACTGTGCAGTTGTCCCTTCTCTTCACTTTCTCATTTCCTTAAGGTAACATCAAGCTGATGTGTGCAGCCCACCAATAAAAGTCTGTGGAAGTAAGCCTTTCTCAGGAGGTGCTGTGCTACTGTCCTCACTCATTTGCAAAGTTCCCTCTCCATTCTTTAGCATAATCTCCATGTGGGAATGGCAGGGGGCAGTTACAGAAGGAACTGCCAGACCCCAAAGCAGAGCTGGTGCAGGAGGGTACCACACAGCCATGACTTCAGGTTGGGAACTCAGAAGACCATCATACTTGAGCAAGGAAGAGTCCCTTTAAATAATGAGATGTGCAGAAACACCAATGAGTAGAGAAATAAAAATTCTGGCCTTTTCAGTTTATCATATTGGCTTATAAGTTGTGAGAAATCTATGCTAGTTCTTTGAGAGGGACAGATTTTGTTTCTCTACTATTCAGCTTACATTTGCACCACTGAGTTACTGATGGAAAAGGAATGTTACCTATAACAAAGATAAGCTTTATCTACTGATTGCTTTAAATAAACCCTCATTCCTTTCAGCTTTCACAGCTTGTAGTCTGTTAATCCCGTCAATCATTGACTTTAAATGTAGGAAATATGTAGTAAATGATTCTCAGCGTGTGTCAGAGAATCCAGCCACGAGCCTAAGAACAAGTAGGGGCCCTAGCCTTAAAAGAAACTGGGGGTGGGGAGTCAAACCACATTTGGGCCACCACCACAATAAATAAAATCCAGGCAAAATATGGGTGAACCATGGGCTGACAGATCAGCCTCAAAGGGTTAAAGTAAAGGGGTCAGCCAGGTTGGATGGCCCTGTTCTAACCTGACCTGCTGGGTAGCAGCGCTCCCATGGCAGGGGTTGGGTGGGCCCTGAGGTCCCTTCCAACCCAACTATTCTGTGGTTCTATGATCCTTGAGAGCCCCTTCCAAATCGGGATATTCCGTGATTCAATCTCGTGTGCTGAGCGCTCCCTCTGCTGGCACACACACATAGCTGGATTTTTCCCTACTCAGGCTGGGAAAAAAACACGCCAGTGGAGCTGATGAAATGAAAGAGGTCATCGAAACAGAGCCCGTGGGGACTTGAAGGCTGAGCTTACCTTTTCTTCTTGGTACAGTTAGCGATCAGCGTCGTTCATTACCTTCAGCACCATGCAGATAGCGCCTGTATTTTACACAGGCCTTAGAGCTGGTTTTCTTTCACTTATTAACTGGAACGGCCAGTAAAAGAATCTGAAGTTTTTCTTCAGTTTCTGATAACAGGGCAACAAGTTTGTTTAGTCACTTCTTTTTTACAAAAGCTGTGACCTGAGGAACGGATTTATAAGCAGAGCATTTCTACACTCATGTAAAAATCCTGTGGAATGCAAATGTCCAGAAGAATTTTAGCACCCACTGTGGGGTTTGTCCTTCCAGTGCAGAGCAGACTGGCACATTGTTCAGCCTTGTCTGTTTAGAGCATAAAGTCCAAGAATGGCACCACATGAAAGTTTGTCATGCAAGGATCAAGTACCCCTCATAGTCAGCACCATCAGCTCCCACAATATCCCACAGCACAGCACTGAGGACCTGAGTGGAAGGTGGTGGGATACCTGTCTATGTTCCCATGATGCTGCCTCTAGGACACATGCTCATCCCTGGATAAGCAGTATAGCAAAAACACAACATCAGAAAACAAAGATTCCATCTTTCTGTTTTTCCTTGTCTATTGCTACAGAATTTCTTGTTCCATTGGGCTCGAATCCATAATGGCTTATATATGGATATGACAGTCCTGTCCTCTTTCCCCTCTAAACATGTGTACAACCACACAAGCAGCCAGACACAGCCCTGACACAGTTGCCATTCACAATCACTATCCCCCAGGGCAGCACAGTAAGCTTTCATCCCACAGGATGAACTACTGCTTTAATGGAGAGGGGAAAACACAGGGGGCAGCCAGAGACAGCTTTGTTCTGCTCTGGATGCATCTCCAGCAAAATCACGTTCAGTTAGGTGGCATACATCTCACAGTAACAGAGGGCAGTTTGCTATCTGCAGAAAAGGTGAAAACCAAAAGAAGTATTATTCACAAAACATAAAGAAATACTGTTATATGTCTTCTCTTTGAGTCACTATACACAGTCATTACAGAAAAAATGTTCTCCTTGCTGGGCACTGCAGCAGGATTTAGTTACGTCTTCTCTTACAGATCCACATCTTATTCATGCTTACACCATGTCAAGTCAAAATGAGGACGGGCATTTTGTAGATGCGTGGTATGAGAGGCCAATATTCTGTTAGTAATGCTTTCCTCCCAAGGTTTGAAGGCAGCACCTTTTCCAGCCTCATTTCAAATACTGCATCACATTTAAATCCCAGCTTTCCTAACACAGATGCAATGTTAGGAAGCCATGTGAGGAAAGACAGGGATGGCTTTAAGTCTCTAAATAAGAAGAAAGAGAATCATCATCAAGGAGGCTGACTGACTGAAAAAGAATGTGCTTTTCCAGGCCATTTCTGAAGGTACAGCTGAGGGCTAACCCATAACAGTTACTTTACTTGTTGAATAACATTTTTATGTATGTGTTTTATGTTTTGCTTTTTGTCACTTTGCCTCATGTTTAATTGCTCTGTTCCAAAGTTTTGCTGAAGGGAACTGAGGAATGATTTGAATGGCAGTAAATGTGGATATCACAGATCCAAAACATGGCCAGAACTCAACATTGTAAAAGCTGCGATTTGACCCTCGCTCAACAAATACTTTGTACATTTAAACAGGCAAAAAAAGAACCAGCTTTCAACTGAGATGAAACCACAGATCAGAGATGAACATTTCATTAAATACTGGACAAAGCAGTAGAAACTCTTGCTCTCTTCTTGTTTGCAGATCATGAGAGTTCAGAAAAGCCCATGGAATTATATCTGATTTATAATCTGATTTATAAGCAGCACTGCATTGAGACAAGATGGGGATGAAAGGACAGAGCACAGCTCTGGTGAAAAGGGCTGGGCATCACCTTGGGGTGATCATTGTGACTCCATGTTGGGAGTGGCCGAAGCCCCCATCACAAACACGTGCCATCACAATGACACCCCATCAGAACCCCCAGGGTGTTCAGAAGGATTTCACTTGCCGAGTGGCACAGCGAAAACCGCTTTGTCGCAGAAATGTCTGCAAGGACAAACTTCAATTGGACTGAGCAAAGACGCTCCCACCCTGCAAGAGGTGGTCAAGGATCGGCTCGTGATGCTGCTCACTCCCATGTCCGTCTTTAGCAATTGAAAATCTCCTGTACCTTGCTGTCTTTCAAGCGCAAGGTGATAACAACTGACTCTTCTCCTTTGCCTTTTGCAGCCTCTCGTCAACTGGAACCCAGACTTCGGAGGAGAGAGCTCTCGGCTCCTCGAGCAGCGCAGGCCGAGATCTGCCCGGAGAAGGAGAGCCGAGACGGGCCCCTGCTGCTGCTCCTGCTGCTGCTGCTGCTCCTGCTCCCGCAGGGGCTGCCTGCAGGCAGCGGGTCCGGCAGCCGGCACCCAGGTGGCTGCAGCCAGGGGACCCCGGCCTCCCAAGCGCCAAAGGAGAAACCGCAGCCGACGCCGAGCTCGAGCCTCTCACAGCCGGCCAATGCGTGCTGCAGCAGCTTGGGGAATGAACCAGCCTCTGGACCCGTCCCTGCTGCCACCAAACAGCGGCTGGAGCCCTGGAGACATTTGTACTTCCTTGTCGTTCACCGCTTCATCTTACATGGGAGACAGCTTGCCACGCAACCCAGCACTGCAGGAACTTCCCTGGCGCCAAGGAGACCAAGAGCAGCGTGCTCCTGAGGCCGGCCTGCTTTTCCACTCCTTATCGCTCACGGTGAACATACAGCATGAAGTCACGGTGATGCCAGAGGAGTGGGAGCCTTGGGAGGACCCGCAGCGCCCACCTTTCACCAGCTCTGTCTGGGTAGAGGAAGGCTGCTGGCTGCGCACCGATGAAGATGACAGTGATGAAGATGACGAGTGAGCGCCCTGCAGTGGGGTCATGTCGGCGCCCGCATAGTGGCCCGAGGTGGTAGTGGATAGACCGATAGTTATAAGGACAGGTTGTTTCAATAATAAATCGTTTCAGTTGTCACTTCAGTTTGGTCATTCAGTCCTTTCCTTGAGGGCGAGATCTCAGATGCGATTTTAATTTTGTCAGTGAAAACGTGCAAGGCTTTGGCTTGGTTGAACGAGGTGTACTCCCGCAGGGAACTCATCCCGATACTTCCATCACCCGCCCCTCATCCCGCCCCGCTCGGCCCTGGCTCCGCCCGGCTCCCCGGGCCGCGGCTGCGCGGAGGGCGGTGTGAGCGGGGAGCGCGTCCCGTGCCGAGCCGACAGCCGCCCCATGGCCGTGCCGCCATGCTGCCCAACACTGGGTAAGGCGACCTGGGCTTTCCTCCTTCCTTCGGCGGGGCCGTGAGCTCCGAGCCACAGGAGCTGCCGGGGCAGAGCTGGGGCCGGGGCCGGGGCCGGGGCCGGGGCCGGGCGGAGGGACAGACGCGTGCTCCGCAGCCCCTTGAGGGCGATGGGACGCGGGGTGGAGGCCGCGGCCGGGCACGGTGGCCCCGGAGCGGCTGGGTCGGACCCGGAGTCCCGCTCGGTGCTGTTTGCTCACGGGCCGAGCTGTGTGCACGTCCGGAGGGCAAAGTGCGGCTGTGGGTGTGCTGTGGAATCTGAATTGAGTGACTGCTGCGGCGTTATTTCTGCGCTGCTAATGAACGGGGACATACGTTGACCTTATTCGTTCCCGTATGTTGCAAGCAGTAGTCATGAGATCCTGTACGAGTGCAGAAAGCGCCCACGGTGCAGCCTGTGGGCTGCCCTGGTTGCGGCCGTGCCTGCTGCAAAAGGAGCCCACCTGCATGATTCTAACTCCCTGAACCTGTCCAGTTAACATTTCTCTTACCCCTTAGGCTGTTCAACCATCCAGACTATTATGTATTTACTTGGATACAAAAGTATTTTGAGAGATGGTAATGAAAGCCTTGCTAATGTGAATGGTGTCAGCTGTTATCACTTTGGCCTCAAATCCTTTCATTCTATCACAGAAGTCAATCAGGTTCACCAGGCTTGATTTTACCTACTGAGATTGATGATGCATTGGAACATGCTGCCCAGGGAAGTGGTGAAGTCACCATCCCTGGTGATGTTCAGGAAGGGTTTAGATGTGGCACTGAAGGACATGGTTTAGTGGCCATAGTGGGGATGGGTTGAAGGTTGGACTATATTGTCTTTTCCAACCTTCCAAGTTCTAAGATTACCTCTCATCTATGGCTAGTTTCTCATGTCCTGGTAAACCATGTTCCTAAGCAAGGCACTACCAGTGTCTGCTCTCACTGAATCACCCATGCCACTCAGCAACGCCTTTCCCTTGTTCATGCTCTTCCTACCCACATTATAGCAGATAAACAAGTTGCCACTGGCTTCCCTTGGAAGTCTCAGCTGCAGGTGAACTTTGGTTCTCCTCACACTGTGCTGAAATGCTCATGCAATATTCCCAGTTCCTTTTTATCTCACTGGTGCTTCCACTCTGTGTGACACCTTTGTACACAGGGGCTCAGTCACAAGTCGTTTGCACAGCTGTGTCAGCCTGCTGGTTGGTTGGACAGACTTGTGGGGATTTATTGGGTTAAATGCAGTTACTTGCAAACTGAGTTTTACTGTGAAAGCCTTAAGGAAAATCATGGTCATTTTTGAAAATCTGATTTTTGGCTCTTGTCTTTGGCACCCTGCATTGGGATTGTGATCCTGGACTTTGCCTTTACAGCGTGTTGAGCTACTGGTCCTCTGTGTTCAGAGGGCCAAAAGAATTAAATTACAGAGAGCTGCACTGAGTATCAAAACGTTAGATTTGGTTGGTTTTGTTGTTTTTAGAAGTCACTCCTTTTCTGCTTTTGGAGAATGCAGTAGTTCTGTTGTGGGCAGCCTTGGATTATTGTACAAAAAGTCTTCAGTGGTGGTGAAAGGCTTATATTTCCAAGAAGGTTCTGCAGGTAAGAGTTAAGAGTTTTTCATAGGATTTCTTAATACTACACCATGTTTTCTATTCCCAATAGAGATAGGAAGGCAAAATCTTTTTTTCTCTATGCTTCCACATTTGATTTGGTAGTGATAAAGCTCATTGCTGTCTTTTTAAATAGAAATTATCTTTGAGGAGTGAAGGAGGCCCCAATTGCGTCTTTGGGCTAGAACATATGTTGCTCATCTTAAACCTGTGGATTATCTTTTAAACTTCAACACTTGGAACATGGTTAAACTCCTCTTGCAGGTCCATGTTCCTTCTCTGCAACACCCCCTTCTCAGAGTATACAAAAAGGATTTACAACGTGCTTTTTTCCTTTTTTTTTTCCCTCCCCAATTCAATACTCATGTAAAAGGGTCAGTTTGTATCTGAAGGGGGTGGTAGGAGCTGGGAGAGTTTCTGTACTCTAGGAAGATGATGCTTTGACCCCAGAAAGTTGATTTTTCCGTGACTTACATCCTTCAAAAGTAAAATTCTATGTGTAGACTAAATATGTATCCTACTAAATATGGGATTTTTGTGTGCTTTTTGTAGCCTACACAATTTGTAAATATGGCATGTCCATGTGTGTCTTGGGAATGGCAGAAGAATTTAAAGGAGAAGTTGCTGTCAATGCTTTATGGCCTAAAACAGGTGATTATTTTGAATTGTTGTGTTTTGTCCTATACAGGTGGTCTTCTTTAGGACTGATTCAGAACACCGAGCACTTCTGTGTATTTTTTTGTGATCAAAGATGTTGTGTGGGTATTGGCTTTCTTTCCTAGTTCTCACTGTTGCCTTCCTATTTTCACTTAAACTTGCCTTCAGCCTGAGCACATTCTGCTTTTTCTCCTGTCTTGTCACTGCTCCTTTCAACATGACTCAAACTTTGGTTTGCACACCATCCCTGAGTAGTATTGGACATTTATGTCAATATTTAGAATCCCCAGCTAGTTAGATTGCCAGGAAATAGATGAAGCTGACAAGATATGTACCTCTGTAGATGTAAAAAAAAAAAAGTTTTGGCTGAGTGGGAAATCAATTGCTTTTTCACACAACCATCCAACACTTCTTGCAAGTCACAGCACACTGAAGGGCCGCATAGCAGAAAAATAACTTGGTGTGCCCATCTTATACTAGCTCCAGTTTATTGTCCATGGGTCAGTGAGGACCAGGGCTGCTGTTGAAGGTTTGGTAGCTGCTGAACAAAGAGACCAGTGTCTTGAAAGCATTAGAAGCAGCAAGTGAGCTTTCAAAATTTGTATGTATCAGTGTTTCCTTGATGAAAACTGTTCATGTTCTGAAGTATAAAAGTTTGTAATGTTCAGTCTAGGAAGAAAAATGTTGTTTTGAAAGGTTTATCTGCCAAAACAAAAGTTAACTACTTTAGAGAGTGAGAGAGGTGACTTCTGTAGTATCTACATTACAATTACAAAGTTTTTAATTTAAAGAACATCATATATATGTGATCAGCTTCAATGCTGGAGATTAACACTGTGCTAGGATGGTTCTATTGGTTCATCCAGCTCCTTGAAACAAGAGAATATGCTGATAGTGAGATGTTATGAGCTCTCGATTTAACTAAAAGTGAAAGAGGTAGCCTGCCAAAAGGATGTAAGAGTGTGAATGAGTAGTAGAGGTACTGCAGGGTCAAAGTGGAAGATGCTGTATGTATGAATTAATGGAAAACCAGCAGCACTTTGTATGAAATAGATGGAAGGATGTGCAGATTGCAGGACAGTAGATGGTTTTTCATATCAGTCTTTGCCCATAGTTTTGCTATATTTAGAACAATAATAATTGGCTGTAATGTGAAAGTAGAGGAGCATAAGCCAGGAAAAGTTTGAGTTTGTGCTATTGGGTTTCTCATCTTTAACTTAGAGTCACTTTGTTATCTCACAAGTTATTGTGGGGCTAAAATTGAGATTTTCAGTATGGTAATGGCTGCAGAAAATGTTAATTGCTGATGCACATTCACTTTGAGAAAGATAGTTGTCCTGTTAGTTTTTCATGTCCTGAATAAAGCCAGAGGAAGTCTTTGTGTGGAAAGTATTGATAGAAGCATTGCATAATATGAATATTACAAGGAGTTCTTCCCTTTATTCCTCTTTTGGTTCCTTTAATACTTTTCAAGTAAGGGAATCTTTACACTTTGAGGATTGTTTGCTGGTTGACCATTCTTCGCTGGTTGATGGTATTTCACAGTTTAGTCTTCTCATGATTTACTTTCATGTGAGAGGAGAATAAAGTTTATGCATTTGCCAAAGAGATGAGTATGTGATGTCATTAGTGTTAAACTTGTAATTTCCTGTCCTCTGAATTTTCCAGCCATACATACAGCTGCTATGGATATGCTGGGAGGATCCGGAATAGAGAAGCAGTGCAGAAAAACTGACATAATTGCAGATGCTGCATATTGCATTTTAACAAAGCCGAAAACTTTCACTGGAAACTTCATTATTGATGAAGTTCTACTGAGAGAAGAAGGCGTTAAGGATTTTGATGTCTATGCAATTGCACCAGGCAAAAGAGATCTTTAAAATGAGAAGTTTGCGAAGGAAGGAAGGCCATATGGGGAATATGGATATATTCCTTTGACTCAGTCAAAAGATGCTTTGCCTCACGTTTGAGAATGTGGATTCTGGGAAAGCACATAATAGTCCACTGAGGCTCTAATAATCAATGCCTATATAAATATATATATATATATATATATTTTAAACCCATTAGCAAAAAGAAAATAGACCTGCACCACAAGCGCATGTATTACTATTTACCAAATAGTGAGATAGTGTTTCTTCATCTTCAGATGTTTCTGACTGAATTTGTAAGAGGCTTCTGGGTCTGATTTTAAATGTACCAGAACCTAAACATGTCACCTTGTCTTTTTTCAACCTGTAGTTCATTTACTGGTAAATTGAGGTGCTGTTGCCTTCAGAATGGATTCCTGTTTGTGCTGTTCACCCTTACTTGGGCTTACTGTTATTGTTCAACTCCCCTTTAGGTCACCCCCTGATGCCTGACTTCTTCTTGGATGCTGAAACTGACATGACAGCCACATAATCAGAAGGCCGTGGAAGGGCAACCTCTGCATGTACATGTCGATTATTTGTGATGATAATGAATGCCTCCTCTATTTCAAGTTACTTTTGGACTACATTCAAGCTATGTGGCAAAATCTCTTGTATTTGGGCTGTTTGATTTATGGAAGTGACTTTAGTGTCTGCAACTTTCACAGTTCATAATCAGCACCTTGTTTTGAACAACCTTTTTGCTTTTTACCACCAGAGTTAAGTGGTATGAAGATTATGAGTAAATATTGCTGTAAAAAAATCACAAGCAATCAGCATATTTTGCAGGAGTGTTACATCTTTCTTGCAGTGTGAGAACTTGAGAAGCTTCTATTCCTACATGAAGTTCTCACAGTCGTACATGATGTGAATGTCTACAAGATGAAATAGAGAAGTTGTTTTTTTACAAAAGCATCAGGTTCACTTTTTCAGAATAGTGATGTTTCTATTGGAGGGCAAATAGGAATACTGAATATGTTTTATAGGAGTGCCAAAACAAATATAGGAAAGAAAGAGGCTAAGTTTGAAAAGAGCCCAGTTCCCTTGAAAATACTATTTGTGAGTGCGCACTTAGACTTTTCTGCCAGGAACTGATACTGCCAACTGCCCAGATCTCCAACACAGTAGCAATTCACTGAGTAGAATAATTATTTCCTGATACACTGACCTTCTGCATGGCTTTTAGGGGCTGCTAAGCATTACATGCCTTATAAATTGCAAATGCTCTTTCTTAATGTTAAATGAGCACATTCACTGCAGTGTAGAAAGTTGCTGATTAAAGTAGTGAATTGATTCACACCTTAGAAGCTTTTGCAGAAGAACTGCTGAAAACATATATATTCTTAGAAAGATAAGTGAGATAGTGCGTTCCAGCATTTTACAGAGAATCCATCTGTTTCTTTTAGGTGCTTCACAGGCATCAGGTGGAGCCAAGCTTAATAAAGAATCAGCTTCAGCGGGGCCTGTTGCAGAAACATTCAGAGTTATTCAGGGAGAACTCAATAAAGAAATAGTGAAATCCACGCAGGGCGTCTTTCAGTTTGAATTGTCAGGTAAGACCATCACTTGTAAAATTCTCAAATGCTCACTTTTCTAGCAAGAGTCAGTCTGTATTTTCACATGTAAATACTTGTCTTTTATAACTGGTCTAGGAACAGGGACATCTTTGGGTGTGCTCTATAAGATGCTGCCTTTCAGAGCCAACTTCAGCACATGTGGGATTTACCCTGCTGCTGTTGTCACAGGGAGATGCTTTCTGCATCAGCAGCATGTGCTGCTCTTTTGGGGACTGTGGTGTGTTTTCCTGGTGTTTCATTTCTGCTGTGTCACCCCGCTGGCCGTGCTGCACAGGGTCAGCATGGTAGTTCTGTTCCAAACCCCTGCTGCCTCCAGCTCCACCAGCAGCCACTGCCTTGTCCCCTGACACTGTGGCACTGTGGGGCATCTGCTGGGGCTGACCTTGTCTGCACAGAGAGCGCGGGGCAGCTTCTGGCACAGCACCTCCAGCACGTCTAGCACGAAGATGGGAGAGAAAAGCAGGCGGGGGTAGCAAAGGGCAGGGCACATCAGTCCTTGTGGTGCTGCCACAGGTTCTCCCTGTTCCACTCAGGTGATGAAGGAGGCACTTGGTACCTTGACCTGAAAACCAGCAGTGGGAGTGCTGGGTTTGGGAAGCCTCCTGCAGCAGCTGATGTTGTGATGAGCATGTCGAGTGGCGACTTTGTGAAGATGTTCACTGGTGAGTAACAAACGGGTTTGGCAGAACTGAGGCAGCTACTGGTGGCAGGAAACATCTTGCTGATGGATGAGCTGACAGGCTCACCTCTCTTTGTGGTCTTGGAATTGGATGAGCTGTAGCTGGAAGTGCATGGCCTTTAAATTCCCTTCCAACGTAAGTCACTCTGTGAGTCCATGATTTTATAATAAAAATATCTACTGCTTTGTTCAGTAGCTATTGAACTTCTCAGAGCGTAGCTTCAGAAAGCATCCAGTCAATCTGTTGAACCTCTTTTCTGATGCTTTTACAGTAGAACTTGGTAGCAAAGTAACTACTATATGATATCGCAATCTCCAGTTCCTTTCCTTTTCCTGATGATTCTGTGTCTTCTTTTTAGGTAAACTAAAGCCAACCATGGCCTTCATGTCAGGAAAATTAAGGATTAAAGGTAACATGGCACTAGCATTGAAGCTAGAGAAGATGCTGACACAGTTTAATGCTAAACTGTGAGGGAGAAGCTGTACCAGCAGAACATCCAGCCTTTCTTTTATAATAGCAATGCTACATTTTAAAACGATAATCTACTTTTTTCTCTTTTTTTGTGTGTATAACAACTGTGGATAAAATGCTGATCTGTTAGAGAAGATCTAATTTAGTTTTATTAAGACTGAAAGGTGTTTGTGATTAAACAATTCCTTCTTGAGAATACTTCTATTATGTAACTGGTGTTTTCCTTTCTTACACTCCTTTGGAGCAATGCAACACACCTGAAGTGGGTTTTCTTTTACATATTTGCTTGCATGCGTGCATGTCCCATAAGAAGTCTGGGAGGAGCAAATATCACCTTGCAGATCTTCACACAAACACACCCCCAGCCCAGACTGCCACAAACAAGGTAATCCCTCCCACGGCACCTGCGTGCAGCACCAGAAGGTTTAAACTACAACATGTTTACAGGCACATCACCTTCCCTCTTTAGCATGGAAAGAATGGAAACTCATGAGAAAAAGCACAAATGCTCTCTAAGGGGACAAGAGCACAGATCCTCCTCCTGGTTCAAGAGCACGTGCAAAGCCAGAGGTAGCAACCTCACAGTGTTGCCAACAGAACTGCTCAAAATGTAGGGCATTTTACTCCTAAGTATGTAGAGAATATTTCAAGACTTAGAATTTATTTTCTAACTCGTGCAATGGTCAAATAGTTTATAGTCTTCAAAGCCTGTGCTCAAACAAAATTATTTGTGCTGTAAAGGTTCCATCCCTGTTGAATTCTGGTAATAATACAGAGAATGTTGAATTCACTTATGCACTCTGCAGTCCCAGCGCCATGAAAAACATGAACGAACTTTCCTTTTGAGGTGACAGCTTGCCTGTGGCTGTGTGGTTGTTCCCACACTTGGCTACATTATGCAATACTGTATGTGTAATGCTGGTTGCAGCAGTGCAATCAGGAAGTATGCCTTAGGATTGCCAGGGCTGTTACATCTGGAAGGAGATGTAAGCAGATGTGGCTTGTTCTCATCTAGATAACATGAAGAGTATTGAGGGGATAGTGCAAGAAAAAGAATCTTTCAAAAGCAGTCAAACAAGTGCTTTGCTGCATGACCTGAAAGGGTGATGGTACCAGATTGTCTTGGTGTGAGCACATGGTAAGATTTTTGTGTTAATAACTAAAGACCGTTAGATACGCTGCTGTTCTCTGAGCTGAATAAACATCAGCTGGCGGTACCTCATGTATGAGCAGAGGATGGGTGAGAAGGTGGTGTGTTTGGAAACTGGGGGTGGCTGGGATCTAGAAGATGCAGAGTGAGCTGACAAAAGGTAAAGGTTGAAAACAAAATGGGAAAAGAGTTTTGCCAGTTCCTCAGCCGGTGACCCTCCTGAGAACTGAGAGTGGGGAAAAATTAATCAGATGAAATTCCAGCTCCCTCCCTTGAAGACTGACAACGATTTTAGAGGCACATGTTCATGTTGGACTACACCTCTTTTCCCCTATGAATAAAAAACCTTGCTGCCTCAAAAAACATGGCACCTTACCCTTCTTTGATCCAGTCTTGCTCAGATCTGGAGGAGCTGGAGAGAGCTGCAGCATAAGTATTCACATATAGTAGTACTTTTAAGCACAACCTGTAGGTGACAGCAGGGCAGCAGCACCTCCAGTGCTGTGGGCTGCTCATGGGTGTGTTGCTCAATTCTATGCAGCTGGGAGCTGCTTGCAAAATGCTGAATGTGCTGTGACCAGCACAGTGCAGAGCTTTTACTCTATCTCACTTTCTGCCTTCCCTCGGAATAATGCACCTACTCTATCACAACTGCATTTGTGTAAAAATGAATATTTGAAACCCTGTTCTTTTGGTTACTCAGCTGATCTCCATTCCCTTGTTAGTAGTCCTGTGTTTTTTTATGGCTTGCACCATCATTAGTCATCTGCCTGTGCTATAAGATTCTCCTTTATCTCTCGTTTGCCTGCGCCATATTCAAGCATTTCCAGGAAAAGCTCAGGGTATTGAAATATCCTTGAGTGGTCTAAGTATTCTTTCAGAATATAGGAGGAAGGAATGTGCTTTAAGCACCCGCATCTAAGTAGCTTCTGCTACACTCATAAATTAGATCTAATCCAAGACCTGTGAATAACAGCTCCCCTCTGCTTTATAGTTTAGCTGTTCTTTTGGAAACCTTAATTGTGAGTATTGTGTGAGAAACAATTGATGCAATTACATTTGCTGGAAAGAATAACGACTGTCACTTCCTTTGGAACAAGAGGAAGTACACCATTTTGTGCTTTTTCTGTCTAATACAACAGCACATGTGAGATAACTAGTGACTAGATCTAAGGGAAGACATGTAATATGTTCTCTCCACAAGTAATTCAGCTTCAGCAGATCCACTGCAGTTACATTTTCTAAGGTACCTCAAACGAGATCAAGGCTTGGCTTTTCAAAAGATGCGTTTGCATGTGGGAGGGAACCTCTGAATGTTGTGCAATGAGCTGCAGCCTCTCTTCAGCCCCTAAATTAATGAAGATCCATGTAAGTATGTTCAGCACACAATCAAAGTGCTGCCAAAACAGTCCCATTTAATGCAATTATCAGCTACTTTGCACTGTCCGTGCTTTCCCTTTGTTGGCACCTACAACACAATGCTGTCACAGGGGAGCACGCAGGCACACAGCCCTTGGCAGCCCTTCTACATGATGCTGGGCAGAGGTGAAAATACAAAGAGGCTCAGTGAGGCAGGCACAGAGTGCCAGTGTCAGGTGCTCAGGTGGGGCTATGGGCATTCTGGGGACCTTCCCTGCCCAGAAAGTGTCTTTTTTGGCTCAGTGAGAGTGTTTTGAAGGCCCTCCAGGAAAGCATGATTTGGGAGTGGAAGATTGGTATGTCATGCTGGTCACACATCCATCCTAGTGCAGAACAGAGAGCATTCATTCACACTCCTACTACTGCTCCTTTAAGCTCTCCTACAGTCTGCAGTTCTGATTTACCAGCAGTCAGCAAAGAAATCATAGCTTCTTCCTACTCATTTGTCTCTAGCAGTCAAATAAAACCATTTGTGTCAAACCTTTCTCTCTGTAGCACCTGCTTTGGCCTGGAGGCGTCTCCCTCAGACTCACAGATAAGCATGCTGGCCCTGAAGGATTCCAAACCATGGCTCTCACCACAGCTCCCCTCTCCCCAAGTTGAAACATACCTTTTTACAGTTATAAACTGCATGTAAAGATCATCATACTCGAATAGAATGCACATGTTTTGACTTAGCCAAATGGAACTGTGTGGTAATAGTTACTTGCAAAGAGTTTGCTCTGCTCTCCAAGCCATTTTGAAAGCTGTGTGCCTTGAAGGCCAACTGCTCTGATTTTAATGCCTCTTTTATCCATATTTCTGTGCCTAATTCAGTCATACTGCAAAAGTGAAGGTAGTTATATGGATTTACAGCACCTTTGGGTCTCAGCAGCAGCCTGGAGACGCGAAGCACATGTGCTTGGAGACTCATACTGCCCAAGTGCTCTTTTCTTCACCAAAGGTCCTCTTCCTCAGTTAGAAGGTGCCATGGTGGAGCTGCAGGATCCTTCTTCGGGGAGATTTGATCACCAGAGTGAGGAGATGATTATACAGAATTTGTCCACATGGGTGTGTGTGCATGATGACACTAAGCTGAGTGGTGCAGTTGAAGGAATGCCATTCAGAGGGACCTTGACAGGCTTGAAAGGTGGGCCTGAGTGAACCTAATGAGGTTCAACACGGCAAAGTGCAAGGTTTTGCACTTAGGTTGGAAGAACCCCAGGCACCTGTACAGGCTGGGAGGAGTGGTCCTTGAGAGCAGCTCGGCAGAGAAGGACCTGGGGGTCCTGATGGATGAGAAACTTAACATGAGCCAGCAGTGCGCTCTGGCAGCCCGGAAAGCAAATGGGATCCTGGGCTCCATCAGGAGAGGGGTGGTCAGCAGGGATAGGGAGGTGATCGTCCCTCTCTACTCTGCTCTTGTGAGGCCCCATCTGTTGTACCGTGTCCAGGTGTGGAGCCCTCAGTACAAAAAAGACATGGAGCTGTTGGAAGGGGCCCAGAGGAGGGTCACGAAGATGATCAGGGGGCTGGAGCACCTCCCCTATGAGGACAGGCTGAGGGAGTTGGGTTTGTTCAGCCTGGAGAAGAGAAGGTTGCGGGGTGACCTCATTGCAGCCTTTCAGTACCTGAAGGGAACTTACTGCCAGGAGGGGAGTAAACTCTTGGAAAGGGCTGATAATAGCAGGACTAGGGGAAACTGATTTATGTTGAAAGAGGGAAGATTTAGGTTGGATGTTAGGGGGAAAGTTGTTTACTAGGAGAGTGGTTAGGCCCTGGAACGGGCTGCCCAGGGAGGTTGTGGATGCCCCGTCCTTGGGGGTGTTCAGGGCCAGGTTGGACAGGGCCCTGGGCAACCTGATCTAGTAAAGGCGTATGTTTGGTGGCCCTGCCAGGCAGAGGGGGGTTTGTTCTTCATGATCCATGAGGTCCCTTCCAACCTGGGTCATTCTGTGATTCTGCGATTCTGTGATTCTGTGATCTAATCCCCATCAGCCACACAGCAGCTCCAGCCCCATAGATCTGACCCATATCAGCACCACAGCAGCTCCAGCCCCATAGATCCGACCCATATCTACCCCAGAGCAGCTCCTGTCCCACAGATCTGCCCCACAGCAGCTCCAGCCCCATAGATCTGACCCATATCAGCACCACAGCTGTTCCTGCCCCATAGATCTGACCCACATCTGACACACAGCAGCTCCAGCCAAATTGATCTGACCCTCATCAGCCACACAACAGCTCCTGCCCCATAGATCTGACCAACGACTGCCCCACAGCAGCAACTGCCCCATAGATCTGACCCATATCTGCCCCACAGCAGCTCCTGTCTCATAGATCTTAAACACATCAGCACCACAGCAGCTCCAGCCCAATAGATCTGACCCTCATCAGCCACACAACAGCTCCTGCCCCATAGATCTGGCCCACATCAGCCCCACAGCATCTCCTGCCACATAGATCTGACCCACATCTGCCCCAGAACAGCTCCCGCCCCATAGATCTGACCCACATCGGACCCACAACAGCTCCTGCCCCATAGATCAGACCCACATCTACCCCACAGCAGCTCCTGCCCCATATATTTTACCAACATCAGCGCCATAGCATCACCTGCCCCATAGATCTGACCCACATCAGCAACACAGCAGCTCCTGCCCCATAGATCTAGCCCCCATCAGACACACAGCAGCTCCATTCCCATAGATCTGACCCACATCTACCCCACAGCAGCTCCTGCCCCATAGATCTAACCAACATCAGCTCCACAGCAGCTCCTTCCCTATAGATCTGACCCACATAAGACCCACAGCAGCACCTGTTCCGTAGTTCTGACACACATCATCCCCACAACTGCTCCTGCCCCAAAGATCTGATATACATGTGCCCCACAGGAGCTCCTGCCCCATAGATCTGACCCACATCTGACCCACAGCAGCTCCTGCCCCATAGATCTGACCAACATGTTCCCCAGAGCAGCTCCTGCCCCATAGACCTTACCCACATCAGCCGCACAGCAGCTCCTGGTCTATAGATCTGACCCACATGTGCACCACAGCACCTCCTGTCCCATAGATCTGCCCCACAGCAGCTCCTGCCCCATAGATCTGACGCACATCTGCACTACAGCAGCTCCTGCCCCATAGATCTCACTCACATGTGCCCCAGAGCAGATACTGCCCGATAGATCTGACCCACAACTACCCCACAGCAGCTCCTGCCCCATAGTTCTGACCCACATCTGCACTACAGCAGCTCCTGCCCCATACATCTGACTCACATATGCCCCACAGCTACTCCTACGCCATAGATCTGACCAACATCTGCCCCACAGCAGCTCCTGCCCCATAGATCTCATTCACATGTGCCCCAGAGCAGATCCTGCCCCATAGATCTGACCCACAACTACCCCACAGCAGTTCCTGCCCCATAGATCTGACCCAAATCAGCCCCACACCAGCTCCTGCCCCATAGATCTGACCCACATCAGCCCCACACCAGCACCTGCCCCATTGATCTGACCCACACCAGCCCCACAGCAGCTCCTGCCCCATAGATATGACACACACCTGCCCCACAGCTGCTCCTTCCCTATAGATCCGACCCACATAAGCCCCACAGCAGCACCTGTTCCGTAGATCTGACCCACATAAGCCCCACAGCAGCACCTGTTCCGTAGATCTGACCCACATCAGCCCCACAGCAGCTCCTGCCCCATAGATATGACCCACCTCAGCCCCTGCCTCAGAGATCAGACCCACATGTGCCCCTTAGCAGCTCCTGCCCCATAGATCTGACCCACAGCAGCTCCTAACTCATAGATCTGACCCACATATGACCCACAGCAGATCCTGCCCCATAGATCTGACCCACAGCAGCTCCTGCCCCATAGATCTGACCAACATCAGCTCCACAGCAGCACCTACCCCAAAAATCTGACCCACATCTGCCCCACAGCAGCTCCTGCCACATAGATCTACCGACATGTGCCCCACAACAGCTCCTGCCCCAAAGATCTGATACCCATGTGCCCCACAACAGCTCCTGCCCAACAGATCTGACCCACATCTGCCCCACAGCATCTCATGTCTCATAGATCTTAACCACATCAGCACCACAGCAGCTCCTGCCCCATAGATCTGACCCTCATCAGAACCACAGTAGCTCCTTTCCATAGATCTGACCCACATCTGCCCCACATGAGCTCCTGCCCTATAGATCTGACCCACTGAAGCCCCACAGCAGCTCCTGTTAAAAATCTCTCACCCACATCTGTCACATAGCAGTTCCTGACCCATAGTTCTGAACCAAATCATCTCCACAGCAGCTCCTGCCCCATAGATCTGAACCACATCTGCCCCACACCAGCACCTGCCCCATTGATCTGACCCACACCAGCCCCACAGCAGCTCCTGCCCCATAGATATGACACACACCTGCCCCACAGCTGCTCCTTCCCTATAGATCCGACCCACATAAGCCCCACAGCAGCACCTGTTCCGTAGATCTGACCCACATCAGCCCCACAGCAGCTCCTGCCCCATAGATATGACCCACCTCAGCCCCTGCCTCAGAGATCTGACCCACATGTGCCCCTTAGCAGCTCCTGCCCCATAGATCTGACCCACAGCAGCTCCTAACTCATAGATCTGACCCACATATGACCCACAGCAGATCCTGCCCCATAGATCTGACCCACAGCTGCTCCTGCCCCATAGATCTGACCAACATCAGCTCCACAGCAGCACCTACCCCAAAAATCTGACCCACATCAGCCCCACAGCAGCTCCTGCCCAGTATATCTGACCCACAGCAGCTCCTGCCCCATAGATCTGACCAACATGTTCCCCAGAGCAGGTCCTGCCCCATAGACCTTACCCACATCAGCCGCACAGCAGCTCCTGGTCTATAGATCTGACCCACATGTGCACCACAGCACCTCCTGTCCCATAGATCTGCCCCACAGCAGCTCCTGCCCCATAGATCTGACGCACATCTGCACTACAGCAGCTCCTGCCCCATAGATCTCACTCACATGTGCCCCAGAGCAGATACTGCCCGATAGATCTGACCCACAACTACCCCACAGCAGCTCCTGCCCCATAGTTCTGACCCACATCTGCACTACAGCAGCTCCTGCCCCATACATCTGACTCACATATGCCCCACAGCTACTCCTACGCCATAGATCTGACCAACATCTGCCCCACAGCAGCTCCTGCCCCATAGATCTCATTCACATGTGCCCCAGAGCAGATCCTGCCCCATAGATCTGACCCACAACTACCCCACAGCAGTTCCTGCCCCATAGATCTGACCCAAATCAGCCCCACACCAGCTCCTGCCCCATAGATCTGACCCACATCAGCCCCACACCAGCACCTGCCCCATTGATCTGACCCACACCAGCCCCACAGCAGCTCCTGCCCCATAGATATGACACACACCTGCCCCACAGCTGCTCCTTCCCTATAGATCCGACCCACATAAGCCCCACAGCAGCACCTGTTCCGTAGATCTGACCCACATAAGCCCCACAGCAGCACCTGTTCCGTAGATCTGACCCACATCAGCCCCACAGCAGCTCCTGCCCCATAGATATGACCCACCTCAGCCCCTGCCTCAGAGATCTGACCCACATGTGCCCCTTAGCAGCTCCTGCCCCATAGATCTGACCCACAGCAGCTCCTAACTCATAGATCTGACCCACATATGACCCACAGCAGATCCTGCCCCATAGATCTGACCCACAGCAGCTCCTGCCCCATAGATCTGACCAACATCAGCTCCACAGCAGCACCTACCCCAAAAATCTGACCCACATCTGCCCCACAGCAGCTCCTGCCACATAGATCTACCGACATGTGCCCCACAACAGCTCCTGCCCCAAAGATCTGATACCCATGTGCCCCACAACAGCTCCTGCCCAACAGATCTGACCCACATCTGCCCCACAGCATCTCATGTCTCATAGATCTTAACCACATCAGCACCACAGCAGCTCCTGCCCCATAGATCTGACCCTCATCAGAACCACAGTAGCTCCTTTCCATAGATCTGACCCACATCTGCCCCACATGAGCTCCTGCCCTATAGATCTGACCCACTGAAGCCCCACAGCAGCTCCTGTTAAAAATCTCTCACCCACATCTGTCACATAGCAGTTCCTGACCCATAGTTCTGAACCAAATCATCTCCACAGCAGCTCCTGCCCCATAGATCTGAACCACATCTGCCCCACAGCAGCTCCTGGCCCATAGATCTGACCCACATCTGCCCCACAGCAGCTCCTGACCCATAGATCTGACACACATCAGCGCCACAGCAGCTCCTGCTTCATAGATCTGACCCACATCAGCCACACAGCAGCTCCTGCCCCATAGATCAGACCCACATCTACCCCACAGTAGCTCCTGCCCCATAGATCTGACCCACATCAGCCACACAGCAGCTCCTGCCCCATTGATCTGACTCACTTGTGCCCCACAGCAGCTCCAGTCCCATTGATCTGCCCCACAGCAGCTCCTGCCCCATAGATCTGATGCACATCAGCTCCACAGCAGCTCCTGTCCTATAGATCTGACGCACAGCCGCTCCTGCCCCATAGATCTGACCCACATCTGCCCCACAGCAGCTCCTTCCCCATAGATCTGACCCATATCAGCCCCACATCAGCTCCTGTCCCATAGATCTGTCCCACAGCAGCTCCTGCCCCATAGATCAGATTCACATCTCCCCATAGCAGCTCCTGCCCCATGCATCTGACTCAAATATACCCGACAGCAGCTTCTGCCCCATAGATCTGCCCCACAGCATCTCCTGCTCCATTGATATGAGCCATATCTACCCCACAGCAATTCCTGGCCCATAGATGTGACCCTCATCAGCCTCACAGCAGCTCCTGCCCCATAGATCTGACCCACATAAGCCCCTCTGTAGCTCCTGCCCCAGAGATCTCACCCAAATCATCTCTACAGCAGCTCCTGCCCCATAGATCTGACATACATGTGCCCCACAGCAGCTGCTGCTTCATAGATCTGTCCCACATCTGCCCCACAGAAGCTCCTGCCCTATAGATCTGACCCAAATCATCCCCACAGCAGCTCCTGCCCCATATATCTGACCAACCTGTGATCCAGAGCTCATGTTCTCACCAGCTACTGAAAGAGGCAGCACCAGGTTTAGAAAGTTCGCTTCAATTTTATTGCGTACAAGAACATTTGGCTTCTATTTATTACCCCGCCCACACCCCAAAATGAAGCCCCAGTGCCCAGGATTGCCGCTTAGCAATCAGTCACTCAGCCTCCAGTCAGACCCAAGGAGAAGCCAAACCCCAGGGCTACGTCACCTCCTCCCTCTCCAGTCCCAGCCAGCCCTATTTCAACCTAACCCTACACCAGGCCTGGACCTCAAGAGACACACCCTGAAGGAACGCAGCGTCTCCAGCTCTTGCCGTGCACCAAGTCCTGCACAGGTGAAGCCCTCTTTGCTTCTAACGCAGCACAAGTCCTTCCTGTCCAGTTCACTTCCATCATCTCCACCGTCCATGACAGGGAAAGCACGGCTGTGCCGGTAAACTGGACCGTTGAGTCAGCAGCTTTTGGTGCCACCTCCGAGGAAGCGCTGCAGGTGGTTCTGCTGTCCTTTGTAGCTTCTTGCTCAGGCCATCATCGTTGCTTTCTGCTTTCCTTCTCGGCTTTCTTCCTCAGCTGAGCAGCGCTTGCCTTGCCTCAGCTTTCTTCACTCTCTCCCAAGTCTCAGTCCCCAAACTCTCCGTGTCATACAAGAATCAATTCGGAAACGCTCAGGGAACCTTCTCAGCTAACAACTGGTTGGCGGCTCGCTTTGGGAGCTCAAGTCACCCTGCTGGGCACGTTGGGCTGCCAGAACTGGGAACCGCCTTCCTGACAGTCGGGCACACAAGAAACTCCACCCCTGTCTCGTTCCCCAAATCCCACACAAACCAGAGCCTAAAGCCCTTTCCTGCAAGGCGGTCCCTGCACGGGCGGGAGGACCCTGTGCCTGGCAGCTCATAGGGAGCAGCAGTAGCCACAGGATAAGACTGAGCTGGCACCTCCAGGCTGCTGGCAACAGTTACAGATGGTTCCCTCCCACCCAGTTGCCCGTGCCTTTCTCCTATCCCATGAGAGCACCACTTACTGCCTTTGGGAACTTGGAAACTGGCAGCATGATGGCCAGCACAGAGAAGCTGCAAAACGGCTCCGTAGAAGAGTCTGTGGCGCAGCATGTTCTTCATTAGCATGGGCTCAGGGATCTCAGGTGGCCAGAAATGCAGTTCAGCAGCCATAGCACAGACAGCCTGCTGCTCTACTGCTCTCACGGAGGCTGCCTGCTGTGAGGGGGGAAAAAGAGGCATCTTTTTGTGTGCCCCCGTGGCGCAGGTGGTAGGAATGCTGCATTGCAACACCGGGGCCCGGGTGTTCGAATCCCCCTGTGGTGCAAGTGGTAGAAGTGCCACCCTGTAGCACAGAGGCTGGAATCCCGGGGGTTGGACTCGATGATCTCTAAGGTCCCTTCCAACCCGCACGAGACTATTACTATTACTATTACTATTATTACTCTCAGGCACTGTGATGGAGTTACTTCCTGCTAGAAACATTTCCAGGCTGACTTAGAGAAGTGCTCTGAAGCTTGGTCACCTTGGGCTACCGACCCAAGAACAAAGAGGGACAACAAACTTGCATTTCAATTGCCCTTTAGCGCCTGCCTCGGAGAAGAGCCCTCAGCCTTCAGTATTGCTGCACTTACAGGTGAGGGGAAGAGAAGCAAGAGGACGGGTGGGTGTCAAAGAAGGGAAAATTTACCAGGCAAGAATAAACCTATCCCTGAGCTCCATCACACACATGTGAATACTGCCTTACTAATATGAACAATAACATCATTCACACAGCTAAATTTACTCACATTCACGTACCTGGCTGTGGACATGTTCGAGGCCTCGCTGCTGCTGTGCTGTTCAACGCCGGCCACAGCAATAAAGCGTGCAGAAAGCCCATCTGTTGCAGACAGAGGAGTGAGCCGTGCTTAACCAACACTGCTTCAGCGCACGCTTACAGTAAGGCACACCTACCTTGCGCTGGCCATGCAGGAAGCTCGTGACGCAGCTCCAGACTGCTCTCCTGAGGCCCAGCTTCATTTCACGGCCTCTCACGCTCTGCTGCTGGACATTCTGCAACGGAAAAGCCACCGGATGCAAATCCCATCCCTCGCAGATGGCATCAGACCTCCGCTCTCATGGCAGTCGCACTCACGGCTCCGGGGGAGAAAGCAGACGTGTGCTTACCGAGCGAGCGCTGTTTGCTGCCAGCTGCTGGTAGGAACCCACGCCTAACCCTACAGTACCAACAGTAACCTATGCCTAACTCTACTATGGGAACAACAATCTACTCCTAACACTAAAGAATGAACAATAAGCAATGCCTAACTCGAAAACACAAACAATAACCTATGCCTAACTCAAAAACACTAACAACAACCTACACCTAACTCTAAAACTAAACTAAACCCAAAAACCAACTATAGAAACAGGGACTGGAACAAACAGGGTAAAGATGGGACTGGGGGCCCACAGAATGTGGCTGCAGAATAGGCCCAGAGGAGGAACAGATGTTACAAAAATGCCACCCAGCTAATGCAGGGGGCGGGGGCCGTGCAGCGGGTAAGGAGCTCAGCGCCTGGACCAGCCACAGGTGGAGCTGTGACCATGCCAGCGCGGGGCCTGGCACGGTGGTGTGGTGCCAGGCCAGCTATGCCGCGGGCGGATCCACCTCCATGGGCTCCTCTGCAGGTGGATCCACCTCCATGGGCTCCTCTGCAGGTGGATCCACCTCCATTCGCTCATCTGGAGGTGGATCCACCTCCATAGGCTCCACATGGGTGGTGGTCACGGGGCTGGTCCAGGCATGATGGAATATGGCTCTCTTACCCATCCTCTGCCTGGTGGTCATGGCGGGCCCCCTCCTCCTTCTCACTCCTAGGGCCCCCAGCTCCATCCTCCCGCCTGAAACAGGGAAAACTTCTACCCTAGCCCTCTTAGCTGCCGACATGGCTGCTAACTGCCACAGCTGTCAGAGGCGAGTGCGTTGCGCGCGGCAGCGGTGACCAAGGTGACGTGGAGAGGGTTCTAAAATGGCGGCCGCACTGCTGGCACTGGTGTTCCACATAGGATGAGGAGGGGGCTGGTAATAGCAGGACAAGGGGAAACTGATTTAAGTTGAAAGAGGGAAGATTTAGGTTGGATGTTAGGGGGAAAGTTGTTTACTAGCAGAGTGGTTAGGCCCTGGAACGGGCTGCCCAGGGAGGTTGTGGATGCCCCGTCCTTGGGGGTGTTCAGGGCCAGGTTGGACAGGGCCCTGGGCAACCTGATCTAGTAAAGGTGTATGTTTGGTGGCCCTGCCAGGCAGGGGGGTTTGTTCTTCATGATCCATGAGGTCCCTTCCAACCTGGGTCATTCTGTGACTCTGTGATACTGGTGTGTGGCTGTTTGTCCCAGCACGCTGACCTTTTGTCTTCAGGTTCACCAACAAGACTGTAACTTATTTATGGAGGAGGCAAGTGATGGGTGCTACCGTGTGACAATCAACATCACTTTGTGGACATTTGAAAGCACCTTCCTCCAGAGCTGTTCACCTCCAGAAGGGCTCCAGCTTTCCCGGGAGCACAGCTCCATTACTCTCACCTGTGCTCCCGCAGCTGACCCCACACTTGCCTCAGCTGATTAATCAGAGGTTCAGGCTGTGATTACCAATCTCCCATACAGCCCCTATGGGTCCCAGTGTTTCCCTATGGGTCTCTAGCTGTCCCTATAGGTCTCTATGGGGTTACTATGCCTCTAAATGGGTCCCTATGTGTCTCTATGTCTCTCTATGGGGTCCCTATGTGTCCCAATGTCCCCCTATGGATCTCTATGTATCCATATGGGTCCCAGTGACTCCCTTTGGGTCACTAATGAGTCACTATGTGTCCCAACGTCTCCCCTATGGGTTGCTATGTGCCTCTGTGGGGTCTCTTATGGGTATCTCTGGACCCAAATGTATTCCTATGGGTACCTATGGGTTTCAATGTGGTCCCTAGGTGCCTCTATGGGGTCTTTCATGGGTCTCAGCGGGGTCCCTATGTGTCACTATGGGTCTCACTGTCCCCCACTGTAATCCATGGGATCCCTATGTGTCCCAATGTCCCCCTATGGGTCACTATGTGTCCCTATGTGTCCCAATATCCCCCCTATGGGTAACTATGTGCCTCTATGGGGTCTCTTATTTGTATCTATGGGCTTAAATGTCCTCCTATGGGTATCTATGGGTTTCAGTGTGGTCCCTATGTGCCTCTATGGGGTCTCTTATGGGTCTCAGCAGAGTCTCTATGTGTCTCTACGGGTATCACTGTCCCCCACTGTAATCCATGGTGTCCCTATGTGTCCCAATGTCACCCTATGGGTCCCAGTGTCTCCCTATGGGTCACTATGTGTCCCAGTGTCCCCCCTATGGGTTGCTATGTGCCTCTATGGGGTGCCTATGGAGCTCTATGGGGTTCTATGGAGCGTTCTGAGGTTTCTATGGGGTGTCTATGGAACGCTATGGTGTGTCTATGTGGCAAAATGAGTTTCTATGGGTGGCTATGGGAGCTCTATGGGGCACAATGGGTTGCCTACGGGGCTCTATGGGATGTCTATGGGGCTCTATGGCGCGGCTATAGGTCCTTATGTGGTGTCTATGTGGCACTATGTTGTGCTATGGGGTGCTGTGAGGCACTATGGGGTGCTATGGGGCTCTATGGAGCAGTATAGGGTGTCTATGGGTCCCTATGGGGTGCAATGGGGCGCTGTGGGGCACAAGGGAGTGTCTATGAGGCTCCAAGGGCTGCTATGGGGCACTGTGGAGTAGCTATGGGATGATTTGGGGTCTCTTTGTGCCCCTATGGGGCGCTATGGGTCACTATGTGGTGTCTATGGGGCAGCTATGCAGTGCTGTAGGGTGGCTATGGGGTGCTTTGGGGTATCCTTGGGTTCCTATGGGGCGCTATGGGTGACTATGGGGTGCTATGGTTTGCTATGGGGCACTATGCGGAAGAATGGGGTCTCTATGGGGCACTATGAGGTCCCTATGGGGCTCTATGGGGAGTCGATGGGGTGTCTTTGGGGATCTATGGGTTGTCTGTGGGGCTCTATGGGGTCTGCATGGGGTCTGTATGGGGTTCAGTGGGTCTCTATGGGGCTCTATGGGGTGTCTACAGGCACTATGGGGCGATATGGGGTGTCTATGTGGTTCAATTGGGCTCTATGGTGTGGCTGTAGGGCCTTATGTGGTGTCTATGGGGCACTATGGGGTGCTATGGGGTACTGTGGGGAACTATGGGGTGTCTATGGGGCTCTATGGAGCAGTATGCTGTGTCTATGGGTCCCTATGGGGTGCAATGGGGTGCCGTGGGGCACAATGGAGTGTCTATGAGGCTCCATGGGCTGCTATGGGGCACTATGGAGTAGCTGTGGGGTGCTATGGGGTCTCTTTGGGCCCCTATGGGTCACTATGGGGCGTCTATGGGGCTCTATGGGGTATCTTTGTGTTCCTATGGGGCGCTATGGGTGACTATGGGGTCGCTATGGGTTTCTTTGAGGCACTATGGGTCTCAATGGGGTCTCTACGTGTCTCAATTTATCCTTATGGCTCCCAATGACTGTCTATGGGTCTCTATTTTTCCCTATGGGTCCCAGTGTCTCTCTATGTGTCCCTATGGGTCCCAGTGTCTCTCTACGGGTCCCAATGTCTTCCTCTGGATCTCTATGGGTCCCTATGGGTCCCAGTGTCTCTCTATGTCCCCCTGTCTAGGTGGTAACTATACAGATGGTAACAAAGATGGTAACAAATGTACAGAGGTTCTAAGCGAGAGAGAAACTCACCAGTGGTGATGCCTTCGCTGAGGAAGCTGGGGCGGTCTTCACTGCAGAGCGATGTCCAAGAGATGCTGCCTCACAGAATCACAGAATTCTCAAGGTTGGAAAAGGGCTGCCAGCTTTTGTAGGAGAATAGCATGGGAGACAGTTGTGAAGGCTTTGCTGAAGTCCAAGTAGAGCACATCAACAGCCTTTCTTTCTTTCCTTCATCCATCAGATGGGTCACAGGATCGTAGAAGGAGATCAGATTGGTCAAGCAGGAGCTGCCCTTCACGAACCCATGCTGGCTAGGTCTGATCTCCTGCTCATCCCACACCTGCCGCATCTGTCATCTCCCTCAAGACAATTCGTTCCATTCCCTTCCCTGGCACCGAGGTCAGGCTAACAGGCCTGGAGTTGCCCGGATCCTCCTGACAACCTTGCTTGGAAATGGGAGTCACATTGGCAAGCCTCCAGTCTCCTGGGACCTCACCCGGTAACAGGGAGCTCGGAAAGATAATGGAAAGCGGCTCGAGTGAGGGTCAGCCCTTAAATGAGGTCTCAGAGGAGGTGGAGTCGAGCTCCAGCCCTCCCGGGAGCACAGCTCCATGACTCTCACCTGTGCTCCCGCAGCTGACCCCACACTTGCCTCAGCTGATTAATCAGAGGTTCAGGCTGTGATTACCAATCTCCCACACAGCCCCTGTGGGTCCCAATGTTTCCCTATGGGTCTCTGGGTGTCCCTATAGGACTCTATGGGGTTATTATGCCTCTAAATGGGTCCCTATATGTCTTTATGTCTCTCTATGGGGTCCCTATGTGTCCCAATGTCCCCACTATGGTTTGCTATGTGCCTCTATGGGGTCTCTATGGGGTCTTTTATGGGTAACTATCGTCCCAAATGTATTCCTAAGGGTATCTATGGGTTTCAATGTGGTCCCTATGTGCCTCTATGGGGTCTCTATGGGTCTTAGCAAGGTTCCTATGTGTCTCAATGGGTCTCACTGTCCCCCACTGTAATCCATGGGGTCCCTATGTGTCCCAGTGTCCCCCTATGGGTCCCAGTGTCTCCCTATCTGTCCCTAAGTGTCCCAATGTCCCTCCTATGATTTGCTATGTGCCTCTATTGGGTCTCTATGGGGTCTCCTATGGGTATCTCTGGGCCCAAATGTCTTCCTATGGGTATCTATGGGTTTCAGTGTGGTCCCTATGTGCCTCTATGAGGTCTCCTATGGGTCTCAACGAAGTCCCTATGTGTCTCTATGGGTCTCACTGTTCCCCACTGTAATCCATGGGGTCCCTATGTGTCCCAATATCCCCATATGGGTCCCAGTGTATCCCTATGGGTCACTATGCGTCCCTATGTGTCCCAATGTCTCCCCTATGGGTTGCTATGTGCCTCAATGGGCTCTCTTATGGATAGCTCTGGGCCCAAAGTCTCCCTGTGGGTATCTATGGGTTACATTAGGTCCCTATGTGCCTCTATGGTGTCTCTTATGGGTCTCAGCGGGTTCCCTATGTGTCTCTATGGGTCTCACTGTCCCCCACTGTAATCCATGGGGTCCCTATGTGTCCCATTGTCCCCCTATGGGATCCAGTGTCTCCTCATGGGTCACGGTGTGTCCCTATGTGTCCCAATGTCCCCCCTATGGGTTGCTATGTTCCTCTATGGGGTCTCTTATGGGTCTCAGCAGGGTCCCTATGTGTCTCGATGGATCTGACTGTCCCCCACTTTAATCCATGGGGTCACTATGTTTCCCAGTGTCCCCCTATGGGTCCCAGTGTCTCCCTATGTGTACCTATGTGTCCCAATGTCCCCCTATGGGTCCCAGTGTCTCCCTATGGGTCACTATGTGTCCCAATGTCCCCCCTATGGGTTGCTATGTGCTTGTATGTGGTTTCTTATGGGTATCTCTGGGCCCAAATATCTTCCTATAGCTATCTATGGGTTTCAATGTGGTCCCTATGTGCCTCTATGGGGTCTCTTATGGGTCTCAGCGGGGTTTCTATGTGTCTCTATGGGTCTGGCTGTCCCCCACTGTAATCCAAGGGGTCCCTATGTGTCCCAATGTCCCCATATGGGTCCCAGTGTCTCCCTATGGGTCACTATGTTTCCCAACGTGTCCCAGTGTCCCCCCTATGGGTTGCTATGTGCCTCTATGGGGTCTCTGTGGGGTCTCTTATGGTTATCTCTGGGCCCAAATGTCTTCCTTTGGGTATCTATAAGTTTTAAAGTCGTCCTATGTGTCCCTATGTGTCTTAATGGCTCCTAATGTGTCCCTATGAGTCTATATGTGGTCTCACTGTCCCAGTGGGTCTCTATGTGTTCCTATGTGTCTATATGGAGTCTCTATCTGGTTTCTATGGGTCTTGGTGTCCCTCTATGTGTCACCTTGTGCCTCTATGGGGTCTTCATGGGTTTCTATGGGGTCTCTATGTCTCTCTATGGGTCCCTATTGGTCCCAATGGGTCCCTATGAGTCTCTATGATGTCTCCCTTTGTCCCCATATGGGTCCCAGTGTCTTTCTATGGGTCTCTATGGTACTCAGTGTGTCACTATGAGGTTTCAGTGGGTCTCTATGGAATTTCTATGGGTCCCAGTGTTCCCCTATGGGGTCTCTATTGGTCTCTATGGGGTCCATATGTCTGTCTATGGGTCTCTTTGGGTCCCAGTGTCCCCCTAAGTGTCCCAATGTCTCCCTATAGGTGTCTATGTCTAAGGGGTCTCTATGGGGTGTCTATGAGGTGCTATGTGTCTTTATGGGTCCCTATGGGTTTCTATGGGATGCTGTGGGTGTCTATGGTGCTCTATGGGGTAGTATGGTGTGCTGTGGACTGGCTATGGGGCACTGTAGGGTGCCTATGGGGCTCTATGGAGTAGTATGGGGTGTCTATGGGGCTCTATGAGGTCTGTATGGGGTTCAGTTGGGCACTGTGTGTCGATGTGGGGCACTATGGGGGTCTATGTGATGTCTGTGGGGCACTATGGGGTGGCTATTAGGTGCCTATTGGGCTCTGTGGTGTTCTGTCGGTAGCTATTGGGGTCTATGGGGTGCCTATTGAGTTCTATGGGGTTCTATGGGGCATTCTGAGGTTTCTATGGGGTGTCTATGGGGCACTATGGTGTGTCTATGGGGCTCTAAGGGGCACTATGCATGGCTATTGTGTGTCTATTGGGCAAAATGAGTTTCTATGGGTGGCTATGGGATCTCTATGGGGCACTGTAGGGTTGCCTATGGGGCTTTATGGGATGTCTATGGGGTTCTATGGGGTGTCTATGGGGCTCTATGGCGTTCTATGGGGTCTCTATGGGGCGGCTATAGGTCCTTATGTGGTGTCTATGTGGCACTATGGTGTGCTATGGGGTGCTGTGAGGCACTATGGGGTGCTATGGGGCTCTATGGAGCAGTATAGGGTGTCTGTGGGACCCTATGGGGTGCAATGGGGTGCTGTGGGGCACAAGGGTGTGTCTATGAGGCTCCTTGGGCTGCTATGGGGCACTGTGGAGTAGCTATGGGATGATTTGGGGTCTCTTTGTGCCCCTATGGGGAGCTATGGGTCACTATGTGGTGTCTATGGGGCTCTATGGGGTGGCTATGGGGTGCTGTAGGGTGGCTATGCGGTGCTTTGAGGTATCCTTGGGTTCCTATGCTGCGCTTTGGGACTCTATGCGGAAGAATGGGGTCTCTATGAAGCACTATGGTGTGTCTATGGCGTGCTAGAGGGTGTCTATTGTGTGTTATGTGGTGCCTATTGGGCTCTATGGTGTTCTGTGGGTGGCTATGGGTTCTCTATGGGGATCTATGGGGTGCGTATGGAGCGCTATTGGGTCTCTATGAGGCTCTATTCGGCACTATGGGGTGTCTATTGGGATCTATGGGTTGTCTGTCGGGCTCTATGAGTTCTGCATAGGGTCTGTATGGGGTTCAGTGGGTCTCTATGGGGCTCTATGGGGTGTCTACAGGCACTATGGAGCGATATGGGGTGTCTACGTGGATCAATTGGGCTCTATGGTGTGGCTGTAGGGCCTTATGTGGTGTCTATGGGGCACTATGGGGTGCTATGGGGTACTGTGGGGAACTATGGGGTGTCTATGGGGCTCTATGGAGCAGTATGCTGTGTCTATGGGTCCCTATGGGGTGCAATGGGGTGCCGTGGGGCACAATGGAGTGTCTATGAGGCTCCATGGGCTGCTATGGGGCACTATGGAGTAGCTATGGGGTGCTATGGGGTCTCTTTGGGCCCCTATGGGTCACTATGGGGCGTCTATGGGGTATCTTTGTGTTCCTATGGGGCGCTATGGGTGACTATGGGGTCGCTATGGGTTTCTTTGAGGCGCTATGGGCCTCAATGGGGTCTCTATGGGTCTCAATTTATCCTTATGGCTCCCAATGACTGTCTATGGGTCTCTATTTTTCCCTATGGGTCCCAGTGTCTCTCTACGGGTCCCAATGTCTTCCTCTGGATCTCTATGGGTCCCTATGGGTCCCAGTGTCTCTCTATGTCCCCCTGTCTAGGTGGTAACTATACAGATGGTAACAAAGATGGTAACAAATGTACAGAGGTTCTAAGCGAGAGAGAAACTCACCAGTGGTGATGCCTTCGCTGAGGAAGCTGGGGCGGTCTTCACTGCAGAGCGATGTCCAAGAGATGCTGCCTCACAGAATCACAGAATTCTCAAGGTTGGAAAAGGGCTGCCAGCTTTTGTAGGAGAATAGCATGGGAGACAGTTGTGAAGGCTTTGCTGAAGTCCAAGTAGAGCACATCAACAGCCTTTCTTTCTTTCCTTCATCCATCAGATGGGTCACAGGATCGTAGAAGGAGATCAGATTGGTCAAGCAGGAGCTGCCCTTCACGAACCCATGCTGGCTAGGTCTGATCTCCTGCTCATCCCACACCTGCCGCATCTGTCATCTCCCTCAAGACAATTCGTTCCATTCCCTTCCCAGGTCAGGCTAACAGGCCTGGAGTTGCCCGGATCCTCCTGACAACCTTGCTTGGAAATGGGAGTCACGTTGGCAAGCCTCCAGTCTCCTGGGACCTCACCCGGTAACAGGGAGCTCGGAAAGATAATGGAAAGCGGCTCGAGTGAGGGTCAGCCCTTAAATGAGGTCTCAGAGGAGGTGGAGTCGAGCTCCAGCCCTCCCGGGAGCACAGCTCCATTACTCTCACCTGTGCTCCCGCAGCTGACCCCACACTTGCCTCAGCTGATTAATCAGAGGTTCAGGCTGTGATTACCAATCTCCCACACAGCCCCTATGGGTCCCAATGCTTCCCTATAGGTCTCTATGGGGTTATTATGCCTCTAAATGGGTCCCTATGTGTCTCTATGTCTCTCTATGGGGTCCCTATGTGTCCCAATGTCCCCCTATGGATCTCTATGTATCCATATGGGTCCCAGTGACTCCCTTTGGGTCACTAATGAGTCACTATGTGTCCCAACGTCTCCCCTATGGGTTGCTATGTGCCTCTGTGGGGTCTCTTATGGGTATCTCTGGACCCAAATGTATTCCTATGGGTACCTATGGGTTTCAATGTGGTCCCTAGGTGCCTCTATGGGGTCTCTTATGGGTCTCAGCAGTGTCCCTATGTGTCTCTATGGGTCTCACTGTCCCCCACTGCAATCCATGGGATCCCTATGTGTCCCAATGTCCCCCCTATGGGTTGCTATGTGCCACTATGGGGTCTCTATGGGGTCTCTATGGGGTCTCATGGATATCTCTGGGCCCAAATGTCTTCCTATGGGTATCTATGGGTTTCAATGCAGTCCCTATGTGCCTCTATGGGGTCTCTTATGGGTCTCAGCGAGGTCCCTATGTGTCTCTATGGGTCTCACTGTCCCCCACGGTAATCCATGGGGTCCCTATGTGTCCCAATGTCCCCCTATTGGTCCCAGTGTCAGCCTATGGGTCACAATGTGTCCCTATATGTCCCAGTGTCTCTCCTATGTGTTGCTAAGTGTCTCCATGGGGTCTCTTATGAGGATCTCTGGGCCAAAATATCTACCAATTTTTATCCATAGGTTACATTAGGTCCCTATGTGCCTCCATGGGGTTTCTTAAGGGTTACAGCGGAGTCCCTATGTGTCTCTATGGGTCTCACTGTCCCCCACTATGTTCCATGGGGTCCCTATGTGTCCCAATATACCCCTATGGGTCCCAGTGTCTCCCTATGGGTCACTATGTGTTCCTAAGTGCCGAATGTCCCCGCTATGTGTCCCAATGGCCCCCTTTGGGGTTTCTATGGGGACTCTTATTGGTATCTCTGGGCCCAAATGTCTTCCTATGGGTATCTATGGGTTTCAATGAGGTCCCTATGTGCCTCTATGGGGTCTCTTATGGGTATCAGTGGAGCCCCTATGTGTCTCTACGGGTCTCACTGTTCCCCACTGTAATCCATGGGGTCCCTCTGTGTCCCAATGTCCACACTATGGGTTCCTATGTACCTCTATGGGTTCTCTATGTGGTCTCTTATGGGTATCTCTGGGCTCAAATGTCTTCCTAAGGGTATCTATGGGTTTCAATGTGGTCCCTATGTGCCTCTATGGGTCTCACTGTCCCCCACCTTAATCCATGGGGTCTCTATGTGTCCCAATGTCCCCCTATGGTTACCAGTGTCTCCCTATGGGTCACTATGTGTCCCTATGTGTCCCAATATCCCCCCTATGGGTTGCTATGTGCCTCTATGGGTTCTCTATGGGGCTCTATGGGGTGCCTATGGAGCTCTATGGTGTTCTATGGAGCGTTCTGAGGTTTCTATGGGGTGTCTATGGAACGCTATGGTGTGTCTATGTGGCAAAATGTGTTTCTATGGGTGGCTATGGGAGCTCTATGGGGCACAATGGGTTGCCTACGGGGCTCTATGGGATGTCTATGGGGCTCTATGGCGCGGCTATATGTCCTTATGTGGTGTCTATGTGGCACTATGTTGTGCTATGGGGTGCTGTGAGGCACTATGGGGTGCTATGGGGCTCTATGGAGCAGTATAGGGTGTCTATGGGTCCCTATGGGGTGCAATGGGGCGCTGTGGGGCACAAGGGAGTGTCTATGAGGCTCCATGGGCTGCTATGGGGCACTGTGGAGTAGCTATGGGATGATTTGGGGTCTCTTTGTGCCCCTATGGGGCGCTATGGGTCACTATGTGGTGTCTATGGGGCTCTATGGGGTGGCTATGCGGTGCTGTAGGGTGGCTATGGGGTGCTTTGGGGTATCCTTGGGTTCCTATGGGGCGCTATGGGTGACTATGGGGTGCTATGGTTTGCTATGGGGCTCTATGCGGAAGAATGGGGTCTCTATGGGGCGCTATGAGGTCCCTATGGGGCTCTATGGGGAGTCTATGGGGTGTCTTTGGGGCTCTATGTGGTCTGCTTGGGGTCTGTATGGGGTTCAGTGGGTCTCTATGGGGCTCTATGGGGTGTCTACAGGCACTATGGGGCGATATGGGGTGTCTATGTGGTTCAATTGGGCTCTATGGTGTGGCTGTAGGGCCTTATGTGGTGTCTATGGGGTACTGTGGGCTGCTATGGGGTGCTGTGGGGAACTATGGGGTGTCTATGGGGCTCTATGGAGCAGTATGCTGTGTCTATGGGTCCCTATGGGGTGCAATGGGGTGCTGTGGGGCACAATGGAGTGTCTATGAGGCTCCATGGGCTGCTATGGGGCACTATGGAGTAGCTATGGGGTGCTATGGGGTCTCTTTGGGCCCCTATGGGTCACTATGGGGTGTCTATGGGGCTCTGTGGGGTATCTTTGTGTTCCTATGGGGCGCTATGGGTGACTATGGGGTCGCTATGGGTTTCTTTGAGGCACTATGGGTCTCAATGGGGTCTCTACGTGTCTCAATTTATCCTTTTGCTCCCAATGACTGTCTATTGGTCTCTATGTGTCCCTATGGGTCCCAGTCTCTCTCTATGTGTCCCTATGGGTCCCAGTGTCTCTCTATGGGTCCCAATGTCTTCCTCTGGATCTCTATGGGTCCCTATGGGTCCCAGTGTCTCTCTATGTCCCCCTGTCTAGGTGGTAACTATACAGATGGTAACAAAGATGGTAACAAATGTACAGAGGTTCTAAGCGAGAGAGAAACTCACCAGTGGTGATGCCTTCGCTGAGGAAGCTGGGGCGGTCTTCACTGCAGAGCGATGTCCAAGAGATGCTGCCTCACAGAATCACAGAATTCTCAAGGTTGGAAAAGGGCTGCCAGCTTTTGTAGGAGAATAGCATGGGAGACAGTTGTGAAGGCTTTGCTGAAGTCCAAGTAGAGCACATCAACAGCCTTTCTTTCCTTCATCCATCAGATGGGTCACAGGATCGTAGAAGGAAATCAGATTGGTCAAGCAGGAGCTGCCCTTCACGAACCCATGCTGGCTAGGTCTGATCTCCTGCTCATCCCACACCTGCCGCATCTGTCATCTCCCTCAAGACAATTCGTTCCATTCCCTTCCCTGGCACCGAGGTCAGGCTAACAGGCCTGGAGTTGCCCGGATCCTCCTGACAACCTTGCTTGGAAATGGGAGTCACGTTGGCAAGCCTCCAGTCTTCTGGGACCTCACCCGGTAACAGGGAGCTCGGAAAGATAATGGAAAGCGGCTCGAGTGAGGGTCAGCCCTTAAATGAGGTCTCAGAGGAGGTGGAGTCGAGCTCCAGCCCTCCCGGGAGCACAGCTCCATGACTCTCACCTGTGCTCCCGCAGCTGACCCCACACTTGCCTCAGCTGATTAATCAGAGGTTCAGGCTGTGATTACCAATCTCCCACACAGCCCCTATGGGTCCCAATGCTTCCCTATGGGTCTCTGGGTGTCCCTATAGGACTCAGTGGGGTTTTATATGCCTCCCAGTTGGTCCCTATGTGTCTCTATGTCTCTCTATGGGGTCTCAACGTGTCCCACTGCCCCCCTATGTATCTCTATGTCCCCCTATGGGTCCCAGTGTCTCCCTATTGGCCACTTTGTGTCCCTATGTGTCCCAATGTCCCCCTATGTGTCCCAGTGTCTCCCTATGGGTCACTATGTGTCCATATATGTCCCAATGTCCACCCTGTGGGTTGCTATGTCCTTCTATGTGGTCACTTATGGGTCTCAGTGGGGTCCATCCGTATGTGTCTCTATGGGTCTCACTGTCCCCCACTTTAATCCATGGGGTCCTTAAGTGTCCCAATGTCCCCCTATGGGTCCCAATATCTCCCTATGGGTCACTATGTGTCCCTATGTGTCACGAAGTCTTTCCTACGGGTTGCTATGTGCCTCTGTGGGGTTTCTATGGGGTCTCTTATTGGTATCTATGGGCCCAAATGTCTTCCTATGGGTATCTATGGGTTCCAATGTGGTCCCCATGTGTTTCTATTGGTTCTCTTTTGGGGCTCATCGTGGTCCGTATGTGTCTCCATAAGTCTCACTGTCCCCCACTCTAATCCATGCAGTCCCTATGTGTCCCAATGTCCCCCTTTGGGTCCCAGTATCTCCCTATGGGTCACTATTTTTCCCTATGTGTCCCAATGTCCCACCTATGGGTTGCTAAGTGCCTCTATGGAGTCTCTATGTGGTCTCTTATGGGTATCTCTGGGCCCAAATGTCTTCCTATGGGAATCTATGGGTTACAATGTGGTCCCTATGTGCCACTATGGGGTCTCTTATGGGTCTCAGTGGGGTCCCTATGTGTCTCTATGGGTCTCAATGTCCCTAACTGTAATCGATGTGGACCCTATGTGTCCCAGTGTCCCCTTATTATTCCCTGTGTCTCCCTGATGGGTCACTATGTGTCCTTAAGTGTCCCAATGTCCCCCCTGTGGGTTGCTATGTGCCTCTATGGGGTCTCTATTGGGTCTCTTATGGGTATCTCTGGGCCCAAATTTCTTCCTATGGTTATCTATGGGTTTCAATGTGGTCCCTATGTGCCTCTATGGGGTCTCTTATGCGTCTCAGCAGGGTCCCTATGTGTCTCTATGGGTCTCACTGTCCTTCACTGTAATCCATGGGGTCCCTATGTGTCCCAATGTCCCCCAATGGGTCCCTGTGTCTCCCTATGGGTCTCTATGTGTGGAGAATGATTATGCAGAATGGCTTCATGAGAAAGGACATGAAGAGATTCCACTAGTTAAATTGTAAAAGAATGAACGTGACTGAAGACAACGACGGTCTATCCTAGGGCCGATCACGGGCTAGGCAGCTGAGAAGAAATCAGGATGTGAAAAGACAGGGTATGTAGCTAAAGACGAAATATGTATCTAGAGGCAAGGACGGCCTGAGGGAAAAGCAAGATGTGTAGCAAGGTGTAGACAGAGCTGCAAAGAAAAAGTATCCATAAGACTAACCACAAAGGTCAGATGAAGTAATGTGTAACCCACCAATCCTGAGCTTTACTTTTGCAATATGCATGAACTTATTACTGATTGTATAAATGAGATGCTGTAACACCTAATAAACGAGACTTGTTGACCATGATAGCATGAGACTTGGCTCCCGCGGTTACTTCCAACAAAGCTGTGTTACAGAAAGGCAGAATTTCTATACGTCCTTATCAAACTAGTTTTTTCTTCTTTTAGTTTGACTCCTGACTTTAACTTTGAAATCAGACAAAGACCTTACAGTAGCAGACATATCTGATGAAGAATTCACCATTTGTTTACTGTTACAGCATGAAATGATTTGTAAAATGAGTACAGAGCAGGTAAAGAACATCTACCATGTGAAATCAAGGATCATCCATTCCTGCCCTAAACACACAGTTATTCACCGAAAAAATTCTCCCTCTACATATCCAAAAGCTGATTTTAACAGAAATCAGAGCATAGACAGAAACACACAATCAAAATTAAAATGTTTCTTTGTGAGTCATTATGAAGTTAATAAAACATTTAATAAACACAGTGAGTCCGAGCTTCAGAGATGCTTTGTGTTTTTATTTATTTATCTAGCCGGAAGAATGTACACACACATTTCCTTGGACTGTGGTATTGAGAGATACACTTAAAGCAATCAAGCTGAAGTATAACAGAAGTATATCTAAAGCACCTTTCTTGAAGGACGGCAGGATCACTGAGGATAAGATAATACAGAGCCATAAATGAGAAGGATCAGAAGGACCAACCAACCTGTATAGCATTTCAGAGTGTAGCTGGTTCTTAGAAGAACGAATGACTCTATGGTTCTATGATTCTGTGACTTAAGGTTGGAAAAGACCACTGAAGGTCATCTAGTTCAACCATCAACCCACTCCCAGCATGCCCACTATGTCCCTCAGAGCCACATCTACACGTTTCTTGGACGTCTGCAGGGATGGTGATTCCACCATCACCCTGGGCAAACCTTTCCAATACCTAATGACTATTTTTGAGAAGTTGTTTCTCCGAACATCCAGTAGAACCTCTCCTGGCACAACTCTAAGCCACTCCCTCTTGTCCTGTCACTAGTTACACACAAAAAGAGGTTGAACCTCACCTCACCACAACCCCCCTTCAGGAAGTTGTAGAGAGCAATGAGGTCTCCCCCCAAGCCTCCTCTTCGCCGGACTAAATGCCCCCAGCTTCCTCAGCTGCTCCTCACAAGACTTATGCTCCAGACCCCACATCAGCCTCATTACCATTCTATGAACATGTGCCAGGGTCTTTCTTGTAGTGAGGGGGCCCAAAAATGAACACAGTGCTCAAGTCACAGCTTCACCAGTGCCAAGTACTGAGAGATTATCACCTCCCTGGTCCTGCTGGCAACACTATTTCTGATACAAGCCAGGCCTTCTAGGCTACCAGGCACACTGCTGGCTCACATTCATCTGGCTGTCAACGAACACCACCAGAATCTAGATTCTAGCCACAAGCCTGCAAAATGGAGTGGCATGATATTGTGATCAAAGTGCAGTAGCTGGCACTTGACTTTGTTGAAGCTTATACAATTGCCTTCAGCTCATTGATCCAGCCAATTCAGATCCCTCTGTAAGGCCTTCCTACTCTCAGGCAAATCAACACTTCCTTCCAGCGAGGAGTCATCTGCAAACTCACTGAGGATACACTCAATCCCCCCATCCAGATCATCAATAAAGATATTAAACAGGACCTACCCCTATACTGACGCCTGGGGAAAAAAAAAAAAAAAAAGTCAATTAATGAAGCTGGGAAACAGCACAACATTAGGCACCTCTTTGTATTCTAAGTGAGACAAGAAAGAATATTTTCCACTTTAAATTCACAGTATGTAATTAGCAACAGGATAATAGTTATCTATAAATACCTACAAAATCCTTTTACTGAAGGCTTGTTTTGTTCTGGAGACAAACCATCTGTGCATTCCACTCAGAATCTGTATTTACAAATGCTCTGACTTATGTCATTGATATCAGATCAAAAGAACCACAAGCTAAAAACTGCTAACAAAGATAACAACCAGCTTAAGTCGATCTGCATATACTAAAAGTTTAACTCTCACTGGGTTAGTAGAAAAAAACTACAGTACTGGAATGTAGAGGATTTTACAGACACTTTACACCTGTGTTTTTAACTGTGTATCTGAAGCCCAGGCTGCCCAGCAAAGCCACCAGGTGGCACGAACACATAGTACCAGAGGTGCTTTCTCTCACCATCCCTCAGCAAAGGCACTGCCCCAAAACAAACTGTGCGATCAACCTACCAAATGACAGAAGCACAAAATCATTTATCTGAAATGAATCTGAAAATATCTGGCAAACCAATACCCTTCATAAAAAGAGGAAGAGATGATTAACAAAAAAAATACATCCTATTTCCTAACATTTATTGGGTTCAACTTCAGGCATCTTTTTATTCACTCAACATATCCTTTAAAAATCAGGTCACAGTAGCAGCCCCTGTTTTGTTACACAAGATGAAGAGCAGTCATGCCCTGCCCGGCATTAGAGTTCTCATCACCTGTTAACTCATCTGTGAGCTCATATGCAGCAATAATGTATAGATCAATCAGGAAATTAAAAAACAAATAAAAAACCAGCAGGATGCCATAAATGTTGCACTGATTCAGCAACAGGAGATAGTATTTACCTATTTGTGGCATTCAACTCTCTAAGACAAGATCAAACCATTTCAGAAACAATAAATGTCAAAAACCCTCTCAAATCTGTATCAAAGAGCATCAAGACCTCCAAAACATTGTACCCTAGAGCTTAAACTCTCAGGAAAGAAGATGACACATACATACAAGAAAATACTTTAAGGCTGTCAGAGAGAAGGCACCTACTACATTAAAGCATTGCAACTCGATCCTTGCAACACTGCAGTACTTGCAGTCTGTACAGTTAGCTGAATTCCATTTCTAGACCATCAGAAGAGCAGTAGAACAGGTGCCATTTGTAAACAGTTAGCTCTTCAGGAGTACAAGATGGATATTAACACTACCCAGCAAATGCATGCCTTGGGCAACAAATACATGAGCTCTACTTCACAGCGTCAATTGATGTGTTATCTAAAGTATTCATAAATAATATCCACATATACTATTGGCTCCATTTAAATCTAATCAGAACTTGGTACAGTGTAGATTAACAGTAATTGCAAAAAAGGCTTTCAAGTTAAATTTTTCAATACATGGTCCTTCTACAAGGAATATAATGATTGCACCGAAAAATTCAAAGAGCATATCCATGCAACACTTAGATTGCTCAGAGGGATTAATAATTCTTTTGACAAATGAAATGGATGCGACAAAAGACAGAAATTACTAATCACAAAAGAACTTGACGTGCGTGAAAACAGAGGACACTCAAAGTCCATGACGGGTCAGATCTATGGGTCAGGAGGTGCTGTGAAGTTGATGTGGGTAAGATCTATGGGGCAGGAGCTGCTGTTGCTCAGATCTATGGGGCAAGAGATGCAGTGCAGCTCATGTGGATCCGATCTATGGAGCAGGAGCTGCTGTGTGGCTGATGTGGTTCAGGTCTATGGGGCAGGAGCTGATGTGGGGCAGATGTGGGTCTGATCTATGGGGCAGTAGCTGCTGTGGGTCAGATCTATGGGGCAGGAGCTACTGTGGATATGATGTGGGTCATAACTATGTGGTAGGAGATTATGTGAGACAATGTGGGTCAGATCTATGGGCAGGAGCTGCTGTGGGGCACATGTGAGTCAGATCTCTGGGGCAGGAGTTGCTGTGGGGAAGATGTGGGTCTGATCAATGGGGAAGGATCTGCTGTGGGGATGATGTGGGTCAGATCTATGGGGCAGGAGCTGCTGTGGGTCAGATGTGGGTCAGATCTATGGGGCAGGTGCTGCTGTGTGTCAGATCTATGGGGAAGGAGCTGCTGTGGGACAGATCTATGGGACAGGAGAGTCTCTGGGGCTGATGTGGGTCACATCTATGGGGCAGGAGCTGCTGTGGGGTAGATGTGGGTCAGATCTATGAGGCAGGAGCCGCTTTGGAGCTTATGGGGGTTAGATCATTTCGGTAGGAGCTGCTGTGGGTCAGTTATATGGGGCAGGAGATGCAGTGGGGCAGTAGTGGGTCAGATCTATGGGGCAGGAGATGTTGTGGGTCAGATCTATGGGGCAGAAGCTGCTCTGGGGCTGATTTGGGTCAGTTTTTTGGGAAAGGTGCTGCTTTGGGGCTGATGTGGGTCAGATCTATGGGTCAGGTGTGCTGTTGGTCTCATTGGTGTAAGATCTATGGGGCAGGAGCTGCTGTGGGACTGATGTGGGTCAGATCTATTTGTGAGGAGCTTCTCTGTGGCACATGTGGGTCAGATCTATGGGGAGGGAGCAGCTGTGGGACTGATGGTGTTTAGATCAATTGAGCAGGAGCTGCTGCCGGTCAGAACTATGGGGCAGGAGCTGCTGTGAGGCAGAGGTGGGTCAGATCTATGGGGCACGAGCTGCTGTGGGTCAAATCTATGGGGCAGGAGCTGCTGTGGGACACATGTGGTTCAGATTTATGGGTAGGTGTAGCTGTGGGGCTCATGTGGGTCAGATCTATGGGGCAGGAGCTGCTGTGTGGCTGATATGGTTCAGATCAATGGGGCAGGAGCTGGTGTGGGGCTGATGTGGGTCAGATCTATGGGGCAGGAGCTGGTGTGGGGCTGATTTGGGTCAGATCTATGGGGCGGGAGCTGCTGTGGGGCAGATCTATGGGACAGGCTCTGCTCTGGGGCACATCTGGGTAAGATCTATTGGGCAGGAGCTGCTGTGGGGTAGATGTGGGTCAGATCTATGGGGCAGGAGCTGCTGTGGGGCAGATGTAGGTCAGATCTATGGGGCAGGAGCTCTTGTGGGACTGATGAGGGTCAGACCTCTAAGGCTGGAGCTGATCTGGGTCAGATCTATGTGTCAGGAGCTGATGTGGGTCAGATCTATGGGGCAGAAGCTGTTGTGTTGCAGATGAGGGTCAGATCTATGTGGCAGGAGCTGCTGTGGGGCTGATGTGGGTCAGATCTGTAGGGCAGGAGCTGCTGTGGGGTAGACGTGGGTAAGATCTATGGGGCAGGAGCTGCTGTCGGGCTGATGTGGGTCAGATCTATGGGGCAGGAGCTGCTGTGGGGCAGATGTGGGTCTGATCTATGGGGCAGGAGCTGCTGTGTGTCAGATATATGGGGCAGGAGAAGCTGTGGGTCAGATCTATGGGGCAGGAGCTGCTGTGGGGCACATGTGGTTCATATCTATTGGGAAGGAGCTGCTGTGGGGCAGATGTGGGTCATATCAATGGGGTAGCTGTTGCTGTGGGTTAGATCTATGGGGCAGAAGCTCCTTTCGGGCATATGTGAGTCAGATGTATAGCAATACCTGGCCCATAGATGTGACCCTCATCAGCCTCACAGCAGCTCCTGCCCCATAGATCTGACCAACATCAGCCCCACAGCAACTCCTGCCCCATAGATCTGAACCACATCTGACCAACAGCAGCTCCTGCCCCATAGATCTGACTCACATATGCCCGACAGCAGCTTCTGCCCCATAGATCTAACCCACAGCATCTCCTTCCCCATTGATATGACCCTCATCAGACCCACAGCTGCTCCAGCCCAATAGATATGACCCACATATACCCCTCAGCAGGTTATGCCCCATAGATCTGACCCACATGTGCCCCACAGCAACTCCTGCCCCATAGATGTGACCCACAGCAGCTCCTGCCCCATAGATCAGACCCACATCTGCCCCACAGCAACTCCTGCCCCATAGATCTGACCCACAAGAGCCCCAAAGAAGCTCCTGCCCCATAGATCTGACTCACGCCTGCCCCACAGCTGATTTGCCTCTTAGATCTGACCCACATCAGCCCCAGAGAAGCTACTGCCCCATAGATCTGACCCCCCACAGCCTTACAGCTGATCCTGACCCAAAGATCTAACCCACAGCATCTCCTGCCCCATTGATATGACCCTCATCAGACACACAGCATCTCCTGCCCCATATATATGACCAACATCTGCCCCATAGCAGATCCTGCCCCATAGATCTGAACCACATCATCCCCAGAGCACCTTCTGCCCAATAGATCTGACCCCAATCAGCCCTACAGCACCTCCTGCCCCATAGATCTGAACCACATCTGCTTCACAGCAGCTCCTGCCCTACAGATCTGACCCACATGTGCCCCACAGCAGCTCCTGCCTCAATAGATCATACCCCAATTAGCCCCACAGCAGAACCTGTCCCATAGACCTGACCCACATGTGCCCCACAGCTGCTCCTGCTCCATAGATCTGACCCTCAAGAGCCCCACAGCAGCTCCTGCCCAATAGATCAGTCCCACCTCTACCCCACAGCAGATCCTTCCCAATAGATCTGACCTACATCTGCCTCACAGCAGCTCCTGCCCTATAGATCTTACCGCAATCAGCCCCACAGCATTTCCTGCCCCATAGATCTGACCCACATCTACCCCACAGCAACTCTGGCCCCATAGATCTGACCCACATGTGCCCCACAGCAGCTCCTGCCCCATAGATCTGACACACATATACCCCAGATCTGGTCCTGCACAATAGATCTGACCCCAGTCAGCCCTACAGCAGCTCCTACCCCATATATCTTAACCACAGCAGCTCCACAGCAACTCCTGCCCCATAGATCTGATCCACATGTGCCTCACAGCAGCTCATGCCCCATAGATCTGACCCACATCTGCCCCACAGCTGCTCATGCCCCATAGATCAGACCCACATCTGCCCCACAGAAGCTCCTGCCCCATAGATCTGACTCACATGTGCACCAGAGCAGCTCCTGCCCCAAAGATCTGATCCACATGTGCCCCACTGCATCTCCTGCCCCATACATCTGACCCACAACAGATCCTGCCCCATAGATCAGACCGACATCTGCCCCACAGCAGATCCTGCCCAATTGATCTATCCCCCATCAGCCCCACAACAGCTCCAGCACCATAGATCTGACCCACATCTGCCCCACAGCAGCTCCTGCCCCATAGATCTGACCCCCCTCAGCACCACAGCACCTCCTGCCCCATAGATCTGATCCACATCTACCCACCTTTGAAGTACTTTGGTCCTTCTCTGCCAGTCGATCGCTGCAGCATCTGGTTGTCTCCTGCTCAACACTCTGTCCTACATCCCTCCTACACAGGCCAGAAACCAAGGCACAGAAAGTATAAGGGATCCCCAAGGGTCTGAGGCATCTTCCCTGCTGGAACAGCAATGGAGGACACAAGACCACAAGAAGCCAGATTCAGGCAGAGAAGCTTGAGGGTGCAGCCATCTGCATTAAGGTTGCTATGGTTTGGCGTTGCAAATACTACTCTGCCTGACTGGGGCAGGGCAGGCTTACGCAAGTGTTTAAGCAGACGTCTTTCTGGTCCTGTAGGAAGCAGCAGGTCTGAATTAAAAGGAGCAATGAGGCAAGGAGTGCCCTGAGCTTGTTTCCTAAATAGAAGGCAGTGTGGGACAATTTGAGGAACAGGAATTCAACTACTGTAATGCAGAACACTATTTTTGTCGCCTTCCAGCAGTCACCGATTAATGGAAGATTCTTGTCCTTCCCAGACTCCACTGTTGGTAACTCACATCTACAGCCTCTCTGGGCAGCCTGTGCCATTGCCTCACCACCCTCTGTCTGAAAAAGTTTCCCCCTAGTATCTAACCTAACATGTAGCCTAATTCTCCTCTCTTTATTCACAGGAGATGTCCTCTAGACCTCTAATTATCATTCTGACCTTCCTCTGGAGCTAATCCAGAAGCTCTGCACCTTTCTTGTGCTGTGGGCTCCAGATCTGGACACAGTACTGCAGATGGGGACTCATGAAGGCAGAGTGGAGGGGAGCAAGAGCCTACTTCTCCATGCTGCCACTTCTCTGTGGATACAGTTGGTCTTCCAGACTGCAAGCACACACTGCTGGTTCATGTCCATCTTTTTGTCCACCAGAACCTCCAAATCGTTCTCCACATTTCTTCCATGAGGAACAGCTCCATGATCTTCCCAGGCACAGAGGTAAGGCTCACTGGCCTGTAGTTTCCCATGTGATTTCCTTCCTGCCTTTCTAAAAACTGGGAGTGATGTTTCCCTTTTCCAGACCCCAGGGACTTCTCCTGCCTTCTTCTGACAGCCATGACTTTTCAAATACGGTGGAGAATGGCTGGGTGAGCGTATCAACCATCTCCCTCATGACTCTGGGAAGCACGTCATCCTGCCCCATGGACTTGGACATATCCAGTCTTATGAGGAGGTCTTGGACTTGCTCGTCTCTTACAGTAGGAAGGATTTTGCTCCCCTGGTGTCCACCTAAATGTTCAGAGACATGAGTGTCATTCACTTTCTAGGCTCTTCTTGTGGCTCCTTAAAGTCCAAGAAGTCTCATTTTCAGCTCTCCTTACGCTTTTACCACACAAAGTAACCTGTTCCAGTTGCTTTCTCTTGTGGAAGGACAAAGGAGATTGACAGTGCACCATAAGTCAGAATATAAACTGCTGCTATACAGAAAATATTTCTGATTTCTTCAGTATTTGTCTGGAAGACAAAGCTCATAGAAAAATGTTCTAAAGTGTGAAGAACGAGCCCCTTTCAGGACTGAAAATGACTTCTGCTTTAGATGAATAACATGAATGTCTTACACGAAAAAAATACTAATCTGGAAAATATGAAATAGGAGTCAGAAAAGTTCCTGATGAGCTGCACATGATGAGTATGGCAGAGTTTCCTTAGGGTAACCATCTTCTTTATTACCCTACAGGAATGGGTAACAAGGGCAGGAGTATGGTTCATCATTCCCTTCTTAGTTTGATGGCAGCTCCCTCTTTGTGCTGGGAAGGTAAATAATGATGGGAGAGACCCCTGGGTTTTGGTGGGACATGAAATATCTGTGGTCACAGCAGGTATGTGTCAGCTGTCACAAGGCAGACATACACAGGTAATGCAGGGTAAATTAAACGAGAGCCTGTACAATGAATATGATTAAAAACTGTGTAATAACAGCTCAACAAGAAAACCACTTGAAAGAAAGCAGGGGATCTGGCAGTGTGAATATATGCTAATTATAGAATGGATATTTGGCTGACGTCAGTAAGAATGTGCAATGTGTAATTTTTATGTGTCAGATAAGTACAATAGGCTGTTTTCTATGTTTAAGAAACCCTGACACTTGGGTCTCCAGGCTGTCTCCCCAAGTTATTCCCTAGTGTGCTTCACAACACTAAGAATGTGGAACTGGATCATTCTCTTAGCCCTCTTGCGTTGCTAAGTGTGAGATCCTCTGTTCAGAATTGGATTAGCTATCAATGAGTGATGCACAGATGCTATGGCAGACCCACAGTCCTTCCACTTCTGCCCTCCTACTGCTGACCTGTGAGCGCAGATGTACTGTTCTATAAGATGCTTTAGAGAGCTCAGGCTTAGCCAGTTGCTGCACCCACAGAAAGGCAGAGGGAAGGGCTGAAAGTCTGTGGTGACAAAGCTGGGCTGCTGAGGGGCTGATTTTCAGTTCTGTCACAGAAATCCCAGGGCCATTTGCAGTCCTTCAGGCAACTGCCCATTTGTAATAGGCTGACCAACTTGTCTTGTGCGTCACATCTGTTCAGGCTGCAGAATTCTTGGAGCAGGGTTCATTTCCTATGGAGAAAACCTCACTCTGTTTGGGTCTCTCCCTTTCTACAAAGAAAGGAAAATGACAGCAATCAAAATGATAAACACAAACATAGGACATTGCTTAGTTAGGATGTGTTTAACAGTCAACAGCAGTGTAACACTTATTCCTCAGGCAAAGAAAATAAGAAAACGAGCCATCTGGGCTTGCCTCTTCCCAGTTTTGAATGAGGCAACAGCATTAATCTTTTATTCCCTCCATTTTGGGCCTGGTAAACTTGGAGTTCTGAGAGATGTGGTTTTTGGTGAATAGATGTGGCCTTCAGTATTCTCCTTTTACTCCAAAGTCTGAATCTCTGCATTCCCCCATATCACATTAATGCTTTCTTTCCCCTCCCCACTCCCAATAAATAAATAAATAAATAAATAAAAACAAAAATTAATAATAATAAAAAAGCAAGCTCTCAGCTTATGAAGAAATAGCTGACAACAACCTTCTGGACAAAGCGTTTTTACGGAGTACAGTTCATATTTATAGGGAAAAAAGATCCAGAACTTTGTGCTCTGTAGTCTCCCAGTACCATATCCCACACATGCTAACACACCCTTAGGACAAAGATTACAACTGGAAATAATGATGTGGCAGTTATCCTCCACCCTGATAAAACTTCATCCATTGATGAAAAAGGTGTGTTCCACAACCTAGTGCTCATGCCATGTGGTTCCTATCAGTGGGAGAAAGTAAGGGGGAAAGCTAGAAGGTACTGTTCACATTAAGGAAATACAAGAGAAGATTTTTTTGTTTTTCTGCACAGAGGTTGCCTTGCTTAAGCTTTATTCTGCTATGGAGGAAATGCATACACTTTTCTTCCTCATTTTCCCTTGCTAACAGAGGGAAAAGTCTGACAAGAAGAGTTATTGTCACCTTCCTCATCCTTACTACTTGCTGACACTGGAGAAGAAAATCCTCTGGGGACTACATGGCTTTGTTTCTTGGCTGTCTACTGTGCAGTTGTCCCTTCTCTTCACTTTCTCATTTCCTTAAGGTAACATCAAGCTGATGTGTGCAGCCCACCAATAAAAGTCTGTGGAAGTAAGCCTTTCTCAGGAGGTGCTGTGCTACTGTCCTCACTCATTTGCAAAGTTCCCTCTCCATTCTTTAGCATAATCTCCAGGTGGGAATGGCAGGAGGCAGTTACAGAAGGAACTGCCAGACCCCAAAGCAGAGCTGGTGCAGGAGGGTACCACACAGCCATGACTTCAGGTTGGGAACTCAGAAGACCATCATACTTGAGCAATGAAGAGTCCCTTTAAATAATGAGATGTGCAGAAACACCAATGAGTAGAGAAATAAAAATTCTGGCCTTTTCAGTTTATCATATTGGCTTATAAGTTGTGAGAAATCTATGCTAGTTCTTTGAGAGGGACAGATTTTGTTTCTCTACTTTTCAGCTTACATTTGCACCACTGAGTTACTGATGAAAAAGGAATGTTACCTATAACAAAGATAAGCTTTATCTACTGATTGCTTTAAATAAACCCTCATTCCTTTCAGCTTTCACAGCTTGTAGTCTGTTAATCCCGTCAATCATTGACTTTAAATGTAGGAAATATGTAGTAAATGATTCTCAGCGTGTGTCAGAGAATCCAGCCACGAGCCTAAGAACAAGTAGGGGCCCTAGCCTTAAAAGAAACTGGGGGTGGGGAGTCAAACCACATTTGGGCCACCACCACAATAAATAAAATCCAGGCAAAATATGGGTGAACCATGGGCTGACAGATCAGCCTCAAGGGTTAAAGTAAAGGGGTCAGCCAGGTTGGATGGCCCTGTTCTAACCTGACCTGCTGGGTAGCAGCGCTCCCATGGCAGGGGTTGGGTGGGCCCTGAGGTCCCTTCCAACCCAACTATTCTGTGGTTCTATGATCCTTGAGAGCCCCTTCCAAATCGGGATATTCCGTGATTCAATCTTGTGTGCTGAGCGCTCCCTCTGCTGGCACACACACATAGCTGGATTTTTCCCTACTCAGGCTGGGAAAAAAACGTGCCAGTGGAGCTGATGAAATGAAAGAGGTCATCGAAACAGAGCCCGTGGGGACTTGAAGGCTGAGCTTACCTTTTCTTCTTGGTACAGTTAGCGATCAGCGTCGTTCATTACCTTCAGCACCATGCAGATAGCGCCTGTATTTTACACAGGCCTTAGAGCTGGTTTTCTTATTAACTGGAACGGCCAGTAAAAGAATCTGAAGTTTTTCTTCAGTTTCTGATAACAGGGCAACAAGTTTGTTTAGTCACTTCTTTTTTACAAAAGCTGTGACCTGAGGAACGGATTTATAAGCAGAGCATTTCTACACTCATGTAAAAATCCTGTGGAATGCAAATGTCCAGAAGAATTTTAGCACCCACTGTGGGGTTTGTCCTTCCAGTGCAGAGCAGACTGGCACACTGTTCAGCCTTGTCTGTTTAGAGCATAAAGTCCAAGAATGGCACCACATGAAAGTTTGTAATGCAAGGATCAAGTACCCCTCATAGTCAGCACCATCAGCTCCCACAATATCCCACAGCACAGCACTGAGGACCTGAGTGGAAGGTGGTGGGATACCTGTCTATGTTCCCATGATGCTGCCTCTAGGACACATGCTCATCCCTGGATAAGCAGTATAGCATAAACACATCATCAGAAAACAAAGATTCCATCTTTCTGTTTTTCCTTGTCTATTGCTACAGAATTTCTTGTTCCATTGGGCTCGAATCCATAATGGCTTATATATGGATATGACAGTCCTGTCCTCTTTCCCCTCTAAACATGTGTACAACCACACAAGCAGCCAGACACAGCCCTGACACAGTTGCCATTCACAATCACTATCCCCCAGGGCAGCACAGTAAGCTTTCATCCCACAGGATGAACTACTGCTTTAATGGAGAGGGGAAAACACAGGGGGCAGCCAGAGACAGCTTTGTTCTGCTCTGGATGCATCTCCAGCAAAATCACGTTCAGTTAGGTGGCATACATCTCACAGTAACAGAGGGCAGTTTGCTATCTGCAGAAAAGGTGAAAACCAAAAGAAGTATTATTCACAAAACATAAAGAAATACTGTTATATGTCTTCTCTTTGAGTCATTATACACAGTCATTACAGAAAAAATGTTCTCCTTGCTGGGCACTGCAGCAGGATTTAGTTACGTCTTCTCTTAGAGATCCACATCTTATTCATGCTTACACCATGTCAAGTCAAAATGAGGACGGGCATTTTGTAGATGCGTGGTATGAGAGGCCAATATTCTGTTAGTAATGCTTTCCTCCCAAGGTTTGAAGGCAGCACCTTTTCCAGCCTCATTTCAAATACTGCATCACATTTAAATCCCAGCTTTCCTAACACAGATGCAATGTTAGGAAGCCATGTGAGGAAAGACAGGGATGGCTTTAAGTCTCTAAATAAGAAGAAAGAGAATCATCATCAAGGAGGCTGACTGACTGAAAAAGAATGTGCTTTTCCAGGCCATTTCTGAAGGTACAGCTGAGGGCTAACCCATAACAGTTACTTTACTTGTTGAAAAACATTTTTATGTATGTGTTTTATGTTTTGCTTTTTGTCACTTTGCCTCATGTTTAATTGCTCTGTTCCAAAGTTTTGCTGAAGGGAACTGAGGAATGATTTGAATGGCAGTAAATGTGGATATCACAGATCCAAAACATGGCCAGAACTCAACATTGTAAAAGCTGCGATTTGACCCTCGCTCAACAAATACTTTGTACATTTAAACAGGCAAAAAAAGAACCAGCTTTCAACTGAGATGAAACCACAGATCAGAGATGAACATTTCATTAAATACTGGACAAAGCAGTAGAAACTCTTGCTCTCTTCTTGTTTGCAGATCATGAGAGTTCAGAAAAGCCCATGGAATTATATCTGATTTATAATCTGATTTATAAGCAGCACTGCATTGAGACAAGATGGGGATGAAAGGACAGAGCACAGCTCTGGTGAAAAGGGCTGGGCATCACCTTGGGGTGATCATTGTGACTCCATGTTGGGAGTGGCCGAAGCCCCCATCACAAACACGTGCCATCACAATGACACCCCATCAGAACCCCCAGGGTGTTCAGAAGGATTTCACTTGCCGAGTGGCACAGCGAAAACCGCTTTGTTGCAGAAATGTCTGCAAGGACAAACTTCAATTGGACTGAGCAAAGACGCTCCCACCCTGCAAGAGGTGGTCAAGGATCGGCTCGTGATGCTGCTCACTCCCATGTCCGTCTTTAGCAATTGAAAATCTCCTGTACCTTGCTGTCTTTCAAGCGCAAGGTGATAACAACTGACTCTTCTCCTTTGCCTTTTGCAGCCTCTCGTCAACTGGAACCCAGACTTCGGAGGAGAGAGCTCTCGGCTCCTCGAGCAGCGCAGGCCGAGATCTGCCCGGAGAAGGAGAGCCGAGACGGGCCCCTGCTGCTGCTCCTGTTGCTGCTGCTGCTCCTGCTCCCGCAGGGGCTGCCTGCAGGCAGCGGGTCCGGCAGCCGGCACCCAGGCGGCTGCAGCCAGGGGACCCCGGCCTCCCAAGCACCGAAGGAGAAACCGCAGCCGACGCCGAGCTCGAGCCTCTCACAGCCGGCCAATGCGTGCTGCAGCAGCTTGGGGAATGAACCAGCCTCTGGACCCGTCCCTGCTGCCACCAAACAGCGGCTGGAGCCCTGGAGACATTTGTACTTCCTTGTCGTTCACCGCTTCATCTTACATGGGAGACAGCTTGCCACGCAACCCAGCGCTGCAGGAACTTCCCTGGCGCCCAAGAGAGCAAGAGCAGCGTGCTCCTGAGGCCGGCCTGCTTTTCCACTCCTTATCGCTCACGGTGAACATACAGCATGAAGTCACGGTGATGCCAGAGGAGTGGGAGCCTTGGGAGGACCCGCAGCGCCCACCTTTCACCAGCTCTGTCTGGGTAGAGGAAGGCTGCTGGCTGCGCACCGATGAAGATGACAGTGATGAAGATGACGAGTGAGCGCCCTGCAGTGGGGTCATGTCGGCGCCCGCATAGTGGCCCGAGGTGGTAGTGGATAGACCGATAGTTATAAGGACAGGTTGTTTCAATAATAAATCGTTTCAGTTGTCACTTCAGTTTGGTCATTCAGTCCTTTCCTTGAGGGCGAGATCTCAGATGCGATTTTAATTTTGTCAGTGAAAACGTGCAAGGCTTTGGCTTGGTTGAACGAGGTGTACTCCCGCAGGGAACTCATCCCGATACTTCCATCACCCGCCCCTCATCCCGCCCCGCTCGGCCCTGGCTCCGCCCGGCTCCCCGGGCCGCGGCTGCGCGGAGGGCGGTGTGAGCGGGGAGCGCGTCCCGTGCCGAGCCGACAGCCGCCCAATGGCCGTGCCGCCATGCTGCCCAACACTGGGTAAGGTGACTTGGGCTTTCCTCCTTCCTTCGGCGGGGCCGCGAGCTCCGAGCCACAGGAGCTGCCGGGGCCGAGCCGGGGCCGGGGCCGGGGCCGGGGCCGGGGCCGGGGCCGGGCGGAGGGACAGACGCGTGCTCCGCAGCCCCTTGAGGGCGATGGGACGCGGGGTGGAGGCCGCGGCCGGGCACGGTGGCCCCGGAGCGGCTGGGTCGGACCCGGAGTCCCGCTCGGTGCTGTTTGCTCACGGGCCGAGCTGTGTGCACGTCCGGAGGGCAAAGTGCGGCTGTGGGTGTGCTGTGGAATCTGAATTGAGTGACTGCTGCGGTGTTATTTCTGCGCTGCTAATGAACGGGGACATACGTTGACCTTATTCGTTCCCGTGTGTTGCAAGCAGTAGTCATGAGATCCTGTACGAGTGCAGAAAGCGCCCACGGTGCAGCCTGTGGGCTGCCCTGGTTGCGGCCGTGCCTGCTGCAAAAGGAGCCCACCTGCATGATTCTAACTCCCTGAACCTGTCCAGTTAACATTTCTCTTACCCCTTAGGCTGTTCAACCATCCAGACTATTATGTATTTACTTGGATACAAAAGTATTTTGAGAGATGGTAATGAAAGCCTTGCTAATGTGAATGGTGTCAGCTGTTATCACTTTGGCCTCAAATCCTTTCATTCTATCACAGAAGTCAATCAGGTTCACCAGGCTTGATTTTACCTACTGAGATTGATGATGCATTGGAACATGCTGCCCAGGGAAGTGGTGAAGTCACCATCCCTGGTGATGTTCAGGAAGGGTTTAGATGTGGCACTGAAGGACATGGTTTAGTGGCCATAGTGGGGATGGGTTGAAGGTTGGACTATATTGTCTTTTCCAACCTTCCAAGTTCTAAGATTACCTCTCATCTATGGCTAGTTTCTCATGTCCTGGTAAACCATGTTCCTAAGCAAGGCACTACCAGTGTCTGCTCTCACTGAATCACCCATGCCACTCAGCAACGCCTTTCCCTTGTTCATGCTCTTCCTACCCACATTATAGCAGATAAACAAGTTGCCACTGGCTTCCCTTGCAAGTCTCAGCTGCAGGTGAACTTTGGTTCTCCTCACACTGTGCTGAAATGCTCATGCAATATTCCCAGTTCCTTTTTATCTCACTGGTGCTTCCACTCTGTGTGACACCTTTGTACACAGGGGCTCAGTCACAAGTCGTTTGCACAGCTGTGTCAGCCTGCTGGTTGGTTGGACAGACTTGTGGGGATTTATTGGGTTAAATGCAGTTACTTGCAAACTGAGTTTTACTGTGAAAGCCTTAAGGAAAATCATGGTCATTTTTGAAAATCTGATTTTTGTCTCTTGTCTTTGGCACCCTGCATTGGGATTGTGATCCTGGACTTTGCCTTTACAGCGTGTTGAGCTACTGGTCCTCTGTGTTCAGAGGGCCAAAAGAATTAAATTACAGAGAGCTGCACTGAGTATCAAAACGTTAGAATTGGTTGGTTTTGTTGTTTTTAGAAGTCACTCCTTTTCTGCTTTTGGAGAATGCAGCAGTTCTGTTGTGGGCAGCCTTGGATTATTGTACAAAAAGTCTTCAGTGGTGGTGAAAGGCTTATATTTCCAAGAAGGTTCTGCAGGTAAGAGTTAAGAGTTTTTCATAGGATTTCTTAATACTACACCATGTTTTCTATTCCCAATAGAGATAGGAAGGCAAAATCTTTTTTTCTCTATGCTTCCACATTTGATTTGATAGCGATAAAGCTCATTGCTGTCTTTTTAAATAGAAATTATCTTTGAGGAGTGAAGGAGGCCCCAATTGCGTCTTTGGGCTAGAACATATGTTGCTCATCTTAAACCTGTGGATTATCTTTTAAACTTCAACACTTGGAACATGGTTAAACTCCTCTTGCAGGTCCATGTTCCTTCTCTGCAACATCCCCTTCTCAGAGTATACAAAAAGGATTTACAACGTGCTTTTTTCCTTTTTTTTTTCCCTCCCCAATTCAATACTCATGTAAAAGGGTCAGTTTGTATCTGAAGGGGGTGGTAGGAGCTGGGAGAGTTTCTGTACTCTAGGAAGATGATGCTTTGACCCCAGAAAGTTGATTTTTCCGCGACTTACATCCTTCAAAAGTAAAATTCTATGTGTAGACTAAATATGTATCCTACTAAATATGGGATTTTTGTGTGCTTTTTGTAGCCTACACAATTTGTAAATATGGCATGTCCATGTGTGTCTTGGGAATGGCAGAAGAATTTAAAGGAGAAGTTGCTGTCAATGCTTTATGGCCTAAAACAGGTGATTATTTTGAATTGTTGTGTTTTGTCCTATACAGGTGGTCTTATTTAGGACTGATTCAGAACACTGAGCACTTCTGTGTATTTTTTTGTGATCAAAGATGTTGTGTGGGTATTGGCTTTCTTTCCTAGTTCTCACTGTTGCCTTCCTGTTTTCACTTAAACTTGCCTTCAGCCTGAGCACATTCTGCTTTTTATCCTGTCTTGTCACTGCTCCTTTCAACATGACTCAAACTTTGGTTTGCACACCATCCCTGAGTAGTATTGGACATTTATGTCAATATTTAGAATCCCCAGCTAGTTAGATTGCCAGGAAATAGATGAAGCTGACAAGATATGTACCTCTGTAGATGTAAAAAAAAAAAAGTTTTGGCTGAGTGGGAAATCAATTGCTTTTTCACACAACCATCCAACACTTCTTGCAAGTCACAGCACACTGAAGGGCCGCATAGCAGAAAAATAACTTGGTGTGCCCATCTTATACTAGCTCCAGTTTATTGTCCATGGGTCAGTGAGGACCAGGGCTGCTGTTGAAGGTTTGGTAGCTGCTGAACAAAGAGACCAGTGTCTTGAAAGCATTAGAAGCAGCAAGTGAGCTTTCAAAATTTGTATGTATCAGTGTTTCCTTGATGAAAACTGTTCATGTTCTGAAGTATAAAAGTTTGTAATGTTCAGTCTAGGAAGAAAAATGTTGTTTTGAAAGGTTTATCTGCCAAAACAAAAGTTAACTACTTTAGAGAGTGAGAGAGGTGACTTCTGTAGTATCTACATTACAATTACAAAGTTTTTAATTTAAAGAACATCATATATATGTGATCAGCTTCAATGCTGGAGATTAACACTGTGCTAGGATGGTTCTATTGGTTCATCCAGCTCCTTGAAACAAGAGAATATGCTGATAGTGAGATGTTATGAGCTCTCGATTTAACTAAAAGTGAAAGAGGTAGCCTGCCAAAAGGATGTAAGAGTGTGAATGAGTAGTAGAGGTACTGCAGGGTCAAAGTGGAAGATGCTGAATGTATGAATTAATGGAAAACCAGCAGCACTTTGTATGAAATAGATGGAAGGATGTGCAGATTGCAGGACAGTAGATTGTTTTTCATATCAGTCTTTGCCCATAGTTTTGCTATATTTAGAACAATAATAATTGGCTGTAATGTGAAAGTAGAGGAGCATAAGCCAGGAAAAGTTTGAGTTTGTGCTATTGGGTTTCTCATCTTTAACTTAGAGTCACTTTGTTATCTCACAAGTTATTGTGGGGCTAAAATTGAGATTTTCAGTATGGTAATGGCTGCAGAAAATGTTAATTGCTGATGCACATTCACTTTGAGAAAGATAGTTGTCCTGTTAGTTTTTCATGTCCTAAATAAAGCCAGAGGAAGTCTTTGTGTGGAAAGTATTGATAGAAGCATTGAATAATATGAATATTACAAGGAGTTCTTCCCTTTATTCCTCTTTTGGTTCCTTTAATACTTTTCAAGTAAGGGAATCTTTACACTTTGAGGATTGTTTGCTGGTTGACCATTCTTCGCTGGTTGATGGTATTTCACAGTTTAGTCTTCTCATGATTTACTTTCATGTGAGAGGAGAATAAAGTTTATGCATTTGCCAAAGAGATGAGTATGTGATGTCATTAGTGTTAAACTTGTAATTTCCTGTCCTCTGAATTTTCCAGCCATACATACAGCTGCTATGGATATGCTGGGAGGATCCGGAATAGAGAAGCAGTGCAGAAAAACTGACATAATTGCAGATGCTGCATATTGCATTTTAACAAAGCCGAAAACTTTCACTGGAAACTTCATTATTGATGAAGTTCTACTGAGAGAAGAAGGCGTTAAGGATTTTGATGTCTATGCAATTGCACCAGGCAAAAGAGATCTTTAAAATGAGAAGTTTGCGAAGGAAGGAAGGCCATATGGGGAATATGGATATATTCCTTTGACTCAGTCAAAAGATGCTTTGCCTCACGTTTGAGAATGTGGATTCTGGGAAAGCACATAATAGTCCACTGAGGCTCTAATAATCAATGCCTATATAAATATATATATATATATATATATATTTTAAACCCATTAGCAAAAAGAAAATAGACCTGCACCACAAGCGCATGTATTACTATTTACCAAATAGTGAGATAGTGTTTCTTCATCTTCAGATGTTTCTGACTGAATTTGTAAGAGGCTTCTGGGTCTGATTTTAAATGTACCAGAACCTAAACATGTCACCTCGTCTTCTTTCAACCTGTAGTTCATTTACTGGTAAATTGAGGTGCTGTTGCCTTCAGAATGGATTCCTGTTTGTGCTGTTCACCCTTACTTGGGCTTACTGTTATTGTTCAACTCCCCTTTAGGTCACCCCCTGATGCCTGACTTCTTCTTGGATGCTGAAACTGACATGACAGCCACATAATCAGAAGGCCGTGGAAGGGCAACCTCTGCATGTACATGTCGATTATTTGTGATGATAATGAATGCCTCCTCTATTTCAAGTTACTTTTGGACTACATTCAAGCTATGTGGCAAAATCTCTTGTATTTGGGCTGTTTGATTTATGGAAGTGACTTTAGTGTCTGCAACTTTCACAGTTCATAATCAGCACCTTGTTTTGAACAATCTTTTTGCTTTTTACCACCAGAGTTAAGTGGTATGAAGATTATGAGTAAATATTGCTGTAAAAAAATCACAAGCAATCAGCATATTTTGCAGGAGTGTTACATCTTTCTTGCAGTGTGAGAACTTGAGAAGCTTCTATTCCTACATGAAGTTCTCACAGTCGTACATGATGTGAATGTCTACAAGATGAAATAGAGAAGTTGTTTTTTTACAAAAGCATCAGGTTCACTTTTTCAGAATAGTGATGTTTCTATTGGAGGGCAAATAGGAATACTGGATATGTTTTATAGGAGTGCCAAAACAAATATAGGAAAGAAAGAGGCTAAGTTTGAAAAGAGCCCAGTTCCCTTGAAAATACTATTTGTGAGTGCGCACTTAGACTTTTCTGCCAGGAACTGATACTGCCAACTGCCCAGATCTCCAACACAGTAGCAATTCACTGAGTAGAATAATTATTTCCTGATACACTGACCTTCTGCATGGCTTTTAGGGGCTGCTAAGCATTACATGCCTTATAAATTGCAAATGCTCTTTCTTAATGTTAAATGAGCACATTCACTGCAGTGTAGAAAGTTGCTGATTAAAGTAGTGAATTGATTCACACCTTAGAAGCTTTTGCAGAAGAACTGCTGAAAACATATATATTCTTAGAAAGATAAGTGAGATAGAGCGTTCCAGCATTTTACAGAGAATCCATCTATTTCTTTTAGGTGCTTCACAGGCATCAGGTGGAGCCAAGCTTAATAAAGAATCAGCTTCAGCGGGGCCTGTTGCAGAAACATTCAGAGTTATTCAGGGAGAACTCAATAAAGAAATAGTGAAATCCACGCAGGGCGTCTTTCAGTTTGAATTGTCAGGTAAGACCATCACTTGTAAAATTCTCAAATGCTCACTTTTCTAGCAAGAGTCAGTCTGTATTTTCACATGTAAATACTTGTCTTTTATAACTGGTCTAGGAACAGGGACATGTTTGGGTGTGCTCTATAAGATGCTGCCTTTCAGAGCCAACTTCAGCACATGTGGGATTTACCCTGCTGCTGTTGTCACAGGGAGATGCTTTCTGCATCAGCAGCATGTGCTGCTCTTTTGGGGACTGTGGTGTGTTTTCCTGGTGTTTCATTTCTGCTGTGTCACCCTGCTGGCCGTGCTGCACAGGGTCAGCATGGTAGTTCTGTTCCAAACCCCTGCTGCCTCCAGCTCCACCAGCAGCCACTGCCTTGTCCCCTGACACTGTGGCACTGTGGGGCATCTGCTGGGGCTGACCTTGTCTGCACAGAGAGCGCGGGGCAGCTTCTGGCACAGCACCTCCAGCACGTCTAGCACGAAGATGGGAGAGAAAAGCAGGCGGGGGTAGCAAAGGGCAGGGCACATCAGTCCTTGTGGTGCTGCCACAGGTTCTCCCTGTTCCACTCAGGTGATGAAGGAGGCACTTGGTACCTTGACCTGAAAACCAGCAGTGGGAGTGCTGGGTTTGGGAAGCCTCCTGCAGCAGCTGATGTTGTGATGAGCATGTCGAGTGGCGACTTTGTGAAGATGTTCACTGGTGAGTAACAAACGGGTTTGGCAGAACTGAGGCAGCTACTGGTGGCAGGAAACATCTTGCTGATGGATGAGCTGACAGGCTCACCTCTCTTTGTGGTCTTGGAATTGGATGAGCTGTAGCTGGAAGTGCATGGCCTTTAAATTCCCTTCCAACGTAAGTCACTCTGTGAGTCCATGATTTTATAATAAAAATATCTACTGCTTTGTTCAGTAGCTATTGAACTTCTCAGAGCGTAGCTTCAGAAAGCATCCAGTCAATCTGTTGAACCTCTTTTCTGATGCTTTTACAGTAGAACTTGGTAGCAAAGTAACTACTATATGATATCGCAATCTCCAGTTCCTTTCCTTTTCCTGATGATTCTGTGTCTTCTTTTTAGGTAAACTAAAGCCAACCATGGCCTTCATGTCAGGAAAATTAAGGATTAAAGGTAACATGGCACTAGCATTGAAGCTAGAGAAGATGCTGACACAGTTTAATGCTAAACTGTGAGGGAGAAGCTGTACCAGCAGAACATCCAGCCTTTCTTTTATAATAGCAATGCTACATTTTAAAACGATAATCTACTTTTTTCTCTTTTTTTGTGTGTATAACAACTGTGGATAAAATGCTGATCTGTTAGAGAAGATCTAATTTAGTTTTATTAAGACTGAAAGGTGTTTGTGATTAAACAATTCCTTCTTGAGAATACTTCTATTATGTAACTGGTGTTTTCCTTTCTTACACTCCTTTGGAGCAATGCAACACACCTGAAGTGGGTTTTCTTTTACATATTTGCTTGCATGCGTGCATGTCCCATAAGAAGTCTGGGAGGAGCAAATATCACCTTGCAGATCTTCACACAAACACACCCCCAGCCCAGACTGCCACAAACAAGGTAATCCCTCCCACAGCACCTGCGTGCAGCACCAGAAGGTTTAAACTACAACATGTTTACAGGCACATCACCTTCCCTCTTTAGCATGGAAAGAATGGAAACTCATGAGAAAAAGCACAAATGCTCTCTAAGGGGACAAGAGCACAGATCCTCCTCCTGGTTCAAGAGCACGTGCAAAGCCAGAGGTAGCAACCTCACAGTGTTGCCAAGAGAACTGCTCAAAATGTAGGGCATTTTACTCCTAAGTATGTAGAGAATATTTCAAGACTTAGAATTTATTTTCTAACTCGTGCAATGGTCAAATAGTTTATAGTCTTCAAAGCCTGTGCTCAAACAAAATTATTTGTGCTGTAAAGGTTCCATCCCTGTTGAATTCTGGTAATAATACAGAGAATGTTGAATTCACTTATGCACTCTGCAGTCCCAGCGCCATGAAAAACATGAACGAACTTTCCTTTTGAGGTGACAGCTTGCCTGTGGCTGTGTGGTTGTTCCCACACTTGGCTACATTATGCAATACTGTATGTGTAATGCTGGTTGCAGCAGTGCAATCAGGAAGTATGCCTTAGGATTGCCAGGGCTGTTACATCTGGAAGGAGATGTAAGCAGATGTGGCTTGTTCTCATCTAGATAACATGAAGAGTATTGAGGGGATAGTGCAAGAAAAAGAATCTTTCAAAAGCAGTCAAACAAGTGCTTTGCTGCATGACCTGAAAGGGTGATGGTACCAGATTGTCTTGGTGTGAGCACATGGTAAGATTTTTGTGTTAATAACTAAAGACCGTTAGATACGCTGCTGTTCTCTGAGCTGAATAAACATCAGCTGGCGGTACCTCATGTATGAGCAGAGGATGGGTGAGAAGGTGGTGTGTTTGGAAACTGGGGGTGGCTGGGATCTAGAAGATGCAGAGTGAGCTGACAAAAGGTAAAGGTTGAAAACAAAATGGGAAAAGAGTTTTGCCAGTTCCTCAGCCGGTGACCCTCCTGAGAACTGAGAGTGGGGAAAAATTAATCAGATGAAATTCCAGCTCCCTCCCTTGAAGACTGACAACGATTTTAGAGGCACATGTTCATGTTGGACTACACCTCTTTTCCCCTATGAATAAAAAACCTTGCTGCCTCAAAAAACAGGGCACCTTACCCTTCTTTGATCCAGTCTTGCTCAGATCTGGAGGAGCTGGAGAGAGCTGCAGCATAAGTATTCACATATAGTAGTACTTTTAAGCACAACCTGTAGGTGACAGCAGGGCAGCAGCACCTCCAGTGCTGTGGGCTGCTCATGGGTGTGTTGCTCAATTCTATGCAGCTGGGAGCTGCTTGCAAAATGCTGAATGTGCTGTGACCAGCACAGTGCAGAGCTTTTACTCTATCTCACTTTCTGCCTTCCCTCGGAATAATGCACCTACTCTATCACAATTGCATTTGTGTAAAAATGAATATTTGAAACCCTGTTCTTTTGGTTACTCAGCTGATCTCCATTCCCTTGTTAGCAGTCCTGTGTTTTTTTATGGCTTGCACCATCATTAGTCATCTGCCTGTGCTATAAGATTCTCCTTTATCTCTCGTTTGCCTACGCCATATTCAAGCATTTCCAGGAAAAGCTCAGGGTATTGAAATATCCTTGAGTGGTCTAAGTATTCTTTCAGAATATAGGAGGAAGGAATGTGCTTTAAGCACCCGCATCTAAGTAGCTTCTGCTACACTCATAAATTAGATCTAATCCAACACCTGTGAATAACAGCTCCCCTCTGCTTTATAGTTTAGCTGTTCTTTTGGAAACCTTAATTGTGAGTATTGTGTGAGAAACAATTGATGCAATTACATTTGCTGGAAAGAATAACGACTGTCACTTCCTTTGGAACAAGAGGAAGTACACCATTTTGTGCTTTTTCTGTCTAATACAACAGCACATGTGAGATAAGTAGTGACTAGATCTAAGGGAAGACATGTAATATGTTCTCTCCACAAGTAATTCAGCTTCAGCAGATCCACTGCAGTTACATTTTCTAAGGTACCTCAAACGAGATCAAGGCTTGGCTTTTCAAAAGATGCGTTTGCATGTGGGAGGGAACCTCTGAATGTTGTGCAATGAGCTGCAGCCTCTCTTTAGCCCCTAAATTAATGAAGATCCATGTAAGTATGTTCAGCACACAATCAAAGTGCTGCCAAAACAGTCCCATTTAATGCAATTATCAGCTACTTTGCACTGTCCGTGCTTTCCCTTTGTTGGCACCTACAACACAATGCTGTCACAAGGGGAGCACGCAGGCACACAGCCCTTGGCAGCCCTTCTACATGATGCTGGGCAGAGGTGAAAATACAAAGAGGCTCAGTGAGGCAGGCACAGAGTGCCATTGTCAGGTGCTCAGGTGGGGCTATGGGCATTCTGGGGACCTTCCCTGCCCAGAAAGTGTCTTTTTTGGCTCAGTGAGAGTGTTTTGAAGGCCCTCCAGGAAAGCATGATTTGGGAGTGGAAGATTGGTATGTCATGCTGGTCACACATCCATCCTAGTGCAGAACAGAGAGCATTCATTCACACTCCTACTACTGCTCCTTTAAGCTCTCCTACAGTCTGCAGTTCTGATTTACCAGCAGTCAGCAAAGAAATCATAGCTTCTTCCTACTCATTTGTCTCTAGCAGTCAAATAAAACCATTTGTGTCAAACCTTTCTCTCTGTAGCACCTGCTTTGGCCTGGAGGCGTCTCCCTCAGACTCACAGATAAGCATGCTGGCCCTGAAGGATTCCAAACCATGGCTCTCACCACAGCTCCCCTCTCCCCAAGTTGAAACATACCTTTTTACAGTTATAAACTGCATGTAAAGATCATCATACTCGAATAGAATGCACATGTTTTGACTTAGCCAAATGGAACTGTGTGGTAATAGTTACTTGCAAAGAGTTTGCTCTGCTCTCCAAGCCATTTTGAAAGCTGTGTGCCTTGAAGGCCAACTGCTCTGATTTTAATGCCTCTTTTATCCATATTTCTGTGCCTAATTCAGTCATACTGCAAAAGTGAAGGTAGTTACATGGATTTACAGCACCTTTGGGTCTCAGCAGCAGCCTGGAGACGCGAAGCACATGTGCTTGGAGACTCATACTGCCCAAGTGCTCTTTTCTTCACCAAAGGTCCTCTTCCTCAGTTAGAAGGTGCCATGGTGGAGCTGCAGGATCCTTCTTCGGGGAGATTTGATCACCAGAGTGAGGAGATGATTATACAGAATTTGTCCACATGGGTGTGTGTGCATGATGACACTAAGCTGAGTGGTGCAGTTGAAGGAATGCCATTCAGAGGGACCTTGACAGGCTTGAAAGGTGGGCCTGAGTGAACCTAATGAGGTTCAACACGGCAAAGTGCAAGGTTTTGCACTTAGGTTGGAAGAACCCCAGGCACCTGTACAGGCTGGGAGGAGTGGTCCTTGAGAGCAGCTCGGCAGAGAAGGACCTGGGGGTCCTGATGGATGAGAAACTTAACATGAGCCAGCAGTGCGCTCTGGCAGCCCGGAAAGCAAATGGGATCCTGGGCTCCATCAGGAGAGGGGTGGTCAGCAGGGATAGGGAGGTGATCGTCCCTCTCTACTCTGCTCTTGTGAGGCCCCATCTGTTGTACCGTGTCCAGGTGTGGAGCCCTCAGTACAAAAAAGACATGGAGCTGTTGGAAGGGGCCCAGAGGAGGGTCACGAAGATGATCAGGGGGCTGGAGCACCTCCCCTATGAGGACAGGCTGAGGGAGTTGGGTTTGTTCAGCCTGGAGAAGAGAAGGTTGCGGGGTGACCTCATTGCAGCCTTTCAGTACCTGAAGGGAACTTACTGCCAGGAGGGGAGTAAACTCTTGGAAAGGGCTGATAATAGCAGGACTAGGGGAAACTGATTTATGTTGAAAGAGGGAAGATTTAGGTTGGATGTTAGGGGGAAAGTTGTTTACTAGGAGAGTGGTTAGGCCCTGGAACGGGCTGCCCAGGGAGGTTGTGGATGCCCCATCCTTGGGGGTGTTCAGGGCCAGGTTGGACAGGGCCCTGGGCAACCTGATCTAGTAAAGGTGTATGTTTGGTGGCCCTGCCAGGCAGAGGGGGGTTTGTTCTTCATGATCCATGAGGTCCCTTCCAACCTGGGTCATTCTGTGATTCTGCGATTCTGTGATTCTGTGATCTAATCCCCATCAGCCACACAGCAGCTCCAGCCCCATAGATCTGACCCATATCAGCACCACAGCAGTTCCAGCCCCATAGATCCGACCCACATCTACCCCAGAGCAGCTCCTGTCCCACAGATCTGCTCCACAGCAGCTCCAGCCCCATAGATCTGACCCATATCAGCACCACAGCTGTTCCTGCCCCATAGATCTGACCCACATCTGACACACAGCAGCTCCTGCCAAATTGATCTGACCCACATCAGCACGACAGCAGCACCTCTCCCATAGATCTGACCAACGACTGCCCCACAGCAGCAACTGCCCCATAGATCTGACCCACATCTGCCCCACAGCAGCTCCTGTCTCATAGATCTTAAACACATCAGCACCACAGCAGCTCCTGCCCAATAGATCTGACCCTCATCAGCCACACAACAGCTCCTGCCCCATAGATCTGACCCACATCAGCCCCACAGCATCTCCTGCCCCATAGATCCGACCCACATCTGCCCCTTAGGAGCTCCAACCCCATAGATCTGACCGACAGCTGCTCCTGCCACATAGATCTGACCCACATCTGCCCCAGAACAGCTCCCGCCCATAGATCTGACCCACATCGGACCCACAACAGCTCCTGCCCCATAGATCAGACCCACATCTACCCCACAGCAGCTCCTGCCCCATATATCTTACCAACATCAGCGCCATAGCATCTCCTGACCCATAGATCTGACACACATCACCCCCACAGCAGCTCCTGCCCCATAGATCTAGCCCCCATCAGACCCACAGCAGCTCCTGCCCCATAGATCTGACCCACATCTACCCCACAGCAGCTCCTGCCCCATAGATCTCAACCACATGAGCCACACAGCAGCTCCTGTCCCACAGATCTGACCAACATCAGCTCCACAGCAGCTCCTTCCCTATAGATCTGACCCACATAAACCCACAGCAGCACCTGTTCCGTAGATCTGACACACATCATCCCCACAACTGCTCCTGCCCCAAAGATCTGATATACATGTGCCCCACAGGAGCTCCTGCCCCATAGATCTGACCCACATCTGCACTACAGCAGCTCCTGCCCCATAGATCTCACTCACATGTGCCCCAGAGCAGATACTGCCCGATAGATCTGACCCACAACTACCCCACAGCAGCTCCTGCCCCATAGTTCTGACCCACATCTGCACTACAGCAGCTCCTGCCCCATACATCTGACTCACATATGCCCCACAGCTACTCCTGCCCCATAGATCTGACCAACATCTACCCCACAGCAGCTCCTGCCCCATAGATCTCACTCACATGTGCCCCAGAGCAGATCCTGCCCCATAGATCTGACCCACAACTACCCCACAGCAGCTCCTGCCCCATAGATCTGACCCAAATCAGCCCCACACCAGCTCCTGCCCCATAGATCTGACCCACATCAGCCCCGCAGCAGCACCTGCCCCATTGATCTGACCCACACCAGCCCCACAGCAGCTCCTGCCCCATAGATATGACCCACACCTGCCCCACAGCAGCTCCTTCCCTATAGATATGACCCACATAAGCCCCACAGCAGCACCTGTTCCGTAGATCTGACCCACATAAGCCCCACAGCAGCACCTGCCCCATAGATATGACCCACCTCAGCCCCTGCCTCATAGATCTGACCCACATGTGCCCCTTAGCAGCTCCTGCCCCATAGATCTGACCCACAGCAGCTCCTAACTCATAGATCTGACCCACATATGACCCACAGCAGATCCTGCCCCATAGATCTGATTCACAGCAGCTCCTGCCCCATAGATCTGACCAACATCAGCTCCACAGCAGCACCTACCCCATAGATTTGACCCACATCTGCCCCACAGCAGCTCCTGCCACATAGATCTACCGACATGTGCCCCACAACAGCTCCTGCTCCAAAGATCTGATACCCATGTGCCCCACAACAGCTCCTGCCCAATAGATCTGACCCACATCTGCCCCACAGCAGCTCCTATCTCATAGATCTTAACCACATCAGCACCACAGCAGCTCCTGCCCCATAGATCTGACCCTCATCAGACCCACAGTAGCTCCTTTCCATAGATCTGACCCACATCTGCCGCACATGAGCTCCTGCCCTATAGATCTGATCCACTTAAGCCCCACAGCAGCTCCTGTTCAAAATCTCTCACCCACATCTGTCACATAGCAGTTCTGAACCAAATCATCTCCACAGCAGCTCCTGCCCCATAGATCTGAACCAAATCTGCCCCACAGCAGCTCCTGACCCATAGATCTGACCCACATCAGCACCACAGCAGCTCCTGAACCATAGATCTGACACACATCAGCGCCACAGCAGCTCCTGCCCCATAGATCTGACCCACATCAGCCACACAGCAGCTCCTGCCCCATAGATCAGACCCACATCTACCCCACAGTAGCTCCTGCCCCATAGATCTGACCCACTTCAGACCCACAGCAGCTCCTGCCCCATAGATCTGACCCACATCAGCCCCACAGCAGCTCCTGCCCCATTGATCTAACTCACTTGTGCCCCACAGCAGCTCCAGTCCCATAGATCTGCCCCACAGCAGCTCCTGCCCCATAGATCTGATGCACATCAGCCCCACAGCAGCTCCTGTCCTATAGATCTGACGCACAGCCGCTCCTGCCCCATAGATCTGACCCACATCTGCCCCACAGCAGCTCCTTCCCCATAGATCTGACCCATAGCAGCCCCACAGCAGCTCCTGTCCCATAGATCTGTCCCACAGCAGCTCCTGCCCCATAGATCAGATTCATATCTCCTCATAGCACCTCCTGCCCCATACATCTGACTCAAATATACCCGACAGCAGCTTCTGCCCCATAGATCTGCCCCACAGCATCTCCTGCTCCATTGATATGAGCCATATCTACCCCACAGCAATTCCTGGCCCATAGATGTGACCCTCATCAGCCTCACAGCAGCTCCTGCCCCATAGATCTGACCCACATAAGCCCCCCTGCAGCTCCTGCCCCAGAGATCTCACCCAAATCATCTCCACAGGAGATCCTGCCCCATAAATCTGACATACATGTGCCCCACAGCAGCTGCTGCTTCATAGATCTGACCCACATCTGCCCCACAGAAGCTCCTGCCCTATAGATCTGATCCACATAAGCCCCACAGCAGCTCCTGTTCAATATGTCTCACCCACATCTGCCCCATAGCAGCTCCTGCCTCATAGATCTGAGCCACATCATCCCCACAGCAGCTCCTGCCCCATAGATATGACCCACAGCAGCCCCACAGCAGCTTATGTCCCATAGATCTGACCCATATGTGCCCCTCAGCAACTCCTGCCCCATAGATCTGACCCTCAGCAGCTCCTGCCCCATAGATCAGACCCACATCTGCCCCACAGCAACTCCTGCCTCATAGATCTGACCCACATGTGCCCCACAGCAGCTCCTGCCTTATAGATCTGACCCACATGTGCCTCACAGCAGCTCCTGCCCCTTAGATCTGTCCCACAGCAGCTCTTGCCTCATAGATCTGACCCTCATCATCCCCACAACAGCTCCTGCCCCATAGATCTGACCCACATCTGCCCCACAGCAGCTCCTGCCTCATAGATCTGACCTACACACTACATCCGGATCTCACTACAGCCTCCCTTCAGGAAGTTAGAGAGAGCAATGAGGTCTCCCCTGAGCCTCCTCTTCTCCAGGCTGAACAATCCCAGCTCCCTCAGCCTCAACTCATACGGCCTGTGCTCCAGACCCCTCACCAGCTTTGTTGCCCTCCTCTGAACGCGTTCCGGGGCCTCCATGTCTTCCTTGCACTGAGGGGCCCAAAACTGAACACAGCACTCGAGCTGCGGCCTCATCAGTGCTGAGAACAGGGGGACAATCACCTCTCTGCTCCTGCTGGCAACACTGTTTCTGATGCAGGCCAGGATGCCCTTGGCCTTCTTAATATACATCAAAGGAATCTCCTGAAAAGGAAACCAGAATATCTGGCAACATGAAACAAAGTTCTGATTCATAAAAGACTGGCAGCAAGGCCTGAATCTCTTGTGTAATCTGCTCTTGATTTATCCCATTAGCACTAGGTGGAATGCAGAAGCTTCCTGAGACGTGATAATCAAAACCTAGTCCAATGCCTTTAAAAAAGCCTTTAAGAGATTACTCCTCCTTGGCTGTTTAAAATAAACTTAGGTAATACAAAATGTTGGAAAATTTTTGGACAGCTCCCCAGGGCCGGGCTTTGGAAGGCCGTATTGACGAGAGTCAATCAAGCTCCGGCTGCAGGCGTATATGTGTGTGCCAGTTCTTCAACACAGTAGAAATCACAACTTGCTGCGTGATCAAAATTCTGCATGTGCTACTCCTGAACCCCAATTACTTCCAATGGTGTTAAATTACCCCTTGATCTCAAAGCTGAACAAAACAACAAAATGCCACACCAATACTGAATACATAAAAACAAACAACTCCTTGGGCCTCAAGGGGAGGCTGATGCACAGGCCACGGCTGCCAGCGTGCAGCTGGGCTTCCCAGGGCAAACAGCAGCACACGGTGCATCAGAAGCTGAAAGAACCCTCAGGGAAGAGAGGCCAACTCAACGGGCTGAGCACGGGACACCCTTCTTCCTGCCGGGCTGCTTCCCCTCCTCTGGTTTCTTTCTGTCAGTCCTCAGAGAGCAAGGAGATGCTCACAGCCTGTCACCAGCACTTACGGGTTGGCTGAAAGGCCACAGGTTGGGAAGACCAACAAGGAAACGGGGGAAAACCTGCACCATGTCAAGGGAGAGACGTGAAGCCGACCGCTTCATCGCCCTGTGATTGCCAGCCTGAGCGAGGGACGTTCTGACCAGCTACTGAAAGAGGCAGCACCAGGTTTAGAAAGTTCGCTTCAATTTTATTGCGTACAAGATTTGGCTTGTATTTATTACCCCGCCCACACCCCAGAATGAAGCCCCAGTGCCCAGGATTGCCGCTTAGCAATCAGTCACTCAGCCTCCAGTCAGACCCAAGGAGAAGCCAAACCCCAGGGCTACGTCACCTCCTCCCTCTCCAGTCCCAGCCAGCCCTATTTCAACCTAACCCTACACTAGGCCTGGACCTCAAGAGACACACCCTGAAGGAACGCAGCGTCTCCAGCTCTTGCCGTACACCAAGTCCTGCACAGGTGAAGCCCTCTTTGCTTCTAACGCAGCACAAGTCCTTCCTGTCCAGTTCACTTCCATCATCTCCACCGTCCATGACAGGGAAAGCACGGCTGTGCCGGTAAACTGGACCGTTGAGTCAGCAGCTTTTGGTGCCACCTCCGAGAAAGCGCTGCAGGTGGTTCTGCTGTCCTTTGTAGCTTCTTGCTCAGGCCATCATCGTTGCTTTCTGCTTTCCTTCTCAGCTTTCTTCCTCAGCTGAGCAGCGCTTGCCTTGCCTCAGCTTTCTTCACTCTCTCCCAAGTCTCAGTCCCCAAACTCTCCGAGTCCTACAAGAATCAATTCGGAAACGCTCAGGGAACCTTCTCAGCTAACAACTGGTTGGCGGCTCGCTTTGGGAGCTCAAGTCACCCTGCTGGGCACGTTGGGCTGCCAGAACTGGGAACCGCCTTCCTGACAGTCGGGCACACAAGAAACTCCACCCCTGTCTCGTTCCCCAAATCCCACACAAACCAGAGCCTAAAGCCCTTTCCTGCAAGGCGGTCCCTGCACGGGCGGGAGGACCCTGTGCCTGGCAGCTCATAGGGAGCAGCAGTAGCCACAGGATAAGACTGAGCTGGCACCTCCAGGCTGCTGGCAACAGTTACAGATGGTTCCCTCCCACCCAGTTGCCCGTGCCTTTCTCCTATCCCATGAGAGCACCACTTACTGCCTTTGGGAACTTGGAAACTGGCAGCATGATGGCCAGCACAGAGAAGCTGCAAAACGGCTCCGTAGAAGAGTCTGTGGCGCAGCATGTTCTTCATTAGCATGGGCTCAGGGATCTCAGGTGGCCAGAAATGCAGTTCAGCAGCCATAGCACAGACAGCCTGCTGCTCTACTGCTCTCACGGAGGCTGCCTGCTGTGAGGGGGGAAAAAGAGGCATCTTTTTGTGTGCCCCCGTGGCGCAGGTGGTAGGAATGCTGCATTGCAACACCGGGGCCCGGGTGTTCGAATCCCCCTGTGGTGCAAGTGGTAGAAGTGCCACCCTGTAGCACAGAGGCTGGAATCCCGGGGGTTGGACTCGATGATCTCTAAGGTCCCTTCCAACCCGCACGAGACTATTACTATTACTATTACTATTATTACTCTCAGGCACTGTGATGGAGTTACTTCCTGCTAGAAACATTTCCAGGCTGACTTAGAGAAGTGCTCTGAAGCTTGGTCACCTTGGGCTACCGACCCAAGAACAAAGAGGGACAACAAACTTGCATTTCAATTGCCCTTTAGCGCCTGCCTCGGAGAAGAGCCCTCAGCCTTCAGTATTGCTGCACTTACAGGTGAGGGGAAGAGAAGCAAGAGGACGGGTGGGTGTCAAAGAAGGGAAAATTTACCAGGCAAGAATAAACCTATCCCTGAGCTCCATCACACACATGTGAATACTGCCTTACTAATATGAACAATAACATCATTCACACAGCTAAATTTACTCAAATTCACGTACCTGGTTGTGGACATGTTCGAGGCCTCGCTGCTGCTGTGCTGTTCAACGCCGGCCACAGCAATAAAGCGCGCAGAAAGCCCATCTGTTGCAGACAGAGGAGTGAGCCGTGCTTAACCAACACTGCTTCAGCGCACGCTTACAGTAAGGCACACCTACCTTGCGCTGGCCATGCAGGAAGCTCATGACACAGCTCCAGACTGCTCTCCTGAGGCCCAGCTTCATTTCACGGCCTCTCACGCTCTGCTGCTGGACATTCTGCAACGGAAAAGCCACCGGATGCAAATCCCATCCCTCGCAGATGGCATCAGACCTCCGCTCTCATGGCAGTCGCACTCACGGCTCCGGGGGAGAAAGCAGACGTGTGCTTACCGAGCGAGCGCTGTTTGCTGCCAGCTGCTGGTAGGAACCCACGCCCAACCCTACAGTACCAACAGTAACCTATGCCTAACTCTACTATGGGAACAACAATCTACTCCTAACACTAAAGAATGAAGAGGAACAAACTCCTAACAGGAAAACACCAACTACTAACACTAAACCTACTCCTAACCTACTCCTAACACTAAAAAATGAACAATAAGCAATGCCTAACTCAAAAACACAAACAATAACCTATGCCTAACTCAAAAACACTAACAACAACCTACACCTAACTCTAAAACTAAACTAAACCCAAAAACCAACTATAGAAACAGGGACTGGAACAAACAGGGTAAAGATGGGACTGGGGGCCCACAGAATGTGGCTGCAGAATAGGCCCAGAGGAGGAACAGATGTTACAAAAATGCCACCCAGCTAATGCAGGGGGCGGGGGCCGTGCAGCGGGTAAGGAGCTCAGCGCCTGGACCAGCCACAGGTGGAGCTGTGACCATGCCAGCGCGGGGCCTGGCACGGTGGCGTGGTGCCAGGCCAGCTATGCCGCGGGCGGATCCACCTCCATGGGCTCCTCTGCAGGTGGATCCACCTCCATGGGCTCATCTGGAGGTGGATCCAGCTCCATAGGCTCCACATGGGTGGTGGTCACGGGGCTGGTCCAGGCATGATGGAATATGGCTCTCTTACCCCTCCTCTGCCTGGTGGTCATGGCGGGCCCCCTCCTCCTTCTCACTCCTAGGGCCCCCAGCTCCATCCTCCCGCCTGAAACAGGGAAAACTTCTACCCTAGCCCTCTTAGCTGCCAACATGGCTGCTAACTGCCACAGCTGTCAGAGGCGAGTGCGTTGCGCGCGGCAGCGGTGACCAAGGTGACGTGGAAAGGGTTCTAAAATGGCGGCCGCACTGCTGGCACTGGTGTTCCACATAGGATGAGGAGGGGGCTGGTAATAGCAGGACAAGGGGAAACTGATTGAAGTTGAAAGAGGGAAGATTTAGGTTGGATGTTAGGGGGAAAGTTGTTTACTAGGAGAGTGGTTAGGCCCTGGAACAGGCTGCCCAGGGAGGTTGTGGATGCCCCGTCCTTGGGGGTGTTCAGAGCCAGGTTGGACAGGGCCCTGGGCAACCTGATCTAGTAAAGGTGTATGTTTGGTGGCCCTGCCAGGCAGGGGGGTTTGTTCTTCATGATCCATGAGGTTCCTTCCAACCTGGGTCATTCTGTGACTCTGTGATACTGGTGTGTGGCTGTTTGTCCCAGCGCGCTGACCTTTTGTCTTCAGGTTCACCAACAAGACTGTAACTGATTTATGGAGTAGGCAAGTGATGGGTGCTACCATGTGACAATCAACATCACTTTGTGGACATTTGAAAGCACCTTCCTCCAGAGCTGTTCACCTCCAGAAGAGCTCCAGCTTTCCCGGGAGCACAGCTCCATTACTCTCACCTGTGCTCCCGCAGCTGACCCCACACTTGCCTCAGCTGATTAATCAGAGGTTCAGGCTGTGATTACCAATCTCCCATACAGCCCCTATGGGTCCCAGTGTTTCCCTATGGGTCTCTAGCTGTCCCTATAGGTCTCTATGGGGTTACTATGCCTCTAAATGGGTCCCTATGTGTCTCTGTGTCTCTCTATGGGGTCCCTATGTGTCCCAATGTCCCCCTATGGATCTCTATGTATCCATATGGGTCCCAGTGACTCCCTTTGGGTCACTAATGAGTCACTATGTGTCCCAACGTCTCCCCTATGGGTTGCTATGTGCCTCTGTGGGGTCTCTTATGGGTATCTCTGGACCCAAATGTATTCCTATGGGTACCTATGGGTTTCAATGTGGTCCCTAGGTGCCTCTATGGAGTCTCTTATGGGTCTCAGCAGTGTCCCTATGTGTCTCTATGGGTCTCACTGTCCCCCACTGTAATCCATGGGATCCCTATGTGTCCCAATGTCCCCCTATGGGTCACTATGTGTCCCAATATCCCCCCTATGGGTAACTATGTGCCTCTATGGGGTCTCTTATTTGTATCTATGGGCTTAAATGTCCTCCTATGGGTATCTATGGGTTTCAGTGTGGTCCCTATGTGCCTCTATGGGGTCTCTTATGGGTCTCAGCAGAGTCTCTATGTGTCTCTACGGGTATCACTGTCCCCCACTGTAATCCATGGTGTCCCTATGTGTCCCAATGTCACCCTATGGGTCCCAGTGTCTCCCTATGGGTCACTATGTGTCCCAGTGTCCCCCCTATGGGTTGCTATGTGCCTCTATGGGGTGCCTATGGAGCTCTATGGGGTTCTATGGAGCGTTCTGAGGTTTCTATGGGGTGTCTATGGAACGCTATGGTGTGTCTATGTGGCAAAATGAGTTTCTATGGGTGGCTATGGGAGCTCTATGGGGCACAATGGGTTGCCTACGGGGCTCTATGGGATGTCTATGGGGCTCTATGGCGCGGCTATATGTCCTTATGTGGTGTCTATGTGGCACTATGTTGTGCTATGGGGTGCTGTGAGGCACTATGGGGTGCTATGGGGCTCTATGGAGCAGTATAGGGTGTCTATGGGTCCCTATGGGGTGCAATGGGGCGCTGTGGGGCACAAGGGAGTGTCTATGAGGCTCCAAGGGCTGCTATGGGGCACTGTGGAGTAGCTATGGGATGATTTGGGGTCTCTTTGTGCCCCTATGGGGCGCTATGGGTCACTATGTGGTGTCTATGGGGCGGCTATGCAGTGCTGTAGGGTGGCTATGGGGTGCTTTGGGGTATCCTTGGGTTCCTATGGGGCGCTATGGGTGACTATGGGGTGCTATGGTTTGCTATGGGGCACTATGCGGAAGAATGGGGTCTCTATGGGGCGCTATGAGGTCCCTATGGGGCTCTATGGGGAGTCTATGGGGTGTCTTTGGGGATCTATGGGTTGTCTGTCGGGCTCTATGGGGTCTGCATGGGGTCTGTATGGGGTTCAGTGGGTCTCTATGGGGCTCTATGGGGTGTCTACAGGCACTATGGGGCGATATGGGGTGTCTATGTGGTTCAATTGGGCTCTATGGTGTGGCTGTAGGGCCTTATGTGGTGTCTATGGGGCACTGTGGGCTGCTATGGGGTGCTGTGGGGAACTATGGGGTGTCTATGGGGCTCTATGGAGCAGTATGCTGTGTCTATGGGTCCCTATGGGGTGCAATGGGGTGCTGTGGGGCACAATGGAGTGTCTATGAGGCTCCATGGGCTGCTATGGGGCACTATGGAGTAGCTGTGGGGTGCTATGGGGTCTCTTTGGGCCCCTATGGGTCACTATGGGGCGTCTATGGGGCTCTATGGGGTATCTTTGTGTTCCTATGGGGTGCTATGGGTGACTATGGGGTCGCTATGGGTTTCTTTGAGGCACTATGGGTCTCAATGGGGTCTCTATGGGTCTCAATTTATCCTTATGGCTCCCAATGACTGTCTATGGGTCTCTATGTGTCCCTATGGGTCCCAGTGTCTCTCTATGTGTCCCTATGGGTCCCAGTGTCTCTCTACGGGTCCCAATGTCTTCCTCTGGATCTCTATGGGTCCCTATGGGTCCCTATGGGTCCCAGCGTCTCTCTATGTCCCCCTGTCTAGGTGGTAACTATACAGATGGTAACAAAGATGGTAACAAATGTACAGAGGTTCTAAGCGAGAGAGAAACTCACCAGTGGTGATGCCTTCGCTGAGGAAGCTGGGGCGGTCTTCACTGCAGAGCGATGTCCAAGAGATGCTGCCTCACAGAATCACAGAATTCTCAAGGTTGGAAAAGGGCTGCCAGCTTTTGTAGGAGAATAGCATGGGAGACAGTTGTGAAGGCTTTGCTGAAGTCCAAGTAGAGCACATCAACAGCCTTTCTTTCCTTCATCCATCAGATGGGTCACAGGATCGTAGAAGGAAATCAGATTGGTCAAGCAGGAGCTGCCCTTCACGAACCCATGCTGGCTAGGTCTGATCTCCTGCTCATCCCACACCTGCCGCATCTGTCATCTCCCTCAAGACAATTCGTTCCATTCCCTTCCCTGGCACCGAGGTCAGGCTAACAGGCCTGGAGTTGCCCGGATCCTCCTGACAACCTTGCTTGGAAATGGGAGTCACGTTGGCAAGCCTCCAGTCTTCTGGGACCTCACCCGGTAACAGGGAGCTCGGAAAGATAATGGAAAGCGGCTCGAGTGAGGGTCAGCCCTTAAATGAGGTCTCAGAGGAGGTGGAGTCGAGCTCCAGCCCTCCCGGGAGCACAGCTCCATTACTCTCACCTGTGCTCCCGCAGCTGACCCCACACTTGCCTCAGCTGATTAATCAGAGGTTCAGGATGTGATTACCAATCTCCCATACAGCCCCTATGGGTCCCAATGTTTCCCTATGGGTCTCTGGGTGTCCCTATAGGACTCTATGGGGTTATTATGCCTCTAAATGTGTCCCTATATGTCTCTATGTCTCTCTATGGGGTCCCTATGTGTCCCAATGTCCCCACTATGGTTTGCTATGTGCCTCTATGGGGTCTCTATGGGGTCTTTTATGGGTAACTATCGTCCCAAATGTATTCCTAAGGGTATCTATGGGTTTCAATGTGGTCCCTATGTGCCTCTATGGGGTCTCTATGGGTCTTAGCAAGGTTCCTATGTGTCTCAATGGGTCTCACTGTCCCCCACTGTAATCCATGGGGTCCCTATGTGTCCCAGTGTCCCCCTATGGGTCCCAGTGTCTCCCTATCTGTCCCTAAGTGTCCCAATGTCCCTCCTATGATTTGCTATGTGCCTCTATTGGGTCTCTATGGGGTCTCCTATGGGTATCTCTGGGCCCAAATGTCTTCCTATGGGTATCTATGGGTTTCAGTGTGGTCCCTATGTGCCTCTATGAGGTCTCCTATGGGTCTCAACGAAGTCCCTATGTGTCTCTATGGGTCTCACTGTCCCCCACTGTAATCCATGGGGTCCCTATGTGTCCCATTGTCCCCCTATGGGATCCAGTGTCTCCTCATGGGTCACGGTGTGTCCCTATGTGTCCCAATGTCCCCCCTATGGGTTGCTATGTTCCTCTATGGGGTCTCTTATGGGTCTCAGCAGGGTCCCTATGTGTCTCGATGGATCTGACTGTCCCCCACTTTAATCCATGGGGTCACTATGTTTCCCAGTGTCCCCCTATGGGTCCCAGTGTCTCCCTATGTGTACCTATGTGTCCCAATGTCCCCCTATGGGTCCCAGTGTCTCCCTATGGGTCACTATGTGTCCCAATGTCCCCCCTATGGGTTGCTATGTGCTTGTATGTGGTTTCTTATGGGTATCTCTGGGCCCAAATATCTTCCTATAGCTATCTATGGGTTTCAATGTGGTCCCTATGTGCCTCTATGGGGTCTCTTATGGGTCTCAGCGGGGTTTCTATGTGTCTCTATGGGTCTGGCTGTCCCCCACTGTAATCCAAGGGGTCCCTATGTGTCCCAATGTCCCCATATGGGTCCCAGTGTCTCCCTATGGGTCACTATGTTTCCCAACGTGTCCCAATGTCCCCCCTGTGGGTTGCTATGTGCCTCTATGGGGTCTCTGTGGGGTCTCTTATGGTTATCTCTGGGCCCAAATGTCTTCCTTTGGGTATCTATAAGTTTTAAAGTCGTCCTATGTGTCCCTATGTGTCTTAATGGCTCCTAATGTGTCCCTATGAGTCTATATGTGGTCTCACTGTCCCAGTGGGTCTCTATGTGTTCCTATGTGTCTATATGGAGTCTCTATCTGGTTTCTATGGGTCTTGGTGTCCCTCTATGTGTCATCTTGTGCCTCTATGGGGTCTTCATGGGTTTCTATGGGGTCTCTATGTCTCTCTATGGGTCCCTATTGGTCCCAATGGGTCCCTATGAGTCTCTATGATGTCTCCCTTTGTCCCCATATGGGTCCCAGTGTCTTTCTATGGGTCTCTATGGTACTCAGTGTGTCACTATGAGGTTTCAGTGGGTCTCTATGGAATTTCTATGGGTCCCAGTGTTCCCCTATGGGGTCTCTATTGGTCTCTATGGGGTCCATATGTCTGTCTATGGGTCTCTTTGGGTCCCAGTGTCCCCCTAAGTGTCCCAATGTCTCCCTATAGGTGTCTATGTCTAAGGGGTCTCTATGGGGTGTCTATGAGGTGCTATGCGTCTTTATGGGTCCCTATGGGTTTCTATGGGATGCTGTGGGTGTCTATGGTGCTCTATGGGGTAGTATGGGGTGCTGTGGACTGGCTATGGGGCACTGTAGGGTGTCTATGGGGCTCTATGAGGTCTGTATGGGGTTCAGTTGGGCACTGTGTGTCGATGTGGGGCACTATGGGGGTCTATGTGATGTCTGTGGGGCACTATGGGGTGGCTATTAGGTGCCTATTGGGCTCTGTGGTGTTCTGTCGGTAGCTATTGGGGTCTATGGGGTGCCTATTGAGTTCTATGGGGTTCTATGGGGCATTCTGAGGTTTCTATGGGGTGTCTATGGGGCACTATGGTGTGTCTATGGGGCTCTAAGGGGCACTATGCATGGCTATTGTGTGTCTATTGGGCAAAATGAGTTTCTATGGGTGGCTATGGGATCTCTATGGGGCACTGTAGGGTTGCCTATGGGGCTTTATGGGATGTCTATGGGGTTCTATGGGGTGTCTATGGGGCTCTATGGCGTTCTATGGGGTCTCTATGGGGCGGCTATAGGTCCTTATGTGGTGTCTATGTGGCACTATGGGGTGCTATGGGGCTCTATGGAGCAGTATAGGGTGTCTGTGGGACCCTATGGGGTGCAATGGGGTGCTGTGGGGCACAAGGGTGTGTCTATGAGGCTCCTTGGGCTGCTATGGGGCACTGTGGAGTAGCTATGGGATGATTTGGGGTCTCTTTGTGCCCCTATGGGGAGCTATGGGTCACTATGTGGTGTCTATGGGGCTCTATGGGGTGGCTATGGGGTGCTGTAGGGTGGCTATGCGGTGCTTTGAGGTATCCTTGGGTTCCTATGCTGCGCTTTGGGACTCTATGCGGAAGAATGGGGTCTCTATGAAGCACTATGGTGTGTCTATGGCGTGCTAGAGGGTGTCTATTGTGTGTTATGTGGTGCCTATTGGGCTCTATGGTGTTCTGTGGGTGGCTATGGGTTCTCTATGGGGATCTATGGGGTGCGTATGGAGCGCTATTGGGTCTCTATGAGGCTCTATTCGGCACTATGGGGTGTCTATTGGGATCTATGGGTTGTCTGTCGGGCTCTATGAGTTCTGCATAGGGTCTGTATGGGGTTCAGTGGGTCTCTATGGGGCTCTATGGGGTGTCTACAGGCACTATGGAGCGATATGGGGTGTCTACGTGGATCAATTGGGCTCTATGGTGTGGCTGTAGGGCCTTATGTGGTGTCTATGGGGCACTATGGGGTGCTATGGGGTACTGTGGGGAACTATGGGGTGTCTATGGGGCTCTATGGAGCAGTATGCTGTGTCTATGGGTCCCTATGGGGTGCAATGGGGTGCCGTGGGGCACAATGGAGTGTCTATGAGGCTCCATGGGCTGCTATGGGGCACTATGGAGTAGCTATGGGGTGCTATGGGGTCTCTTTGGGCCCCTATGGGTCACTATGGGGCGTCTATGGGGTATCTTTGTGTTCCTATGGGGCGCTATGGGTGACTATGGGGTCGCTATGGGTTTCTTTGAGGCGCTATGGGCCTCAATGGGGTCTCTATGGGTCTCAATTTATCCTTATGGCTCCCAATGACTGTCTATGGGTCTCTATGTGTCCCTATGGGTCCCAGTGTCTCTCTATGTGTCCCTATGGGTCCCAGTGTCTCTCTACGGGTCCCAATGTCTTCCTCTGGATCTCTATGGGTCCCTATGGGTCCCAGTGTCTCTCTATGTCCCCCTGTCTAGGTGGTAACTATACAGATGGTAACAAAGATGGTAACAAATGTACAGAGGTTCTAAGCGAGAGAGAAACTCACCAGTGGTGATGCCTTCGCTGAGGAAGCTGGGGCGGTCTTCACTGCAGAGCGATGTCCAAGAGATGCTGCCTCACAGAATCACAGAATTCTCAAGGTTGGAAAAGGGCTGCCAGCTTTTGTAGGAGAATAGCATGGGAGACAGTTGTGAAGGCTTTGCTGAAGTCCAAGTAGAGCACATCAACAGCCTTTCTTTCCTTCATCCATCAGATGGGTCACAGGATCGTAGAAGGAGATCAGATTGGTCAAGCAGGAGCTGCCCTTCACGAACCCATGCTGGCTAGGTCTGATCTCCTGCTCATCCCACACCTGCCGCATCTGTCATCTCCCTCAAGACAATTCGTTCCATTCCCTTCCCTGGCACCGAGGTCAGGCTAACAGGCCTGGAGTTGCCCGGATCCTCCTGACAACCTTGCTTGGAAATGGGAGTCACGTTGGCAAGCCTCCAGTCTTCTGGGACCTCACCCGGTAACAGGGAGCTCGGAAAGATAATGGAAAGCGGCTCGAGTGAGGGTCAGCCCTTAAATGAGGTCTCAGAGGAGGTGGAGTCGAGCTCCAGCCCTCCCGGGAGCACAGCTCCATTACTCTCACCTGTGCTCCCGCAGCTGACCCCACACTTGCCTCAGCTGATTAATCAGAGGTTCAGGCTGTGATTACCAATCTCCCACACAGCCCCTATGGGTCTCTAGCTGTCCCTATAGGTCTCTATGGGGTTATTATGCCTCTAAATGGGTCCCTATGTGTCTCTATGTCTCTCTATGGGGTCCCTATGTGTCCCAATGTCCCCCTATGGATCTCTATGTATCCATATGGGTCCCAGTGACTCCCTTTGGGTCACTAATGAGTCACTATGTGTCCCAACGTCTCCCCTATGGGTTGCTATGTGCCTCTGTGGGGTCTCTTATGGGTATCTCTGGACCCAAATGTATTCCTATGGGTACCTATGGGTTTCAATGTGGTCCCTAGGTGCCTCTATGGGGTCTCTTATGGGTCTCAGCAGTGTCCCTATGTGTCTCTATGGGTCTCACTGTCCCCCACTGTAATCCATGGGATCCCTATGTGTCCCAATGTCCCCCCTATGGGTTGCTATGTGCCACTATGGGGTCTCTATGGGGTCTCATGGATATCTCTGGGCCCAAATGTCTTCCTATTAGTATCTATGGGTTTCAATGCAGTCCCTATGTGCCTCTATGGGGTCTCTTATGGGTCTCAGCGGGGTTTCTATGTGTCTCTATGGGTCTGGCTGTCCCCCACTGTAATCCAAGGGGTCCCTATGTGTCCCAATGTCCCCATATGGGTCCCAGTGTCTCCCTATGGGTCACTATGTTTCCCAACGTGTCCCAATGTCCCCCCTGTGGGTTGCTATGTGCCTCTATGGGGTCTCTATGGGGTCTTTTATGGGTAACTATCGTCCCAAATGTATTCCTAAGGGTATCTATGGGTTTCAATGTGGTCCCTATGTGCCTCTATGGGGTCTCTATGGGTCTTAGCAAGGTTCCTATGTGTCTCAATGGGTCTCACTGTCCCCCACTGTAATCCATGGGGTCCCTATGTGTCCCAGTGTCCTCCTATGGGTCCCAGTGTCTCCCTATCTGTCCCTAAGTGTCCCAATGTCCCTCCTATGATTTGCTATGTGCCTCTATTGGGTCTCTATGGGGTCTCCTATGGGTATCTCTGGGCCCAAATGTCTTCCTATGGGTATCTATGGGTTTCAGTGTGGTCCCTATGTGCCTCTATGAGGTCTCCTATGGGTCTCAACGAAGTCCCTATGTGTCTCTATGGGTCTCACTGTCCCCCACTGTAATCCATGGGGTCCCTATGTGTCCCATTGTCCCCCTATGGAATCCAGTGTCTCCTCATGGGTCACGGTGTGTCCCTATGTGTCCCAATGTCCCCCCTATGGGTTGCTATGTTCCTCTATGGGGTCTCTTATGGGTCTCAGCAGGGTCCCTATGTGTCTCGATGGATCTGACTGTCCCCCACTTTAATCCATGGGGTCACTATGTTTCCCAGTGTCCCCCTATGGGTCCCAGTGTCTCCCTATGTGTACCTATGTGTCCCAATGTCCCCCTATGGGTCCCAGTGTCTCCCTATGGGTCACTATGTGTCCCAATGTCCCCCCTATGGGTTGCTATGTGCTTGTATGTGGTTTCTTATGGGTATCTCTGGGCCCAAATATCTTCCTATAGCTATCTATGGGTTTCAATGTGGTCCCTATGTGCCTCTATGGGGTCTCTTATGGGTCTCAGCGGGGTTTCTATGTGTCTCTATGGGTCTGGCTGTCCCCCACTGTAATCCAAGGGGTCCCTATGTGTCCCAATGTCCCCATATGGGTCCCAGTGTCTCCCTATGGGTCACTATGTTTCCCAACGTGTCCCAATGTCCCCCCTATGGGTTGCTATGTGCCTCTATGGGGTCTCTGTGGGGTCTCTTATGGTTATCTCTGGGCCCAAATGTCTTCCTTTGGGTATCTATAAGTTTTAAAGTCGTCCTATGTGTCCCTATGTGTCTTAATGGCTCCTAATGTGTCCCTATGAGTCTATATGTGGTCTCACTGTCCCAGTGGGTCTCTATGTGTTCCTATGTGTCTATATGGAGTCTCTATCTGGTTTCTATGGGTCTTGGTGTCCCTCTATGTGTCATCTTGTGCCTCTATGGGGTCTTCATGGGTTTCTATGGGGTCTCTATGTCTCTCTATGGGTCCCTATTGGTCCCAATGGGTCCCTATGAGTCTCTATGATGTCTCCCTTTGTCCCCATATGGGTCCCAGTGTCTTTCTATGGGTCTCTATGGTACTCAGTGTGTCACTATGAGGTTTCAGTGGGTCTCTATGGAATTTCTATGGGTCCCAGTGTTCCCCTATGGGGTCTCTATTGGTCTCTATGGGGTCCATATGTCTGTCTATGGGTCTCTTTGGGTCCCAGTGTCCCCCTAAGTGTCCCAATGTCTCCCTATAGGTGTCTATGTCTAAGGGGTCTCTATGGGGTGTCTATGAGGTGCTATGCGTCTTTATGGGTCCCTATGGGTTTCTATGGGATGCTGTGGGTGTCTATGGTGCTCTATGGGGTAGTATGGGGTGCTGTGGACTGGCTATGGGGCACTGTAGGGTGTCTATGGGGCTCTATGAGGTCTGTATGGGGTTCAGTTGGGCACTGTGTGTCGATGTGGGGCACTATGGGGGTCTATGTGATGTCTGTGGGGCACTATGGGGTGGCTATTAGGTGCCTATTGGGCTCTGTGGTGTTCTGTCGGTAGCTATTGGGGTCTATGGGGTGCCTATTGAGTTCTATGGGGTTCTATGGGGCATTCTGAGGTTTCTATGGGGTGTCTATGGGGCACTATGGTGTGTCTATGGGGCTCTAAGGGGCACTATGCATGGCTATTGTGTGTCTATTGGGCAAAATGAGTTTCTATGGGTGGCTATGGGATCTCTATGGGGCACTGTAGGGTTGCCTATGGGGCTTTATGGGATGTCTATGGGGTTCTATGGGGTGTCTATGGGGCTCTATGGCGTTCTATGGGGTCTCTATGGGGCGGCTATAGGTCCTTATGTGGTGTCTATGTGGCACTATGGGGTGCTATGGGGCTCTATGGAGCAGTATAGGGTGTCTGTGGGACCCTATGGGGTGCAATGGGGTGCTGTGGGGCACAAGGGTGTGTCTATGAGGCTCCTTGGGCTGCTATGGGGCACTGTGGAGTAGCTATGGGATGATTTGGGGTCTCTTTGTGCCCCTATGGGGAGCTATGGGTCACTATGTGGTGTCTATGGGGCTCTATGGGGTGGCTATGGGGTGCTGTAGGGTGGCTATGCGGTGCTTTGAGGTATCCTTGGGTTCCTATGCTGCGCTTTGGGACTCTATGCGGAAGAATGGGGTCTCTATGAAGCACTATGGTGTGTCTATGGCGTGCTAGAGGGTGTCTATTGTGTGTTATGTGGTGCCTATTGGGCTCTATGGTGTTCTGTGGGTGGCTATGGGTTCTCTATGGGGATCTATGGGGTGCGTATGGAGCGCTATTGGGTCTCTATGAGGCTCTATTCGGCACTATGGGGTGTCTATTGGGATCTATGGGTTGTCTGTCGGGCTCTATGAGTTCTGCATAGGGTCTGTATGGGGTTCAGTGGGTCTCTATGGGGCTCTATGGGGTGTCTACAGGCACTATGGAGCGATATGGGGTGTCTACGTGGATCAATTGGGCTCTATGGTGTGGCTGTAGGGCCTTATGTGGTGTCTATGGGGCACTATGGGGTGCTATGGGGTACTGTGGGGAACTATGGGGTGTCTATGGGGCTCTATGGAGCAGTATGCTGTGTCTATGGGTCCCTATGGGGTGCAATGGGGTGCCGTGGGGCACAATGGAGTGTCTATGAGGCTCCATGGGCTGCTATGGGGCACTATGGAGTAGCTATGGGGTGCTATGGGGTCTCTTTGGGCCCCTATGGGTCACTATGGGGCGTCTATGGGGTATCTTTGTGTTCCTATGGGGCGCTATGGGTGACTATGGGGTCGCTATGGGTTTCTTTGAGGCGCTATGGGCCTCAATGGGGTCTCTATGGGTCTCAATTTATCCTTATGGCTCCCAATGACTGTCTATGGGTCTCTATGTGTCCCTATGGGTCCCAGTGTCTCTCTATGTGTCCCTATGGGTCCCAGTGTCTCTCTACGGGTCCCAATGTCTTCCTCTGGATCTCTATGGGTCCCTATGGGTCCCAGTGTCTCTCTATGTCCCCCTGTCTAGGTGGTAACTATACAGATGGTAACAAAGATGGTAACAAATGTACAGAGGTTCTAAGCGAGAGAGAAACTCACCAGTGGTGATGCCTTCGCTGAGGAAGCTGGGGCGGTCTTCACTGCAGAGCGATGTCCAAGAGATGCTGCCTCACAGAATCACAGAATTCTCAAGGTTGGAAAAGGGCTGCCAGCTTTTGTAGGAGAATAGCATGGGAGACAGTTGTGAAGGCTTTGCTGAAGTCCAAGTAGAGCACATCAACAGCCTTTCTTTCCTTCATCCATCAGATGGGTCACAGGATCGTAGAAGGAGATCAGATTGGTCAAGCAGGAGCTGCCCTTCACGAACCCATGCTGGCTAGGTCTGATCTCCTGCTCATCCCACACCTGCCGCATCTGTCATCTCCCTCAAGACAATTCGTTCCATTCCCTTCCCTGGCACCGAGGTCAGGCTAACAGGCCTGGAGTTGCCCGGATCCTCCTGACAACCTTGCTTGGAAATGGGAGTCACGTTGGCAAGCCTCCAGTCTTCTGGGACCTCACCCGGTAACAGGGAGCTCGGAAAGATAATGGAAAGCGGCTTGAGTGAGGGTCAGCCCTTAAATGAGGTCTCAGAGGAGGTGGAGTCGAGCTCCAGCCCTCCCGGGAGCACAGCTCCATTACTCTCACCTGTGCTCCCGCAGCTGACCCCACACTTGCCTCAGCTGATTAATCAGAGGTTCAGGCTGTGATTACCAATCTCCCACACAGCCCCTATGGGTCTCTAGCTGTCCCTATAGGTCTCTATGGGGTTATTATGCCTCTAAATGGGTCCCTATGTGTCTCTATGTCTCTCTATGGGGTCCCTATGTGTCCCAATGTCCCCCTATGGATCTCTATGTATCCATATGGGTCCCAGTGACTCCCTTTGGGTCACTAATGAGTCACTATGTGTCCCAACGTCTCCCCTATGGGTTGCTATGTGCCTCTGTGGGGTCTCTTATGGGTATCTCTGGACCCAAATGTATTCCTATGGGTACCTATGGGTTTCAATGTGGTCCCTAGGTGCCTCTATGGGGTCTCTTATGGGTCTCAGCAGTGTCCCTATGTGTCTCTATGGGTCTCACTGTCCCCCACTGTAATCCATGGGATCCCTATGTGTCCCAATGTCCCCCCTATGGGTTGCTATGTGCCACTATGGGGTCTCTATGGGGTCTCATGGATATCTCTGGGCCCAAATGTCTTCCTATGGGTATCTATGGGTTTCAATGCAGTCCCTATGTGCCTCTATGGGGTCTCTTATGGGTCTCAGCGGGGTTTCTATGTGTCTCTATGGGTCTGGCTGTCCCCCACTGTAATCCAAGGGGTCCCTATGTGTCCCAATGTCCCCATATGGGTCCCAGTGTCTCCCTATGGGTCACTATGTTTCCCAACGTGTCCCAATGTCCCCCCTGTGGGTTGCTATGTGCCTCTATGGGGTCTCTGTGGGGTCTTTTATGGGTAACTATCGTCCCAAATGTATTCCTAAGGGTATCTATGGGTTTCAATGTGGTCCCTATGTGCCTCTATGGGGTCTCTATGGGTCTTAGCAAGGTTCCTATGTGTCTCAATGGGTCTCACTGTCCCCCACTGTAATCCATGGGGTCCCTATGTGTCCCAGTGTCCCCCTATGGGTCCCAGTGTCTCCCTATCTGTCCCTAAGTGTCCCAATGTCCCTCCTATGATTTGCTATGTGCCTCTATTGGGTCTCTATGGGGTCTCCTATGGGTATCTCTGGGCCCAAATGTCTTCCTATGGGTATCTATGGGTTTCAGTGTGGTCCCTATGTGCCTCTATGAGGTCTCCTATGGGTCTCAACGAAGTCCCTATGTGTCTCTATGGGTCTCACTGTCCCCCACTGTAATCCATGGGGTCCCTATGTGTCCCATTGTCCCCCTATGGGATCCAGTGTCTCCTCATGGGTCACGGTGTGTCCCTATGTGTCCCAATGTCCCCCCTATGGGTTGCTATGTTCCTCTATGGGGTCTCTTATGGGTCTCAGCAGGGTCCCTATGTGTCTCGATGGATCTGACTGTCCCCCACTTTAATCCATGGGGTCACTATGTTTCCCAGTGTCCCCCTATGGGTCCCAGTGTCTCCCTATGTGTACCTATGTGTCCCAATGTCCCCCTATGGGTCCCAGTGTCTCCCTATGGGTCACTATGTGTCCCAATGTCCCCCCTATGGGTTGCTATGTGCTTGTATGTGGTTTCTTATGGGTATCTCTGGGCCCAAATATCTTCCTATAGCTATCTATGGGTTTCAATGTGGTCCCTATGTGCCTCTATGGGGTCTCTTATGGGTCTCAGCGGGGTTTCTATGTGTCTCTATGGGTCTGGCTGTCCCCCACTGTAATCCAAGGGGTCCCTATGTGTCCCAATGTCCCCATATGGGTCCCAGTGTCTCCCTATGGGTCACTATGTTTCCCAACGTGTCCCAATGTCCCCCCTATGGGTTGCTATGTGCCTCTATGGGGTCTCTGTGGGGTCTCTTATGGTTATCTCTGGGCCCAAATGTCTTCCTTTGGGTATCTATAAGTTTTAAAGTCGTCCTATGTGTCCCTATGTGTCTTAATGGCTCCTAATGTGTCCCTATGAGTCTATATGTGGTCTCACTGTCCCAGTGGGTCTCTATGTGTTCCTATGTGTCTATATGGAGTCTCTATCTGGTTTCTATGGGTCTTGGTGTCCCTCTATGTGTCATCTTGTGCCTCTATGGGGTCTTCATGGGTTTCTATGGGGTCTCTATGTCTCTCTATGGGTCCCTATTGGTCCCAATGGGTCCCTATGAGTCTCTATGATGTCTCCCTTTGTCCCCATATGGGTCCCAGTGTCTTTCTATGGGTCTCTATGGTACTCAGTGTGTCACTATGAGGTTTCAGTGGGTCTCTATGGAATTTCTATGGGTCCCAGTGTTCCCCTATGGGGTCTCTATTGGTCTCTATGGGGTCCATATGTCTGTCTATGGGTCTCTTTGGGTCCCAGTGTCCCCCTAAGTGTCCCAATGTCTCCCTATAGGTGTCTATGTCTAAGGGGTCTCTATGGGGTGTCTATGAGGTGCTATGCGTCTTTATGGGTCCCTATGGGTTTCTATGGGATGCTGTGGGTGTCTATGGTGCTCTATGGGGTAGTATGGGGTGCTGTGGACTGGCTATGGGGCACTGTAGGGTGTCTATGGGGCTCTATGAGGTCTGTATGGGGTTCAGTTGGGCACTGTGTGTCGATGTGGGGCACTATGGGGGTCTATGTGATGTCTGTGGGGCACTATGGGGTGGCTATTAGGTGCCTATTGGGCTCTGTGGTGTTCTGTCGGTAGCTATTGGGGTCTATGGGGTGCCTATTGAGTTCTATGGGGTTCTATGGGGCATTCTGAGGTTTCTATGGGGTGTCTATGGGGCACTATGGTGTGTCTATGGGGCTCTAAGGGGCACTATGCATGGCTATTGTGTGTCTATTGGGCAAAATGAGTTTCTATGGGTGGCTATGGGATCTCTATGGGGCACTGTAGGGTTGCCTATGGGGCTTTATGGGATGTCTATGGGGTTCTATGGGGTGTCTATGGGGCTCTATGGCGTTCTATGGGGTCTCTATGGGGCGGCTATAGGTCCTTATGTGGTGTCTATGTGGCACTATGGGGTGCTATGGGGCTCTATGGAGCAGTATAGGGTGTCTGTGGGACCCTATGGGGTGCAATGGGGTGCTGTGGGGCACAAGGGTGTGTCTATGAGGCTCCTTGGGCTGCTATGGGGCACTGTGGAGTAGCTATGGGATGATTTGGGGTCTCTTTGTGCCCCTATGGGGAGCTATGGGTCACTATGTGGTGTCTATGGGGCTCTATGGGGTGGCTATGGGGTGCTGTAGGGTGGCTATGCGGTGCTTTGAGGTATCCTTGGGTTCCTATGCTGCGCTTTGGGACTCTATGCGGAAGAATGGGGTCTCTATGAAGCACTATGGTGTGTCTATGGCGTGCTAGAGGGTGTCTATTGTGTGTTATGTGGTGCCTATTGGGCTCTATGGTGTTCTGTGGGTGGCTATGGGTTCTCTATGGGGATCTATGGGGTGCGTATGGAGCGCTATTGGGTCTCTATGAGGCTCTATTCGGCACTATGGGGTGTCTATTGGGATCTATGGGTTGTCTGTCGGGCTCTATGAGTTCTGCATAGGGTCTGTATGGGGTTCAGTGGGTCTCTATGGGGCTCTATGGGGTGTCTACAGGCACTATGGAGCGATATGGGGTGTCTACGTGGATCAATTGGGCTCTATGGTGTGGCTGTAGGGCCTTATGTGGTGTCTATGGGGCACTATGGGGTGCTATGGGGTACTGTGGGGAACTATGGGGTGTCTATGGGGCTCTATGGAGCAGTATGCTGTGTCTATGGGTCCCTATGGGGTGCAATGGGGTGCCGTGGGGCACAATGGAGTGTCTATGAGGCTCCATGGGCTGCTATGGGGCACTATGGAGTAGCTATGGGGTGCTATGGGGTCTCTTTGGGCCCCTATGGGTCACTATGGGGCGTCTATGGGGTATCTTTGTGTTCCTATGGGGCGCTATGGGTGACTATGGGGTCGCTATGGGTTTCTTTGAGGCGCTATGGGCCTCAATGGGGTCTCTATGGGTCTCAATTTATCCTTATGGCTCCCAATGACTGTCTATGGGTCTCTATGTGTCCCTATGGGTCCCAGTGTCTCTCTATGTGTCCCTATGGGTCCCAGTGTCTCTCTACGGGTCCCAATGTCTTCCTCTGGATCTCTATGGGTCCCTATGGGTCCCAGTGTCTCTCTATGTCCCCCTGTCTAGGTGGTAACTATACAGATGGTAACAAAGATGGTAACAAATGTACAGAGGTTCTAAGCGAGAGAGAAACTCACCAGTGGTGATGCCTTCGCTGAGGAAGCTGGGGCGGTCTTCACTGCAGAGCGATGTCCAAGAGATGCTGCCTCACAGAATCACAGAATTCTCAAGGTTGGAAAAGGGCTGCCAGCTTTTGTAGGAGAATAGCATGGGAGACAGTTGTGAAGGCTTTGCTGAAGTCCAAGTAGAGCACATCAACAGCCTTTCTTTCCTTCATCCATCAGATGGGTCACAGGATCGTAGAAGGAGATCAGATTGGTCAAGCAGGAGCTGCCCTTCACGAACCCATGCTGGCTAGGTCTGATCTCCTGCTCATCCCACACCTGCCGCATCTGTCATCTCCCTCAAGACAATTCGTTCCATTCCCTTCCCTGGCACCGAGGTCAGGCTAACAGGCCTGGAGTTGCCCGGATCCTCCTGACAACCTTGCTTGGAAATGGGAGTCACGTTGGCAAGCCTCCAGTCTTCTGGGACCTCACCCGGTAACAGGGAGCTCGGAAAGATAATGGAAAGCGGCTTGAGTGAGGGTCAGCCCTTAAATGAGGTCTCAGAGGAGGTGGAGTCGAGCTCCAGCCCTCCCGGGAGCACAGCTCCATGACTCTCACCTGTGCTCCCGCAGCTGACCCCACACTTGCCTCAGCTGATTAATCAGAGGTTCAGGCTGTGATTACCAATCTCCCACACAGCCCCTATGGGTCTCTAGCTGTCCCTATAGGTCTCTATGGGGTTATTATGCCTCTAAATGGGTCCCTATGTGTCTCTATGTCTCTCTATGGGGTCCCTATGTGTCCCAATGTCCCCCTATGGATCTCTATGTATCCATATGGGTCCCAGTGACTCCCTTTGGGTCACTAATGAGTCACTATGTGTCCCAACGTCTCCCCTATGGGTTGCTATGTGCCTCTGTGGGGTCTCTTATGGGTATCTCTGGACCCAAATGTATTCCTATGGGTACCTATGGGTTTCAATGTGGTCCCTAGGTGCCTCTATGGGGTCTCTTATGGGTCTCAGCAGTGTCCCTATGTGTCTCTATGGGTCTCACTGTCCCCCACTGTAATCCATGGGATCCCTATGTGTCCCAATGTCCCCCCTATGGGTTGCTATGTGCCACTATGGGGTCTCTATGGGGTCTCTATGGGGTCTCATGGATATCTCTGGGCCCAAATGTCTTCCTATGGGTATCTATGGGTTTCAATGCAGTCCCTATGTGCCTCTATGGGGTCTCTTATGGGTCTCAGCGAGGTCCCTATGTGTCTCTATGGGTCTCACTGTCCCCCACGGTAATCCATGGGGTCCCTATGTGTCCTAATGTCCCCCTATTGGTCCCAGTGTCAGCCTATGGGTCACAATGTGTCCCTATATGTCCCAGTGTCTCTCCTATGTGTTGCTAAGTGTCTCCATGGGGTCTCTTATGAGGATCTCTGGGCCAAAATATCTACCAATTTTTATCCATAGGTTACATTAGGTCCCTATGTGCCTCTATGGGGTTTCTTAAGGGTTACAGCGGAGTCCCTATGTGTCTCTATGGGTCTCACTGTCCCCCACTATGTTCCATGGGGTCCCTATGTGTCCCAATATACCCCTATGGGTCCCAGTGTCTCCCTATGGGTCACTATGTGTTCCTAAGTGCCGAATGTCCCCGCTATGTGTCCCAATGGCCCCCTTTGGGGTTTCTATGGGGACTCTTATTGGTATCTCTGGGCCCAAATGTCTTCCTATGGGTATCTATGGGTTTCAATGAGGTCCCTATGTGCCTCTATGGGGTCTCTTATGGGTATCAGTGGAGCCCCTATGTGTCTCTACGGGTCTCACTGTTCCCCACTGTAATCCATGGGGTCCCTCTGTGTCCCAATGTCCACACTATGGGTTCCTATGTACCTCTATGGGTTCTCTATGTGGTCTCTTATGGGTATCTCTGGGCTCAAATGTCTTCCTAAGGGTATCTATGGGTTTCAATGTGGTCCCTATGTGCCTCTATGGGTCTCACTGTCCCCCACCTTAATCCATGGGGTCTCTATGTGTCCCAATGTCCCCCTATGGTTACCAGTGTCTCCCTATGGGTCACTATGTGTCCCTATGTGTCCCAATATCCCCCCTATGGGTTGCTATGTGCCTCTATGGGTTCTCTATGGGGCTCTATGGGGTGCCTATGGAGCTCTATGGTGTTCTATGGAGCGTTCTGAGGTTTCTATGGGGTGTCTATGGAACGCTATGGTGTGTCTATGTGGCAAAATGTGTTTCTATGGGTGGCTATGGGAGCTCTATGGGGCACAATGGGTTGCCTACGGGGCTCTATGGGATGTCTATGGGGCTCTATGGCGCGGCTATATGTCCTTATGTGGTGTCTATGTGGCACTATGTTGTGCTATGGGGTGCTGTGAGGCACTATGGGGTGCTATGGGGCTCTATGGAGCAGTATAGGGTGTCTATGGGTCCCTATGGGGTGCAATGGGGCGCTGTGGGGCACAAGGGAGTGTCTATGAGGCTCCATGGGCTGCTATGGGGCACTGTGGAGTAGCTATGGGATGATTTGGGGTCTCTTTGTGCCCCTATGGGGTGCTATGGGTCACTATGTGGTGTCTATGGGGCTCTATGGGGTGGCTATGCGGTGCTGTAGGGTGGCTATGGGGTGCTTTGGGGTATCCTTGGGTTCCTATGGGGCGCTATGGGTGACTATGGGGCGCTATGGTTTGCTATGGGGCTCTATGCGGAAGAATGGGGTCTCTATGGGGCGCTATGAGGTCCCTATGGGGCTCTATGGGGAGTCTATGGGGTGTCTTTGGGGCTCTATGTGGTCTGCTTGGGGTCTGTATGGGGTTCAGTGGGTCTCTATGGGGCTCTATGGGGTGTCTACAGGCACTATGGGGCAATATGGGGTGTCTATGTGGTTCAATTGGGCTCTATAGTGTGGCTGTAGGGCCTTATGTGGTGTCTATGGGGCACTGTGGGCTGCTATGGGGTGCTGTGGGGAACTATGGGGTGTCTATGGGGCTCTATGGAGCAGTATGCTGTGTCTATGGGTCCCTATGGGGTGCAATGGGGTGCTGTGGGGCACAATGGAGTGTCTATGAGGCTCCATGGGCTGCTATGGGGCACTATGGAGTAGCTATGGGGTGCTATGGGGTCTCTTTGGGCCCCTATGGGTCACTATGGGGTGTCTATGGGGCTCTATGGGGTATCTTTGTGTTCCTATGGGGCGCTATGGGTGACTATGGGGTCGCTATGGGTTTCTTTGAGGCACTATGGGTCTCAATGGGGTCTCTACGTGTCTCAATTTATCCTTTTGCACCCAATGACTGTCTATTGGTCTCTATGTGTCCCTATGGGTCCCAGTCTCTCTCTATGTGTCCCTATGGGTCCCAGTGTCTCTCTATGGGTCCCAATGTCTTCCTCTGGATCTCTATGGGTCCCTATGGGTCCCAGTGTCTCTCTATGTCCCCCTGTCTAGGTGGTAACTATACAGATGGTAACAAAGATGGTAACAAATGTACAGAGGTTCTAAGCGAGAGAGAAACTCACCAGTGGTGATGCCTTCGCTGAGGAAGCTGGGGCGGTCTTCACTGCAGAGCGATGTCCAAGAGATGCTGCCTCACAGAATCACAGAATTCTCAAGGTTGGAAAAGGGCTGCCAGCTTTTGTAGGAGAATAGCATGGGAGACAGTTGTGAAGGCTTTGCTGAAGTCCAAGTAGAGCACATCAACAGCCTTTCTTTCTTTCTTTCCTTCATCCATCAGATGGGTCACAGGATCGTAGAAGGAGATCAGATTGGTCAAGCAGGAGCTGCCCTTCACGAACCCATGCTGGCTAGGTCTGATCTCCTGCTCATCCCACACCTGCCGCATCTGTCATCTCCCTCAAGACAATTCGTTCCATTCCCTTCCCTGGCACCGAGGTCAGGCTAACAGGCCTGGAGTTGCCCGGATCCTCCTGACAACCTTGCTTGGAAATGGGAGTCACGTTGGCAAGCCTCCAGTCTTCTGGGACCTCACCCGGTAACAGGGAGCTCGGAAAGATAATGGAAAGCGGCTTGAGTGAGGGTCAGCCCTTAAATGAGGTCTCAGAGGAGGTGGAGTCGAGCTCCAGCCCTCCCGGGAGCACAGCTCCATTACTCTCACCTGTGCTCCCGCAGCTGACCCCACACTTGCCTCAGCTGATTAATCAGAGGTTCAGGCTGTGATTACCAATCTCCCACACAGCCCCTATGGGTCCCAATGCTTCCCTATGGGTCTCTGGGTGTCCCTATAGGACTCAGTGGGGTTTTATATGCCTCCCAGTTGGTCCCTATGTGTCTCTATGTCTCTCTATGGGGTCTCAACGTGTCCCACTGCCCCCCTATGGATCTCTATGTCCCCCTATGGGTCCCAGTGTCTCCCTATTGGTCACTTTGTGTCCCTATGTGTCCCAATGTCCCCCTATGTGTCCCAGTGTCTCCCTATGGGTCACTATGTGTCCATATATGTCCCAATGTCCACCCTGTGGGTTGCTATGTCCTTCTATGTGGTCACTTTTGGGTCTCAGTGGGGTCCATCCGTATGTGTCTCTATGGGTCTCACTGTCCCCCACTTTAATCCATGGGGTCCTTAAGTGTCCCAATGTCCCCCTATGGGTCCCAATATCTCCCTATGGGTCACTATGTGTCCCTATGTGTCACGAAGTCTTTCCTACGGGTTGCTATGTGCCTCTGTGGGGTTTCTATGGGGTCTCTTATTGGTATCTATGGGCCCAAATGTCTTCCTATGGGTATCTATGGGTTCCAATGTGGTCCCCATGTGTTTCTATTGGTTCTCTTTTGGGGCTCATCGTGGTCCGTATGTGTCTCCATAAGTCTCACTGTCCCCCACTCTAATCCATGCAGTCCCTATGTGTCCCAATGTCCCCCTTTGGGTCCCAGTATCTCCCTATGGGTCACTATTTTTCCCTATGTGTCCCAATGTCCCACCTATGGGTTGCTAAGTGCCTCTATGGAGTCTCTATGTGGTCTCTTATGGGTATCTCTGGGCCCAAATGTCTTCCTATGGGAATCTATGGGTTACAATGTGGTCCCTATGTGCCACTATGGGGTCTCTTATGGGTCTCATTGGGGTCCCTATGTGTCTCTATGGGTCTCAATGTCCCTAACTGTAATCGATGTGGACCCTATGTGTCCCAGTGTCCCCTTATTATTCCCTGTGTCTCCCTGATGGGTCACTATGTGTCCTTAAGTGTCCCAATGTCCCCCCTGTGGGTTGCTATGTGCCTCTATGGGGTCTCTATTGGGTCTCTTATGGGTATCTCTGGGCCCAAATTTCTTCCTATGGTTATCTATGGGTTTCAATGTGGTCCCTATGTGCCTCTATGCGGTCTCTTATGCGTCTCAGCAGGGTCCCTATGTGTCTCTATGGGTCTCACTGTCCTTCACTGTAATCCATGGGGTCCCTATGTGTCCCAATGTCCCCCAATGGGTCCCTGTGTCTCCCTATGGGTCTCTATGTGTAGAGAATGATTATGCAGAATGGCTTCATGAGAAAGGACATGAAGAGATTCCACTAGTTAAATTGTAAAAGAATGAACGTGACTGAAGACAACGACGGTCTATCCTAGGGCCGATCACGGGCTAGGCAGCTGAGAAGAAATCAGGATGTGAAAAGACAGGGTATGTAGCTAAAGACGAAATATGTATCTAGAGGCAAGGACGGCCTGAGGGAAAAGCAAGATGTGTAGCAAGGTGTAGACAGAGCTGCAAAGAAAAAGTATCCATAAGACTAACCACAAAGGTCAGATGAAGTAATGTGTAACCCACCTATCCTGAGCTTAACTTTTGCAATATGCATGAACTTATTACTGATTGTATAAATGAGATGCTGTAACACCTAATAAACGAGACTTGTTGACCATGATAGCATGAGACTTGTCTCCCGCGGTTACTTCCAACAAAGCTGTGTTACAGAAAGGCAGAATTTCTATACGTCCTTATCAAACTAGTTTTTTCTTCTTTTAGTTTGACTCCTGACTTTAACTTTGAAATCAGACAAAGACCTTACAGTAGCAGACGTATCTGATGAAGAATTCACCATTTGTTTACTGTTACAGCATGAAATGATTTGTAAAATGAGTACAGAGCAGGTAAAGAACATCTACCATGTGAAATCAAGGATCATCCATTCCTGCCCTAAACACACAGTTATTCACCGAAAAAATTCTCCCTCTACATATCCAAAAGCTGATTTTAACAGAAATCAGAGCATAGACAGAAACACACAATCAAAATTAAAATGTTTCTTTGTGAGTCATTATGAAGTTAATAAAACATTTAATAAACACAGTGAGTCCGAGCTTCAGAGATGCTTTGTGTTTTTATTTATTTATCTAGCCGGAAGAATGTACACACACATTTCCTTGGACTGTGGTATTGAGAGATACACTTAAAGCAATCAAGCTGAAGTATAACAGAAGTATATCTAAAGCACCTTTCTTGAAGGACGGCAGGATCACTGAGGATAAGATAATACAGAGCCATAAATGAGAAGGATCAGAAGGACCAACCAACCTGTATAGCATTTCAGAGTGTAGCTGGTTCTTAGAAGAACGAATGACTCTATGGTTCTATGATTCTGTGACTTAAGGTTGGAAAAGACCACTGAAGGTCATCTAGTTCAACCATCAACCCACTCCCAGCATGCCCACTATGTCCCTCAGAGCCACATCTACACGTTTCTTGGACGTCTGCAGGGATGGTGATTCCACCATCACCCTGGGCAAACCTTTCCAATACCTAATGACTATTTTTGAGAAGTTGTTTCTCCGAACATCCAGTAGAACCTCTCCTGGCACAACTCTAAGCCACTCCCTCTTGTCCTGTCACTAGTTACACACAAAAAGAGGTTGAACCTCACCTCACCACAACCCCCCTTCAGGAAGTTGTAGAGAGCAATGAGGTCTCCCCCCAAGCCTCCTCTTCGCCGGACTAAATACCCCCATCTTTCTCAGCTGCTCCTCACAAGACTTATGCTCCAGACCCCACATCAGCCACATTAGCATTCTATGAACATGTGCCAGGGTCTTTCTTGTAGTGAGGGGGCCCAAAAATGAACACAGTACTCAAGTCACAGCTTCACCAGTGCCAAGTACTGAGAGATTATCACCTCCCTGGTCCTGCTGGCAACACTATTTCTGATACAAGCCAGGCCTTCTAGGCTACCAGGCACACTGCTGGCTCACATTCATCTGGCTGTCAACGAACACCACCAGAATCTAGATTCTAGCCACAAGCCTGCAAAATGGAGTGGCATGATATTGTGATCAAAGTGCAGTAGCTGGCACTTGACTTTGTTGAAGCTTATACAATTGCCTTCAGCCCATTGATCCAGCCAATTCAGATCCCTCTGTAAGGCCTTCCTACTCTCAGGCAAATCAACACTTCCTTCCAGCGAGGAGTCATCTGCAAACTCACTGAGGATACACTCAATCCCCCCATCCAGATCATCAATAAAGATATTAAACAGGACCTACCCCTATACTGACGCCTGGGGAAAAAAAAAAAAAAAGTCAATTAATGAAGCTGGGAAACAGCACAACATTAGGCACCTCTTTGTATTCTAAGTGAGACAAGAAAGAATATTTTCCACTTTAAATTCACAGTATGTAATTAGCAACAGGATAATAGTTATCTATAAATACCTACAAAATCCTTTTACTGAAGGCTTGTTTTGTTCTGGAGACAAACCATCTGTGCATTCCACTCAGAATCTGTATTTACAAATGCTCTGACTTATGTCATTGATATCAGATCAAAAGAACCACAAGCTAAAAACTGCTAACAAAGATAAGAACCAGCTTAAGTCGATCTGCATATACTAAAAGTTTAACTCTCACTGGGTTAGTAGAAAAAAACTACAGTACTGGAATGTAGAGGATTTTACAGACACTTTACACCTGTGTTTTTAACTGTGTATCTGAAGCCCAGGCTGCCCAGCAAAGCCACCAGGTGGCACGAACACATAGTACCAGAGGTGCTTTCTCTCACCATCCCTCAGCAAAGGCACTGCTCCAAAACAAACTGTGCGATCAACCCACCAAATGACAGAAGCACAAAATCATTTATCTGAAATGAATCTGAAAATATCTGGCAAACCAATACCCTTCATAAAAAGAGGAAGAGATGATTAACAAAAAAAATACATTCTATTTCCTCACAATTATTGGGTTCAACTTCAGGCATCTTTTTATTCACTCAACATATCCTTTAAAAATCAGGTCACAGTAGCAGCCCCTGTTTTGTTACACAAGATGAAGAGCAGTCATGCCCTGCCCGGCATTAGAGTTCTCATCACCTGTTAACTCATCTGCGAGCTCATATGCAGCAATAATGTATAGATCAATCAGGAAATTAAAAAACAAATAAAAAACCAGCAGGATGCCATAAATGTTGCACTGATTCAGCAACAGGAGATAGTATTTACCTATTTGTGGCATTCGACTCTCTAAGACAAGATCAAACCATTTCAGAAACAATAAATGTCAAAAACCCTCTCAAATCTGTATCAAAGAGCATCAAGACCTCCAAAACATTGTACCCTAGAGCTTAAACTCTCAGGAAAGAAGATGACACATACATACAAGAAAATACTTTAAGGCTGTCAGAGAGAAGGCACCTACTACATTAAAGCATTGCAACTCGATCCTTGCAACACTGCAGTACTTGCAGTCTGTACAGTTAGCTGAATTCCATTTCTAGACCATCAGAAGAGCAGTAGAACAGGTGCCATTTGTAAACAGCGAGCTCTTCAGGAGTACAAGATGGATATTAACACTACCCAGCAAATGCATGCCTTGGGCAACAAATACATGAGCTCTACTTCACAGCGTCAATTGATGTGATATCTAAAGTATTCATAAATAATATCCACATATACTATTGGTTCCATTTAAATCTAATCAGAACTTGGTACAGTGTATATTAAAAGTAATTGTAAAAACGGCTTTCAAGTTAAATTTTACAATACATGGTCCTTCTACAAGGAATATAATGATTGCACCCAAAAAATTCAAATAGCATATCCATGCATCACTTAGATTGCTCAGAGGGATTAATAACTCTTTTGACAAATGAAATGGATGCGACAAAAGACAGAAAGTACTGATCACAAAAGAACTTGACGTGCGTGAAAACAGAGGACACTCAAAGTCCATGACGTGTTAAATCGCCACTAAGATCATCACGTCCATCTATCAGAGACAAACATGAACTTTTACTGAATACTACACGCCATACGTGTTTTGCATGTGTGTAATGGCCAGGGAGACCTGTCAGATCTATGGGGCCGGAGCTATTGTGGGGCAGATGTGCATCAGATCTATGGGGCAGGAGATGCTGTGGGGATGATATGGGTCAGATCTATGGAGCAGGAGCAGCTGTGGAGATGATGAGGGTCAGAACTATGTGGTAGGAGATGATGTGGGACAATGTGGGTCAGATCTATGGGGCAGTTGCTGCTGTGGGGCTAATTGGGGTAAGATCTATGGGGCAGGAGCTCTTGTGGGTCAGATCTACGGAGGAGGAGCTGCTTTGGGGCTGATGTTGGTCAGATTTATGGGGCAGGAGCTGTTGTGGTGCACATGTGGGTCAGATCTATGGGGAAGGAGCTGCAGTGGGGCAGATGTAGGTCAGATCTATGGGGCAGGAGCTGCTGTGGGCCTTATTGGCGTCAGATCTATGGGGCAGGAGCTGCTGTGTGGCTGATATGGTTCATATCTATGGGCAGGAGCTGCTGTGGGGCTGATATGGGTCAGATCTACGGAGCAGGAGCAGCTTTGGTGCAGATGAGAGTCAGATCTATAGGGCAGAAGCTGCTGTGGGTCAGATCTATGGGGCAGGATCAACTGTGGAGATGATGTGGGTCAGAACTATGTGGTAGGAGATGATGTGAGACAATGTGGGTCAGATCTATGTGGCAGGAGCTGCTGTGGAGCTGATGCGGGTCCGATCTATGGGGCAGCAGCTGTTGTAGGGCTGATTGTGGTCAGATCTATTGGGCAGGAGGTGCTCTGGTGCATATGTGTGTCAGATCTGTGGGGCAGGAGCTGCTGTGGGGCACATGTGGGTCAGATATACGGGGCAGGAGTTGCTGTGGGGTAGATGTGGGTCAGATCTATGGGGCAGGTGCTGCTGTGGGGATGTTGTGGCTCAGATCTATGGGGCAGGAGCTGCTATGGGGCATATATGGGTGAGATATATGGGGCAGGAGCTGCTACGGGGATGATTGCGCTAAGATCAATAGGGCAGGAGCTGCTGTGAGGCAGATGTGGGTCAGATTTATTGGGAAGGATCTGCTGTGGGGTAGAGGTGGGTCTGATCTATTGGGCAGAAGCTGCTGTGGGGTAGAGGTGGGTCTGATCTATTGGGCAGGAGCTGCTGTGGGGCTGATGTGGGTCAGATCTACGGAGCAGGAGCTGCTCTGGGGCACATGTGGTTCAGGTCTGTGGGGCAGGTGCTGCTGTGGGGAAGATGTGGGTCAGATCTATGGGGCAGGAGCTGATGTGGGTCAGATCTGCGGGGCAGGAGCTGCTATGGGGCACATGTGTATCAGATCTATGTGGCAGGAGCTGCTGTGGGGCGGATGTAGGTCAGATCTATGGGTCAGGAACTGCTGTGGAGCTGATGTGGGTCAGATCTATGGGGCAGGAGCTGCTGTGGTGCTGCTTGGCGTCAGATCTATGGACAGGAGCTGCTTTGGTGCACATGTGGGTCAGATCTATGGGGCAGGAGCTGCTGTGTGGCTGATATGGGTCAGATCTATGTGGCACGCGCTGCTGTGGGGTAGATGTGGGTCAGATCTATGGGGCAGGAATTGCTGTGTGGATGATGTGGGTCAGATCTATGGGGCAGGAGCTGCTATGGGGCAGATGTGGGTCAGATCTATGGGGCAGGAGCTGCAGTGGGGATGATTGCGGTAAGATCTATAGGGCAGGAGCCGCTGTGAGGCAGATGTGGGTCAGATCTATTGGGAAGGATCTGCTGTGGGGTAGAGGTGGGTCACATCAATGAGGCAGGAGCTGCTGTGGGCAGATGTGGGTCTGATCTATGGGGCAGAAGCTGCTGTGGGTCAGATCTATGGGGCAGGAGTTGCTTTGGGGCACATGTGGGTCGGATCTATGGGTCAGGAGCTGCTGTGGGGTAGATGTGGGTCCGATCTATGGTACAGAAGCAGCTTTGGGGATGATGTGGCTAAGATATATGGGGCAGGAGCTGCTATGGGGCAGATGTGGGTGAGATATATGGGGCAGGACCTTTGTGGGGCAGAGGGGGTTCTTATCTATTGGGCAGGAGCTGCTGTGGGGAACATGTGGGTCAGGTCTATAAGGCAGGTGCTGCTGTGGGGCTAATTGGGGTAAGATCTATGGGGCAGGAGCTGATGTGGGTCAGATCTATGGGGCAGGAGCTGCTGCGGGGCTGATGTGGGTCAGATCTATGGGGTAGAAGCTGCTATGGGGCACATGTGTATCAGATCTATGGGGCAGTAGCTGTTGTGGGGCACATGTGGGTCAGATCTATGGGCCTGGAGCTGCTGTGGGGCAGATGTAGGTCAGATCAATGGGTCAGGAGCTGCTGTGGAGCTGATGTGGGTCAGATCTATGGGGCAGGATCTCATGTTGGGCTGATTGGCATCAGATCGATGGGACAGGAGCTGCTGTGGTGCACATGTGGGTCAGATCTATGGGGCAGGAGCTGCTGTGTGGCTGATTTGGGTCAGATCTATGGGGCAGGAGCTGCTGTGGGTCAGATCTATGGGGCAGGAGCTGCTGTGGAGATGATGTGGGTCAGAACTATGTGGTAGGAGATGATGTGGGACAATGTGGGTCAGATCTATGGGGCAGGAACTGCTGTGTGGCTGCTGAGGGTCACATCTATGGGGCAGGAGCTGCTGTGGGGCACATGTGGTTCAGATCTATGGGGCAGGAGCTGCTGTGGAGCTGATGTCGGTCAGATCTATGGGGCAGGAGCTGCTGTAGGGCTGATTGGGTTCAGATCTATGGGGCAGGAGATGATGTGGGGCACATTTGTGTCAGATCTATGGGGCAGGAGTTGCTGTGGGGCACATGTGGGTCAGATCCAAGGGGGAGGCGCTGCTGTGGGGATGATGTGGCTCAGATCTATGGGGCAGGAGCTGCTGTGGGGCACATGTGGGTCAGATCTATGGGGTAGTTGCTGCTATGGGGCAGATTTGGGTCAGGTATATGGGGCAGGAGCTGCTGTGGGGCTGATTGCGGTAAGATCTATAGGGCAGGAGCTGCTGTGAGGCAGATGTGGGTCAGATCTATTGGGAAGGATCTGCTGTGGGGTAGAGGTGGGTCAGATCTATGTGGCAGGAGCTGCTGTGGAGCTGATGTGGGTCAGATCTATGGGGCAGGAGCTGCTGTGGAGCTGATGTGGGTCAGATCTATGGGGCAGGAGCTGCTGTAGGGCTGATTGGGGTCAGATCTATGGGGCAGGAGATGATGTGGGGCACATTTGTGTCAGATCTATGGGGCAAGAGTTGCTGTGGGGCACATGTGGGTCAGATCCAAGGGAGAGGCGCTGCTGTGGGGTATATGTGGCTCAGATCTATGGGGCAGGAGCTGCTGTAGGGCTGATTGGGGTCAGATCTATGGGGCAGGAGATGATGTGGGGCACATTTGTGTCAGATCTATGGGGCAGGAGTTGCTGTGGGGCACATGTGGGTCAGATCCAAGGGGGAGGCGCTGCTGTGGGGTATATGTGGGTCAGATCTATGGGGCAGGAGCTGCTGTGGGGCAGATGTGGCTCAGATGTATGGGGTAGTTGCTGCTATGGGGCAGATTTGGGTCAGGTATATGGGGCAGGAGCTGCTGTGGGGCTGATTGCGGTAAGATCTATAGGGCAGGAGCTGCTGTGAGGCAGATGTGGGTCAGATCTATTGGGAAGGATCTGCTGTGGGGTAGAGGTGGGTCAGATCTATGGGGCAGGCGCTGCTGTGGGGCAGAAGTGGGTCAGATTTAACGGGCAGGAGCTGCTGTGGGGTAGAGGTGGGTCAGATCTATGGTGCAGGTGCTGCTATGGGGCACATGTGTGTCAGGTCAATGGGGCAGGAGCTGCTGTGGGGCACATGTGGGTCAGATCTATGGGCAGTAGCTGCTGTGGGGAAGATGTGGGTCTGATCTATGGGGCAGGAGCTGCTCTGGATCACATGTGGGTCAGATATATGGGGCAGGAGCTGCTGTGGGGATGATTTGGGACAGATCTATGGGGCAGGAGCTGCTATGGGGCAGATGTGGGTCAGATCTATGGGGCAGGAGCTGCTGTGGGGCAGATGTGGGTCTGAACAATGGGGCAGGAGTTGCTGTGGGGCTGATGTGGGTCAGTTCTATGGGGCAGGAGCTGCTGTGTGGCTGATGAGGGTCAAATCTATGGGGCAGGACCTGCTGTGTGGCTGATGATTTGGGTCAGATCTATGGGGCAGTAGCTGCTGTGGGGCTGATGTTGGTCAGATCTATGGGGCAGGAGCTGCGGTGGGGCAGATATGGGTCATCTTGATGGGCCAGGAGCTGCTGTGGTGCAGATGTGGGTCAGATCTATGGGGCAGTAGCTGCTGCGGGGCAGATGTGGGTCAGATCTATGGGGCTCGAGATGCTGTGGGTCAGATCTATGGGGCAGGTGATGCTGTGGGTCAGATCTATGGGGCAGGAGCTGCTGTGGGGCACATGTGGGTACGATGTATAGGGCAGGAGCTGCTGTGGGGCTGATGTGGGTCAGATCTATGGGACAGGAGCTGCTGTGGGGCTGATGTTGGTCAGATCTATGTGGCAGGAGCTGCTCTGGGGCATATGTGGGTCAGATCTATGGGGCAGGAGCTGCTGTGGGGCAGATGTGGGTCAGAACAATGGGGCAGGATCTTCTGTGGGGCAGATTTTCGTCACATCTATGTGGGAGAAGATGGTTTTGGGCTGATGGGGGTCTCAACTATGCGGCAGGAGCTGCTGTGGGGCTGATGTGGGTCGTATCTTTAGGGCAGGAGCTGCTGTGGGTCAGATCTATGGGGCAGGATATGCTGTGGGGTAGATGTGGATCAGATCTATGGGGCAGGCACTGCTGTGTGTCTGATATGGGTCAGATATATGGGGCAGGAGCTGCCATGGGGCAGATCTATTGGGCAGGAGCTGCAGTGGGTCTCATGTTGTTCAGATCTATGGGGCAGGAGCTGCTGTGGGGCACATGAGGGTCAGATCTATGGGGGTTGAGCTGCTGTGGGGCTGATGTGGGTCAGATCTATAAGGCAGGAGCTGCTTTTGGAAAGATGTGGGTCTGATCTATGGGGCAGGAGTAGCTGTGGGGCAGATGAGGGTCAGAATTATGGGGAAGGAGCTGCTGTGGGGCTGATGTTGGTCTTATCAATGGGGCAGGAGATGCTGTGTGTGTAGGTCTATGGGGCAGAAGCTGCTGTCGGGCATATGTGAGCCAGATGTATCGGGCAGGAGCTGCTGTGGGTCAGATGTGGGTCACATCTTTGGGGCAGGAGCTGAGGTGGGGCAGAGGTGGGACTGATCTATTGGGCAGGAGCTGCTGTGGGGCTAATGTGGGTCAGATCTATAGGGAAGGTGCTGCTGTGGGGCTGATGTGGGTCACATCTATGGAGCAGGAGCTGCTGTGAGGCACATGTGGGTCGGGTCTATGGGGCAGGTACTGCTGTGGGGCTGATGTGGGTCGGATCTATGGGCCATGTGCTGCTATGGGGCACATATGTATCAGATCTATGGGGCAGAAGCTGTTGTGGGGCACATGTGGGTCAGATCTATGGGTCAGGAGGTGCTGTGATGTTGATGTGGGTAAGATCTATGGAGCAGGAGCTGCTGTGGCTCAGATCTATGGGGCAAGAGATGCAGTGCGGCTCATGTGGATCTGATCTATGGAGCAGGAGCTGCTGTGTGGCTGATGTGGTTCAGGTCTATGGGGCAGGAGCTGATGTGGGCCAGATGTGGGTCTGATCTATGGGGCAGTAGCTGCTGTGGGTCAGATCTATGGGGCAGGAGCTACTGTGGATATGATGTGGGTCATAACTATGTGGTAGGAGATTATGTGAGACAATGTGGGTCAGATCTATGGGCAGGAGCTGCTGTGGGGCACATGTGAGTCAGATCTCTGGGGCAGGAGTTGCTGAGGGGAAGATGTGGGTCTGATCAATGGGGAAGGATCTGCTGTGGAGATGATGTGGGTCAGATCTATGGGGCAGGAGTTGCTGTGGTTCAAATCTATGGGGCAGGAGATGCTGTGGAGATGATGTGGGTCAGATATTTGGGGCAGGAGATGCTGTGGATCAGATCTATGGGGCAGGAGCTGCTGTGGGGCTGACGTGGGTCAGATATATGGGGCAGTAGCTGATGTGGGGCAGATGTGGGTCTGAACAATGGGGCAGGAGCTACTGTGGAGATTATGTGGGTAAGATCTATGGGGCAGATGCTGCTGTCAGGCAAATGTGAGTCAGATCTATGGGACAGGAGCTACTGCGGGGCAGATCTATGTGGCAGGAGCTGCTGTGTGGCTGATGTGGGTCAGATCTATGGGGCAGGTGCTGCTGTGTGTCAGATCTATGGGGAAGGAGTTGCTGTGGGACAGATCTATGGGACAGGAGAGTCTCTGGGGCTGATGTGGGTCACATCTATGGGGCAGGAGCTGCTGTGGGGTAGATGTGGGTCAGATCTATGGGGCAGGAGCCGCTTTGGGGCTTATGAGGATTAGATCATTTCGGTAGGAGCTGCTGTGGGTCAGATATATGGGGCAGGAGATGCAGTGGGGCAGTTGTGGGTCAGATCTATTGGGAAGGATCTGCTGTGGGGTAGATGTGGGTCAGATATATGGGGCAGGAGCTGCTGTGGGGCAGATGTGGGTCTGATCTATGGGGCAGGAGATGTTGTGGGTCAGATCTATGGGGCAGAAGCTGCTCTGGGGCTGATTTGGGTCAGTTTTTTGGGAAAGGTGCTGCTTTGGGGCTGATGAGGGTCAGATCTATGGGGCAGGTGGTGCTGTTGGTCTCATTGGTGTAAGATCTATGGGGCAGGAGCTGCTGTGGGACTGATGTGGGTCAGATCTATTTGTCAGGAGCTTCTCTGTGGCACATGTGGGTCAGATCTATGGGGAGGGAGCAGCTGTGGGACTGATGGTGTTTAGATCAATTGAGCAGGAGCTGCTGTCGGTCAGAACTATGTGGCAGGAGCTGCTGTGAGGCAGAGGTGGGTCAGATCTATGGGTCACGAGCTGCTGTGGGTCAGATCTATGGGGCAGGAGCTGCTGTGGGACACATGTGGTTCAGATTTATGGGTAGGTGCTGCTGTGGGGCTCATGTGGGTCAGATCTATGGGGCAGGAGCTGCTGTGTGGCTGATATGGTTCAGATCAATGGGGCAGGAGCTGGTGTGGGGCTGATGTGGGTCAGATCTATGGGGCAGGAGCTGGTGTGGGGCTGATTTGGGTCAGATCTATGGGGCAGGAGCTGCTGTGGGGCAGATCTATGGGACAGGCTCTGCTCTGGGGCACATCTGGGTAAGATCTATGGGGCAGCAGCTGCTGTGGGGTAGATGTGGGTCAGATCTATGGGGCAGGAGCTGCTGTGGGGCAGATGTAGGTCAGATCTATGGGGCAGGAGCTCTTGTGGGACTGATGAGGGTCAGACCTCTAAGGCTGGAGCTGATCTGGGTCAGATCTATGTGTCAGGAGCTGATGTGGGTCAGATCTATCGGGCAGAAGCTGTTGTGTTGCAGATGAGGGTCAGATCTATGGGGCAGGAGCTGCTGTGGGGCTGATGTGGGTCAGATCTGTAGGGCAGGAGCTGCTGTGGGGTAGACGTGGGTAAGATCTATGGGGCAGGAGCTGCTGTCGGGCTGATGTGGGTCAGATCTATGGGGCAGGAGCTGCTGTGGGGCAGATGTGGGTCTGATCTATGGGGCAGGAGCTGCTGTGTGTCAGATATATGGGGCAGGAGAAGCTGTGGGTCAGATCTATGGGGCAGGAGCTGCTGTGGGGCACATGTGGTTCATATCTATTGGGAAGGAGCTGCTGTGGGGCAGATGTGGGTCATATCAATGGGGTAGCTGTTGCTGTGGGTTAGATCTATGGGGCAGAAGCTCCTTTCGGGCATATGTGAGTCAGATGTATAGCAATACCTGGCCCATAGATGTGACCCTCATCAGCCTCACAGCAGCTCCTGCCCCATAGATCTGAACCACATCTGACCCACAGCAGCTCCTGCCCCATAGATCTGACTCACATATGCCCGACAGCAGCTTCTGCCCCATAGATCTAACCCACAGCATCTCCTTCCCCATTGATATGACCCTCATCAGACCCACAGCTGCTCCAGCCCAATAGATATGACCCACATATACCCCTCAGCAGGTTATGCCCCATAGATCTGACCCACATGTGCCCCACAGCAACTCCTGCCCCATAGATCTGACCCACAGCAGCTCCTGCCCCATAGATCAGACCCACATCTGCCCCACAGCAACTCCTGCCCCATAGATCTGACCCACAAGAGCCCCAAAGAAGCTCCTGCCCCATAGATCTGACTCACGCCTGCCCCACAGCTGATTTGCCTCTTAGATCTGACCCACATCAGCCCCAGAGAAGCTACTGCCCCATAGATCTGACCCCCCACAGCCTTACAGCTGATCCTGACCCAAAGATCTAACCCACAGCATCTCCTGCCCCATTGATATGACCCTCATCAGACACACAGCATCTCCTGCCCCATATATATGACCAACATCTGCCCCATAGCAGATCCTGCCCCATAGATCTGAACCACATCATCCCCAGAGCACCTTCTGCCCAATAGATCTGACCCCAATCAGCCCTACAGCAGCTCCTGCCCCATAGATCTGAACCACATCTGCCCAACTGCAGCTCCTGCCCTATAGATCAGACCCACATCTGCTTCACAGCAGCTCCTGCCCTACAGATCTGTCCCACATGTGCCCCAGAGCAGCTCCTGTCCCATACATGAGCCCCACAGCAGCTCCTGCCCCATATATCTGACCCACATCTGACCCAGAGCAGCTCCTGCCCCATAGATCTGAGCAACATCATCCCCACAGCAGCGTCTCCCCATTAATCTGACCCACATGTGCCCCAGAGCATCTCCTGTCCCATAGATCTGCCCCACAGCAGCTCCTGCCCCACAGATCTGATCCACATCAGCCCCACAGCAGCTCCTGCCACATAGATCTGAGCCACAGCAGCTCCCGCCCCATAGATATGAACCATATCTGCCCCACAGCAGCTCCTGCCCCATAGATCTGACCCACATGTGCACCACAGCAGCTCCTGCCTCATCGATCTGACCCACATGTGCCCCACAACAGCTCCTGCCCCATAGATCTGATACACATGTGCCCCATAGCAGCTCCTGCCCCATAGATCTGACCCACAGCAACCCCACAGCAGCTCCTGCCCCGTAGATCTGACCCACAGCAGCTCCTGCCTCAATAGATCATACCCCAATTAGCCCCACAGCAGAACCTGTCCCATAGACCTGACCCACATGTGCCCCACAGCTGCTCCTGCTCCATAGATCTGACCCTCATCAGCCCCACAGCAGCTCCTGCCCAATAGATCAGTCCCACCTCTACCCCACAGCAGATCCTTCCCAATATATCTGACCCACATCTGCCTCACAGCAGCTCCTGCCCTATAGATCTTACTGCAATCAGCCCCACAGCATTTCCTGCCCCATAGATCTGACCCATATGTGCCCCACAGCAACTCTGGCCCCATAGATCTGACCCACATGTGCCCCACAGCAGCTCCTGCCCCATAGATCTGACCCACATCTACCCCACAGCAACTCTGGCCCCATAGATCTGACCCACATGTGCCCCACAGCAGCTCCTGCCCCATAGATCTGACACACATATACCCCAGAGCTGGTCCTGCACAATAGATCTGACCCCAATCAGCCCTACAGCAGCTCCTACCCCATATATCTTACCCACAGCAGCTCCACAGCAACTCCTGCCCCATAGATCTGATCCACATGTGCCCCACAGCAGCTCATGCCCCATAGATCTGACTCACATCTGCCCCACAGCTGCTCATGCCCCATAGATCTGACTCACATGTGCACCAGAGCAGCTCCTGCCCCATAGATCTGATACACATGTGCCCCATAGCAGCTCCTGCCCCATAGATCTGACCCACAGCAACCCCACAGCAGCTCCTGCCCCGTAGATCTGACCCACAGCAGCTCCTGCCTCAATAGATCATACCCCAATTAGCCCCACAGCAGAACCTGTCCCATAGACCTGACCCACATGTGCCCCACAGCTGCTCCTGCTCCATAGATCTGACACACATATACCCCAGAGCTGGTCCTGCACAATAGATCTGACCCCAATCAGCCCTACAGCAGCTCCTACCCCATATATCTTACCCACAGCAGCTCCACAGCAACTCCTGCCCCATAGATCTGATCCACATGTGCCTCACAGCAGCTCATGCCCCATAGATCTGACCCACATCTGCCCCACAGCTGCTCATGCCCCATAGATCAGACCCACATCTGCCCCACAGAAGCTCCTGCCCCATAGATCTGACTCACATGTGCACCAGAGCAGCTCCTGCCCCAAAGATCTGATCCACATGTGCCCCACTGCATCTCCTGCCCCATACATCTGACCCACAACAGATCCTGCCCCATAGATCAGACCGACATCTGCCCCACAGCAGATCCTGCCCAATTGATCTATCCCCCATCAGCCCCACAGCAGCTCCAGCACCATAGATCTGACCCACATCTGCCCCACAGCAGCTCCTGCCCCATAGATCTGACCCCCCTCAGCACCACAGCAGCTCCTGCCCCATAGATCTGACCCCCCTCAGCACCACAGCACCTCCTGCCCCATAGATCTGATCCACATCTACCCACCTTTGAAGTACTTTGGTCCTTCTCTGCCAGTCGATCGCCGCAGCATCTGGTTGTCTCCTGCTCAACACTCTGTCCTACATCCCTCCTACACAGGCCAGAAACCAAGGCACAGAAAGTATAAGGGATCCCTAAGGGTCTGAGGCGTCTTCCCTGCTGGAACAGCAATGGAGGACACAAGACCACAAGAAGCCAGATTCAGGCAGAGAAGCTTGAGGGTGCAGCCATCTGCATTAAGGTTGCTATGGTTTGGCGTTGCAAATACTACTCTGCCTGACTGGGGCAGGGCAGGCTTACGCAAGTGTTTAAGCAGACGTCTTTCTGGTCCTGTAGGAAGCAGCAGGTCTGAATTAAAAGGAGCAATGAGGCAAGGAGTGCCCTGAGCTTGTTTCCTAAATAGAAGGCAGTGTGGGACAATTTGAGGAACAGGAATTCAACTACTGTAATGCAGAACACTATTTTTGTCGCCTTCCAGCAGTCACCGATTAATGGAAGATTCTTGTCCTTCCCAGACTCCACTGTTGGTAACTCACATCTACAGCCTCTCTGGGCAGCCTGTGCCATTGCCTCACCACCCTCTGTCTGAAAAAGTTTCCCCCTAGTATCTAACCTAACATGTAGCCTAATTCTCCTCTCTTTATTCACAGGAGATGTGCTCTAGACCTCTAATTATCATTCTGACCTTCCTCTGGAGCTAATCCAGAAGCTCTGCACTTTTCTTGTGCTGTGGGCTCCAGATCTGGACACAGTACTGCAGATGGGGACTCATGAAGGCAGAGTGGAGGGGAGCAAGAGCCTACTTCTCCATGCTGCCACTTCTCTGTGGATACAGTTGGTCTTCCAGACTGCAAGCACACACTGCTGGTTCATGTCCATCTTTTTGTCCACCAGAACCTCCAAATCGTTCTCCACATTTCTTCCATGAGGAACAGCTCCATGATCTTCCCAGGCACAGAGGTAAGGCTCACTGGCCTGTAGTTTCCCATGTGATTTCCTTCCTGCCTTTCTAAAAACTGGGAGTGATGTTTCCCTTTTCCAGACCCCAGGGACTTCTCCTGCCTTCTTCTGACAGCCATGACTTTTCAAATACGGTGGAGAATGGCTGGGTGAGCGTATCAACCAGCTCCCTCATGACTCTGGGAAGCACGTCATCCTGCCCCATGGACTTGGACATATCCAGTCTTATGAGGAGGTCTTGGACTTGCTCGTCTCTTACAGTAGGAAGGATTTTGCTCCCCTGGTGTCCACCTAAATGTTCAGAGACATGAGTGTCATTCACTTTCTAGGCTCTTCTTGTGGCTCCTTAAAGTCCAAGAAGTCTCATTTTCAGCTCTCCTTACGCTTTTACCACACAAAGTAACCTGTTCCAGTTGCTTTCTCTTGTGGAAGGACAAAGGAGATTGACAGTGCACCATAAGTCAGAATATAAACTGCTGCTATACAGAAAATATTTCTGATTTCTTCAGTATTTGTCTGGAAGACAAAGCTCATAGAAAAATGTTCTAAAGTGTGAAGAACGAGCCCCTTTCAGGACTGAAAATGACTTCTGCTTTAGATGAATAACATGAATGTCTTACAGGCAAAAAATACTAATCTGGAAAATATGAAATAGGAGTCAGAAAAGTTCCTGATGAGCTGCACATGAAGAGTATGGCAGAGTTTCCTTAGGGTAACCATCTTCTTTATTACCCTACAGGAATGGGTAACAAGGGCAGGAGTATGGTTCATCATTCCCTTCTTAGTTTGATGGCAGCTCCCTCTTTGTGCTGGGAAGGTAAATAATGATGGGAGAGACCCCTGGGTTTTGGTGGGACATGAAATATCTGTGGTCACAGCAGGTATGTGTCAGCTGTCACAAGGCAGACATACACAGGTAATGCAGGGTAAATTAAACGAGAGCCTGTACAATGAATATGATTAAAAACTGTGTAATAACAGCTCAACAAGAAAACCACTTGAAAGAAAGCAGGGGATCTGGCAGTGTGAATATATGCTAATTATAGAATGGATATTTGGCTGACGTCAGTAAGAATGTGCAATGTGTAATTTTTATGTGTCAGATAAGTACAATAGGCTGTTTTCTATGTTTAAGAAACCCTGACACTTGGGTCTCCAGGCTGTCTCCCCAAGTTATTCCCTAGTGTGCTTCACAACACTAAGAATGTGGAACTGGATCATTCTCTTAGCCCTCTTGCGTTGCTAAGTGTGAGATCCTCTGTTCAGAATTGGATTAGCTATCAATGAGTGATGCACAGATGCTATGGCAGACCCACAGTCCTTCCACTTCTGCCCTCCTACTGCTGACCTGTGAGCGCAGATGTACTGTTCTATAAGATGCTTTAGAGAGCTCAGGCTTAGCCAGTTGCTGCACCCACAGAAAGGCAGAGGGAAGGGCTGAAAGTCTGTGGTGACAAAGCTGGGCTGCTGAGGGGCTGATTTTCAGTTCTGTCACAGAAATCCCAGGGCCATTTGCAGTCCTTCAGGCAACTGCCCATTTGTAATAGGCTGACCAACTTGTCTTGTGCGTCACATCTGTTCAGGCTGCAGAATTCTTGGAGCAGGGTTCATTTCCTATGGAGAAAACCTCACTCTGTTTGGGTCTCTCCCTTTCTACAAAGAAAGGAAAATGACAGCAATCAAAATGATAAACACAAACATAGGACATTGCTTAGTTAGGATGTGTTTAACAGTCAACAGCAGTGTAACACTTATTCCTCAGGCAAAGAAAATAAGAAAACGAGCCATCTGGGCTTGTCTCTTCCCAGTTTTGAATGAGGCAACAGCATTAATCTTTTATTCCCTCCATTTTGGGCCTGGTAAACTTGGAGTTCTGAGAGATGTGGTTTTTGGTGAATAGATGTGGCCTTCAGTATTCTCCTTTTACTCCAAAGTCTGAATCTCTGCATTCCCCCATATCACATTAATGCTTTCTTTCCCCCTCCCCCCTCCCAATAAATAAATAAATAAATAAAAACAAAAATTAATAATAATAAAAAAGCAAGCTCTCAGCTTATGAAGAAATAGCTGACAACAACCTTCTGGACAAAGCGTTTTTATGGAGTACAGTTCATATTTATAGGGAAAAAAGATCCAGAACTTTGTGCTCTGTAGTCTCCCAGTACCACATCCCACACATGCTAACACACCCTTAGGACAAAGATTACAACTGGAAATAATGATGTGGCAGTTATCCTCCACCCTGATAAAACTTCATCCATTGATGAAAAAGGTGTGTTCCACAACCTAGTGCTCATGCCATGTGGTTCGTATCAGTGGGAGAAAGTAAGGGGGAAAGCTAGAAGGTACTGTTCACATTAAGGAAATACAAGAGAAGATTTTTTTTGTTTTCCTGCACAGAGGTTGCCTTGCTTAAGCTTTATTCTGCTATGGAGGAAATGCATACACTTTTCTTCCTCATTTTCCCTTGCTAACAGAGGGAAAAGTCTGACAAGAAGAGTTATTGTCACCTTCCTCATCCTTACTACTTGCTGACACTGGAGAAGAAAATCCTCTGGGGACTACATGGCTTTGTTTCTTGGCTGTCTACTGTGCAGTTGTCCCTTCTCTTCACTTTCTCATTTCCTTAAGGTAACATCAAGCTGATGTGTGCAGCCCACCAATAAAAGTCTGTGGAAGTAAGCCTTTCTCAGGAGGTGCTGTGCTACTGTCCTCACTCATTTGCAAAGTTCCCTCTCCATTCTTTAGCATAATCTCCAGGTGGGAATGGCAGGAGGCAGTTACAGAAGGAACTGCCAGACCCCAAAGCAGAGCTGGTGCAGGAGGGTACCACACAGCCATGACTTCAGGTTGGGAACTCAGAAGACCATCATACTTGAGCAATGAAGAGTCCCTTTAAATAATGAGATGTGCAGAAACACCAATGAGTAGAGAAATAAAAAATCTAGCCTTTTCAGTTTATCATATTGGCTTATAAGTTGTGAGAAATCTATGCTAGTTCTTTGAGAGGGACAGATTTTGTTTCTCTACTTTTCAGCTTACATTTGCACCACTGAGTTACTGATGGAAAAGGAATGTTACCTATAACAAAGATAAGCTTTATCTACTGATTGCTTTAAATAAACCCTCATTCCTTTCAGCTTTCACAGCTTGTAGTCTGTTAATCCCGTCAATCATTGACTTTAAATGTAGGAAATATGTAGTAAATGCATGTCAAGCTCTCTCAGTGTGTGTCAGAGAATCCAGCCACAAGCCTAAGAACAAGTAGGGGCCCTAGCCTTAAAAGAAACTGGGGGTGGGGAGTCAAACCACATTTGGGCCACCACCACAATAAATAAAATCCAGGCAAAATATGGGTGAACCATGGGCTGACAGCTCAGCCTCAAAGGGTTAAAGTAAAGGGGTCAGCCAGGTTGGATGGCCCTGTTCTAACCTGACCTGCTGGGTAGCAGCGCTCCCATGGCAGGGGTTGGGTGGGCCCTGAGGTCCCTTCCAACCCAACTATTCTGTGGTTCTATGATCCTTGAGAGCCCCTTCCAAATCGGGATATTCGTGATTCAATCTCGTGTGCTGAGCGCTCCCTCTGCTGGCACACACACATAGCTGGATTTTTCCCTACTCAGGCTGGGAAAAAAACGTGCCAGTGGAGCTGATGAAATGAAAGAGGTCATCGAAACAGAGCCCGTGGGGACTTGAAGGCTGAGCTTACCTTTTCTTCTTGGTACAGTTAGCGATCAGCGTCGTTCATTACCTTCAGCACCATGCAGATAGCGCCTGTATTTTACACAGGCCTTAGAGCTGGTTTTCTTATTAACTGGAACGGCCAGTAAAAGAATCTGAAGTTTTTCTTCAGTTTCTGATAACAGGGCAACAAGTTTGTTTAGTCACTTCTTTTTTACAAAAGCTGTGACCTGAGGAACGGATTTATAAGCAGAGCATTTCTACACTCATGTAAAAATCCTGTGGAATGCAAATGTCCAGAAGAATTTTAGCACCCACTGTGGGGTTTGTCCTTACAGTGCAGAGCAGACTGGCACACTGTTCAGCCTTGTCTGTTTAGAGCATAAAGTCCAAGAATGGCACCACATGAAAGTTTGTCATGCAAGGATCAAGTACCCCTCATAGTGAGCACCATCAGCTCCCACAATATCCCACAGCACAGCACTGAGGACCTGAGTGGAAGGTGGTGGGATACCTGTCTATGTTCCCATGATGCTGCCTCTAGGACACATGCTCATCCCTGGATAAGCAGTATAGCAAAAACACAACATCAGAAAACAAAGATTCCATCTTTCTGTTTTTCCTTGTCTATTGCTACTGAATTTCTTGTTCCATTGGGCTCGAATCCATAATGGCTTATATATGGATATGACAGTCCTGTCCTCTCTCCCCTCTAAACATGTGTACAACCACACAAGCAGCCAGACACAGCCCTGACACAGTTGCCATTCACAATCACTATCCCCCAGGGCAGCACAGTAAGCTTTCATCCCACAGGATGAACTACTGCTTTAATGGAGAGGGGAAAACACAGGGGGCAGCCAGAGACAGCTTTGTTCTGCTCTGGATGCATCTCCAGCAAAATCACGTTCAGTTAGGTGGCATACATCTCACAGTAACAGAGGGCAGTTTGCTATCTGCAGAAAAGGTGAAAACCAAAAGAAGTATTATTCACAAAACATAAAGAAATACTGTTATATGTCTTCTCTTTGAGTCATTATACACAGTCATTACAGAAAAAATGTTCTCCTTGCTGGGCACTGCAGCAGGATTTAGTTACGTCTTCTCTTAGAGATCCACATCTTATTCATGCTTACACCATGTCAAGTCAAAATGAGGACGGGCATTTTGTAGATGCGTGGTATGAGAGGCCAATATTCTGTTAGTAATGCTTTCCTCCCAAGGTTTGAAGGCAGCACCTTTTCCAGCCTCATTTCAAATACTGCATCACATTTAAATCCCAGCTTTCCTAACACAGATGCAATGTTAGGAAGCCATGTGAGGAAAGACAGGGATGGCTTTAAGTCTCTAAATAAGAAGAAAGAGAATCATCATCAAGGAGGCTGACTGACTGAAAAAGAATGTGCTTTTCCAGGCCATTTCTGAAGGTACAGCTGAGGGCTAACCCATAACAGTTACTTTACTTGTTGAATAACATTTTTATGTATGTGTTTTATGTTTTGCTTTTTGTCACTTTGCCTCATGTTTAATTGCTCTGTTCCAAAGTTTTGCTGAAGGGAACTGAGGAATGATTTGAATGGCAGTAAATGTGGATATCACAGATCCAAAACATGGCCAGAACTCAACATTGTAAAAGCTGCGATTTGACCCTCGCTCAACAAATACTTTGTACATTTAAACAGGCAAAAAAAGAACCAGCTTTCAACTGAGATGAAACCACAGATCAGAGATGAACATTTCATTAAATACTGGACAAAGCAGTAGAAACTCTTGCTCTCTTCTTGTTTGCAGATCATGAGAGTTCAGAAAAGCCCATGGAATTATATCTGATTTATAATCTGATTTATAAGCAGCACTGCATTGAGACAAGATGGGGATGAAAGGACAGAGCACAGCTCTGGTGAAAAGGGCTGGGCATCACCTTGGGGTGATCATTGTGACTCCATGTTGGGAGTGGCCGAAGCCCCCATCACAAACACGTGCCATCACAATGACACCCCATCAGAACCCCCAGGGTGTTCAGAAGGATTTCACTTGCCGAGTGGCACAGCGAAAACCGCTTTGTCGCAGAAATGTCTGCAAGGACAAACTTCAATTGGACTGAGCAAAGACGCTCCCACCCTGCAAGAGGTGGTCAAGGATCGGCTCGTGATGCTGCTCACTCCCATGTCCGTCTTTAGCAATTGAAAATCTCCTGTACCTTGCTGTCTTTCAAGCGCAAGGTGATAACAACTGACTCTTCTCCTTTGCCTTTTGCAGCCTCTCGTCAACTGGAACCCAGACTTCGGAGGAGAGAGCTCTCGGCTCCTCGAGCAGTGCAGGCCGAGATCTGCCCGGAGAAGGAGAGCCGAGACGGGCCCCTGCTGCTGCTCCTGCTGCTGCTGCTGCTCCTGCTCCCGCAGGGGCTGCCTGCAGGCAGCGGGTCCGGCAGCCGGCACCCAGGCGGCTGCAGCCAGGGGACCCCGGCCTCCCAAGCGCCAAAGGAGAAACCGCAGCCGACGCCGAGCTCGAGCCTCTCACAGCCGGCCAATGCGTGCTGCAGCAGCTTGGGGAATGAACCAGCCTCTGGACCCGTCCCTGCTGCCACCAAACAGCGGCTGGAGCCCTGGAGACATTTGTACTTCCTTGTCGTTCACCGCTTCATCTTACATGGGAGACAGCTTGCCACGCAACCCAGCACTGCAGGAACTTCCCTGGCGCCCAAGAGAGCAAGAGCAGCGTGCTCCTGACGCCGGCCTGCTTTTCCACTCCTTATCGCTCACGGTGAACATACAGCATGAAGTCACGGTGATGCCAGAGGAGTGGGAGCCTTGGGAGGACACGCAGCGCCCACCTTTCACCAGCTCTGTCTGGGTAGAGGAAGGCTGCTGGCTGCGCACCGATGAAGATGACAGTGATGAAGATGACGAGTGAGCGCCCTGCAGTGGGGTCATGTCGGCGCCCGCATAGTGGCCCGAGGTGGTAGTGGATAGACCGATAGTTATAAGGACAGGTTGTTTCAATAATAAATCGTTTCAGTTGTCACTTCAGTTTGGTCATTCACTCCTTTCCTTGAGGGCGAGATCTCAGATGCGATTTTAATTTTGTCAGTGAAAACGTGCAAGGCTTTGGCTTGGTTGAACGAGGTGTACTCCCGCAGGGAACTCATCCCGATACTTCCATCACCCGCCCCTCATCCCGCCCCGCTCGGCCCTGGCTCCGCCCGGCTCCCCGGGCCGCGGCTGCGCGGAGGGCGGTGTGAGCGGGGAGCGCGTCCCGTGCCGAGCCGACAGCCGCCCAATGGCCGTGCCGCCATGCTGCCCAACACTGGGTAAGGCGACCTGGGCTTTCCTCCTTCCTTCGGCGGGGCCGTGAGCTCCGAGCCACAGGAGCTGCCGGGGCAGAGCTGGGGCCGGGGCCGGGGCCGGGGCCGGGGCTGGGGCTGGGGCTGGGGCCGGGGCCGGGGCCGGGGCCGGGGCCGGGGCCGGGGCCGGGGCCGGGGCCGGGGCCGGGGCCGGGCGGAGGGACAGACGCGTGCTCCGCAGCCCCTTGAGGGCGATGGGACGCGGGGTGGAGGCCGCGGCCGGGCACGGTGGCCCCGGAGCGGCTGGGTCGGACCCGGAGTCCCGCTCGGTGCTGTTTGCTCACGGGCCGAGCTGTGTGCACGTCCGGAGGGCAAAGTGCGGCTGTGGGTGTGCTGCGGAATCTGAATTGAGTGACTGCTGCGGCGTTATTTCTGCGCTGCTAATGAACGGGGACATACGTTGACCTTATTCGTTCCCGTGTGTTGCAAGCAGTAGTCATGAGATCCTGTACGAGTGCAGAAAGCGCCCACGGTGCAGCCTGTGGGCTGCCCTGGTTGCGGCCGTGCCTGCTGCAAAAGGAGCCCACCTGCATGATTCTAACTCCCTGAACCTGTCCAGTTAACATTTCTCTTACCCCTTAGGCTGTTCAACCATCCAGACTATTATGTATTTACTTGGATACAAAAGTATTTTGAGAGATGGTAATGAAAGCCTTGCTAATGTGAATGGTGTCAGCTGTTATCACTTTGGCCTCAAATCCTTTCATTCTATCACAGAAGTCAATCAGGTTCACCAGGCTTGATTTTACCTACTGAGATTGATGATGCATTGGAACATGCTGCCCAGGGAAGTGGTGAAGTCACCATCCCTGGTGATGTTCAGGAAGGGTTTAGATGTGGCACTGAAGGACATGGTTTAGTGGCCATAGTGGGGATGGGTTGAAGGTTGGACTATATTGTCTTTTCCAACCTTGCAAGTTCTAAGATTACCTCTCATCTATGGCTAGTTTCTCATGTCCTGGTAAACCATGTTCCTAAGCAAGGCACTACCAGTGTCTGCTCTCACTGAATCACCCATGCCACTCAGCAACGCCTTTCCCTTGTTCATGCTCTTCCTACCCACATTATAGCAGATAAACAAGTTGCCACTGGCTTCCCTTGCAAGTCTCAGCTGCAGGTGAACTTTGGTTCTCCTCACACTGTGCTGATATGCTCATGCAATATTCCCAGTTCCTTTTTATCTCACTGGTGCTTCCACTCTGTGTGACACCTTTGTACACAGGGGCTCAGTCACAAGTCGTTTGCACAGCTGTGTCAGCCTGCTGGTTGGTTGGACAGACTTGTGGGGATTTATTGGGTTAAATGCAGTTACTTGCAAACTGAGTTTTACTGTGAAAGCCTTAAGGAAAATCATGGTCATTTTTGAAAATCTGATTTTTGGCTCTTGTCTTTGGCACCCTGCATTGGGATTGTGATCCTGGACTTTGCCTTTACAGCGTGTTGAGCTACTGGTCCTCTGTGTTCAGAGGGCCAAAAGAATTAAATTACAGAGAGCTGCACTGAGTATCAAAACGTTAGAATTGGTTGGTTTTGTTGTTTTTAGAAGTCACTCCTTTTCTGCTTTTGGAGAATGCAGCAGTTCTGTTGTGGGCAGCCTTGGATTATTGTACAAAATGTCTTCAGTGGTGGTGAAAGGCTTATATTTCCAAGAAGGTTCTGCAGGTAAGAGTTAAGAGTTTTTCATAGGATTTCTTAATACTACACCATGTTTTCTATTCCCAATAGAGATAGGAAGGCAAAATCTTTTTTTCTCTATGCTTCCACATTTGATTTGATAGCGATAAAGCTCATTGCTGTCTTTTTAAATAGAAATTATCTTTGAGGAGTGAAGGAGGCCCCAATTGCGTCTTTGGGCTAGAACATATGTTGCTCATCTTAAACCTGTGGATTATCTTTTAAACTTCAACACTTGGAACATGGTTAAACTCCTCTTGCAGGTCCATGTTCCTTCTCTGCAACATCCCCTTCTCAGAGTATACAAAAAGGATTTACAACGTGCTTTTTTCCTTTTTTTTTTCCCTCCCCAATTCAATACTCATGTAAAAGGGTCAGTTTGTATCTGAAGGGGGTGGTAGGAGCTGGGAGAGTTTCTGTACTCTAGGAAGATGATGCTTTGACCCCAGAAAGTTGATTTTTCCGCGACTTACATCCTTCAAAAGTAAAATTCTATGTGTAGACTAAATATGTATCCTACTAAATATGGGATTTTTGTGTGCTTTTTGTAGCCTACACAATTTGTAAATATGGCATGTCCATGTGTGTCTTGGGAATGGCAGAAGAATTTAAAGGAGAAGTTGCTGTCAATGCTTTATGGCCTAAAACAGGTGATTATTTTGAATTGTTGTGTTTTGTCCTATACAGGTGGTCTTATTTAGGACTGATTCAGAACACCGAGCACTTCTGTGTATTTTTTTGTGATCAAAGATGTTGTGTGGGTATTGGCTTTCTTTCCTAGTTCTCACTGTTGCCTTCCTGTTTTCACTTAAACTTGCCTTCAGCCTGAGCACATTCTGCTTTTTCTCCTGTCTTGTCACTGCTCCTTTCAACATGACTCGAACTTTGTTTTGCACACCATCCCTGAGTAGTATTGGACATTTATGTCAATATTTAGAATCCCCAGCTAGTTAGATTGCCAGGAAATAGATGAAGCTGACAAGGTATGTACCTCTGTAGATGTAAAAAAAAAAAAGTTTTGGCTGAGTGGGAAATCAATTGCTTCTTCACACAACCATCCAACACTTCTTGCAAGTCACAGCACACTGAAGGGCCGCATAGCAGAAAAATAACTTGGTGTGCCCATCTTATACTAGCTCCAGTTTATTGTCCATGGGTCAGTGAGGACCAGGGCTGCTGTTGAAGGTTTGGTAGCTGCTGAACAAAGAGACCAGTGTCTTGAAAGCATTAGAAGCAGCAAGTGAGCTTTCAAAATTTGTATGTATCAGTGTTTCCTTGATGAAAACTGTTCATGTTCTGAAGTATAAAAGTTTGTAATGTTCAGTCTAGGAAGAAAAATGTTGTTTTGCAAGGTTTATCTGCCAAAACAAAAGTTAACTACTTTAGAGAGTGAGAGAGGTGACTTCTGTAGTATCTACATTACAATTACAAAGTTTTTAATTTAAAGAACATCATATATATGTGATCAGCTTCAATGCTGGAGATTAACACTGTGCTAGGATGGTTCTATTGGTTCATCCAGCTCCTTGAAACAAGAGAATATGCTGATAGTGAGATGTTATGAGCTCTCGATTTAACTAAAAGTGAAAGAGGTAGCCTGCCAAAAGGATGTAAGAGTGTGAATGAGTAGTAGAGGTACTGCAGGGTCAAAGTGGAAGATGCTGAATGTATGAATTAATGGAAAACCAGCAGCACTTTGTATGAAATAGATGGAAGGATGTGCAGATTGCAGGACAGTAGATGGTTTTTCATATCAGTCTTTGCCCATAGTTTTGCTATATTTAGAACAATAATAATTGGCTGTAATGTGAAAGTAGAGGAGCATAAGCCAGGAAAAGTTTGAGTTTGTGCTATTGGGTTTCTCATCTTTAACTTAGAGTCACTTTGTTATCTCACAAGTTATTGTGGGGCTAAAATTGAGATTTTCAGTATGGTAATGGCTGCAGAAAATGTTAATTGCTGATGCACATTCACTTTGAGAAAGATAGTTGTCCTGTTAGTTTTTCATGTCCTAAATAAAGCCAGAGGAAGTCTTTGTGTGGAAAGTATTGATAGAAGCATTGAATAATATGAATATTACAAGGAGTTCTTCCCTTTATTCCTCTTTTGGTTCCTTTAATACTTTTCAAGTAAGGGAATCTTTACACTTTGAGGATTGTTTGCTGGTTGACCATTCTTCGCTGGTTGATGGTATTTCACAGTTTAGTCTTCTCATGATTTACTTTCATGTGAGAGGAGAATAAAGTTTATGCATTTGCCAAAGAGATGAGTATGTGATGTCATTAGTGTTAAACTTGTAATTTCCTGTCCTCTGAATTTTCCAGCCATACATACAGCTGCTATGGATATGCTGGGAGGATCCGGAATAGAGAAGCAGTGCAGAAAAACTGACATAATTGCAGATGCTGCATATTGCATTTTAACAAAGCCGAAAACTTTCACTGGAAACTTCATTATTGATGAAGTTCTACTGAGAGAAGAAGGCGTTAAGGATTTTGATGTCTATGCAATTGCACCAGGCAAAAGAGATCTTTAAAATGAGAAGTTTGCGAAGGAAGGAAGGCCATATGGGGAATATGGATATATTCCTTTGACTCAGTCAAAAGATGCTTTGCCTCACGTTTGAGAATGTGGATTCTGGGAAAGCACATAATAGTCCACTGAGGCTCTAATAATCAATGCCTATATAAATATATATATATATATATATTTTAAACCCATTAGCAAAAAGAAAATAGACCTGCACCACAAGTGCATGTATTACTATTTACCAAATAGTGAGATAGTGTTTCTTCATCTTCAGATGTTTCTGACTGAATTTGTAAGAGGCTTCTGGGTCTGATTTTAAATGTACCAGAACCTAAACATGTCACCTCGTCTTCTTTCAACCTGTAGTTCATTTACTGGTAAATTGAGGTGCTGTTGCCTTCAGAATGGATTCCTGTTTGTGCTGTTCACCCTTACTTGGGCTTACTGTTATTGTTCAACTCCCCTTTAGGTCACCCCCTGATGCCTGACTTCTTCTTGGATGCTGAAACTGACATGACAGCCACATAATCAGAAGGCCGTGGAAGGGCAACCTCTGCATGTACATGTCGATTATTTGTGATGATAATGAATGCCTCCTCTATTTCAAGTTACTTTTGGACTACATTCAAGCTATGTGGCAAAATCTCTTGTATTTGGGCTGTTTGATTTATGGAAGTGACTTTAGTGTCTGCAACTTTCACAGTTCATAATCAGCACCTTGTTTTGAACAATCTTTTTGCTTTTTACCACCAGAGTTAAGTGGTATGAAGATTATGAGTAAATATTGCTGTAAAAAAATCACAAGCAATCAGCATATTTTGCAGGAGTGTTACATCTTTCTTGCAGTGTGAGAACTTGAGAAGCTTCTATTCCTACATGAAGTTCTCACAGTCGTACATGATGTGAATGTCTACAAGATGAAATAGAGAAGTTGTTTTTTTACAAAAGCATCAGGTTCACTTTTTCAGAATAGTGATGTTTCTATTGGAGGGCAAATAGGAATACTGGATATGTTTTATAGGAGTGCCAAAACAAATATAGGAAAGAAAGAGGCTAAGTTTGAAAAGAGCCCAGTTCCCTTGAAAATACTATTTGTGAGTGCGCACTTAGACTTTTCTGCCAGGAACTGATACTGCCAACTGCCCAGATCTCCAACACAGTAGCAATTCACTGAGTAGAATAATTATTTCCTGATACACTGACCTTCTGCATGGCTTTTAGGGGCTGCTAAGCATTACATGCCTTATAAATTGCAAATGCTCTTTCTTAATGTTAAATGAGCACATTCACTGCAGTGTAGAAAGTTGCTGATTAAAGTAGTGAATTGATTCACACCTTAGAAGCTTTTGCAGAAGAACTGCTGAAAACATATATATTCTTAGAAAGATAAGTGAGATAGAGTGTTCCAGCATTTTACAGAGAATCCATCTATTTCTTTTAGGTGCTTCACAGGCATCAGGTGGAGCCAAGCTTAATAAAGAATCAGCTTCAGCGGGGCCTGTTGCAGAAACATTCAGAGTTATTCAGGGAGAACTCAATAAAGAAACAGTGAAATCCACGCAGGGCGTCTTTCAGTTTGAATTGTCAGGTAAGACCATCACTTGTAAAATTCTCAAATGCTCACTTTTCTAGCAAGAGTCAGTCTGTATTTTCACATGTAAATACTTGTCTTTTATAACTGGTCTAGGAACAGGGACATCTTTGGGTGTGCTCTATAAGATGCTGCCTTTCAGAGCCAACTTCAGCACATGTGGGATTTACCCTGCTGCTGTTGTCACAGGGAGATGCTTTCTGCATCAGCAGCATGTGCTGCTCTTTTGGGGACTGTGGTGTGTTTTCCTGGTGTTTCATTTCTGCTGTGTCACCCTGCTGGCCGTGCTGCACAGGGTCAGCATGGTAGTTCTGTTCCAAACCCCTGCTGCCTCCAGCTCCACCAGCAGCCACTGCCTTGTCCCCTGACACTGTGGCACTGTGGGGCATCTGCTGGGGCTGACCTTGTCTGCACAGAGAGCGCGGGGCAGCTTCTGGCACAGCACCTCCAGCACGTCTAGCACGAAGATGGGAGAGAAAAGCAGGCGGGGGTAGCAAAGGGCAGGGCACATCAGTCCTTGTGGTGCTGCCACAGGTTCTCCCTGTTCCACTCAGGTGATGAAGGAGGCACTTGGTACCTTGACCTGAAAACCAGCAGTGGGAGTGCTGGGTTTGGGAAGCCTCCTGCAGCAGCTGATGTTGTGATGAGCATGTCGAGTGGCGACTTTGTGAAGATGTTCACTGGTGAGTAACAAACGGGTTTGGCAGAACTGAGGCAGCTACTGGTGGCAGGAAACATCTTGCTGATGGATGAGCTGACAGGCTCACCTCTCTTTGTGGTCTTGGAATTGGATGAGCTGTAGCTGGAAGTGCATGGCCTTTAAATTCCCTTCCAACGTAAGTCACTCTGTGAGTCCATGATTTTATAATAAAAATATCTACTGCTTTGTTCAGTAGCTATTGAACTTCTCAGAGCGTAGCTTCAGAAAGCATCCAGTCAATCTGTTGAACCTCTTTTCTGATGCTTTTACAGTAGAACTTGGTAGCAAAGTAACTACTATATGATATCGCAATCTCCAGTTCCTTTCCTTTTCCTGATGATTCTGTGTCTTCTTTTTAGGTAAACTAAAGCCAACCATGGCCTTCATGTCAGGAAAATTAAGGATTAAAGGTAACATGGCACTAGCATTGAAGCTAGAGAAGATGCTGACACAGTTTAATGCTAAACTGTGAGGGAGAAGCTGTACCAGCAGAACATCCAGCCTTTCTTTTATAATAGCAATGCTACATTTTAAAACGATAATCTACTTTTTTCTCTTTTTTTGTGTGTATAACAACTGTGGATAAAATGCTGATCTGTTAGAGAAGATCTAATTTAGTTTTATTAAGACTGAAAGGTGTTTGTGATTAAACAATTCCTTCTTGAGAATACTTCTATTATGTAACTGGTGTTTTCCTTTCTTACACTCCTTTGGAGCAATGCAACACACCTGAAGTGGGTTTTCTTTTACATATTTGCTTGCATGCGTGCATGTCCCATAAGAAGTCTGGGAGGAGCAAATATCACCTTGCAGATCTTCACACAAACACACCCCCAGCCCAGACTGCCACAAACAAGGTAATCCCTCCCACAGCACCTGCGTGCAGCACCAGAAGGTTTAAACTACAACATGTTTACAGGCACATCACCTTCCCTCTTTAGCATGGAAAGAATGGAAACTCATGAGAAAAAGCACAAATGCTCTCTAAGGGGACAAGAGCACAGATCCTCCTCCTGGTTCAAGAGCACGTGCAAAGCCAGAGGTAGCAACCTCACAGTGTTGCCAAGAGAACTGCTCAAAATGTAGGGCATTTTACTCCTAAGTATGTAGAGAATATTTCAAGACTTAGAATTTATTTTCTAACTCGTGCAATGGTCAAATAGTTTATAGTCTTCAAAGCCTGTGCTCAAACAAAATTATTTGTGCTGTAAAGGTTCCATCCCTGTTGAATTCTGGTAATAATACAGAGAATGTTGAATTCACTTATGCACTCTGCAGTCCCAGCGCCATGAAAAACATGAACGAACTTTCCTTTTGAGGTGACAGCTTGCCTGTGGCTGTGTGGTTGTTCCCACACTTGGCTACATTATGCAATACTGTATGTGTAATGCTGGTTGCAGCAGTGCAATCAGGAAGTATGCCTTAGGATTGCCAGGGCTGTTACATCTGGAAGGAGATGTAAGCAGATGTGGCTTGTTCTCATCTAGATAACATGAAGAGTATTGAGGGGATAGTGCAAGAAAAAGAATCTTTCAAAAGCAGTCAAACAAGTGCTTTGCTGCATGACCTGAAAGGGTGATGGTACCAGATTGTCTTGGTGTGAGCACATGGTAAGATTTTTGTGTTAATAACTAAAGACCGTTAGATACGCTGCTGTTCTCTGAGCTGAATAAACATCAGCTGGCGGTACCTCATGTATGAGCAGAGGATGGGTGAGAAGGTGGTGTGTTTGGAAACTGGGGGTGGCTGGGATCTAGAAGATGCAGAGTGAGCTGACAAAAGGTAAAGGTTGAAAACAAAATGGGAAAAGAGTTTTGCCAGTTCCTCAGCCGGTGACCCTCCTGAGAACTGAGAGTGGGGAAAAATTAATCAGATGAAATTCCAGCTCCCTCCCTTGAAGACTGACAAAGATTTTAGAGGCACATGTTCATGTTGGACTACACCTCTTTTCCCCTATGAATAAAAAACCTTGCTGCCTCAAAAAACAGGGCACCTTACCCTTCTTTGATCCAGTCTTGCTCAGATCTGGAGGAGCTGGAGAGAGCTGCAGCATAAGTATTCACATATAGTAGTACTGTTAAGCACAACCTGTAGGTGACAGCAGGGCAGCAGCACCTCCAGTGCTGTGGGCTGCTCATGGGTGTGTTGCTCAATTCTATGCAGCTGGGAGCTGCTTGCAAAATGCTGAATGTGCTGTGACCAGCACAGTGCAGAGCTTTTACTCTATCTCACTTTCTGCCTTCCCTCGGAATAATGCACCTACTCTATCACAATTGCATTTGTGTAAAAATGAATATTTGAAACCCTGTTCTTTTGGTTACTCAGCTGATCTCCATTCCCTTGTTAGCAGTCCTGTGTTTTTTTATGGCTTGCACCATCATTAGTCATCTGCCTGTGCTATAAGATTCTCCTTTATCTCTCGTTTGCCTACGCCATATTCAAGCATTTCCAGGAAAAGCTCAGGGTATTGAAATATCCTTGAGTGGTCTAAGTATTCTTTCAGAATATAGGAGGAAGGAATGTGCTTTAAGCACCCGCATCTAAGTAGCTTCTGCTACACTCATAAATTAGATCTAATCCAACACCTGTGAATAACAGCTCCCCTCTGCTTTATAGTTTAGCTGTTCTTTTGGAAACCTTAATTGTGAGTATTGTGTGAGAAACAATTGATGCAATTACATTTGCTGGAAAGAATAACGACTGTCACTTCCTTTGGAACAAGAGGAAGTACACCATTTTGTGCTTTTTCTGTCTAATACAACAGCACATGTGAGATAAGTAGTGACTAGATCTAAGGGAAGACATGTAATATGTTCTCTCCACAAGTAATTCAGCTTCAGCAGATCCACTGCAGTTACATTTTCTAAGGTACCTCAAGCGAGATCAAGGCTTGGCTTTTCAAAAGATGCGTTTGCATGTGGGAGGGAACCTCTGAATGTTGTGCAATGAGCTGCAGCCTCTCTTCAGCCCCTAAATTAATGAAGATCCATGTAAGTATGTTCAGCACACAATCAAAGTGCTGCCAAAACAGTCCCATTTAATGCAATTATCAGCTACTTTGCACTGTCCGTGCTTTCCCTTTGTTGGCACCTACAACACAATGCTGTCACAAGGGGAGCACGCAGGCACACAGCCCTTGGCAGCCCTTCTACATGATGCTGGGCAGAGGTGAAAATACAAAGAGGCTCAGTGAGGCAGGCACAGAGTGCCAGTGTCAGGTGCTCAGGTGGGGCTATGGGCATTCTGGGGACCTTCCCTGCCCAGAAAGTTTCTTTTTTGGCTCAGTGAGAGTGTTTTGAAGGCCCTCCAGGAAAGCATGATTTGGGAGTGGAAGATTGGTATGTCATGCTGGTCACACATCCATCCTAGTGCAGAACAGAGAGCATTCATTCACACTCCTACTACTGCTCCTTTAAGCTCTCCTACAGTCTGCAGTTCTGATTTACCAGCAGTCAGCAAAGAAATCATAGCTTCTTCCTACTCATTTGTCTCTAGCAGTCAAATAAAACCATTTGTGTCAAACCTTTCTCTCTGTAGCACCTGCTTTGGCCTGGAGGCGTCTCCCTCAGACTCACAGATAAGCATGCTGGCCCTGAAGGATTCCAAACCATGGCTCTCACCACAGCTCCCCTCTCCCCAAGTTGAAACATACCTTTTTACAGTTATAAACTGCATGTAAAGATCATCATACTCGAATAGAATGCACATGTTTTGACTTAGCCAAATGGAACTGTGTGGTAATAGTTACTTGCAAAGAGTTTGCTCTGCTCTCCAAGCCATTTTGAAAGCTGTGTGCCTTGAAGGCCAACTGCTCTGATTTTAATGCCTCTTTTATCCATATTTCTGTGCCTAATTCAGTCATACTGCAAAAGTGAAGGTAGTTACATGGATTTACAGCACCTTTGGGTCTCAGCAGCAGCCTGGAGACGCGAAGCACATGTGCTTGGAGACTCATACTGCCCAAGTGCTCTTTTCTTCACCAAAGGTCCTCTTCCTCAGTTAGAAGGTGCCATGGTGGAGCTGCAGGATCCTTCTTCGGGGAGATTTGATCACCAGAGTGAGGAGATGATTATACAGAATTTGTCCACATGGGTGTGTGTGCATGATGACACTAAGCTGAGTGGTGCAGTTGAAGGAATGCCATTCAGAGGGACCTTGACAGGCTTGAAAGGTGGGCCTGAGTGAACCTAATGAGGTTCAACACGGCAAAGTGCAAGGTTTTGCACTTAGGTTGGAAGAACCCCAGGCACCTGTACAGGCTGGGAGGAGTGGTCCTTGAGAGCAGCTCGGCAGAGAAGGACCTGGGGGTCCTGATGGATGAGAAACTTAACATGAGCCAGCAGTGCGCTCTGGCAGCCCGGAAAGCAAATGGGATCCTGGGCTCCATCAGGAGAGGGGTGGTCAGCAGGGATAGGGAGGTGATCGTCCCTCTCTACTCTGCTCTTGTGAGGCCCCATCTGTTGTACCGTGTCCAGGTGTGGAGCCCTCAGTACAAAAAAGACATGGAGCTGTTGGAAGGGGCCCAGAGGAGGGTCACGAAGATGATCAGGGGGCTGGAGCACCTCCCCTATGAGGACAGGCTGAGGGAGTTGGGTTTGTTCAGCCTGGAGAAGAGAAGGTTGCGGGGTGACCTCATTGCAGCCTTTCAGTACCTGAAGGGAACTTACTGCCAGGAGGGGAGTAAACTCTTGGAAAGGGCTGATAATAGCAGGACTAGGGGAAACTGATTTATGTTGAAAGAGGGAAGATTTAGGTTGGATGTTAGGGGGAAAGTTGTTTACTAGGAGAGTGGTTAGGCCCTGGAACGGGCTGCCCAGGGAGGTTGTGGATGCCCCGTCCTTGGGGGTGTTCAGGGCCAGGTTGGACAGGGCCCTGGGCAACCTGATCTAGTAAAGGTGTATGTTTGGTGGCCCTGCCAGGCAGGGGGGTTTGTTCTTCATGATCCATGAGGTCCCTTCCAACCTGGGTCATTCTGTGATTCTGCGATTCTGTGATCTAATCCCCATCAGCCACACAGCAGCTCCAGCCCCATAGATCTGACCCATATCAGCACCACAGCAGCTCCAGCCCCATAGATCCGACCCACATCTACCCCAGAGCAGCTCCTGTCCCACAGATCTGCCCCACAGCAGCTCCAGCCCCATAGATCTGACCCATATCAGCACCACAGCTGTTCCTGCCCCATAGATCTGACCCACATCTGACACACAGCAGCTCCTGCCAAATTGATCTGACCCACATCAGCACGACAGCAGCACCTCTCCCATAGATCTGACCAACGACTGCCCCACAGCAGCAACTGCCCCATAGATCTGACCCACATCTGCCCCACAGCAGCTCCTGTCTCATAGATCTTAAACACATCAGCACCACAGCAGCTCCTGCCCAATAGATCTGACCCTCATCAGCCACACAACAGCTCCTGCCCCATAGATCTGACCCACATCAGCCCCACAGCATCTCCTGCCCCATAGATCCGACCCACATCTGCCCCTTAGGAGCTCCAACCCCATAGATCTGACCGACAGCTGCTCCTGCCACATAGATCTGACCCACATCTGCCCCAGAACAGCTCCCGCCCCATAGATCTGACCCACATCGGACCCACAACAGCTCCTGCCCCATAGATCAGACCCACATCTACCCCACAGCAGCTCCTGCCCCATATATCTTACCAACATCAGCGCCATAGCATCTCCTGACCCATAGATCTGACACACATCACCCCCACAGCAGCTCCTGCCCCATAGATCTAGCCCCCATCAGACCCACAGCAGCTCCAGTCCCATAGATCTGACCCACATCTACCCCACAGCAGCTCCTGCCCCATAGATCTCAACCACATGAGCCACACAGCAGCTCCTGTCCCACAGATCTGACCAACATCAGCTCCACAGCAGCTCCTTCCCTATAGATCTGACCCACATAAACCCACAGCAGCACCTGTTCCGTAGATCTGACACACATCATCCCCACAACTGCTCCTGCCCCAAAGATCTGATATACATGTGCCCCACAGGAGCTCCTGCCCCATAGATCTGACCCACATCTGCACTAGAGCAGCTCCTGCCCCATAGATCTCACTCACATGTGCCCCAGAGCAGATACTGCCCGATAGATCTGACCCACAACTACCCCACAGCAGCTCCTGCCCCATAGATCTGACCCACATCTGCACTACAGCAGTTCCTGCCCCATACATCTGACTCACATATGCCCCACAGCTACTCCTGCCCCATAGATCTGACCAACATCTACCCCACAGCAGCTCCTGCCCCATAGATCTCACTCACATGTGCCCCAGAGCAGATCCTGCCCCATAGATCTGACCCACAACTACCCCACAGCAGCTCCTGCCCCATAGATCTCACTCACATGTGCCCCAGAGCAGATCCTGCCCCATAGATCTGACCCACAACTACCCCACAGCAGCTCCTGCCCCATAGATCTGACCCAAATCAGCCCCACAGCAGCTCCTGCCCCATAGATCTGACCCACATCAGCCCCGCAGCAGCTCCTGCCCCATTGATCTGACCCACACCAGCCCCACAGCAGCTCCTGCCCCATAGATATGACCCACACCTGCCCCACAGCAGCTCCTTCCCTATAGATCTGACCCACATAAGCCCCACAGCAGCACCTGTTCCGTAGATCTGACCCACCTCAGCCCCTGCCTCATAGATCTGACCCACATGTGCCCCTTAGCAGCTCCTGCCCCATAGATCTGACCCACAGCAGCTCCTAACTCATAGATCTGACCCACATATGACCCACAGCAGATCCTGCCCCATAGATCTGATTCACAGCAGCTCCTGCCCCATAGATCTGACCAACATCAGCTCCACAGCAGCACCTACCCCATAGATTTGACCCACATCTGCCCCACAGCAGCTCCTGCCACATAGATCTACCGACATGTGCCCCACAACAGCTCCTGCCCCAAAGATCTGATACCCATGTGCCCCACAACAGCTCCTGCCCAATAGATCTGACCCACATCTGCCCCACAGCAGCTCCTATCTCATAGATCTTAACCACATCAGCACCACAGCAGCTCCTGCCCCATAGATCTGACCCTCATCAGACCCACAGTAGCTCCTTTCCATAGATCTGACCCACATCTGCCCCACATGAGCTCCTGCCCTATAGATCTGATCCACTTAAGCCCCACAGCAGCTCCTGTTCAAAATCTCTCACCCACATCTGTCACATAGCAGTTCTGAACCAAATCATCTCCACAGCAGCTCCTGCCCCATAGATCTGAACCAAATCTGCCCCACAGCAGCTCCTGACCCATAGATCTGACCCACATCTGCCCCACAGCAGCTCCTGAACCATAGATCTGACACACATCAGCGCCACAGCAGCTCCTGCCCCATAGATCTGACCCACATCAGCCACACAGCAGCTCCTGCCCCATAGATCAGACCCACATCTACCCCACAGTAGCTCCTGCCCCATAGATCTGACCCACTTCAGACCCACAGCAGCTCCTGCCCCATAGATCTGACCCACATCATCTCCACAGCAGCTCCTGCCCCATTGATCTGACTCACTTGTGCCCCACAGCAGCTCCAGTCCCATAGATCTGCCCCACAGCAGCTCCTGCCCCATAGATCTGATGCACATCAGCCCCACAGCAGCTCCTGTCCTATAGATCTGACGCACAGCCGCTCCTGCCCCATAGATCTGACCCACATCTGCCCCACAGCAGATCCTTCCCCATAGATCTGACCCATAGCAGCCCCACATCAGCTCCTGTCCCATAGATCTGTCCCACAGCAGCTCCTGCCCCATAGATCAGATTCACATCTCCCCATAGCACCTCCTGCCCCATACATCTGACTCAAATATACCCGACAGCAGCTTCTGCCCCATAGATCTGCCCCACAGCATCTCCTGCTCCATTGATATGAGCCATATCTACCCCACAGCAATTCCTGGCCCATAGATGTGACCCTCATCAGCCTCACAGCAGCTCCTGCCCCATAGATCTGACCCACATAAGCCCCCCTGCAGCTCCTGCCCCAGAGATCTCACCCAAATCATCTCCACAGCAGCTCCTGCCCCATAAATCTGACATACATGTGCCCCACAGCAGCTGCTGCTTCATAGATCTGACCCACATCTGCCCCACAGAAGCTCCTGCCCTATAGATCTGATCCACATAAGCCCCACAGCAGCTCCTGTTCAATATGTCTCACCCACATCTGCCCCATAGCAGCTCCTGCCTCATAGATCTGAGCCACATCATCCCCACAGCAGCTCCTGCCCCATAGATATGACCCACAGCAGCCCCACAGCAGCTTATGTCCCATAGATCTGACCCATATGTGCCCCACAGCAACTCCTGCCCCATAGATCTGACCCTCAGCAGCTCCTGCCCCATAGATCAGACCCACATCTGCCCCACAGCCACTCCTGCCCCATAGATCTGACCCACATGTGCCCCACAGCAGCTCCTGCCTTATAGATCTGACCCACATGTGCCCCACAGCAGCTCCTGCCCCTTAGATCTGTCCCACAGCAGCTCTTGCCTCATAGATCTGACCCTCATCATCCCCACAACAGCTCCTGCCCCATAGATCTGACCCACATCTGCCCCACAGCAGCTCCTGCCTCATAGATCTGACCTACACACTACATCCGGATCTCACTACAGCCTCCCTTCAGGAAGTTAGAGAGAGCAATGAGGTCTCCCCTGAGCCTCCTCTTCTCCAGGCTGAACAATCCCAGCTCCCTCAGCCTCAACTCATACGGCCTGTGCTCCAGACCCCTCACCAGCTTTGTTGCCCTCCTCTGAACGCGTTCCGGGGCCTCCATGTCTTCCTTGCACTGAGGGGCCCAAAACTGAACACAGCACTCGAGCTGCAGCCTCATCAGTGCTGAGAACAGGGGGACAATCACCTCTCTGCTCCTGCTGGCAACACTGTTTCTGATGCAGGCCAGGATGCCCTTGGCCTTCTTAATATACAGCAAAGGAATCTCCTGAAAAGGAAACCAGAATATCTGGCAACATGAAACAAAGTTCTGATTCATAAAAGACTTGCAGCAAGGCCTGAATCTCTTGTGTAATCTGCTCTTGATTTATCCCATTAGCACTAGGTGGAATGCAGAAGCTTCCTGAGACGTGATAATCAAAACCTAGTCCAATGCCTTTAAAAAAGCCTTTAAGAGATTACTCCTCCTTGGCTGTTTAAAATAAACTTAGGTAATACAAAATGTTGGAAAATTTTTGGACAGCTCCCCAGGGCCGGGCTTTGGAAGGCCGTATTGACGAGAGTCAATCAAGCTCCGGCTGCAGGCGTATATGTGTGTGCCAGTTCTTCAACACAGTAGAAATCACAACTTGCTGCGTGATCAAAATTCTGCATGTGCTACTCCTGAACCCCAATTACTTCTAACGGTGTTAAATTACCCCTTGATCTCAAAGCTGAACTAAACAACAAAATGCCACACCAATACTGAATACATAAAAACAAACAACTCCTTGGGCCTCAAGGGGAGGATGATGCACAGGCCACGGCTGCCAGCGTGCAGCTGGGCTTCCCAGGGCAAACAGCAGCACACGGTGCATCAGAAGCTGAAAGAACCCTCAGGGAAGAGAGGCCAACTCAAGGGGCTGAGCACGGGACACCCTTCTTCCTGCCGGGCTGCTTCCCCTCCTCTGGTTTCTTTCTGTCAGTCCTCAGAGAGCAAGGAGATGCTCACAGCCTGTCACCAGCACTTACAGGTTGGCTGAAAGGCCACAGGTTGGGAAGACCAACAAGGAAACGGGGGAAAACCTGCACCATGTCAAGGGAGAGACGTGAAGCCGACCGCTTCATTGCCCTGTGATTGCCAGCCCAAGCGAGGGACGTTCTGACCAGCTACTGAAAGAGGCAGCACCAGGTTTAGAAAGTTCGCTTCAATTTTATTGCGTACAAGATTTGGCTTGTATTTATTACCCCGCCCACACCCCAAAATGAAGCCCCAGTGCCCAGGATTGCCGCTTAGCAATCAGTCACTCAGCCTCCAGTCAGACCCAAGGAGAAGCCAAACCCCAGGGCTACGTCACCTCCTCCCTCTCCAGTCCCAGCCAGCCCTATTTCAACCTAACCCTACACTAGGCCTGGACCTCACGAGACACACCCTGAAGGAACGCAGCGTCTCCAGCTCTTGCCATACACCAAGTCCTGCACAGGTGAAGCCCTCTTTGCTTCTAACGCAGCACAAGTCCTTCCTGTCCAGTTCACTTCCATCATCTCCACCGTCCATGACAGGGAAAGCACGGCTGTGCCGGTAAACTGGACTGTTCAGTCAGCAGGTTTTGGTGCCACCTCCGAGGAAGCGCTGCAGGTGGTTCTGCTGTCCTTTGTAGCTTCTTGCTCAGGCCATCATCGTTGCTTTCTGCTTTCCTTCTCAGCTTTCTTCCTCAGCTGAGCAGCGCTTGCCTTGCCTCAGCTTTCTTCACTCTCTCCCAAGTCTCAGTCCCCAAACTCTCCGAGTCCTACAAGAATCAATTCGGAAACGCTCAGGGAACCTTCTCAGCTAACAACTGGTTGGCGGCTCGCTTTGGGAGCTCAAGTCACCCTGCTGGGCACGTTGGGCTGCCAGAACTGGGAACCGCCTTCCTGACAGTCGGGCACACAAGAAACTCCACCCCTGTCTCGTTCCCCAAATCCCACACAAACCAGAGCCTAAAGCCCTTTCCTGCAAGGCGGTCCCTGCACGGGCGGGAGGACCCTGTGCCTGGCAGCTCATAGGGAGCAGCAGTAGCCACAGGATAAGACTGAGCTGGCACCTCCAGGCTGCTGGCAACAGTTACAGATGGTTCCCTCCCACCCAGTTGCCCGTGCCTTTCTCCTATCCCATGAGAGCACCACTTACTGCCTTTGGGAACTTGGAAACTGGCAGCATGATGGCCAGCACAGAGAAGCTGCAAAACGGCTCCGTAGAAGAGTCTGTGGCGCAGCATGTTCTTCATTAGCATGGGCTCAGGGATCTCAGGTGGCCAGAAATGCAGTTCAGCAGCCATAGCACAGACAGCCTGCTGCTCTACTGCTCTCACGGAGGCTGCCTGCTGTGAGGGGGGAAAAAGAGGCATCTTTTTGTGTGCCCCCGTGGCGCAGGTGGTAGGAATGCTGCATTGCAACACCGGGGCCCGGGTGTTCGAATCCCCCTGTGGTGCAAGTGGTAGAAGTGCCACCCTGTAGCACAGAGGCTGGAATCCCGGGGGTTGGACTCGATGATCTCTAAGGTCCCTTCCAACCCGCACGAGACTATTACTATTACTATTATTACTCTCAGGCACTGTGATGGAGTTACTTCCTGCTAGAAACATTTCCAGGCTGACTTAGAGAAGTGCTCTGAAGCTTGGTCACCTTGGGCTACCGACCCAAGAACAAAGAGGGACAACAAACTTGCATTTCAATTGCCCTTTAGCGCCCGCCTCGGAGAAGAGCTCTCAGCCTTCAGTATTGCTGCACTTACAGGTGAGGGGAAGAGAAGCAAGAGGACGGGTGGGTGTCAAAGAAGGGAAAATTTACCAGGCAAGAATAAACCTATCCCTGAGCTCCATCACACACATGTGAATACTGCCTTACTAATATGAACAATAACATCATTCACACAGCTAAATTTACTCACATTCACGTACCTGGTTGTGGACATGTTCGAGGCCTCGCTGCTGCTGTGCTGTTCAACGCCGGCCACAGCAATAAAGCGTGCAGAAAGCCCATCTGTTGCAGACAGAGGAGTGAGCCGTGCTTAACCAACACTGCTTCAGCGCACGCTTACAGTAAGGCACACCTACCTTGCGCTGGCCATGCAGGAAGCTCGTGACGCAGCTCCAGACTGCTCTCCTGAGGCCCAGCTTCATTTCACGGCCTCTCACGCTCTGCTGCTGGACATTCTGCAACGGAAAAGCCACCGGATGCAAATCCCATCCCTCGCAGATGGCATCAGACCTCCGCTCTCATGGCAGTCGCACTCACGGCTCCGGGGGAGAAAGCAGACGTGTGCTTACCGAGCGAGCGCTGTTTGCTGCCAGCTGCTGGTAGGAACCCACGCCCAACCCTACAGTACCAACAGTAACCTATGCCTAACTCTACTATGGGAACAACAATCTACTCCTAACACTAAAGAATGAAGAGGAACAAACTCCTAACAGGAAAACACCAACTACTAACACTAAACCTACTCCTAACCTACTCCTAACACTAAAAAATGAACAATAAGCAATGCCTAACTCGAAAACACAAACAATAACCTATGCCTAACTCAAAAACACTAACAACAACCTACACCTAACTCTAAAACTAAACTAAACCCAAAAACCAACTATAGAAACAGGGACTGGAACAAACAGGGTAAAGATGGGACTGGGGGCCCACAGAATGTGGCTGCAGAATAGGCCCAAAGGAGGAACAGATGTTACAAAAATGCCACCCAGCTAATGCAGGGGGCGGGGGCCGTGCAGCGGGTAAGGAGCTCAGCGCCTGGACCAGCCACAGGTGGAGCTGTGACCATGCCAGCGCGGGGCCTGGCACGGTGGCGTGGTGCCAGGCCAGCTATGCCGCGGGCGGATCCACCTCCATGGGCTCCTCTGCAGGTGGATCCACCTCCATGGGCTCCTCTGCAGGTGGATCCACCTCCATTCGCTCATCTGGAGGTGGATCCACCTCCATAGGCTCCACATGGGTGGTGGTCACGGGGCTGGTCCAGGCATGATGGAATATGGCTCTCTTACCCATCCTCTGCCTGGTGGTCATGGCGGGCCCCCTCCTCCTTCTCACTCCTAGGGCCCCCAGCTCCATCCTCCCGCCTGAAACAGGGAAAACTTCTACCCTAGCCCTCTTAGCTGCCGACATGGCTGCTAACTGCCACAGCTGTCAGAGGCGAGTGCGTTGCGCGCGGCAGCGGTGACCAAGGTGACGTGGAAAGGGTTCTAAAATGGCGGCCGCACTGCTGGCACTGGTGTTCCACATAGGATGAGGAGGGGGCTGGTAATAGCAGGACAAGGGGAAACTGATTGAAGTTGAAAGAGGGAAGATTTAGGTTGGATGTTAGGGGGAAAGTTGTTTACTAGGAGAGTGGTTAGGCCCTGGAACGGGCTGCCCAGGGAGGTTGTGGATGCCCCGTCCTTGGGGGTGTTCAGGGCCAGGTTGGACAGGGCCCTGGGCAACCTGATCTAGTAAAGGTGTATGTTTGGTGGCCCTGCCAGGCAGGGGGGTTTGTTCTTCATGATCCATGAGGTCCCTTCCAACCTGGGTCATTCTGTGACTCTGTGATACTGGTGTGTGGCTGTTTGTCCCAGCGCGCTGACCTTTTGTCTTCAGGTTCACCAACAAGACTGTAACTGATTTATGGAGGAGGCAAGTGATGGGTGCTACCGTGTGACAATCAACATCACTTTGTGGACATTTGAAAGCACCTTCCTCCAGAGCTGTTCACCTCCAGAAGAGCTCCAGCTTTCCCGGGAGCACAGCTCCATTACTCTCACCTGTGCTCCCGCAGCTGACCCCACACTTGCCTCAGCTGATTAATCAGAGGTTCAGGCTGTGATTACCAATCTCCCATACAGCCCCTATGGGTCCCAGTGTTTCCCTATGGGTCTCTAGCTGTCCCTATAGGTCTCTATGGGGTTACTATGCCTCTAAATGGGTCCCTATGTGTCTCTGTGTCTCTCTATGGGGTCCCTATGTGTCCCAATGTCCCCCTATGGATCTCTATGTATCCATATGGGTCCCAGTGACTCCCTTTGGGTCACTAATGAGTCACTATGTGTCCCAACGTCTCCCCTATGGGTTGCTATGTGCCTCTGTGGGGTCTCTTATGGGTATCTCTGGACCCAAATGTATTCCTATGGGTACCTATGGGTTTCAATGTGGTCCCTAGGTGCCTCTATGGGGTCTTTCATGGGTCTCAGCGGGGTCCCTATGTGTCACTATGGGTCTCACTGTCCCCCACTGTAATCCATGGGATCCCTATGTGTCCCAATGTCCCCCTATGGGTCACTATGTATCCCTATGTGTCCCAATATCCCCCCTATGGGTAACTATGTGCCTCTATGGGGTCTCTTATTTGTATCTATGGGCTTAAATGTCCTCCTATGGGTATCTATGGGTTTCAGTGTGGTCCCTATGTGCCTCTATGGGGTCTCTTATGGGTCTCAGCAGAGTCTCTATGTGTCTCTACGGGTATCACTGTCCCCCACTGTAATCCATGGTGTCCCTATGTGTCCCAATGTCACCCTATGGGTCCCAGTGTCTCCCTATGGGTCACTATGTGTCCCAGTGTCCCCCCTATGGGTTGCTATGTGCCTCTATGGGGTGCCTATGGAGCTCTATGGGGTTCTATGGAGCGTTCTGAGGTTTCTATGGGGTGTCTATGGAACGCTATGGTGTGTCTATGTGGCAAAATGAGTTTCTATGGGTGGCTATGGGAGCTCTATGGGGCACAATGGGTTGCCTACGGGGCTCTATGGGATGTCTATGGGGCTCTATGGCGCGGCTATATGTCCTTATGTGGTGTCTATGTGGCACTATGTTGTGCTATGGGGTGCTGTGAGGCACTATGGGGTGCTATGGGGCTCTATGGAGCAGTATAGGGTGTCTATGGGTCCCTATGGGGTGCAATGGGGCGCTGTGGGGCACAAGGGAGTGTCTATGAGGCTCCAAGGGCTGCTATGGGGCACTGTGGAGTAGCTATGGGATGATTTGGGGTCTCTTTGTGCCCCTATGGGGCGCTATGGGTCACTATGTGGTGTCTATGGGGCGGCTATGCAGTGCTGTAGGGTGGCTATGGGGTGCTTTGGGGTATCCTTGGGTTCCTATGGGGCGCTATGGGTGACTATGGGGTGCTATGGTTTGCTATGGGGCACTATGCGGAAGAATGGGGTCTCTATGGGGCGCTATGAGGTCCCTATGGGGCTCTATGGGGAGTCGATGGGGTGTCTTTGGGGATCTATGGGTTGTCTGTGGGGCTCTATGGGGTCTGCATGGGGTCTGTATGGGGTTCAGTGGGTCTCTATGGGGCTCTATGGGGTGTCTACAGGCACTATGGGGCGATATGGGGTGTCTATGTGGTTCAATTGGGCTCTATGGTGTGTCTGTAGGGCCTTATGTGGTGTCTATGGGGCACTGTGGGCTGCTATGGGGTACTGTGGGGAACTATGGGGTGTCTATGGGGCTCTATGGAGCAGTATGCTGTGTCTATGGGTCCCTATGGGGTGCAATGGGGTGCTGTGGGGCACAATGGAGTGTCTATGAGGCTCCATGGGCTGCTATGGGGCACTATGGAGTAGCTGTGGGGTGCTATGGGGTCTTTTTGGGCCCCTATGGGTCACTATGGGGCGTCTATGGGGCTCTATGGGGTATCTTTGTGTTCCTATGGGGTGCTATGGGTGACTATGGGGTCGCTATGGGTTTCTTTGAGGCACTATGGGTCTCAATGGGGTCTCTATGGGTCTCAATTTATCCTTATGGCTCCCAATGACTGTCTATGGGTCTCTATTTTTCCCTATGGGTCCCAGTGTCTCTCTATGTGTCCCTATGGGTCCCAGTGTCTCTCTACGGGTCCCAATGTCTTCCTCTGGATCTCTATGGGTCCCTATGGGTCCCAGTGTCTCTCTATGTCCCCCTGTCTAGGTGGTAACTATACAGATGGTAACAAAGATGGTAACAAATGTACAGAGGTTCTAAGCGAGAGAGAAACTCACCAGTGGTGATGCCTTCGCTGAGGAAGCTGGGGCGGTCTTCACTGCAGAGCGATGTCCAAGAGATGCTGCCTCACAGAATCACAGAATTCTCAAGGTTGGAAAAGGGCTGCCAGCTTTTGTAGGAGAATAGCATGGGAGACAGTTGTGAAGGCTTTGCTGAAGTCCAAGTAGAGCACATCAACAGCCTTTCTTTCTTTCCTTCATCCATCAGATGGGTCACAGGATCGTAGAAGGAGATCAGATTGGTCAAGCAGGAGCTGCCCTTCACGAACCCATGCTGGCTAGGTCTGATCTCCTGCTCATCCCACACCTGCCGCATCTGTCATCTCCCTCAAGACAATTCGTTCCATTCCCTTCCCTGGCACCGAGGTCAGGCTAACAGGCCTGGAGTTGCCCGGATCCTCCTGACAACCTTGCTTGGAAATGGGAGTCACGTTGGCAAGCCTCCAGTCTCCTGGGACCTCACCCGGTAACAGGGAGCTCGGAAAGATAATGGAAAGCGGCTTGAGTGAGGGTCAGCCCTTAAATGAGGTCTCAGAGGAGGTGGAGTCGAGCTCCAGCCCTCCCGGGAGCACAGCTCCATGACTCTCACCTGTGCTCCCGCAGCTGACCCCACACTTTTCTCAGCTGATTAATCAGAGGTTCAGGATGTGATTACCAATCTCCCACACAGCCCCTATGGGTCCCAATGTTTCCCTATGGGTCTCTGGGTGTCCCTATAGGACTCTATGGGGTTATTATGCCTCTAAATGGGTCCCTATATGTCTCTATGTCTCTCTATGGGGTCCCTATGTGTCCCAATGTCCCCACTATGGTTTGCTATGTGCCTCTATGGGGTCTCTATGGGGTCTTTTATGGGTAACTATCGTCCCAAATGTATTCCTAAGGGTATCTATGGGTTTCAATGTGGTCCCTATGTGCCTCTATGGGGTCTCTATGGGTCTTAGCAAGGTTCCTATGTGTCTCAATGGGTCTCACTGTCCCCCACTGTAATCCATGGGGTCCCTATGTGTCCCAGTGTCCCCCTATGGGTCCCAGTGTCTCCCTATCTGTCCCTAAGTGTCCCAATGTCCCTCCTATGATTTGCTATGTGCCTCTATTGGGTCTCTATGGGGTCTCCTATGGGTATCTCTGGGCCCAAATGTCTTCCTATGGGTATCTATGGGTTTCAGTGTGGTCCCTATGTGCCTCTATGAGGTCTCCTATGGGTCTCAACGAAGTCCCTATGTGTCTCTATGGGTCTCACTGTTCCCCACTGTAATCCATGGGGTCCCTATGTGTCCCAATATCCCCATATGGGTCCCAGTGTATCCCTATGGGTCACTATGCGTCCCTATGTGTCCCAATGTCTCCCCTATGGGTTGCTATGTGCCTCAATGGGCTCTCTTATGGATAGCTCTGGGCCCAAAGTCTCCCTGTGGGTATCTATGGGTTACATTAGGTCCCTATGTGCCTCTATGGTGTCTCTTATGGGTCTCAGCGGGTTCCCTATGTGTCTCTATGGGTCTCACTGTCCCCCACTGTAATCCATGGGGTCCCTATGTGTCCCATTGTCCCCCTATGGGATCCAGTGTCTCCTCATGGGTCACGGTGTGTCCCTATGTGTCCCAATGTCCCCCCTATGGGTTGCTATGTTCCTCTATGGGGTCTCTTATGGGTCTCAGCAGGGTCCCTATGTGTCTCGATGGATCTGACTGTCCCCCACTTTAATCCATGGGGTCACTATGTTTCCCAGTGTCCCCCTATGGGTCCCAGTGTCTCCCTATGTGTACCTATGTGTCCCAATGTCCCCCTATGGGTCCCAGTGTCTCCCTATGGGTCACTATGTGTCCCAATGTCCCCCCTATGGGTTGCTATGTGCTTGTATGTGGTTTCTTATGGGTATCTCTGGGCCCAAATATCTTCCTATAGCTATCTATGGGTTTCAATGTGGTCCCTATGTGCCTCTATGGGGTCTCTTATGGGTCTCAGCGGGGTTTCTATGTGTCTCTATGGGTCTGGCTGTCCCCCACTGTAATCCAAGGGGTCCCTATGTGTCCCAATGTCCCCATATGGGTCCCAGTGTCTCCCTATGGGTCACTATGTTTCCCAACGTGTCCCAATGTCCCCCCTGTGGGTTGCTATGTGCCTCTATGGGGTCTCTGTGGGGTCTCTTATGGTTATCTCTGGGCCCAAATGTCTTCCTTTGGGTATCTATAAGTTTTAAAGTCGTCCTATGTGTCCCTATGTGTCTTAATGGCTCCTAATGTGTCCCTATGAGTCTATATGTGGTCTCACTGTCCCAGTGGGTCTCTATGTGTTCCTATGTGTCTATATGGAGTCTCTATCTGGTTTCTATGGGTCTTGGTGTCCCTCTATGTGTCACCTTGTGCCTCTATGGGGTCTTCATGGGTTTCTATGGGGTCTCTATGTCTCTCTATGGGTCCCTATTGGTCCCAATGGGTCCCTATGAGTCTCTATGATGTCTCCCTTTGTCCCCATATGGGTCCCAGTGTCTTTCTATGGGTCTCTATGGTACTCAGTGTGTCACTATGAGGTTTCAGTGGGTCTCTATGGAATTTCTATGGGTCCCAGTGTTCCCCTATGGGGTCTCTATTGGTCTCTATGGGGTCCATATGTCTGTCTATGGGTCTCTTTGGGTCCCAGTGTCCCCCTAAGTGTCCCAATGTCTCCCTATAGGTGTCTATGTCTAAGGGGTCTCTATGGGGTGTCTATGAGGTGCTATGCGTCTTTATGGGTCCCTATGGGTTTCTATGGGATGCTGTGGGTGTCTATGGTGCTCTATGGGGTAGTATGGGGTGCTGTGGACTGGCTATGGGGCACTGTAGGGTGCCTATGGGGCTCTATGGAGTAGTATGGGGTGTCTATGGGGCTCTATGAGGTCTGTATGGGGTTCAGTTGGGCACTGTGTGTCGATGTGGGGCACTATGGGGGTCTATGTGATGTCTGTGGGGCACTATGGGGTGGCTATTAGGTGCCTATTGGGCTCTGTGGTGTTCTGTCGGTAGCTATTGGGGTCTATGGGGTGCCTATTGAGTTCTATGGGGTTCTATGGGGCATTCTGAGGTTTCTATGGGGTGTCTATGGGGCACTATGGTGTGTCTATGGGGCTCTAAGGGGCACTATGCATGGCTATTGTGTGTCTATTGGGCAAAATGAGTTTCTATGGGTGGCTATGGGATCTCTATGGGGCACTGTAGGGTTGCCTATGGGGCTTTATGGGATGTCTATGGGGTTCTATGGGGTGTCTATGGGGCTCTATGGCGTTCTATGGGGTCTCTATGGGGCGGCTATAGGTCCTTATGTGGTGTCTATGTGGCACTATGGTGTGCTATGGGGTGCTGTGAGGCACTATGGGGTGCTATGGGGCTCTATGGAGCAGTAGAGGGTGTCTGTGGGACCCTATGGGGTGCAATGGGGTGCTGTGGGGCACAAGGGTGTGTCTATGAGGCTCCTTGGGCTGCTATGGGGCACTGTGGAGTAGCTATGGGATGATTTGGGGTCTCTTTGTGCCTCTATGGGGAGCTATGGGTCACTATGTGGTGTCTATGGGGCTCTATGGGGTGGCTATGGGGTGCTGTAGGGTGGCTATGCGGTGCTTTGAGGTATCCTTGGGTTCCTATGCTGCGCTTTGGGACTCTATGCGGAAGAATGGGGTCTCTATGAAGCACTATGGTGTGTCTATGGCGTGCTAGAGGGTGTCTATTGTGTGTTATGTGGTGCCTATTGGGCTCTATGGTGTTCTGTGGGTGGCTATGGGTTCTCTATGGGGATCTATGGGGTGCGTATGGAGCGCTATTGGGTCTCTATGAGGCTCTATTCGGCACTATGGGGTGTCTATTGGGATCTCTGGGTTGTCTGTCGGGCTCTATGAGTTCTGCATAGGGTCTGTATGGGGTTCAGTGGGTCTCTATGGGGCTCTATGGGGTGTCTACAGGCACTATGGAGCGATATGGGGTGTCTACGTGGATCAATTGGGCTCTATGGTGTGGCTGTAGGGCCTTATGCGGTGTCTATGGGGCACTATGGGGTGCTATGGGGTACTGTGGGGAACTATGGGGTGTCTATGGGGCTCTATGGAGCAGTATGCTGTGTCTATGGGTCCCTATGGGGTGCAATGGGGTGCCGTGGGGCACAATGGAGTGTCTATGAGGCTCCATGGGCTGCTATGGGGCACTATGGAGTAGCTATGGGGTGCTATGGGGTCTCTTTGGGCCCCTATGGGTCACTATGGGGCGTCTATGGGGTATCTTTGTGTTCCTATGGGGCGCTATGGGTGACTATGGGGTCGCTATGGGTTTCTTTGAGGCACTATGGGTCTCAATGGGGTCTCTACGTGTCTCAATTTATCCTTTTGCTCCCAATGACTGTCTATGGGTCTCTATGTGTCCCTATGGGTCCCAGTCTCTCTCTATGTGTCCCTATGGGTCCCAGTCTCTCTCTATGTGTCCCTATGGGTCCCAGTGTCTCTCTATGGGTCCCAATGTCTTCCTCTGGATCTCTATGGGTCCCTATGGGTCCCAGTGTCTCTCTATGTCCCCCTGTCTAGGTGGTAACTATACAGATGGTAACAAAGATGGTAACAAATGTACAGAGGTTCTAAGCGAGAGAGAAACTCACCAGTGGTGATGCCTTCGCTGAGGAAGCTGGGGCGGTCTTCACTGCAGAGCGATGTCCAAGAGATGCTGCCTCACAGAATCACAGAATTCTCAAGGTTGGAAAAGGGCTGCCAGCTTTTGTAGGAGAATAGCATGGGAGACAGTTGTGAAGGCTTTGCTGAAGTCCAAGTAGAGAACATCAACAGCCTTTCTTTCCTTCATCCATCAGATGGGTCACAGGATCGTAGAAGGAGATCAGATTGGTCAAGCAGGAGCTGCCCTTCACGAACCCATGCTGGCTAGGTCTGATCTCCTGCTCATCCCACACCTGCCGCATCTGTCATCTCCCTCAAGACAATTCGTTCCATTCCCTTCCCTGGCACCGAGGTCAGGCTAACAGGCCTGGAGTTGCCCGGATCCTCCTGACAACCTTGCTTGGAAATGGGAGTCACGTTGGCAAGCCTCCAGTCTTCTGGGACCTCACCCGGTAACAGGGAGCTCGGAAAGATAATGGAAAGCGGCTCGAGTGAGGGTCAGCCCTTAAATGAGGTCTCAGAGGAGGTGGAGTCGAGCTCCAGCCCTCCCGGGAGCACAGCTCCATTACTCTCACCTGTGCTCCCGCAGCTGACCCCACACTTGCCTCAGCTGATTAATCAGAGGTTCAGGATGTGATTACCAATCTCCCACACAGCCCCTATGGGTCCCAATGCTTCCCTATGGGTCTCTGGGTGTCCCTATAGGACTCAGTGGGGTTTTATATGCCTCCCAGTTGGTCCCTATGTGTCTCTATGTCTCTCTATGGGGTCTCAACGTGTCCCACTGCCCCCCTATGGATCTCTATGTCCCCCTATGGGTCCCAGTGTCTCCCTATTGGTCACTTTGTGTCCCTATGTGTCCCAATGTCCCCCTATGTGTCCCAGTGTCTCCCTATGGGTCACTATGTGTCCATATATGTCCCAATGTCCACCCTGTGGGTTGCTATGTCCTTCTATGTGGTCACTTATGGGTCTCAGTGGGGTCCATCCGTATGTGTCTCTATGGGTCTCACTGTCCCCCACTTTAATCCATGGGGTCCTTAAGTGTCCCAATGTCCCCCTATGGGTCCCAATATCTCCCTATGGGTCACTATGTGTCCCTATGTGTCACGAAGTCTTTCCTACGGGTTGCTATGTGCCTCTGTGGGGTTTCTATGGGGTCTCTTATTGGTATCTATGGGCCCAAATGTCTTCCTATGGGTATCTATGGGTTCCAATGTGGTCCCCATGTGTTTCTATTGGTTCTCTTTTGGGGCTCATCGTGGTCCGTATGTGTCTCCATAAGTCTCACTGTCCCCCACTCTAATCCATGCAGTCCCTATGTGTCCCAATGTCCCCCTTTGGGTCCCAGTATCTCCCTATGGGTCACTATTTTTCCCTATGTGTCCCAGTGTCCCACCTATGGGTTGCTAAGTGCCTCTATGGAGTCTCTATGTGGTCTCTTATGGGTATCTCTGGGCCCAAATGTCTTCCTATGGGAATCTATGGGTTACAATGTGGTCCCTATGTGCCACTATGGGGTCTCTTATGGGTCTCAGTGGGGTCCCTATGTGTCTCTATGGGTCTCAATGTCCCTAACTGTAATCGATGTGGACCCTATGTGTCCCAGTGTCCCCTTATTATTCCCTGTGTCTCCCTGATGGGTCACTATGTGTCCTTAAGTGTCCCAATGTCCCCCCTGTGGGTTGCTATGTGCCTCTATGGGGTCTCTATTGGGTCTCTTATGGGTATCTCTGGGCCCAAATTTCTTCCTATGGTTATCTATGGGTTTCAGTGTGGTCCCTATGTGCCTCTATGGGGTCTCTTATGCGTCTCAGCAGGGTCCCTATGTGTCTCTATGGGTCTCACTGTCCTTCACTGTAATCCATGGGGTCCCTATGTGTCCCAATGTCCCCCAATGGGTCCCTGTGTCTCCCTATGGGTCTCTATGTGTGGAGAATGATTATGCAGAATGGCTTCATGAGAAAGGACATGAAGAGATTCCACTAGTTAAATTGTAAAAGAATGAACGTGACTGAAGACAACGACGGTCTATCCTAGGGCCGATCACGGGCTAGGCAGCTGAGAAGAAATCAGGATGTGAAAAGACAGGGTATGTAGCTAAAGACGAAATATGTATCTAGAGGCAAGGACGGCCTGAGGGAAAAGCAAGATGTGTAGCAAGGTGTAGACAGAGCTGCAAAGAAAAAGTATCCATAAGACTAACCACAAAGGTCAGATGAAGTAATGTGTAACCCACCAATCCTGAGCTTTACTTTTGCAATATGCATGAACTTATTACTGATTGTATAAATGAGATGCTGTAACACCTAATAAATGAGACTTGTTGACCATGATAGCATGAGACTTGTCTCCCGCGGTTACTTCCAACAAAGCTGTGTTACAGAAAGGCAGAATTTCTATACGTCCTTATCAAACTAGTTTTTTCTTCTTTTAGTTTGACTCCTGACTTTAACTTTGAAATCAGACAAAGACCTTACAGTAGCAGTGTCACGGAGTTCTCTCTAGAGCTCACTCCGGGACAGTGGGCACAAACCCGGGGCAGCAGGAACAAAAAGCCCCCCCCCACCTTTTCTCTAGCAGCAGGGTACGGCAGAGTGCGGCGTGGCCCGGCCCGGCCACGTGCGTTTCGGAAGAGGGGAGGGGAAGGGAGATTGCGATTAGGTCTAACAAAAAATAAGGGAGGAAAAAGGTGATCTGAGAACGAATGGCAGTTTAATAACCTAATAATGCTAAACAAACAACAAGAGTTTCAAAAAAGAGAATACCAAGTCCCCAATCTCACCGATGGAGCTGTGGAAGGCAGGAAGGTCTGACCACGTTGTCTCCTCGCAGGGAGCCGGTCCAGCAACGCCGTCCCCTTCCTCACTTCCCTTCCGGTGCCCCACCCCACATGCTCATTAAGGCAGTTCACAGAAAAAAACTTGTCCCCTTTACTCCCATTATGAAGCATGGTGTTCTGATGTGGAATACCAACACCAACCAAATTGCAAAACCATAACATTCCACCCCTTATTACACATCATCACATCATGCCTAACTTTTATCAACATATAAACAGAACAGTAGTTAACATGCATTACATATGTACATACAGATATATATATATATATACACACACACATGGAATCCCAGGCTGCACTCCCCCAGCATCAAATTTCCCTGTGGCACACACTGAACATCCCCATCCTTCTGCATCACCCACCAGGTGCACCCAGGTCCCTGTGCAAAGACAGTTCCACGGAGGGGCCTCCCTTTTCCAGAGGCTGGAAGGACCCAAACTGCTTTTCCCGGCATATTCTTTACATGCACCACAGGAACCTTGTCTCCCTCCACGGTACGCAGGGAGTTGGACTGTGTAGGGCCGTCTCGGTTGGCTGATCCTCGGGTGTTTACCAGCCAGGTGGCTTCTGCTAGATGTTTCTCCCAGTTCTTAAATGTTCCACCACCCATCGCTTTCAGCGTGGTTTTCAGCAAACCATTGTGGCGCTCGATCTTACCAGCGGCTGGTGCGTGATAGGGGATGTGATAGATCCACTCTATGGCGACGCCCATCTTGCCATTTCACCCCTAGAAACTGGATCTCTTGGGCAGGGCCCTTCACTTTGTCTCGCTTAATAGCGAAACCAGCAGACAGGAGGATTTGGATTATCTGTTCTCCTTTTTTAAAAACCTCCGTCGCTGTATCACCCCACACAACGATATCATCTATATACTGCAGGTGCTCTGGAGCACCGCCCTGTTCCAACGTGGCTTGGATCAGCCCATGGCAGATGGTCGGGCTGTGTTTCCACCCCTGGGGCAAACGATTCCAAGTGTACTGAACACCCCTCCAGGTATGCAAGGAGCCCCCTGGCCAGTCACTATACGATGTTTCTGCCAGTCTCTACCAGTGAGGCTTATCTCGGCCTCCAACACAGACAGTTCCTGCGAACCCCCAGTCACCCCATGTATATGTATCCGTTCTGTCCCTTCGAAACCTGAGGGTATCAGAGTGCACTGTGCACCGGTATCCACCAGTGCTTTATATTTTTGTGGTTCTGATGTGCCAGGCCACCGAATCCACACAGTCCAATACACTCTATTATCCCTTTCCCCCCCCTGGCTGAGGGCAGGGCCCCTCTATTGGTTGTCTGAGGCGGTAGAGGCAACCTCAGTAGTGGCTGACCTCTTTTGTAATTTTCTTACCCGTGCTCGCAGTACAAAATTGGGTTCGTCATGCCACTTCTTCATATCCTCTCCATGGTCACGCAGGTAGTTCCACATGGCACCACGTGACATAGGCTCACTGCGGTCCTTCACTCGGACAGGTGTGCGTTTGCGTCTGACAGCTGAGACTGCCACAGGTTCACTGTGGTTCCTTGCCGCAGACCAGCTCTTCTGCATGTTGTCCTGTCTTTTCTCCATTTGGTCCATTCTATCCACCATTTTACAGATGGCTGCGATGGTGGTACGGTGTGGCAGTAGTGAGTATTCGATATTTTGCAGTGAAAGGATGAGCTCAAAAATTTCAGGTCTCCTATCCAGCTCATCATACCTGTTAGAGTTCGTTAATAGTACACTGGAATACTTCACTGGTGCTGACCGTATGAGTTTCTTGCATATTTCCGGAGTACCGCTCACCTTTTCTGGGTCATGGTGATCCTCTGGGTCCCCAGGGACAAACGTGGGATCGAACAGCATTTCTGCCACAGCCATTTCTCTCAGGTACTGGATACCTTCCTCAGCTGTACTCCATTTTTCCAGTACAGGCTCCAAATCACTTTTGAGAAGACCGGTTGCCTTTACAGCTGATAGAATCCTCTCCCAGAGATTGGCGACTCCATCGAGACATCTGCTGATCCCTCTATCAATAGATGAGTCTCGAGCGATGTTTCCTAATTGACGAGCCTCATCGCAGCTTAGAGGCATGCAGGAGGCCCCATTGTCCCAACACCGGAGCAGCCAAGTGACAAGGCGTTCACCTGGGAGTCGGGCAAACTCCTTTCTCGCACTTTGGATTTCAGTAATTTTCAGAGGTTTACGAGTAGAGGAAGCAGTGACTTTTCCCTCATCATCACTATCTTCTCCGCGTCTGTTAGTCTTCTGGGTTGCCTTTCTCGGTGGTTTTGGGGAGGGTCCCTCACCAGGACCTTCCTCTACTTCCTCCATCCGTTCCAGACGTGAGGGCACACGTTCCCATCTCTGGCCTTCCACTGGGGCGACTGACACTGATGCTGGTGCTTCCTGTGGTCGGCTGGGATTAACTTGTTGCCTTCCCCTCAGGGTTTGGATCTCATTCTCGAGACTCTCTATCTTTTTCATAAGCCATTCGATCTGAGATCCCCCTGATCTCCCACACTCACTCAGGGGTTCTATTAATTTCCCAAGGTCCCTCTGGTGTTCAGGGGTGAGATTACCTGATACTGGGGGTCCCGATGCTTCTGGCCCTTTTCCTGAGTCTCTCTGCACTATTCTTTGCAAGTCTCTCTGCAATTTATAGTAAACTACTACAATTAGAGAGACTAACAACACAGTATTCCAATTGACACCCCAGTCATACTTAAGGAATTCAGAGCATTCGTGAGCCAGTTCAAGCACGGTGCCTGTGATGTTCGTTAGTCTGGAAGGGAGCCAGGCAGATATCTCTATCCCTGCCAGCCATCGGCTTAATAAATCTACCCCTACCCCCAACATCAGGAAGTCCTTAAGCCAGGACCACAGGAACCTACGGACTATCAGTCCTACATACAGGGCTGCTGAAAAAAACCACCTAATTACTGCCCAAAACATTGCCCTGAGCTCTGCCCGCATTCTCCACCAAAAATGTCACGGAGTTCTCTCTAGAGCTCACTCCGGGACAGTGGGCACAAACCCGGGGCAGCAGGAACAAAAAGCCCCCCCCCCCCCCCCTTTTCTCTAGCAGCAGGGTACGGCAGAGTGCGGCGTGGCCCGGCCCGGCCACGTGCGTTTCGGAAGAGGGGAGGGGAAGGGAGATTGCAATTAGGTCTAACAAAAAATGAGGGAGAAAAAAAAAAGTGATCTGAGAACGAATGGCAGTTTAATAACCTAATAATGCTAAACAAACAACAAGAGAGTTTCAAAAAAGAGAATACCAAGTCCCCAATCTCACCGATGGAGCTGTGGAAGGCAGGAAGGTCTGACCACGTTGTCTCCTCGCAGGGAGCCGGTCCAGCAACGCCGTCCCCTTCCTCACTTCCCTTCCGGTGCCCCACCCCACATGCTCATTAAGGCAGTTCACAGAAAAAAACTTGTCCCCTTTACTCCCATTATGAAGCATGGTGTTCTGATGTGGAATACCAACACCAACCAAATTGCAAAACCATAACAAGCAGACATATCTGATGAAGAATTCACCATTTGTTTACTATTACAGCATGAAATGATTTGTAAAATGAGTACAGAGCAGGTAAAGAACATCTACCATGTGAAATCAAGGATCATCCATTCCTGCCCTAAACACACAGTTATTCACCGAAAAAATTCTCCCTCTACATATCCAAAAGCTGATTTTAACAGAAATCAGAGCATAGACAGAAACACACAATCAAAATTAAAATGTTTCTTTGTGAGTCATTATGAAGTTAATAAAACATTTAATAAACACAGTGAGTCCGAGCTTCAGAGATGCTTTGTGTTTTTATTTATTTATCTAGCCGGAAGAATGTACACACACATTTCCTTGGACTGTGGTATTGAGAGATACACTTAAAGCAATCAAGCTGAAGTATAACAGAAGTATATCTAAAGCACCTTTCTTGAAGGACGGCAGGATCACTGAGGATAAGATAATACAGAGCCATAAATGAGAAGGATCAGAAGGACCAACCAACCTGTATAGCATTTCAGAGTGTAGCTGGTTCTTAGAAGAACGAATGACTCTATGGTTCTATGATTCTGTGACTTAAGGTTGGAAAAGACCACTGAAGGTCATCTAGTTCAACCATCAACCCACTCCCAGCATGCCCACTATGTCCCTCAGAGCCACATCTACACGTTTCTTGGACGTCTGCAGGGATGGTGATTCCACCATCACCCTGGGCAAACCTTTCCAATACCTAATGACTATTTTTGAGAAGTTGTTTCTCCGAACATCCAGTAGAACCTCTCCTGGCACAACTCTAAGCCACTCCCTCTTGTCCTGTCACTAGTTACACACAAAAAGAGGTTGAACCTCACCTCACCACAACCCCCCTTCAGGAAGTTGTAGAGAGCAATGAGGTCTCCCCCCAAGCCTCCTCTTCGCCGGACTAAATACCCCCAGCTTCCTCAGCTGCTCCTCACAAGACTTATGCTCCAGACCCCACATCAGCCACATTAGCATTCTATGAACATGTGCCAGGGTCTTTCTTGTAGTGAGGGGGCCCAAAAATGAACACAGTACTCAAGTCACAGCTTCACCAGTGCCAAGTACTGAGAGATTATCACCTCCCTGGTCCTGCTGGCAACACTATTTCTGATACAAGCCAGGCCTTCTAGGCTACCAGGCACACTGCTGGCTCACATTCATCTGGCTGTCAACGAACACCACCAGAATCTAGATTCTAGCCACAAGCCTGCAAAATGGAGTGGCATGATATTGTGATCAAAGTGCAGTAGCTGGCACTTGACTTTGTTGAAGCTTATACAATTGCCTTCAGCTCATTGATCCAGCCAATTCAGATCCCTCTGTAAGGCCTTCCTACTCTCAGGCAAATCAACACTTCCTTCCAGCGAGGAGTCATCTGCAAACTCACTGAGGATACACTCAATCCCCCCATCCAGATCATCAATAAAGATATTAAACAGGACCTACCCCTATACTGACGCCTGGGGAAAAAAAAAAAAAAAAAGTCAATTAATGAAGCTGGGAAACAGCACAACATTAGGCACCTCTTTGTATTCTAAGTGAGACAAGAAAGAATATTTTCCACTTTAAATTCACAGTATGTAATTAGCAACAGGATAATAGTTATCTATAAATACCTACAAAATCCTTTTACTGAAGGCTTGTTTTGTTCTGGAGACAAACCATCTGTGCATTCCACTCAGAATCTGTATTTACAAATGCTCTGACTTATGTCATTGATATCAGATCAAAAGAACCACAAGCTAAAAACTGCTAACAAAGATAAGAACCAGCTTAAGTCGATCTGCATATACTAAAAGTTTAACTCTCACTGGGTTAGTAGAAAAAAACTACAGTACTGGAATGTAGAGGATTTTACAGACACTTTACACCTGTGTTTTTAACTGTGTATCTGAAGCCCAGGCTGCCCAGCAAAGCCACCAGGTGGCACGAACACATAGTACCAGAGGTGCTTTCTCTCACCATCCCTCAGCAAAGGCACTGCCCCAAAACAAACTGTGCGATCAACCTACCAAATGACAGAAGCACAAAATCATTTATCTGAAATGAATCTGAAAATATCTGGCAAACCAATACCCTTCATAAAAAGAGGAAGAGATGATTAACAAAAAAAATACATTCTATTTCCTCACAATTATTGGGTTCAACTTCAGGCATCTTTTTATTCACTCAACATATCCTTTAAATATCAGGTCACAGTAGCAGACCCTGTTTTGTTACACAAGATGAAGAGCAGTCATGCCCTGCCCGGCATTAGAGTTCTCATCACCTGTTAACTCATCTGTGAGCTCATATGCAGCAATAATGTATAGATCAATCAGGAAATTAAAAAACAAATAAAAAACCAGCAGGATGCCATAAATGTTGTAATGATTCAGCAACAGGAAATAGTATTTAACTATTTGTGGCATTCGACTCTCTAAGACAAGATCAAACCATTTCAGAAACAATAAATGTCAAAAACCCTCTCAAATCTGTATCAAAGAGCATCAAGACCTCCAAAACATTGTACCCTAGTGTCACGGTTTGAACTAAAAAATCCACCTGCGTCCGTGACAGGGGGCCGTAGGCCCCGGAGGGGCCCTAGGCCGAAAGGAAAAAGTTAATTAGGAAAAGAAAACAGCGGCAACGATCTAAGGAGGCACACTTATTTACTAAATACTATATCGAAATACAGGATAACACAATATAATACAATATAATTGAAAATTGAGCTAACGAATCAAGCAAAATAGGAGAGAGAATGAGTCCCGTAACCGAGAGGCCTACTGTAACTCTAGGCGAACGGCTGAAGGCTCCCACACACTCCCCTGAAACGCCAGAACTCGAAAAAACGTCAGTCTGTTCTGCGACAGAGTTAATATAGAGTCCAGGTCCCGTGACCTATCGTGTTGTTCCCTGGGAGATGTAGTCTTCTTCTGTAAGTTGCAGATTCAGTAAAATTATTCATGCTTTATATGATGTTATGATGTGGAATACTGATAGCAAAAAATACAAAATTATTAAACCATGACATTCCACCCCTTATTCTACATCATTACATTATATTTATACATACATACACACTCATATGTATAATTGTGAATAATCAGCAACCTTATTTTTTTCTCAACAATCTATATTTATTCCATACAAATCCCTAAGTTGAGAACAAAACTCTATAACCTAATTTACTATTTATTAATTTTGAGAAAATGGCAAAACTGCCAGAAAAAGGAAAACATGTCAGCGGTAGAGGGGAAAGGCAGCGCTGGTAGGGTGTCCCCCACATCAAGGTGCACTCATCCTTTCCCAGCCACCACAGCAGATTTCCTTTTGACTTATACTTCTTTCCATGTGTGCTCTACACATGCATGGCCAGTGCAGGATATAGAGTCCAGATGGAAAACTTGCTTACAGAATGCCTAATTAAGGTATATAGAGAAAAGTGTTTCCTTAACATTGATCCACTCTATCTTAAGTCCTATACCTAATTGAACTATTCTGTAACCAATTGAAATATTTTCTGAGACTCTACCTATATATTTACAGGAAAATCATTGGCTGCACTCCCCCAACATCAAATTCCCTTGTGGTACACATTGAACATTCCCATCTTTGTCCATCACCCACCATGTGCACCCAGGTCCCTGGGCAAAGACAGTACCCCGGAGAGGTTTGCCCTTTCCAGACGCTGGAAGGACCCAAACTGTTTTTCCCAACACACTCTTTATGTGTACTACAGGAACCTTATCTCCCTCCACGGTACGTAGGGAGCTGGATTGGTTAGGACCATTACGATTACTAGATCCTCGAGTGTTGACCAACCAGGTGGCTTCTGCTAAATGGTTCTCCCAATTTTTATACGTTCCGCCACCCATTGCTTTCAACATAGTTTTCAATAACCCATTGAATCGTTCAATCTTACCAGAAGCTGGTGCATGATAGGGAATATGGTAAATCCACTCGATGCCATGATTTTTGGCCCAAGTGGTTACAAGGGAATTTTTAAAATGGGTCCCATTATCTGATTCAATTCTTTCCGGAGTGCCATGCCGCCACAGGATTTGCTTTTCCAACCCTAATATGGTGTTTCGGGCGGTAGCATGGGGTACTGCGTATGTTTCGAGCCACCCAGTGGTTGCCTCCACCATGGTGAGTACATAACGCTTACCATTGCGAGATCGTGGCAAGGTGATATAATCAACCTGCCATGCCTCTCCATATTTATACTTTTGCCATCGCCCTTCCCCCCAAATAGGTTTCATCCTCTTGGCTTGTTTAATTATGGCGCATGTTTCACAATCATGAATAACTTGAGCAATAGCGTCCATAGTTAAGTCCACCCCTCGGTCTCTGGCCCACTTATATGTTGCATCCCTTCCTTGATGACCTGAAGTCTCATGGGCCCACCGAGCTAGGAATAATTCACCCTTGTTCTGCCAGTCCAAGTCTATTTGAGCCACCTCAATTTTGGCAGCTCGATCAACCTGATGGTTATTTTTATGTTCTTCAGTAGCCTTACTTTTAGGCACATGAGCATCTACATGGCGCACCTTTACAACAATGTTCCTTATTCGGGCAGCAATGTCTTTCCACAGTTCAGCAGCCCAAACAGGTTTACCCTTTCGTTGCCAATTATCATTTTCCCACTGTTGCAACCACCCCCATAAGGCATTTGCCACCATCCATGAATCAGTATAAAGATGAAGCATTGGCCACCTCTCCCGTTCAGCCACATCTAAAGCCAGCTGAACAGCCTTTACCTCTGCAAATTGACTTGATTCTCCTTTACCTTCAGTGGCCTCTGCAACTTGTCGTGTGGGGCTCCATACAGCAGCTTTCCATCTGCGATGCTTCCCTACAATACGACATGATCCGTCTGTGAATAGGGCAAATTTCTTTTCGTTTTCTGGTAGCTCATTGTATGGTGGTGCCTCTTTAGCACGTGATACCTCTTCTGTAGGTGGTTTTTCAATTTTTTTTACTCTCAGGCCAGTCCATGATCACTTCTAGAATTCCAGGACGGCTGAGTTTTCCCATTCGAGCTCGTTGAGTAATTAATGAAATCCACTTACTCCAAGTGGCATCAGTAGCATGATGGGTGGAGGGAACCTGTCCTTTAAACATCCAGTTTATTACTGGCAAGCGAGGTGCTAGAAGAAGCTGAACCTCTGTCCCAACTACTTCAGAAGCAGCCCGAACCCCCTCATACACGGCTAAGATCTCCTTCTCAGTTGGAGTGTAGCGCTCCTCAGACCCTTTATATGCTCGACTCCAAAATCCTAGGGGTCGGCCTCGGGTCTCTCCTGAGGCTCTTTGCCACAAACTCCAGGTGGGACCTTTCTCTCCAGCAGCAGTGTAGAGGATGTTCTTCACATCCTGTCCCGTCCGTACTGGCCCCAAGGCCACGGCACGGGCTATTTCTTGTTTTATCTGCTCAAAAGCCTGCTGCTGCTCAGGACCCCATGAGAAATTATTCTTCTTCCGTGTTACCTGATAGAGAGGGCTCACTATGTGGCTGTAGTTTGGGACATGCATTCTCCAAAAGCCCACTACTCCCAGAAAAGATTGGGTCTCTGTTTTATTTGTGGGCGGAGACATAGCAGTGATTTTGTCAATCACATCTGCTGGGATGTGACGACGTCCATCTTGCCATTTTATGCCTAAGAACTGGATTTCCTGGGCAGGCCCCTTCACCTTGCTGCGCTTAATGGCAAAACCAGCTTTCAAAAGAATTTGGATTATCTGTTTCCCTTTCTTGGAAACCTCTGCTGCTGTATGGCCCCACACCACAATGTCATCAATATACTGCAAGTGCTCAGGAGCATTACCCTGTTCCAAAACAGCTTGGATCAATCCATGGCAAATTGTTGGGCTGTGCTTCCACCCCTGGGGTAAACGGTTCCAGGTATACTGAATACCTCTCCAGGTAAAAGCAAACTGTGGCCTACATTTTGCAGCCAATGGGATGGAAAAGAAGGCATTAGCAATATCAATGGTGGCATACCACCTAGCTTCTTTTGACTCCAATTCATACTGGAGTTCTAGCATGTCTGGTACAGCAGCACTTAATGGAGGTGTAACTTCATTCAGGCCACGGTAATCTACCGTCAGCCTCCATTCCCCACTGGTTTTACGCACTGGCCATATGGGGCTGTTAAAAGGCGAGTGCGTTTTGCTAATCACTCCCTGATTTTCTAATTGGCGAATTAGCTTTTGAATGGGGAGCAATGAGTCCCTATTGGTGCGGTACTGCCGTCTGTGAACCACTTTGGTGGCAATTGGTACCTCTTGGTCTTTTACCTGGAGCAACCCCACAGCAGAAGGATCATCTGACAGACCAGGTAAAGTTGACAGCTGCTTAACACCATTTGTGTTTACAGCAGCTATCCCAAAGGCCCATCGATACCCCTTGGGATCCTTGAAATATCCCATCCTAAGGTAATCGATTCCCAGTATACATGGAGCCTCTGGACCAGTCACAATAGGGTGCATTCGCCAGTTTTTACCAGTGAGGCTTATTTCGGCCTCCAACATAGTCAATTCTTGGGAACCCCCAGTCACTCCATGGATATAAATTGGTTGTGTCCCTTGGTGACTTGAGGGCATTAGGGTGCATTGTGCACCAGTGTCCACCAAGGCTTTATATTTCTGTGGTTGAGATGTGCCAGGCCACTTAATCCACACAGTCCAGTATACTCTGTTGTCCCTTTCCCCCCCCTGGCTGGGGGCAGGGCCCCTCTATTGTTTACCTCGTTGACTTGCAGCAACTGGAACTCTCCCCCGTTTGGAAGAGTTCACCTTGGTGGTTGTTTTGGATTGTAATTCTTTCACTCGTGCCTGAAGTGCAGAAGTGGATGAGTTATACCACTTCTTTATATCCTCCCCATGATTACTCAAGAAATACAACAAAGCAAAACGTATGGTCTTATCATTGTCGTTTGCTTGAATACGAGGTGTCTTGTCGTTGTCATTTGCTTGAATACGAGGACGTCTCTTTTTTATGGTTGAGATTTTCGATGATACAGGTCGAGAGGAACTCATGTTGTTTAGCTCTCTCAATAGGCGATCGTGGAAATCCTGGTTTCCATCATCTGGTACCACCGTGGATTCATCTACATCAGGCACATTAGCCAATTTGTCAATAATATCACTTTGTGTTTCCTCCACTTTGTCTAACCTTTCCACTATTTTTTTTCCCATTTGGACAATGGCTGAAGTATAAAGCTTAACTTCTGTAGCGCTTATAAATAATTCAAGCTCCTGAAGTCTGCTAATTAGCTCATTTACAAGGGGCTTTCTTTCCCCTTTGCCATATACCAATGCAAGTGCACTGGCATGCTTTTCTGGAGCTGCCTTTGTAAAGTCACGCCACATTTGTCGTGGAACGTGGACTGCTTCAGGATCATGTAATTGGTTTGGATTGTTACGATTGAACTGGGGGCTGTAGAGCATTTCCACCAGAGCCCTTTCTCTCAAAAATTGGATACCTTTCTCCATATCAGTCCATTTCTTTTTCTCAGGCTCCAAGTCCCGTTTAAAGGGGAATCTATCTCTTACCGCTATCAACATCCGCTTCCAGAGGGTGTAGGACCGATTTTGGCATGTGCCTATACCTCTGTCCACACGTGAGTCCCTGGAAATGCTACCCAGTTGGCGAGCTTCACTGCCATCGAGCCACGCACTGTTGGCACCATTGTCCCAGCAGCGAAGTAACCAAGTGACCATATTTTCTTTTGGCTGACGTGTGAAATCCTTTCTCAGATCTCGAATTTCACTCAGTTTAAAAGATCGATCAATAATGGTCGTAATACTTTGCTCACCTTTTGCTCTATCAAGAGTCTCAGGTGTTAATGTTGGCAGCTGTGTTGATGAGGCTGCCCCATCTATAAGTTTGGACTCGAGAAATTCTCGTAAAGAAAATTTAGCTTTTGGCTCCTCGTCTGACTCTGACCCTGACTCTGACGCTTGTGTTATTTCCTCCAGGCGACCTTCCTCCTTCTTCCTCTCTCCTAACTTTCTCTCTCCTAACTTTCTCTGCTCCTCTGACTTCTTCTCCTCCTCTAACATCTTCTTATACTGCTCTAACAACCTCTGCTCCGCCGACTTCCTCTGGTCTTCTGACTCCTCCTGCTCTCCTGAGTCCCCCTGACCTCCTGAGTCCCCCTGCTCTCCTGAGTCCCCCTGCTCTCCTGAGTCCCCCTGCTCTCCTGAGTCCTGCTCTCCTAACTCCCTCCGCTCTTCTAACTCCTTCTGCATTTTCTCTATCTGAGTTGAAACTCGTTTTGTTTTTCGCCCTCTTACAGGGGCAACCAACATTGTATCTGGTGCCCCCGGTGGTTGGTTAAGTTGGAGTACATACGGTTCAGACTTGAGGGTGTCGCATTCTGCCCTGAGGACGTTATAACTAGACTGGAGGGCGTCGTGCTCAGACTGGAGAGCGTCGTAGTCAGACAGGAGCTCGTCGTACACAGACCGGAGGGTGCTGCGACTGGCTTTGAGGGCGTTGTAGTCGGCCTTGAGGTCAGTGTACAACGAGTCAATAGAGTCATGTTTGAACTGGAGATCGACGCACTTACACAGGAGGGCGCTGTGCTCGGACTGGAGAGTGTCGTGCTCGGACCGGAGGGCATCGCGCTCAGTCTGGAGAGTGTCATGCTCGGACCGGAGGGCGCCGTGCTCGGACTGGAGAGCGTCGTGCTCGGACCGGAGGGCATTATGCTCGGACTGAAGAGTGTTGTGCTCGGTCTGGAGGGCATTGTGCTCAGACCGGAGAGCGTTGTGCTTGGACCGGAGAGCGTTGTGCTCGGACTGGAGAGTGTCGTGCTTGGACCGGAGAGCGTTGTGCTCGGACTGGAGAGCGTCGTGCTCGGACCGGAGGGCGCCGTGCTCGGACTGGAGAGCGTCGTGCTCGGACCGGAGGGCGCCGTGCTCGGACTGGAGAATGTCGTGCTCGGACCGGAGGGCGCCGTGCTCGGACTGGAGAATGTCGTGCTCGGACCGGAGGGCGCCGTGCTCGGACTGGAGAATGTCGTGCTCGGACCGGAGGGCGCCGTGCTCGGACTGGAGAATGTCGTGCTCGGACCGGAGGGCGCCGTGCTCGGACTGGAGAATGTCGTGCTCGGACCGGAGGGCGCCGTGCTCGGACTGGAGAATGTCGTGCTCGGACCGGAGGGCACTGTGCTCAGACTGGAGAGTGTTGAGTTGGGATTGCAGGGAGCTTTTCTCATCCCAAAGTTTTTCTGCGTCAGCTCTAAGACTCTCTTTCTCGTACCAGATTGAGTCTCGTTGGTACAGGAGATCTTTTCTCTCAGCTTCAAAAGCTTTTTCTCTCTCTACCTTCTCATCCCAAAGTTTTGCTGCGTCAGCTCTAAGACTCTCTTTCTCGTACCAGATTGAGTCTCGTTGGTACAGGAGATCTTTTCTCTCAGCTTCAAAAGCTTTTTCTCTCTCTACCTTCTCAGTCCAAAGTTTTTCTGCCTCAGCTCTAAGACTCTCTCTCTCAGGAATGGTATTGACTAAGGCCCAATAAGCATTAGCTAGGCCCAAAATCATTTGTGCCTCCTGAGATCTGCCTGAGCCACAACATTCCTGCCTCAAATATGCAATCAAACTCTCAGGATTCTTCAAGTGTTCAGGAGTGAAGCTCCATAACACTGAAGATGTCTGTCCTTTGAGAATCTCTTCAATTCCCTGCCACTCAGTATTCTCTGGTTCTAGGGAAGACTTCCTCCGGATGTTATAAATCCAGATACTGAGTGAGATTATTACAATAATCAACAATAAGATCAGGGAGATTAAGAGTGTGACCCACTGATCATTCAAAAACTGCATAAAGGATTCATAGAAAGAAAGAGGAGCACGCTTAAAAATCACCATTTCTGTATAATTAGTTGCATTAGTTGCTCCCTCTGGAGCTGTATACAGATACGAAGTGAGCATTGCTAACCATGCTTTCAATCCATTATACAATTGTATAGCTCCATAAGGAAAAGTGGCTAGCTTAAACATGGCCCAATATGTTCGGAGCGTCTCAAAAAAGGAACCAATGGCACACAGTCCCTGGTAAAACAAATTTAGTAGAGAAAACATCTTTTTTCCTCCAATAGAGAGAAAAAAGTAAAAGAAAACAAAGCTCAGCAGTGTTTATAAAATATACCGGAGTATTGGCAGTCCGCCTGGACTTTCAAGGTCAAGCTCGCAGGTGCAGAATCGCAAACACGAGATAGCTCCTTAACAGGGAAAAACTCGTAGCTCTGTTAAAAGCTAAAAGAGCAACAGAAGAAAACACAGAAAAAACAGCAACTCAAGTTGCCCGCATTCTCCACCAAAATCTGTCACGGTTTGAACTAAAAAATCCACCTGCGTCCGTGACAGGGGGCCGTAGGCCCCGGAGGGGCCCTAGGCCGAAAGGAAAAAGTTAATTAGGAAAAGAAAACAGCGGCAACGATCTAAGGAGGCACACTTATTTACTAAATACTATATCGAAATACAGGATAACACAATATAATACAATATAATTGAAAATTGAGCTAACGAATCAAGCAAAATAGGAGAGAGAATGAGTCCCGTAACCGAGAGGCCTACTGTAACTCTAGGCGAACGGCTGAAGGCTCCCACACACTCCCCTGAAACGCCAGAACTCGAAAAAAACGTCAGTCTGTTCTGCGACAGAGTTAATATAGAGTCCAGGTCCCGTGACCTATCGTGTTGTTCCCTGGGAGATGTAGTCTTCTTCTGTAAGTTGCAGATTCAGTAAAATTATTCATGCTTTATATGATGTTATGATGTGGAATACTGATAGCAAAAAATACAAAATTATTAAACCATGACACCTAGAGCTTAAACTCTCAGGAAAGAAGATGACACATACATACAAGAAAATACTTTAAGGCTGTCAGAGAGAAGGCACCTACTACATTAAAGCATTGCAACTCGATCCTTGCAACACTGCAGTACTTGCAGTCTTTACAGTTAGCTGAATTCCATTTCTAGACCATCAGAAGAGCAGTAGAACAGGTGCCATTTGTAAACAGTGAGCTCTTCAGGAGTACAAGATGGATATTAACACTACCCAGCAAATGCATGCCTTGGGCAACAAATACATGAGCTCTACTTCACAGCGTCAATTGATGTGATATCAAAAGTATTCATAAATAATATCCACATATACTATTGGCTCCATTTAAATCTAATCAGAACTTGGTACAGTGTATATTAACAGTAATTGCAAAAACGGCTTTCAAGTTAAATTTTTCAATACATGGTCCTTCTACAAGGAATATAATGATTGCACCCAAAAAATTCAAATAGCATATCCATGCAACACTTAGATTGCTCAGAGGGATTAATAATTCTTTTGACAAATGAAATGGATGCGACAAAAGACAGAAAGTACTGATCACACAAGAACATTACGTGCGTGAAAACAGGACACTCAAAGTCCATGACGTGTTAAATCACCACTAAGATCATCACGTCCATCTATCAGAGACAAACATGAACTTTTATTGAATACTACACGCCATACGTGTTTTGCATGTGTGTAATGGCCAGGGAGACCTGAGGAGCATCATGGGATCACATGGCTGAGGCCCCACTCTGGTAGGAAACACCCATGCCAAGCACATGAGATGTGGGGAAGGGAGAGGGCAGCGGCACTGGGAAAAGCCCAGAAACTTGAGCTGGGGCTGGAGCACGTGCTGCGGGTGAGGACGGCTCACTGTGATGAGCCAGCAGTGGACTGCGGCATCGCTGTGAGACGGGCAGTGATGTACCCAAGCGAAGGTCAAGCGAAGGTGACGCCCAGCAGTTTGGCCAAGCCATGGTTGGAGACATCACCAGGCAACGGATTGTGACCCGATAGGCCGCACCGGCTTTGTCGCGGGCGCAGCAGCTCAGCCCAGCAGTTCGTGCCTGGCCTCCGACCGAGCGTGTGTGCGAGGACTGGAGTGTGGACAGGGCGAGCTTTGGTGCTGGAAAGTGCTCTGGGTGCTGTTAGCACAGCTCCCAGCGGCCTTCTCAGAGCCATTTGTTCTTTCCCCGAGCCTGCCGGGAGCAGGCAGACGGGACATCCTAGAGAAAAAAGCGTGTGCAGCAGCACAGGTAGGCGGCACAGAGACTGGCAGCGGGGGGGCACAACTTGAGGGACCCTTCCCAGGCCGGAGTCTGACTAATGTCTCTTGTCCTCTTCCAGCGTGTCACCTGCTGCTGCTGCTGCAGCGTTAGTGCTGGGGAGCACGTTACCATCTCCCGCTCCCACTGGCCCACCGCAACTGGTGGAAGGATGGAGGCAGAGTTTGAGACCCGCTGCCCCGTGTGCCTGGAGAACTGGGACAGCGCAGCATACGCCATGCCTTGCTGCCACCAGTTCTGCTTCCGCTGCATCCAGCGGTGGACAAGCACCAGGCCCCAGTGTCCGCTGTGCAAACGGGATGTGAAGACCATCATTCACTCCGTGCAAGCGGACGACAACTACAAGGAGGTGGAGGTCAGACCAGCTGCACAGGCATCCGTTGCTACACGGAGACCCGCACTCCACCACGCAGCCCGGCCATGGCCTGCAGTGCCCACGCATCCTCTGGGCGGCCTCTCCCCTGCCACCTGGGCTTCCCTCTTCAGGGAGCAGCCGGCCCTGCTGCGGCCCCTGCGGTCCTGGCTGCGCCAGAACCTGCACCGCATCCTGGGCACCGAGGGGCCACAGGCAAATATCCTGGTTGACAGTGTCATCTGGGCCCTGCTCCTCGTAGGCTTGGCAGAGGGGATCCTGATAGAAATGCTGGATCCTGACCTGCACGGCCACACGGTGACCTTTGTGAGGCACTTCATCGCATTTGCAGTGCGGAGGTGCAGCTGGGTGGCAGGCCGCTTCCTGGGCCTCAACATCCCCCCTGCTCCTGGGGCACAGGAGGCCACAGCAGCAGAGCCCAGAGCTGCCACACCAGAGGAGCCACCTGTCCCTGGCTCAGCACCCTCCAGCAGCCCTGCCAGCTCCAACAGGGACGAAATGCTGGGCAGGGCAACACAAGAGGTTCGTGGGCATCCCAGCCGCCCACACGGCAACCCTGCAACTGTCACCACAGAGCAGGCAGCGCCTCAGGAGGAGCCAGGAGAGCCTGTGGCAGGGCCCTCCGGCACCAGCCCACCTGAGGGGACCCGGCGAGCCCCGAAGAGGAAGGCCGGCGACTCACAGGCCTCAGCACCATCAAAGAAGAGGCCACCCCGCCGGCAGCAATAGAAGAGCCCATGGGGCAGCTGAGGAGGCTGGGGCCAGGCAGCACCCGGGACACACACTGGCCCCAACGGACCCTTGTCATCACCGTCCAATTCAACCTCAAATAGAAAACAGAAAGACTGCAAACAATAAATTAACATTGAAAAAAACTGAAAAACAAAGTGTTGGTATTGAGTGTTGGTATTGATAACAGCACAGCTGTTGACGCTTCCCCATCCTTGACGCTCTCTCCCCTTTTTCCTACTGCCGTGCAACTGCTGCCACTGTTGCATTCCAGACACGAACCCCACGGGCTTCAGAGAGGGCAATGGCAAATCTCTGCTCCTGGGGACCAACATCCACAGGCCGTGCTACAGCTGGGGTCAGCCAGCTGGAGCAGAACCACCAGTCCTGCTGGACACCAGGCTGAACCTGCAAGGAACCCACCCGGGCTGCCTTGCCGAACGCTGTCCTGGGCTGCGTGAGGCCAGGTGCCACCCGTGGGTGAAGGGCGGTTATCCCGCCCTCTGCTCAGCCCTGAGGAGGTCACAGCTGGAGCGCTGGGACCGCAGCTGGGCTACCCAGCACAGGGGATAACAACACACTTCTTCCCATTACGAGTGGACCATTCGCTTCTACCACTCCAGATCCGCAGCCCATCCCTGTACAACCGCTCTTAAGTAGGGACCTATACACTTCCTTCTTTGCAGGCATTTGAAATGTCTCTACAGAAGACAAAACCAGACAAAAATCTTTCCGTGCCTATCCACACCACGTTCCTAAGACAACACAGCTGGTTCTTAAACACGGTAGTACGTACCCTTGGTTTACTGCACATCTGGTGAACAGAAAGTTCTCCAGCCTCACTACGGAACAAAGAACTCCACCGTCATTCCCATGCTCCCTATGAAGCATCCTGAGCTCCAACACTCACTCAGTCCCTCACTCAATCTTCCCCCTGCTAATGTTCTTCCATCTAATTCCACCTCACATCACAGCACAAGCTGTCACAGCCTAGTGTACAGTCTCATCAAAGGGAACGCTGCTTGTTTGCCATCAGAATTCATTCAAAAATGAAACAATTCAACAACCATCAACCACTACTTCTCATATTACCTACAGGCAACAATGCCTGAAGAACTGGAGTGTCAGATGGCATGCAAGACATTAGAAGTTGGCTCGTAGGAATGAAAGAATTTCATGAGAGAACGGGGCTAATGACACAAGGAGCGCCATAGACATCAAAGATAACCACTGGAAGAACCGATGGGATTAATAACTCTTTTGACAAATGAAATGGATGCGACAAAAGACAGAAATTACTAATCACAAAAGAACTTGACGTGCGTGAAAACAGAGGACACTCAAAGTCCATGGCGTGTTAAATCACCACTAAGATCATCACGTCCATCTATCAGAGACAAACATGAACTTTTACTGAATACTACACGCCATACGTGTTTTGCATGTGTGTAATGGCCAGGGAGACCTGTCAGATCTATGGGGCCGGAGCTATTGTGGGGCAGATGTGCATCAGATCTATGGGGCAGGAGATGCTGTGGGGATGATATGGGTCAGATCTATGGAGCAGGAGCAGCTGTGGAGATGATGAGGGTCAGAACTATGTGGTAGGAGAAGATGTGGGACAATGTGGGTCAGATCTATGGGGCAGTTGCTGCTGTGGGGCTAATTGGGGTAAGATCTATGGGGCAGGAGCTCTTGTGGGTCAGATCTACGGAGGAGGAGCTGCTTTGGGGCTGATGTTGGTCAGATTTATGGGGCAGGAGCTGTTGTGGTGCACATGTGGGTCAGATCTATGGGGCAGGAGCTGCAGTGGGGCAGATGTAGGTCAGATCTATGGGGCAGGAGCTGCTGTGGGCCTTATTGGCGTCAGATCTATGGGGCAGAAAATGCAGTGGGGCAGATTTGCATCAGATCTATGGGGCAGGAGCTGCTGTGTGGCTGATATGGTTCATATCTATGGGCAGGAGCTGCTGTGGGGCTGATATGGGTCAGATCTACGGAGCAGGAGCAGCTTTGGTGCAGATGAGAGTCAGATCTATGGGGCAGTAGCTGCTGTGGGTCAGATCTATGGGGCAGGAGCAACTGTGGAGATGATGTGGGTCAAAACTATGTGGTAGGAGATGATGTGAGACAATGTGGGTCAGATCTATGTGGCAGGAGCTGCTGTGGAGCTGATGCGGGTCCGATCTATGGGGCAGCAGCTGCTGTAGGGCTGATTGTGGTCAGATCTATTGGGCAGGAGGTGCTCTGGTGCATATGTGTGTCAGATCTGTGGGGCAGGAGCTGCTGTGGGGCACATGTGGGTCAGATATACGGGGCAGGAGTTGCTGTGGGGTAGATGTGGGTCAGATCTATGGGGCAGGTGCTGCTGTGGGGATGTTGTGGCTCAGATCTATGGGGCAGGAGCTGCTATGGGGCATATATGGGTGAGATATATGGGGCAGGAGCTGCTACGGGGATGATTGCGCTAAGATCAATAGGGCAGGAGCTGCTGTGAGGCAGATGTGGGTCAGATTTATTGGGAAGGATCTGCTGTGGGGTAGAGGTGGGTCTGATCTATTGGGCAGAAGCTGCTGTGGGGTAGAGGTGGGTCTGATCTATTGGGCAGGAGCTGCTTTGGGGCTGATGTGGGTCAGATCTACGGAGCAGGAGCTGCTCTGGGGCACATGTGGTTCAGGTCTGTGGGGCAGGTGCTGTTGTGGGGAAGATGTGGGTCAGATCTATGGGGCAGGAGCTGATGTGGGTCAGATCTGCGGGGCAGGAGCTGCTATGGGGCACATGTGTATCAGATCTATGGGGCAGGAGCTGCTGTGGGGCGGATGTAGGTCAGATCTATGGGTCAGGAACTGCTGTGGAGCTGATGTGGGTCAGATCTATGGGGCAGGAGCTGCTGTGGTGCTGCTTGGAGTCAGATCTATGGACAGGAGCTGCTTTGGTGCACATGTGGGTCAGATCTATGGGGCAGGAGCTGCTGTGTGGCTGATATGGGTCAGATCTATGTGGCACGCGCTGCTGTGGGGTAGATGTGGGTCAGATCTATGGGGCAGGAATTGCTGTGTTGATGATGTGGGTCAGATCTATGGTGCAGGAGCTGCTATGGGGCAGATGTGGGTCAGATCTATGGGGCAGGAGCTGCAGTGGGGATGATTGCGGTAAGATCTATAGGGCAGGAGCTGCTGTGAGGCAGATGTGGGTCAGATCTATTGGGAAGGATCTGCTGTGGGGTAGAGGTGGGTCACATCAGTGAGGCAGGAGCTGCTGTGGGCAGATGTGGGTCTGATCTATGGGGCAGAAGCTGCTGTGGGTCAGATCTATGGGGCAGGAGTTGCTGTGGGGCACATGTGGGTCGGATCTATGGGTCAGGAGCTGCTGTTGGGTAGATGTGGGTCCGATCTATGGTACAGAAGCAGCTTTGGGGATGATGTGGCTAAGATATATGGGGCAGGAGCTGCTATGGGGCAGATGTGGGTGAGATATATGGGGCAGGATCTGATCTGGGAATGATTGCGGTAAGATCTATAGGGCAGGAGCTGCTGTGGGGTAGAGGTGGGTCAGATCAATGGGGCAGGACCTATGTGGGGCAGAGGGGGTTCTTATCTATTGGGCAGGAGCTGCTGTGGGGAACATGTGGGTCAGGTCTATAAGGCAGGTGCTGCTGTGGGGCTAATTGGGGTAAGATCTATGGGGCAGGAGCTGATGTGGGTCAGATCTATGGGGCAGGAGCTGCTGCGGGGCTGATGTGGGTCAGATCTATGGGGTAGAAGCTGCTATGGGGCACATGTGTATCAGATCTATGGGGCAGTAGCTGTTGTGGGGCACATGTGGGTCAGATCTATGGGCCTGGAGCTGCTGTGGGGAAGATGTAGGTCAGATCAATGGGTCAGGAGCTGCTGTGGGGCTGATTTGGGTCAGATCTATGGGGCAGGATCTCCTGTGGGGCTGATTGGCATCAGATCGATGGGACAGGAGCTGCTGTGGTGCACATGTGGGTCAGATCTATGGGGCAGGAGCTGCTCTGCGGTATATGTGGGTCAGATCTATGGGGCAGGAGCTGCTGTGGGGCTGATTTGGGTCAGATCTATGGGGCAGGAGCTGCTGTGGGTCAGATCTATGGGGCAGGAGCTGCTGTGGAGATGATGTGGGTCAGAACTATGTGGTAGGAGATGATGTGGGACAATGTGGGTCAGATCAATGGGGCAGGAACTGCTGTGTGGCTGCTAAGGGTCACATCTATGGGGCAGGAGCTGCTGTGGGGCACATGTGGTTCAGATCTATGGGGCAGGAGCTGCTGTGGAGCTGATGTCGGTCAGATCTATGGGGCAGGAGCTGCTGTAGGGCTGATTGGGTTCAGATCTATGGGGCAGGAGTTGCTGTGGGGCACACGTGGGTCAGATCCAAGGGGGAGGCGCTGCTGTGGGGTATATGTGTGTCAGATCTATGGGGCAGGAGCTGCTGTGGGGATGATGTGGCTCAGATCTATGGGGCAGGAGCTGCTGTAGGGCTGATTGGGGTCAGATCTATGGGGCAGGAGATGATTTGGGGCACATTTGTGTCAGATCTATGGGGCAGGAGTTGCTGTGGGGCACATATGGGTCAGATCCAAGGGGGAGGCGCTGCTGTGGGGTATATGTTGGTCAGATCTATAGGGCAGGAGCTGCTGTGGGGCTGATGTGGGTCAGATCTATGGGACAGGAGCTGCTGTGGGGCTGATGTTGGTCAGATCTATGTGGCAGGAGCTGCTCTGGGGCATATGTGGGTCAGATCTATGGGGCAGGAGCTGCTGTGGGGCAGATGTGGGTCAGAACAATGGGGCAGGATCTTCTGTGGGGCAGATTTTCGTCACATCTATGTGGGAGAAGATGGTTTCGGGCTGATGGGGGTTTCAACTATGCGGCAGGAGCTGCTGTGGGGCTGATGTGGGTCGTATCTTTAGGGCAGGAGCTGCTGTGGGTCAGATCTATGGGGCAGGATATGAAGTGGGGTAGATGTGGATCAGATCTATGGGGCAGGCACTGCTGTGTGTCTGATATGGGTCAGATATATGGGGCAGGAGCTGCCATGGGGCAGATCTATGGGGCAGGAGCTGCAGTGGGTCTCATGTTGTTCAGATCTATGGGGCAGGAGCTGCAGTGGGTCTCATGTTGTTCAGATCTATGGGGCAGGAGCTGCTGTGGGGCACATGTGGGTCAGATCTATGGGGGTTGAGCTGCTGTGGGGCTGATGTGGGTCAGATCTATAAGGCAGGAGCTGCTTTTGGAAAGATGTGGGTCTGATCTATGGGGCAGGAGTAGCTGTGGGGCAGATGAGGGTCAGAATTATGGGGAAGGAGCTGCTGTGGGGCTGAGGGGGGTCGGATCTATGGGGCAGGAGCTGTTGTGGGGCATATGTGTGTCAGATCTATGGGGCAGGAGCTGCTGTGGGGCTGATGTTGGTCTTATCAATGGGGCAGGAGATGCTGTGTGTGTAGGTCTATGGGGCAGAAGCTGCTGTCGGGCATATGTGAGCCAGATGTATCGTGCAGGAGCTGCTGTGGGTCAGATGTGGGTCACATCTTTGGGGCAGGAGCTGAGGTGGGTCAGAGGTGGGACTGATCTATTGGGCAGGAGCTGCTGTGGGGCTAATGTGGGTCAGATCTATAGGGAAGGTGCTGCTGTGGGGCTGATGTGGGTCACATCTATGGAGCAGGAGCTGCTGTGAGGCACATGTGGGTCGGGTCTATGGGGCAGGTACTGCTGTGGGGCTGATGTGGGTCGGATCTATGGGCCATGTGCTGCTATGGGGCCCATATGTATCAGATCTATGGGGCAGAAGCTGTTGTGGGGCACATGTGGGTCAGATCTATGGGTCAGGAGGTGCTGTGAAGTTGATGTGGGTAAGATCTATGGAGCAGGAGCTGCTGTGGCTCAGATCTATGGGGCAAGAGATGCAGTGCGGCTCATGTGGATCTGATCTATGGAGCAGGAGCTGCTATGTGGCTGATGTGGTTCAGGTCTATGGGGCAGGAGTTGCTGTGGTTCAAATCTATGGGGCAGGAGATGCTGTGGAGATGATGTGGGTCAGATATTTGGGGCAGGAGATGCTGTGGTTCAGATCTATGGGGCAGGAGCTGCTGTGGGGCTGATGTGGGTAAGATCTATTGGGCAGGAGCTGCTGTGGGGCAGATGTGATTCAGATCTATGTGGCAGGAGCTGCTGTGGGGCTGATGTGGGTCAGATCTATGGGGCAGTAGCTGCTGTGGGGCAGATGTGGGTCTGATCTATGGGGCAGGAGATGTTGTGGGTCAGATCTATGGGGCAGAAGCTGCTCTGGGGCTGATTTGGGTCAGGTTTTTGGGAAAGGTGCTGCTTTGGGGCTGATGTGGGTCAGATCTATGGGGCAGGTGGTGCTGTTGGTCTCACTGGTGTAAGATCTATGGGGCAGGAGCTGCTGTGGGACTGATGTGGGTCAGATCTATTTGTCAGGAGCTTCTCTGTGGCACATGTGGGTCAGATCTATGGGGAGGGAGCAGCTGTGGGACTGATGGTGTTTAGATCAATTGAGCAGGAGCTGCTGTCGGTCAGAACTATGGGGCAGGAGCTGCTGTGAGGCAGAGGTGGGTCAGATCTATGGGTCACGAGCTGCTGTGGGTCAGATCTATGGGGCAGGAGCTGCTGTGGGACACATGTGGTTCAGATTTATGGGTAGGTGTAGCTGTGGGGCTCATGTGGGTCAGATCTATGGGGCAGGAGCTGCTGTGTGGCTGATATGGTTCAGATCAATGGGGCAGGAGCTGGTGTGGGGCTGATGTGGGTCAGATCTATGGGGCAGGAGCTGGTGTGGGGCTGATTTGGGTCAGATCTATGGGGCAGGAGCTGCTGTGGGGCAGATCTATGGGACAGGCTCTGCTCTGGGGCACATCTGGGTAAGATCTATGGGGCAGCAGCTGCTGTGGGGTAGATGTGGGTCAGATCTATGGGGCAGGAGCTGCTGTGGGGCAGATGTAGGTCAGATCTATGGGGCAGGAGCTCTTGTGGGACTGATGAGGGTCAGACCTCAAAGGCTGGAGCTGATCTGGGTCAGATCTATGTGTCAGGAGCTGATGTGGGTCAGATCTATCGGGCAGAAGCTGTTGTGTTGCAGATATGGCTCAGATCTATGGGGCAGGACCTGCTGTGGGGTAGACGTGGGTAAGATCTATGGGGCAGGAGCTGCTGTCGGGCTGATGTGGGTCAGATCTATGGGGCAGGAGCTGCTGTGGGGCAGATGTGGGTCTGATCTATGGGGCAGGAGCTGCTGTGTGTCAGATATATGGGGCAGGAGAAGCTGTGGGTCAGATCTATGGGGCAGGAGCTGCTGTCGGGCACATGTGGTTCATATCTATTGGGAAGGAGCTGCTGTGGGGCAGATGTGGGTCATATCAATGGGGTAGCTGTTGCTGTGGGTTAGATCTATGGGGCAGAAGCTCCTTTCGGGCATATGTGAGTCAGATGTATAGCAATACCTGGCCCATAGATGTGACCCTCATCAGCCTCACAGCAGCTCCTGCCCCATAGATCTGACCAACATCAGCCCCACAGCAGCTCCTGCCCCATAGATCTGAACCACATCTGACCAACAGCAGCTCCTGCCCCATAGATCTGACTCACATATGCCCGACAGCAGCTTCTGCCCCATAGACCTAACCCACAGCATCTCCTTCCCCATTGATATGACCCTCATCAGACCCACAGCTGCTCCAGCCCAATAGATATGACCCACATATACCCCTCAGCAGGTTATGCCCCATAGATCTGACCCACATGTGCCCCACAGCAACTCCTGCCCCATAGATCTGACCCACAGCAGCTCCTGCCCCATAGATCAGACCCACATCTGCCCCACAGCAACTCCTGCCCCATAGATCTGACCCACAAGAGCCCCAAAGAAGCTCCTGCCCCATAGATCTGACTCACGCCTGCCCCACAGCTGATTTGCCTCTTAGATCTGACCCACATCAGCCCCAGAGAAGCTACTGCCCCATAGATCTGACCCCCCACAGCCTTACAGCTGATCCTGACCCAAAGATCTAACCCACAGCATCTCCTGCCCCATTGATATGACCCTCATCAGACACACAGCATCTCCTGCCCCATATATATGACCAACATCTGCCCCATAGCAGATCCTGCCCCATAGATCTGAACCACATCATCCCCAGAGCACCTTCTGCCCAATAGATCTGACCCCAATCAGCCCTACAGCAGCTCCTGCCCCATAGATCTGAACCACATCTGCCCAACTGCAGCTCCTGCCCTATAGATCAGACCCACATCTGCTTCACAGCAGCTCCTGCCCTACAGATCTGACCCACATGTGCCCCAGAGCAGCTCCTGTCCCATACATGAGCCCCACAGCAGCTCCTGCCCCATATATCTGACCCACATCTGACCCAGAGCAGCTCCTGCCCCATAGATCTGAGCAACATCATCCCCACAGCAGCGTCTCCCCATTAATCTGACCCACATGTGCCCCAGAGCATCTCCTGTCCCATAGATCTGCCCCACAGCAGCTCCTGCCCCACAGATCTGATCCACATCAGCCCCACAGCAGCTCCTGCCACATAGATCTGAGCCACAGCAGCTCCCGCCCCATAGATATGAACCATATCTGCCCCACAGCAGCTCCTGCCCCATAGATCTGACCCACATGTGCACCACAGCAGCTCCTGCCCCATCGATCTGACCCACATGTGTCCCACAACAGCTCCTGCCCCATAGATCTGATACACATGTGCCCCATAGCAGCTCCTGCCCCATAGATCTGACCCACAGCAACCCCACCGCAGCTCCTGCCCCGTAGATCTGACCCACAGCAGCTCCTGCCTCAATAGATCATACCCCAATTAGCCCCACAGCAGAACCTGTCCCATAGACCTGACCCACATGTGCCCCACAGCTGCTCCTGCTCCATAGATCTGACCCTCATCAGCCCCACAGCAGCTCCTGCCCAATAGATCAGTCCCACCTCTACCCCACAGCAGATCCTTCCCAATAGATCTGACCCACATCTGCCTCACAGCAGCTCCTGCCCTATAGATCTTACTGCAATCAGCCCCACAGCATTTCCTGCCCCATAGATCTGACCCATATGTGCCCCACAGCAACTCTGGCCCCATAGATCTGACCCACATGTGCCCCACAGCAGCTCCTGCCTGTCACGGGGTTCTCTCTAGAGCTCACTCCGGGACAGGGGCACAAAACCCGGGGCAGCAGGAACAAAAGCCCCCTCCCCCCCTTTTCTCTAGCGGCAGGGTACGGTAGAGTGCGGCGCGGCCCGGCCCGGCCCGGCCACGTGCGTTTCAGAAGAGGGGAAGGGAAGGGAGATTGCGATTAGGTCTAACAAAAAATAAGGGAGGAAAAAGGTGATCTGAGAACGAATGGCAGTTTAATAACCTAATAACACTAAACAACAACAAGAGAGTTTCAACAAAGAGAATACCAAGTCCCAAATCTCACCGATGGGGCTGTGGAAGGCAGGAAGCTCTGACCACGTTGTCTCCTCGCAGGGAGCCGGTCCAGCAACGCCGTCCCCTTCCTCACTTCCCATCCGGTGCCCCACCCCACATGCTCATTAAGGCAGTTCACAGAAAAAAAACTTGTCCCCTTTACTCCCATTATGAAGCATGGTGTTCTGATGTGGAATACCAACACCAACCAAATTGCAAAACCATAACACTGCCCCATAGATCAGACCCACATCTGCCCCACAGCAACTCCTGCCCCATAGATCTGACCCACATGTGCCCCACAGCAGCTCCTGCCCCATAGATCTGACACACATATACCCCAGAGCTGGTCCTGCACAATAGATCTGACCCCAATCAGCCCTACAGCAGCTCCTACCCCATATATCTTACCCACAGCAGCTCCACAGCAACTCCTGCCCCATAGATCTGATCCACATGTGCCCCACAGCAGCTCATGCCCCATAGATCTGACTCACATGTGCACCAGAGCAGCTCCTGCCCCATAGATCTGATACACATGTGCCCCATAGCAGCTCCTGCCCCATAGATCTGACCCACAGCAACCCCACAGCAGCTCCTGCCCCGTAGATCTGACCCACAGCAGCTTCTGCCTCAATAGATCATACCCCAATTAGCCCCACAGCAGAACCTGTCCCATAGACCTGACCCACATGTGCCCCACAGCTGCTCCTGCTCCATAGATCTGACACACATATACCCCAGAGCTGGTCCTGCACAATAGATCTGACCCCAGTCAGCCCTACAGCAGCTCCTACCCCATATATCTTACCCACAGCAGCTCCACAGCAACTCCTGCCCCATAGATCTGACCCACATCTGCCCCACAGCTGCTCATGCCCCATAGATCAGACCCACATCTGCCCCACAGAAGCTCCTGCCCCATAGATCTGACTCACATTTGCACCAGAGCAGCTCCTGCCCCAAAGATCTGATCCACATGTGCCCCACTGCATCTCCTGCCCCATACATCTGACCCACAACAGATCCTGCCCCATAGATCAGACCGACATCTGCCCCACAGCAGATCCTGCCCAATTGATCTATCCCCCATCAGCCCCACAGCAGCTCCAGCACCATAGATCTGACCCACATCTGCCCCACAGCAGCTCCTGCCCCATAGATCTGACCCCCCTCAGCCCCACAGCAGCTCCTGCCCCATAGATCTGATCCACATCTACCCACCTTTGAAGTACTTTGGTCCTTCTCTGCCAGTCGATCGCCGCAGCATCTGGTTGTCTCCTGCTCAACACTCTGTCCTACATCCCTCCTACACAGGCCAGAAACCAAGGCACAGAAAGTATAAGGGATCCCCAAGGGTCTGAGGCATCTTCCCTGCTGGAACAGCAATGGAGGACACAAGACCACAAGAAGCCAGATTCAGGCAGAGAAGCTTGAGGGTGCAGCCATCTGCATTAAGGTTGCTATGGTTTGGCGTTGCAAATACTACTCTGCCTGACTGGGGCAGGGCAGGCTTACGCAAGTGTTTAAGCAGACGTCTTTCTGGTCCTGTAGGAAGCAGCAGGTCTGAATTAAAAGGAGCAATGAGGCAAGGAGTGCCCTGAGCTTGTTTCCTGTCATGGTTTAATAATTTTGTAATTTTTGCTATCAGTATTCCACATCATAACATCATATTAAGCATGAATAATTTTACTGAATCTGCAACTTACAGAAGAAGACTACATCTCCCAGGGAACAACACGATAGGTCACGGGACCTGGACTCTATATTAACTCTGTCGCAGAACAGACTGACGTCTTTCGAGTTTTGGCGTTCAGGGGAGTGTGTGGAAGCCTTCAGCCGTTCGCCTAGATTTACAGTAGGCCTCTCGGTTACGGGACTCATTCTCTTTCCTATTTTGCTTGATTCGTTAGCTCAATTTCAATTATATTGTATTATATTGTGTTATCCTGTATTTCGATATAGTATTTAGTAAATAAGTGTGCCTCCTTAGATCGTTGCCGCTGTTTTCTTTTCCTAATTAATTTTTTTCCTTTCGGCCTAGGGCCCCTCCGGGGCCTACGGCCCCCTGTCACGGACGCAGGTGGATTTTTAGTTCAAACCGTGACAGATTTTGGTGGAGAATGCGGGCAAATTGAGTTGCTGTTTTTCTGTGTTTTCTTCTGTTGCTCTTTTAGCTTTTAACAGAGCTACGAGTTTTTTTTCCCTGTTAAGGAGCTATCTCGTGTTTGCGATTCTGCACCTGCGAGCTTGACCTTGAAAGTCCAGGCGGACTGCCAATACTCCGGTATATTTTATAAACACTGCTGAGCTTTGTTTTCTTTTACTTTTTTCTCTCTATTGAGGAAAAAAAAATGTTTTCTCTACTAAATTTGTTTTACCAGGGACTGTGTGCCATTGGTTCCTTTTTTGAGACGCTCCGAACATATTGGGCCATGTTTAAGCTAGCCACTTTTTCTTATGGAGCTATACAATTGTATAATGGATTGAAAGCATGGTTAGCAATGCTCACTTCGTATCTGTATACAGCTCCAGAGGGAGCAACTAATGCAACTAATTATACAGAAATGGTGATTTTTAAGCGTGCTCCTCTTTCTTTCTATGAATCCTTTATGCAGTTTTTGAATGATCAGTGGGTCACACTCTTAATCTCCCTGATCTTATTGTTGATTATTGTAATAATCTCACTCAGTATCTGGATTTATAACATCCGGAGGAAGTCTTCCCTAGAACCAGAGAATACTGAGTGGCAGGGAGTGTGGAGAGGCTTTGAAGAGATTCTCAAAGGACAGACATCTTCAGTGTTATGGAGCTTCACTCCTGAACACTTGAAGAATCCTGAGAGTTTGATTGCATATTTGAGGCAGGAATGTTGTGGCTCAGGCAGATCTCAGGAGGCACAAATGATTTTGGGCCTAGCTAATGCTTATCGGGCCTTAGTCAATACCATTCCTGAGAGGGAAGTTTTAGAAGCTGAGAGAGAGAGTCTCAGGGCCGAGAAGGAGAGTCTTAGAGCTGAGGCAGAAAAACTTTGGACTGAGAAGGTAGAGAGAGAAAAAGCTTTTGAAGCTGAGAGAAAAGATCTCCTGTACCAACGAGACTCAATCTGGTACGAGAAAGAGAGTCTTAGAGCTGACGCAGAAAAACTTTGGGATGAGAAGGTAGAGAGAGAAAAAGTTTTTGAAGCTGAGAGAAAAGATCTCCTGTACCAACGAGACTCAATCTGGTACGAGAAAGAGAATCTTAGAGCTGACGCAGGAAAACTTTGGGATGAGAAAAGGTCCCTGCAATCCCAACTCAACACTCTCCAGTCCGAGCACGGCGCCCTCCAGTCCGAGCACGACACTCTCCAGTCCGAGCACGGCGCCCTCCAGTCCGAGCATGACACTCTCCAGACTGAGCGCGATGCCCTCCGGTCCGAGCACGACACTCTCCAGTCCGAGCACAGCGCCCTCCGGTCCGAGCACGACACTCTCCAGTCCGAGCACAGCGCCCTCCGGTCCGAGCACGACACTCTCCAGTCCGAGCACGGTGCCCTCCGGTCCGAGTACAACACTCTCCAGACTGAGCGCGATGCCCTCCGGACCGAGCACAATGCCCTCCAGACCGAGCACAACACTCTCCAGTCCAAGTATGACGCCGTCCAGTCTGAGTGCGGCACCCTTCAGGCCAAGCATGATGCCTTCCAATCCAACTGTGATGCCCTCCAGTCCGAGCACAACACTCTTCAGTCTGTGCATAATGCCCTCCGGTCCGAGCATAACGCTCTTCAGACTGAGCACAATGCCCTTCGGACCGAGCACAACACTCTTCAGTCCGAGCATAACACTCTTCAGACCGAGCACAATGCCCTCCAGACCAAGCTCAACACTCTCCAGACTGAGCGCGATGCCCTCCGGTCCGAGCATGACACTCTCCAGACTGAGCGCGATGCCCTCCGGTCCGAGCACGACACTCTCCAGTCTGAACACAAAGACCTCCAGTCCAGGTACGACAATCTCCGGGCAGCGCGCAGCGCCCTCCTGTGTAAGCACAACGCTCTCCAGTCTGAGCACGACGCCCTCCAGTCTAGTTATAACGTCCTCAGGGCAGAATGCGACACCCTCAAGTCTGAACCGTATGTACTCCAACTTAACCAACCACCGGGGGCACCAGATACAATGTTGGTTGCCCCTGTAAGAGGGCGAAAAACAAAACGAGTTTCAACTCAGATAGAGAAAATGCAGAAGGAGTTAGAAGAGCGGAGGGAGTTAGGAGAGCAGGACTCAGGAGAGCAGGGGGACTCAGGAGAGCAGGGGGACTCGGGAGGTCAGGGGGACTCAGGAGAGCAGGAGGAGTCAGAAGACCAGAGGAAGTCGGCGGAGCAGAGGTTGTTAGAGCAGTATAAGAAGATGTTAGAGGAGGAGAAGAAGTCAGAGGAGCAGAGAAAGTTAGGAGAGAGAAAGTTAGGAGAGAGGAAAAAGGAGGAAGGTCGCCTGGAGGAAATAACACAAGCGTCAGAGTCAGGGTCAGAGTCAGACGAGGAGCCAAAAGCTAGATTTTCTTTACGAGAATTTCTCGAGTCCAAACTTATAGATGGGGCAGCCTCATCAACACAGCTGCCAACATCAACACCTGGGACTCTTGATAGAGCAAAAGGTGAGCAAAGTATTACGACCATTATTGATCGATCTTTTAAACTGAGTGAAATTCGAGATCTGAGAAAGGATTTCACACGTCAGCCAAAAGAAAATATGGTCACTTGGTTACTTCGCTGCTGGGACAATGGTGCCAACAGTGCGTGGCTCGATGGCAGTGAAGCTCGCCAACTGGGTAGCATTTCCAGGGACTCACGTGTGGACAGAGGTATAGGCACATGCCAAAATCGGTCCTACACCCTCTGGAAGCGGATGTTGATAGCGGTAAGAGATAGATTCCCCTTTAAACGGGACTTGGAGCCTGAGAAAAAGAAATGGACTGATATGGAGAAAGGTATCCAATTTTTGAGAGAAAGGGCTCTGGTGGAAATGCTCTACAGCCCCCAGTTCAATCGTAACAATCCAAACCAATTACATGATCCTGAAGCAGTCCACGTTCCACGACAAATGTGGCGTGACTTTACAAAGGCAGCTCCAGAAAAGCATGCCAGTGCACTTGCATTGGTATATGGCAAAGGGGAAAGAAAGCCCCCTGTAAATGAGCTAATTAGCAGACTTCAGGAGCTTGAATTATTTATAAGCGCTACAGAAGTTAAGCTTTATACTTCAGCCATTGTCCAAATGGGAAAAAAAATAGTGGAAAGGTTAGACAAAGTGGAGGAAACACAAAGTGATATTATTGACAAATTGGCTAATGTGCCTGATGTAGATGAATCCACGGTGGTACCAGATGATGGAAACCAGGATTTCCACGATCGCCTATTGAGAGAGCTAAACAACATGAGTTCCTCTCGACCTGTATCATCGAAAATCTCAACCATAAAAAAGAGACGTCCTCGTATTCAAGCAAATGACAACGATAAGACACCTCGTATTCAAGCAAACGACAATGATAAGACCATACGTTTTGCTTTGTTGTATTTCTTGAGTAATCATGGGGAGGATATAAAGAAGTGGTATAACTCATCCACTTCTGCACTTCAGGCACGAGTGAAAGAATTACAATCCAAAACAACCACCAAGGTGAACTCTTCCAAACGGGGGAAAGTTCCAGTTGCTGCAAGCCGCCGAGGTAAACAATAGAGGGGCCCTGCCCCCAGCCAGGGGGGGGAAAGGGACAATAGAGTATACTGGACTGTGTGGATTAAGTGGCCTGGCACATCTCGACCACAGAAATATAAAGCCTTGGTGGACACTGGTGCACAATGCACCCTAATGCCCTCAAGTCACCAAGGGACACAACCAATATATATCCATGGAGTGACTGGGGGTTCCCAAGAATTGACTATGTTGGAGGCCGAAATAAGCCTCACTGGTAAAAACTGGCAGAGACACCCTATTGTGACTGGTCCAGAGGCTCCATGTATACTGGGAATCGATTACCTTAGGATGGAATATTTCAAGGATCCCAAGGGGTATCGATGGGCCTTTGGGATAGCTGCTGTAAACACAAATGGTGTTAAGCAGCTGTCAACTTTACCTGGTCTGTCAGATGATCCTTCTGTTGTGGGGTTGCTCCAGGTAAAAGACCAAGAGGTACCAATTGCCACCAAAGTGGTTCACAGACGGCAGTACCGCACCAATAGGGACTCATTGCTCCCCATTCACAAGCTAATTCGCCAATTAGAAAATCAGGGAGTGATTAGCAAAACGCACTCGCCTTTTAACAGCCCCATATGGCCAGTGCGTAAAACCAGTGGGGAATGGAGGCTGACGGTAGATTACCGTGGCCTGAATGAAGTTACACCTCCATTAAGTGCTGCTGTACCAGACATGCTAGAACTCCAGTATGAACTGGAGTCAAAAGAAGCTAGGTGGTATGCCACCATTGATATTGCTAATGCCTTCTTTTCCATCCCATTGGCTGCAAAATGTAGGCCACAGTTTGCTTTTACCTGGAGAGGTATTCAGTATACCTGGAACCGTTTACCCCAGGGGTGGAAGCACAGCCCAACAATTTGCCATGGATTGATCCAAGCTGTTTTGGAACAGGGTAATGCTCCTGAGCACTTGCAGTATATTGATGACATTGTGGTGTGGGGCCATACAGCAGCAGAGGTTTCCAAGAAAGGGAAACAGATAATCCAAATTCTTTTGAAAGCTGGTTTTGCCATTAAGCGCAGCAAGGTGAAGGGGCCTGCCCAGGAAATCCAGTTCTTAGGCATAAAATGGCAAGATGGACGTCGTCACATCCCAGCAGATGTGATTGACAAAATCACTGCTATGTCTCCGCCCACAAATAAAACAGAGACCCAATCTTTTCTGGGAGTAGTGGGCTTTTGGAGAATGCATGTCCCAAACTACAGCCACATAGTGAGCCCTCTCTATCAGGTAACACGGAAGAAGAATAATTTCTCATGGGGTCCTGAGCAGCAGCAGGCTTTTGAGCAGATAAAACAAGAAATAGCCCGTGCCGTGGCCTTGGGGCCAGTACGGACGGGACAGGATGTGAAGAACATCCTCTACACTGCTGCTGGAGAGAAAGGTCCCACCTGGAGTTTGTGGCAAAGAGCCTCAGGAGAGACCCGAGGCCGACCCCTAGGATTTTGGAGTCGAGCATATAAAGGGTCTGAGGAGCGCTACACTCCAACTGAGAAGGAGATCTTAGCCGTGTATGAGGGGGTTCGGGCTGCTTCTGAAGTAGTTGGGACAGAGGTTCAGCTTCTTCTAGCACCTCGCTTGCCAGTAATAAACTGGATGTTTAAAGGACAGGTTCCCTCCACCCATCATGCTACTGATGCCACTTGGAGTAAGTGGATTTCATTAATTACTCAACGAGCTCGAATGGGAAAACTCAGCCGTCCTGGAATTCTAGAAGTGATCATGGACTGGCCTGAGAGTAAAAAAATTGAAACACCACCTACAGAAGAGGTATCACGTGCTAAAGAGGCACCACCATACAATGAGCTACCAGAAAACGAAAAGAAATTTGCCCTATTCACAGACGGATCATGTCGTATTGTAGGGAAGCATCGCAGATGGAAAGCTGCTGTATGGAGCCCCACACGACAAGTTGCAGAGGCCACCGAAGGTAAAGGAGAATCAAGTCAATTCGCAGAGGTAAAGGCTGTTCAGCTGGCTTTAGATGTGGCTGAACGGGAGAGGTGGCCAATGCTTCATCTTTATACTGATTCATGGATGGTGGCAAATGCCTTATGGGGGTGGTTGCAACAGTGGGAAGATGATAATTGGCAACGAAAGGGTAAACCTGTTTGGGCTGCTGAACTGTGGAAAGACATTGCTGCCCGAATAAGGAACATTGTTGTAAAGGTGCGCCATGTAGATGCTCATGTGCCTAAAAGTAAGGCTACTGAAGAACATAAAAATAACCATCAGGTTGATCGAGCTGCCAAAATTGAGGTGGCTCAAATAGACTTGGACTGGCAGAACAAGGGTGAATTATTCCTAGCTCGGTGGGCCCATGAGACTTCAGGTCATCAAGGAAGGGATGCAACATATAAGTGGGCCAGAGACCGAGGGGTGGACTTAACTATGGACGCTATTGCTCAAGTTATTCATGATTGTGAAACATGCGCCATAATTAAACAAGCCAAGAGGATGAAACCTATTTGGGGGGAAGGGCGATGGCAAAAGTATAAATATGGAGAGGCATGGCAGGTTGATTATATCACCTTGCCACGATCTCGCAATGGTAAGCGTTATGTACTCACCATGGTGGAGGCAACCACTGGGTGGCTCGAAACATACGCAGTACCCCATGCTACCGCCCGAAACACCATATTAGGGTTGGAAAAGCAAACCCTGTGGCGGCATGGCACTCCGGAAAGAATTGAATCAGATAATGGGACCCATTTTAAAAATTCCCTTGTAACCACTTGGGCCAAAAATCATGGCATCGAGTGGATTTACCATATTCCCTATCATGCACCAGCTTCTGGTAAGATTGAACGATTCAATGGGTTATTGAAAACTATGTTGAAAGCAATGGGTGGCGGAACGTATAAAAATTGGGAGAACCATTTAGCAGAAGCCACCTGGTTGGTCAACACTCGAGGATCTAGTAATCGTAATGGTCCTAACCAATCCAGCTCCCTACGTACCGTGGAGGGAGATAAGGTTCCTGTAGTACACATAAAGAGTGTGTTGGGAAAAACAGTTTGGGTCCTTCCAGCGTCTGGAAAGGGCAAACCTCTCCGGGGTACTGTCTTTGCCCAGGGACCTGGGTGCACATGGTGGGTGATGGACAAAAATGGGAATGTTCAATGTGTACCACAAGGGAATTTGATGTTGGGGGAGTGCAGCCAATGATTTTCCTGTAAATATATAGGTAGAGTCTCAGAAAATATTTCAATTAGGTACAGAATAGTTCAATTACGTATAAGACTTAAGATAGAGTGGATTAATGTTAAGGAAACACTTTTTCTCTATATACCTTAATTAGGCATTCTGTAAGCAAGTTTTCCATCTGGACTCTATATCCTGCACTGGCCATGCATGTGTAGAGCACACATGGAAAGAAGTATAAGTCAAAAGGAAATCTGCTGTGGTGGCTGGGAAAGGATGAGTGCACCTTGATGTGGGGGACGCCCTACTAGCGCTGCATTTCCCCTCTACCGCTGACATGTTTTCCTTTTTCTGGCAGTTTTGCCATTTTCTCAAAATTAATAAATAGTAGGTTAGGTTATAGAGTTTTGTTCTCAACTTAGGGATTTGTATGGAATAAATATAAATTGTTGAGAAAAATAAGGTTGCTGATTATTCACAATTATACATATGAGTGTGTATGTATGTATAAACATAATGTAATGATGTAGAATAAGGGGTGGAATGTCATGGTTTAATAATTTTGTAATTTTTGCTATCAGTATTCCACATCATAACATCATATTAAGCATGAATAATTTTACTGAATCTGCAACTTACAGAAGAAGACTACATCTCCCAGGGAACAACACGATAGGTCACGGGACCTGGACTCTATATTAACTCTGTCGCAGAACAGACTGACGTCTTTCGAGTTCTGGCGTTCAGGGGAGTGTGTGGAAGCCTTCAGCCGTTCGCCTAGATTTACAGTAGGCCTCTCGGTTACGGGACTCATTCTCTTTCCTATTTTGCTTGATTCGTTAGCTCAATTTCAATTATATTGTATTATATTGTGTTATCCTGTATTTCGATATAGTATTTAGTAAATAAGTGTGCCTCCTTAGATCGTTGCCGCTGTTTTCTTTTCCTAATTAATTTTTTTCCTTTCGGCCTAGGGCCCCTCCGGGGCCTACGGCCCCCTGTCACGGACGCAGGTGGATTTTTAGTTCAAACCGTGACATTTCCTAAATAGAAGGCAGTGTGGGACAATTTGAGGAACAGGAATTCAACTACTGTAATGCAGAGCACTATTTTTGTCGCCTTCCAGCAGTCACCGATTAATGGAAGATTCTTGTCCTTCCCAGACTCCACTGTTGGTAACTCACATCTACAGCCTCTCTGGGCAGCCTGTGCCATTGCCTCACCACCCTCTGTCTGAAAAAGTTTCCCCCTAGTATCTAACCTAACATGTAGCCTAATTCTCCTCTCTTTATTCACAGGAGATGTGCTCTAGACCTCTAATTATCATTCTGACCTTCCTCTGGAGCTAATCCAGAAGCTCTGCACTTTTCTTGTGCTGTGGGCTCCAGATCTGGACACAGTACTGCAGATGGGGACTCATGAAGGCAGAGTGAAGGGGAGCAAGAGCCTACTTCTCCATGCTGCCACTTCTCTGTGGATACAGTTGGTCTTCCAGACTGCAAGCACACACTGCTGGTTCATGTCCATCTTTTTGTCCACCAGAACCTCCAAATCGTTCTCCACATTTCTTCCATGAGGAACAGCTCCATGATCTTCCCAGGCACAGAGGTAAGGCTCACTGGCCTGTAGTTTCCCATGTGATTTCCTTCCTGCCTTTCTAAAAACTGGGAGTGATGTTTCCCTTTTCCAGTCCCCAGGGACTTCTCCTGCCTTCTTCTGACAGCCATGACTTTTCAAATACGGTGGAGAATGGCTGGGTGAGCGTATCAACCAGCTCCCTCATGACTCTGGGAAGCACGTCATCCTGCCCCATGGACTTGGACATATCCAGTCTTATGAGGAGGTCTTGGACTTGCTCGTCTCTTACAGTAGGAAGGATTTTGCTCCCCTGGTGTCCACCTAAATGTTCAGAGACATGAGTGTCATTCACTTTCTAGGCTCTTCTTGTGGCTCCTTAAAGTCCAAGAAGTCTCATTTTCAGCTCTCCTTACGCTTTTACCACACAAAGTAACCTGTTCCAGTTGCTTTCTCTTGTGGAAGGACAAAGGAGATTGACAGTGCACCATAAGTCAGAATATAAACTGCTGCTATACAGAAAATATTTCTGATTTCTTCAGTATTTGTCTGGAAGACAAAGCTCATAGAAAAATGTTCTAAAGTGTGAAGAACGAGCCCCTTTCAGGACTGAAAATGACTTCTGCTTTAGATGAATAACATGAATGTCTTACAGGCAAAAAATACTAATCTGGAAAATATGAAATAGGAGTCAGAAAAGTTCCTGATGAGCTGCACATGAAGAGTATGGCAGAGTTTCCTTAGGGTAACCATCTTCTTTATTACCCTACAGGAATGGGTAACAAGGGCAGGAGTATGGTTCATCATTCCCTTCTTAGTTTGATGGCAGCTCCCTCTTTGTGCTGGGAAGGTAAATAATGATGGGAGAGACCCCTGGGTTTTGGTGGGACATGAAATATCTGTGGTCACAGCAGGTATGTGTCAGCTGTCACAAGGCAGACATACACAGGTAATGCAGGGTAAATTAAACGAGAGCCTGTACAATGAATATGATTAAAAACTGTGTAATAACAGCTCAACAAGAAAACCACTTGAAAGAAAGCAGGGGATCTGGCAGTGTGAATATATGCTAATTATAGAATGGATATTTGGCTGACGTCAGTAAGAATGTGCAATGTGTAATTTTTATGTGTCAGATAAGTACAATAGGCTGTTTTCTATGTTTAAGAAACCCTGACACTTGGGTCTCCAGGCTGTCTCCCCAAGTTATTCCCTAGTGTGCTTCACAACACTAAGAATGTGGAACTGGATCATTCTCTTAGCCCTCTTGCGTTGCTAAGTGTGAGATCCTCTGTTCAGAATTGGATTAGCTATCAATGAGTGATGCACAGATGCTATGGCAGACCCACAGTCCTTCCACTTCTGCCCTCCTACTGCTGACCTGTGAGCGCAGATGTACTGTTCTATAAGATGCTTTAGAGAGCTCAGGCTTAGCCAGTTGCTGCACCCACAGAAAGGCAGAGGGAAGGGCTGAAAGTCTGTGGTGACAAAGCTGGGCTGCTGAGGGGCTGATTTTCAGTTCTGTCACAGAAATCCCAGGGCCATTTGCAGTCCTTCAGGCAACTGCCCATTTGTAATAGGCTGACAAACTTGTCTTGTGCGTCACATCTGTTCAGGCTGCAGAATTCTTGGAGCAGGGTTCATTTCCTATGGAGAAAACCTCACTCTGTTTGGGTCTCTCCCTTTCTACAAAGAAAGGAAAATGACAGCAATCAAAATGATAAACACAAACATAGGACATTGCTTAGTTAGGATGTGTTTAACAGTCAACAGCAGTGTAACACTTATTCCTCAGGCAAAGAAAATAAGAAAACGAGCCATCTGGGCTTGTCTCTTCCCAGTTTTGAATGAGGCAACAGCATTAATCTTTTATTCCCTCCATTTTGGGCCTGGTAAACTTGGAGTTCTGAGAGATGTGGTTTTTGGTGAATAGATGTGGCCTTCAGTATTCTCCTTTTACTCCAAAGTCTGAATCTCTGCATTCCCCCATATCACATTAATGCTTTCTTTCCCCCTCCCCCCTCCCAATAAATAAATAAATAAATAAAAACAAAAATTAATAATAATAAAAAAGCAAGCTCTCAGCTTATGAAGAAATAGCTGACAACAACCTTCTGGACAAAGCGTTTTTATGGAGTACAGTTCATATTTATAGGGAAAAAAGATCCAGAACTTTGTGCTCTGTAGTCTCCCAGTACCATATCCCACACATGCTAACACACCCTTAGGACAAAGATTACAACTGGAAATAATGATGTGGCAGTTATCCTCCACCCTGATAAAACTTCATCCATTGATGAAAAAGGTGTGTTCCACAACCTAGTGCCCATGCCATGTGGTTCGTATCAGTGGGAGAAAGTAAGGGGGAAAGCTAGAAGGTACTGTTCACATTAAGGAAATACAAGAGAAGATTTTTTTTGTTTTCCTGCACAGAGGTTGCCTTGCTTAAGCTTTATTCTGCTATGGAGGAAATGCATACACTTTTCTTCCTCATTTTCCCTTGCTAACAGAGGGAAAAGTCTGACAAGAAGAGTTATTGTCACCTTCCTCATCCTTACTACTTGCTGACACTGGAGAAGAAAATCCTCTGGGGACTACATGGCTTTGTTTCTTGGCTGTCTACTGTGCAGTTGTCCCTTCTCTTCACTTTCTCATTTCCTTAAGGTAACATCAAGCTGATGTGTGCAGCCCACCAATAAAAGTCTGTGGAAGTAAGCCTTTCTCAGGAGGTGCTGTGCTACTGTCCTCACTCATTTGCAAAGTTCCCTCTCCATTCTTTAGCATAATCTCCAGGTGGGAATGGCAGGAGGCAGTTACAGAAGGAACTGCCAGACCCCAAAGCAGAGCTGGTGCAGGAGGGTACCACACAGCCATGACTTCAGGTTGGGAACTCAGAAGACCATCATACTTGAGCAAGGAAGAGTCCCTTTAAATAATGAGATGTGCAGAAACACCAATGAGTAGAGAAATAAAAAATCTAGCCTTTTCAGTTTATCATATTGGCTTATAAGTTGTGAGAAATCTATGCTAGTTCTTTGAGAGGGACAGATTTTGTTTCTCTACTTTTCAGCTTACATTTGCACCACTGAGTTACTGATGGAAAAGGAATGTTACCTATAACAAAGATAAGCTTTATCTACTGATTGCTTTAAATAAACCCTCATTCCTTTCAGCTTTCACAGCTTGTAGTCTGTTAATCCCGTCAATCATTGACTTTAAATGTAGGAAATATGTAGTAAATGCATGTCAAGCTCTCTCAGTGTGTGTCAGAGAATCCAGCCACAAGCCTAAGAACAAGTAGGGGCCCTAGCCTTAAAAGAAACTGGGGGTGGGGAGTCAAACCACATTTGGGCCACCACCACAATAAATAAAATCCAGGCAAAATATGGGTGAACCATGGGCTGACAGATCAGCCTCAAAGGGTTAAAGTAAAGGGGTCAGCCAGGTTGGATGGCCCTGTTCTAACCTGACCTGCTGGGTAGCAGCGCTCCCATGGCAGGGGTTGGGTGGGCCCTGAGGTCCCTTCCAACCCAACTATTCTGTGGTTCTATGATCCTTGAGAGCCCCTTCCAAATCGGGATATTCCGTGATTCAATCTCGTGTGCTGAGCGCTCCCTCTGCTGGCACACACACATAGCTGGATTTTTCCCTACTCAGGCTGGGAAAAAAACGTGCCAGTGGAGCTGATGAAATGAAAGAGGTCATCGAAACAGAGCCCGTGGGGACTTGAAGGCTGAGCTTACCTTTTCTTCTTGGTACAGTTAGCGATCAGCGTCGTTCATTACCTTCAGCACCATGCAGATAGCGCCTGTATTTTACACAGGCCTTAGAGCTGGTTTTCTTATTAACTGGAACGGCCAGTAAAAGAATCTGAAGTTTTTCTTCAGTTTCTGATAACAGGGCAACAAGTTTGTTTAGTCACTTCTTTTTTACAAAAGCTGTGACCTGAGGAACGGATTTATAAGCAGAGCATTTCTACACTCATGTAAAAATCCTGTGGAATGCAAATGTCCAGAAGAATTTTAGCACCCACTGTGGGGTTTGTCCTTCCAGTGCAGAGCAGACTGGCACATTGTTCAGCCTTGTCTGTTTAGAGCATAAAGTCCAAGAATGGCACCACATGAAAGTTTGTAATGCAAGGATCAAGTACCCCTCATAGTCAGCACCATCAGCTCCCACAATATCCCACAGCACAGCACTGAGGACCTGAGTGGAAGGTGGTGGGATACCTGTCTATGTTCCTATGATGCTGCCTCTAGGACACATGCTCATCCCTGGATAAGCAGTATAGCAAAAACACAACATCAGAAAACAAAGATTCCATCTTTCTGTTTTTCCTTGTCTATTGCTACTGAATTTCTTGTTCCATTGGGCTCGAATCCATAATGGCTTATATATGGATATGACAGTCCTGTCCTCTCTCCCCTCTAAACATGTGTACAACCACACAAGCAGCCAGACACAGCCCTGACACAGTTGCCATTCACAATCACTATCCCCCAGGGCAGCACAGTAAGCTTTCATCCCACAGGATGAACTACTGCTTTAATGGAGAGGGGAAAACACAGGGGGCAGCCAGAGACAGCTTTGTTCTGCTCTGGATGCATCTCCAGCAAAATCACGTTCAGTTAGGTGGCATACATCTCACAGTAACAGAGGGCAGTTAGCTATCTGCAGAAAAGGTGAAAACCAAAAGAAGTATTATCCACAAAACATAAAGAAATACTGTTATATGTCTTCTCTTTGAGTCATTATACACAGTCATTACAGAAAAAATGTTCTCCTTGCTGGGCATTGCAGCAGGATTTAGTTACGTCTTCTCTTAGAGATCCACATCTTATTCATGCTTACACCATGTCAAGTCAAAATGAGGACGGGCATTTTGTAGATGCGTGGTATGAGAGGCCAATATTCTGTTAGTAATGCTTTCCTCCCAAGGTTTGAAGGCAGCACCTTTTCCAGCCTCATTTCAAATACTGCATCACATTTAAATCCCAGCTTTCCTAACACAGATGCAATGTTAGGAAGCCATGTGAGGAAAGACAGGGATGGCTTTAAGTCTCTAAATAAGAAGAAAGAGAATCATCATCAAGGAGGCTGACTGACTGAAAAAGAATGTGCTTTTCCAGGCCATTTCTGAAGGTACAGCTGAGGGCTAACCCATGACAGTTACTTTACTTGTTGAATAACATTTTTATGTATGTGTTTTATGTTTTGCTTTTTGTCACTTTGCCTCATGTTTAATTGCTCTGTTCCAAAGTTTTGCTGAAGGGAACTGAGGAATGATTTGAATGGCAGTAAATGTGGATATCACAGATCCAAAACATGGCCAGAACTCAACATTGTAAAAGCTGCGATTTGACCCTCGCTCAACAAATACTTTGTACATTTAAACAGGCAAAAAAAGAACCAGCTTTCAACTGAGATGAAACCACAGATCAGAGATGAACATTTCATTAAATACTGGACAAAGCAGTAGAAACTCTTGCTCTCTTCTTGTTTGCAGATCATGAGAGTTCAGAAAAGCCCATGGAATTATATCTGATTTATAATCTGATTTATAAGCAGCACTGCATTGAGACAAGATGGGGATGAAAGGACAGAGCACAGCTCTGGTGAAAAGGGCTGGGCATCACCTTGGGGTGATCATTGTGACTCCATGTTGGGAGTGGCCGAAGCCCCCATCACAAACACGTGCCATCACAATGACACCCCATCAGAACCCCCAGGGTGTTCAGAAGGATTTCACTTGCCGAGTGGCACAGCGAAAACCGCTTTGTCGCAGAAATGTCTGCAAGGACAAACTTCAATTGGACTGAGCAAAGACGCTCCCACCCTGCAAGAGGTGGTCAAGGATCGGCTCGTGATGCTGCTCACTCCCATGTCCGTCTTTAGCAATTGAAAATCTCCTGTACCTTGCTGTCTTTCAAGCGCAAGGTGATAACAACTGACTCTTCTCCTTTGCCTTTTGCAGCCTCTCGTCAACTGGAACCCAGACTTCGGAGGAGAGAGCTCTCGGCTCCTCGAGCAGCGCAGGCCGAGATCTGCCCGGAGAAGGAGAGCCGAGACGGGCCCCTGCTGCTGCTCCTGCTGCTGCTGCTGCTCCTGCTCCCGCAGGGGCTGCCTGCAGGCAGCGGGTCCGGCAGCCGGCACCCAGGCGGCTGCAGCCAGGGGACCCCGGCCTCCCAAGCACCGAAGGAGAAACCGCAGCCGACGCCGAGCTCGAGCCTCTCACAGCCGGCCAATGCGTGCTGCAGCAGCTTGGGGAATGAACCAGCCTCTGGACCCGTCCCTGCTGCCACCAAACAGCGGCTGGAGCCCTGGAGACAGTTCTACTTCCTTGTCGTTCACCGCTTCATCTTACATGGGAGACAGCTTGCCACGCAACCCAGCGCTGCAGGAACTTCCCTGGCGCCCAAGAGAGCAAGAGCAGCGTGCTCCTGAGGCCGGCCTGCTTTTCCACTCCTTATCGCTCACGGTGAACATACAGCATGAAGTCACGGTGATGCCAGAGGAGTGGGAGCCTTGGGAGGACCCGCAGCGCCCACCTTTCACCAGCTCTGTCTGGGTAGAGGAAGGCTGCTGGCTGCGCACCGATGAAGATGACAGTGATGAAGATGACGAGTGAGCGCCCTGCAGTGGGGTCATGTCGGCGCCCGCATAGTGGCCCGAGGTGGTAGTGGATAGACCGATAGTTATAAGGACAGGTTGTTTCAATAATAAATCGTTTCAGTTGTCACTTCAGTTTGGTCATTCAGTCCTTTCCTTGAGGGCGAGATCTCAGATGCGATTTTAATTTTGTCAGTGAAAACGTGCAAGGCTTTGGCTTGGTTGAACGAGGTGTACTCCCGCAGGGAACTCATCCCGATACTTCCATCACCCGCCCCTCATCCCGCCCCGCTCGGCCCTGGCTCCGCCCGGCTCCCCGGGCCGCGGCTGCGCGGAGGGCGGTGTGAGCGGGGAGCGCGTCCCGTGCCGAGCCGACAGCCGTCCCATGGCCGTGCTGCCATGCTGCCCAACACTGGGTAAGGCGACCTGGGCTTTCCTCCTTCCTTCGGCGGGGCCGCGAGCTCCGAGCCACAGGAGCTGCCGGGGCAGAGCCGGGGCCGGGGCCGGGGCCGGGGCCGGGGCCGGGGCCGGGGCCGGGGCCGGGCGGAGGGACAGACGCGTGCTCCGCAGCCCCTTGAGGGCGATGGGACGCGGGGTGGAGGCCGCGGCCGGGCACGGTGGCCCCGGAGCGGCTGGGTCGGACCCGGAGTCCCGCTCGGTGCTGTTTGCTCACGGGCCGAGCTGTGTGCACGTCCGGAGGGCAAAGTGCGGCTGTGGGTGTGCTGTGGAATCTGAATTGAGTGACTGCTGCGGTGTTATTTCTGCGCTGCTAATGAACGGGGACATACGTTGACCTTATTCGTTCCCGTGTGTTGCAAGCAGTAGTCATGAGATCCTGTACGAGTGCAGAAAGCGCCCACGGTGCAGCCTGTGGGCTGCCCTGGTTGCGGCCGTGCCTGCTGCAAAAGGAGCCCACCTGCATGATTCTAACTCCCTGAACCTGTCCAGTTAACATTTCTCTTACCCCTTAGGCTGTTCAACCATCCAGACTATTATGTATTTACTTGGATACAAAAGTATTTTGAGAGATGGTAATGAAAGCCTTGCTAATGTGAATGGTGTCAGCTGTTATCACTTTGGCCTCAAATCCTTTCATTCTATCACAGAAGTCAATCAGGTTCACCAGGCTTGATTTTACCTACTGAGATTGATGATGCATTGGAACATGCTGCCCAGGGAAGTGGTGAAGTCACCATCCCTGGTGATGTTCAGGAAGGGTTTAGATGTGGCACTGAAGGACATGGTTTAGTGGCCATAGTGGGGATGGGTTGAAGGTTGGACTATATTGTCTTTTCCAACCTTGCAAGTTCTAAGATTACCTCTCATCTATGGCTAGTTTCTCATGTCCTGGTAAACCATGTTCCTAAGCAAGGCACTACCAGTGTCTGCTCTCACTGAATCACCCATGCCACTCAGCAACGCCTTTCCCTTGTTCATGCTCTTCCTACCCACATTATAGCAGATAAACAAGTTGCCACTGGCTTCCCTTGCAAGTCTCAGCTGCAGGTGAACTTTGGTTCTCCTCACACTGTGCTGATATGCTCATGCAATATTCCCAGTTCCTTTTTATCTCACTGGTGCTTCCACTCTGTGTGACACCTTTGTACACAGGGGCTCAGTCACAAGTCGTTTGCACAGCTGTGTCAGCCTGCTGGTTGGTTGGACAGACTTGTGGGGATTTATTGGGTTAAATGCAGTTACTTGCAAACTGAGTTTTACTGTGAAAGCCTTAAGGAAAATCATGGTCATTTTTGAAAATCTGATTTTTGGCTCTTGTCTTTGGCACCCTGCATTGGGATTGTGATCCTGGACTTTGCCTTTACAGCGTGTTGAGCTACTGGTCCTCTGTGTTCAGAGGGCCAAAAGAATTACAGAGAGCTGCACTGAGTATCAAAACGTTAGAATTGGTTGGTTTTGTTGTTTTTAGAAGTCACTCCTTTTCTGCTTTTGGAGAATGCAGCAGTTCTGTTGTGGGCAGCCTTGGATTATTGTACAAAAAGTCTTCAGTGGTGGTGAAAGGCTTATATTTCCAAGAAGGTTCTGCAGGTAAGAGTTAAGAGTTTTTCATAGGATTTCTTAATACTACACCATGTTTTCTATTCCCAATAGAGATAGGAAGGCAAAATCTTTTTTTCTCTATGCTTCCACATTTGATTTGGTAGCGATAAAGCTCATTGCTGTCTTTTTAAATAGAAATTATCTTTGAGGAGTGAAGGAGGCCCCAATTGCGTCTTTGGGCTAGAACATATGTTGCTCATCTTAAACCTGTGGATTATCTTTTAAACTTCAACACTTGGAACATGGTTAAACTCCTCTTGCAGGTCCATGTTCCTTCTCTGCAACACCCCCTTCTCAGAGTATACAAAAAGGATTTACAACGTGCTTTTTTCCTTTTTTTTTTCCCTCCCCAATTCAATACTCATGTAAAAGGGTCAGTTTGTATCTGAAGGGGGTGGTAGGAGCTGGGAGAGTTTCTGTACTCTAGGAAGATGATGCTTTGACCCCAGAAAGTTGATTTTTTCCGTGACTTACATCCTTCAAAAGTAAAATTCTATGTGTAGACTAAATATGTATCCTACTAAATATGGGATTTTTGTGTGCTTTTTGTAGCCTACACAATTTGTAAATATGGCATGTCCATGTGTGTCTTGGGAATGGCAGAAGAATTTAAAGGAGAAGTTGCTGTCAATGCTTTATGGCCTAAAACAGGTGATTATTTTGAATTGTTGTGTTTTGTCCTATACAGGTGGTCTTATTTAGGACTGATTCAGAACACCGAGCACTTCTGTGTATTTTTTTGTGATCAAAGATGTTGTGTGGGTATTGGCTTTCTTTCCTAGTTCTCACTGTTGCCTTCCTATTTTCACTTAAACTTGCCTTCAGCCTGAGCACATTCTGCTTTTTCTCCTGTCTTGTCACTGCTCCTTTCAACATGACTCGAACTTTGTTTTGCACACCATCCCTGAGTAGTATTGGACATTTATGTCAATATTTAGAATCCCCAGCTAGTTAGATTGCCAGGAAATAGATGAAGCTGACAAGATATGTACCTCTGTAGATGTAAAAAAAAAAAAAGTTTTGGCTGAGTGGGAAATCAATTGCTTCTTCACACAACCATCCAACACTTCTTGCAAGTCACAGCACACTGAAGGGCCGCATAGCAGAAAAATAACTTGGTGTGTCCATCTTATACTAGCTCCAGTTTATTGTCCATGGGTCAGTGAGGACCAGGGCTGCTGTTGAAGGTTTGGTAGCTGCTGAACAAAGAGACCAGTGTCTTGAAAGCATTAGAAGCAGCAAGTGAGCTTTCAAAATTTGTATGTATCGGTGTTTCCTTGATGAAAACTGTTCATGTTCTGAAGTATAAAAGTTTGTAATGTTCAGTCTAGGAAGAAAAATGTTGTTTTGCAAGGTTTATCTGCCAAAACAAAAGTTAACTACTTTAGAGAGTGAGAGAGGTGACTTCTGTAGAATCTACATTACAATTACAAAGTTTTTAATTTAAAGAACATCATATATATGTGATCAGCTTCAATGCTGGAGATTAACACTGTGCTAGGATGGTTCTATTGGTTCATCCAGCTCCTTGAAACAAGAAAATATGCTGATAGTGAGATGTTATGAGCTCTCGATTTAACTAAAAGTGAAAGAGGTAGCCTGCCAAAAGGATGTAAGAGTGTGAATGAGTAGTAGAGGTACTGCAGGGTCAAAGTGGAAGATGCTGTATGTATGAATTAATGGAAAACCAGCAGCACTTTGTATGAAATAGATGGAAGGATGTGCAGATTGCAGGACAGTAGATGGTTTTTCATATCAGTCTTTGCCCATAGTTTTGCTATATTTAGAACAATAATAATTGGCTGTAATGTGAAAGTAGAGGAGCATAAGCCAGGAAAAGTTTGAGTTTGTGCTATTGGGTTTCTCATCTTTAACTTAGAGTCACTTTGTTATCTCACAAGTTATTGTGGGGCTAAAATTGAGATTTTCAGTATGGTAATGGCTGCAGAAAATGTTAATTGCTGATGCACATTCACTTTGAGAAAGATAGTTGTCCTGTTAGTTTTTCATGTCCTAAATAAAGCCAGAGGAAGTCTTTGTGTGGAAAGTATTGATAGAAGCATTGAATAATATGAATATTACAAGGAGTTCTTCCCTTTATTCCTCTTTTGGTTCCTTTAATACTTTTCAAGTAAGGGAATCTTTACACTTTGAGGATTGTTTGCTGGTTGACCATTCTTCGCTGGTTGATGGTATTTCACAGTTTAGTCTTCTCATGATTTACTTTCATGTGAGAGGAGAATAAAGTTTATGCATTTGCCAAAGAGATGAGTATGTGATGTCATTAGTGTTAAACTTGTAATTTCCTGTCCTCTGAATTTTCCAGCCATACATACAGCTGCTATGGATATGCTGGGAGGATCCGGAATAGAGAAGCAGTGCAGAAAAACTGACATAATTGCAGATGCTGCATATTGCATTTTAACAAAGCCGAAAACTTTCACTGGAAACTTCATTATTGATGAAGTTCTACTGAGAGAAGAAGGCGTTAAGGATTTTGATGTCTATGCAATTGCACCAGGCAAAAGAGATCTTTAAAATGAGAAGTTTGCGAAGGAAGGAAGGCCATATGGGGAATATGGATATATTCCTTTGACTCAGTCAAAAGATGCTTTGCCTCACGTTTGAGAATGTGGATTCTGGGAAAGCACATAATAGTCCACTGAGGCTCTAATAATCAATGCCTATATAAATATATATATATATATATTTTAAACCCATTAGCAAAAAGAAAATAGACCTGCACCACAAGCGCATGTATTACTATTTACCAAATAGTGAGATAGTGTTTCTTCATCTTCAGATGTTTCTGACTGAATTTGTAAGAGGCTTCTGGGTCTGATTTTAAATGTACCAGAACCTAAACATGTCACCTTGTCTTTTTTCAACCTGTAGTTCATTTACTGGTAAATTGAGGTGCTGTTGCCTTCAGAATGGATTCCTGTTTGTGCTGTTCACCCTTACTTGGGCTTACTGTTATTGTTCAACTCCCCTTTAGGTCACCCCCTGATGCCTGACTTCTTCTTGGATGCTGAAACTGACATGACAGCCACATAATCAGAAGGCCGTGGAAGGGCAACCTCTGCATGTACATGTCGATTATTTGTGATGATAATGAATGCCTCCTCTATTTCAAGTTACTTTTGGACTACATTCAAGCTATGTGGCAAAATCTCTTGTATTTGGGCTGTTTGATTTATGGAAGTGACTTTAGTGTCTGCAACTTTCACAGTTCATAATCAGCACCTTGTTTTGAACAACCTTTTTGCTTTTTACCACCAGAGTTAAGTGGTATGAAGATTATGAGTAAATATTGCTGTAAAAAAATCACAAGCAATCAGCATATTTTGCAGGAGTGTTACATCTTTCTTGCAGTGTGAGAACTTGAGAAGCTTCTATTCCTACATGAAGTTCTCACAGTCGTACATGATGTGAATGTCTACAAGATGAAATAGAGAAGTTGTTTTTTTACAAAAGCATCAGGTTCACTTTTTCAGAATAGTGATGTTTCTATTGGAGGGCAAATAGGAATACTGGATATGTTTTATAGGAGTGCCAAAACAAATATAGGAAAGAAAGAGGCTAAGTTTGAAAAGAGCCCAGTTCCCTTGAAAATACTATTTGTGAGTGCGCACTTAGACTTTTCTGCCAGGAACTGATACTGCCAACTGCCCAGATCTCCAACACAGTAGCAATTCACTGAGTAGAATAATTATTTCCTGATACACTGACCTTCTGCATGGCTTTTAGGGGCTGCTAAGCATTACATGCCTTATAAATTGCAAATGCTCTTTCTTAATGTTAAATGAGCACATTCACTGCAGTGTAGAAAGTTGCTGATTAAAGTAGTGAATTGATTCACACCTTAGAAGCTTTTGCAGAAGAACTGCTGAAAACATATATATTCTTAGAAAGATAAGTGAGATAGAGCATTCCAGCATTTTACAGAGAATCCATCTGTTTCTTTTAGGTGCTTCACAGGCATCAGGTGGAGCCAAGCTTAATAAAGAATCAGCTTCAGCGGGGCCTGTTGCAGAAACATTCAGAGTTATTCAGGGAGAACTCAATAAAGAAATAGTGAAATCCACGCAGGGCGTCTTTCAGTTTGAATTGTCAGGTAAGACCATCACTTGTAAAATTCTCAAATGCTCACTTTTCTAGCAAGAGTCAGTCTGTATTTTCACATGTAAATACTTGTCTTTTATAACTGGTCTAGGAACAGGGACATCTTTGGGTGTGCTCTATAAGATGCTGCCTTTCAGAGCCAACTTCAGCACATGTGGGATTTACCCTGCTGCTGTTGTCACAGGGAGATGCTTTCTGCATCAGCAGCATGTGCTGCTCTTTTGGGGACTGTGGTGTGTTTTCCTGGTGTTTCATTTCTGCTGTGTCACCCTGCTGGCCGTGCTGCACAGGGTCAGCATGGTAGTTCTGTTCCAAACCCCTGCTGCCTCCAGCTCCACCAGCAGCCACTGCCTTGTCCCCTGACACTGTGGCACTGTGGGGCATCTGCTGGGGCTGACCTTGTCTGCACAGAGAGCGCGGGGCAGCTTCTGGCACAGCACCTCCAGCACGTCTAGCACGAAGATGGGAGAGAAAAGCAGGCGGGGGTAGCAAAGGGCAGGGCACATCAGTCCTTGTGGTGCTGCCACAGGTTCTCCCTGTTCCACTCAGGTGATGAAGGAGGCACTTGGTACCTTGACCTGAAAACCAGCAGTGGGAGTGCTGGGTTTGGGAAGCCTCCTGCAGCAGCTGATGTTGTGATGAGCATGTCGAGTGGCGACTTTGTGAAGATGTTCACTGGTGAGTAACAAACGGGTTTGGCAGAACTGAGGCAGCTACTGGTGGCAGGAAACATCTTGCTGATGGATGAGCTGACAGGCTCACCTCTCTTTGTGGTCTTGGAATTGGATGAGCTGTAGCTGGAAGTGCATGGCCTTTAAATTCCCTTCCAACGTAAGTCACTCTGTGAGTCCATGATTTTATAATAAAAATATCTACTGCTTTGTTCAGTAGCTATTGAACTTTTCAGAGCGTAGCTTCAGAAAGCATCCAGTCAATCTGTTGAACCTCTTTTCTGATGCTTTTACAGTAGAACTTGGTAGCAAAGTAACTACTATATGATATCGCAATCTCCAGTTCCTTTCCTTTTCCTGATGATTCTGTGTCTTCTTTTTAGGTAAACTAAAGCCAACCATGGCCTTCATGTCAGGAAAATTAAGGATTAAAGGTAACATGGCACTAGCATTGAAGCTAGAGAAGATGCTGACACAGTTTAATGCTAAACTGTGAGGGAGAAGCTGTACCAGCAGAACATCCAGCCTTTCTTTTATAATAGCAATGCTACATTTTAAAACGATAATCTACTTTTTTCTCTTTTTTTGTGTGTATAACAACTGTGGATAAAATGCTGATCTGTTAGAGAAGATCTAATTTAGTTTTATTAAGACTGAAAGGTGTTTGTGATTAAACAATTCCTTCTTGAGAATACTTCTATTATGTAACTGGTGTTTTCCTTTCTTACACTCCTTTGGAGCAATGCAACACACCTGAAGTGGGTTTTCTTTTACATATTTGCTTGCATGCGTGCATGTCCCATAAGAAGTCTGGGAGGAGCAAATATCACCTTGCAGATCTTCACACAAACACACCCCCAGCCCAGACTGCCACAAACAAGGTAATCCCTCCCACAGCACCTGCGTGCAGCACCAGAAGGTTTAAACTACAACATGTTTACAGGCACATCACCTTCCCTCTTTAGCATGGAAAGAATGGAAACTCATGAGAAAAAGCACAAATGCTCTCTAAGGGGACAAGAGCACAGATCCTCCTCCTGGTTCAAGAGCACGTGCAAAGCCAAGGTAGCAACCTCACAGTGTTGCCAACAGAACTGCTCAAAACGTAGGGCATTTTACTCCTAAGTATGTAGAGAATATTTCAAGACTTAGAATTTATTTTCTAACTCGTGCAATGGTCAAATAGTTTATAGTCTTCAAAGCCTGTGCTCAAACAAAATTATTTGTGCTGTAAAGGTTCCATCCCTGTTGAATTCTGGTAATAATACAGAGAATGTTGAATTCACTTATGCACTCTGCAGTCTCAGCGCCATGAAAAACATGAACGAACTTTCCTTTTGAGGTGACAGCTTGCCTGTGGCTGTGTGGTTGTTCCCACACTTGGCTACATTATGCAATACTGTATGTGTAATGCTGGTTGCAGCAGTGCAATCAGGAAGTATGCCTTAGGATTGCCAGGGCTGTTACATCTGGAAGGAGATGTAAGCAGATGTGGCTTGTTCTCATCTAGATAACATGAAGAGTATTGAGGGGATAGTGCAAGAAAAAGAATCTTTCAAAAGCAGTCAAACAAGTGCTTTGCTGCATGACCTGAAAGGGTGATGGTACCGGATTGTCTTGGTGTGAGCACATGGTAAGATTTTTGTGTTAATAACTAAAGACCGTTAGATACGCTGCTGTTCTCTGAGCTGAATAAACATCAGCTGGCGGTACCTCATGTATGAGCAGAGGATGGGTGAGAAGGTGGTGTGTTTGGAAACTGGGGGTGGCTGGGATCTAGAAGATGCAGAGTGAGCTGACAAAAGGTAAAGGTTGAAAACAAAATGGGAAAAGAGTTTTGCCAGTTCCTCAGCCGGTGACCCTCCTGAGAACTGAGAGTGGGGAAAAATTAATCAGATGAAATTCCAGCTCCCTCCCTTGAAGACTGACAACGATTTTAGAGGCACATGTTCATGTTGGACTACACCTCTTTTCCCCTATGAATAAAAAACCTTGCTGCCTCAAAAAACAGGGCACCTTACCCTTCTTTGATCCAGTCTTGCTCAGATCTGGAGGAGCTGGAGAGAGCTGCAGCATAAGTATTCACATATAGTAGTACTGTTAAGCACAACCTGTAGGTGACAGCAGGGCAGCAGCACCTCCAGTGCTGTGGGCTGCTCATGGGTGTGTTGCTCAATTCTATGCAGCTGGGAGCTGCTTGCAAAATGCTGAATGTGCTGTGACCAGCACAGTGCAGAGCTTTTACTCTATCTCACTTTCTGCCTTCCCTCGGAATAATGCACCTACTCTATCACAATTGCATTTGTGTAAAAATGAATATTTGAAACCCTGTTCTTTTGGTTACTCAGCTGATCTCCATTCCCTTGTTAGCAGTCCTGTGTTTTTTTATGGCTTGCACCATCATTAGTCATCTGCCTGTGCTATAAGATTCTCCTTTATCTCTCGTTTGCCTACGCCATATTCAAGCATTTCCAGGAAAAGCTCAGGGTATTGAAATATCCTTGAGTGGTCTAAGTATTCTTTCAGAATATAGGAGGAAGGAATGTGCTTTAAGCACCCGCATCTAAGTAGCTTCTGCTACACTCATAAATTAGATCTAATCCAAGACCTGTGAATAACAGCTCCCCTCTGCTTTATAGTTTAGCTGTTCTTTTGGAAACCTTAATTGTGAGTATTGTGTGAGAAACAATTGATGCAATTACATTTGCTGGAAAGAATAACGACTGTCACTTCCTTTGGAACAAGAGGAAGTACACCATTTTGTGCTTTTTCTGTCTAATACAACAGCACATGTGAGATAACTAGTGACTAGATCTAAGGGAAGACATGTAATATGTTCTCTCCACAAGTAATTCAGCTTCAGCAGATCCACTGCAGTTACATTTTCTAAGGTACCTCAAGCGAGATCAAGGCTTGGCTTTTCAAAAGATGCGTTTGCATGTGGGAGGGAACCTCTGAATGTTGTGCAATGAGCTGCAGCCTCTCTTCAGCCCCTAAATTAATGAAGATCCATGTAAGTATGTTCAGCACACAATCAATGTGCTGCCAAAACAGTCCCATTTAATGCAATTATCAGCTACTTTGCACTGTCCGTGCTTTCCCTTTGTTGGCACCTACAACACAATGCTGTCACAAGGGGAGCACGCAGGCACACAGCCCTTGGCAGCCCTTCTACATGATGCTGGGCAGAGGTGAAAATACAAAGAGGCTCAGTGAGGCAGGCACAGAGTGCCAGTGTCAGGTGCTCAGGTGGGGCTATGGGCATTCTGGGGACCTTCCCTGCCCAGAAAGTGTCTTTTTTGGCTCAGTGAGAGTGTTTTGAAGGCCCTCCAGGAAAGCATGATTTGGGAGTGGAAGATTGGTATGTCATGCTGGTCACACATCCATCCTAGTGCAGAACAGAGAGCATTCATTCACACTCCTACTACTGCTCCTTTAAGCTCTCCTACAGTCTGCAGTTCTGATTTACCAGCAGTCAGCAAAGAAATCATAGCTTCTTCCTACTCATTTGTCTCTAGCAGTCAAATAAAACCATTTGTGTCAAACCTTTCTCTCTGTAGCACCTGCTTTGGCCTGGAGGCGTCTCCCTCAGACTCACAGATAAGCATGCTGGCCCTGAAGGATTCCAAACCATGGCTCTCACCACAGCTCCCCTCTCCCCAAGTTGAAACATACCTTTTTACAGTTATAAACTGCATGTAAAGATCATCATACTCGAATAGAATGCACATGTTTTGACTTAGCCAAATGGAACTGTGTGGTAATAGTTACTTGCAAAGAGTTTGCTCTGCTCTCCAAGCCATTTTGAAAGCTGTGTGCCTTGAAGGCCAACTGCTCTGATTTTAATGCCTCTTTTATCCATATTTCTGTGCCTAATTCAGTCATACTGCAAAAGTGAAGGTAGTTACATGGATTTACAGCACCTTTGGGTCTCAGCAGCAGCCTGGAGACGCGAAGCACATGTGCTTGGAGACTCATACTGCCCAAGTGCTCTTTTCTTCACCAAAGGTCCTCTTCCTCAGTTAGAAGGTGCCATGGTGGAGCTGCAGGATCCTTCTTCGGGGAGATTTGATCACCAGAGTGAGGAGATGATTATACAGAATTTGTCCACATGGGTGTGTGTGCATGATGACACTAAGCTGAGTGGTGCAGTTGAAGGAATGCCATTCAGAGGGACCTTGACAGGCTTGAAAGGTGGGCCTGAGTGAACCTAATGAGGTTCAACACGGCAAAGTGCAAGGTTTTGCACTTAGGTTGGAAGAACCCCAGGCACCTGTACAGGCTGGGAGGAGTGGTCCTTGAGAGCAGCTCGGCAGAGAAGGACCTGGGGGTCCTGATGGATGAGAAACTTAACATGAGCCAGCAGTGCGCTCTGGCAGCCCGGAAAGCAAATGGGATCCTGGGCTCCATCAGGAGAGGGGTGGTCAGCAGGGATAGGGAGGTGATCGTCCCTCTCTACTCTGCTCTTGTGAGGCCCCATCTGTTGTACCGTGTCCAGGTGTGGAGCCCTCAGTACAAAAAAGACATGGAGCTGTTGGAAGGGGCCCAGAGGAGGGTCACGAAGATGATCAGGGGGCTGGAGCACCTCCCCTATGAGGACAGGCTGAGGGAGTTGGGTTTGTTCAGCCTGGAGAAGAGAAGGTTGCGGGGTGACCTCATTGCAGCCTTTCAGTACCTGAAGGGAACTTACTGCCAGGAGGGGAGTAAACTCTTGGAAAGGGCTGATAATAGCAGGACTAGGGGAAACTGATTTATGTTGAAAGAGGGAAGATTTAGGTTGGATGTTAGGGGGAAAGTTGTTTACTAGGAGAGTGGTTAGGCCCTGGAACGGGCTGCCCAGGGAGGTTGTGGATGCCCCATCCTTGGGGGTGTTCAGGGCCAGGTTGGACAAGGCCCTGGGCAACCTGATCTAGTAAAGGTGTATGTTTGGTGGCCCTGCCAGGCAGGGGGGTTTGTTCTTCATGATCCATGAGGTCCCTTCCAACCTGGGTCATTCTGTGATTCTGCGATTCTGTGATTCTGTGATCTAATCCCCATCAGCCACACAGCAGCTCCAGCCCCATAGATCTGACCCATATCAGCACCACAGCAGCTCCAGCCCCATAGATCCGACCCACATCTACCCCAGAGCAGCTCCTGTCCCACAGATCTGCCCCACAGCAGCTCCAGCCCCATAGATCTGACCCATATCAGCACCACAGCTGTTCCTGCCCCATAGATCTGACCCACATCTGACACACAGCAGCTCCTGCCAAATTGATCTGACCCACATCAGCACGACAGCAGCACCTCTCCCATAGATCTGACCAACGACTGCCCCACAGCAGCAACTGCCCCATAGATCTGACCCACATCTGCCCCACAGCAGCTCCTGTCTCATAGATCTTAAACACATCAGCACCACAGCAGCTCCTGCCCAATAGATCTGACCCTCATCAGCCACACAACAGCTCCTGCCCCATAGATCTGACCCACATCAGCCCCACAGCATCTCCTGCCCCATAGATCCGACCCACATCTGCCCCTTAGGAGCTCCAACCCCATAGATCTGACCGACAGCTGCTCCTGCCACATAGATCTGACCCACATCTGCCCCAGAACAGCTCCCGCCCCATAGATCTGACCCACATTGGACCCACAACAGCTCCTGCCCCATAGATCAGACCCACATCTACCCCACAGCAGCTCCTGCCCCATATATCTTACCAACATCAGCGCCATAGCATCTCCTGACCCATAGATCTGACACACATCACCCCCACAGCAGCTCCTGCCCCATAGATCTAGCCCCCATCAGACCCACAGCAGCTCCAGTCCCATAGATCTGACCCACATCTACCCCACAGCAGCTCCTGCCCCATAGATCTCAACCACATGAGCCACACAGCAGCTCCTGTCCCACAGATCTGACCAACATCAGCTCCACAGCAGCTCCTTCCCTATAGATCTGACCCACATAAGACCCACAGCAGCACCTGTTCCGTACATTTGACACACATCATCCCCACAACTGCTCCTGCCCCAAAGATCTGATATACATGTGCCCCACAGGAGTTCCTGCCCCATAGATCTGACCCACATCAGCCCCACAGCAGCTCCTGCCCAGTAGATCAGACCCACAGCAGCTCCTGCCCCATAGATCTGACCAACATGTGCCCCAGAGCAGCTCCTGCCCCATAGACCTTACCCACATCAGCCGCACAGCAGCTCCTGGTCTATAGATCTGACCCACATGTGCACCACAGCAGCTCCTGCCCCATAGATCTGACCCACATCTGCACTACAGCAGCTCCTGCCCCATAGATCTCACTCACATGTGCCTCAGAGCAGATACTGCCCAATAGATCTGACCCACAACTACCCCACAGCAGCTCCTGCCCCATACATCTGACCCACATCTGCACTATAGCAGCTCCTGCCCCATACATCTGACTCACATATGCCCCACAGCTACTCCTGCCCCATAGATCTGACCAACATCTACCCCACAGCAGCTCCTGCCCCATAGATCTCACTCACATGTGCCCCAGAGCAGATCCTGCCCCATAGATCTGACCCACAACTACCCCACAGCAGCTCCTGCCCCATAGATCTGACCCAAATCAGCCCCACACCAGCTCCTGTCCCATAGATCTGACCCACATCAGCCCCACACCAGCACCTGCCCCATTGATCTGACCCACACCAGCCCCACAGCAGCTCCTGCCCCATAGATATGACACACACCTGCCCCACAGCAGCTCCTTCCCTATAGATCTGACCCACATAAGCCCCACAGCAGCACCTGTTCCGCAGATCTGACCCACATCAGCCCCACAGCAGCTCCTGCCCCATAGATATGACCCACCTCAGCCCCTGCCTCATAGATCTGACCCACATGTGCCCCTTAGCAGCTTTTGCCCCATAGATCTGACCCACAGCAGCTCCTAACTCATAGATCTGACCCACATATGACCCACAGCAGATCCTGCCCCATAGATCTGACCCACAGCAGCTCCTGCCCCATAGATCTGACCAACATCAGCTCCACAGCAGCACCTACCCCATAGATCTGACCCACATCTGCCCCACAGCAGCTCCTGCCACATAGATCTACAGACATGTGCCCCACAACAGCTCCTGCCCCAAAGATCTGATACCCATGTGCCCCACAACAGCTCCTGCCCAATAGATCTGACCCACATCTGCCCCACAGCAGCTCCTGTCTCATAGATCCTAACCACATCAGCACCACAGCAGCTCCTGCCCCATAGATCTGACCCTCATCAGACCCACAGTAGCTCCTTTCCATAGATCTGACCCACATCTGACACACAGCAGCTCCTGCCAAATTGATCTGACCCACATCAGCACGACAGCAGCACCTCTCCCATAGATCTGACCAACGACTGCCCCACAGCAGCAACTGCCCCATAGATCTGACCCACATCTGCCCCACAGCAGCTCCTGTCTCATAGATCTTAAACACATCAGCACCACAGCAGCTCCTGCCCAATAGATCTGACCCTCATCAGCCCCACAGCATCTCCTGCCCCATAGATCCGACCCACATCTGCCCCTTAGGAGCTCCAACCCCATAGATCTGACCGACAGCTGCTCCTGCCACATAGATCTGACCCACATCTGCCCCAGAACAGCTCCCGCCCCATAGATCTGACCCACATCGGACACACAACAGCTCCTGCCCCATAGATCTGACACACATCACCCCCACAGCAGCTCCTGCCCCATATATCTTACCAACATCAGCGCCATAGCATCTCCTGACCCATAGATCTGACACACATCACCCCCACAGCAGCTCCTGCCCCATAGATCTAGCCCCCATCAGACCCACAGCAGCTCCAGTCCCATAGATCTGACCCACATCTACCCCACAGCAGCTCCTGCCCCATAGATCTCAACCACATGAGCCACACAGCAGCTCCTGTCCCACAGATCTGACCAACATCAGCTCTACAGCAGCTCCTTCCCTATAGATCTGACCCACATAAACCCACAGCAGCACCTGTTCCGTAGATCTGACACACATCATCCCCACAACTGCTCCTGCCCCAAAGATCTGATATACATGTGCCCCACAGGAGCTCCTGCCCCATAGTTCTGACCCACATCTGCACTACAGCAGCTCCTGCCCCATACATCTGACTCACATATGCCCCACAGCTACTCCTGCCCCATAGATCTGACCAACATCTACCCCACAGCAGCTCCTGCCCCATAGATCTCACTCACATGTGCCCCAGAGCAGATCCTGCCCCATAGATCTGACCCACAACTACCCCACAGCAGCTCCTGCCCCATAGATCTGACCCAAATCAGCCCCACACCAGCTCCTGCCCCATAGATCTGACCCACATCAGCCCCGCAGCAGCCCCTGCCCCATTGATCTGACCCACACCAGCCCCACAGCAGCTCCTTCCCTATAGATCTGACCCACATAAGCCCCACAGCAGCACCTGTTCCGTAGATCTGACCCACCTCAGCCCCTGCCTCATAGATCTGACCCACATGTGCCCCTTAGCAGCTCCTGCCCCATAGATCTGACCCACAGCAGCTCCTAACTCATAGATCTGACCCACATATGACCCACAGCAGATCCTGCCCCATAGATCTGATTCACAGCAGCTCCTGCCCCATAGATCTGACCAACATCAGCTCCACAGCAGCACCTACCCCATAGATCTGACCCACATCTGCCCCACAGCAGCTCCTGCCACATAGATCTACCGACATGTGCCCCACAACAGCTCCTGCCCCAAAGATCTGATACCCATGTGCCCCACAACAGCTCCTGCCCAATAGATCTGACCCACATCTGCCCCACAGCAGCTCCTATCTCATAGATCTTAACCACAGCAGCACCACAGCAGCTCCTGCCCCATAGATCTGTCCCACATGAGCCCCACAGCAGCTCCTGCCCCATAGATCTGACCCTCATCAGACCCACAGTAGCTCCTTTCCATAGATCTGACCCACATCTGCCCCACATGAGCTCCTGCCCTATAGATCTGATCCACTTAAGCCCCACAGCAGCTCCTGTTCAAAATCTCTCACCCACATCTGTCACATAGCAGTTCTGAACCAAATCATCTCCACAGCAGCTCCTGCCCCATAGATCTGAACCAAATCTGCCCCACAGCAGCTCCTGACCCATAGATCTGACCCACATCTGCCCCACAGCAGCTCCTGAACCATAGATCTGACACACATCAGCGCCACAGCAGCTCCTGCCCCATAGATCTGACCCACATCAGCCACACAGCAGCTCCTGCCCCATAGATCAGACCCACATCTACCCCACAGTAGCTCCTGCCCCATAGATCTGACCCACTTCAGACCCACAGCAGCTCCTGCCCCATAGATCTGACCCACATCAGCCCCACAGCAGCTCCTGCCCCATTGATCTGACTCACTTGTGCCCCACAGCAGCTCCAGTCCCATAGATCTGCCCCACAGCAGCTCCTGCCCCATAGATCTGATGCACATCAGCCCCACAGCAGCTCCTGCCCCATCGATCTGACGCACAGCCGCTCCTGCCCCATAGATCTGAGCCACATCATCCCCACAGCAGCTCCTGCCCCATAGATATGACCCACAGCAGCCCCACAGCAGCTTATGTCCCATAGATCTGACCCATATGTGCCCCACAGCAACTCCTGCCCCATAGATCTGACCCTCAGCAGCTCCTGCCCCATAGATCAGACCCACATCTGCCCCACAGCAACTCCTGCCTCATAGATCTGACCCACATGTGCCCCACAGCAGCTCCTGCCTTATAGATCTGACCCACATGTGCCCCACAGCAGCTCCTGCCCCTTAGATCTGTCCCACAGCAGCTCTTGCCTCATAGATCTGACCCTCATCATCCCCACAACAGCTCCTGCCCCATAATTCTGACCCACATCTGCCCCACAGCAGCTCCTGCCTCATAGATCTGACCTACACACTACATCCGGATCTCACTACAGCCTCCCTTCAGGAAGTTAGAGAGAGCAATGAGGTCTCCCCTGAGCCTCCTCTTCTCCAGGCTGAACAATCCCAGCTCCCTCAGCCTCAACTCATACGGCCTGTGCTCCAGACCCCTCACCAGCTTTGTTGCCCTCCTCTGAACGCGTTCCAGGGCCTCCATGTCTTCCTTGCACTGAGGGGCCCAAAACTGAACACAGCACTCGAGCTGCAGCCTCATCAGTGCTGAGAACAGGGGGACAATCACCTCTCTGCTCCTGCTGGCAACACTGTTTCTGATGCAGGCCAGGATGCCCTTGGCCTTCTTAATATACAGCAAAGGAATCTCCTGAAAAGGAAACCAGAATATCTGGCAACATGAAACAAAGTTCTGATTCATAAAAGACTGGCAGCAAGGCCTGAATCTCTTGTGTAATCTGCTCTTGATTTATCCCATTAGCACTAGGTGGAATGCAGAAGCTTCCTGAGACGTGATAATCAAAACCTAGTCCAATGCCTTTAAAAAAGCCTTTAAGAGATTACTTCTCCTTGGCTGTTTAAAATAAACTTAGGTAATACAAAATGTTGGAAAATTTTTGGACAGCTCCCCAGGGCCGGGCTTTGGAAGGCCGTATTGACGAGAGTCAATCAAGCTCCTGCTGCAGGCGTATATGTGTGTGCCAGTTCTTCAACACAGTAGAAATCACAACTTGCTGCGTGATCAAAATTCTGCATGTGCTACTCCTGAACCCCAATTACTTCCAACGGTGTTAAATTACCCCTTGATCTCAAAGCTGAACAAAACAACAAAATGCCACACCAATACTGAATACATAAAAACAAACAACTCCTTGGGCCTCAAGGGGAGGCTGATGCACAGGCCACGGCTGCCAGAGTGCAGCTGGGCTTCCCAGGGCAAACAGCAGCACACGGTGCATCAGAAGCTGAAAGAACCCTCAGGGAAGAGAGGCCAACTCAAGGGGCTGAGCACGGGACACCCTTCTTCCTGCCGGGCTGCTTCCCCTCCTCTGGTTTCTTTCTGTCAGTCCTCAGAGAGCAAGGAGATGCTCACAGCCTGTCACCAGCACTTACAGGTTGGCTGAAAGGCCACAGGTTGGGAAGACCAACAAGGAAACGGGGGAAAACCTGCACCATGTCAAGGGAGAGACGTGAAGCCGACCGCTTCATCGCCCTGTGATTGCCAGCCCGAGCGAGGGACGTTCTGACCAGCTACTGAAAGAGGCAGCACCAGGTTTAGAAAGTTCGCTTCAATTTTATTGCGTACAAAAGGACTCGGCTTCTATTTATTACCCCGCCCACACCCTAAAATGAAGCCCCAGTGCCCAGGATTGCCGCTTAGCAATCAGTCACTCAGCCTCCAGTCAGACCCAAGGAGAAGCCAAACCCCAGGGCTACGTCACCTCCTCCCTCTCCAGTCCCAGCCAGCCCTATTTCAACCTAACCCTACACCAGGCCTGGACCTCACGAGACACACCCTGAAGGAACGCAGCGTCTCCAGCTCTTGCCATACACCAAGTCCTGCACAGGTGAAGCCCTCTTTGCTTCTAACGCAGCACAAGTCCTTCCTGTCCAGTTCACTTCCATCATCTCCACCGTCCATGACAGGGAAAGCACGGCTGTGCCGGTAAACTGGACCGTTGAGTCAGCAGCTTTTGGTGCCACCTCCGAGAAAGCGCTGCAGGTGGTTCTGCTGTCCTTTGTAGCTTCTTGCTCAGGCCATCATCGTTGCTTTCTGCTTTCCTTCTCAGCTTTCTTCCTCAGCTGAGCAGCGCTTGCCTTGCCTCAGCTTTCTTCACTCTCTCCCAAGTCTCAGTCCCCAAACTCTCCGAGTCCTACAAGAATCAATTCGGAAACGCTCAGGGAACCTTCTCAGCTAACAACTGGTTGGCGGCTCGCTTTGGGAGCTCAAGTCACCCTGCTGGGCACGTTGGGCTGCCAGAACTGGGAACCGCCTTCCTGACAGTCGGGCACACAAGAAACTCCACCCCTGTCTCGTTCCCCAAATCCCACACAAACCAGAGCCTAAAGCCCTTTCCTGCAAGGCGGTCCCTGCACGGGCGGGAGGACCCTGTGCCTGGCAGCTCATAGGGAGCAGCAGTAGCCACAGGATAAGACTGAGCTGGCACCTCCAGGCTGCTGGCAACAGTTACAGATGGTTCCCTCCCACCCAGTTGCCCGTGCCTTTCTCCTATCCCATGAGAGCACCACTTACTGCCTTTGGGAACTTGGAAACTGGCAGCATGATGGCCAGCACAGAGAAGCTGCAAAACGGCTCCGTAGAAGAGTCTGTGGCGCAGCATGTTCTTCATTAGCATGGGCTCAGGGATCTCAGGTGGCCAGAAATGCAGTTCAGCAGCCATAGCACAGACAGCCTGCTGCTCTACTGCTCTCTTATGGAGGCTGCCTGCTGTGAGGGGGGAAAAAGAGGCATCATTACTCTCAGGCACTGTGATGGAGTTACTTCCTGCTAGAAACATTTCCAGGCTGACTTAGAGAAGTGCTCTGAAGCTTGGTCACCTTGGGCTACCGACCCAAGAACAAAGAGGGACAACAAACTTGCATTTCAATTGCCCTTTAGCGCCTGCCTCGGAGAAGAGCCCTCAGCCTTCAGTATTGCTGCACTTACAGGTGAGGGGAAGAGAAGCAAGAGGACGGGTGGGTGTCAAAGAAGGGAAAATTTACCAGGCAAGAATAAACCTATCCCTGAGCTCCATCACACACATGTGAATACTGCCTTACTAATATGAACAATAACATCATTCACACAGCTAAATTTACTCAAATTCACGTACCTGGTTGTGGACATGTTCGAGGCCTCGCTGCTGCTGTGCTGTTCAACGCCGGCCACAGCAATAAAGCGCGCAGAAAGCCCATCTGTTGCAGACAGAGGAGTGAGCCGTGCTTAACCAACACTGCTTCAGCGCACGCTTACAGTAAGGCACACCTACCTTGCGCTGGCCATGCAGGAAGCTCGTGACGCAGCTCCAGACGGCTCTCCTGAGGCCCAGCTTCATTTCACGGCCACTCACGCTCTGCTGCTGGACATTCTGCAACGGAAAAGCCACCGGATGCAAATCCCATCCCTCGCAGATGGCATCAGACCTCCGCTCTCATGGCAGTCGCACTCACGGCTCCGGGGGAGAAAGCAGACGTGTGCTTACCGAGCGAGCGCTGTTTGCTGCCAGCTGCTGGTAGGAACCCACGCCCAACCCTACAGTACCAACAGTAACCTATGCCTAACTCTACTATGGGAACAACAATCTACTCCTAACACTAAAGAATGAAGAGGAACAAACTCCTAACAGGAAAACACCAACTACTAACACTAAACCTACTCCTAACCTACTCCTAACACTAAAAAATGAACAATAAGCAATGCCTAACTCAAAAACACAAACAATAACCTATGCCTAACTCAAAAACACTAACAACAACCTACACCTAACTCTAAAACTAAACTAAACCCAAAAACCAACTATAGAAACAGGGACTGGAACAAACAGGGTAAAGATGGGACTGGGGGCCCACAGAATGTGGCTGCAGAATAGGCCCAAAGGAGGAACAGATGTTACAAAAATGCCACCCAACTAATGCAGGGGGCGGGGGCCGTGCAGCGGGTAAGGAGCTCAGCGCCTGGACCAGCCACGGTGGAGCTGTGACCATGCCAGCGCGGGGCCTGGCACGGTGGTGTGGTGCCAGGCCAGCTATGCCGCGGGCGGATCCACCTCCATGGGCTCCTCTGCAGGTGGATCCACCTCCATGGGCTCCTCTGCAGGTGGATCCACCTCCATTCGCTCATCTGGAGGTGGATCCACCTCCATAGGCTCCACATGGGTGGTGGTCACGGGGCTGGTCCAGGCATGATGGAATATGGCTCTCTTACCCATCCTCTGCCTGGTGGTCATGGCGGGCCCCCTCCTCCTTCTCACTCCTAGGGCCCCCAGCTCCATCCTCCCGCCTGAAACAGGGAAAACTTCTACCCTAGCCCTCTTAGCTGCCGACATGGCTGCTAACTGCCACAGCTGTCAGAGGCGAGTGCGTTGCGCGCGGCAGCGGTGACCAAGGTGACGTGGAGAGGGTTCTAAAATGGCGGCCGCACTGCTGGCACTGGTGTTCCACATAGGATGAGGAGGGGGCTGGTAATAGCAGGACAAGGGGAAACTGATTTAAGTTGAAAGAGGGAAGATTTAGGTTGGATGTTAGGGGGAAAGTTGTTTACTAGGAGAGTGGTTAGGCCCTGGAACGGGCTGCCCAGGGAGGTTGTGGATGCCCCGTCCTTGGGGGTGTTCAGGGCCAGGTTGGACAGGGCCCTGGGCAACCTGATCTAGTAAAGGTGTATGTTTGGTGGCCCTGCCAGGCAGGGGGGTTTGTTCTTCATGATCCATGAGGTCCCTTCCAACCTGGGTCATTCTGTGACTCTGTGATACTGGAGTGTGGCTGTTTGTCCCAGCGCGCTGACCTTTTGTCTTCAGGTTCACCAACAAGACTGTAACTGATTTATGGAGGAGGCAAGTGATGGGTGCTACTGTGTGACAATCAACATCACTTTGTGGACATTTGAAAGCACCTTCCTCCAGAGCTGTTCACCTCCAGAAGAGCTCCAGCTTTCCCGGGAGCACAGCTCCATTACTCTCACCTGTGCTCCCGCAGCTGACCCCACACTTGCCTCAGCTGATTAATCAGAGGTTCAGGCTGTGATTACCAATCTCCCACACAGCCCCTATGGGTCCCAATGTTTCCCTATGGGTCTCTGGGTGTCCCTATAGGACTCTATGGGGTTATTATGCCTCTAAATGGGTCCCTATATGTCTCTATGTCTCTCTATGGGGTCCCTATGTGTCCCAATGTCCCCACTATGGTTTGCTATGTGCCTCTATGGGGTCTCTATGGGGTCTTTTATGGGTAACTATCGTCCCAAATGTATTCCTAAGGGTATCTATGGGTTTCAATGTGGTCCCTATGTGCCTCTATGGGGTCTCTATGGGTCTTAGCAAGGTTCCTATGTGTCTCAATGGGTCTCACTGTCCCCCACTGTAATCCATGGGGTCCCTATGTGTCCCAGTGTCCCCCTATGGGTCCCAGTGTCTCCCTATCTGTCCCTAAGTGTCCCAATGTCCCTCCTATGATTTGCTATGTGCCTCTATTGGGTCTCTATGGGGTCTCCTATGGGTATCTCTGGGCCCAAATGTCTTCCTATGGGTATCTATGGGTTTCAGTGTGGTCCCTATGTGCCTCTATGAGGTCTCCTATGGGTCTCAACGAAGTCCCTATGTGTCTCCATGGGTCTCACTGTTCCCCACTGTAATCCATGGGGTCCCTATGTGTCCCAATATCCCCATATGGGTCCCAGTGTATCCCTATGGGTCACTATGCGTCCCTATGTGTCCCAATGTCTCCCCTATGGGTTGCTATGTGCCTCAATGGGCTCTCTTATGGATAGCTCTGGGCCCAAAGTCTCCCTGTGGGTATCTATGGGTTACATTAGGTCCCTATGTGCCTCTATGGTGTCTCTTATGGGTCTCAGCGGGTTCCCTATGTGTCTCTATGGGTCTCACTGTCCCCCACTGTAATCCATGGGGTCCCTATGTGTCCCATTGTCCCCCTATGGGATCCAGTGTCTCCTCATGGGTCACGGTGTGTCCCTATGTGTCCCAATGTCCCCCCTATGGGTTGCTATGTTCCTCTATGGGGTCTCTTATGGGTCTCAGCAGGGTCCCTATGTGTCTCGATGGATCTGACTGTCCCCCACTTTAATCCATGGGGTCACTATGTTTCCCAGTGTCCCCCTATGGGTCCCAGTGTCTCCCTATGTGTACCTATGTGTCCCAATGTCCCCCTATGGGTCCCAGTGTCTCCCTATGGGTCACTATGTGTCCCAATGTCCCCCCTATGGGTTGCTATGTGCTTGTATGTGGTTTCTTATGGGTATCTCTGGGCCCAAATATCTTCCTATAGCTATCTATGGGTTTCAATGTGGTCCCTATGTGCCTCTATGGGGTCTCTTATGGGTCTCAGCGGGGTTTCTATGTGTCTCTATGGGTCTGGCTGTCCCCCACTGTAATCCAAGGGGTCCCTATGTGTCCCAATGTCCCCATATGGGTCCCAGTGTCTCCCTATGGGTCACTATGTTTCCCAACGTGTCCCAATGTCCCCCCTATGGGTTGCTATGTGCCTCTATGGGGTCTCTGTGGGGTCTCTTATGGTTATCTCTGGGCCCAAATGTCTTCCTTTGGGTATCTATAAGTTTCAAAGTCGTCCTATGTGTCCCTATGTGTCTTAATGGCTCCTAATGTGTCCCTATGAGTCTATATGTGGTCTCACTGTCCCAGTGGGTCTCTATGTGTTCCTATGTGTCTATATGGAGTCTCTATCTGGTTTCTATGGGTCTTGGTGTCCCTCTATGTGTCACCTTGTGCCTCTATGGGGTCTTCATGGGTTTCTATGGGGTCTCTATGTCTCTCTATGGGTCCCTATTGGTCCCAATGGGTCCCTATGAGTCTCTATGATGTCTCCCTTTGTCCCCATATGGGTCCCAGTGTCTTTCTATGGGTCTCTATGGTACTCAGTGTGTCACTATGAGGTTTCAGTGGGTCTCTATGGAATTTCTATGGGTCCCAGTGTTCCCCTATGGGGTCTCTATTGGTCTCTATGGGGTCCATATGTCTGTCTATGGGTCTCTTTGGGTCCCAGTGTCCCCCTAAGTGTCCCAATGTCTCCCTATAGGTGTCTATGTCTAAGGGGTCTCTATGGGGTGTCTATGAGGTGCTATGCGTCTTTATGGGTCCCTATGGGTTTCTATGGGATGCTGTGGGTGTCTATGGTGCTCTATGGGGTAGTATGGGGTGCTGTGGACTGGCTATGGGGCACTGTAGGGTGCCTATGGGGCTCTATGGAGTAGTATGGGGTGTCTATGGGGCTCTATGAGGTCTGTATGGGGTTCAGTTGGGCACTGTGTGTCGATGTGGGGCACTATGGGGGTCTATGTGATGTCTGTGGGGCACTATGGGGTGGCTATTAGGTGCCTATTGGGCTCTGTGGTGTTCTGTCGGTAGCTATTGGGGTCTATGGGGTGCCTATTGAGTTCTATGGGGTTCTATGGGGCATTCTGAGGTTTCTATGGGGTGTCTATGGGGCACTATGGTGTGTCTATGGGGCTCTAAGGGGCACTATGCATGGCTATTGTGTGTCTATTGGGCAAAATGAGTTTCTATGGGTGGCTATGGGATCTCTATGGGGCACTGTAGGGTTGCCTATGGGGCTTTATGGGATGTCTATGGGGTTCTATGGGGTGTCTATGGGGCTCTATGGCGTTCTATGGGGTCTCTATGGGGCGGCTATAGGTCCTTATGTGGTGTCTATGTGGCACTATGGTGTGCTATGGGGTGCTATGGGGCTCTATGGAGCAGTATAGGGTGTCTGTGGGACCCTATGGGGTGTCTATGAGGCTCCTTGGGCTGCTATGGGGCACTGTGGAGTAGCTATGGGATGATTTGGGGTCTCTTTGTGCCCCTATGGGGAGCTATGGGTCACTATGTGGTGTCTATGGGGCTCTATGGGGTGGCTATGGGGTGCTGTAGGGTGGCTATGCGGTGCTTTGAGGTATCCTTGGGTTCCTATGCTGCGCTTTGGGACTCTATGCGGAAGAATGGGGTCTCTATGAAGCACTATGGTGTGTCTATGGCGTGCTAGAGGGTGTCTATTGTGTGTTATGTGGTGCCTATTGGGCTCTAGGTGTTCTGTGGGTGGCTATGGGTTCTCTATGGGGATCTATGGGGTGCGTATGGAGCGCTATTGGGTCTCTATGAGGCTCTATTCGGCACTATGGGGTGTCTATTGGGATCTATGGGTTGTCTGTCGGGCTCTATGAGTTCTGCATAGGGTCTGTATGGGGTTCAGTGGGTCTCTATGGGGCTCTATGGGGTGTCTACAGGCACTATGGAGCGATATGGGGTGTCTACGTGGATCAGTTGGGCTCTATGGTGTGGCTGTAGGGCCTTATGTGGTGTCTATGGGGCACTATGGGGTGCTATGGGGTACTGTGGGGAACTATGGGGTGTCTATGGGGCTCTATGGAGCAGTATGCTGTGTCTATGGGTCCCTATGGGGTGCAATGGGGTGCCGTGGGGTTCAATGGAGTGTCTATGAGGCTCCATGGGCTGCTATGGGGCACTATGGAGTAGCTATGGGGTGCTATGGGGTCTCTTTGGGCCCCTATGGGTCACTATGGGGCGTCTATGGGGTATCTTTGTGTTCCTATGGGGCGCTATGGGTGACTATGGGGTCGCTATGGGTTTCTTTGAGGCGCTATGGGCCTCAATGGGGTCTCTATGGGTCTCAATTTATCCTTATGGCTCCCAATGACTGTCTATGGGTCTCTATGTGTCCCTATGGGTCCCAGTGTCTCTCTATGTGTCCCTATGGGTCCCAGTGTCTCTCTACGGGTCCCAATGTCTTCCTCTGGATCTCTATGGGTCCCTATGGGTCCCAGTGTCTCTCTATGTCCCCCTGTCTAGGTGGTAACTATACAGATGGTAACAAAGATGGTAACAAATGTACAGAGGTTCTAAGCGAGAGAGAAACTCACCAGTGGTGATGCCTTCGCTGAGGAAGCTGGGGCGGTCTTCACTGCAGAGCGATGTCCAAGAGATGCTGCCTCACAGAATCACAGAATTCTCAAGGTTGGAAAAGGGCTGCCAGCTTTTGTAGGAGAATAGCATGGGAGACAGTTGTGAAGGCTTTGCTGAAGTCCAAGTAGAGAACATCAACAGCCTTTCTTTCTTTCCTTCATCCATCAGATGGGTCACAGGATCGTAGAAGGAGATCAGATTGGTCAAGCAGGAGCTGCCCTTCACGAACCCATGCTGGCTAGGTCTGATCTCCTGCTCATCCCACACCTGCCGCATCTGTCATCTCCCTCAAGACAATTCGTTCCATTCCCTTCCCTGGCACCGAGGTCAGGCTAACAGGCCTGGAGTTGCCCGGATCCTCCTGACAACCTTGCTTGGAAATGGGAGTCACGTTGGCAAGCCTCCAGTCTTCTGGGACCTCACCCGGTAACAGGGAGCTCGGAAAGATAATGGAAAGCGGCTCGAGTGAGGGTCAGCCCTTAAATGAGGTCTCAGAGGAGGTGGAGTCGAGCTCCAGCCCTCCCGGGAGCACAGCTCCATTACTCTCACCTGTGCTCCCGCAGCTGACCCCACACTTGCCTCAGCTGATTAATCAGAGGTTCAGGCTGTGATTACCAATCTCCCACACAGCCCCTATGGGTCCCAATGTTTCCCTATGGGTCTCTGGGTGTCCCTATAGGACTCTATGGGGTTATTATGCCTCTAAATGGGTCCCTATATGTCTCTATGTCTCTCTATGGGGTCCCTATGTGTCCCAATGTCCCCACTATGGTTTGCTATGTGCCTCTATGGGGTCTCTATGGGGTCTTTTATGGGTAACTATCGTCCCAAATGTATTCCTAAGGGTATCTATGGGTTTCAATGTGGTCCCTATGTGCCTCTATGGGGTCTCTATGGGTCTTAGCAAGGTTCCTATGTGTCTCAATGGGTCTCACTGTCCCCCACTGTAATCCATGGGGTCCCTATGTGTCCCAGTGTCCCCCTATGGGTCCCAGTGTCTCCCTATCTGTCCCTAAGTGTCCCAATGTCCCTCCTATGATTTGCTATGTGCCTCTATTGGGTCTCTATGGGGTCTCCTATGGGTATCTCTGGGCCCAAATGTCTTCCTATGGGTATCTATGGGTTTCAGTGTGGTCCCTATGTGCCTCTATGAGGTCTCCTATGGGTCTCAACGAAGTCCCTATGTGTCTCCATGGGTCTCACTGTTCCCCACTGTAATCCATGGGGTCCCTATGTGTCCCAATATCCCCATATGGGTCCCAGTGTATCCCTATGGGTCACTATGCGTCCCTATGTGTCCCAATGTCTCCCCTATGGGTTGCTATGTGCCTCAATGGGCTCTCTTATGGATAGCTCTGGGCCCAAAGTCTCCCTGTGGGTATCTATGGGTTACATTAGGTCCCTATGTGCCTCTATGGTGTCTCTTATGGGTCTCAGCGGGTTCCCTATGTGTCTCTATGGGTCTCACTGTCCCCCACTGTAATCCATGGGGTCCCTATGTGTCCCATTGTCCCCCTATGGGATCCAGTGTCTCCTCATGGGTCACGGTGTGTCCCTATGTGTCCCAATGTCCCCCCTATGGGTTGCTATGTTCCTCTATGGGGTCTCTTATGGGTCTCAGCAGGGTCCCTATGTGTCTCGATGGATCTGACTGTCCCCCACTTTAATCCATGGGGTCACTATGTTTCCCAGTGTCCCCCTATGGGTCCCAGTGTCTCCCTATGTGTACCTATGTGTCCCAATGTCCCCCTATGGGTCCCAGTGTCTCCCTATGGGTCACTATGTGTCCCAATGTCCCCCCTATGGGTTGCTATGTGCTTGTATGTGGTTTCTTATGGGTATCTCTGGGCCCAAATATCTTCCTATAGCTATCTATGGGTTTCAATGTGGTCCCTATGTGCCTCTATGGGGTCTCTTATGGGTCTCAGCGGGGTTTCTATGTGTCTCTATGGGTCTGGCTGTCCCCCACTGTAATCCAAGGGGTCCCTATGTGTCCCAATGTCCCCATATGGGTCCCAGTGTCTCCCTATGGGTCACTATGTTTCCCAACGTGTCCCAATGTCCCCCCTATGGGTTGCTATGTGCCTCTATGGGGTCTCTGTGGGGTCTCTTATGGTTATCTCTGGGCCCAAATGTCTTCCTTTGGGTATCTATAAGTTTCAAAGTCGTCCTATGTGTCCCTATGTGTCTTAATGGCTCCTAATGTGTCCCTATGAGTCTATATGTGGTCTCACTGTCCCAGTGGGTCTCTATGTGTTCCTATGTGTCTATATGGAGTCTCTATCTGGTTTCTATGGGTCTTGGTGTCCCTCTATGTGTCACCTTGTGCCTCTATGGGGTCTTCATGGGTTTCTATGGGGTCTCTATGTCTCTCTATGGGTCCCTATTGGTCCCAATGGGTCCCTATGAGTCTCTATGATGTCTCCCTTTGTCCCCATATGGGTCCCAGTGTCTTTCTATGGGTCTCTATGGTACTCAGTGTGTCACTATGAGGTTTCAGTGGGTCTCTATGGAATTTCTATGGGTCCCAGTGTTCCCCTATGGGGTCTCTATTGGTCTCTATGGGGTCCATATGTCTGTCTATGGGTCTCTTTGGGTCCCAGTGTCCCCCTAAGTGTCCCAATGTCTCCCTATAGGTGTCTATGTCTAAGGGGTCTCTATGGGGTGTCTATGAGGTGCTATGCGTCTTTATGGGTCCCTATGGGTTTCTATGGGATGCTGTGGGTGTCTATGGTGCTCTATGGGGTAGTATGGGGTGCTGTGGACTGGCTATGGGGCACTGTAGGGTGCCTATGGGGCTCTATGGAGTAGTATGGGGTGTCTATGGGGCTCTATGAGGTCTGTATGGGGTTCAGTTGGGCACTGTGTGTCGATGTGGGGCACTATGGGGGTCTATGTGATGTCTGTGGGGCACTATGGGGTGGCTATTAGGTGCCTATTGGGCTCTGTGGTGTTCTGTCGGTAGCTATTGGGGTCTATGGGGTGCCTATTGAGTTCTATGGGGTTCTATGGGGCATTCTGAGGTTTCTATGGGGTGTCTATGGGGCACTATGGTGTGTCTATGGGGCTCTAAGGGGCACTATGCATGGCTATTGTGTGTCTATTGGGCAAAATGAGTTTCTATGGGTGGCTATGGGATCTCTATGGGGCACTGTAGGGTTGCCTATGGGGCTTTATGGGATGTCTATGGGGTTCTATGGGGTGTCTATGGGGCTCTATGGCGTTCTATGGGGTCTCTATGGGGCGGCTATAGGTCCTTATGTGGTGTCTATGTGGCACTATGGTGTGCTATGGGGTGCTGTGAGGCACTATGGGGTGCTATGGGGCTCTATGGAGCAGTATAGGGTGTCTGTGGGATCCTATGGGGTGTCTATGAGGCTCCTTGGGCTGCTATGGGGCACTGTGGAGTAGCTATGGGATGATTTGGGGTCTCTTTGTGCCCCTATGGGGAGCTATGGGTCACTATGTGGTGTCTATGGGGCTCTATGGGGTGGCTATGGGGTGCTGTAGGGTGGCTATGCGGTGCTTTGAGGTATCCTTGGGTTCCTATGCTGCGCTTTGGGACTCTATGCGGAAGAATGGGGTCTCTATGAAGCACTATGGTGTGTCTATGGCGTGCTAGAGGGTGTCTATTGTGTGTTATGTGGTGCCTATTGGGCTCTAGGTGTTCTGTGGGTGGCTATGGGTTCTCTATGGGGATCTATGGGGTGCGTATGGAGCGCTATTGGGTCTCTATGAGGCTCTATTCGGCACTATGGGGTGTCTATTGGGATCTATGGGTTGTCTGTCGGGCTCTATGAGTTCTGCATAGGGTCTGTATGGGGTTCAGTGGGTCTCTATGGGGCTCTATGGGGTGTCTACAGGCACTATGGAGCGATATGGGGTGTCTACGTGGATCAATTGGGCTCTATGGTGTGGCTGTAGGGCCTTATGTGGTGTCTATGGGGCACTATGGGGTGCTATGGGGTACTGTGGGGAACTATGGGGTGTCTATGGGGCTCTATGGAGCAGTATGCTGTGTCTATGGGTCCCTATGGGGTGCAATGGGGTGCCGTGGGGCACAATGGAGTGTCTATGAGGCTCCATGGGCTGCTATGGGGCACTATGGAGTAGCTATGGGGTGCTATGGGGTCTCTTTGGGCCCCTATGGGTCACTATGGGGCGTCTATGGGGTATCTTTGTGTTCCTATGGGGCGCTATGGGTGACTATGGGGTCGCTATGGGTTTCTTTGAGGCGCTATGGGCCTCAATGGGGTCTCTATGGGTCTCAATTTATCCTTATGGCTCCCAATGACTGTCTATGGGTCTCTATGTGTCCCTATGGGTCCCAGTGTCTCTCTATGTGTCCCTATGGGTCCCAGTGTCTCTCTACGGGTCCCAATGTCTTCCTCTGGATCTCTATGGGTCCCTATGGGTCCCAGTGTCTCTCTATGTCCCCCTGTCTAGGTGGTAACTATACAGATGGTAACAAAGATGGTAACAAATGTACAGAGGTTCTAAGCGAGAGAGAAACTCACCAGTGGTGATGCCTTCGCTGAGGAAGCTGGGGCGGTCTTCACTGCAGAGCGATGTCCAAGAGATGCTGCCTCACAGAATCACAGAATTCTCAAGGTTGGAAAAGGGCTGCCAGCTTTTGTAGGAGAATAGCATGGGAGACAGTTGTGAAGGCTTTGCTGAAGTCCAAGTAGAGCACATCAACAGCCTTTCTTTCTTTCCTTCATCCATCAGATGGGTCACAGGATCGTAGAAGGAGATCAGATTGGTCAAGCAGGAGCTGCCCTTCACGAACCCATGCTGGCTAGGTCTGATCTCCTGCTCATCCCACACCTGCCGCATCTGTCATCTCCCTCAAGACAATTCGTTCCATTCCCTTCCCTGGCACCGAGGTCAGGCTAACAGGCCTGGAGTTGCCCGGATCCTCCTGACAACCTTGCTTGGAAATGGGAGTCACGTTGGCAAGCCTCCAGTCTCCTGGGACCTCACCCGGTAACAGGGAGCTCGGAAAGATAATGGAAAGCGGCTCGAGTGAGGGTCAGCCCTTAAATGAGGTCTCAGAGGAGGTGGAGTCGAGCTCCAGCTTTCCCGGGAGCACAGCTCCATTACTCTCACCTGTGCTCCCGCAGCTGACCCCACACTTGCCTCAGCTGATTAATCAGAGGTTCAGGATGTGATTACCAATCTCCCACACAGCCCCTATGGGTCCCAATGCTTCCCTATGGGTCTCTGGGTGTCCCTATAGGACTCAGTGGGGTTTTATATGCCTCCCAGTTGGTCCCTATGTGTCTCTATGTCTCTCTATGGGGTCTCAACGTGTCCCACTGCCCCCCTATGGATCTCTATGTCCCCCTATGGGTCCCAGTGTCTCCCTATTGGTCACTTTGTGTCCCTATGTGTCCCAATGTCCCCCTATGTGTCCCAGTGTCTCCCTATGGGTCACTATGTGTCCATATATGTCCCAATGTCCACCCTGTGGGTTGCTATGTCCTTCTATGTGGTCACTTATGGGTCTCAGTGGGGTCCATCCGTATGTGTCTCTATGGGTCTCACTGTCCCCCACTTTAATCCATGGGGTCCTTAAGTGTCCCAATGTCCCCCTATGGGTCCCAATATCTCCCTATGGGTCACTATGTGTCCCTATGTGTCACGAAGTCTTTCCTACGGGTTGCTATGTGCCTCTGTGGGGTTTCTATGGGGTCTCTTATTGGTATCTATGGGCCCAAATGTCTTCCTATGGGTATCTATGGGTTCCAATGTGGTCCCCATGTGTTTCTATTGGTTCTCTTTTGGGGCTCATCGTGGTCCGTATGTGTCTCCATAAGTCTCACTGTCCCCCACTCTAATCCATGCAGTCCCTATGTGTCCCAATGTCCCCCTTTGGGTCCCAGTATCTCCCTATGGGTCACTATTTTTCCCTATGTGTCCCAATGTCCCCCCTATGGGTTGCTAAGTGCCTCTATGGAGTCTCTATGTGGTCTCTTATGGGTATCTCTGGGCCCAAATGTCTTCCTATGGGAATCTATGGGTTACAATGTGGTCCCTATGTGCCACTATGGGGTCTCTTATGGGTCTCAGTGGGGTCCCTATGTGTCTCTATGGGTCTCAATGTCCCTAACTGTAATCGATGTGGACCCTATGTGTCCCAGTGTCCCCTTATTATTCCCTGTGTCTCCCTGATGGGTCACTATGTGTCCTTAAGTGTCCCAATGTCCCCCCTGTGGGTTGCTATGTGCCTCTATGGGGTCTCTATTGGGTCTCTTATGGGTATCTCTGGGCCCAAATTTCTTCCTATGGTTATCTATGGGTTTCAATGTGGTCCCTATGTGCCTCTATGGGGTCTCTTATGCGTCTCAGCAGGGTCCCTATGTGTCTCTATGGGTCTCACTGTCCCCCACTTTAATCCATGGGGTCCTTAAGTGTCCCAATGTCCCCCTATGGGTCCCAATATCTCCCTATGGGTCACTATGTGTCCCTATGTGTCACGAAGTCTTTCCTACGGGTTGCTATGTGCCTCTGTGGGGTTTCTATGGGGTCTCTTATTGGTATCTATGGGCCCAAATGTCTTCCTATGGGTATCTATGGGTTCCAATGTGGTCCCCATGTGTTTCTATTGGTTCTCTTTTGGGGCTCATCGTGGTCCGTATGTGTCTCCATAAGTCTCACTGTCCCCCACTCTAATCCATGCAGTCCCTATGTGTCCCAATGTCCCCCTTTGGGTCCCAGTATCTCCCTATGGGTCACTATTTTTCCCTATGTGTCCCAATGTCCCCCCTATGGGTTGCTAAGTGCCTCTATGGAGTCTCTATGTGGTCTCTTATGGGTATCTCTGGGCCCAAATGTCTTCCTATGGGAATCTATGGGTTACAATGTGGTCCCTATGTGCCACTATGGGGTCTCTTATGGGTCTCAGTGGGGTCCCTATGTGTCTCTATGGGTCTCAATGTCCCTAACTGTAATCGATGTGGACCCTATGTGTCCCAGTGTCCCCTTATTATTCCCTGTGTCTCCCTGATGGGTCACTATGTGTCCTTAAGTGTCCCAATGTCCCCCCTGTGGGTTGCTATGTGCCTCTATGGGGTCTCTATTGGGTCTCTTATGGGTATCTCTGGGCCCAAATTTCTTCCTATGGTTATCTATGGGTTTCAATGTGGTCCCTATGTGCCTCTATGGGGTCTCTTATGCGTCTCAGCAGGGTCCCTATGTGTCTCTATGGGTCTCACTGTCCTTCACTGTAATCCATGGGGTCCCTATGTGTCCCAATGTCCCCCAATGGGTCCCTGTGTCTCCCTATGGGTCTCTATGTGTGGAGAATGATTATGCAGAATGGCTTCATGAGAAAGGACATGAAGAGATTCCACTAGTTAAATTGTAAAAGAATGAACGTGACTGAAGACAACGACGGTCTATCCTAGGGCCGATCACGGGCTAGGCAGCTGAGAAGAAATCAGGATGTGAAAAGACAGGGTATGTAGCTAAAGACGAAATATGTATCTAGAGGCAAGGACGGCCTGAGGGAAAAGCAAGATGTGTAGCAAGGTGTAGACAGAGCTGCAAAGAAAAAGTATCCATAAGACTAACCACAAAGCTCAGATGAAGTAATGTGTAACCCACCAATCCTGAGCTTTACTTTTGCAATATGCATGAACTTATTACTGATTGTATAAATGAGATGCTGTAACACCTAATAAACGAGACTTGTTGACCATGATAGCATGAGACTTGTCTCCCGCGGTTACTTCCAACAAAGCTGTGTTACAGAAAGGCAGAATTTCTATACGTCCTTATCAAACTAGTTTTTTCTTCTTTTAGTTTGACTCCTGACTTTAACTTTGAAATCAGACAAAGACCTTACAGTAGCAGACGTATCTGATGAAGAATTCACCATTTGTTTACTGTTTCAGCATGAAATGATTTGTAAAATGAGTACAGAGCAGGTAAAGAACATCTACCATGTGAAATCAAGGATCATCCATTCCTGCCCTAAACACACACTTATTCACCGAAAAAATTCTCCCTCTACATATCCAAAAGCTGATTTTAACAGAAATCAGAGCATAGACAGAAACACACAATCAAAATTAAAATGTTTCTTTGTGAGTCATTATGAAGTTAATAAAACATTTAATAAACACAGTGAGTCCGAGCTTCAGAGATGCTTTGTGTTTTTATTTATTTATCTAGCCGGAAGAATGTACACACACATTTCCTTGGACTGTGGTATTGAGAGATACACTTAAAGCAATCAAGCTGAAGTATAACAGAAGTATATCTAAAGCACCTTTCTTGAAGGACGGCAGGATCACTGAGGATAAGATAATACAGAGCCATAAATGAGAAGGATCAGAAGGACCAACCAACCTGTATAGCATTTCAGAGTGTAGCTGGTTCTTAGAAGAACGAATGACTCTATGGTTCTATGATTCTGTGACTTAAGGTTGGAAAAGACCACTGAAGGTCATCTAGTTCAACCATCAACCCACTCCCAGCATGCCCACTATGTCCCTCAGAGCCACATCTACACGTTTCTTGGACGTCTGCAGGGATGGTGATTCCACCATCACCCTGGGCAAACCTTTCCAATACCTAATGACTATTTTTGAGAAGTTGTTTCTCCGAACATCCAGTAGAACCTCTCCTGGCACAACTCTAAGCCACTCCCTCTTGTCCTGTCACTAGTTACACACAAAAAGAGGTTGAACCTCACCTCACCACAACCCCCCTTCAGGAAGTTGTAGAGAGCAATGAGGTCTCCCCCCAAGCCTCCTCTTCGCCGGACTAAATACCCCCAGCTTCCTCAGCTGCTCCTCACAAGACTTATGCTCCAGACCCCGCACCAGCCTCATTACCATTCTATGAACATGTGCCAGGGTCTTTCTTGTAGTGAGGGGGCCCAAAAATGAACACAGTACTCAAGTCACAGCTTCACCAGTGCCAAGTACTGAGAGATTATCACCTCCCTGGTCCTGCTGGCAACACTATTTCTGATACAAGCCAGGCCTTCTAGGCTACCAGGCACACTGCTGGCTCACATTCATCTGGCTGTCAACGAACACCACCAGAATCTAGATTCTAGCCACAAGCCTGCAAAATGGAGTGGCATGATATTGTGATCAAAGTGCAGTAGCTGGCACTTGACTTTGTTGAAGCTTATACAATTGCCTTCAGCTCATTGATCCAGCCAATTCAGATCCCTCTGTAAGGCCTTCCTACTCTCAGGCAAATCAACACTTCCTTCCAGCGAGGAGTCATCTGCAAACTCACTGAGGATACACTCAATCCCCCCATCCAGATCATCAATAAAGATATTAAACAGGACCTACCCCTATACTGACGCCTGGGGAAAAAAAAAAAAAAAAAGTCAATTAATGAAGCTGGGAAACAGCACAACATTAGGCACCTCTTTGTATTCTAAGTGAGACAAGAAAGAATATTTTCCACTTTAAATTCACAGTATGTAATTAGCAACAGGATAATAGTTATCTATAAATACCTACAAAATCCTTTTACTGAAGGCTTGTTTTGTTCTGGAGACAAACCATCTGTGCATTCCACTCAGAATCTGTATTTACAAATGCTCTGACTTATGTCATTGATATCAGATCAAAAGAACCACAAGCTAAAAACTGCTAACAAAGATAAGAACCAGCTTAAGTCGATCTGCATATACTAAAAGTTTAACTCTCACTGGGTTAGTAGAAAAAAACTACAGTACTGGAATGTAGAGGATTTTACAGACACTTTACACCTGTGTTTTTAACTGTGTATCTGAAGCCCAGGCTGCCCAGCAAAGCCACCAGGTGGCACGAACACATAGTACCAGAGGTGCTTTCTCTCACCATCCCTCAGCAAAGGCACTGCCCCAAAACAAATTGTGCGATCAACCCACCAAATGACAGAAGCACAAAATCATTTATCTGAAATGAATCTGAAAATATCTGGCAAACCAATACCCTTCATAAAAAGAGGAAGAGATGATTAACAAAAAAAATACATTCTATTTCCTCACAATTATTGGGTTCAACTTCAGGCATCTTTTTATTCACTCAACATATCCTTTAAATATCAGGTCACAGTAGCAGCCCCTGTTTTGTTACACAAGATGAAGAGCAGTCATGCCCTGCCCGGCATTAGAGTTCTCATCACCTGTTAACTCATCTGCGAGCTCATATGCAGCAATAATGTATAGATCAATCAGGAAATTAAAAAACAAATAAAAAACCAGCAGGATGCCATAAATGTTGTAATGATTCAGCAACAGGAAATAGTATTTAACTATTTGTGGCATTCGACTCTCTAAGACAAGATCAAACCATTTCAGAAACAATAAATGTCAAAAACCCTCTCAAATCTGTATCAAAGAGCATCAAGACCTCCAAAACATTGTACCCTAGAGCTTAAACTCTCAGGAAAGAAGATGACACATACATACAAGAAAATACTTTAAGGCTGTCAGAGAGAAGGCACCTACTACATTAAAGCATTGCAACTCGATCCTTGCAACACTGCAGTACTTGCAGTCTTTACAGTTAGCTGAATTCCATTTCTAGACCATCAGAAGAGCAGTAGAACAGGTGCCATTTGTAAACAGCGAGCTCTTCAGGAGTACAAGATGGATATTAACACTACCCAGCAAATGCATGCCTTGGGCAACAAATACATGAGCTCTACTTCACAGCGTCAATTGATGTGATATCTAAAGTATTCATAAATAATATCCACATATACTATTGGCTCCATTTAAATCTAATCAGAACTTGGTACAGTGTATATTAACAGTAATTGCAAAAACGGCTTTCAAGTTAAATTTTTCAATACATGGTCCTTCTACAAGGAATATAATGATTGCACCCAAAAAATTCAAATAGCATATCCATGCAACACTTAGATTGCTCAGAGGGATTAATAACTCTTTTGACAAATGAAATGGATGCGACAAAAGACAGAAAGTACTGATCACACAAGAACATTACGTGCGTGAAAACAGAGGACACTCGAAGTCCATGACGTGTTAAATCGCCACTAAGATCATCACGTCCATCTATCAGAGACAAACATGAACTTTTATTGAATACTACACGCCATACGTGTTTTGCATGTGTGTAATGGCCAGGGAGACCTGAGGGGGATCATGGGATCACATGGCTGAGGCCCCACTCTGGTAGGAAACACCCATGCCAAGCACATGAGATGTGGGGAAGGGAGAGGGCAGCGGCACTGGGAAAAGCCCAGAAACTTGAGCTGGGGCTGGAGCACGTGCTGCGGGTGAGGACGGCTCACTGTGATGAGCCAGCAGTGGACTGCAGCATCGCTGTGAGACGGGCAGTGATGTACCCAAGCGAAGGTCAAGCGAAGGTGACGCCCAGCAGTTTGGCCAAGCCATGGTTGGAGACATCACCAGGCAACAGATTGTGACCCGATAGGCCGCGCCGGCTTTGACGCGGGCGCAGCAGCTCAGCCCAGCAGTTCGTGCCTGGCCTACGACCGAGCGTGTGTGCGAGGACTGGAGTGTGGACAGGGCGAGCTTTGGTGCTGGAAAGTGCTCTGGGTGCTGTTAGCACAGCTCCCAGCGGCCTTCTCAGAGCCATTTGTTCTTTCCCCGAGCCTGCCGGGAGCAGGCAGACGGGACATCCTAGAGAAAAAAGCGTGTGCAGCAGCACAGGTAGGCGGCACAGAGACTGGCAGCGGGGGGGCACAACTTGAGGGACCCTTCCCAGGCCGGAGTCTGACTAATGTCTCTTGTCCTCTTCCAGCGTGTCACCTGCTGCTGCTGCTGCAGCGTTAGTGCTGGGGAGCACGTTACCATCTCCCGCTCCCACTGGCCCACCGCAACTGGTGGAAGGATGGAGGCAGAGTTTGAGACCCGCTGCCCCGTGTGCCTGGAGAACTGGGACAGCGCAGCATACGCCATGCCTTGCTGCCACCAGTTCTGCTTCCGCTGCATCCAGCGGTGGACAAGCACCAGGCCCCAGTGTCCGCTGTGCAAACGGGATGTGAAGACCATCATTCACTCCGTGCAAGCGGACGACAACTACAAGGAGGTGGAGGTCAGACCAGCTGCACAGGCATCCGTTGCTACACGGAGACCCGCACTCCACCACGCAGCCCGGCCATGGCCTGCAGTGCCCACGCATCCTCTGGGCGGCCTCTCCCCTGCCACCTGGGCTTCCCTCTTCAGGGAGCAGCCGGCCCTGCTGCGGCCCCTGCGGTCCTGGCTGCGCCAGAACCTGCACCGCATCCTGGGCACCGAGGGGCCACAGGCAAATATCCTGGTTGACAGTGTCATCTGGGCCCTGCTCCTCGTAGGCTTGGCAGAGGGGATCCTGATAGAAATGCTGGATCCTGACCTGCACGGCCACACGGTGACCTTTGTGAGGCACTTCATCGCCTTTGCGGTGCGGAGGTGCAGCCGGGTGGCAGGCCGCTTCCTGGGCCTCAACATCCCCCCTGCTCCTGGGGCACAGGAGGCCACAGCAGCAGAGCCCAGAGCTGCCACACCAGAGGAGCCACCTGTCCCTGGCTCAGCACCCTCCAGCAGCCCTGCCAGCTCCAACAGGGACGAAATGCTGGGCAGGGCAACACAAGAGGTTCGTGGGCATCCCAGCCGCCCACACGGCAACCCTGCAACTGTCACCACAGAGCAGGCAGCGCCTCAGGAGGAGCCAGGAGAGCCTGTGGCAGGGCCCTCTGGCACCAGCCCACCTGAGGGGACCCGGCGAGCCCCGAAGAGGAAGGCCGGCGACTCACAGGCCTCAGCACCATCAAAGAAGAGGCCACCCCGCCGGCAGCAATAGAAGAGCCCATGGGGCAGCTGAGGAGGCTGGGGCCAGGCAGCACCTGGGACACACACTGGCCCCAACGGACCCTTGTCATCACCGTCCAATTCAACCTCAAATAGAAAACAGAAAGACTGCAAACAATAAATTAACATTGAAAAAAACTGAAAAACAAAGTGTTGGTATTGAGTGTTGGTATTGATAACAGCACAGCTGTTGACGCTTCCCCATCCTTGACGCTCTCTCCCCTTTTTCCTACTGCCGTGCAACTGCTGCCACTGTTGCATTCCAGACACGAACCCCACGGGCTTCAGAGAGGGCAATGGCAAATCTCTGCTCCTGGGGACCAACATGCACAGGCCGTGCTACAGCTGGGGTCAGCCAGCTGGAGCAGAACCACCAGTCCTGCTGGACACCAGGCTGAACCTGCAAGGAACCCACCCGGGCTGCCTTGCCGAACGCTGTCCTGGGCTGCGTGAGGCCAGGTGCCACCCGTGGGTGAAGGGCGGTTATCCCGCCCTCTGCTCAGCCCTGAGGAGGTCACAGCTGGAGCGCTGGGACCGCAGCTGGGCTACCCAGCACAGGGGATAACAACACACTTCTTCCCATTACGAGTGGACCGTTCGCTTCTACCACTCCAGATCCGCAGCCCATCCCTGTACAACCGCTCTTAAGTAGGGACCTATACACTTCCTTCTTTGCAGGCATTTGAAATGTCTCTACAGAAGACAAAACCAGACAAAAATCTTTCCGTGCCTATCCACACCACGTTCCTAAGACAACACAGCTGGTTCTTAAACACGGTAGTACGTACCCTTGGTTTACTGCACATCTGGTGAACAGAAAGTTCTCCAGCCTCACTACGGAACAAAGAACTCCACCGTCATTCCCATGCTCCCTATGAAGCATCCTGAGCTCCAACACTCACTCAGTCCCTCACTCAATCTTCCCCCTGCTAATGTTCTTCCATCTAATTCCACCTCACATCACAGCACAAGCTGTCACAGCCTGGTGTACAGTCTCATCAAAGGGAACGCTGCTTGTTTGCCATCAGAATTCATTCAAAAATGAAACAATTCAACAACCATCAACCACTACTTCTCATATTACCTACAGGCAACAATGCCTGAAGAACTGGAGTGTCAGATGGCATGCAAGACATTAGAAGTTGGCTCGTAGGAATGAAAGAATTTCATGAGAGAACGGGGCTAATGACACAAGGAGCGCCATAGACATCAAAGATAACCACTGGAAGAACCGATGGGATTAATAACTCTTTTGACAAATGAAATGGATGCGACAAAAGACAGAAATTACTAATCACAAAAGAACTTGACGTGCGTGAAAACAGAGGACACTCAAAGTCCATGGCGTGTTAAATCACCACTAAGATCATCACGTCCATCTATCAGAGACAAACATGAACTTTTACTGAATACTACACGCCATACGTGTTTTGCATGTGTGTAATGGCCAGGGAGACCTGTCAGATCTATGGGGCCGGAGCTATTGTGGGGCAGATGTGCATCAGATCTATGGGGCAGGAGATGCTGTGGGGATGATATGGGTCAGATCTATGGAGCAGGAGCAGCTGTGGAGATGATGAGGGTCAGAACTATGTGGTAGGAGAAGATGTGGGACAATGTGGGTCAGATCTATGGGGCAGTTGCTGCTGTGGGGCTAATTGGGGTAAGATCTATGGGGCAGGAGCTCTTGTGGGTCAGATCTACGGAGGAGGAGCTGCTTTGGGGCTGATGTTGGTCAGATTTATGGGGCAGGAGCTGTTGTGGTGCACATGTGGGTCAGATCTATGGGGCAGGAGCTGCAGTGGGGCAGATGTAGGTCAGATCTATGGGGCAGGAGCTGCTGTGGGCCTTATTGGCGTCAGATCTATGGGGCAGAAGATGCAGTGGGGCAGATTTGCATCAGATCTATGGGGCAGGAGCTGCTGTGTGGCTGATATGGTTCATATCTATGGGCAGGAGCTGCTGTGGGGCTGATATGGGTCAGATCTACGGAGCAGGAGCAGCTTTGGTGCAGATGAGAGTCAGATCTATGGGGCAGTAGCTGCTGTGGGTCAGATCTATGGGGCAGGATCAACTGTGGAGATGATGTGGGTCAGAACTATGTGGTAGGAGATGATGTGAGACAATGTGGGTCAGATCTATGTGGCAGGAGCTGCTGTGGAGCTGATGCGGGTCCGATCTATGGGGCAGCAGCTGCTGTAGGGCTGATTGTGGTCAGATCTATTGGGCAGGAGCTGCTGTGGGGCACATGTGGGTCAGATATACGGGGCAGGAGTTGCTGTGGGGTAGATGTGGGTCAGATCTATGGGGCAGGTGCTGCTGTGGGGATGTTGTGGCTCAGATCTATGGGGCAGGAGCTGCTATGGGGCATATATGGGTGAGATATATGGGGCAGGAGCTGCTACGGGGATGATTGCGCTAAGATCAATAGGGCAGGAGCTGCTGTGAGGCAGATGTGGGTCAGATTTATTGGGAAGGATCTGCTGTGGGGTAGAGGTGGGTCTGATCTATTGGGCAGAAGCTGCTGTGGGGTAGAGGTGGGTCTGATCTATTGGGCAGGAGCTGCTGTGGGGCTGATGTGGGTCAGATCTACGGAGCAGGAGCTGCTCTGGGGCACATGTGGTTCAGGTCTGTGGGGCAGGTGCTGCTGTGGGGAAGATGTGGGTCAGATCTATGGGGCAGGAGCTGCTGTGGGTCAGATCTGCGGGGCAGGAGCTGCTATGGGGCACATGTGTATCAGATCTATGGGGCAGGAGCTGCTGTGGGGCGGATGTAGGTCAGATCTATGGGTCAGGAACTGCTGTGGAGCTGATGTGGGTCAGATCTATGGGGCAGGAGCTGCTGTGGTGCTGCTTGGCGTCAGATCTATGGACAGGAGCTGCTTTGGTGCACATGTGGGTCAGATCTATGGGGCAGGAGCTGCTGTGTGGCTGATATGGGTCAGATCTATGTGGCACGTGCTGCTGTGGGGTAGATGTGGGTCAGATCTATGGGGCAGGAATTGCTGTGTGGATGATGTGTATCAGATCTATGGGGCAGGAGCTGCTATGGGGCAGATGTGGGTCAGATCTATGGGGCAGGAGCTGCTGTGGGGATGATTGCGGTAAGATCTATAGGGCAGGAGCCGCTGTGAGGCAGATGTGGGTCAGATCTATTGGGAAGGATCTGCTGTGGGGTAGAGGTGGGTCACATCAATGAGGCAGGAGCTGCTGTGGGCAGATGTGGGTCTGATCTATGGGGCAGAAGCTGCTGTGGGTCAGATCTATGGGGCAGGAGTTGCTGTGGGGCACATGTGGGTCGGATCTATGGGTCAGGAGCTGCTGTGGGGTAGATGTGGGTCCGATCTATGGTACAGAAGCAGCTTTGGGGATGATGTGGCTAAGATATATGGGGCAGGAGCTGCTATGGGGCAGATGTGGGTGAGATATATGGGGCAGGATCTGATCTGGGAATGATTGCGGTAAGATCTATAGGGCAGGAGCTGCTGTGGGGTAGAGGTGGGTCAGATCAATGGGGCAGGACCTATGTGGGGCAGAGGGGGTTCTTATCTATTGGGCAGGAGCTGCTGTGGGGAACATGTGGGTCAGGTCTATAAGGCAGGTGCTGCTGTGGGGCTAATTGGGGTAAGATCTATGGGGCAGGAGCTGATGTGGGTCAGATCTATGGGGCAGGAGCTGCTGCGGGGCTGATGTGGGTCAGATCTATGGGGTAGAAGCTGCTGTGGGGCACATGTGGTTCAGATCTATGGGGCAGGAGCTGCTGTGGAGCTGATGTCGGTCAGATCTATGGGGCAGGAGCTGCTGTAGGGCTGATTGGGTTCAGATCTATGGGGCAGGAGATGATGTGGGGCACATTTGTGTCAGATCTATGGGGCAGGAGTTGCTGTGGGGCACATGTGCTTCAGATCCAAGGGGGAGGCGCTGCTGTGGGGTATATGTGGGTCAGATCTATGGGGCAGGAGCTGCTGTGGGGATGATGTGGCTCAGATCTATGGGGCAGGAGCTGCTGTAGGGCTGATTGGGGTCAGATCTATGGGGCAGGAGATGATGTGGGGCACATTTGTGTCAGATCTATGGGGCAGGAGTTGCTGTGGGGCACATGTGGGTCAGATCCAAGGGGGAGGCGCTGCTGTGGGGATGATGTGGCTCAGATCTATGGGGCAGGAGCTGCTGTGGGGCAGATGTGGCTCAGATCTATGGGGTAGTTGCTGCTATGGGGCAGATTTGGGTCAGGTATATGGGGCAGGAGCTGCTGTGGGGCTGATTGCGGTAAGATCTATAGGGCAGGAGCTGCTGTGAGGCAGATGTGGGTCAGATCTATTGGGAAGGATCTGCTGTGGGGTAGAGGTGGGTCAGATCTATGTGGCAGGAGCTGCTGTGGAGCTGATGTGGGTCAGATATATGGGGCAGGAGCTGCTGTGGAGCTGATGTGGGTCAGATCTATGGGGCAGGAGCTGCTGTAGGGCTGATTGGGTTCAGATCTATGGGGCAGGAGATGATGTGGGGCACATTTGTGTCAGATCTATGGGGCAGGAATTGCTGTGGGGCACATGTGGGTCAGATCCAAGGGGGAGGCGCTGCTGTGGGGTATATGTGGGTCAGATCTATGGGGCAGGAGCTGCTGTGGGGATGATGTGGCTCAGATGTATGGGGTAGTTGCTGCTATGGGGCAGATTTGGGTCAGGTATATGGGGCAGGAGCTGCTGTGGGGCTGATTGCGGTAAGATCTATAGGGCAGGAGCTGCTGTGAGGCAGATGTGGGTCAGATCTATTGGGAAGGATCTGCTGTGGGGTAGAGGTGGGTCAGATCTATGGGGCAGGCGCTGCTGTGGGGCAGAAGTGGGTCAGATTTAACGGGCAGGAGCTGCTGTGGGGTAGAGGTGGGTCAGATCTATGGTGCAGGTGCTGCTATGGGGCACATGTGTGTCAGGTCAATGGGGCAGGAGCTGCTGTGGGGATGATTTGGGTCAGATCTATGGGGCAGGAGCTGCTATGGGGCAGATGTGGGTCAGATCTATGGGGCAGGAGCTGCTGTGGGGCAGATGTGGGTCTGAACAATGGGGCAGGAGTTGCTGTGGGGCTGATCTGGGTCAGTTCTATGGGGCAGGAGCTGCTGTGTGGCTGATGAGGGTCAAATCTATGGGGCAGGAGCTGCTGTGTGGCTGATGATTTGGGTCAGATCTATGGGGCAGTAGCTGCTGTGGGGCTGATGTTGGTCAGATCTATGGGGCAGGAGCTGCTGTGGGGCAGATATGGGTCATCTTGATGGGCCAGGAGCTGCTGTGGTGCAGATGTGGGTCAGATCTATGGGGCAGTAGCTGCTGCGGGGCAGATGTGGGTCAGATCTATGGGGCTCGAGATGCTGTGGGTCAGATCTATGGGGCAGGTGATGCTGTGGGTCAGATCTATGGGGCAGGAGCTGCTGTGGGGCTGATGTGGGTCAGATCTATGGGACAGGAGCTGCTGTGGGGCTGATGTTGGTAAGATCTATGTGGCAGGAGCTGCTCTGGGGCAGATGTGGGTCAGATCTATGGGGCAGGAGCTGCTGTGGGGCAGATGTGGGTCAGAACAATGGGGCAGGATCTTCTGTGGGGCAGATTTTCGTCACATCTATGTGGGAGAAGATGGTTTCGGGCTGATGGGGGTCTCAACTATGCGGCAGGAGCTGCTGTGGGGCTGATGTGGGTCGTATCTTTATGGCAGGAGCTGCTGTGGGTCAGATCTATGGGGCAGGATATGCAGTGGGGTAGATGTGGATCAGATCTATGGGGCAGGCACTGCTGTGTGTCTGATATGGGTCAGATATATGGGGCAGGAGTTGCCATGGGGCAGATCTATTGGGCAGGAGCTGCAGTGGGTCTCATGTTGTTCAGATCTATGGGGCAGGAGCTGCAGTGGGTCTCATGTTGTTCAGATCTATGGGGCAGGAGCTGCTGTGGGGCACATGTGGGTCAGATCTATGGGGGTTGAGCTGCTGTGGGGCTGATGTGGGTCAGATCTATAAGGCAGGAGCTGCTTTTGGAAAGATGTGGGTCTGATCTATGGGGCAGGAGTAGCTGTGGGGCAGATGAGGGTCAGAATTATGGGGAAGGAGCTGCTGTGGGGCTGAGGGGGGTCGGATCTATGGGGCAGGAGATGCTGTGTGTGTAGGTCTATGGGGCAGAAGCTGCTATCGGGCATATGTGAGCCAGATGTATCGGGCAGGAGCTGCTGTGGGTCAGATGTGGGTCACATCTTTGGGGCAGGAGCTGAGGTGGGTCAGAGGTGGGACTGATCTATTGGGCAGGAGCTGCTGTGGGGCTAATGTGGGTCAGATCTATAGGGAAGGTGCTGCTGTGGGGCTGATGTGGGTCACATCTATGGAGCAGGAGCTGCTGTGAGGCACATGTGGGTCGGGTCTATGGGGCAGGTACTGCTGTGGGGCTGATGTGGGTCGGATCTATGGGCCATGTGCTGCTATGGGGCACATATGTATCAGATCTATGGGGCAGAAGCTGTTGTGGGGCACATGTGGGTCAGATCTATGGGTCAGGAGGTGCTGTGAAGTTGATGTGGGTAAGATCTATGGAGCAGCAGCTGCTGTGGCTCAGATCTATGGGGCAAGAGATGCAGTGCGGCTCATGTGGATCTGATCTATGGAGCAGGAGCTGCTGTGTGGCTGATGTGGTTCAGGTCTATGGGGCAGGAGCTGATGTGGGCCAGATGTGGGTCTGATCTATGGGGCAGTAGCTGCTGTGGGTCAGATCTATGGGGCAGGAGCTACTGTGGATATGATGTGGGTCATAACTATGTGGTAGGAGATTATGTGAGACAATGTGGGTCAGATCTATGGGCAGGAGCTGCTGTGGGGCACATGTGAGTCAGATCTCTGGGGCAGGAGTTGCTGAGGGGAAGATGTGGGTCTGATCAATGGGGAAGGATCTGCTGTGGAGATGATGTGGGTCAGATCTATGGGGCAGGAGTTGCTGTGGTTCAAATCTATGGGGCAGGAGATGCTGTGGAGATGATGTGGGTCAGATATTTGGGGCAGGAGATGCTGTGGATCAGATCTATGGGGCAGGAGCTGCTGTGGGGCTGATGTGGGTAAGATCTATTGGGCAGGAGCTGCTGTGGGGCAGATGTGATTCAGATCTATGTGGCAGGAGCTGCTGTGGGGCTGATGTGGGTCAGATCTATGGGGCAGGAGATGCTGTGGGGCTGACGTGGGTCAGATATATGGGGCAGTAGCTGATGTGGGGCAGATGTGGGTCTGAACAATGGGGCAGGAGCTACTGTGGAGATTATGTGGGTAAGATCTATGGGGCAGATGCTGCTGTCAGGCAAATATGAGTCAGATCTATGGGACAGGAGCTACTGCGGGGCAGATCTATGGGACAGGAGCTGCTGTGTGGCTGATGTGGGTCAGATCTATGGGGCAGGTGCTGCTGTGTGTCAGATCTATGGGGAAGGAGTTGCTGTGGGACAGATCTATGGGACAGGAGAGTCTCTGGGGCTGATGTGGGTCACATCTATGGGGCAGGAGCTGCTGTGGGGTAGATGTGGGTCAGATCTATGGGGCAGGAGCCGCTTTGGGGCTTATGAGGATTAGATCATTTCGGTAGGAGCTGCTGTGGGTCAGATATATGGGGCAGGAGATGCAGTGGGGCAGTTGTGGGTCAGATCTATTGGGAAGGATCTGCTGTGGGGTAGATGTGGGTCAGATATATGGGGCAGGAGCTGCTGTGGGGCAGATGTGGGTCTGATCTATGGGGCAGGAGATGTTGTGGGTCAGATCTATGGGGCAGAAGCTGCTCTGGGGCTGATTTGGGTCAGTTTTTTGGGAAAGGTGCTGCTTTGGGGCTGATGAGGGTCAGATCTATGGGGCAGGTGGTGCTGTTGGTCTCATTGGTGTAAGATCTATGGGGCAGGAGCTGCTGTGGGACTGATGTGGGTCAGATCTATTTGTCAGGAGCTTCTCTGTGGCACATGTGGGTCAGATCTATGGGGAGGGAGCAGCTGTGGGACTGATGGTGTTTAGATCAATTGAGCAGGAGCTGCTGTCGGTCAGAACTATGGGGCAGGAGCTGCTGTGAGGCAGAGGTGGGTCAGATCTATGGGTCACGAGCTGCTGTGGGTCAGATCTATGGGGCAGGAGCTGCTGTGGGACACATGTGGTTCAGATTTATGGGTAGGTGTAGCTGTGGGGCTCATGTGGGTCAGATCTATGGGGCAGGAGCTGGTGTGGGGCTGATGTGGGTCAGATCTATGGGGCAGGAGCTGGTGTGGGGCTGATTTGGGTCAGATCTATGGGGCAGGAGCTGCTGTGGGGCAGATCTATGGGACAGGCTCTGCTCTGGGGCACATCTGGGTAAGATCTATGGGGCAGCAGCTGCTGTGGGGTAGATGTGGGTCAGATCTATGGGGCAGGAGCTGCTGTGGGGCAGATGTAGGTCAGATCTATGGGGCAGGAGCTCTTGTGGGACTGATGAGGGTCAGACCTCTAAGGCTGGAGCTGATCTGGGTCAGATCTATGTGTCAGGAGCTGATGTGGGTCAGATCTATCGGGCAGAAGCTGTTGTGTTGCAAATGAGGGTCAGATCTATGGGGCAGGAGCTGCTGTGGGGCTGATGTGGGTCAGATCTTTAGGGCAGGAGCTGCTGTGGGGTAGACGTGGGTAAGATCTATGGGGCAGGAGCTGCTGTCGGGCTGATGTGGGTCAGATCTATGGGGCAGGAGCTTCTGTGGGGCAGATGTGGGTCTGATCTATGGGGCAGGAGCTGCTGTGTGTCAGATATATGGGGCAGGAGAAGCTGTGGGTCAGATCTATGGGGCAGGAGCTGCTGTGGGGCACATGTGGTTCATATCTATTGGGAAGGAGCTGCTGTGGGGCAGATGTGGGTCATATCAATGGGGTAGCTGTTGCTGTGGGTTAGATCTATGGGGCAGAAGCTCCTTTCGGGCATATGTGAGTCAGATGTATAGCAATACCTGGCCCATAGATGTGACCCTCATCAGCCTCACAGCAGCTCCTGCCCCATGGATCTGACCAACATCAGCCCCACAGCAGCTCCTGCCCCATAGATCTGAACCACATCTGACCCACAGCAGCTCCTGCCCCATAGATCTGACTCACATATGCCCGACAGCAGCTTCTGCCCCATAGATCTAACCCACAGCATCTCCTTCCCCATTGATATGACCCTCATCAGACCCACAGCTGCTCCAGCCCAATAGATATGACCCACATATACCCCTCAGCAGGTTATGCCCCATAGATCTGACCCACATGTGCCCCACAGCAACTCCTGCCCCATAGATCTGACCCACAGCAGCTCCTGCCCCATAGATCAGACCCACATCTGCCCCACAGCAGCTCCTGCCCCATAGATCTGACCCACATGTGCACCACAGCAGCTCCTGCCCCATCGATCTGACCCACATGTGCCCCACAGCAGCTCCTGCCCCATAGATCTGATACACATGTGCCCCATAGCAGCTCCTGCCCCATAGATCTGACCCACAGCAACCCCACAGCAGCTCCTGCCCCGTAGATCTGACCCACAGCAGCTCCTGCCTCAATAGATCATACCCCAATTAGCCCCACAGCAGAACCTGTCCCATAGACCTGACCCACATGTGCCCCACAGCTGCTCCTGCTCCATAGATCTGACCCTCATCAGCCCCACAGCAGCTCCTGCCCAATAGATCAGTCCCACCTCTACCCCCCAGCAGATCCTTCCCAATAGATCTGACCTACATCTGCCTCACAGCAGCTCCTGCCCTATAGATCTTACTGCAATCAGCCCCACAGCATTTCCTGCCCCATAGATCTGACCCATATGTGCCCCACAGCAACTCTGGCCCCATAGATCTGACCCACATGTGCCCCACAGCAGCTCATGCCCCATAGATCTGACCCACATCTGCCCCACAGCTGCTCATGCCCCATAGATCAGACCCACATCTGCCCCACAGAAGCTCCTGCCCCATAGATCTGACTCACATGTGCACCAGAGCAGCTCCTGCCCCAAAGATCTGATCCACATGTGCCCCACTGCATCTCCTGCCCCATACATCTGACCCACAACAGATCCTGCCCCATAGATCAGACCGACATCTGCCCCACAGCAGATCCTGCCCAATTGATCTATCCCCCATCAGCCCCACAGCAGCTCCAGCACCATAGATCTGACCCACATCTGCCCCACAGCAGCTCCTGCCCCATAGATCTGACCCCCCTCAGCACCACAGCACCTCCTGCCCCATAGATCTGATCCACATCTACCCACCTTTGAAGTACTTTGGTCCTTCTCTGCCAGTCGATCGCCGCAGCATCTGGTTGTCTCCTGCTCAACACTCTGCCCCACATCCCTCCTACACAGGCGAGAAACCAAGGCACAGAAAGTATAAGGGATCCCTAAGGGTCTGAGGCGTCTTCCCTGCTGGAACAGCAATGGAGGACACAAGACCACAAGAAGCCAGATTCAGGCAGAGAAGCTTGAGGGTGCAGCCATCTGCATTAAGGTTGCTATGGTTTGGCGTTGCAAATACTACTCTGCCTGACTGGGGCAGGGCAGGCTTACGCAAGTGTTTAAGCAGACGTCTTTCTGGTCCTGTAGGAAGCAGCAGGTCTGAATTAAAAGGAGCAATGAGGCAAGGAGTGCCCTGAGCTTGTTTCCTAAATAGAAGGCAGTGTGGGACAATTTGAGGAACAGGAATTCAACTACTGTAATGCAGAGCACTATTTTTGTCGCCTTCCAGCAGTCACCGATTAATGGAAGATTCTTCTCCTTCCCAGACTCCACTGTTGGTAACTCACATCTACAGCCTCTCTGGGCAGCCTGTACCATTGCCTCACCACCCTCTGTCTGAAAAAGTTTCCCCCTAGTATCTAACCTAACATGTAGCCTAATTCTCCTCTCTTTATTCACAGGAGATGTCCTCTAGACCTCTAATTATCATTCTGACCTTCCTCTGGAGCTAATCCAGAAGCTCTGCACCTTTCTTGTGCTGTGGGCTCCAGATCTGGACACAGTACTGCAGATGGGGACTCATGAAGGCAGAGTGGAGGGGAGCAAGAGCCTACTTCTCCATGCTGCCACTTCTCTGTGGATACAGTTGGTCTTCCAGACTGCAAGCACACACTGCTGGTTCATGTCCATCTTTTTGTCCACCAGAACCTCCAAATCGTTCTCCACATTTCTTCCATGAGGAACAGCTCCATGATCTTCCCAGGCACAGAGGTAAGGCTCACTGGCCTGTAGTTTCCCATGTGATTTCCTTCCTGCCTTTCTAAAAACTGGGAGTGATGTTTCCCTTTTCCAGACCCCAGGGACTTCTCCTGCCTTCTTCTGACAGCCATGACTTTTCAAATACGGTGGAGAATGGCTGGGTGAGCGTATCAACCAGCTCCCTCATGACTCTGGGAAGCACGTCATCCTGCCCCATGGACTTGGACATATCCAGTCTTATGAGGAGGTCTTGGACTTGCTCGTCTCTTACAGTAGGAAGGATTTTGCTCCCCTGGTGTCCACCTAAATGTTCAGAGACATGAGTGTCATTCACTTTCTAGGCTCTTCTTGTGGCTCCTTAAAGTCCAAGAAGTCTCATTTTCAGCTCTCCTTACGCTTTTACCACACAAAGTAACCTGTTCCAGTTGCTTTCTCTTGTGGAAGGACAAAGGAGATTGACAGTGCACCATAAGTCAGAATATAAACTGCTGCTATACAGAAAATATTTCTGATTTCTTCAGTATTTGTCTGGAAGACAAAGCTCATAGAAAAATGTTCTAAAGTGTGAAGAACGAGCCCCTTTCAGGACTGAAAATGACTTCTGCTTTAGATGAATAACATGAATGTCTTACAGGAAAAAATACTAATCTGGAAAATATGAAATAGGAGTCAGAAAAGTTCCTGATGAGCTGCACATGAAGAGTATGGCAGAGTTTCCTTAGGGTAACCATCTTCTTTATTACCCTACAGGAATGGGTAACAAGGGCAGGAGTATGGTTCATCATTCCCTTCTTAGTTTGATGGCAGCTCCCTCTTTGTGCTGGGAAGGTAAATAATGATGGGAGAGACCCCTGGGTTTTGGTGGGACATGAAATATCTGTGGTCACAGCAGGTATGTGTCAGCTGTCACAAGGCAGACATACACAGGTAATGCAGGGTAAATTAAACGAGAGCCTGTACAATGAATATGATTAAAAACTGTGTAATAACAGCTCAACAAGAAAACCACTTGAAAGAAAGCAGGGGATCTGGCAGTGTGAATATATGCTAATTATAGAATGGATATTTGGCTGACGTCAGTAAGAATGTGCAATGTGTAATTTTTATGTGTCAGATAAGTACAATAGGCTGTTTTCTATGTTTAAGAAACCCTGACACTTGGGTCTCCAGGCTGTCTCCCCAAGTTATTCCCTAGTGTGCTTCACAACACTAAGAATGTGGAACTGGATCATTCTCTTAGCCCTCTTGCGTTGCTAAGTGTGAGATCCTCTGTTCAGAATTGGATTAGCTATCAATGAGTGATGCACAGATGCTATGGCAGACCCACAGTCCTTCCACTTCTGCCCTCCTACTGCTGACCTGTGAGCGCAGATGTACTGTTCTATAAGATGCTTTAGAGAGCTCAGGCTTAGCCAGTTGCTGCACCCACAGAAAGGCAGAGGGAAGGGCTGAAAGTCTGTGGTGACAAAGCTGGGCTGCTGAGGGGCTGATTTTCAGTTCTGTCACAGAAATCCCAGGGCCATTTGCAGTCCTTCAGGCAACTGCCCATTTGTAATAGGCTGACCAACTTGTCTTGTGCGTCACATCTGTTCAGGCTGCAGAATTCTTGGAGCAGGGTTCATTTCCTATGGAGAAAACCTCACTCTGTTTGGGTCTCTCCCTTTCTACAAAGAAAGGAAAATGACAGCAATCAAAATGATAAACACAAACATAGGACATTGCTTAGTTAGGATGTGTTTAACAGTCAACAGCAGTGTAACACTTATTCCTCAGGCAAAGAAAATAAGAAAACGAGCCATCTGGGCTTGTCTCTTCCCAGTTTTGAATGAGGCAACAGCATTAATCTTTTATTCCCTCCATTTTGGGCCTGGTAAACTTGGAGTTCTGAGAGATGTGGTTTTTGGTGAATATATGTGGCCTTCAGTATTCTCCTTTTACTCCAAAGTCTGAATCTCTGCATTCCCCCATATCACATTAATGCTTTCTTTCCCCCTCCCCCCTCCCAATAAATAAATAAATAAATAAAAACAAAAATTAATAATAATAAAAAAGCAAGCTCTCAGCTTATGAAGAAATAGCTGACAACAACCTTCTGGACAAAGCGTTTTTATGGAGTACAGTTCATATTTATAGGGAAAAAAGATCCAGAACTTTGTGCTCTGTAGTCTCCCAGTACCATATCCCACACATGCTAACACACCCTTAGGACAAAGATTACAACTGGAAATAATGATGTGGCAGTTATCCTCCACCCTGATAAAACTTCATCCATTGATGAAAAAGGTGTGTTCCACAACCTAGTGCCCATGCCATGTGGTTCGTATCAGTGGGAGAAAGTAAGGGGGAAAGCTAGAAGGTACTGTTCACATTAAGGAAATACAAGAGAAGATTTTTTTGTTTTCCTGCACAGAGGTTGCCTTGCTTAAGCTTTATTCTGCTATGGAGGAAATGCATACACTTTTCTTCCTCATTTTCCCTTGCTAACAGAGGGAAAAGTCTGACTAGAAGAGTTATTGTCACCTTCCTCATCCTTACTACTTGCTGACACTGGAGAAGAAAATCCTCTGGGGACTACATGGCTTTGTTTCTTGGCTGTCTACTGTGCAGTTGTCCCTTCTCTTCACTTTCTCATTTCCTTAAGGTAACATCAAGCTGATGTGTGCAGCCCACCAATAAAAGTCTGTGGAAGTAAGCCTTTCTCAGGAGGTGCTGTGCTACTGTCCTCACTCATTTGCAAAGTTCCCTCTCCATTCTTTAGCATAATCTCCAGGTGGGAATGGCAGGAGGCAGTTACAGAAGGAACTGCCAGACCCCAAAGCAGAGCTGGTGCAGGAGGGTACCACACAGCCATGACTTCAGGTTGGGAACTCAGAAGACCATCATACTTGAGCAAGGAAGAGTCCCTTTAAATAATGAGATGTGCAGAAACACCAATGAGTAGAGAAATAAAAAATCTAGCCTTTTCAGTTTATCATATTGGCTTATAAGTTGTGAGAAATCTATGCTAGTTCTTTGAGAGGGACAGATTTTGTTTCTCTACTTTTCAGCTTACATTTGCACCACTGAGTTACTGATGGAAAAGGAATGTTACCTATAACAAAGATAAGCTTTATCTACTGATTGCTTTAAATAAACCCTCATTCCTTTCAGCTTTCACAGCTTGTAGTCTGTTAATCCCGTCAATCATTGACTTTAAATGTAGGAAATATGTAGTAAATGCATGTCAAGCTCTCTCAGTGTGTGTCAGAGAATCCAGCCACGAGCCTAAGAACAAGTAGGGGCCCTAGCCTTAAAAGAAACTGGGGGTGGGGAGTCAAACCACATTTGGGCCACCACCACAATAAATAAAATCCAGGCAAAATATGGGTGAACCATGGGCTGACAGCTCAGCCTCAAAGGGTTAAAGTAAAGGGGTCAGCCAGGTTGGATGGCCCTGTTCTAACCTGACCTGCTGGGTAGCAGCGCTCCCATGGCAGGGGTTGGGTGGGCCCTGAGGTCCCTTCCAACCCAACTATTCTGTGGTTCTATGATCCTTGAGAGCCCCTTCCAAATCGGGATATTCCGTGATTCAATCTCGTGTGCTGAGCGCTCCCTCTGCTGGCACACACACATAGCTGGATTTTTCCCTACTCAGGCTGGGAAAAAAACGTGCCAGTGGAGCTGATGAAATGAAAGAGGTCATCGAAACAGAGCCCGTGGGGACTTGAAGGCTGAGCTTACCTTTTCTTCTTGGTACAGTTAGCGATCAGCGTCGTTCATTACCTTCAGCACCATGCAGATAGCGCCTGTATTTTACACAGGCCTTAGAGCTGGTTTTCTTATTAACTGGAACGGCCAGTAAAAGAATCTGAAGTTTTTCTTCAGTTTCTGATAACAGGGCAACAAGTTTGTTTAGTCACTTCTTTTTTACAAAAGCTGTGACCTGAGGAACGGATTTATAAGCAGAGCATTTCTACACTCATGTAAAAATCCTGTGGAATGCAAATGTCCAGAAGAATTTTAGCACCCACTGTGGGGTTTGTCCTTCCAGTGCAGAGCAGACTGGCACATTGTTCAGCCTTGTCTGTTTAGAGCATAAAGTCCAAGAATGGCACCACATGAAAGTTTGTAATGCAAGGATCAAGTACCCCTCATAGTCAGCACCATCAGCTCCCACAATATCCCACAGCACAGCACTGAGGACCTGAGTGGAAGGTGGTGGGATACCTGTCTATGTTCCCATGATGCTGCCTCTAGGACACATGCTCATCCCTGGATAAGCAGTATAGCAAAAACACAACATCAGAAAACAAAGATTCCATCTTTCTGTTTTTCCTTGTCTATTGCTACTGAATTTCTTGTTCCATTGGGCTCGAATCCATAATGGCTTATATATGGATATGACAGTCCTGTCCTCTCTCCCCTCTAAACATGTGTACAACCACACAAGCAGCCAGACACAGCCCTGACACAGTTGCCATTCACAATCACTATCCCCCAGGGCAGCACAGTAAGCTTTCATCCCACAGGATGAACTACTGCTTTAATGGAGAGGGGAAAACACAGGGGGCAGCCAGAGACAGCTTTGTTCTGCTCTGGATGCATCTCCAGCAAAATCACGTTCAGTTAGGTGGCATACATCTCACAGTAACAGAGGGCAGTTTGCTATCTGCAGAAAAGGTGAAAACCAAAAGAAGTATTATCCACAAAACATAAAGAAATACTGTTATATGTCTTCTATTTGAGTCATTATACACAGTCATTACAGAAAAAATGTTCTCCTTGCTGGGCATTGCAGCAGGATTTAGTTACGTCTTCTCTTAGAGATCCACATCTTATTCATGCTTACACCATGTCAAGTCAAAATGAGGACGGGCATTTTGTAGATGCGTGGTATGAGAGGCCAATATTCTGTTAGTAATGCTTTCCTCCCAAGGTTTGAAGGCAGCACCTTTTCCAGCCTCATTTCAAATACTGCATCACATTTAAATCCCAGCTTTCCTAACACAGATGCAATGTTAGGAAGCCATGTGAGGAAAGACAGGGATGGCTTTAAGTCTCTAAATAAGAAGAAAGAGAATCATCATCAAGGAGGCTGACTGACTGAAAAAGAATGTGCTTTTCCAGGCCATTTCTGAAGGTACAGCTGAGGGCTAACCCATGACAGTTACTTTACTTGTTGAATAACATTTTTATGTATGTGTTTTATGTTTTGCTTTTTGTCACTTTGCCTCATGTTTAATTGCTCTGTTCCAAAGTTTTGCTGAAGGGAACTGAGGAATGATTTGAATGGCAGTAAATGTGGATATCACAGATCCAAAACATGGCCAGAACTCAACATTGTAAAAGCTGCGATTTGACCCTCGCTCAACAAATACTTTGTACATTTAAACAGGCAAAAAAAGAACCAGCTTTCAACTGAGATGAAACCACAGATCAGAGATGAACATTTCATTAAATACTGGACAAAGCAGTAGAAACTCTTGCTCTCTTCTTGTTTGCAGATCATGAGAGTTCAGAAAAGCCCATGGAATTATATCTGATTTATAATCTGATTTATAAGCAGCACTGCATTGAGACAAGATGGGGATGAAAGGACAGAGCACAGCTCTGGTGAAAAGGGCTGGGCATCACCTTGGGGTGATCATTGTGACTCCATGTTGGGAGTGGCCGAAGCCCCCATCACAAACACGTGCCATCACAATGACACCCCATCAGAACCCCCAGGGTGTTCAGAAGGATTTCACTTGCCGAGTGGCACAGCGAAAACCGCTTTGTTGCAGAAATGTCTGCAAGGACAAACTTCAATTGGACTGAGCAAAGACGCTCCCACCCTGCAAGAGGTGGTCAAGGATCGGCTCGTGATGCTGCTCACTCCCATGTCCGTCTTTAGCAATTGAAAATCTCCTGTACCTTGCTGTCTTTCAAGCGCAAGGTGATAACAACTGACTCTTCTCCTTTGCCTTTTGCAGCCTCTCGTCAACTGGAACCCAGACTTCGGAGGAGAGAGCTCTCGGCTCCTCGAGCAGCGCAGGCCGAGATCTGCCCGGAGAAGGAGAGCCGAGACGGGCCCCTGCTGCTGCTCCTGCTGCTGCTGCTGCTCCTGCTCCCGCAGGGGCTGCCTGCAGGCAGCGGGTCCGGCAGCCGGCACCCAGGCGGCTGCAGCCAGGGGACCCCGGCCTCCCAAGCGCCAAAGGAGAAACCGCAGCCGACGCCGAGCTCGAGCCTCTCACAGCCGGCCAATGCGTGCTGCAGCAGCTTGGGGAATGAACCAGCCTCTGGACCCGTCCCTGCTGCCACCAAACAGCGGCTGGAGCCCTGGAGACATTTCTACTTCCTTGTCGTTCACCGCTTCATCTTACATGGGAGACAGCTTGCCACGCAACCCAGCACTGCAGGAACTTCCCTGGCGCCCAAGAGAGCAAGAGCAGCGTGCTCCTGAGGCCGGCCTGCTTTTCCACTCCTTATCGCTCACGGTGAACATACAGCATGAAGTCACGGTGATGCCAGAGGAGTGGGAGCCTTGGGAGGACCCGCAGCGCCCACCTTTCACCAGCTCTGTCTGGGTAGAGGAAGGCTGCTGGCTGCGCACCGATGAAGATGACAGTGATGAAGATGACGAGTGAGCGCCCTGCAGTGGGGTCATGTCGGCGCCCGCATAGTGGCCCGAGGTGGTAGTGGATAGACCGATAGTTATAAGGACAGGTTGTTTCAATAATAAATCGTTTCAGTTGTCACTTCAGTTTGGTCATTCAGTCCTTTCCTTGAGGGCGAGATCTCAGATGCGATTTTAATTTTGTCAGTGAAAACGTGCAAGGCTTTGGCTTGGTTGAACGAGGTGTACTCCCGCAGGGAACTCATCCCGATACTTCCATCACCCGCCCCTCATCCCGCCCCGCTCGGCCCTGGCTCCGCCCGGCTCCCCGGGCCGCGGCTGCGCGGAGGGCGGTGTGAGCGGGGAGCGCGTCCCGTGCCGAGCCGACAGCCGCCCAATGGCCGTGCCGCCATGCTGCCCAACACTGGGTAAGGCGACCTGGGCTTTCCTCCTTCCTTCGGCGGGGCCGTGAGCTCCGAGCCACAGGAGCTGCCGGGGCAGAGCTGGGGCCGGGGCCGGGGCCGGGGCCGGGGCCGGGGCCGGGCGGAGGGACAGACGCGTGCTCCGCAGCCCCTTGAGGGCGATGGGACGCGGGGTGGAGGCCGCGGCCGGGCACGGTGGCCCCGGAGCGGCTGGGTCGGACCCGGAGTCCCGCTCGGTGCTGTTTGCTCACGGGCCGAGCTGTGTGCACGTCCGGAGGGCAAAGTGCGGCTGTGGGTGTGCTGTGGAATCTGAATTGAGTGACTGCTGCGGCGTTATTTCTGCGCTGCTAATGAACGGGGACATACGTTGACCTTATTCGTTCCCGTGTGTTGCAAGCAGTAGTCATGAGATCCTGTACGAGTGCAGAAAGCGCCCACGGTGCAGCCTGTGGGCTGCCCTGGTTGCGGCCGTGCCTGCTGCAAAAGGAGCCCACCTGCATGATTCTAACTCCCTGAACCTGTCCAGTTAACATTTCTCTTACCCCTTAGGCTGTTCAACCATCCAGACTATTATGTATTTACTTGGATACAAAAGTATTTTGAGAGATGGTAATGAAAGCCTTGCTAATGTGAATGGTGTCAGCTGTTATCACTTTGGCCTCAAATCCTTTCATTCTATCACAGAAGTCAATCAGGTTCACCAGGCTTGATTTTACCTACTGAGATTGATGATGCATTGGAACATGCTGCCCAGGGAAGTGGTGAAGTCACCATCCCTGGTGATGTTCAGGAAGGGTTTAGATGTGGCACTGAAGGACATGGTTTAGTGGCCATAGTGGGGATGGGTTGAAGGTTGGACTATATTGTCTTTTCCAACCTTGCAAGTTCTAAGATTACCTCTCATCTATGGCTAGTTTCTCATGTCCTGGTAAACCATGTTCCTAAGCAAGGCACTACCAGTGTCTGCTCTCACTGAATCACCCATGCCACTCAGCAACGCCTTTCCCTTGTTCATGCTCTTCCTACCCACATTATAGCAGATAAACAAGTTGCCACTGGCTTCCCTTGGAAGTCTCAGCTGCAGGTGAACTTTGGTTCTCCTCACACTGTGCTGATATGCTCATGCAATATTCCCAGTTCCTTTTTATCTCACTGGTGCTTCCACTCTGTGTGACACCTTTGTACACAGGGGCTCAGTCACAAGTCGTTTGCACAGCTGTGTCAGCCTGCTGGTTGGTTGGACAGACTTGTGGGGATTTATTGGGTTAAATGCAGTTACTTGCAAACTGAGTTTTACTGTGAAAGCCTTAAGGAAAATCATGGTCATTTTTGAAAATCTGATTTTTGGCTCTTGTCTTTGGCACCCTGCATTGGGATTGTGATCCTGGACTTTGCCTTTACAGCGTGTTGAGCTACTGGTCCTCTGTGTTCAGAGGGCCAAAAGAATTAAATTACAGAGAGCTGCACTGAGTATCAAAACGTTAGAATTGGTTGGTTTTGTTGTTTTTAGAAGTCACTCCTTTTCTGCTTTTGGAGAATGCAGCAGTTCTGTTGTGGGCAGCCTTGGATTATTGTACAAAAAGTCTTCAGTGGTGGTGAAAGGCTTATATTTCCAAGAAGGTTCTGCAGGTAAGAGTTAAGAGTTTTTCATAGGATTTCTTAATACTACACCATGTTTTCTATTCCCAATAGAGATAGGAAGGCAAAATCTTTTTTTCTCTATGCTTCCACATTTGATTTGGTAGCGATAAAGCTCATTGCTGTCTTTTTAAATAGAAATTATCTTTGAGGAGTGAAGGAGGCCCCAATTGCGTCTTTGGGCTAGAACATATGTTGCTCATCTTAAACCTGTGGATTATCTTTTAAACTTCAACACTTGGAACATGGTTAAACTCCTCTTGCAGGTCCATGTTCCTTCTCTGCAACACCCCCTTCTCAGAGTATACAAAAAGGATTTACAACGTGCTTTTTTCCTTTTTTTTTTCCCTCCCCAATTCAATACTCATGTAAAAGGGTCAGTTTGTATCTGAAGGGGGTGGTAGGAGCTGGGAGAGTTTCTGTACTCTAGGAAGATGATGCTTTGACCCCAGAAAGTTGATTTTTCCGTGACTTACATCCTTCAAAAGTAAAATTCTATGTGTAGACTAAATATGTATCCTACTAAATATGGGATTTTTGTGTGCTTTTTGTAGCCTACACAATTTGTAAATATGGCATGTCCATGTGTGTCTTGGGAATGGCAGAAGAATTTAAAGGAGAAGTTGCTGTCAATGCTTTATGGCCTAAAACAGGTGATTATTTTGAATTGTTGTGTTTTGTCCTATACAGGTGGTCTTCTTTAGGACTGATTCAGAACACCGAGCACTTCTGTGTATTTTTTTGTGATCAAAGATGTTGTGTGGGTATTGGCTTTCTTTCCTAGTTCTCACTGTTGCCTTCCTGTTTTCACTTAAACTTGCCTTCAGCCTGAGCACATTCTGCTTTTTCTCCTGTCTTGTCACTGCTCCTTTCAACATGACTCGAACTTTGTTTTGCACACCATCCCTGAGTAGTATTGGACATTTATGTCAATATTTAGAATCCCCAGCTAGTTAGATTGCCAGGAAATAGATGAAGCTGACAAGATATGTACCTCTGTAGATGTAAAAAAAAAAAAAAAGTTTTGGCTGAGTGGGAAATCAATTGCTTCTTCACACAACCATCCAACACTTCTTGCAAGTCACAGCACACTGAAGGGCCGCATAGCAGAAAAATAACTTGGTGTGCCCATCTTATACTAGCTCCAGTTTATTGTCCATGGGTCAGTGAGGACCAGGGCTGCTGTTGAAGGTTTGGTAGCTGCTGAACAAAGAGACCAGTGTCTTGAAAGCATTAGAAGCAGCAAGTGAGCTTTCAAAATTTGTATGTATCGGTGTTTCCTTGATGAAAACTGTTCATGTTCTGAAGTATAAAAGTTTGTAATGTTCAGTCTAGGAAGAAAAATGTTGTTTTGCAAGGTTTATCTGCCAAAACAAAAGTTAACTACTTTAGAGAGTGAGAGAGGTGACTTCTGTAGAATCTACATTACAATTACAAAGTTTTTAATTTAAAGAACATCATATATATGTGATCAGCTTCAATGCTGGAGATTAACACTGTGCTAGGATGGTTCTATTGGTTCATCCAGCTCCTTGAAACAAGAAAATATGCTGATAGTGAGATGTTATGAGCTCTCGATTTAACTAAAAGTGAAAGAGGTAGCCTGCCAAAAGGATGTAAGAGTGTGAATGAGTAGTAGAGGTACTGCAGGGTCAAAGTGGAAGATGCTGTATGTATGAATTAATGGAAAACCAGCAGCACTTTGTATGAAATAGATGGAAGGATGTGCAGATTGCAGGACAGTAGATGGTTTTTCATATCAGTCTTTGCCCATAGTTTTGCTATATTTAGAACAATAATAATTGGCTGTAATGTGAAAGTAGAGGAGCATAAGCCAGGAAAAGTTTGAGTTTGTGCTATTGGGTTTCTCATCTTTAACTTAGAGTCACTTTGTTATCTCACAAGTTATTGTGGGGCTAAAATTGAGATTTTCAGTATGGTAATGGCTGCAGAAAATGTTAATTGCTGATGCACATTCACTTTGAGAAAGATAGTTGTCCTGTTAGTTTTTCATGTCCTAAATAAAGCCAGAGGAAGTCTTTGTGTGGAAAGTATTGATAGAAGCATTGAATAATATGAATATTACAAGGAGTTCTTCCCTTTATTCCTCTTTTGGTTCCTTTAATACTTTTCAAGTAAGGGAATCTTTACACTTTGAGGATTGTTTGCTGGTTGACCATTCTTCGCTGGTTGATGGTATTTCACAGTTTAGTCTTCTCATGATTTACTTTCATGTGAGAGGAGAATAAAGTTTATGCATTTGCCAAAGAGATGAGTATGTGATGTCATTAGTGTTAAACTTGTAATTTCCTGTCCTCTGAATTTTCCAGCCATACATACAGCTGCTATGGATATGCTGGGAGGATCCGGAATAGAGAAGCAGTGCAGAAAAACTGACATAATTGCAGATGCTGCATATTGCATTTTAACAAAGCCGAAAACTTTCACTGGAAACTTCATTATTGATGAAGTTCTACTGAGAGAAGAAGGCGTTAAGGATTTTGATGTCTATGCAATTGCACCAGGCAAAAGAGATCTTTAAAATGAGAAGTTTGCGAAGGAAGGAAGGCCATATGGGGAATATGGATATATTCCTTTGACTCAGTCAAAAGATGCTTTGCCTCACGTTTGAGAATGTGGATTCTGGGAAAGCACATAATAGTCCACTGAGGCTCTAATAATCAATGCCTATATAAATATATATATATATATATATTTTAAACCCATTAGCAAAAAGAAAATAGACCTGCACCACAAGCGCATGTATTACTATTTACCAAATAGTGAGATAGTGTTTCTTCATCTTCAGATGTTTCTGACTGAATTTGTAAGAGGCTTCTGGGTCTGATTTTAAATGTACCAGAACCTAAACATGTCACCTCGTCTTTTTTCAACCTGTAGTTCATTTACTGGTAAATTGAGGTGCTGTTGCCTTCAGAATGGATTCCTGTTTGTGCTGTTCACCCTTACTTGGGCTTACTGTTATTGTTCAACTCCCCTTTAGGTCACCCCCTGATGCCTGACTTCTTCTTGGATGCTGAAACTGACATGACAGCCACATAATCAGAAGGCCGTGGAAGGGCAACCTCTGCATGTACATGTCGATTATTTGTGATGATAATGAATGCCTCCTCTATTTCAAGTTACTTTTGGACTACATTCAAGCTATGTGGCAAAATCTCTTGTATTTGGGCTGTTTGATTTATGGAAGTGACTTTAGTGTCTGCAACTTTCACAGTTCATAATCAGCACCTTGTTTTGAACAACCTTTTTGCTTTTTACCACCAGAGTTAAGTGGTATGAAGATTATGAGTAAATATTGCTGTAAAAAAATCACAAGCAATCAGCATATTTTGCAGGAGTGTTACATCTTTCTTGCAGTGTGAGAACTTGAGAAGCTTCTATTCCTACATGAAGTTCTCACAGTCGTACATGATGTGAATGTCTACAAGATGAAATAGAGAAGTTGTTTTTTTACAAAAGCATCAGGTTCACTTTTTCAGAATAGTGATGTTTCTATTGGAGGGCAAATAGGAATACTGGATATGTTTTATAGGAGTGCCAAAACAAATATAGGAAAGAAAGAGGCTAAGTTTGAAAAGAGCCCAGTTCCCTTGAAAATACTATTTGTGAGTGCGCACTTAGACTTTTCTGCCAGGAACTGATACTGCCAACTGCCCAGATCTCCAACACAGTAGCAATTCACTGAGTAGAATAATTATTTCCTGATACACTGACCTTCTGCATGGCTTTTAGGGGCTGCTAAGCATTACATGCCTTATAAATTGCAAATGCTCTTTCTTAATGTTAAATGAGCACATTCACTGCAGTGTAGAAAGTTGCTGATTAAAGTAGTGAATTGATTCACACCTTAGAAGCTTTTGCAGAAGAACTGCTGAAAACATATATATTCTTAGAAAGATAAGTGAGATAGAGCGTTCCAGCATTTTACAGAGAATCCATCTGTTTCTTTTAGGTGCTTCACAGGCATCAGGTGGAGCCAAGCTTAATAAAGAATCAGCTTCAGCGGGGCCTGTTGCAGAAACATTCAGAGTTATTCAGGGAGAACTCAATAAAGAAATAGTGAAATCCACGCAGGGCGTCTTTCAGTTTGAATTGTCAGGTAAGACCATCACTTGTAAAATTCTCAAATGCTCACTTTTCTAGCAAGAGTCAGTCTGTATTTTCACATGTAAATACTTGTCTTTTATAACTGGTCTAGGAACAGGGACATCTTTGGGTGTGCTCTATAAGATGCTGCCTTTCAGAGCCAACTTCAGCACATGTGGGATTTACCCTGCTGCTGTTGTCACAGGGAGATGCTTTCTGCATCAGCAGCATGTGCTGCTCTTTTGGGGACTGTGGTGTGTTTTCCTGGTGTTTCATTTCTGCTGTGTCACCCTGCTGGCCGTGCTGCACAGGGTCAGCATGGTAGTTCTGTTCCAAACCCCTGCTGCCTCCAGCTCCACCAGCAGCCACTGCCTTGTCCCCTGACACTGTGGCACTGTGGGGCATCTGCTGGGGCTGACCTTGTCTGCACAGAGAGCGCGGGGCAGCTTCTGGCACAGCACCTCCAGCACGTCTAGCACGAAGATGGGAGAGAAAAGCAGGCGGGGGTAGCAAAGGGCAGGGCACATCAGTCCTTGTGGTGCTGCCACAGGTTCTCCCTGTTCCACTCAGGTGATGAAGGAGGCACTTGGTACCTTGACCTGAAAACCAGCAGTGGGAGTGCTGGGTTTGGGAAGCCTCCTGCAGCAGCTGATGTTGTGATGAGCATGTCGAGTGGCGACTTTGTGAAGATGTTCACTGGTGAGTAACAAACGGGTTTGGCAGAACTGAGGCAGCTACTGGTGGCAGGAAACATCTTGCTGATGGATGAGCTGACAGGCTCACCTCTCTTTGTGGTCTTGGAATTGGATGAGCTGTAGCTGGAAGTGCATGGCCTTTAAATTCCCTTCCAACGTAAGTCACTCTGTGAGTCCATGATTTTATAATAAAAATATCTACTGCTTTGTTCAGTAGCTATTGAACTTCTCAGAGCGTAGCTTCAGAAAGCATCCAGTCAATCTGTTGAACCTCTTTTCTGATGCTTTTACAGTAGAACTTGGTAGCAAAGTAACTACTATATGATATCGCAATCTCCAGTTCCTTTCCTTTTCCTGATGATTCTGTGTCTTCTTTTTAGGTAAACTAAAGCCAACCATGGCCTTCATGTCAGGAAAATTAAGGATTAAAGGTAACATGGCACTAGCATTGAAGCTAGAGAAGATGCTGACACAGTTTAATGCTAAACTGTGAGGGAGAAGCTGTACCAGCAGAACATCCAGCCTTTCTTTTATAATAGCAATGCTACATTTTAAAACGATAATCTACTTTTTTCTCTTTTTTTGTGTGTATAACAACTGTGGATAAAATGCTGATCTGTTAGAGAAGATCTAATTTAGTTTTATTAAGACTGAAAGGTGTTTGTGATTAAACAATTCCTTCTTGAGAATACTTCTATTATGTAACTGGTGTTTTCCTTTCTTACACTCCTTTGGAGCAATGCAACACACCTGAAGTGGGTTTTCTTTTACATATTTGCTTGCATGCGTGCATGTCCCATAAGAAGTCTGGGAGGAGCAAATATCACCTTGCAGATCTTCACACAAACACACCCCCAGCCCAGACTGCCACAAACAAGGTAATCCCTCCCACAGCACCTGCGTGCAGCACCAGAAGGTTTAAACTACAACATGTTTACAGGCACATCACCTTCCCTCTTTAGCATGGAAAGAATGGAAACTCATGAGAAAAAGCACAAATGCTCTCTAAGGGGACAAGAGCACAGATCCTCCTCCTGGTTCAAGAGCACGTGCAAAGCCAGAGGTAGCAACCTCACAGTGTTGCCAACAGAACTGCTCAAAATGTAGGGCATTTTACTCCTCAGTATGTAGAGAATATTTCAAGACTTAGAATTTATTTTCTAACTCGTGCAATGGTCAAATAGTTTATAGTCTTCAAAGCCTGTGCTCAAACAAAATTATTTGTGCTGTAAAGGTTCCATCCCTGTTGAATTCTGGTAATAATACAGAGAATGTTGAATTCACTTATGCACTCTGCAGTCCCAGCGCCATGAAAAACATGAACGAACTTTCCTTTTGAGGTGACAGCTTGCCTGTGGCTGTGTGGTTGTTCCCACACTTGGCTACATTATGCAATACTGTATGTGTAATGCTGGTTGCAGCAGTGCAATCAGGAAGTATGCCTTAGGATTGCCAGGGCTGTTACATCTGGAAGGAGATGTAAGCAGATGTGGCTTGTTCTCATCTAGATAACATGAAGAGTATTGAGGGGATAGTGCAAGAAAAAGAATCTTTCAAAAGCAGTCAAACAAGTGCTTTGCTGCATGACCTGAAAGGGTGATGGTACCAGATTGTCTTGGTGTGAGCACATGGTAAGATTTTTGTGTTAATAACTAAAGACCGTTAGATACGCTGCTGTTCTCTGAGCTGAATAAACATCAGCTGGCGGTACCTCATGTATGAGCAGAGGATGGGTGAGAAGGTGGTGTGTTTGGAAACTGGGGGTGGCTGGGATCTAGAAGATGCAGAGTGAGCTGACAAAAGGTAAAGGTTGAAAACAAAATGGGAAAAGAGTTTTGCCAGTTCCTCAGCCGGTGACCCTCCTGAGAACTGAGAGTGGGGAAAAATTAATCAGATGAAATTCCAGCTCCCTCCCTTGAAGACTGACAACGATTTTAGAGGCACATGTTCATGTTGGACTACACCTCTTTTCCCCTATGAATAAAAAACCTTGCTGCCTCAAAAAACAGGGCACCTTACCCTTCTTTGATCCAGTCTTGCTCAGATCTGGAGGAGCTGGAGAGAGCTGCAGCATAAGTATTCACATATAGTAGTACTTTTAAGCACAACCTGTAGGTGACAGCAGGGCAGCAGCACCTCCAGTGCTGTGGGCTGCTCATGGGTGTGTTGCTCAATTCTATGCAGCTGGGAGCTGCTTGCAAAATGCTGAATGTGCTGTGACCAGCACAGTGCAGAGCTTTTACTCTATCTCACTTTCTGCCTTCCCTCGGAATAATGCACCTACTCTATCACAATTGCATTTGTGTAAAAATGAATATTTGAAACCCTGTTCTTTTGGTTACTCAGCTGATCTCCATTCCCTTGTTAGCAGTCCTGTGTTTTTTTATGGCTTGCACCATCATTAGTCATCTGCCTGTGCTATAAGATTCTCCTTTATCTCTCGTTTGCCTACGCCATATTCAAGCATTTCCAGGAAAAGCTCAGGGTATTGAAATATCCTTGAGTGGTCTAAGTATTCTTTCAGAATATAGGAGGAAGGAATGTGCTTTAAGCACCCGCATCTAAGTAGCTTCTGCTACACTCATAAATTAGATCTAATCCAACACCTGTGAATAACAGCTCCCCTCTGCTTTATAGTTTAGCTGTTCTTTTGGAAACCTTAATTGTGAGTATTGTGTGAGAAACAATTGATGCAATTACATTTGCTGGAAAGAATAACGACTGTCACTTCCTTTGGAACAAGAGGAAGTACACCATTTTGTGCTTTTTCTGTCTAATACAACAGCACATGTGAGATAAGTAGTGACTAGATCTAAGGGAAGACATGTAATATGTTCTCTCCACAAGTAATTCAGCTTCAGCAGATCCACTGCAGTTACATTTTCTAAGGTACCTCAAACGAGATCAAGGCTTGGCTTTTCAAAAGATGCGTTTGCATGTGGGAGGGAACCTCTGAATGTTGTGCAATGAGCTGCAGCCTCTCTTTAGCCCCTAAATTAATGAAGATCCATGTAAGTATGTTCAGCACACAATCAAAGTGCTGCCAAAACAGTCCCATTTAATGCAATTATCAGCTACTTTGCACTGTCCGTGCTTTCCCTTTGTTGGCACCTACAACACAATGCTGTCACAAGGGGAGCACGCAGGCACACAGCCCTTGGCAGCCCTTCTACATGATGCTGGGCAGAGGTGAAAATACAAAGAGGCTCAGTGAGGCAGGCACAGAGTGCCAGTGTCAGGTGCTCAGGTGGGGCTATGGGCATTCTGGGGACCTTCCCTGCCCAGAAAGTGTCTTTTTTGGCTCAGTGAGAGTGTTTTGAAGGCCCTCCAGGAAAGCATGATTTGGGAGTGGAAGATTGGTATGTCATGCTGGTCACACATCCATCCTAGTGCAGAACAGAGAGCATTCATTCACACTCCTACTACTGCTCCTTTAAGCTCTCCTACAGTCTGCAGTTCTGATTTACCAGCAGTCAGCAAAGAAATCATAGCTTCTTCCTACTCATTTGTCTCTAGCAGTCAAATAAAACCATTTGTGTCAAACCTTTCTCTCTGTAGCACCTGCTTTGGCCTGGAGGCGTCTCCCTCAGACTCACAGATAAGCATGCTGGCCCTGAAGGATTCCAAACCATGGCTCTCACCACAGCTCCCCTCTCCCCAAGTTGAAACATACCTTTTTACAGTTATAAACTGCATGTAAAGATCATCATACTCGAATAGAATGCACATGTTTTGACTTAGCCAAATGGAACTGTGTGGTAATAGTTACTTGCAAAGAGTTTGCTCTGCTCTCCAAGCCATTTTAAAACTGTGTGCCTTGAAGGCCAACTGCTCTGATTTTAATGCCTCTTTTATCCATATTTCTGTGCCTAATTCAGTCATACTGCAAAAGTGAAGGTAGTTACATGGATTTACAGCACCTTTGGGTCTCAGCAGCAGCCTGGAGACGCGAAGCACATGTGCTTGGAGACTCATACTGCCCAAGTGCTCTTTTCTTCACCAAAGGTCCTCTTCCTCAGTTAGAAGGTGCCATGGTGGAGCTGCAGGATCCTTCTTCGGGGAGATTTGATCACCAGAGTGAGGAGATGATTATACAGAATTTGTCCACATGGGTGTGTGTGCATGATGACACTAAGCTGAGTGGTGCAGTTGAAGGAATGCCATTCAGAGGGACCTTGACAGGCTTGAAAGGTGGGCCTGAGTGAACCTAATGAGGTTCAACACGGCAAAGTGCAAGGTTTTGCACTTAGGTTGGAAGAACCCCAGGCACCTGTACAGGCTGGGAGGAGTGGTCCTTGAGAGCAGCTCGGCAGAGAAGGACCTGGGGGTCCTGATGGATGAGAAACTTAACATGAGCCAGCAGTGCGCTCTGGCAGCCCGGAAAGCAAATGGGATCCTGGGCTCCATCAGGAGAGGGGTGGTCAGCAGGGATAGGGAGGTGATCGTCCCTCTCTACTCTGCTCTTGTGAGGCCCCATCTGTTGTACCGTGTCCAGGTGTGGAGCCCTCAGTACAAAAAAGACATGGAGCTGTTGGAAGGGGCCCAGAGGAGGGTCACGAAGATGATCAGGGGGCTGGAGCACCTCCCCTATGAGGACAGGCTGAGGGAGTTGGGTTTGTTCAGCCTGGAGAAGAGAAGGTTGCGGGGTGACCTCATTGCAGCCTTTCAGTACCTGAAGGGAACTTACTGCCAGGAGGGGAGTAAACTCTTGGAAAGGGCTGATAATAGCAGGACTAGGGGAAACTGATTTATGTTGAAAGAGGGAAGATTTAGGTTGGATGTTAGGGGGAAAGTTGTTTACTAGGAGAGTGGTTAGGCCCTGGAACGGGCTGCCCAGGGAGGTTGTGGATGCCCCATCCTTGGGGGTGTTCAGGGCCAGGTTGGACAGGGCCCTGGGCAACCTGATCTAGTAAAGGTGTATGTTTGGTGGCCCTGCCAGGCAGAGGGGGGTTTGTTCTTCATGATCCATGAGGTCCCTTCCAACCTGGGTCATTCTGTGATTCTGCGATTCTGTGATTCTGTGATCTAATCCCCATCAGCCACACAGCAGCTCCAGCCCCATAGATCTGACCCATATCAGCACCACAGCAGCTCCAGCCCCATAGATCCGACCCACATCTACCCCAGAGCAGCTCCTGTCCCACAGATCTGCCCCACAGCAGCTCCAGCCCCATAGATCTGACCCATATCAGCACCACAGCTGTTCCTGCCCCATAGATCTGACCCACATCTGACACACAGCAGCTCCTGCCAAATTGATCTGACCCACATCAGCACGACAGCAGCACCTCTCCCATAGATCTGACCAACGACTGCCCCACAGCAGCAACTGCCCCATAGATCTGACCCACATCTGCCCCACAGCAGCTCCTGTCTCATAGATCTTAAACACATCAGCACCACAGCAGCTCCTGCCCAATAGATCTGACCCTCATCAGCCACACAACAGCTCCTGCCCCATAGATCTGACCCACATCAGCCCCACAGCATCTCCTGCCCCATAGATCCGACCCACATCTGCCCCTTAGGAGCTCCAACCCCATAGATCTGACCGACAGCTGCTCCTGCCACATAGATCTGACCCACATCTGCCCCAGAACAGCTCCCGCCCCATAGATCTGACCCACATTGGACCCACAACAGCTCCTGCCCCATAGATCAGACCCACATCTACCCCACAGCAGCTCCTGCCCCATATATCTTACCAACATCAGCGCCATAGCATCTCCTGACCCATAGATCTGACACACATCACCCCCACAGCAGCTCCTGCCCCATAGATCTAGCCCCCATCAGACCCACAGCAGCTCCAGTCCCATAGATCTGACCCACATCTACCCCACAGCAGCTCCTGCCCCATAGATCTCAACCACATGAGCCACACAGCAGCTCCTGTCCCACAGATCTGACCAACATCAGCTCCACAGCAGCTCCTTCCCTATAGATCTGACCCACATAAACCCACAGCAGCACCTGTTCCGTAGATCTGACACACATCATCCCCACAACTGCTCCTGCCCCAAAGATCTGATATACATGTGCCCCACAGGAGCTCCTGCCCCATAGATCTGACCCACATCTGCACTACAGCAGCTCCTGCCCCATAGATCTCACTCACATGTGCCCCAGAGCAGATACTGCCCGATAGATCTGACCCACAACTACCCCACAGCAGCTCCTGCCCCATAGATCTGACCCACATCTGCACTACAGCAGCTCCTGCCCCATACATCTGACTCACATATGCCCCACAGCTACTCCTGCCCCAAAGATCTGACCAACATCTACCCCACAGCAGCTCCTGCCCCATAGATCTCACTCACATGTGCCCCAGAGCAGATCCTGCCCCATAGATCTGACCCACAACTACCCCACAGAATCTCCTGCCCCATAGATCTGACCCAAATCAGCCCCACACCAGCTCCTGCCCCATAGATCTGACCCACATCAGCCCCGCAGCAGCTCCTGCCCCATAGATATGACCCACACCTGCCCCACAGCAGCTCCTTCCCTATAGATCTGACCCACATAAGCCCCACAGCAGCACCTGTTCCGTAGATCTGACCCACCTCAGCCCCTGCCTCATAGATCTGACCCACATGTGCCCCTTAGCAGCTCCTGCCCCATAGATCTGACCCACAGCAGCTCCTAACTCATAGATCTGACCCACATATGACCCACAGCAGATCCTGCCCCATAGATCTGATTCACAGCAGCTCCTGCCCCATAGATCTGACCAACATCAGCTCCACAGCAGCACCTACCCCATAGATTTGACCCACATCTGCCCCACAGCAGCTCCTGCCACATAGATCTACCGACATGTGCCCCACAACAGCTCCTGCCCCAAAGATCTGATACCCATGTGCCCCACAACAGCTCCTGCCCAATAGATCTGACCCACATCTGCCCCACAGCAGCTCCTATCTCATAGATCCTAACCACATCAGCACCACAGCAGCTCCTGACCCATAGATCTGACCCTCATCAGACCCACAGTAGCTCCTTTCCATAGATCTGACCCACATCTGCCCCACATGAGCTCCTGCCCTATAGATCTGATCCACTTAAGCCCCACAGCAGCTCCTGTTCAAAATCTCTCACCCACATCTGTCACATAGCAGTTCTGAACCAAATCATCTCCACAGCAGCTCCTGCCCCATAGATCTGAACCAAATCTGCCCCACAGCAGCTCCTGACCCATAGATCTGACCCACATCTGCCCCACAGCAGCTCCTGAACCATAGATCTGACACACATCAGCGCCACAGCAGCTCCTGCCCCATAGATCTGACCCACATCAGCCACACAGCAGCTCCTGCCCCATAGATCAGACCCACATCTACCCCACAGTAGCTCCTGCCCCATAGATCTGACCCACTTCAGACCCACAGCAGCTCCTGCCCCATAGATCTGACCCACATCAGCCCCACAGCAGCTCTTGCCCCATTGATCTGACTCACTTGTGCCCCACAGCAGCTCCAGTCCCATAGATCTGCCCCACAGCAGCTCCTGCCCCATAGATCTGATGCACATCAGCCCCACAGCAGCTCCTGTCCTATAGATCTGATGCACAGCCGCTCCTGCCCCATAGATCTGACCCACATCTGCCCCACAGCAGCTCCTTCCCCATAGATCTGACCCATAGCAGCCCCACATCAGCTCCTGTCCCATAGATCTGTCCCACAGCAGCTCCTGCCCCATAGATCAGATTCACATCTCCCCATAGCACCTCCTGCCCCATACATCTGACTCAAATATACCCGACAGCAGCTTCTGCCCCATAGATCTGCCCCACAGCATCTCCTGCTCCATTGATATGAGCCATATCTACCCCACAGCAATTCCTGGCCCATAGATGTGACCCTCATCAGCCTCACAGCAGCTCCTGCCCCATAGATCTGACCCACATAAGCCCCCCTGCAGCTCCTGCCCCAGAGATTTCACCCAAATCATCTCCACAGCAGATCCTGCCCCATAAATCTGACATACATGTGCCCCACAGCAGCTGCTGCTTCATAGATCTGACCCACATCTGCCCCACAGAAGCTCCTGCCCTATAGATCTGATCCACATAAGCCCCACAGCAGCTCCTGTTCAATATGTCTCACCCACATCTGCCCCATAGCAGCTCCTGCCTCATAGATCTGAGCCACATCATCCCCACAGCAGCTCCTGCCCCATAGATATGACCCACAGCAGCCCCACAGCAGCTTATGTCCCATAGATCTGACCCATATGTGCCCCACAGCAACTCCTGCCCCATAGATCTGACCCTCAGCAGCTCCTGCCCCATAGATCAGACCCACATCTGCCCCACAGCAACTCCTGCCTCATAGATCTGACCCACATGTGCCCCACAGCAGCTCCCAGAGAGTCCCAGTGTCTCTCTACGGGTCCCAATGTCTTCCTCTGGATCTCTATGGGTCCCTATGGGTCCCCGTGTCTCTCTATGTCCCCCTGTCTAGGTGGTAACTATACAGATGGTAACAAAGATGGTAACAAATGTACAGAGGTTCTAAGCGAGAGAGAAACTCACCAGTGGTGATGCCTTCGCTGAGGAAGCTGGGGCGGTCTTCACTGCAGAGCGATGTCCAAGAGATGCTGCCTCACAGAATCACAGAATTCTCAAGGTTGGAAAAGGGCTGCCAGCTTTTGTAGGAGAATAGCATGGGAGACAGTTGTGAAGGCTTTGCTGAAGTCCAAGTAGAGCACATCAACAGCCTTTCTTTCCTTCATCCATCAGATGGGTCACAGGATCGTAGAAGGAGATCAGATTGGTCAAGCAGGAGCTGCCCTTCACGAACCCATGCTGGCTAGGTCTGATCTCCTGCTCATCCCACACCTGCCGCATCTGTCATCTCCCTCAAGACAATTCGTTCCATTCCCTTCCCTGGCACCGAGGTCAGGCTAACAGGCCTGGAGTTGCCCGGATCCTCCTGACAACCTTGCTTGGAAATGGGAGTCACGTTGGCAAGCCTCCAGTCTTCTGGGACCTCACCCGGTAACAGGGAGCTCGGAAAGATAATGGAAAGCGGCTCGAGTGAGGGTCAGCCCTTAAATGAGGTCTCAGAGGAGGTGGAGTCGAGCTCCAGCCCTCCCGGGAGCACAGCTCCATTACTCTCACCTGTGCTCCCGCAGCTGACCCCACACTTGCCTCAGCTGATTAATCAGAGGTTCAGGCTGTGATTACCAATCTCCCACACAGCCCCTATGGGTCCCAATGTTTCCCTATGGGTCTCTGGGTGTCCCTATAGGACTCTATGGGGTTATTATGCCTCTAAATGGGTCCCTATATGTCTCTATGTCTCTCTATGGGGTCCCTATGTGTCCCAATGTCCCCACTATGGTTTGCTATGTGCCTCTATGGGGTCTCTATGGGGTCTTTTATGGGTAACTATCGTCCCAAATGTATTCCTAAGGGTATCTATGGGTTTCAATGTGGTCCCTATGTGCCTCTATGGGGTCTCTATGGGTCTTAGCAAGGTTCCTATGTGTCTCAATGGGTCTCACTGTCCCCCACTGTAATCCATGGGGTCCCTATGTGTCCCAGTGTCCCCCTATGGGTCCCAGTGTCTCCCTATCTGTCCCTAAGTGTCCCAATGTCCCTCCTATGATTTGCTATGTGCCTCTATTGGGTCTCTATGGGGTCTCCTATGGGTATCTCTGGGCCCAAAGTCTCCCTGTGGGTATCTATGGGTTACATTAGGTCCCTATGTGCCTCTATGGTGTCTCTTATGGGTCTCAGCGGGTTCCCTATGTGTCTCTATGGGTCTCACTGTCCCCCACTGTAATCCATGGGGTCCCTATGTGTCCCATTGTCCCCCTATGGGATCCAGTGTCTCCTCATGGGTCACGGTGTGTCCCTATGTGTCCCAGTGTCCCCCCTATGGGTTGCTATGTTCCTCCATGGGGTCTCTTATGGGTCTCAGCAGGGTCCCTATGTGTCTCGATGGATCTGACTGTCCCCCACTTTAATCCATGGGGTCACTATGTTTCCCAGTGTCCCCCTATGGGTCCCAGTGTCTCCCTATGTGTACCTATGTGTCCCAATGTCCCCCTATGGGTCCCAGTGTCTCCCTATGGGTCACTATGTGTCCCAATGTCCCCCCTATGGGTTGCTATGTGCTTGTATGTAGTTTCTTATGGGTATCTCTGGGCCCAAATATCTTCCTATAGCTATCTATGGGTTTCAATGTGGTCCCTATGTGCCTCTATGGGGTCTCTTATGGGTCTCAGCGGGGTTTCTATGTGTCTCTATGGGTCTGGCTGTCCCCCACTGTAATCCAAGGGGTCCCTATGTGTCCCAATGTCCCCATATGGGTCCCAGTGTCTCCCTATGGGTCACTATGTTTCCCAACGTGTCCCAATGTCCCCCCTATGGGTTGCTATGTGCCTCTATGGGGTCTCTGTGGGGTCTCTTATGGTTATCTCTGGGCCCAAATGTCTTCCTTTGGGTATCTATAAGTTTTAAAGTCGTCCTATGTGTCCCTATGTGTCTTAATGGCTCCTAATGTGTCCCTATGAGTCTATATGTGGTCTCACTGTCCCAGTGGGTCTCTATGTGTTCCTATGTGCCTATATGGAGTCTCTATCTGGTTTCTATGGGTCTTGGTGTCCCTCTATGTGTCACCTTGTGCCTCTATGGGGTCTTCATGGGTTTCTATGGGGTCTCTATGTCTCTCTATGGGTCCCTATTGGTCCCAATGGGTCCCTATGAGTCTCTATGATGTCTCCCTTTGTCCCTATATGGGTCCCAGTGTCTTTCTATGGGTCTCTATGGTACTCAGTGTGTCACTATGAGGTTTCAGTGGGTCTCTATGGAATTTCTATGGGTCCCAGTGTTCCCCTATGGGGTCTCTATTGGTCTCTATGGGGTCCATATGTCTGTCTATGGGTCTCTTTGGGTCCCAGTGTCCCCCTAAGTGTCCCAATGTCTCCCTATAGGTGTCTATGTCTAAGGGGTCTCTATGGGGTGTCTATGAGGTGCTATGCGTCTTTATGGGTCCCTATGGGTTTCTATGGGATGCTGTGGGTGTCTATGGTGCTCTATGGGGTAGTATGGGGTGCTGTGGACTGGCTATGGGGCACTGTAGGGTGCCTATGGGGCTCTATGGAGTAGTATGGGGTGTCTATGGGGCTCTATGAGGTCTGTATGGGGTTCAGTTGGGCACTGTGTGTCGATGTGGGGCACTATGGGGGTCTATGTGATGTCTGTGGGGCACTATGGGGTGGCTATTAGGTGCCTATTGGGCTCTGTGGTGTTCTGTCGGTAGCTATTGGGGTCTATGGGGTGCCTATTGAGTTCTATGGGGTTCTATGGGGCATTCTGAGGTTTCTATGGGGTGTCTATGGGGCACTATGGTGTGTCTATGGGGCTCTAAGGGGCACTATGCATGGCTATTGTGTGTCTATTGGGCAAAATGAGTTTCTATGGGTGGCTATGGGATCTCTATGGGGCACTGTAGGGTTGCCTATGGGGCTTTATGGGATGTCTATGGGGTTCTATGGGGTGTCTATGGGGCTCTATGGCGTTCTATGGGGTCTCTATGGGGCGGCTATAGGTCCTTATGTGGTGTCTATGTGGCACTATGGTGTGCTATGGGGTGCTGTGAGGCACTATGGGGTGCTATGGGGCTCTATGGAGCAGTATAGGGTGTCTGTGGGACCCTATGGGGTGCAATGGGGTGCTGTGGGGCACAAGGGTGTGTCTATGAGGCTCCTTGGGCTGCTATGGGGCACTGTGGAGTAGCTATGGGATGATTTGGGGTCTCTTTGTGCCCCTATGGGGAGCTATGGGTCACTATGTGGTGTCTATGGGGTGGCTATGGGGTGCTGTAGGGTGGCTATGCGGTGCTTTGAGGTATCCTTGGGTTCCTATGCTGCGCTTTGGGACTCTATGCGGAAGAATGGGGTCTCTATGAAGCACTATGGTGTGTCTATGGCGTGCTAGAGGGTGTCTATTGTGTGTTATGTGGTGCCTATTGGGCTCTATGGTGTTCTGTGGGTGGCTATGGGTTCTCTATGGGGATCTATGGGGTGCGTATGGAGCGCTATTGGGTCTCTATGAGGCTCTATTCGGCACTATGGGGTGTCTATTGGGATCTATGGGTTGTCTGTCGGGCTCTATGAGTTCTGCATAGGGTCTGTATGGGGTTCAGTGGGTCTCTATGGGGCTCTATGGGGTGTCTACAGGCACTATGGAGCGATATGGGGTGTCTACGTGGATCAATTGGGCTCTATGGTGTGGCTGTAGGGCCTTATGTGGTGTCTATGGGGCACTATGGGGTGCTATGGGGTACTGTGGGGAACTATGGGGTGTCTATGGGGCTCTATGGAGCAGTATGCTGTGTCTATGGGTCCCTATGGGGTGCAATGGGGTGCCGTGGGGCACAATGGAGTGTCTATGAGGCTCCATGGGCTGCTATGGGGCACTATGGAGTAGCTATGGGGTGCTATGGGGTCTCTTTGGGCCCCTATGGGTCACTATGGGGCGTCTATGGGGTATCTTTGTGTTCCTATGGGGCGCTATGGGTGACTATGGGGTCGCTATGGGTTTCTTTGAGGCGCTATGGGCCTCAATGGGGTCTCTATGGGTCTCAATTTATCCTTATGGCTCCCAATGACTGTCTATGGGTCTCTATGTGTCCCTATGGGTCCCAGTGTCTCTCTATGTGTCCCTATGGGTCCCAGTGTCTCTCTACGGGTCCCAATGTCTTCCTCTGGATCTCTATGGGTCCCTATGGGTCCCAGTGTCTCTCTATGTCCCCCTGTCTAGGTGGTAACTATACAGATGGTAACAAAGATGGTAACAAATGTACAGAGGTTCTAAGCGAGAGAGAAACTCACCAGTGGTGATGCCTTCGCTGAGGAAGCTGGGGCGGTCTTCACTGCAGAGCGATGTCCAAGAGATGCTGCCTCACAGAATCACAGAATTCTCAAGGTTGGAAAAGGGCTGCCAGCTTTTGTAGGAGAATAGCATGGGAGACAGTTGTGAAGGCTTTGCTGAAGTCCAAGTAGAGCACATCAACAGCCTTTCTTTCCTTCATCCATCAGATGGGTCACAGGATCGTAGAAGGAGATCAGATTGGTCAAGCAGGAGCTGCCCTTCACGAACCCATGCTGGCTAGGTCTGATCTCCTGCTCATCCCACACCTGCCGCATCTGTCATCTCCCTCAAGACAATTCGTTCCATTCCCTTCCCTGGCACCGAGGTCAGGCTAACAGGCCTGGAGTTGCCCGGATCCTCCTGACAACCTTGCTTGGAAATGGGAGTCACGTTGGCAAGCCTCCAGTCTTCTGGGACCTCACCCGGTAACAGGGAGCTCGGAAAGATAATGGAAAGCGGCTCGAGTGAGGGTCAGCCCTTAAATGAGGTCTCAGAGGAGGTGGAGTCGAGCTCCAGCCCTCCCGGGAGCACAGCTCCATTACTCTCACCTGTGCTCCCGCAGCTGACCCCACACTTGCCTCAGCTGATTAATCAGAGGTTCAGGATGTGATTACCAATCTCCCACACAGCCCCTATGGGTCTCTAGCTGTCCCTATAGGTCTCTATGGGGTTATTATGCCTCTAAATGGGTCCCTATGTGTCTCTATGTCTCTCTATGGGGTCCCTATGTGTCCCAATGTCCCCCTATGGATCTCTATGTATCCATATGGGTCCCAGTGACTCCCTTTGGGTCACTAATGAGTCACTATGTGTCCCAACGTCTCCCCTATGGGTTGCTATGTGCCTCTGTGGGGTCTCTTATGGGTATCTCTGGACCCAAATGTATTCCTATGGGTACCTATGGGTTTCAATGTGGTCCCTAGGTGCCTCTATGGGGTCTCTTATGGGTCTCAGCAGTGTCCCTATGTGTCTCTATGGGTCTCACTGTCCCCCACGGTAATCCATGGGGTCCCTATGTGTCCCAATGTCCCCCTATTGGTCCCAGTGTCAGCCTATGGGTCACAATGTGTCCCTATATGTCCCAGTGTCTCTCCTATGTGTTGCTAAGTGTCTCCATGGGGTCTCTTATGAGGATCTCTGGGCCAAAATATCTACCAATTTTTATCCATAGGTTACATTAGGTCCCTATGTGCCTCTATGGGGTTTCTTAAGGGTTACAGCGGAGTCCCTATGTGTCTCTATGGGTCTCACTGTCCCCCACTATGTTCCATGGGGTCCCTATGTGTCCCAATATACCCCTATGGGTCCCAGTGTCTCCCTATGGGTCACTATGTGTTCCTAAGTGCTGAATGTCCCCGCTATGTGTCCCAATGGCCCCCTTTGGGGTTTCTATGGGGACTCTTATTGGTATCTCTGGGCCCAAATGTCTTCCTATGGGTATCTATGGGTTTCAATGAGGTCCCTATGTGCCTCTATGGGGTCTCTTATGGGTATCAGTGGAGCCCCTATGTGTCTCTACGGGTCTCACTGTTCCCCACTGTAATCCATGGGGTCCCTCTGTGTCCCAATGTCCACACTATGGGTTCCTATGTACCTCTATGGGTTCTCTATGTGGTCTCTTATGGGTATCTCTGGGCTCAAATGTCTTCCTAAGGGTATCTATGGGTTTCAATGTGGTCCCTATGTGCCTCTATGGGTCTCACTGTCCCCCACCTTAATCCATGGGGTCTCTATGTGTCCCAATGTCCCCCTATGGTTACCAGTGTCTCCCTATGGGTCACTATGTGTCCCTATGTGTCCCAATATCCCCCCTATGGGTTGCTATGTGCCTCTATGGGTTCTCTATGGGGCTCTATGGGGTGCCTATGGAGCTCTATGGTGTTCTATGGAGCGTTCTGAGGTTTCTATGGGGTGTCTATGGAACGCTATGGTGTGTCTATGTGGCAAAATGTGTTTCTATGGGTGGCTATGGGAGCTCTATGGGGCACAATGGGTTGCCTATGGGGCTCTATGGGATGTCTATGGGGCTCTATGGCGCGGCTATATGTCCTTATGTGGTGTCTATGTGGCACTATGTTGTGCTATGGGGTGCTGTGAGGCACTATGGGGTGCTATGGGGCTCTATGGAGCAGTATAGGGTGTCTATGGGTCCCTATGGGGTGCAATGGGGCGCTGTGGGGCACAAGGGAGTGTCTATGAGGCTCCATGGGCTGCTATGGGGCACTGTGGAGTAGCTATGGGATGATTTGGGGTCTCTTTGTGCCCCTATGGGGCGCTATGGGTCACTATGTGGTGTCTATGGGGCTCTATGGGGTGGCTATGCGGTGCTGTAGGGTGGCTATGGGGTGCTTTGGGGTATCCTTGGGTTCCTATGGGGCGCTATGGGTGACTATGGGGTGCTATGGTTTGCTATGGGGCTCTATGCGGAAGAATGGGGTCTCTATGGGGCGCTATGAGGTCCCTATGGGGCTCTATGGGGAGTCTATGGGGTGTCTTTGGGGCTCTATGTGGTCTGCTTGGGGTCTGTATGGGGTTCAGTGGGTCTCTATGGGGCTCTATGGGGTGTCTACAGGCACTATGGGGCGATATGGGGTGTCTATGTGGTTCAATTGGGCTCTATGGTGTGGCTGTAGGGCCTTATGTGGTGTCTATGGGGTACTGTGGGCTGCTATGGGGTGCTGTGGGGAACTATGGGGTGTCTATGGGGCTCTATGGAGCAGTATGCTGTGTCTATGGGTCCCTATGGGGTGCAATGGGGTGCTGTGGGGCACAATGGAGTGTCTATGAGGCTCCATGGGCTGCTATGGGGCACTATGGAGTAGCTATGGGGTGCTATGGGGTCTCTTTGGGCCCCTATGGGTCACTATGGGGTATCTTTGTGTTCCTATGGGGCGCTATGGGTGACTATGGGGTCGCTATGGGTTTCTTTGAGGCGCTATGGGCCTCAATGGGGTCTCTATGGGTCTCAATTTATCCTTATGGCTCCCAATGACTGTCTATGGGTCTCTATGTGTCCCTATGGGTCCCAGTGTCTCTCTATGTGTCCCTATGGGTCCCAGTGTCTCTCTACGGGTCCCAATGTCTTCCTCTGGATCTCTATGGGTCCCTATGGGTCCCAGTGTCTCTCTATGTCCCCCTGTCTAGGTGGTAACTATACAGATGGTAACAAAGATGGTAACAAATGTACAGAGGTTCTAAGCGAGAGAGAAACTCACCAGTGGTGATGCCTTCGCTGAGGAAGCTGGGGCGGTCTTCACTGCAGAGCGATGTCCAAGAGATGCTGCCTCACAGAATCACAGAATTCTCAAGGTTGGAAAAGGGCTGCCAGCTTTTGTAGGAGAATAGCATGGGAGACAGTTGTGAAGGCTTTGCTGAAGTCCAAGTAGAGCACATCAACAGCCTTTCTTTCTTTCCTTCATCCATCAGATGGGTCACAGGATCGTAGAAGGAGATCAGATTGGTCAAGCAGGAGCTGCCCTTCACGAACCCATGCTGGCTAGGTCTGATCTCCTGCTCATCCCACACCTGCCGCATCTGTCATCTCCCTCAAGACAATTCGTTCCATTCCCTTCCCTGGCACCGAGGTCAGGCTAACAGGCCTGGAGTTGCCCGGATCCTCCTGACAACCTTGCTTGGAAATGGGAGTCACGTTGGCAAGCCTCCAGTCTTCTGGGACCTCACCCGGTAACAGGGAGCTCGGAAAGATAATGGAAAGCGGCTCGAGTGAGGGTCAGCCCTTAAATGAGGTCTCAGAGGAGGTGGAGTCGAGCTCCAGCCCTCCCGGGAGCACAGCTCCATTACTCTCACCTGTGCTCCCGCAGCTGACCCCACACTTGCCTCAGCTGATTAATCAGAGGTTCAGGATGTGATTACCAATCTCCCACACAGCCCCTATGGGTCCCAATGCTTCCCTATGGGTCTCTGGGTGTCCCTATAGGACTCAGTGGGGTTATCTATGCCTCCCAGTTGGTCCCTATGTGTCTCTATGTCTCTCTATGGGGTCTCAACGTGTCCCACTGCCCCCCTATGGATCTCTATGTCCCCCTATGGGTCCCAGTGTCTCCCTATTGGTCACTTTGTGTCCCTATGTGTCCCAATGTCCCCCTATGTGTCCCAGTGTCTCCCTATGGGTCACTATGTGTCTATATATGTCCCAATGTCCACCCTGTGGGTTGCTATGTCCTTCTATGTGGTCACTTATGGGTCTCAGTGGGGTCCATCCGTATGTGTCTCTATGGGTCTCACTGTCCCCCACTTTAATCCATGGGGTCCTTAAGTGTCCCAATGTCCCCCTATGGGTCCCAATATCTCCCTATGGGTCACTATGTGTCCCTATGTGTCACGAAGTCTTTCCTACGGGTTGCTATGTGCCTCTGTGGGGTTTCTATGGGGTCTCTTATTGGTATCTATGGGCCCAAATGTCTTCCTATGGGTATCTATGGGTTCCAATGTGGTCCCCATGTGTTTCTATTGGTTCTCTTTTGGGGCTCATCGTGGTCCGTATGTGTCTCCATAAGTCTCACTGTCCCCCACTCTAATCCATGCAGTCCCTATGTGTCCCAATGTCCCCCTTTGGGTCCCAGTATCTCCCTATGGGTCACTATTTTTCCCTATGTGTCCCAATGTCCCACCTATGGGTTGCTAAGTGCCTCTATGGAGTCTCTATGTGGTCTCTTATGGGTATCTCTGGGCCCAAATGTCTTCCTATGGGAATCTATGGGTTACAATGTGGTCCCTATGTGCCACTATGGGGTCTCTTATGGGTCTCAGTGGGGTCCCTATGTGTCTCTATGGGTCTCAATGTCCCTAACTGTAATCGATGTGGACCCTATGTTTCCCAGTGTCCCCTTATTATTCCCTGTGTCTCCCTGATGGGTCACTATGTGTCCTTAAGTGTCCCAATGTCCCCCCTGTGGGTTGCTATGTGCCTCTATGGGGTCTCTATTGGGTCACTTATGGGTATCTCTGGGCCCAAATTTCTTCCTATGGTTATCTATGGGTTTCAATGTGGTCCCTATGTGCCTCTATGGGGTCTCTTATGCGTCTCAGCAGGGTCCCTATGTGTCTCTATGGGTCTCACTGTCCTTCACTGTAATCCATGGGGTCCCTATGTGTCCCAATGTCCCCCAATGGGTCCCTGTGTCTCCCTATGGGTCTCTATGTGTGGAGAATGATTATGCAGAATGGCTTCATGAGAAAGGACATGAAGAGATTCCACTAGTTAAATTGTAAAAGAATGAACGTGACTGAAGACAACGACGGTCTATCCTAGGGCCGATCACGGGCTAGGCAGCTGAGAAGAAATCAGGATGTGAAAAGACAGGGTATGTAGCTAAAGACGAAATATGTATCTAGAGGCAAGGACGGCCTGAGGGAAAAGCAAGATGTGTAGCAAGGTGTAGACAGAGCTGCAAAGAAAAAGTATCCATAAGACTAACCACAAAGCTCAGATGAAGTAATGTGTAACCCACCAATCCTGAGCTTTACTTTTGCAATATGCATGAACTTATTACTGATTGTATAAATGAGATGCTGTAACACCTAATAAACGAGACTTGTTGACCATGATAGCATGAGACTTGGCTCCTGCGGTTACTTCCAACAAAGCTGTGTTACAGAAAGGCAGAATTTCTATACGTCCTTATCAAACTAGTTTTTTCTTCTTTTAGTTTGACTCCTGACTTTAACTTTGAAATCAGACAAAGACCTTACAGTAGCAGACATATCTGATGAAGAATTCACCATTTGTTTACTGTTACAGCATGAAATGATTTGTAAAATGAGTACAGAGCAGGTAAAGAACATCTACCATGTGAAATCAAGGATCATCCATTCCTGCCCTAAACACACACTTATTCACCGAAAAAATTCTCCCTCTACATATCCAAAAGCTGATTTTAACAGAAATCAGAGCATAGACAGAAACACACAATCAAAATTAAAATGTTTCTTTGTGAGTCATTATGAAGTTAATAAAACATTTAATAAACACAGTGAGTCCGAGCTTCAGAGATGCTTTGTGTTTTTATTTATTTATCTAGCCGGAAGAATGTACACACACATTTCCTTGGACTGTGGTATTGAGAGATACACTTAAAGCAATCAAGCTGAAGTATAACAGAAGTATATCTAAAGCACCTTTCTTGAAGGACGGCAGGATCACTGAGGATAAGATAATACAGAGCCATAAATGAGAAGGATCAGAAGGACCAACCAACCTGTATAGCATTTCAGAGTGTAGCTGGTTCTTAGAAGAACGAATGACTCTATGGTTCTATGATTCTGTGACTTAAGGTTGGAAAAGACCACTGAAGGTCATCTAGTTCAACCATCAACCCACTCCCAGCATGCCCACTATGTCCCTCAGAGCCACATCTACACGTTTCTTGGACGTCTGCAGGGATGGTGATTCCACCATCACCCTGGGCAAACCTTTCCAATACCTAATGACTATTTTTGAGAAGTTGTTTCTCCGAACATCCAGTAGAACCTCTCCTGGCACAACTCTAAGCCACTCCCTCTTGTCCTGTCACTAGTTACACACAAAAAGAGGTTGAACCTCACCTCACCACAACCCCCCTTCAGGAAGTTGTAGAGAGCAATGAGGTCTCCCCCCAAGCCTCCTCTTCGCCGGACTAAATACCCCCATCTTTCTCAGCTGCTCCTCACAAGACTTATGCTCCAGACCCCACATCAGCCACATTAGCATTCTATGAACATGTGCCTATGAAGGGTCTTTCTTGTAGTGAGGGGGCCCAAAAATGAACACAGTACTCAAGTCACAGCTTCACCAGTGCCAAGTACTGAGAGATTATCACCTCCCTGGTCCTGCTGGCAACACTATTTCTGATACAAGCCAGGCCTTCTAGGCTACCAGGCACACTGCTGGCTCACATTCATCTGGCTGTCAACGAACACCACCAGAATCTAGATTCTAGCCACAAGCCTGCAAAATGGAGTGGCATGATATTGTGATCAAAGTGCAGTAGCTGGCACTTGACTTTGTTGAAGCTTATACAATTGCCTTCAGCCCATTGATCCAGCCAATTCAGATCCCTCTGTAAGGCCTTCCTACTCTCAGGCAAATCAACACTTCCTTCCAGCGAGGAGTCATCTGCAAACTCACTGAGGATACACTCAATCCCCCCATCCAGATCATCAATAAAGATATTAAACAGGACCTACCCCTATACTGACGCCTGGGGAAAAAAAAAAAAAAAAAGTCAATTAATGAAGCTGGGAAACAGCACAACATTAGGCACCTCTTTGTATTCTAAGTGAGACAAGAAAGAATATTTTCCACTTTAAATTCACAGTATGTAATTAGCAACAGGATAATAGTTATCTATAAATACCTACAAAATCCTTTTACTGAAGGCTTGTTTTGTTCTGGAGACAAACCATCTGTGCATTCCACTCAGAATCTGTATTTACAAATGCTCTGACTTATGTCATTGATATCAGATCAAAAGAACCACAAGCTAAAAACTGCTAACAAAGATAACAACCAGCTTAAGTCGATCTGCATATACTAAAAGTTTAACTCTCACTGGGTTAGTAGAAAAAAACTACAGTACTGGAATGTAGAGGATTTTACAGACACTTTACACCTGTGTTTTTAACTGTGTATCTGAAGCCCAGGCTGCCCAGCAAAGCCACCAGGTGGCACGAACACATACTACCAGAGGTGCTTTCTCTCACCATCCCTCAGCAAAGGCACTGCCCCAAAACAAATTGTGCGATCAACCCACCAAATGACAGAAGCACAAAATCATTTATCTGAAATGAATCTGAAAATATCTGGCAAACCAATACCCTTCATAAAAAGAGGAAGAGATGATTAACAAAAAAAATACATTCTATTTCCTCACAATTATTGGGTTCAACTTCAGGCATCTTTTTATTCACTCAACATATCCTTTAAAAATCAGGTCACAGTAGCAGCCCCTGTTTTGTTACACAAGATGAAGAGCAGTCATGCCCTGCCCGGCATTAGAGTTCTCATCACCTGTTAACTCATCTGCGAGCTCATATGCAGCAATAATGTATAGATCAATCAGGAAATTAAAAAACAAATAAAAAACCAGCAGGATGCCATAAATGTTGCACTGATTCAGCAACAGGAGATAGTATTTACCTATTTGTGGCATTCGACTCTCTAAGACAAGATCAAACCATTTCAGAAACAATAAATGTCAAAAACCCTCTCAAATCTGTATCAAAGAGCATCAAGACCTCCAAAACATTGTACCCTAGAGCTTAAACTCTCAGGAAAGAAGATGACACATACATACAAGAAAATACTTTAAGGCTGTCAGAGAGAAGGCACCTACTACATTAAAGCATTGCAACTCGATCCTTGCAACACTGCAGTACTTGCAGTCTTTACAGTTAGCTGAATTCCATTTCTAGACCATCAGAAGAGCAGTAGAACAGGTGCCATTTGTAAACAGCGAGCTCTTCAGGAGTACAAGATGGATATTAACACTACCCAGCAAATGCATGCCTTGGGCAACAAATACATGAGCTCTACTTCACAGCGTCAATTGATGTGATATCTAAAGTATTCATAAATAATATCCACATATACTATTGGTTCCATTTAAATCTAATCAGAACTTGGTACAGTGTATATTAACAGTAATTGCAAAAACGGCTTTCAAGTTAAATTTTTCAATACATGGTCCTTCTACAAGGAATATAATGATTGCACCCAAAAAATTCAAATAGCATATCCATGCAACACTTAGATTGCTCAGAGGGATTAATAACTCTTTTGACAAATGAAATGGATGCGACAAAAGACAGAAAGTACTGATCACACAAGAACATTACGTGCGTGAAAACAGAGGACACTCGAATTCCATGACGTGTTAAATCGCCACTAAGATCATCACGTCCATCTATCAGAGACAAACATGAACTTTTATTGAATACTACATGCCATACGTGTTTTGCATGTGTGTAATGGCCAGGGAGACCTGAGGGGGATCATGGGATCACATGGCTGAGGCCCCACTCTGGTAGGAAACACCCATGCCAAGCACATGAGATGTGGGGAAGGGAGAGGGCAGCGGCACTGGGAAAAGCCCAGAAACTTGAGCTGGGGCTGGAGCACGTGCTGCGGGTGAGGACGGCTCACTGTGATGAGCCAGCAGTGGACTGCAGCATCGCTGTGAGACGGGCAGTGATGTACCCAAGCGAAGGTCAAGCGAAGGTGACGCCCAGCAGTTTGGCCAAGCCATGGTTGGAGACATCACCAGGCAACGGATTGTGACCCCATAGGCCACGCTGGCTTTGACGCGGGCGCAGCAGCTCAGCCCAGCAGTTCGTGCCTGGCCTCCGACCGAGCGTGTGTGCAAGGACTGGAGTGTGGACAGGGCAAGCTTTGGTGCTGGAAAGTGCTCTGGGTGCTGTTAGCACAGCTCCCAGCGGCCTTCTCAGAGCCATTTGTTCTTTCCCCGAGCCTGCCGGGAGCAGGCAGACGGGACATCCCAGAGAAAAAAGCGTGTGCAGCAGCACAGGTAGGCGGCACAGAGACTGGCAGCGGGGGGGCACAACTTGAGGGACCCTTCCCAGGCCGGAGTCTGACTAATGTCTCTTGTCCTCTTCCAGCGTGTCACCTGCTGCTGCTGCTGCAGCGTTAGTGCTGGGGAGCACGTTACCATCTCCCGCTCCCACTGGCCCACCGCAACTGGTGGAAGGATGGAGGCAGAGTTTGAGACCCGCTGCCCCGTGTGCCTGGAGAACTGGGACAGCGCAGCATACGCCATGCCTTGCTGCCACCAGTTCTGCTTCCGCTGCATCCAGCGGTGGACAAGCACCAGGCCCCAGTGTCTGCTGTGCAAACGGGATGTGAAGACCATCATTCACTCCATGCAAGCGGACGACAACTACAAGGAGGTGGAGGTCAGACCAGCTGCACAGGCATCCGTTGCTACACGGAGACCCGCACTCCACCACGCAGCCCGGCCATGGCCTGCAGTGCCCACGCATCCTCTGGGCGGCCTCTCCCCTGCCACCTGGGCTTCCCTCTTCAGGGAGCAGCCGGCCCTGCTGCGGCCCCTGCGGTCCTGGCTGCGCCAGAACCTGCACCGCATCCTGGGCACCGAGGGGCCACAGGCAAATATCCTGGTTGACAGTGTCATCTGGGCCCTGCTCCTCGTAGGCTTGGCAGAGGGGATCCTGATAGAAATGCTGGATCCTGACCTGCACGGCCACACGGTGACCTTTGTGAGGCACTTCATCGCCTTTGCGGTGCGGAGGTGCAGCCGGGTGGCAGGCCGCTTCCTGGGCCTCAACATCCCCCCTGCTCCTGGGGCACAGGAGGCCACAGCAGCAGAGCCCAGAGCTGCCACACCAGAGGAGCCACCTGTCCCTGGCTCAGCACCCTCCAGCAGCCCTGCCAGCTCCAACAGGGACGAAATGCTGGGCAGGGCAACACAAGAGGTTCGTGGGCATCCCAGCCGCCCACACGGCAACCCTGCAACTGTCACCACAGAGCAGGCAGCGCCTCAGGAGGAGCCAGGAGAGCCTGTGGCAGGGCCCTCCGGCACCAGCCCACCTGAGGGGACCCGGCGAGCCCCGAAGAGGAAGGCCGGTGACTCACAGGCCTCAGCACCATCAAAGAAGAGGCCACCCCGCCGGCAGCAATAGAAGAGCCCATGGGGCAGCTGAGGAGGCTGGGGCCAGGCAGCACCTGGGACACACACTGGCCCCTACGGACCCTTGTCATCACCGTCCAATTCAACCTCAAATAGAAAACAGAAAGACTGCAAACAATAAATTAACATTGAAAAAAACTGAAAAACAAAGTGTTGGTATTGAGTGTTGGTATTGATAACAGCACAGCTGTTGACGCTTCCCCATCCTTGACGCTCTCTCCCCTTTTTCCTACTGCCGTGCAACTGCTGCCACTGTTGCATTCCAGACACGAACCCCACGGGCTTCAGAGAGGGCAATGGCAAATCTCTGCTCCTGGGGACCAACATCCACAGGCCGTGCTACAGCTGGGGTCAGCCAGCTGGAGCAGAACCACCAGTCCTGCTGGACACCAGGCTGAACCTGCAAGGAACCCACCCGGGCTGCCTTGCCGAACGCTGTCCTGGGCTGCGTGAGGCCAGGTGCCACCCGTGGGTGAAGGGCGGTTATCCCGCCCTCTGCTCAGCCCTGAGGAGGTCACAGCTGGAGCGCTGGGACCGCAGCTGGGCTACCCAGCACAGGGGATAACAACACACTTCTTCCCATTACGAGTGGACCGTTCGCTTCTACCACTCCAGATCCGCAGCCCATCCCTGTACAACCCCTCTTAAGTAGGGACCTATACACTTCCTTCTTTGCAGGCATTTGAAATGTCTCTACAGAAGACAAAACCAGACAAAAATCTTTCCGTGCCTATCCACACCACGTTCCTAAGACAACACAGCTGGTTCTTAAACACGGTAGTACGTACCCTTGGTTTACTGCACATCTGGTGAACAGAAAGTTCTCCAGCCTCACTACGGAACAAAGAACTCCACCGTCATTCCCATGCTCCCTATGAAGCATCCTGAGCTCCAACACTCACTCAGTCCCTCACTCAATCTTCCCCCTGCTAATGTTCTTCCATCTAATTCCACCTCACATCACAGCACAAGCTGTCACAGCCTGGTGTACAGTCTCATCAAAGGGAACGCTGCTTGTTTGCCATCAGAATTCATTCAAAAATGAAACAATTCAACAACCATCAACCACTACTTCTCATATTACCTACAGGCAACAATGCCTGAAGAACTGGAGTGTCAGATGGCATGCAAGACATTAGAAGTTGGCTGGTAGGAATGAAAGAATTTCATGAGAGAACGGGGCTAATGACACAAGGAGCGCCATAGACATCAAAGATAACCACTGGAAGAACCGATGGGATTAATAACTCTTTTGACAAATGAAATGGATGCGACAAAAGACAGAAATTACTAATCACAAAAGAACTTGACGTGCGTGAAAACAGAGGACCCTCAAAGTCCATGACGTGTTAAATCACCACTAAGATCATCACGTCCATCTATCAGAGACAAACATGAACTTTTACTGAATACTACACGCCATACGTGTTTTGCATGTGTGTAATGGCCAGGGAGACCTGTCAGATCTATGGGGCCGGAGCTATTGTGGGGCAGATGTGCATCAGATCTATGGGGCAGGAGATGCTGTGGGGATGATATGGGTCAGATCTATGGAGCAGGAGCAGCTGTGGAGATGATGAGGGTCAGAACTATGTGGTAGGAGATGATGTGGGACAATGTGGGTCAGATCTATGGGGCAGTTGCTGCTGTGGGGCTAATTGGGGTAAGATCTATGGGGCAGGAGCTCTTGTGGGTCAGATCTACGGAGGAGGAGCTGCTTTGGGGCTGATGTTGGTCAGATTTATGGGGCAGGAGCTGTTGTGGTGCACATGTGGGTCAGATCTATGGGGCAGGAGCTGCAGTGGGGCAGATGTAGGTCAGATCTATGGGGCAGGAGCTGCTGTGGGCCTTATTGGCGTCAGATCTATGGGGCAGAAGATGCAGTGGGGCAGATTTGCATCAGATCTATGGGGCAGGAGCTGCTGTGTGGCTGATATGGTTCATATCTATGGGCAGGAGCTGCTGTGGGGCTGATATGGGTCAGATCTACAGAGCAGGAGCAGCTTTGGTGCAGATGAGAGTCAGATCTATGGGGCAGTAGCTGCTGTGGGTCAGATCTATGGGGCAGGATCAACTGTGGAGATGATGTGGGTCAGAACTATGTGGTAGGAGATGATGTGAGACAATGTGGGTCAGATCTATGTGGCAGGAGCTGCTGTGGAGCTGATGCGGGTCCGATCTATGGGGCAGCAGCTGCTGTAGGGCTGATTGTGGTCAGATCTATTGGGCAGGAGGTGCTCTGGTGCATATGTGTGTCAGATCTGTGGGGCAGGAGCTGCTGTGGGGCACATGTGGGTCAGATATACGGGGCAGGAGTTGCTGTGGGGTAGATGTGGGTCAGATCTATGGGGCAGGTGCTGCTGTGGGGATGTTGTGGCTCAGATCTATGGGGCAGGAGCTGCTATGTGGCATATATGGGTGAGATATATGGGGCAGGAGCTGCTACGGGGATGATTGCGCTAAGATCAATAGGGCAGGAGCTGCTGTGAGGCAGATGTGGGTCAGATTTATTGGGAAGGATCTGCTGTGGGGTAGAGGTGGGTCTGATCTATTGGGCAGAAGCTGCTGTGGGGTAGAGGTGGGTCTGATCTATTGGGCAGGAGCTGCTGTGGGGCTGATGTGGGTCAGATCTACGGAGCAGGAGCTGCTCTGGGGCACATGTGGTTCAGGTCTGTGGGGCAGGTGCTGCTGTGGGGAAGATGTGGGTCAGATCTATGGGGCAGGAGCTGATGTGGGTCAGATCTGCGGGGCAGGAGCTGCTATGGGGCACATGTGTATCAGATCTATGGGGCAGGAGCTGCTGTGGGGCGGATGTAGGTCAGATCTATGGGTCAGGAACTGCTGTGGAGCTGATGTGGGTCAGATCTATGGGGCAGGAGCTGCTGTGGTGCTGCTTGGCGTCAGATCTATGGACAGGAGCTGCTTTGGTGCACATGTGGGTCAGATCTATGGGGCAGGAGCTGCTGTGTGGCTGATATGGGTCAGATCTATGTGGCACGCGCTGCTGTGGGGTAGATGTGGGTCAGATCTATGGGGCAGGAATTGCTGTGTGGATGATGTGGGTCAGATCTATGGGGCAGGAGCTGCTATGGGGCAGATGTGGGTCAGATCTATGGGGCAGGAGCTGCAGTGGGGATGATTGCGGTAAGATCTATAGGGCAGGAGCCGCTGTGAGGCAGATGTGGGTCAGATCTATTGGGAAGGATCTGCTGTGGGGTAGAGGTGGGTCACATCAATGAGGCAGGAGCTGCTGTGGGCAGATGTGGGTCTGATCTATGGGGCAGAAGCTGCTGTGGGTCAGATCTATGGGGCAGGAGTTGCTGTGGGGCACATGTGGGTCGGATCTATGGGTCAGGAGCTGCTGTGGGGTAGATGTGGGTCCGATCTATGGTACAGAAGCAGCTTTGGGGATGATGTGGCTAAGATATATGGGGCAGGAGCTGCTATGGGGCAGATGTGGGTGAGATATATGGGGCAGGATCTGATCTGGGAATGATTGCGGTAAGGTCTATAGGGCAGGAGCTGCTGTAGGGTAGAGGTGGGTCAGATCAATGGGGCAGGACCTATGTGGGGCAGAGGGGGTTCTTATCTATTGGGCAGGAGCTGCTGTGGGGAACATGTGGGTCAGGTCTATAAGGCAGGTGCTGCTGTGGGGCTAATTGGGGTAAGATCTATGGGGCAGGAGCTGATGTGGGTCAGATCTATGGGGCAGGAGCTGCTGCGGGGCTGATGTGGGTCAGATCTATGGGGTAGAAGCTGCTATGGGGCACATGTGTATCAGATCTATGGGGCAGTAGCTGTTGTGGGGCACATGTGGGTCAGATCTATGGGCCTGGAGCTGCTGTGGGGCAGATGTAGGTCAGATCAATGGGTCAGGAGCTGCTGTGGAGCTGATGTGGGTCAGATCTATGGGGCAGGATCTCCTGTGGGGCTGATTGGCATCAGATCGATGGGACAGGAGCTGCTGTGGTGCACATGTGGGTCAGATCTATGGGGCAGGAGCTGCTCTGCGGTATATGTGGGTCAGATCTATGGGGCAGGAGCGGCTGTGGGGCTGATTTGGGTCAGATCTATGGGGCAGGAGCTGCTGTGGGTCAGATCTATGGGGCAGGAGCTGCTGTGGAGATGATGTGGGTCAGAACTATGTGGTAGGAGATGATGTGGGACAATGTGGGTCAGATCTATGGGGCAGGAACTGCTGTGTGGCTGCTAAGGGTCACATCTATGGGGCAGGAGCTGCTGTGGGGCACATGTGGTTCAGATCTATGGGGCAGGAGCTGCTGTGGGGCAGATGTGGCTCAGATCTATGGGGTAGTTGCTGCTATGGGGCAGATTTGGGTCAGGTATATGGGGCAGGAGCTGCTGTGGGGCTGATTGCGGTAAGATCTATAGGGCAGGAGCTGCTGTGAGGCAGATGTGGGTCAGATCTATTGGGAAGGATCTGCTGTGGGGTAGAGGTGGGTCAGATCTATGGGGCAGGAGCTGCTGTGGAGCTGATGTGGGTCAGATCTATGGGGCAGGAGCTGCTGTGGAGCTGATGTGGGTCAGATCTATGGGGCAGGAGCTGCTGTAGGGCTGATTGGAGTCAGATCTATGGGGCAGGAGATGATGTGGGGCACATTTGTGTCAGATCTATGGGGCAGGAGTTGCTGTGGGGCACATGTGGGTCAGATCCAAGGGGGAGGCGCTGCTGTGGGGTATATGTGGGTCAGATCTATGGGGCAGGAGCTGCTGTGGGGATGATGTGGCTCAGATCTATGGGGCAGGAGCTGCTGTAGGGCTGATTGGGGTCAGATCTATGGGGCAGGAGATGATGTGGGGCACATTTGTGTCAGATCTATGGGGCAGGAGTTGATGTGGGGAACATTTGTGTCAGATCTATGGGGCAGGAGTTGCTGTGGGGCACATGTGGGTCAGATCCAAGGGGGAGGCGCTGCTGTGGGGTATATGTTGGTCAGATCTATGGGGCAGGAGCTGCTGTGGGGCAGATGTGGCTCAGATGTATGGGGTAGTTGCTGCTATGGGGCAGATTTGGGTCAGGTATATGGGGCAGGAGCTGCTGTGGGGCTGATTGCGGTAAGATCTATAGGGCAGGAGCTGCTGTGAGGCAGATGTGGGTCAGATCTATTGGGAAGGATCTGCTGTGGGGTAGAGGTGGGTCAGATCTATGGGGCAGGCGCTGCTGTGGGGCAGAAGTGGGTCAGATTTAACGTGCAGGAGCTGCTGTGGGGTAGAGGTGGGTCAGATCTATGGTGCAGGTGCTGCTATGGGGCACATGTGTGTCAGGTCAATGGGGCAGGAGCTGCTGTGGGGCACATGTGGGTCAGATCTATGGGCAGTAGCTGCTGTGGGGAAGATGTGGGTCTGATCTATGGGGCAGGAGCTGCTCTGGATCACATGTGGGTCAGATATATGGGGCAGGAGCTGCTGTGGGGATGATTTGGGTCAGATCTATGGGGCAGGAGCTGCTATGGGGCAGATGTGGGTCAGATCTATGGGGCAGGAGCTGCTGTGGGGCAGATGTGGGTCTGAACAATGGGGCAGGAGTTGCTGTGGGGCTGATGTGGGTCAGTTCTATGGGGCAGGAGCTGCTGTGTGGCTGATGAGGGTCAAATCTATGGGGCAGGAGCTGCTGTGTGGCTGATGATTTGGGTCAGATCTATGGGGCAGTAGCTGCTGTGGGGCTGATGTTGGTCAGATCTATGGGGCAGGAGCTGCTGTGGGGCAGATATGGGTCATCTTGATGGGCCAGGAGCTGCTGTCGTGCAGATGTGGGTCAGATCTATGGGGCAGTAGCTGCTGCGGGGCAGATGTGGGTCAGATCTATGGGGCTCGAGATGCTGTGGGTCAGATCTATGGGGCAGGTGATGCTGTGGGTCAGATCTATGGGGCAGGAGCTGCTGTGGGGCACATGTGGGTACGATGTATAGGGCAGGAGCTGCTGTGGGGCTGATGTGGGTCAGATCTATGGGACAGGAGCTGCTGTGGGGCTGATGTTGGTCAGATCTATGTGGCAGGAGCTGCTCTGGGGCATATGTGGGTCAGATCTATGGGGCAGGAGCTGCTGTGGGGCAGATGTGGGTCAGAACAATGGGGCAGGATCTTCTGTGGGGCAGATTTTCGTCACATCTATGTGGGAGAAGATGGTTTTGGGCTGATGGGGGTCTCATCTATGCGGCAGGAGCTGCTGTGGGGCTGATGTGGGTCGTATCTTTAGGGCAGGAGCTGCTGTGGGTCAGATCTATGGGGCAGGATATGCAGTGGGGTAGATGTGGATCAGATCTATGGGGCAGGCACTGCTGTGTGTCTGATATGGGTCAGATATATGGGGCAGGAGCTGCCATGGGGCAGATCTATTGGGCAGGAGCTGCAGTGGGTCTCATGTTGTTCAGATCTATGGGGCAGGAGCTGCAGTGGGTCTCGTGTTGTTCAGATCTATGGGGCAGGAGCTGCTGTGGGGCACATGTGGGTCAGATCTATGGGGGTTGAGCTGCTGTGGGGCTGATGTGGGTCAGATCTATAAGGCAGGAGCTGCTTTTGGAAAGATGTGGGTCTGATCTATGGGGCAGGAGTAGCTGTGGGGCAGATGAGGGTCAGAATTATGGGGAAGGAGCTGCTGTGGGGCTGATGTGGGTCGGATCTATGGGCCATGTGCTGCTATGGGGCACATATGTATCAGATCTATGGGGCAGAAGCTGTTGTGGGGCACATGTGGGTCAGATCTATGGGTCAGGAGGTGCTGTGAAGTTGATGTGGGTAAGATCTATGGAGCAGGAGCTGCTGTGGCTCAGATCTATGGGGCAAGAGATGCAGTGCGGCTCATGTGGATCTGATCTATGGGGCAGGAGCTGCTGTGTGGCTGATGTGGTTCAGGTCTATGGGGCAGGAGCTGATGTGGGCCAGATGTGGGTCTGATCTATGGGGCAGTAGCTGCTGTGGGTCAGATCTATGGGGCAGGAGCTACTGTGGATATGATGTGGGTCATAACTATGTGGTAGGAGATTATGTGAGACAATGTGGGTCAGATCTATGGGCAGGAGCTGCTGTGGGGCACATGTGAGTCAGATCTCTGGGGCAGGAGTTGCTGAGGGGAAGATGTGGGTCTGATCAATGGGGAAGGATCTGCTGTGGAGATGATGTGGGTCAGATCTATGGGGCAGGAGTTGCTGTGGTTCAAATCTATGGGGCAGGAGATGCTGTGGAGATGATGTGGGTCAGATATTTGGGGCAGGAGATGCTGTGGATCAGATCTATGGGGCAGGAGCTGCTGTGGGGCTGATGTGGGTAAGATCTATTGGGCAGGAGCTGCTGTGGGGCAGATGTGATTCAGATCTATGTGGCAGGAGCTGCTGTGGGGCTGATGTGGGTCAGATCTATGGGGCAGGAGATGCTGTGGGGCTGACGTGGGTCAGATATATGGGGCAGTAGCTGATGTGGGGCAGATGTGGGTCTGAACAATGGGGCAGGAGCTACTGTGGAGATTATGTGGGTAAGATCTATGGGGCAGATGCTGCTGTCAGGCAAATATGAGTCAGATCTATGGGACAGGAGCTACTGCGGGGCAGATCTATGGGACAGGAGCTGCTGTGTGGCTGATGTGGGTCAGATCTATGGGGCAGGTGCTGCTGTGTGTCAGATCTATGGGGAAGGAGTTGCTGTGGGACAGATCTATGGGACAGGAGAGTCTCTGGGGCTGATGTGGGTCACATCTATGGGGCAGGAGCTGCTGTGGGGTAGATGTGGGTCAGATCTATGGGGCAGGAGCCGCTTTGGGGCTTATGAGGATTAGATCATTTCGGTAGGAGCTGCTGTGGGTCAGATATATGGGGCAGGAGATGCAGTGGGGCAGTTGTGGGTCAGATCTATTGGGAAGGATCTGCTGTGGGGTAGATGTGGGTCAGATATATGGGGCAGGAGCTGCTGTGGGGCAGATGTGGGTCTGATCTATGGGGCAGGAGCTGCTGTGGGGCAGATGTGGGTCTGATCTATGGGGCAGGAGATGTTGTGGGTCAGATCTATGGGGCAGAAGCTGCTCTGGGGCTGATTTGGGTCAGTTTTTTGGGAAAGGTGCTGCTTTGGGGCTGATGAGGGTCAGATCTATGGGGCAGGTGGTGCTGTTGGTCTCATTGGTGTAAGATCTATGGGGCAGGAGCTGCTGTGGGACTGATGTGGGTCAGATCTATTTGTCAGGAGCTTCTCTGTGGCACATGTGGGTCAGATCTATGGGGAGGGAGCAGCTGTGGGACTGATGGTGTTTAGATCAATTGAGCAGGAGCTGCTGTCGGTCAGAACTATGGGGCAGGAGCTGCTGTGAGGCAGAGGTGGGTCAGATCTATGGGTCACGAGCTGCTGTGGGTCAGATCTATGGGGCAGGAGCTGCTGTGGGACACATGTGGTTCAGATTTATGGGTAGGAGCTGCTGTGGGGCTCATGTGGGTCAGATCTATGGGGCAGGAGCTGCTGTGTGGCTGATATGGTTCAGATCAATGGGGCAGGAGCTGGTGTGGGGCTGATGTGGGTCAGATCTATGGGGCAGGAGCTGGTGTGGGGCTGATTTGGGTCAGATCTATGGGGCAGGAGCTGCTGTGGGGCAGATCTATGGGACAGGCTCTGCTCTGGGGCACATCTGGGTAAGATCTATGGGGCAGCAGCTGCTGTGGGGTAGATGTGGGTCAGATCTATGGGGCAGGAGCTGCTGTGGGGCAGATGTAGGTCAGATCTATGGGGCAGGAGCTCTTGTGGGACTGATGAGGGTCAGACCTCTAAGGCTGGAGCTGATCTGGGTCAGATCTATGTGTCAGGAGCTGATGTGGGTCAGATCTATCGGGCAGAAGCTGTTGTGTTGCAGATGAGGGTCAGATCTATGGGGCAGGAGCTGCTGTGGGGCTGATGTGGGTCAGATCTGTAGGGCAGGAGCTGCTGTGGGGTAGACGTGGGTAAGATCTATGGGGCAGGAGCTGCTGTCGGGCTGATGTGGGTCAGATCTATGGGGCAGGAGCTGCTGTGGGGCAGATGTGGGTCTGATCTATGGGGCAGGAGCTGCTGTGTGTCAGATATATGGGGCAGGAGAAGCTGTGGGTCAGATCTATGGGGCAGGAGCTGCTGTGGGGCACATGTGGTTCATATCTATTGGGAAGGAGCTGCTGTGGGGCAGATGTGGGTCATATCAATGGGGTAGCTGTTGCTGTGGGTTAGATCTATGGGGCAGAAGCTCCTTTCGGGCATATGTGAGTCAGATGTATAGCAATACCTGGCCCATAGATGTGACCCTCATCAGCCTCACAGCAGCTCCTGCCCCATAGATCTGACCAACATCAGCCCCACAGCAGCTCCTGCCCCATAGATCTGAACCACATCTGACCCACAGCAGCTCCTGCCCCATAGATCTGACTCACATATGCCCGACAGCAGCTTCTGCCCCATAGATCTAACCCACAGCATCTCCTTCCCCATTGATATGACCCTCATCAGACCCACAGCTGCTCCAGCCCAATAGATATGACCCACATATACCCCTCAGCAGGTTATGCCCCATAGATCTGACCCACATGTGCCCCACAGCAACTCCTGCCCCATAGATCTGACCCACAGCAGCTCCTGCCCCATAGATCAGACCCACATCTGCCCCACAGCAACTCCTGCCCCATAGATCTGACCCACAAGAGCCCCAAAGAAGCTCCTGCCCCATAGATCTGACTCACGCCTGCCCCACAGCTGATTTGCCTCTTAGATCTGACCCACATCAGCCCCAGAGAAGCTACTGCCCCATAGATCTGAGCCCCCACAGCCTTACAGCTGATCCTGACCCAAAGATCTAACCCACAGCATCTCCTGCCCCATTGATATGACCCTCATCAGACACTCAGCATCTCCTGCCCCATATATATGACCAACATCTTCCCCATAGCAGATCCTGCCCCATAGATCTGAACCACATCATCCCCAGAGCACCTTCTGCCCAATAGATCTGACCCCAATCAGCCCTACAGCAGCTCCTGCCCCATAGATTTGAACCACATCTGCCCAACTGCAGCTCCTGCCCTATAGATCAGACCCACATCTGCTTCACAGCAGCTCCTGCCCTACAGATCTGTCCCACATGTGCCCCAGAGCAGCTCCTGTCCCATACATGAGCCCCACAGCAGCTCCTGCCCCATAGATCTGACCCACATCTGACCCAGAGCAGCTCCTGCCCCATAGATCTGAGCAACATCATCCCCACAGCAGCGTCTCCCCATTAATCTGACCCACATGTGCCCCAGAGCATCTCCTGTCCCATAGATCTGCCCCACAGCAGCTCCTGCCCCACAGATCTGATCCACATCAGCCCCACAGCAGCTCCTGCCACATAGATCTGAGCCACAGCAGCTCCCGCCCCATAGATATGAACCATATCTGCCCCACAGCAGCTCCTGCCCCATAGATCTGACCCACATGTGCCCCACAACAGCTCCTGCCCCATAGATCTGATACACATGTGCCCCACAGCAGCTCCTGCCCCGTAGATCTGACCCACAGCAGCTCCTGCCTCAATAGATCATACCCCAATTAGCCCCACAGCAGAACCTGTCCCATAGACCTGACCCACATGTGCCCCACAGCTGCTCCTGCTCCATAGATCTGACCCTCATCAGCCCCACAGCAGCTCCTGCCCAATAGATCAGTCCCACCTCTACCCCACAGCAGATCCTTCCCAATATATCTGACCCACATCTGCCTCACAGCAGCTCCTGCCCTATAGATCTTACTGCAATCAGCCCCACAGCATTTCCTGCCCCATAGATCTGACCCATATGTGCCCCACAGCAACTCTGGCCCCATAGATCTGACCCACATGTGCCGCACAGCAGCTCCTGCCCCATAGATCTGACCCTCATCAGACCCACAGTAGCTCCTTTCCATAGATCTGACCCACATCTGCCCCACATGAGCTCCTGCCCTATAGATCTGACCCACTGAAGCCCCACAGCAGCTCCTGTTCAAAATCTCTCACCCACATCTGTCACATAGCAGTTCCTGACCCATAGTTCTGAACCAAATCATCTCCACAGAAGTTCCTGCCCCATAGATCTGAACCACATCTGCCGCACAGCAGCTCCTGACCCATAGATCTGACCCACATCTGCCCCACAGCAGCTCCTGCTCCATAGATCTGACACACATATACCCCAGATCTGGTCCTGCACAATAGATCTGACCCCAATCAGCCCTACAGCAGCTCCTACCCCATATATCTTACCCACAGCAGCTCCACAGCAACTCCTGCCCCATAGATCTGATCCACATGTGCCTCACAGCAGCTCATGCCCCATAGATCTGACCCACATCTGCCCCACAGCTGCTCATGCCCCATAGATCAGACCCACATCTGCCCCACAGAAGCTCCTGCCCCATAGATCTGACTCACATGTGCACCAGAGCAGCTCCTGCCCCAAAGATCTGATCCACATGTGCCCCACTGCATCTCCTGCCCCATACATCTGACCCACAACAGATCCTGCCCCATAGATCAGACCGACATCTGCCCCACAGCAGATCCTGCCCAATTGATCTATCCCCCATCAGCCCCACAGCAGCTCCAGCACCATAGATCTGACCCACATCTGCCCCACAGCAGCTCCTGCCCCATAGATCTGACCCCCCTCAGCACCACAGCAGCTCCTGCCCCATAGATCTGATCCACATCTACCCACCTTTGAAGTACTTTGGTCCTTCTCTGCCAGTCGATCGCCGCAGCATCTGGTTGTCTCCTGCTCAACACTCTGTCCTACATCCCTCCTACACAGGCCAGAAACCAAGGCACAGAAAGTATAAGGGATCCCTAAGGGTCTGAGGCGTCTTCCCTGCTGGAACAGCAATGGAGGACACAAGACCACAAGAAGCCAGATTCAGGCAGAGAAGCTTGAGGGTGCAGCCATCTGCATTAAGGTTGCTATGGTTTGGCGTTGCAAATACTACTCTGCCTGACTGGGGCAGGGCAGGCTTACGCAAGTGTTTAAGCAGACGTCTTTCTGGTCCTGTAGGAAGCAGCAGGTCTGAATTAAAAGGAGCAATGAGGCAAGGAGTGCCCTGAGCTTGTTTCCTAAATAGAAGGCAGTGTGGGACAATTTGAGGAACAGGAATTCAGCTACTGTAATGCAGAGCACTATTTTTGTCGCCTTCCAGCAGTCACCGATTAATGGAAGATTCTTCTCCTTCCCAGACTCCACTGTTGGTAACTCACATCTACAGCCTCTCTGGGCAGCCTGTACCATTGCCTCACCACCCTCTGTCTGAAAAAGTTTCCCCCTAGTATCTAACCTAACATGTAGCCTAATTCTCCTCTCTTTATTCACAGGAGATGTCCTCTAGACCTCTAATTATCATTCTGACCTTCCTCTGGAGCTAATCCAGAAGCTCTGCACCTTTCTTGTGCTGTGGGCTCCAGATCTGGACACAGTACTGCAGATGGGGACTCATGAAGGCAGAGTGGAGGGGAGCAAGAGCCTACTTCTCCATGCTGCCACTTCTCTGTGGATACAGTTGGTCTTCCAGACTGCAAGCACACACTGCTGGTTCATGTCCATCTTTTTGTCCACCAGAACCTCCAAATCGTTCTCCACATTTCTTCCATGAGGAACAGCTCCATGATCTTCCCAGGCACAGAGGTAAGGCTCACTGGCCTGTAGTTTCCCATGTGATTTCCTTCCTGCCTTTCTAAAAACTGGGAGTGATGTTTCCCTTTTCCAGACCCCAGGGACTTCTCCTGCCTTCTTCTGACAGCCATGACTTTTCAAATACGGTGGAGAATGGCTGGGTGAGCGTATCAACCAGCTCCCTCATGACTCTGGGAAGCACGTCATCCTGCCCCATGGACTTGGACATATCCAGTCTTATGAGGAGGTCTTGGACTTGCTCGTCTCTTACAGTAGGAAGGATTTTGCTCCCCTGGTGTCCACCTAAATGTTCAGAGACATGAGTGTCATTCACTTTCTAGGCTCTTCTTGTGGCTCCTTAAAGTCCAAGAAGTCTCATTTTCAGCTCTCCTTACGCTTTTACCACACAAAGTAACCTGTTCCAGTTGCTTTCTCTTGTGGAAGGACAAAGGAGATTGACAGTGCACCATAAGTCAGAATATAAACTGCTGCTATACAGAAAATATTTCTGATTTCTTCAGTATTTGTCTGGAAGACAAAGCTCATAGAAAAATGTTCTAAAGTGTGAAGAACGAGCCCCTTTCAGGACTGAAAATGACTTCTGCTTTAGATGAATAACATGAATGTCTTACAGGAAAAAATACTAATCTGGAAAATATGAAATAGGAGTCAGAAATGTTCCTGATGAGCTGCACATGAAGAGTATGGCAGAGTTTCCTTAGGGTAACCATCTTCTTTATTACCCTACAGGAATGGGTAACAAGGGCAGGAGTATGGTTCATCATTCCCTTCTTAGTTTGATGGCAGCTCCCTCTTTGTGCTGGGAAGGTAAATAATGATGGGAGAGACCCCTGGGTTTTGGTGGGACATGAAATATCTGTGGTCACAGCAGGTATGTGTCAGCTGTCACAAGGCAGACATACACAGGTAATGCAGGGTAAATTAAACGAGAGCCTGTACAATGAATATGATTAAAAACTGTGTAATAACAGCTCAACAAGAAAACCACTTGAAAGAAAGCAGGGGATCTGGCAGTGTGAATATATGCTAATTATAGAATGGATATTTGGCTGACGTCAGTAAGAATGTGCAATGTGTAATTTTTATGTGTCAGATAAGTACAATAGGCTGTTTTCTATGTTTAAGAAACCCTGACACTTGGGTCTCCAGGCTGTCTCCCCAAGTTATTCCCTAGTGTGCTTCACAACACTAAGAATGTGGAACTGGATCATTCTCTTAGCCCTCTTGCGTTGCTAAGTGTGAGATCCTCTGTTCAGAATTGGATTAGCTATCAATGAGTGATGCACAGATGCTATGGCAGACCCACAGTCCTTCCACTTCTGCCCTCCTACTGCTGACCTGTGAGCGCAGATGTACTGTTCTATAAGATGCTTTAGAGAGCTCAGGCTTAGCCAGTTGCTGCACCCACAGAAAGGCAGAGGGAAGGGCTGAAAGTCTGTGGTGACAAAGCTGGGCTGCTGAGGGGCTGATTTTCAGTTCTGTCACAGAAATCCCAGGGCCATTTGCAGTCCTTCAGGCAACTGCCCATTTGTAATAGGCTGACAAACTTGTCTTGTGCGTCACATCTGTTCAGGCTGCAGAATTCTTGGAGCAGGGTTCATTTCCTATGGAGAAAACCTCACTCTGTTTGGGTCTCTCCCTTTCTACAAAGAAAGGAAAATGACAGCAATCAAAATGATAAACACAAACATAGGACATTGCTTAGTTAGGATGTGTTTAACAGTCAACAGCAGTGTAACACTTATTCCGCAGGCAAAGAAAATAAGAAAACGAGCCATCTGGGCTTGTCTCTTCCCAGTTTTGAATGAGGCAACAGCATTAATCTTTTATTCCCTCCATTTTGGGCCTGGTAAACTTGGAGTTCTGAGAGATGTGGTTTTTGGTGAATAGATGTGGCCTTCAGTATTCTCCTTTTACTCCAAAGTCTGAATCTCTGCATTCCCCCATATCACATTAATGCTTTCTTTCCCCCTCCCCCCTCCCAATAAATAAATAAATAAATAAAAACAAAAATTAATAATAATAAAAAAGCAAGCTCTCAGCTTATGAAGAAATAGCTGACAACAACCTTCTGGACAAAGCGTTTTTATGGAGTACAGTTCATATTTATAGGGAAAAAAGATCCAGAACTTTGTGCTCTGTAGTCTCCCAGTACCACATCCCACACATGCTAACACACCCTTAGGACAAAGATTACAACTGGAAATAATGATGTGGCAGTTATCCTCCACCCTGATAAAACTTCATCCATTGATGAAAAAGGTGTGTTCCACAACCTAGTGCCCATGCCATGTGGTTCGTATCAGTGGGAGAAAGTAAGGGGGAAAGCTAGAAGGTACTGTTCACATTAAGGAAATACAAGAGAAGATTTTTTTGTTTTCCTGCACAGAGGTTGCCTTGCTTAAGCTTTATTCTGCTATGGAGGAAATGCATACACTTTTCTTCCTCATTTTCCCTTGCTAACAGAGGGAAAAGTCTGACAAGAAGAGTTATTGTCACCTTCCTCATCCTTACTACTTGCTGACACTGGAGAAGAAAATCCTCTGGGGACTACATGGCTTTGTTTCTTGGCTGTCTACTGTGCAGTTGTCCCTTCTCTTCACTTTCTCATTTCCTTAAGGTAACATCAAGCTGATGTGTGCAGCCCACCAATAAAAGTCTGTGGAAGTAAGCCTTTCTCAGGAGGTGCTGTGCTACTGTCCTCACTCATTTGCAAAGTTCCCTCTCCATTCTTTAGCATAATCTCCAGGTGGGAATGGCAGGGGGCAGTTACAGAAGGAACTGCCAGACCCCAAAGCAGAGCTGGTGCAGGAGGGTACCACACAGCCATGACTTCAGGTTGGGAACTCAGAAGACCATCATACTTGAGCAAGGAAGAGTCCCTTTAAATAATGAGATGTGCAGAAACACCAATGAGTAGAGAAATAAAAATTCTGGCCTTTTCAGTTTATCATATTGGCTTATAAGTTGTGAGAAATCTATGCTAGTTCTTTGAGAGGGACAGATTTTGTTTCTCTACTTTTCAGCTTACATTTGCACCACTGAGTTACTGATGAAAAAGGAATGTTACCTATAACAAAGATAAGCTTTATCTACTGATTGCTTTAAATAAACCCTCATTCCTTTCAGCTTTCACAGCTTGTAGTCTGTTAATCCCGTCAATCATTGACTTTAAATGTAGGAAATATGTAGTAAATGATTCTCAGCGTGTGTCAGAGAATCCAGCCACAAGCCTAAGAACAAGTAGGGGCCCTAGCCTTAAAAGAAACTGGGGGTGGGGAGTCAAACCACATTTGGGCCACCACCACAATAAATAAAATCCAGGCAAAATATGGGTGAACCATGGGCTGACAGCTCAGCCTCAAAGGGTTAAAGTAAAGGGGTCAGCCAGGTTGGATGGCCCTGTTCTAACCTGACCTGCTGGGTAGCAGCGCTCCCATGGCAGGGGTTGGGTGGGCCCTGAGGTCCCTTCCAACCCAACTATTCTGTGGTTCTATGATCCTTGAGAGCCCCTTCCAAATCGGGATATTCCGTGATTCAATCTTGTGTGCTGAGCGCTCCCTCTGCTGGCACACACACATAGCTGGATTTTTCCCTACTCAGGCTGGGAAAAAAACGCGCCAGTGGAGCTGATGAAATGAAAGAGGTCATCGAAACAGAGCCCGTGGGGACTTGAAGGCTGAGCTTACCTTTTCTTCTTGGTACAGTTAGCGATCAGCGTCGTTCATTACCTTCAGCACCATGCAGATAGCGCCTGTATTTTACACAGGCCTTAGAGCTGGTTTTCTTTCACTTATTAACTGGAACGGCCAGTAAAAGAATCTGAAGTTTTTCTTCAGTTTCTGATAACAGGGCAACAAGTTTGTTTAGTCACTTCTTTTTTACAAAAGCTGTGACCTGAGGAACGGATTTATAAGCAGAGCATTTCTACACTCATGTAAAAATCCTGTGGAATGCAAATGTCCAGAAGAATTTTAGCACCCACTGTGGGGTTTGTCCTTCCAGTGCAGAGCAGACTGGCACATTGTTCAGCCTTGTCTGTTTAGAGCATAAAGTCCAAGAATGGCACCACATGAAAGTTTGTCATGCAAGGATCAAGTACACCTCATAGTCAGCACCATCAGCTCCCACAATATCCCACAGCACAGCACTGAGGACCTGAGTGGAAGGTGGTGGGATACCTGTCTATGTTCCCATGATGCTGCCTCTAGGACACATGCTCATCCCTGGATAAGCAGTATAGCAAAAACACAACATCAGAAAACAAAGATTCCATCTTTCTGTTTTTCCTTGTCTATTGCTACAGAATTTCTTGTTCCATTGGGCTCGAATCCATAATGGCTTATATATGGATATGACAGTCCTGTCCTCTCTCCCCTCTAAACATGTGTACAACCACACAAGCAGCCAGACACAGCCCTGACACAGTTGCCATTCACAATCACTATCCCCCAGGGCAGCACAGTAAGCTTTCATCCCACAGGATGAACTACTGCTTTAATGGAGAGGGGAAAACACAGGGGGCAGCCAGAGACAGCTTTGTTCTGCTCTGGATGCATCTCCAGCAAAATCACGTTCAGTTAGGTGGCATACATCTCACAGTAACAGAGGGCAGTTTGCTATCTGCAGAAAAGGTGAAAACCAAAAGAAGTATTATCCACAAAACATAAAGAAATACTGTTATATGTCTTCTCTTTGAGTCATTATACACAGTCATTACAGAAAAAATGTTCTCCTTGCTGGGCATTGCAGCAGGATTTAGTTACGTCTTCTCTTAGAGATCCACATCTTATTCATGCTTACACCATGTCAAGTCAAAATGAGGACGGGCATTTTGTAGATGCGTGGTATGAGAGGCCAATATTCTGTTAGTAATGCTTTCCTCCCAAGGTTTGAAGGCAGCACCTTTTCCAGCCTCATTTCAAATACTGCATCACATTTAAATCCCAGCTTTCCTAACACAGATGCAATGTTAGGAAGCCATGTGAGGAAAGACAGGGATGGCTTTAAGTCTCTAAATAAGAAGAAAGAGAATCATCATCAAGGAGGCTGACTGACTGAAAAAGAATGTGCTTTTCCAGGCCATTTCTGAAGGTACAGCTGAGGGCTAACCCATGACAGTTACTTTACTTGTTGAATAACATTTTTATGTATGTGTTTTATGTTTTGCTTTTTGTCACTTTGCCTCATGTTTAATTGCTCTGTTCCAAAGTTTTGCTGAAGGGAACTGAGGAATGATTTGAATGGCAGTAAATGTGGATATCACAGATCCAAAACATGGCCAGAACTCAACATTGTAAAAGCTGCGATTTGACCCTCGCTCAACAAATACTTTGTACATTTAAACAGGCAAAAAAAGAACCAGCTTTCAACTGAGATGAAACCACAGATCAGAGATGAACATTTCATTAAATACTGGACAAAGCAGTAGAAACTCTTGCTCTCTTCTTGTTTGCAGATCATGAGAGTTCAGAAAAGCCCATGGAATTATATCTGATTTATAATCTGATTTATAAGCAGCACTGCATTGAGACAAGATGGGGATGAAAGGACAGAGCACAGCTCTGGTGAAAAGGGCTGGGCATCACCTTGGGGTGATCATTGTGACTCCATGTTGGGAGTGGCCGAAGCCCCCATCACAAACACGTGCCATCACAATGACACCCCATCAGAACCCCCAGGGTGTTCAGAAGGATTTCACTTGCCGAGTGGCACAGCGAAAACCGCTTTGTCGCAGAAATGTCTGCAAGGACAAACTTCAATTGGACTGAGCAAAGACGCTCCCACCCTGCAAGAGGTGGTCAAGGATCGGCTCGTGATGCTGCTCACTCCCATGTCCGTCTTTAGCAATTGAAAATCTCCTGTACCTTGCTGTCTTTCAAGCGCAAGGTGATAACAACTGACTCTTCTCCTTTGCCTTTTGCAGCCTCTCGTCAACTGGAACCCAGACTTCGGAGGAGAGAGCTCTCGGCTCCTCGAGCAGTGCAGGCCGAGATCTGCCCGGAGAAGGAGAGCCGAGACGGGCCCCTGCTGCTGCTCCTGCTGCTGCTGCTGCTCCTGCTCCCGCAGGGGCTGCCTGCAGGCAGCGGGTCCGGCAGCCGGCACCCAGGCGGCTGCAGCCAGGGGACCCCGGCCTCCCAAGCGCCAAAGGAGAAACCGCAGCCGACGCCGAGCTCGAGCCTCTCACAGCCGGCCAATGCGTGCTGCAGCAGCTTGGGGAATGAACCAGCCTCTGGACCCGTCCCTGCTGCCACCAAACAGCGGCTGGAGCCCTGGAGACAGTTCTACTTCCTTGTCGTTCACCGCTTCATCTTACATGGGAGACAGCTTGCCACGCAACCCAGCACTGCAGGAACTTCCCTGGCGCCCAAGAGAGCAAGAGCAGCGTGCTCCTGAGGCCGGCCTGCTTTTCCACTCCTTATCGCTCACGGTGAACATACAGCATGAAGTCACGGTGATGCCAGAGGAGTGGGAGCCTTGGGAGGACCCGCAGCGCCCACCTTTCACCAGCTCTGTCTGGGTAGAGGAAGGCTGCTGGCTGCGCACCGATGAAGATGACAGTGATGAAGATGACGAGTGAGCGCCCTGCAGTGGGGTCATGTCGGCGCCCGCATAGTGGCCCGAGGTGGTAGTGGATAGACCGATAGTTATAAGGACAGGTTGTTTCAATAATAAATCGTTTCAGTTGTCACTTCAGTTTGGTCATTCAGTCCTTTCCTTGAGGGCGAGATCTCAGATGCGATTTTAATTTTGTCAGTGAAAACGTGCAAGGCTTTGGCTTGGTTGAACGAGGTGTACTCCCGCAGGGAACTCATCCCGATACTTCCATCACCCGCCCCTCATCCCGCCCCGCTCGGCCCTGGCTCCGCCCGGCTCCCCGGGCCGCGGCTGCGCGGAGGGCGGTGTGAGCGGGGAGCGCGTCCCGTGCCGAGCCGACAGCCGCCCAATGGCCGTGCCGCCATGCTGCCCAACACTGGGTAAGGCGACCTGGGCTTTCCTCCTTCCTTCGGCGGGGCCGCGAGCTCCGAGCCACAGGAGCTGCCGGGGCAGAGCTGGGGCCGGGGCCGGGGCCGGGGCCGGGGCCGGGGCCGGGGCCGGGCGGAGGGACAGACGCGTGCTCCGCAGCCCCTTGAGGGCGATGGGACGCGGGGTGGAGGCCGCGGCCGGGCACGGTGGCCCCGGAGCGGCTGGGTCGGACCCGGAGTCCCGCTCGGTGCTGTTTGCTCACGGGCTGAGCTGTGTGCACGTCCGGAGGGCAAAGTGCGGCTGTGGGTGTGCTGTGGAATCTGAATTGAGTGACTGCTGCGGCGTTATTTCTGCGCTGCTAATGAACGGGGACATACGTTGACCTTATTCGTTCCTGTGTGTTGCAAGCAGTAGTCATGAGATCCTGTACGAGTGCAGAAAGCGCCCACGGTGCAGCCTGTGGGCTGCCCTGGTTGCGGCCGTGCCTGCTGCAAAAGGAGCCCACCTGCATGATTCTAACTCCCTGAACCTGTCCAGTTAACATTTCTCTTACCCCTTAGGCTGTTCAACCATCCAGACTATTATGTATTTACTTGGATACAAAAGTATTTTGAGAGATGGTAATGAAAGCCTTGCTAATGTGAATGGTGTCAGCTGTTATCACTTTGGCCTCAAATCCTTTCATTCTATCACAGAAGTCAATCAGGTTCACCAGGCTTGATTTTACCTACTGAGATTGATGATGCATTGGAACATGCTGCCCAGGGAAGTGGTGAAGTCACCATCCCTGGTGATGTTCAGGAAGGGTTTAGATGTGGCACTGAAGGACATGGTTTAGTGGCCATAGTGGGGATGGGTTGAAGGTTGGACTATATTGTCTTTTCCAACCTTCCAAGTTCTAAGATTACCTCTCATCTATGGCTAGTTTCTCATGTCCTGGTAAACCATGTTCCTAAGCAAGGCACTACCAGTGTCTGCTCTCACTGAATCACCCATGCCACTCAGCAACGCCTTTCCCTTGTTCATGCTCTTCCTACCCACATTATAGCAGATAAACAAGTTGCCACTGGCTTCCCTTGGAAGTCTCAGCTGCAGGTGAACTTTGGTTCTCCTCACACTGTGCTGATATGCTCATGCAATATTCCCAGTTCCTTTTTATCTCACTGGTGCTTCCACTCTGTGTGACACCTTTGTACACAGGGGCTCAGTCACAAGTCGTTTGCACAGCTGTGTCAGCCTGCTGGTTGGTTGGACAGACTTGTGGGGATTTATTGGGTTAAATGCAGTTACTTGCAAACTGAGTTTTACTGTGAAAGCCTTAAGGAAAATCATGGTCATTTTTGAAAATCTGATTTTTGGCTCTTGTCTTTGGCACCCTGCATTGGGATTGTGATCCTGGACTTTGCCTTTACAGCGTGTTGAGCTACTGGTCCTCTGTGTTCAGAGGGCCAAAAGAATTAAATTACAGAGAGCTGCACTGAGTATCAAAACGTTAGAATTGGTTGGTTTTGTTGTTTTTAGAAGTCACTCCTTTTCTGCTTTTGGAGAATGCAGCAGTTCTGTTGTGGGCAGCCTTGGATTATTGTACAAAAAGTCTTCAGTGGTGGTGAAAGGCTTATATTTCCAAGAAGGTTCTGCAGGTAAGAGTTAAGAGTTTTTCATAGGATTTCTTAATACTACACCATGTTTTCTATTCCCAATAGAGATAGGAAGGCAAAATCTTTTTTTCTCTATGCTTCCACATTTGATTTGGTAGCGATAAAGCTCATTGCTGTCTTTTTAAATAGAAATTATCTTTGAGGAGTGAAGGAGGCCCCAATTGCGTCTTTGGGCTAGAACATATGTTGCTCATCTTAAACCTGTGGATTATCTTTTAAACTTCAACACTTGGAACATGGTTAAACTCCTCTTGCAGGTCCATGTTCCTTCTCTGCAACACCCCCTTCTCAGAGTATACAAAAAGGATTTACAACGTGCTTTTTTCCTTTTTTTTTTCCCTCCCCAATTCAATACTCATGTAAAAGGGTCAGTTTGTATCTGAAGGGGGTGGTAGGAGCTGGGAGAGTTTCTGTACTCTAGGAAGATGATGCTTTGACCCCAGAAAGTTGATTTTTCCGTGACTTACATCCTTCAAAAGTAAAATTCTATGTGTAGACTAAATATGTATCCTACTAAATATGGGATTTTTGTGTGCTTTTTGTAGCCTACACAATTTGTAAATATGGCATGTCCATGTGTGTCTTGGGAATGGCAGAAGAATTTAAAGGAGAAGTTGCTGTCAATGCTTTATGGCCTAAAACAGGTGATTATTTTGAATTGTTGTGTTTTCTCCTATACAGGTGGTCTTATTTAGGACTGATTCAGAACACCGAGCACTTCTGTGTATTTTTTTGTGATCAAAGATGTTGTGTGGGTATTGGCTTTCTTTCCTAGTTCTCACTGTTGCCTTCCTGTTTTCACTTAAACTTGCCTTCAGCCTGAGCACATTCTGCTTTTTCTCCTGTCTTGTCACTGCTCCTTTCAACATGACTCGAACTTTGTTTTGCACACCATCCCTGAGTAGCATTGGACATTTATGTCAATATTTAGAATCCCCAGCTAGTTAGATTGCCAGGAAATAGATGAAGCTGACAAGATATGTACCTCTGTAGATGTAAAAAAAAAAAAAGTTTTGGCTGAGTGGGAAATCAATTGCTTCTTCACACAACCATCCAACACTTCTTGCAAGTCACAGCACACTGAAGGGCCGCATAGCAGAAAAATAACTTGGTGTGCCCATCTTATACTAGCTCCAGTTTATTGTCCATGGGTCAGTGAGGACCAGGGCTGCTGTTGAAGGTTTGGTAGCTGCTGAACAAAGAGACCAGTGTCTTGAAAGCATTAGAAGCAGCAAGTGAGCTTTCAAAATTTGTATGTATCGGTGTTTCCTTGATGAAAACTGTTCATGTTCTGAAGTATAAAAGTTTGTAATGTTCAGTCTAGGAAGAAAAATGTTGTTTTGAAAGGTTTAACTGCCAAAACAAAAGTTAACTACTTTAGAGAGTGAGAGAGGTGACTTCTGTAGAATCTACATTACAATTACAAAGTTTTTAATTTAAAGAACATCATATATATGTGATCAGCTTCAATGCTGGAGATTAACACTGTGCTAGGATGGTTCTATTGGTTCATCCAGCTCCTTGAAACAAGAAAATATGCTGATAGTGAGATGTTATGAGCTCTCGATTTAACTAAAAGTGAAAGAGGTAGCCTGCCAAAAGGATGTAAGAGTGTGAATGAGTAGTAGAGGTACTGCAGGGTCAAAGTGGAAGATGCTGAATGTATGAATTAATGGAAAACCAGCAGCACTTTGTATGAAATAGATGGAAGGATGTGCAGATTGCAGGACAGTAGATGGTTTTTCATATCAGTCTTTGCCCATAGTTTTGCTATATTTAGAACAATAATAATTGGCTGTAATGTGAAAGTAGAGGAGCATAAGCCAGGAAAAGTTTGAGTTTGTGCTATTGGGTTTCTCATCTTTAACTTAGAGTCACTTTGTTATCTCACAAGTTATTGTGGGGCTAAAATTGAGATTTTCAGTATGGTAATGGCTGCAGAAAATGTTAATTGCTGATGCACATTCACTTTGAGAAAGATAGTTGTCCTGTTAGTTTTTCATGTCCTAAATAAAGCCAGAGGAAGTCTTTGTGTGGAAAGTATTGATAGAAGCATTGAATAATATGAATATTACAAGGAGTTCTTCCCTTTATTCCTCTTTTGGTTCCTTTAATACTTTTCAAGTAAGGGAATCTTTACACTTTGAGGATTGTTTGCTGGTTGACCATTCTTCGCTGGTTGATGGTATTTCACAGTTTAGTCTTCTCATGATTTACTTTCATGTGAGAGGAGAATAAAGTTTATGCATTTGCCAAAGAGATGAGTATGTGATGTCATTAGTGTTAAACTTGTAATTTCCTGTCCTCTGAATTTTCCAGCCATACATACAGCTGCTATGGATATGCTGGGAGGATCCGGAATAGAGAAGCAGTGCAGAAAAACTGACATAATTGCAGATGCTGCATATTGCATTTTAACAAAGCCGAAAACTTTCACTGGAAACTTCATTATTGATGAAGTTCTACTGAGAGAAGAAGGCGTTAAGGATTTTGATGTCTATGCAATTGCACCAGGCAAAAGAGATCTTTAAAATGAGAAGTTTGCGAAGGAAGGAAGGCCATATGGGGAATATGGATATATTCCTTTGACTCAGTCAAAAGATGCTTTGCCTCACGTTTGAGAATGTGGATTCTGGGAAAGCACATAATAGTCCACTGAGGCTCTAATAATCAATGCCTATATAAATATATATATATATATATATATATATTTTAAACCCATTAGCAAAAAGAAAATAGACCTGCACCACAAGCGCATGTATTACTATTTACCAAATAGTGAGATAGTGTTTCTTCATCTTCAGATGTTTCTGACTGAATTTGTAAGAGGCTTCTGGGTCTGATTTTAAATGTACCAGAACCTAAACATGTCACCTTGTCTTTTTTCAACCTGTAGTTCATTTACTGGTAAATTGAGGTGCTGTTGCCTTCAGAATGGATTCCTGTTTGTGCTGTTCACCCTTACTTGGGCTTACTGTTATTGTTCAACTCCCCTTTAGGTCACCCCCTGATGCCTGACTTCTTCTTGGATGCTGAAACTGACATGACAGCCACATAATCAGAAGGCCGTGGAAGGGCAACCTCTGCATGTACATGTCGATTATTTGTGATGATAATGAATTCCTCCTCTATTTCAAGTTACTTTTGGACTACATTCAAGCTATGTGGCAAAATCTCTTGTATTTGGGCTGTTTGATTTATGGAAGTGACTTTAGTGTCTGCAACTTTCACAGTTCATAATCAGCACCTTGTTTTGAACAACCTTTTTGCTTTTTACCACCAGAGTTAAGTGGTATGAAGATTATGAGTAAATATTGCTGTAAAAAAATCACAAGCAATCAGCATATTTTGCAGGAGTGTTACATCTTTCTTGCAGTGTGAGAACTTGAGAAGCTTCTATTCCTACATGAAGTTCTCACAGTCGTACATGATGTGAATGTCTACAAGATGAAATAGAGAAGTTGTTTTTTTACAAAAGCATCAGGTTCACTTTTTCAGAATAGTGATGTTTCTATTGGAGGGCAAATAGGAATACTGGATATGTTTTATAGGAGTGCCAAAACAAATATAGGAAAGAAAGAGGCTAAGTTTGAAAAGAGCCCAGTTCCCTTGAAAATACTATTTGTGAGTGCGCACTTAGACTTTTCTGCCAGGAACTGATACTGCCAACTGCCCAGATCTCCAACACAGTAGCAATTCACTGAGTAGAATAATTATTTCCTGATACACTGACCTTCTGCATGGCTTTTAGGGGCTGCTAAGCATTACATGCCTTATAAATTGCAAATGCTCTTTCTTAATGTTAAATGAGCACATTCACTGCAGTGTAGAAAGTTGCTGATTAAAGTAGTGAATTGATTCACACCTTAGAAGCTTTTGCAGAAGAACTGCTGAAAACATATATATTCTTAGAAAGATAAGTGAGATAGAGCGTTCCAGCATTTTACAGAGAATCCATCTGTTTCTTTTAGGTGCTTCACAGGCATCAGGTGGAGCCAAGCTTAATAAAGAATCAGCTTCAGCGGGGCCTGTTGCAGAAACATTCAGAGTTATTCAGGGAGAACTCAATAAAGAAATAGTGAAATCCACGCAGGGCGTCTTTCAGTTTGAATTGTCAGGTAAGACCATCACTTGTAAAATTCTCAAATGCTCACTTTTCTAGCAAGAGTCAGTCTGTATTTTCACATGTAAATACTTGTCTTTTATAACTGGTCTAGGAACAGGGACATCTTTGGGTGTGCTCTATAAGATGCTGCCTTTCAGAGCCAACTTCAGCACATGTGGGATTTACCCTGCTGCTGTTGTCACAGGGAGATGCTTTCTGCATCAGCAGCATGTGCTGCTCTTTTGGGGACTGTGGTGTGTTTTCCTGGTGTTTCATTTCTGCTGTGTCACCCCGCTGGCCGTGCTGCACAGGGTCAGCATGGTAGTTCTGTTCCAAACCCCTGCTGCCTCCAGCTCCACCAGCAGCCACTGCCTTGTCCCCTGACACTGTGGCACTGTGGGGCATCTGCTGGGGCTGACCTTGTCTGCACAGAGAGCGCGGGGCAGCTTCTGGCACAGCACCTCCAGCACGTCTAGCACGAAGATGGGAGAGAAAAGCAGGCGGGGGTAGCAAAGGGCAGGGCACATCAGTCCTTGTGGTGCTGCCACAGGTTCTCCCTGTTCCACTCAGGTGATGAAGGAGGCACTTGGTACCTTGACCTGAAAACCAGCAGTGGGAGTGCTGGGTTTGGGAAGCCTCCTGCAGCAGCTGATGTTGTGATGAGCATGTCGAGTGGCGACTTTGTGAAGATGTTCACTGGTGAGTAACAAACGGGTTTGGCAGAACTGAGGCAGCTACTGGTGGCAGGAAACATCTTGCTGATGGATGAGCTGACAGGCTCACCTCTCTTTGTGGTCTTGGAATTGGATGAGCTGTAGCTGGAAGTGCATGGCCTTTAAATTCCCTTCCAACGTAAGTCACTCTGTGAGTCCATGATTTTATAATAAAAATATCTACTGCTTTGTTCAGTAGCTATTGAACTTTTCAGAGCGTAGCTTCAGAAAGCATCCAGTCAATCTGTTGAACCTCTTTTCTGATGCTTTTACAGTAGAACTTGGTAGCAAAGTAACTACTATATGATATCGCAATCTCCAGTTCCTTTCCTTTTCCTGATGATTCTGTGTCTTCTTTTTAGGTAAACTAAAGCCAACCATGGCCTTCATGTCAGGAAAATTAAGGATTAAAGGTAACATGGCACTAGCATTGAAGCTAGAGAAGATGCTGACACAGTTTAATGCTAAACTGTGAGGGAGAAGCTGTACCAGCAGAACATCCAGCCTTTCTTTTATAATAGCAATGCTACATTTTAAAACGATAATCTACTTTTTTCTCTTTTTTTGTGTGTATAACAACTGTGGATAAAATGCTGATCTGTTAGAGAAGATCTAATTTAGTTTTATTAAGACTGAAAGGTGTTTGTGATTAAACAATTCCTTCTTGAGAATACTTCTATTATGTAACTGGTGTTTTCCTTTCTTACACTCCTTTGGAGCAATGCAACACACCTGAAGTGGGTTTTCTTTTACATATTTGCTTGCATGCGTGCATGTCCCATAAGAAGTCTGGGAGGAGCAAATATCACCTTGCAGATCTTCACACAAACACACCCCCAGCCCAGACTGCCACAAACAAGGTAATCCCTCCCACAGCACCTGCGTGCAGCACCAGAAGGTTTAAACTACAACATGTTTACAGGCACATCACCTTCCCTCTTTAGCATGGAAAGAATGGAAACTCATGAGAAAAAGCACAAATGCTCTCTAAGGGGACAAGAGCACAGATCCTCCTCCTGGTTCAAGAGCACGTGCAAAGCCAGAGGTAGCAACCTCACAGTGTTGCCAAGAGAACTGCTCAAAATGTAGGGCATTTTACTCCTAAGTATGTAGAGAATATTTCAAGACTTAGAATTTATTTTCTAACTCGTGCAATGGTCAAATAGTTTATAGTCTTCAAAGCCTGTGCTCAAACAAAATTATTTGTGCTGTAAAGGTTCCATCCCTGTTGAATTCTGGTAATAATACAGAGAATGTTGAATTCACTTATGCACTCTGCAGTCCCAGCGCCATGAAAAACATGAACGAACTTTCCTTTTGAGGTGACAGCTTGCCTGTGGCTGTGTGGTTGTTCCCACACTTGGCTACATTATGCAATACTGTATGTGTAATGCTGGTTGCAGCAGTGCAATCAGGAAGTATGCCTTAGGATTGCCAGGGCTGTTACATCTGGAAGGAGATGTAAGCAGATGTGGCTTGTTCTCATCTAGATAACATGAAGAGTATTGAGGGGATAGTGCAAGAAAAAGAATCTTTCAAAAGCAGTCAAACAAGTGCTTTGCTGCATGACCTGAAAGGGTGATGGTACCAGATTGTCTTGGTGTGAGCACATGGTAAGATTTTTGTGTTAATAACTAAAGACCGTTAGATACGCTGCTGTTCTCTGAGCTGAATAAACATCAGCTGGCGGTACCTCATGTATGAGCAGAGGATGGGTGAGAAGGTGGTGTGTTTGGAAACTGGGGGTGGCTGGGATCTAGAAGATGCAGAGTGAGCTGACAAAAGGTAAAGGTTGAAAACAAAATGGGAAAAGAGTTTTGCCAGTTCCTCAGCCGGTGACCCTCCTGAGAACTGAGAGTGGGGAAAAATTAATCAGATGAAATTCCAGCTCCCTCCCTTGAAGACTGACAACGATTTTAGAGGCACATGTTCATGTTGGACTACACCTCTTTTCCCCTATGAATAAAAAACCTTGCTGCCTCAAAAAACATGGCACCTTACCCTTCTTTGATCCAGTCTTGCTCAGATCTGGAGGAGCTGGAGAGAGCTGCAGCATAAGTATTCACATAGAAGTGCCGCTCTGCTACACAGAGGCTCGAATCCCGGGGGTTGGACTCGATGATCTCTAAGGTCCCTTCCAACCCGCACAAGACTATGATACTATGATATAGTAGTACTTTTAAGCACAACCTGTAGGTGACAGCAGGGCAGCAGCACCTCCAGTGCTGTGGGCTGCTCATGGGTGTGTTGCTCAATTCTATGCAGCTGGGAGCTGCTTGCAAAATGCTGAATGTGCTGTGACCAGCACAGTGCAGAGCTTTTACTCTATCTCACTTTCTGCCTTCCCTCGGAATAATGCACCTACTCTATCACAATTGCATTTGTGTAAAAATGAATATTTGAAACCCTGTTCTTTTGGTTACTCAGCTGATCTCCATTCCCTTGTTAGCAGTCCTGTGTTTTTTTATGGCTTGCACCATCATTAGTCATCTGCCTGTGCTATAAGATTCTCCTTTATCTCTCGTTTGCCTACGCCATATTCAAGCATTTCCAGGAAAAGCTCAGGGTATTGAAATATCCTTGAGTGGTCTAAGTATTCTTTCAGAATATAGGAGGAAGGAATGTGCTTTAAGCACCCGCATCTAAGTAGCTTCTGCTACACTCATAAATTAGATCTAATCCAACACCTGTGAATAACAGCTCCCCTCTGCTTTATAGTTTAGCTGTTCTTTTGGAAACCTTAATTGTGAGTATTGTGTGAGAAACAATTGATGCAATTAGATTTGCTGGAAAGAATAACGACTGTCACTTCCTTTGGAACAAGAGGAAGTACACCATTTTGTGCTTTTTCTGTCTAATACAACAGCACATGTGAGATAAGTAGTGACTAGATCTAAGGGAAGACATGTAATATGTTCTCTCCACAAATAATTCAGCTTCAGCAGATCCACTGCAGTTACATTTTCTAAGGTACCTCAAACGAGATCAAGGCTTGGCTTTTCAAAAGATGCGTTTGCATGTGGGAGGGAACCTCTGAATGTTGTGCAATGAGCTGCAGCCTCTCTTCAGCCCCTAAATTAATGAAGATCCGTGTAAGTATGTCCAGCACACAATCAAAGTGCTGCCAAAACAGTCCCATTTAATGCAATTATCAGCTACTTTGCACTGTCCGTGCTTTCCCTTTGTTGGCACCTACAACACAATGCTGTCACAAGGGGAGCACGCAGGCACACAGCCCTTGGCAGCCCTTCTACATGATGCTGGGCAGAGGTGAAAATACAAAGAGGCTCAGTGAGGCAGGCACAGAGTGCCAGTGTCAGGTGCTCAGGTGGGGCTATGGGCATTCTGGGGACCTTCCCTGCCCAGAAAGTGTCTTTTTTGGCTCAGTGAGAGTGTTTTGAAGGCCCTCCAGGAAAGCATGATTTGGGAGTGGAAGATTGGTATGTCATGCTGGTCACACATCCATCCTAGTGCAGAACAGAGAGCATTCATTCACACTCCTACTACTGCTCCTTTAAGCTCTCCTACAGTCTGCAGTTCTGATTTACCAGCAGTCAGCAAAGAAATCATAGCTTCTTCCTACTCATTTGTCTCTAGCAGTCAAATAAAACCATTTGTGTCAAACCTTTCTCTCTGTAGCACCTGCTTTGGCCTGGAGGCGTCTCCCTCAGACTCACAGATAAGCATGCTGGCCCTGAAGGATTCCAAACCATGGCTCTCACCACAGCTCCCCTCTCCCCAAGTTGAAACATACCTTTTTACAGTTATAAACTGCATGTAAAGATCATCATACTCGAATAGAATGCACATGTTTTGACTTAGCCAAATGGAACTGTGTGGTAATAGTTACTTGCAAAGAGTTTGCTCTGCTCTCCAAGCCATTTTGAAAGCTGTGTGCCTTGAAGGCCAACTGCTCTGATTTTAATGCCTCTTTTATCCATATTTCTGTGTCTAATTCAGTCATACTGCAAAAGTAAAGGTAGTTATATGGATTTACAGCACCTTTGGGGCTCAGCAGCAGCCTGGAGACACGAAGCACATGTGCTTGGAGACTCATACTGCCCAAGTGCTCTTTTCTTCACCAAAGGTCCTCTTCCTCAGTTAGAAGGTGCCATGGTGGAGCTGCAGGATCCTTCTTCGGGGAGATTTGATCACCAGAGTGAGGAGATGATTATACAGAATTTGTCCACATGGGTGTGTGTGCATGATGACACTAAGCTGAGTGGTGCAGTTGAAGGAATGCCATTCAGAGGGACCTTGACAGGCTTGAAAGGTGGGCCTGAGTGAACCTAATGAGGTTCAACACGGCAAAGTGCAAGGTTTTGCACTTAGGTTGGAAGAACCCCAGGCACCTGTACAGGCTGGGAGGAGTGGTCCTTGAGAGCAGCTCGGCAGAGAAGGACCTGGGGGTCCTGATGGATGAGAAACTTAACATGAGCCAGCAGTGCGCTCTGGCAGCCCGGAAAGCAAATGGGATCCTGGGCTCCATCAGGAGAGGGGTGGTCAGCAGGGATAGGGAGGTGATCGTCCCTCTCTACTCTGCTCTTGTGAGGCCCCATCTGTTGTACCGTGTCCAGGTGTGGAGCCCTCAGTACAAAAAAGACATGGAGCTGTTGGAAGGGGCCCAGAGGAGGGTCACGAAGATGATCAGGGGGCTGGAGCACCTCCCCTATGAGGACAGGCTGAGGGAGTTGGGTTTGTTCAGCCTGGAGAAGAGAAGGTTGCGGGGTGACCTCATTGCAGCCTTTCAGTACCTGAAGGGAACTTACTGCCAGGAGGGGAGTAAACCCTTGGAAAGGGCTGATAATAGCAGGACTAGGGGAAACTGATTTATGTTGAAAGAGGGAAGATTTAGGTTGGATGTTAGGGGGAAAGTTGTTTACTAGGAGAGTGGTTAGGCCCTGGAACGGGCTGCCCAGGGAGGTTGTGGATGCCCCGTCCTTGGGGGTGTTCAGGGCCAGGTTGGACAGGGCCCTGGGCAACCTGATCTAGTAAAGGTGTATGTTTGGTGGCCCTGCCAGGCAGGGGGGTTTGTTCTTCATGATCCATGAGGTCCCTTCCAACCTGGGTCATTCTGTGATTCTGCGATTCTGTGATTCTGTGATCTAATCCCCATCAGCCACACAGCAGCTCCAGCCCCATAGATCTGACCCATATCAGCACCACAGCAGCTCCAGCCCCATAGATCCGACCCACATCTACCCCAGAGCAGCTCCTGTCCCACAGATCTGCCCCACAGCAGCTCCAGCCCCATAGATCTGACCCATATCAGCACCACAGCTGTTCCTGCCCCATAGATCTGACCCACATCTGACACACAGCAGCTCCTGCCAAATTGATCTGACCCACATCAGCACGACAGCAGCACCTCTCCCATAGATCTGACCAACGACTGCCCCACAGCAGCTCCTGCCCAATAGATCTGACCCTCATCAGCCACACAACAGCTCCTGCCCCATAGATCTGACCCACATCAGCCCCACAGCATCTCCTGCCCCATAGATCCGACCCACATCTGCCCCTTAGGAGCTCCAACCCCATAGATCTGACCGACAGCTGCTCCTGCCACATAGATCTGACCCACATCTGCCCCAGAACAGCTCCCGCCCCATAGATCTGACCCACATCGGACCCACAACAGCTCCTGCCCCATAGATCAGACCCACATCTACCCCACAGCAGCTCCTGCCCCATATATCTTACCAACATCAGCGCCATAGCATCTCCTGACCCATAGATCTGACACACATCACCCCCACAGCAGCTCCTGCCCCATAGATCTAGCCCCCATCAGACCCACAGCAGCTCCAGTCCCATAGATCTGACCCACATCTACCCCACAGCAGCTCCTGCCCCATAGATCTCAACCACATGAGCCACACAGCAGCTCCTGTCCCACAGATCTGACCCACATAGGCCCCACAGCAGCTCCTGTCCCACAGATCTGACCAACATCAGCTCCACAGCAGCTCCTTCCCTATAGATCTGACCCACATAAACCCACAGCAGCACCTGTTCCGTAGATCTGACACACATCATCCCCACAACTGCTCCTGCCCCAAAGATCTGATATACATGTGCCCCACAGGAGCTCCTGCCCCATAGATCTGACCCACATCTGCACTACAGCAGCTCCTGCCCCATAGATCTCACTCACATGTGCCCCAGAGCAGATACTGCCCGATAGATCTGACCCACAACTACCCCACAGCAGCTCCTGCCCCATAGTTCTGACCCACATCTGCACTACAGCAGCTCCTGCCCCATACATCTGACTCACATATGCCCCACAGCTACTCCTGCCCCATAGATCTGACCAACATCTACCCCACAGCAGCTCCTGCCCCATAGATCTCACTCACATGTGCCCCAGAGCAGATCCTGCCCCATAGATCTGACCCACAACTACCCCACAGCAGCTCCTGCCCCATAGATCTGACCCAAATCAGCCCCACACCAGCTCCTGCCCCATAGATCTGACCCACATCAGCCCCGCAGCAGCTCCTGCCCCATTGATCTCACCCACACCAGCCCCACAGCAGCTCCTGCCCCATAGATATGACCCACACCTGCCCCACAGCAGCTCCTTCCCTATAGATCTGACCCACATAAGCACCACAGCAGCACCTGTTCCGTAGATCTGACCCACCTCAGCCCCTGCCTCATAGATCTGACCCACATGTGCCCCTTAGCAGCTCCTGCCCCATAGATCTGACCCACAGCAGCTCCTAACTCATAGATCTGACCCACATATGACCCACAGCAGATCCTGCCCCATAGATCTGATTCACAGCAGCTCCTGCCCCATAGATCTGACCAACATCAGCTCCACAGCAGCACCTACCCCATAGATTTGACCCACATCTGCCCCACAGCAGCTCCTGCCACATAGATCTACCGACATGTGCCCCACAACAGCTCCTGCCCCAAAGATCTGATACCCATGTGCCCCACAACAGCTCCTGCCCAATAGATCTGACCCACATCTGCCCCACAGCAGCTCCTATCTCATAGATCTTAACCACATCAGCACCACAGCAGCTCCTGCCCCATAGATCTGACCCTCATCAGACCCACAGTAGCTCCTTTCCATAGATCTGACCCACATCTGCCCCACATGAGCTCCTGCCCTATAGATCTGATCCACTTAAGCCCCACAGCAGCTCCTGTTCAAAATCTCTCACCCACATCTGTCACATAGCAGTTCTGAACCAAATCATCTCCACAGCAGCTCCTGCCCCATAGATCTGAACCAAATCTGCCCCACAGCAGCTCCTGACCCATAGATCTGACCCACATCTGCCCCACAGCAGCTCCTGAACCATAGATCTGACACACATCAGCGCCACAGCAGCTCCTGCCCCATAGATCTGACCCACATCAGCCACACAGCAGCTCCTGCCCCATAGATCAGACCCACATCTACCCCACAGTAGCTCCTGCCCCATAGATCTGACCCACTTCAGACCCACAGCAGCTCCTGCCCCATAGATCTGACCCACATCAGCCCCACAGCAGCTCCTGCCCCATTGATCTGACTCACTTGTGCCCCACAGCAGCTCCAGTCCCATAGATCTGCCCCACAGCAGCTCCTGCCCCATAGATCTGATGCACATCAGCCCCACAGCAGCTCCTGTCCTATAGATCTGACGCACAGCCGCTCCTGCCCCATAGATCTGACCCACATCTGCCCCACAGCAGCTCCTTCCCCATAGATCTGACCCATAGCAGCCCCACATCAGCTCCTGTCCCATAGATCTGTCCCACAGCAGCTCCTGCCCCATAGATCAGATTCACATCTCCCCATAGCACCTCCTGCCCCATACATCTGACTCAAATATACCCGACAGCAGCTTCTGCCCCATAGATCTGCCCCACAGCATCTCCTGCTCCATTGATATGAGCCATATCTACCCCACAGCAATTCCTGGCCCATAGATGTGACCCTCATCAGCCTCACAGCAGCTCCTGCCCCATAGATCTGACCCACATAAGCCCCCCTGCAGCTCCTGCCCCAGAGATCTCACCCAAATCATCTCCACAGCAGATCCTGCCCCATAAATCTGACATACATGTGCCCCACAGCAGCTGCTGCTTCATAGATCTGACCCACATCTGCCCCACAGAAGCTCCTGCCCTATAGATCTGATCCACATAAGCCCCACAGCAGCTCCTGTTCAATATGTGTCACCCACATCTGCCCCATAGCAGCTCCTGCCTCATAGATCTGAGCCACATCATCCCCACAGCAGCTCCAGCCCCATAGATATGACCCACAGCAGCCCCACAGCAGCTTATGTCCCATAGATCTGACCCATATGTGCCCCACAGCAACTCCTGCCTCATAGATCTGACCCACATGTGCCCCACAGCAGCTCCTGCCTTATAGATCTGACCCACATGTGCCCCACAGCAGCTCCTGCCCCTTAGATCTGACCCACAGCAGCTCTTGCCTCATAGATCTGACCCTCATCATCCCCACAACAGCTCCTGCCCCATAGATCTGACCCACATCTGCCCCACAGCAGCTCCTGCCTCATAGATCTGACCTACACACTACATCCGGATCTCACTACAGCCTCCCTTCAGGAAGTTAGAGAGAGCAATGAGGTCTCCCCTGAGCCTCCTCTTCTCCAGGCTGAACAATCCCAGCTCCCTCAGCCTCAACTCATACGGCCTGTGCTCCAGACCCCTCACCAGCTTTGTTGCCCTCCTCTGAACGCGTTCCGGGGCCTCCATGTCTTCCTTGCACTGAGGGGCCCAAAACTGAACACAGCACTCGAGCTGCGGCCTCATCAGTGCTGAGAACAGGGGGACAATCACCTCTCTGCTCCTGCTGGCAACACTGTTTCTGATGCAGGCCAGGATGCCCTTGGCCTTCTTAATATACAGCAAAGGAATCTCCTGAAAAGGAAACCAGAATATCTGGCAACATGAAACAAAGTTCTGATTCATAAAAGACTGGCAGCAAGGCCTGAATCTCTTGTGTAATCTGCTCTTGATTTATCCCATTAGCACTAGGTGGAATGCAGAAGCTTCCTGAGACGTGATAATCAAAACCTAGTCCAATGCCTTTAAAAAAGCCTTTAAGAGATTACTCCTCCTTGGCTGTTTAAAATAAACTTAGGTAATACAAAATGTTGGAAAATTTTTGGACAGCTCCCCAGGGCCGGGCTTTGGAAGGCCGTATTGACGAGAGTCAATCAAGCTCCTGCTGCAGGCGTATATGTGTGTGCCAGTTCTTCAACACAGTAGAAATCACAACTTGCTGCGTGATCAAAATTCTGCATGTGCTACTCCTGAACCCCAATTACTTCCAACGGTGTTAAATTACCCCTTGATCTCAAAGCTGAACAAAACAACAAAATGCCACACCAATACTGAATACATAAAAACAAACAACTCCTTGGGCCTCAAGGGGAGGATGATGCACAGGCCACGGCTGCCAGCGTGCAGCTGGGCTTCCCAGGGCAAACAGCAGCACACGGTGCATCAGAAGCTGAAAGAACCCTCAGGGAAGAGAGGCCAACTCAACGGGCTGAGCACGGGACACCCTTCTTCCTGCCGGGCTGCTTCCCCTCCTCTGGTTTCTTTCTGTCAGTCCTCAGAGAGCAAGGAGATGCTCACAGCCTGTCACCAGCACTTACGGGTTGGCTGAAAGGCCACAGGTTGGGAAGACCAACAAGGAAACGGGGGAAAACCTGCACCATGTCAAGGGAGAGACGTGAAGCCGACCGCTTCATCGCCCTGTGATTGCCAGCCCGAGCGAGGGACGTTCTGACCAGCTACTGAAAGAGGCAGCACCAGGTTTAGAAAGTTCGCTTCAATTTTATTGCGTACAAGATTTGGCTTGTATTTATTACCCCGCCCACACCCCAAAATGAAGCCCCAGTGCCCAGGATTGCCGCTTAGCAATCAGTCACTCAGCCTCCAGTCAGACCCAAGGAGAAGCCAAACCCCAGGGCTACGTCACCTCCTCCCTCTCCAGTCCCAGCCAGCCCTATTTCAACCTAACCCTACACTAGGCCTGGACCTCAAGAGACACACCCTGAAGGAACGCAGCGTCTCCAGCTCTTGCCATACACCAAGTCCTGCACAGGTGAAGCCCTCTTTGCTTCTAACGCAGCACAAGTCCTTCCTGTCCAGTTCACTTCCATCATCTCCACCGTCCATGACAGGGAAAGCACGGCTGTGCCGGTAAACTGGACTGTTCAGTCAGCAGCTTTTGGTGCCACCTCCGAGGAAGCGCTGCAGGTGGTTCTGCTGTCCTTTGTAGCTTCTTGCTCAGGCCATCATCGTTGCTTTCTGCTTTCCTTCTCGGCTTTCTTCCTCAGCTGAGCAGCGCTTGCCTTGCCTCAGCTTTCTTCACTCTCTCCCAAGTCTCAGTCCCCAAACTCTCCAAGTCCTACAAGAATCAATTCGGAAACGCTCAGGGAACCTTCTCAGCTAACAACTGGTTGGCGGCTCGCTTTGGGAGCTCAAGTCACCCTGCTGGGCACGTTGGGCTGCCAGAACTGGGAACCGCCTTCCTGACAGTCGGGCACACAAGAAACTCCACCCCTGTCTCGTTCCCCAAATCCCACACAAACCAGAGCCTAAAGCCCTTTCCTGCAAGGCGGTCCCTGCACGGGCGGGAGGACCCTGTGCCTGGCAGCTCATAGGGAGCAGCAGTAGCCACAGGATAAGACTGAGCTGGCACCTCCAGGCTGCTGGCAACAGTTACAGATGGTTCCCTCCCACCCAGTTGCCCGTGCCTTTCTCCTATCCCATGAGAGCACCACTTACTGCCTTTGGGAACTTGGAAACTGGCAGCATGATGGCCAGCACAGAGAAGCTGCAAAACGGCTCCGTAGAAGAGTCTGTGGCGCAGCATGTTCTTCATTAGCATGGGCTCAGGGATCTCAGGTGGCCAGAAATGCAGTTCAGCAGCCATAGCACAGACAGCCTGCTGCTCTACTGCTCTCACGGAGGCTGCCTGCTGTGAGGGGGGAAAAAGAGGCATCTTTTTGTGTGCCCCCGTGGCGCAGGTGGTAGGAATGCTGCATTGCAACACCGGGGCCCGGGTGTTCGAATCCCCCTGTGGTGCAAGTGGTAGAAGTGCCACCCTGTAGCACAGAGGCTGGAATCCCGGGGGTTCGACTCGATGATCTCTAAGGTCCCTTCCAACCCGCACGAGACTATTACTATTACTATTATTACTCTCAGGCACTGTGATGGAGTTACTTCCTGCTAGAAACATTTCCAGGCTGACTTAGAGAAGTGCTCTGAAGCTTGGTCACCTTGGGCTACCGACCCAAGAACAAAGAGGGACAACAAACTTGCATTTCAATTGCCCTTTAGCGCCTGCCTCGGAGAAGAGCCCTCAGCCTTCAGTATTGCTGCACTTACAGGTGAGGGGAAGAGAAGCAAGAGGATGGGTGGGTGTCAAAGAAGGGAAAATTTACCAGGCAAGAATAAACCTATCCCTGAGCTCCATCACACACATGTGAATACTGCCTTACTAATATGAACAATAACATCATTCACACAGCTAAATTTACTCAAATTCACGTACCTGGTTGTGGACATGTTCGAGGCCTCGCTGCTGCTGTGCTGTTCAACGCCGGCCACAGCAATAAAGCGTGCAGAAAGCCCATCTGTTGCAGACAGAGGAGTGAGCCGTGCTTAACCAACACTGCTTCAGCGCACGCTTACAGTAAGGCACACCTACCTTGCGCTGGCCATGCAGGAAGCTCGTGACGCAGCTCCAGACGGCTCTCCTGAGGCCCAGCTTCATTTCACGGCCTCTCACGCTCTGCTGCTGGACATTCTGCAACGGAAAAGCCACCGGATGCAAATCCCATCCCTCGCAGATGGCATCAGACCTCCGCTCTCATGGCAGTCGCACTCACGGCTCCGGGGGAGAAAGCAGACGTGTGCTTACCGAGCGAGCGCTGTTTGCTGCCAGCTGCTGGTAGGAACCCACGCCTAACCCTACAGTACCAACAGTAACCTATGCCTAACTCTACTATGGGAACAACAATCTACTCCTAACACTAAAGAATGAAGAGGAACAAACTCCTAACAGGAAAACACCAACTACTAACACTAAACCTACTCCTAACCTACTCCTAACACTAAAAAATGAACAATAAGCAATGCCTAACTCAAAAACACAAACAATAACCTATGCCTAACTCAAAAACACTAACAACAACCTACACCTAACTCTAAAACTAAACTAAACCCAAAAACCAACTATAGAAACAGGGACTGGAACAAACAGGGTAAAGATGGGACTGGGGGCCCACAGAATGTGGCTGCAGAATAGGCCCAAAGGAGGAACAGATGTTACAAAAATGCCACCCAGCTAATGCAGGGGGCGGGGGCCGTGCAGCGGGTAAGGAGCTCAGCGCCTGGACCAGCCACGGTGGAGCTGTGACCATGCCAGCGCGGGGCCTGGCACGGTGGTGTGGTGCCAGGCCAGCTATGCCGCGGGCAGATCCACCTCCATGGGCTCCTCTGCAGGTGGATCCACCTCCATGGGCTCCTCTGCAGGTGGATCCACCTCCATTCGCTCATCTGGAGGTGGATCCACCTCCATAGGCTCCACATGGGTGGTGGTCACGGGGCTGGTCCAGGCATGATGGAATATGGCTCTCTTACCCATCCTCTGCCTGGTGGTCATGGCGGGCCCCCTCCTCCTTCTCACTCCTAGGGCCCCCAGCTCCATCCTCCTGCCTGAAACAGGGAAAACTTCTACCCTAGCCCTCTTAGCTGCCGACATGGCTGCTAACTGCCACAGCTGTCAGAGGCGAGTGCGTTGCGCGCGGCAGCAGTGACCAAGGTGACGTGGAAAGGGTTCTAAAATGGCGGCCGCACTGCTGGCACTGGTGTTCCACATAGGATGAGGAGGGGGCTGGTAATAGCAGGACAAGGGGAAACTGATTTAAGTTGAAAGAGGGAAGATTTAGGTTGGATGTTAGGGGGAAAGTTGTTTACTAGGAGAGTGGTTAGGCCCTGGAACGGGCTGCCCAGGGAGGTTGTGGATGCCCCGTCCTTGGGGGTGTTCAGGGCCAGGTTGGACAGGGCCCTGGGCAACCTGATCTAGTAAAGGTGTATGTTTGGTGGCCCTGCCAGGCAGGGGGGTTTGTTCTTCATGATCCATGAGGTCCCTTCCAACCTGGGTCATTCTGTGACTCTGTGATACTGGTGTGTGGCTGTTTGTCCCAGCGCGCTGACCTTTTGTCTTCAGGTTCACCAACAAGACTGTAACTTATTTATGGAGGAGGCAAGTGATGGGTGCTACCGTGTGACAATCAACATCACTTTGTGGACATTTGAAAGCACCTTCCTCCAGAGCTGTTCACCTCCAGAAGAGCTCCAGCTTTCCCGGGAGCACAGCTCCATTACTCTCACCTGTGCTCCCGCAGCTGACCCCACACTTGCCTCAGCTGATTAATCAGAGGTTCAGGCTGTGATTACCAATCTCCCATACAGCCCCTATGGGTCCCAGTGTTTCCCTATGGGTCTCTAGCTGTCCCTATAGGTCTCTATGGGGTTACTATGCCTCTAAATGGGTCCCTATGTGTCTCTGTGTCTCTCTATGGGGTCCCTATGTGTCCCAATGTCCCCCTATGGATCTCTATGTATCCATATGGGTCCCAGTGACTCCCTTTGGGTCACTAATGAGTCACTATGTGTCCCAACGTCTCCCCTATGGGTTGCTATGTGCCTCTGTGGGGTCTCTTATGGGTATCTCTGGACCCAAATGTATTCCTATGGGTACCTATGGGTTTCAATGTGGTCCCTAGGTGCCTCTATGGGGTCTTTCATGGGTCTCAGCGGGGTCCCTATGTGTCACTATGGGTCTCACTGTCCCCCACTGTAATCCATGGGATCCCTATGTGTCCCAATGTCCCCCTATGGGTCACTATGTGTCCCTATGTGTCCCAATATCCCCCCTATGGGTAACTATGTGCCTCTATGGGGTCTCTTATTTGTATCTATGGGCTTAAATGTCCTCCTATGGGTATCTATGGGTTTCAGTGTGGTCCCTATGTGCCTCTATGGGGTCTCTTATGGGTCTCAGCAGAGTCTCTATGTGTCTCTACGGGTATCACTGTCCCCCACTGTAATCCATGGTGTCCCTATGTGTCCCAATGTCACCCTATGGGTCCCAGTGTCTCCCTATGGGTCACTATGTGTCCCAGTGTCCCCCCTATGGGTTGCTATGTGCCTCTATGGGGTGCCTATGGAGCTCTATGGGGTTCTATGGAGCGTTCTGAGGTTTCTATGGGGTGTCTATGGAACGCTATGGTGTGTCTATGTGGCAAAATGAGTTTCTATGGGTGGCTATGGGAGCTCTATGGGGCACAATGGGTTGCCTACGGGGCTCTATGGGATGTCTATGGGGCTCTATGGCGCGGCTATATGTCCTTATGTGGTGTCTATGTGGCACTATGTTGTGCTATGGGGTGCTGTGAGGCACTATGGGGTGCTATGGGGCTCTATGGAGCAGTATAGGGTGTCTATGGGTCCCTATGGGGTGCAATGGGGCGCTGTGGGGCACAAGGGAGTGTCTATGAGGCTCCAAGGGCTGCTATGGGGCACTGTGGAGTAGCTATGGGATGATTTGGGGTCTCTTTGTGCCCCTATGGGGCGCTATGGGTCACTATGTGGTGTCTATGGGGCGGCTATGCAGTGCTGTAGGGTGGCTATGGGGTGCTTTGGGGTATCCTTGGGTTCCTATGGGGCGCTATGGGTGACTATGGGGTGCTATGGTTTGCTATGGGGCACTATGCGGAAGAATGGGGTCCCTATGGGGCTCTATGGGGAGTCGATGGGGTGTCTTTGGGGATCTATGGGTTGTCTGTGGGGCTCTATGGGGTCTGCATGGGGTCTGTATGGGGTTCAGTGGGTCTCTATGGGGCTCTATGGGGTGTCTACAGGCACTATGGGGCGATATGGGGTGTCTATGTGGTTCAATTGGGCTCTATGGTGTGGCTGTAGGGCCTTATGTGGTGTCTATGGGGCACTGTGGGCTGCTATGGGGTACTGTGGGGAACTATGGGGTGTCTATGGGGCTCTATGGAGCAGTATGCTGTGTCTATGGGTCCCTATGGGGTGCAATGGGGTGCTGTGGGGCACAATGTAGTGTCTATGAGGCTCCATGGGCTGCTATGGGGCACTATGGAGTAGCTGTGGGGTGCTATGGGGTCTCTTTGGGCCCCTATGGGTCACTATGGGGCGTCTATGGGGCTCTATGGGGTATCTTTGTGTTCCTATGGGGTGCTATGGGTGACTATGGGGTCGCTATGGGTTTCTTTGAGGCACTATGGGTCTCAATGGGGTCTCTATGGGTCTCAATTTATCCTTATGGCTCCCAATGACTGTCTATGGGTCTCTATGTGTCCCTATGGGTCCCAGTGTCTCTCTATGTGTCCCTATGGGTCCCAGTGTCTCTCTACGGGTCCCAATGTCTTCCTCTGGATCTCTATGGGTCCCTATGGGTCCCAGTGTCTCTCTATGTCCCCCTGTCTAGGTGGTAACTATACAGATGGTAACAAAGATGGTAACAAATGTACAGAGGTTCTAAGCGAGAGAGAAACTCACCAGTGGTGATGCCTTCGCTGAGGAAGCTGGGGCGGTCTTCACTGCAGAGCGATGTCCAAGAGATGCTGCCTCACAGAATCACAGAATTCTCAAGGTTGGAAAAGGGCTGCCAGCTTTTGTAGGAGAATAGCATGGGAGACAGTTGTGAAGGCTTTGCTGAAGTCCAAGTAGAGCACATCAACAGCCTTTCTTTCTTTCCTTCATCCATCAGATGGGTCACAGGATCGTAGAAGGAGATCAGATTGGTCAAGCAGGAGCTGCCCTTCACGAACCCATGCTGGCTAGGTCTGATCTCCTGCTCATCCCACACCTGCCGCATCTGTCATCTCCCTCAAGACAATTCGTTCCATTCCCTTCCCTGGCACCGAGGTCAGGCTAACAGGCCTGGAGTTGCCCGGATCCTCCTGACAACCTTGCTTGGAAATGGGAGTCACGTTGGCAAGCCTCCAGTCTCCTGGGACCTCACCCGGTAACAGGGAGCTCGGAAAGATAATGGAAAGCGGCTCGAGTGAGGGTCAGCCCTTAAATGAGGTCTCAGAGGAGGTGGAGTCGAGCTCCAGCCCTCCTGGGAGCACAGCTCCATTACTCTCACCTGTGCTCCCGCAGCTGACCCCACACTTGCCTCAGCTGATTAATCAGAGGTTCAGGCTGTGATTACCAATCTCCCACACAGCCCCTATGGGTCCCAATGTTTCCCTATGGGTCTCTGGGTGTCCCTATAGGACTCTATGGGGTTATTATGCCTCTAAATGGGTCCCTATATGTCTCTATGTCTCTCTATGGGGTCCCTATGTGTCCCAATGTCCCCACTATGGTTTGCTATGTGCCTCTATGGGGTCTCTATGGGGTCTTTTATGGGTAACTATCGTCCCAAATGTATTCCTAAGGGTATCTATGGGTTTCAATGTGGTCCCTATGTGCCTCTCTGGGGTCTCTATGGGTCTTAGCAAGGTTCCTATGTGTCTCAATGGGTCTCACTGTCCCCCACTGTAATCCATGGGGTCCCTATGTGTCCCAGTGTCCCCCTATGGGTCCCAGTGTCTCCCTATCTGTCCCTAAGCGTCCCAATGTCCCTCCTATGATTTGCTATGTGCCTCTATTGGGTCTCTATGGGGTCTCCTATGGGTATCTCTGGGCCCAAATGTCTTCCTATGGGTATCTATGGGTTTCAGTGTGGTCCCTATGTGCCTCTATGAGGTCTCTTATGGGTCTCAACGAAGTCCCTATGTGTCTCTATGGGTCTCACTGTTCCCCACTGTAATCCATGGGGTCCCTATGTGTCCCAATATCCCCATATGGGTCCCAGTGTATCCCTATGGGTCACTATGCGTCCCTATGTGTCCCAATGTCTCCCCTATGGGTTGCTATGTGCCTCAATGGGCTCTCTTATGGATAGCTCTGGGCCCAAATGTCTCCCTGTGGGTATCTATGGGTTACATTAGGTCCCTATGTGCCTCTATGGTGTCTCTTATGGGTCTCAGCGGGTTCCCTATGTGTCTCTATGGGTCTCACTGTCCCCCACTGTAATCCATGGGGTCCCTATGTGTCCCATTGTCCCCCTATGGGATCCAGTGTCTCCTCATGGGTCACGGTGTGTCCCTATGTGTCCCAATATCCCCCCTATGGGTTGCTATGTTCCTCTATGGGGTCTCTTATGGGTCTCAGCAGGGTCCCTATGTGTCTCGATGGATCTGACTGTCCCCCACTTTAATCCATGGGGTCACTATGTTTCCCAGTGTCCCCCTATGGGTCCCAGTGTCTCCCTATGTGTACCTATGTGTCCCAATGTCCCCCTATGGGTCCCAGTGTCTCCCTACGGGTCACTATGTGTCCCAATGTCCCCCCTATGGGTTGCTATGTGCTTGTATGTGGTTTCTTATGGGTATCTCTGGGCCCAAATATCTTCCTATAGCTATCTATGGGTTTCAATGTGGTCCCTATGTGCCTCTATGGGGTCTCTTATGGGTCTCAGCGGGGTTTCTATGTGTCTCTATGGGTCTGGCTGTCCCCCACTGTAATCCAAGGGGTCCCTATGTGTCCCAATGTCCCCATATGGGTCCCAGTGTCTCCCTATGGGTCACTATGTTTCCCAACGTGTCCCAATGTCCCCCCTATGGGTTGCTATGTGCCTCTATGGGGTCTCTGTGGGGTCTCTTATGGTTATCTCTGGGCCCAAATGTCTTCCTTTGGGTATCTATAAGTTTTAAAGTCGTCCTATGTGTCCCTATGTGTCTTAATGGCTCCTAATGTGTCCCTATGAGTCTATATGTGGTCTCACTGTCCCAGTGGGTCTCTATGTGTTCCTATGTGTCTATATGGAGTCTCTATCTGGTTTCTATGGGTCTTGGTGTCCCTCTATGTGTCACCTTGTGCCTCTATGGGGTCTTCATGGGTTTCTATGGGGTCTCTATGTCTCTCTATGGGTCCCTATTGGTCCCAATGGGTCCCTATGAGTCTCTATGATGTCTCCCTTTGTCCCCATATGGGTCCCAGTGTCTTTCTATGGGTCTCTATGGTACTCGGTGTGTCACTATGAGGTTTCAGTGGGTCTCTATGGAATTTCTATGGGTCCCAGTGTTCCCCTATGGGGTCTCTATTGGTCTCTATGGGGTCCATATGTCTGTCTATGGGTCTCTTTGGGTCCCAGTGTCCCCCTAAGTGTCCCAATGTCTCCCTATAGGTGTCTATGTCTAAGGGGTCTCTATGGGGTGTCTATGAGGTGCTATGCGTCTTTATGGGTCCCTATGGGTTTCTATGGGATGCTGTGGGTGTCTATGGTGCTCTATGGGGTAGTATGGGGTGCTGTGGACTGGCTATGGGGCACTGTAGGGTGCCTATGGGGCTCTATGGAGTAGTATGGGGTGTCTATGGGGCTCTATGAGGTCTGTATGGGGTTCAGTTGGGCACTGTGTGTCGATGTGGGGCACTATGGGGGTCTATGTGATGTCTGTGGGGCACTATGGGGTGGCTATTAGGTGCCTATTGGGCTCTGTGGTGTTCTGTCGGTAGCTATTGGGGTCTATGGGGTGCCTATTGAGTTCTATGGGGTTCTATGGGGCATTCTGAGGTTTCTATGGGGTGTCTATGGGGCACTATGGTGTGTCTATGGGGCTCTAAGGGGCACTATGCATGGCTATTGTGTGTCTATTGGGCAAAATGAGTTTCTATGGGTGGCTATGGGATCTCTATGGGGCACTGTAGGGTTGCCTATGGGGCTTTATGGGATGTCTATGGGGTTCTATGGGGTGTCTATGGGGCTCTATGGCGTTCTATGGGGTCTCTATGGGGCGGCTATAGGTCCTTATGTGGTGTCTATGTGGCACTATGGTGTGCTATGGGGTGCTGTGAGGCACTATGGGGTGCTATGGGGCTCTATGGAGCAGTATAGGGTGTCTGTGGGACCCTATGGGGTGCAATGGGGTGCTGTGGGGCACAAGGGTGTGTCTATGAGGCTCCTTGGGCTGCTATGGGGCACTGTGGAGTAGCTATGGGATGATTTGGGGTCTCTTTGTGCCCCTATGGGGAGCTATGGGTCACTATGTGGTGTCTATGGGGCTCTATGGGGTGGCTATGGGGTGCTGTAGGGTGGCTATGCGGTGCTTTGAGGTATCCTTGGGTTCCTATGCTGCGCTTTGGGACTCTATGCGGAAGAATGGGGTCTCTATGAAGCACTATGGTGTGTCTATGGCGTGCTAGAGGGTGTCTATTGTGTGTTATGTGGTGCCTATTGGGCTCTATGGTGTTCTGTGGGTGGCTATGGGTTCTCTATGGGGATCTATGGGGTGCGTATGGAGCGCTATTGGGTCTCTATGAGGCTCTATTCGGCACTATGGGGTGTCTATTGGGATCTATGGGTTGTCTGTCGGGCTCTATGAGTTCTGCATAGGGTCTGTATGGGGTTCAGTGGGTCTCTATGGGGCTCTATGGGGTGTCTACAGGCACTATGGAGCGATATGGGGTGTCTACATGGATCAATTGGGCTCTATGGTGTGGCTGTAGGGCCTTATGTGGTGTCTATGGGGCACTATGGGGTGCTATGGGGTACTGTGGGGAACTATGGGGTGTCTATGGGGCTCTATGGAGCAGTATGCTGTGTCTATGGGTCCCTATGGGGTGCAATGGGGTGCCGTGGGGCACAATGGAGTGTCTATGAGGCTCCATGGGCTGCTATGGGGCACTATGGAGTAGCTATGGGGTGCTATGGGGTCTCTTTGGGCCCCTATGGGTCACTATGGGGCGTCTATGGGGTATCTTTGTGTTCCTATGGGGCGCTATGGGTGACTATGGGGTCGCTATGGGTTTCTTTGAGGCGCTATGGGCCTCAATGGGGTCTCTATGGGTCTCAATTTATCCTTATGGCTCCCAATGACTGTCTATTGGTCTCTATGTGTCCCTATGGGTCCCAGTGTCTCTCTACGGGTCCCAATGTCTTCCTCTGGATCTCTATGGGTCCCTATGGGTCCCAGTGTCTCTCTATGTCCCCCTGTCTAGGTGGTAACTATACAGATGGTAACAAAGATGGTAACAAATGTACAGAGGTTCTAAGCGAGAGAGAAACTCACCAGTGGTGATGCCTTCGCTGAGGAAGCTGGGGCGGTCTTCACTGCAGAGCGATGTCCAAGAGATGCTGCCTCACAGAATCACAGAATTCTCAAGGTTGGAAAAGGGCTGCCAGCTTTTGTAGGAGAATAGCATGGGAGACAGTTGTGAAGGCTTTGCTGAAGTCCAAGTAGAGCACATCAACAGCCTTTCTTTCTTTCTTTCCTTCATCCATCAGATGGGTCACAGGATCGTAGAAGGAGATCAGATTGGTCAAGCAGGAGCTGCCCTTCACGAACCCATGCTGGCTAGGTCTGATCTCCTGCTCATCCCACACCTGCCGCATCTGTCATCTCCCTCAAGACAATTCGTTCCATTCCCTTCCCTGGCACCGAGGTCAGGCTAACAGGCCTGGAGTTGCCCGGATCCTCCTGACAACCTTGCTTGGAAATGGGAGTCACGTTGGCAAGCCTCCAGTCTTCTGGGACCTCACCCGGTAACAGGGAGCTCGGAAAGATAATGGAAAGCGGCTCGAGTGAGGGTCAGCCCTTAAATGAGGTCTCAGAGGAGGTGGAGTCGAGCTCCAGCCCTCCCGGGAGCACAGCTCCATTACTCTCACCTGTGCTCCCGCAGCTGACCCCACACTTGCCTCAGCTGATTAATCAGAGGTTCAGGCTGTGATTACCAATCTCCCACACAGCCCCTATGGGTCCCAATGTTTCCCTATGGGTCTCTGGGTGTCCCTATAGGACTCTATGGGGTTATTATGCCTCTAAATGGGTCCCTATATGTCTCTATGTCTCTCTATGGGGTCCCTATGTGTCCCAATGTCCCCAATATGGTTTGCTATGTGCCTCTATGGGGTCTCTATGGGGTCTTTTATGGGTAACTATCGTCCCAAATGTATTCCTAAGGGTATCTATGGGTTTCAATGTGGTCCCTATGTGCCTCTATGGGGTCTCTATGGGTCTTAGCATGGTTCCTATGTGTCTCAATGGGTCTCACTGTCCCCCACTGTAATCCATGGGGTCCCTATGTGTCCCAGTGTCCCCCTATGGGTCCCAGTGTCTCCCTATCTGTCCCTAAGTGTCCCAATGTCCCTCCTATGATTTGCTATGTGCCTCTATTGGGTCTCTATGGGGTCTCCTATGGGTATCTCTGGGCCCAAATGTCTTCCTATGGGTATCTATGGGTTTCAGTGTGGTCCCTATGTGCCTCTATGAGGTCTCCTATGGGTCTCAACGAAGTCCCTATGTGTCTCTATGGGTCTCACTGTTCCCCACTGTAATCCATGGGGTCCCTATGTGTCCCAATATCCCCATATGGGTCCCAGTGTATCCCTATGGGTCACTATGCGTCCCTATGTGTCCCAATGTCTCCCCTATGGGTTGCTATGTGCCTCAATGGGCTCTCTTATGGATAGCTCTGGGCCCAAAGTCTCCCTCTGGGTATCTATGTGTTACATTAGGTCCCTATGTGCCTCTATGGTGTCTCTTATGGGTCTCAGCGGGTTCCCTATGTGTCTCTATGGGTCTCACTGTCCCCCACTGTAATCCATGGGGTCCCTATGTGTCCCATTGTCCCCCTATGGGATCCAGTGTCTCCTCATGGGTCACGGTGTGTCCCTATGTGTCCCAATGTCCCCCCTATGGGTTGCTATGTTCCTCTATGGGGTCTCTTATGGGTCTCAGCAGGGTCCCTATGTGTCTCGATGGATCTGACTGTCCCCCACTTTAATCCATGGGGTCACTATGTTTCCCAGTGTCCCCCTATGGGTCCCAGTGTCTCCCTATGTGTACCTATGTGTCCCAATGTCCCCCTATGGGTCCCAGTGTCTCCCTATGGGTCACTATGTGTCCCAATGTCCCCCTATGGGTTGCTATGTGCTTGTATGTGGTTTCTTATGGGTATCTCTGGGCCCAAATATCTTCCTATAGCTATCTATGGGTTTCAATGTGGTCCCTATGTGCCTCTATGGGGTCTCTTATGGGTCTCAGCGGGGTTTCTATGTGTCTCTATGGGTCTGGCTGTCCCCCACTGTAATCCAAGGGGTCCCTATGTGTCCCAATGTCCCCATATGGGTCCCAGTGTCTCCCTATGGGTCACTATGTTTCCCAACGTGTCCCAATGTCCCCCCTATGGGTTGCTATGTGCCTCTATGGGGTCTCTGTGGGGTCTCTTATGGTTATCTCTGGGCCCAAATGTCTTCCTTTGGGTATCTATAAGTTTTAAAGTCGTCCTATGTGTCCCTATGTGTCTTAATGGCTCCTAATGTGTCCCTATGAGTCTATATGTGGTCTCACTGTCCCAGTGGGTCTCTATGTGTTCCTATGTGTCTATATGGAGTCTCTATCTGGTTTCTATGGGTCTTGGTGTCCCTCTATGTGTCACCTTGTGCCTCTATGGGGTCTTCATGGGTTTCTATGGGGTCTCTATGTCTCTCTATGGGTCCCTATTGGTCCCAATGGGTCCCTATGAGTCTCTATGATGTCTCCCTTTGTCCCCATATGGGTCCCAGTGTCTTTCTATGGGTCTCTATGGTACTCGGTGTGTCACTATGAGGTTTCAGTGGGTCTCTATGGAATTTCTATGGGTCCCAGTGTTCCCCTATGGGGTCTCTATTGGTCTCTATGGGGTCCATATGTCTGTCTATGGGTCTCTTTGGGTCCCAGTGTCCCCCTAAGTGTCCCAATGTCTCCCTATAGGTGTCTATGTCTAAGGGGTCTCTATGGGGTGTCTATGAGGTGCTATGCGTCTTTATGGGTCCCTATGGGTTTCTATGGGATGCTGTGGGTGTCTATGGTGCTCTATGGGGTAGTATGGGGTGCTGTGGACTGGCTATGGGGCACTGTAGGGTGCCTATGGGGCTCTATGGAGTAGTATGGGGTGTCTATGGGGCTCTATGAGGTCTGTATGGGGTTCAGTTGGGCACTGTGTGTCGATGTGGGGCACTATGGGGGTCTATGTGATGTCTGTGGGGCACTATGGGGTGGCTATTAGGTGCCTATTGGGCTCTGTGGTGTTCTGTCGGTAGCTATTGGGGTCTATGGGGTGCCTATTGAGTTCTATGGGGTTCTATGGGGCATTCTGAGGTTTCTATGGGGTGTCTATGGGGCACTATGGTGTGTCTATGGGGCTCTAAGGGGCACTATGCATGGCTATTGTGTGTCTATTGGGCAAAATGAGTTTCTATGGGTGGCTATGGGATCTCTATGGGGCACTGTAGGGTTGCCTATGGGGCTTTATGGGATGTCTATGGGGTTCTATGGGGTGTCTATGGGGCTCTATGGCGTTCTATGGGGTCTCTATGGGGCGGCTATAGGTCCTTATGTGGTGTCTATGTGGCACTATGGTGTGCTATGGGGTGCTGTGAGGCACTATGGGGTGCTATGGGGCTCTATGGAGCAGTATAGGGTGTCTGTGGGACCCTATGGGGTGCAATGGGGTGCTGTGGGGCACAAGGGTGTGTCTATGAGGCTCCTTGGGCTGCTATGGGGCACTGTGGAGTAGCTATGGGATGATTTGGGGTCTCTTTGTGCCCCTATGGGGAGCTATGGGTCACTATGTGGTGTCTATGGGGCTCTATGGGGTGGCTATGGGGTGCTGTAGGGTGGCTATGCGGTGCTTTGAGGTATCCTTGGGTTCCTATGCTGCGCTTTGGGACTCTATGCGGAAGAATGGGGTCTCTATGAAGCACTATGGTGTGTCTATGGCGTGCTAGAGGGTGTCTATTGTGTGTTATGTGGTGCCTATTGGGCTCTATGGTGTTCTGTGGGTGGCTATGGGTTCTCTATGGGGATCTATGGGGTGCGTATGGAGCGCTATTGGGTCTCTATGAGGCTCTATTCGGCACTATGGGGTGTCTATTGGGATCTATGGGTTGTCTGTCGGGCTCTATGAGTTCTGCATAGGGTCTGTATGGGGTTCAGTGGGTCTCTATGGGGCTCTATGGGGTGTCTACAGGCACTATGGAGCGATATGGGGTGTCTACGTGGATCAATTGGGCTCTATGGTGTGGCTGTAGGGCCTTATGTGGTGTCTATGGGGCACTATGGGGTGCTATGGGGTACTGTGGGGAACTATGGGGTGTCTATGGGGCTCTATGGAGCAGTATGCTGTGTCTATGGGTCCCTATGGGGTGCAATGGGGTGCCGTGGGGCACAATGGAGTGTCTATGAGGCTCCATGGGCTGCTATGGGGCACTATGGAGTAGCTATGGGGTGCTATGGGGTCTCTTTGGGCCCCTATGGGTCACTATGGGGCGTCTATGGGGTATCTTTGTGTTCCTATGGGGCGCTATGGGTGACTATGGGGTCGCTATGGGTTTCTTTGAGGCGCTATGGGCCTCAATGGGGTCTCTATGGGTCTCAATTTATCCTTATGGCTCCCAATGACTGTCTATGGGTCTCTATTTTTCCCTATGGGTCCCAGTGTCTCTCTACGGGTCCCAATGTCTTCCTCTGGATCTCTATGGGTCCCTATGGGTCCCAGTGTCTCTCTATGTCCCCCTGTCTAGGTGGTAACTATACAGATGGTAACAAAGATGGTAACAAATGTACAGAGGTTCTAAGCGAGAGAGAAACTCACCAGTGGTGATGCCTTCGCTGAGGAAGCTGGGGCGGTCTTCACTGCAGAGCGATGTCCAAGAGATGCTGCCTCACAGAATCACAGAATTCTCAAGGTTGGAAAAGGGCTGCCAGCTTTTGTAGGAGAATAGCATGGGAGACAGTTGTGAAGGCTTTGCTGAAGTCCAAGTAGAGCACATCAACAGCCTTTCTTTCTTTCCTTCATCCATCAGATGGGTCACAGGATCGTAGAAGGAGATCAGATTGGTCAAGCAGGAGCTGCCCTTCACGAACCCATGCTGGCTAGGTCTGATCTCCTGCTCATCCCACACCTGCCGCATCTGTCATCTCCCTCAAGACAATTCGTTCCATTCCCTTCCCTGGCACCGAGGTCAGGCTAACAGGCCTGGAGTTGCCCGGATCCTCCTGACAACCTTGCTTGGAAATGGGAGTCACGTTGGCAAGCCTCCAGTCTTCTGGGACCTCACCCGGTAACAGGGAGCTCGGAAAGATAATGGAAAGCGGCTCGAGTGAGGGTCAGCCCTTAAATGAGGTCTCAGAGGAGGTGGAGTCGAGCTCCAGCCCTCCCGGGAGCACAGCTCCATTACTCTCACCTGTGCTCCCGCAGCTGACCCCACACTTGCCTCAGCTGATTAATCAGAGGTTCAGGATGTGATTACCAATCTCCCACACAGCCCCTATGGGTCTCTAGCTGTCCCTATAGGTCTCTATGGGGTTATTATGCCTCTAAATGGGTCCCTATGTGTCTCTATGTCTCTCTATGGGGTCCCTATGTGTCCCAATGTCCCCCTATGGATCTCTATGTATCCATATGGGTCCCAGTGACTCCCTTTGGGTCACTAATGAGTCACTATGTGTCCCAACGTCTCCCCTATGGGTTGCTATGTGCCTCTGTGGGGTCTCTTATGGGTATCTCTGGACCCAAATGTATTCCTATGGGTACCTATGGGTTTCAATGTGGTCCCTAGGTGCCTCTATGGGGTCTCTTATGGGTCTCAGCAGTGTCCCTATGTGTCTCTATGGGTCTCACTGTCCCCCACTGTAATCCATGGGATCCCTATGTGTCCCAATGTCCCCCCTATGGGTTGCTATGTGCCACTATGGGGTCTCTATGGGGTCTCATGGATATCTCTGGGCCCAAATGTCTTCCTATGGGTATCTATGGGTTTCAATGCAGTCCCTATGTGCCTCTATGGGGTCTCTTATGGGTCTCAGCGAGGTCCCTATGTGTCTCTATGGGTCTCACTGTCCCCCACGGTAATCCATGGGGTCCCTATGTGTCCCAATGTCCCCCTATTGGTCCCAGTGTCAGCCTATGGGTCACAATGTGTCCCTATATGTCCCAGTGTCTCTCCTATGTGTTGCTAAGTGTCTCCATGGGGTCTCTTATGAGGATCTCTGGGCCAAAATATCTACCAATTTTTATCCATAGGTTACATTAGGTCCCTATGTGCCTCTATGGGGTTTCTTAAGGGTTACAGCGGAGTCCCTATGTGTCTCTATGGGTCTCACTGTCCCCCACTATGTTCCATGGGGTCCCTATGTGTCCCAATATACCCCTATGGGTCCCAGTGTCTCCCTATGGGTCACTATGTGTTCCTAAGTGCCGAATGTCCCCGCTATGTGTCCCAATGGCCCCCTTTGGGGTTTCTATGGGGACTCTTATTGGTATCTCTGGGCCCAAATGTCTTCCTATGGGTATCTATGGGTTTCAATGAGGTCCCTATGTGCCTCTATGGGGTCTCTTATGGGTATCAGTGGAGCCCCTATGTGTCTCTACGGGTCTCACTGTCCCCCACTGTAATCCATGGGGTCCCTCTGTGTCCCAATGTCCACACTATGGGTTCCTATGTACCTCTATGGGTTCTCTATGTGGTCTCTTATGGGTATCTCTGGGCTCAAATGTCTTCCTAAGGGTATCTATGGGTTTCAATGTGGTCCCTATGTGCCTCTATGGGTCTCACTGTCCCCCACCTTAATCCATGGGGTCTCTATGTGTCCCAATGTCCCCCTATGGTTACCAGTGTCTCCCTATGGGTCACTATGTGTCCCTATGTGTCCCAATATCCCCCCTATGGGTTGCTATGTGCCTCTATGGGTTCTCTATGGGGCTCTATGGGGTGCCTATGGAGCTCTATGGTGTTCTATGGAGCGTTCTGAGGTTTCTATGGGGTGTCTATGGAACGCTATGGTGTGTCTATGTGGCAAAATGTGTTTCTATGGGTGGCTATGGGAGCTCTATGGGGCACAATGGGTTGCCTACGGGGCTCTATGGGATGTCTATGGGGCTCTATGGCGCGGCTATATGTCCTTATGTGGTGTCTATGTGGCACTATGTTGTGCTATGGGGTGCTGTGAGGCACTATGGGGTGCTATGGGGCTCTATGGAGCAGTATAGGGTGTCTATGGGTCCCTATGGGGTGCAATGGGGCGCTGTGGGGCACAAGGGAGTGTCTATGAGGCTCCATGGGCTGCTATGGGGTACTGTGGAGTAGCTATGGGATGATTTGGGGTCTCTTTGTGCCCCTATGGGGCGCTATGGGTCACTATGTGGTGTCTATGGGGCTCTATGGGGTGGCTATGCAGTGCTGTAGGGTGGCTATGGGGTGCTTTGGGGTATCCTTGGGTTCCTATGGGGCGCTATGGGTGACTATGGGGTGCTATGGTTTGCTATGGGGCTCTATGCGGAAGAATGGGGTCTCTATGGGGCGCTATGAGGTCCCTATGGGGCTCTATGGGGAGTCTATGGGGTGTCTTTGGGGCTCTATGTGGTCTGCTTGGGGTCTGTATGGGGTTCAGTGGGTCTCTATGGGGCTCTATGGGGTGTCTACAGGCACTATGGGGCGATATGGGGTGTCTATGTGGTTCAATTGGGCTCTATGGTGTGGCTGTAGGGCCTTATGTGGTGTCTATGGGGTACTGTGGGCTGCTATGGGGTGCTGTGGGGAACTATGGGGTGTCTATGGGGCTCTATGGAGCAGTATGCTGTGTCTATGGGTCCCTATGGGGTGCAATGGGGTGCTGTGGGGCACAATGGAGTGTCTATGAGGCTCCATGGGCTGCTATGGGGCACTATGGAGTAGCTATGGGGTGCTATGGGGTCTCTTTGGGCCCCTATGGGTCACTATGGGGTGTCTATGGGGCTCTATGGGGTATCTTTGTGTTCCTATGGGGCGCTATGGGTGACTATGGGGTCGCTATGGGTTTCTTTGAGGCACTATGGGTCTCAATGGGGTCTCTACGTGTCTCAATTTATCCTTTTGCTCCCAATGACTGTCTATTGGTCTCTATGTGTCCCTATGGGTCCCAGTCTCTCTCTATGTGTCCCTATGGGTCCCAGTGTCTCTCTATGGGTCCCAATGTCTTCCTCTGGATCTCTATGGGTCCCTATGGGTCCCAGTGTCTCTCTATGTCCCCCTGTCTAGGTGGTAACTATACAGATGGTAACAAAGATGGTAACGAATGTACAGAGGTTCTAAGCGAGAGAGAAACTCACCAGTGGTGATGCCTTCGCTGAGGAAGCTGGGGCGGTCTTCACTGCAGAGCGATGTCCAAGAGATGCTGCCTCACAGAATCACAGAATTCTCAAGGTTGGAAAAGGGCTGCCAGCTTTTGTAGGAGAATAGCATGGGAGACAGTTGTGAAGGCTTTGCTGAAGTCCAAGTAGAGCACATCAACAGCCTTTCTTTCTTTCTTTCCTTCATCCATCAGATGGGTCACAGGATCGTAGAAGGAGATCAGATTGGTCAAGCAGGAGCTGCCCTTCACGAACCCATGCTGGCTAGGTCTGATCTCCTGCTCATCCCACACCTGCCGCATCTGTCATCTCCCTCAAGACAATTCGTTCCATTCCCTTCCCTAGCACCGAGGTCAGGCTAACAGGCCTGGAGTTGCCCGGATCCTCCTGACAACCTTGCTTGGAAACGGGAGTCACGTTGGCAAGCCTCCAGTCTTCTGGGACCTCACCCGGTAACAGGGAGCTCGGAAAGATAATGGAAAGCGGCTCGAGTGAGGGTCAGCCCTTAAATGAGGTCTCAGAGGAGGTGGAGTCGAGCTCCAGCCCTCCCGGGAGCACAGCTCCATTACTCTCACCTGTGCTCCCGCAGCTGACCCCACACTTGCCTCAGCTGATTAATCAGAGGTTCAGGCTGTGATTACCAATCTCCCACACAGCCCCTATGGGTCCCAATGTTTCCCTATGGGTCTCTGGGTGTCCCTATAGGACTCTATGGGGTTATTATGCCTCTAAATGCGTCCCTATATGTCTCTATGTCTCTCTATGGGGTCCCTATGTGTCCCAATGTCCCCACTATGGTTTGCTATGTGCCTCTATGGGGTCTCTATGGGGTCTTTTATGGGTAACTATCGTCCCAAATGTATTCCTAAGGGTATCTATGGGTTTCAATGTGGTCCCTATGTGCCTCTATGGGGTCTCTATGGGTCTTAGCAAGGTTCCTATGTGTCTCAATGGGTCTCACTGTCCCCCACTGTAATCCATGGGGTCCCTATGTGTCCCAGTGTCCCCCTATGGGTCCCAGTGTCTCCCTATCTGTCCCTAAGTGTCCCAATGTCCCTCCTATGATTTGCTATGTGCCTCTATTGGGTCTCTATGGGGTCTCCTATGGGTATCTCTGGGCCCAAATGTCTTCCTATGGGTATCTATGGGTTTCAGTGTGGTCCCTATGTGCCTCTATGAGGTCTCCTATGGGTCTCAACGAAGTCCCTATGTGTCTCTATGGGTCTCACTGTTCCCCACTGTAATCCATGGGGTCCCTATGTGTCCCAATATCCCCATATGGGTCCCAGTGTATCCCTATGGGTCACTATGCGTCCCTATGTGTCCCAATGTCTCCCCTATGGGTTGCTATGTGCCTCAATGGGCTCTCTTATGGATAGCTCTGGGCCCAAAGTCTCCCTGTGGGTATCTATGGGTTACATTAGGTCCCTATGTGCCTCTATGGTGTCTCTTATGGGTCTCAGCGGGTTCCCTATGTGTCTCTATGGGTCTCACTGTCCCCCACTGTAATCCATGGGGTCCCTATGTGTCCCATTGTCCCCCTATGGGATCCAGTGTCTCCTCATGGGTCACGGTGTGTCCCTATGTGTCCCAATGTCCCCCCTATGGGTTGCTATGTTCCTCTATGGGGTCTCTTATGGGTCTCAGCAGGGTCCCTATGTGTCTCGATGGATCTGACTGTCCCCCACTTTAATCCATGGGGTCACTATGTTTCCCAGTGTCCCCCTATGGGTCCCAGTGTCTCCCTATGTGTACCTATGTGTCCCAATGTCCCCCTATGGGTCCCAGTGTCTCCCTATGGGTCACTATGTGTCCCAATGTCCCCCCTATGGGTTGCTATGTGCTTGTATGTGGTTTCTTATGGGTATCTCTGGGCCCAAATATCTTCCTATAGCTATCTATGGGTTTCAATGTGGTCCCTATGTGCCTCTATGGGGTCTCTTATGGGTCTCAGCGGGGTTTCTATGTGTCTCTATGGGTCTGGCTGTCCCCCACTGTAATCCAAGGGGTCCCTATGTGTCCCAATGTCCCCATATGGGTCCCAGTGTCTCCCTATGGGTCACTATGTTTCCCAACGTGTCCCAATGTCCCCCCTATGGGTTGCTATGTGCCTCTATGGGGTCTCTGTGGGGTCTCTTATGGTTATCTCTGGGCCCAAATGTCTTCCTTTGGGTATCTATAAGTTTTAAAGTCGTCCTATGTGTCCCTATGTGTCTTAATGGCTCCTAATGTGTCCCTATGAGTCTATATGTGGTCTCACTGTCCCAGTGGGTCTCTATGTGTTCCTATGTGTCTATATGGAGTCTCTATCTGGTTTCTATGGGTCTTGGTGTCCCTCTATGTGTCACCTTGTGCCTCTATGGGGTCTTCATGGGTTTCTATGGGGTCTCTATGTCTCTCTATGGGTCCCTATTGGTCCCAATGGGTCCCTATGAGTCTCTATGATGTCTCCCTTTGTCCCCATATGGGTCCCAGTGTCTTTCTATGGGTCTCTATGGTACTCGGTGTGTCACTATGAGGTTTCAGTGGGTCTCTATGGAATTTCTATGGGTCCCAGTGTTCCCCTATGGGGTCTCTATTGGTCTCTATGGGGTCCATATGTCTGTCTATGGGTCTCTTTGGGTCCCAGTGTCCCCCTAAGTGTCCCAATGTCTCCCTATAGGTGTCTATGTCTAAGGGGTCTCTATGGGGTGTCTATGAGGTGCTATGCGTCTTTATGGGTCCCTATGGGTTTCTATGGGATGCTGTGGGTGTCTATGGTGCTCTATGGGGTAGTATGGGGTGCTGTGGACTGGCTATGGGGCACTGTAGGGTGCCTATGGGGCTCTATGGAGTAGTATGGGGTGTCTATGGGGCTCTATGAGGTCTGTATGGGGTTCAGTTGGGCACTGTGTGTCGATGTGGGGCACTATGGGGGTCTATGTGATGTCTGTGGGGCACTATGGGGTGGCTATTAGGTGCCTATTGGGCTCTGTGGTGTTCTGTCGGTAGCTATTGGGGTCTATGGGGTGCCTATTGAGTTCTATGGGGTTCTATGGGGCATTCTGAGGTTTCTATGGGGTGTCTATGGGGCACTATGGTGTGTCTATGGGGCTCTAAGGGGCACTATGCATGGCTATTGTGTGTCTATTGGGCAAAATGAGTTTCTATGGGTGGCTATGGGATCTCTATGGGGCACTGTAGGGTTGCCTATGGGGCTTTATGGGATGTCTATGGGGTTCTATGGGGTGTCTATGGGGCTCTATGGCGTTCTATGGGGTCTCTATGGGGCGGCTATAGGTCCTTATGTGGTGTCTATGTGGCACTATGGTGTGCTATGGGGTGCTGTGAGGCACTATGGGGTGCTATGGGGCTCTATGGAGCAGTATAGGGTGTCTGTGGGACCCTATGGGGTGCAATGGGGTGCTGTGGGGCACAAGGGTGTGTCTATGAGGCTCCTTGGGCTGCTATGGGGCACTGTGGAGTAGCTATGGGATGATTTGGGGTCTCTTTGTGCCCCTATGGGGAGCTATGGGTCACTATGTGGTGTCTATGGGGCTCTATGGGGTGGCTATGGGGTGCTGTAGGGTGGCTATGCGGTGCTTTGAGGTATCCTTGGGTTCCTATGCTGCGCTTTGGGACTCTATGCGGAAGAATGGGGTCTCTATGAAGCACTATGGTGTGTCTATGGCGTGCTAGAGGGTGTCTATTGTGTGTTATGTGGTGCCTATTGGGCTCTATGGTGTTCTGTGGGTGGCTATGGGTTCTCTATGGGGATCTATGGGGTGCGTATGGAGCGCTATTGGGTCTCTATGAGGCTCTATTCGGCACTATGGGGTGTCTATTGGGATCTATGGGTTGTCTGTCGGGCTCTATGAGTTCTGCATAGGGTCTGTATGGGGTTCAGTGGGTCTCTATGGGGCTCTATGGGGTGTCTACAGGCACTATGGAGCGATATGGGGTGTCTACGTGGATCAATTGGGCTCTATGGTGTGGCTGTAGGGCCTTATGTGGTGTCTATGGGGCACTATGGGGTGCTATGAAGTACTGTGGGGAACTATGGGGTGTCTATGGGGCTCTATGGAGCAGTATGCTGTGTCTATGGGTCCCTATGGGGTGCAATGGGGTGCCGTGGGGCACAATGGAGTGTCTATGAGGCTCCATGGGCTGCTATGGGGCACTATGGAGTAGCTATGGGGTGCTATGGGGTCTCTTTGGGCCCCTATGGGTCACTATGGGGCGTCTATGGGGTATCTTTGTGTTCCTATGGGGCGCTATGGGTGACTATGGGGTCGCTATGGGTTTCTTTGAGGCGCTATGGGCCTCAATGGGGTCTCTATGGGTCTCAATTTATCCTTATGGCTCCCAATGACTGTCTATTGGTCTCTATTTTTCCCTATGGGTCCCAGTGTCTCTCTACGGGTCCCAATGTCTTCCTCTGGATCTCTATGGGTCCCTATGGGTCCCAGTGTCTCTCTATGTCCCCCTGTCTAGGTGGTAACTATACAGATGGTAACAAAGATGGTAACAAATGTACAGAGGTTCTAAGCGAGAGAGAAACTCACCAGTGGTGATGCCTTCGCTGAGGAAGCTGGGGCGGTCTTCACTGCAGAGCGATGTCCAAGAGATGCTGCCTCACAGAATCACAGAATTCTCAAGGTTGGAAAAGGGCTGCCAGCTTTTGTAGGAGAATAGCATGGGAGACAGTTGTGAAGGCTTTGCTGAAGTCCAAGTAGAGCACATCAACAGCCTTTCTTTCTTTCCTTCATCCATCAGATGGGTCACAGGATCGTAGAAGGAGATCAGATTGGTCAAGCAGGAGCTGCCCTTCACGAACCCATGCTGGCTAGGTCTGATCTCCTGCTCATCCCACACCTGCCGCATCTGTCATCTCCCTCAAGACAATTCGTTCCATTCCCTTCCCTGGCACCGAGGTCAGGCTAACAGGCCTGGAGTTGCCCGGATCCTCCTGACAACCTTGCTTGGAAATGGGAGTCACGTTGGCAAGCCTCCAGTCTTCTGGGACCTCACCCGGTAACAGGGAGCTCGGAAAGATAATGGAAAGCGGCTCGAGTGAGGGTCAGCCCTTAAATGAGGTCTCAGAGGAGGTGGAGTCGAGCTCCAGCCCTCCCGGGAGCACAGCTCCATTACTCTCACCTGTGCTCCCGCAGCTGACCCCACACTTGCCTCAGCTGATTAATCAGAGGTTCAGGATGTGATTACCAATCTCCCACACAGCCCCTATGGGTCTCTAGCTGTCCCTATAGGTCTCTATGGGGTTATTATGCCTCTAAATGGGTCCCTATGTGTCTCTATGTCTCTCTATGGGGTCCCTATGTGTCCCAATGTCCCCCTATGGATCTCTATGTATCCATATGGGTCCCAGTGACTCCCTTTGGGTCACTAATGAGTCACTATGTGTCCCAACGTCTCCCCTATGGGTTGCTATGTGCCTCTGTGGGGTCTCTTATGGGTATCTCTGGACCCAAATGTATTCCTATGGGTACCTATGGGTTTCAATGTGGTCCCTAGGTGCCTCTATGGGGTCTCTTATGGGTCTCAGCAGTGTCCCTATGTGTCTCTATGGGTCTCACTGTCCCCCACTGTAATCCATGGGATCCCTATGTGTCCCAATGTCCCCCCTATGGGTTGCTATGTGCCACTATGGGGTCTCTATGGGGTCTCATGGATATCTCTGGGCCCAAATGTCTTCCTATGGGTATCTATGGGTTTCAATGCAGTCCCTATGTGCCTCTATGGGGTCTCTTATGGGTCTCAGCGAGGTCCCTATGTGTCTCTATGGGTCTCACTGTCCCCCACGGTAATCCATGGGGTCCCCATGTGTCCCAATGTCCCCCTATTGGTCCCAGTGTCAGCCTATGGGTCACAATGTGTCCCTATATGTCCCAGTGTCTCTCCTATGTGTTGCTAAGTGTCTCCATGGGGTCTCTTATGAGGATCTCTGGGCCAAAATATCTACCAATTTTTATCCATAGGTTACATTAGGTCCCTATGTGCCTCTATGGGGTTTCTTAAGGGTTACAGCGGAGTCCCTATGTGTCTCTATGGGTCTCACTGTCCCCCACTATGTTCCATGGGGTCCCTATGTGTCCCAATATACCCCTATGGGTCCCAGTGTCTCCCTATGGGTCACTATGTGTTCCTAAGTGCCGAATGTCCCCGCTATGTGTCCCAATGGCCCCCTTTGGGGTTTCTATGGGGACTCTTATTGGTATCTCTGGGCCCAAATGTCTTCCTATGGGTATCTATGGGTTTCAATGAGGTCCCTATGTGCCTCTATGGGGTCTCTTATGGGTATCAGTGGAGCCCCTATGTGTCTCTACGGGTCTCACTGTTCCCCACTGTAATCCATGGGGTCCCTCTGTGTCCCAATGTCCACACTATGGGTTCCTATGTACCTCTATGGGTTCTCTATGTGGTCTCTTATGGGTATCTCTGGGCTCAAATGTCTTCCTAAGGGTATCTATGGGTTTCAATGTGGTCCCTATGTGCCTCTATGGGTCTCACTGTCCCCCACCTTAATCCATGGGGTCTCTATGTGTCCCAATGTCCCCCTATGGTTACCAGTGTCTCCCTATGGGTCACTATGTGTCCCTATGTGTCCCAATATCCCCCCTATGGGTTGCTATGTGCCTCTATGGGTTCTCTATGGGGCTCTATGGGGTGCCTATGGAGCTCTATGGTGTTCTACGGAGCGTTCTGAGGTTTCTATGGGGTGTCTATGGAACGCTATGGTGTGTCTGTGTGGCAAAATGTGTTTCTATGGGTGGCTATGGGAGCTCTATGGGGCACAATGGGTTGCCTACGGGGCTCTATGGGATGTCTATGGGGCTCTATGGCGCGGCTATATGTCCTTATGTGGTGTCTATGTGGCACTATGTTGTGCTATGGGGTGCTGTGAGGCACTATGGGGTGCTATGGGGCTCTATGGAGCAGTATAGGGTGTCTATGGGTCCCTATGGGGTGCAATGGGGCGCTGTGGGGCACAAGGGAGTGTCTATGAGGCTCCATGGGCTGCTATGGGGCACTGTGGAGTAGCTATGGGATGATTTGGGGTCTCTTTGTGCCCCTATGGGGCGCTATGGGTCACTATGTGGTGTCTATGGGGCTCTATGGGGTGGCTATGCAGTGCTGTAGGGTGGCTATGGGGTGCTTTGGGGTATCCTTGGGTTCCTATGGGGCGCTATGGGTGACTATGGGGTGCTATGGTTTGCTATGGGGCTCTATGCGGAAGAATGGGGTCTCTATGGGGCGCTATGAGGTCCCTATGGGGCTCTATGGGGAGTCTATGGGGTGTCTTTGGGGCTCTATGTGGTCTGCTTGGGGTCTGTATGGGGTTCAGTGGGTCTCTATGGGGCTCTATGGGGTGTCTACAGGCACTATGGGGCGATATGGGGTGTCTATGTGGTTCAATTGGGCTCTATGGTGTGGCTGTAGGGCCTTATGTGGTGTCTATGGGGTACTGTGGGCTGCTATGGGGTGCTGTGGGGAACTATGGGGTGTCTATGGGGCTCTATGGAGCAGTATGCTGTGTCTATGGGTCCCTATGGGGTGCAATGGGGTGCTGTGGGGCACAATGGAGTGTCTATGAGGCTCCATGGGCTGCTATGGGGCACTATGGAGTAGCTATGGGGTGCTATGGGGTCTCTTTGGGCCCCTATGGGTCACTATGGGGTGTCTATGGGGCTCTATGGGGTATCTTTGTGTTCCTATGGGGCGCTATGGGTGACTATGGGGTCGCTATGGGTTTCTTTGAGGCACTATGGGTCTCAATGGGGTCTCTACGTGTCTCAATTTATCCTTTTGCTCCCAATGACTGTCTATTGGTCTCTATGTGTCCCTATGGGTCCCAGTCTCTCTCTATGTGTCCCTATGGGTCCCAGTGTCTCTCTATGGGTCCCAATGTCTTCCTCTGGATCTCTATGGGTCCCTATGGGTCCCAGTGTCTCTCTATGTCCCCCTGTCTAGGTGGTAACTATACAGATGGTAACAAAGATGGTAACAAATGGACAGAGGTTCTAAGCGAGAGAGAAACTCACCAGTGGTGATGCCTTCGCTGAGGAAGCTGGGGCGGTCTTCACTGCAGAGCGATGTCCAAGAGATGCTGCCTCACAGAATCACAGAATTCTCAAGGTTGGAAAAGGGCTGCCAGCTTTTGTAGGAGAATAGCATGGGAGACAGTTGTGAAGGCTTTGCTGAAGTCCAAGTAGAGCACATCAACAGCCTTTCTTTCTTTCCTTCATCCATCAGATGGGTCACAGGATCGTAGAAGGAGATCAGATTGGTCAAGCAGGAGCTGCCCTTCACGAACCCATGCTGGCTAGGTCTGATCTCCTGCTCATCCCACACCTGCCGCATCTGTCATCTCCCTCAAGACAATTCGTTCCATTCCCTTCCCTGGCACCGAGGTCAGGCTAACAGGCCTGGAGTTGCCCGGATCCTCCTGACAACCTTGCTTGGAAATGGGAGTCACGTTGGCAAGCCTCCAGTCTTCTGGGACCTCACCCGGTAACAGGGAGCTCGGAAAGATAATGGAAAGCGGCTCGAGTGAGGGCAGCCCTTAAATGAGGTCTCAGAGGAGGTGGAGTCGAGCTCCAGCCCTCCCGGGAGCACAGCTCCATTACTCTCACCTGTGCTCCCGCAGCTGACCCCACACTTGCCTCAGCTGATTAATCAGAGGTTCAGGCTGTGATTACCAATCTCCCACACAGCCCCTATGGGTCCCAATGCTTCCCTATGGGTCTCTGGGTGTCCCTATAGGACTCAGTGGGGTTTTATATGCCTCCCAGTTGGTCCCTATGTGTCTCTATGTCTCTCTATGGGGTCTCAACGTGTCCCACTGCCCCCCTATGGATCTCTATGTCCCCCTATGGGTCCCAGTGTCTCCCTATTGGTCACTTTGTGTCCCTATGTGTCCCAATGTCCCCCTATGTGTCCCAGTGTCTCCCTATGGGTCACTATGTGTCCATATATGTCCCAATGTCCACCCTGTGGGTTGCTATGTCCTTCTATGTGGTCACTTATGGGTCTCAGTGGGGTCCATCCGTATGTGTCTCTATGGGTCTCACTGTCCCCCACTTTAATCCATGGGGTCCTTAAGTGTCCCAATGTCCCCCTATGGGTCCCAATATCTCCCTATGGGTCACTATGTGTCCCTATGTGTCACGAAGTCTTTACTACGGGTTGCTATGTGCCTCTGTGGGGTTTCTATGGGGTCTGTTATTGGTATCTATGGGCCCAAATGTCTTCCTATGGGTATCTATGGGTTCCAATGTGGTCCCCATGTGTTTCTATTGGTTCTCTTTTGGGGCTCATCGTGGTCCGTATGTGTCTCCATAAGTCTCACTGTCCCCCACTCTAATCCATGCAGTCCCTATGTGTCCCAATGTCCCCCTTTGGGTCCCAGTATCTCCCTATGGGTCACTATTTTTCCCTATGTGTCCCAATGTCCCACCTATGGGTTGCTAAGTGCCTCTATGGAGTCTCTATGTGGTCTCTTATGGGTATCTCTGGGCCCAAATGTCTTCCTATGGGAATCTATGGGTTACAATGTGGTCCCTATGTGCCACTATGGGGTCTCTTATGGGTCTCAGTGGGGTCCCTATGTGTCTCTATGGGTCTCAATGTCCCTAACTGTAATCGATGTGGACCCTATGTGTCCCAGTGTCCCCTTATTATTCCCTGTGTCTCCCTGATGGGTCACTATGTGTCCTTAAGTGTCCCAATGTCCCCCCTGTGGGTTGCTATGTGCCTCTATGGGGTCTCTATTGGGTCTCTTATGGGTATCTCTGGGCCCAAATTTCTTCCTATGGTTATCTATGGGTTTCAATGTGGTCCCTATGTGCCTCTATGGGGTCTCTTATGCGTCTCAGCAGGGTCCCTATGTGTCTCTATGGGTCTCACTGTCCTTCACTGTAATCCATGGGGTCCCTATGTGTCCCAATGTCCCCCAATGGGTCCCTGTGTCTCCCTATGGGTCTCTATGTGTGGAGAATGATTATGCAGAATGGCTTCATGAGAAAGGACATGAAGAGATTCCACTAGTTAAATTGTAAAAGAATGAACGTGACTGAAGACAACGACGGTCTATCCTAGGGCCGATCACGGGCTAGGCAGCTGAGAAGAAATCAGGATGTGAAAAGACAGGGTATGTAGCTAAAGACGAAATATGTATCTAGAGGCAAGGACGGCCTGAGGGAAAAGCAAGATGTGTAGCAAGGTGTAGACAGAGCTGCAAAGAAAAAGTATCCATAAGACTAACCACAAAGGTCAGATGAAGTAATGTGTAACCCACCAATCCTGAGCTTTACTTTTGCAATATGCATGAACTTATTACTGATTGTATAAATGAGATGCTGTAACACCTAATAAACGAGACTTGTTGACCATGATAGCATGAGACTTGTCTCCCGCGGTTACTTCCAACAAAGCTGTGTTACAGAAAGGCAGAATTTCTATACGTCCTTATCAAACTAGTTTTTTCTTCTTTTAGTTTGACTCCTGACTTTAACTTTGAAATCAGACAAAGACCTTACAGTAGCAGACGTATCTGATGAAGAATTCACCATTTGTTTACTGTTACAGCATGAAATGATTTGTAAAATGAGTACAGAGCAGGTAAAGAACATCTACCATGTGAAATCAAGGATCATCCATTCCTGCCCTAAACACACACTTATTCACCGAAAAAATTCTCCCTCTACATATCCAAAAGCTGATTTTAACAGAAATCAGAGCATAGACAGAAACACACAATCAAAATTAAAATGTTTCTTTGTGAGTCATTATGAAGTTAATAAAACATTTAATAAATACAGTGAGTCCGAGCTTCAGAGATGCTTTGTGTTTTTATTTATTTATCTAGCCGGAAGAATGTACACACACATTTCCTTGGACTGTGGTATTGAGAGATACACTTAAAGCAATCAAGCTGAAGTATAACAGAAGTATATCTAAAGCACCTTTCTTGAAGGACGGCAGGATCACTGAGGATAAGATAATACAGAGCCATAAATGAGAAGGATCAGAAGGACCAACCAACCTGTATAGCATTTCAGAGTGTAGCTGGTTCTTAGAAGAACGAATGACTCTATGGTTCTATGATTCTGTGACTTAAGGTTGGAAAAGACCACTGAAGGTCATCTAGTTCAACCATCAACCCACTCCCAGCATGCCCACTATGTCCCTCAGAGCCACATCTACACGTTTCTTGGACGTCTGCAGGGATGGCGATTCCACCATCACCCTGGGCAAACCTTTCCAATACCTAATGACTATTTTTGAGAAGTTGTTTCTCCGAACATCCAGTAGAACCTCTCCTGGCACAACTCTAAGCCACTCCCTCTTGTCCTGTCACTAGTTACACACAAAAAGAGGTTGAACCTCACCTCACCACAACCCCCCTTCAGGAAGTTGTAGAGAGCAATGAGGTCTCCCCCCAAGCCTCCTCTTCGCCGGACTAAATACCCCCATCTTTCTCAGCTGCTCCTCACAAGACTTATGCTCCAGACCCCACATCAGCCACATTAGCATTCTATGAACATGTGCCAGGGTCTTTCTTGTAGTGAGGGGGCCCAAAAATGAACACAGTACTCAAGTCACAGCTTCACCAGTGCCAAGTACTGAGAGATTATCACCTCCCTGGTCCTGCTGGTAACACTATTTCTGATACAAGCCAGGCCTTCTAGGCTACCAGGCACACTGCTGGCTCACATTCATCTGGCTGTCAACGAACACCACCAGAATCTAGATTCTAGCCACAAGCCTGCAAAATGGAGTGGCATGATATTGTGATCAAAGTGCAGTAGCTGGCACTTGACTTTGTTGAAGCTTATACAATTGCCTTCAGCCCATTGATCCAGCCAATTCAGATCCCTCTGTAAGGCCTTCCTACTCTCAGGCAAATCAACACTTCCTTCCAGCGAGGAGTCATCTGCAAACTCACTGAGGATACACTCAATCCCCCCATCCAGATCATCAATAAAGATATTAAACAGGACCTACCCCTATACTGACGCCTGGGGAAAAAAAAAAAAAAAAGTCAATTAATGAAGCTGGGAAACAGCACAACATTAGGCACCTCTTTGTATTCTAAGTGAGACAAGAAAGAATATTTTCCACTTTAAATTCACAGTATGTAATTAGCAACAGGATAATAGTTATCTATAAATACCTACAAAATCCTTTTACTGAAGGCTTGTTTTGTTCTGGAGACAAACCATCTGTGCATTCCACTCAGAATCTGTATTTACAAATGCTCTGACTTATGTCATTGATATCAGATCAAAAGAACCACAAGCTAAAAACTGCTAACAAAGATAACAACCAGCTTAAGTCGATCTGCATATACTAAAAGTTTAACTCTCACTGGGTTAGTAGAAAAAAACTACAGTACTGGAATGTAGAGGATTTTACAGACACTTTACACCTGTGTTTTTAACTGTGTATCTGAAGCCCAGGCTGCCCAGCAAAGCCACCAGGTGGCACGAACACATAGTACCAGAGGTGCTTTCTCTCACCATCCCTCAGCAAAGGCACTGCCCCAAAACAAATTGTGCGATCAACCCACCAAATGACAGAAGCACAAAATCATTGATCTGAAATGAATCTGAAAATATCTGGCAAACCAATACCCTTCATAAAATGAGGAAGAGATGATTAACAAAAAAAATACATTCTATTTCCTCACAATTATTGGGTTCAACTTCAGGCATCTTTTTATTCACTCAACATATCCTTTAAAAATCAGGTCACAGTAGCAGCCCCTGTTTTGTTACACAAGATGAAGAGCAGTCATGCCCTGCCCGGCATTAGAGTTCTCATCACCTGTTAACTCATCTGCGAGCTCATATGCAGCAATAATGTATAGATCAATCAGGAAATTAAAAAACAAATAAAAAACCAGCAGGATGCCATAAATGTTGCACTGATTCAGCAACAGGAGATAGTATTTACCTATTTGTGGCATTCGACTCTCTAAGACAAGATCAAACCATTTCAGAAACAATAAATGTCAAAAACCCTCTCAAATCTGTATCAAAGAGCATCAAGACCTCCAAAACATTGTACCCTAGAGCTTAAACTCTCAGGAAAGAAGATGACACATACATACAAGAAAATACTTTAAGGCTGTCAGAGAGAAGGCACCTACTACATTAAAGCATTGCAACTCGATCCTTGCAACACTGCAGTACTTGCAGTCTTTACAGTTAGCTGAATTCCATTTCTAGACCATCAGAAGAGCAGTAGAACAGGTGCCATTTGTAAACAGCGAGCTCTTCAGGAGTACAAGATGGATATTAACACTACCCAGCAAATGCATGCCTTGGGCAACAAATACATGAGCTCTACTTCACAGCGTCAATTGATGTGATATCTAAAGTATTCATAAATAATATCCACATATACTATTGGTTCCATTTAAATCTAATCAGAACTTGGTACAGTGTATATTAACAGTAATTGCAAAAACGGCTTTCAAGTTAAATTTTTCAATACATGGTCCTTCTACAAGGAATATAATGATTGCACCCAAAAAATTCAAATAGCATATCCATGCAACACTTAGATTGCTCAGAGGGATTAATAACTCTTTTGACAAATGAAATGGATGCGACAAAAGACAGAAAGTACTGATCACACAAGAACATTACGTGCGTGAAAACAGAGGACACTCGAAGTCCATGACGTGTTAAATCGCCACTAAGATCATCACGTCCATCTATCAGAGACAAACATGAACTTTTATTGAATACTACACGCCATACGTGTTTTGCATGTGTGTAATGGCCAGGGAGACCTGAGGGGGATCATGGGATCACATGGCTGAGGCCCCACTCTCGTAGGAAACACCCATGCCAAGCACATGAGATGTGGGGAAGGGAGAGGGCAGCGGCACTGGGAAAAGCCCAGAAACTTGAGCTGGGGCTGGAGCACGTGCTGCGGGTGAGGACGGCTCACTGTGATGAGCCAGCAGTGGACTGCGGCATCGCTGTGAGACAGGCAGTGATGTACCCAAGCGAAGGTCAAGCGAAGGTGACGCCCAGCAGTTTGGCCAAGCCATGGTTGGAGACATCACCAGGCAACGGATTGTGACCCCATAGGCCACGCTGGCTTTGACGCGGGCGCAGCAGCTCAGCCCAGCAGTTCGTGCCTGGCCTCCGACCGAGCGTGTGTGCGAGGACTGGAGTGTGGACAGGGCGAGCTTTGGTGCTGGAAAGTGCTCTGGGTGCTGTTAGCACAGCTCCCAGCGGCCTTCTCAGAGCCATTTGTTCTTTCCCCGAGCCTGCCGGGAGCAGGCAGACGGGACATCCTAGAGAAAAAAGCGTGTGCAGCAGCACAGGTAGGCGGCACAGAGACTGGCAGCGGGGGGGCACAACTTGAGGGACCCTTCCCAGGCCGGAGTCTGACTAATGTCTCTTGTCCTCTTCCAGCGTGTCACCTGCTGCTGCTGCTGCAGCGTTAGTGCTGGGGAGCACGTTACCATCTCCCGCTCCCACTGGCCCACCGCAACTGGTGGAAGGATGGAGGCAGAGTTTGAGACCCGCTGCCCCGTGTGCCTGGAGAACTGGGACAGCGCAGCATACGCCATGCCTTGCTGCCACCAGTTCTGCTTCCGCTGCATCCAGCGGTGGACAAGCACCAGGCCCCAGTGTCCGCTGTGCAAACGGGATGTGAAGACCATCATTCACTCCGTGCAAGCGGACGACAACTACAAGGAGGTGGAGGTCAGACCAGCTGCACAGGCATCCGTTGCTACACGGAGACCCGCACTCCACCACGCAGCCCGGCCATGGCCTGCAGTGCCCACGCATCCTCTGGGCGGCCTCTCCCCTGCCACCTGGGCTTCCCTCTTCAGGGAGCAGCCGGCCCTGCTGCGGCCCCTGTGGTCCTGGCTGCGCCAGAACCTGCACCGCATCCTGGGCACCGAGGGGCCACAGGCAAATATCCTGGTTGACAGTGTCATCTGGGCTCCTCGTAGGCTTGGCAGAGGGGATCCTGATAGAAATGCTGGATCCTGACCTGCACGGCCACACAGTGACCTTTGTGAGGCACTTCATCGCCTTTGCGGTGCGGAGGTGCAGCCGGGTGGCAGGCCGCTTCCTGGACCTCAACATCCCCCCTGCTCCTGGGGCACAGGAGGCCACAGCAGCAGAGCCCAGAGCTGCCACACAAGAGGAGCCACCTGTCCCTGGCTCAGCACCCTCCAGCAGCCCTGCCAGCTCCAACAGGGACGAAATGCTGGGCAGGGCAACACAAGAGGTTCATGGGCATCCCAGCCGCCCACACGGCAACCCTGCAACTGTCACCACAGAGCAGGCAGCGCCTCAGGAGGAGCCAGGAGAGCCTGTGGCAGGGCCCTCCGGCACCAGCCCACCTGAGGGGACCCGGCGAGCCCCGAAGAGGAAGGTCGGCGACTCACAGGCCTCAGCACCATCAAAGAAGAGGCCACCCCGCCGGCAGCAATAGAAGAGCCCATGGGGCAGCTGAGGAGGCTGGGGCCAGGCAGCACCTGGGACACACACTGGCCCCAACGGACCCTTGTCATCACCGTCCAATTCAACCTCAAATAGAAAACAGAGAGACTGCAAACAATAAATTAACATTGAAAAAAACTGAAAAACAAAGTGTTGGTATTGAGTGTTGGTATTGATAACAGCACAGCTGTTGACGCTTCCCCATCCTTGACGCTCTCTCCCCTTTTTCCTACTGCCGTGCAACTGCTGCCACTGTTGCATTCCAGACACAAACCCCACGGGCTTCAGAGAGGGCAATGGCAAATCTCTGCTCCTGGGGACCAACATCCACAGGCCGTGCTACAGCTGGGGTCAGCCAGCTGGAGCAGAACCACCAGTCCTGCTGGACACCAGGCTGAACCTGCAAGGAACCCACCCGGGCTGCCTTGCCGAACGCTGTCCTGGGCTGCGTGAGGCCAGGTGCCACCCGTGGGTGAAGGGCGGTTATCCCGCCCTCTGCTCAGCCCTGAGGAGGTCACAGCTGGAGCGCTGGGACCGCAGCTGGGCTACCCAGCACAGGGGATAACAACACACTTCTTCCCATTACGAGTGGACCGTTCGCTTCTACCACTCCAGATCCGCAGCCCATCCCTGTACAACCGCTCTTAAGTAGGGACCTATACACTTCCTTCTTTGCAGGCATTTGAAATGTCTCTACAGAAGACAAAACCAGACAAAAATCTTTCCGTGCCTATCCACACCACGTTCCTAAGACAACACAGCTGGTTCTTAAACACGGTAGTACGTACCCTTGGTTTACTGCACATCTGGTGAACAGAAAGTTCTCCAGCCTCACTACGGAATAAAGAACTCCACCGTCATTCCCATGCTCCCTATGAAGCATCCTGAGCTCCAACACTCACTCAGTCCCTCACTCAATCTTCCCCCTGCTAATGTTCTTCCATCTAATTCCACCTCACATCACAGCACAAGCTGTCACAGCCTAGTGTACAGTCTCATCAAAGGGAACGCTGCTTGTTTGCCATCAGAATTCATTCAAAAATGAAACAATTCAACAACCATCAACCACTACTTCTCATATTACCTACAGGCAACAATGCCTGAAGAACTGGAGTGTCAGATGGCATGCAAGACATTAGAAGTTGGCTCGTAGGAATGAAAGAATTTCATGAGAGAACGGGGCTAATGACACAAGGAGCGCCATAGACATCAAAGATAACCACTGGAAGAACCGATGGGATTAATAACTCTTTTGACAAATGAAATGGATGCGACAAAAGACAGAAATTACTAATCACAAAAGAACTTGACGTGCGTGAAAACAGAGGACACTCAAAGTCCATGGCGTGTTAAATCACCACTAAGATCATCACGTCCATCTATCAGAGACAAACATGAACTTTTACTGAATACTACACGCCATACGTGTTTTGCATGTGTGTAATGGCCAGGGAGACCTGTCAGATCTATGGGGCCGGAGCTATTGTGGGGCAGATGTGCATCAGATCTATGGGGCAGGAGATGCTGTGGGGATGATATGGGTCAGATCTATGGAGCAGGAGCAGCTGTGGAGATGATGAGGGTCAGAACTATGTGGTAGGAGATGATGTGGGACAATGTGGGTCAGATCTATGGGGCAGTTGCTGCTGTGGGGCTAATTGGGGTAAGATCTATGGGGCAGGAGCTCTTGTGGGTCAGATCTACGGAGGAGGAGCTGCTTTGGGGCTGATGTTGGTCAGATTTATGGGGCAGGAGCTGTTGTGGTGCACATGTGGGTTAGATCTATGGGGCAGGAGCTGCAGTGGGGCAGATGTAGGTCAGATCTATGGGGCAGGAGCTGCTGTGGGCCTTATTGGCGTCAGATCTATGGGGCAGAAGATGCAGTGGGGCAGATTTGCATCAGATCTATGGGGCAGGAGCTGCTGTGTGGCTGATATGGTTCATATCTATGGGCAGGAGCTGCTGTGGGGCTGATATGGGTCAGATCTACGGAGCAGGAGCAGCTTTGGTGCAGATGAGAGTCAGATCTATGGGGCAGTAGCTGCTGTGGGTCAGATCTATGGGGCAGGATCAACTGTGGAGATGATGTGGGTCAGAACTATGTGGTAGGAGATGATGTGAGACAATGTGGGTCAGATCTATGTGGCAGGAGCTGCTGTGGAGCTGATGCGGGTCCGATCTATGGGGCAGCAGCTGCTGTAGGGCTGATTGTGGTCAGATCTATTGGGCAGGAGGTGCTCTGGTGCATATGTGTGTCAGATCTGTGGGGCAGGAGCTGCTGTGGGGCACATGTGGGTCAGATATACGGGGCAGGAGTTGCTGTGGGGTAGATGTGGGTCAGATCTATGGGGCAGGTGCTGCTGTGGGGATGTTGTGGCTCAGATCTATGGGGCAGGAGCTGCTATGGGGCATATATGGGTGAGATATATGGGGCAGGAGCTGCTACGGGGATGATTGCGCTAAGATCAATAGGGCAGGAGCTGCTGTGAGGCAGATGTGGGTCAGATTTATTGGGAAGGATCTGCTGTGGGGTAGAGGTGGGTCTGATCTATTGGGCAGAAGCTGCTGTGGGGTAGAGGTGGGTCTGATCTATTGGGCAGGAGCTGCTGTGGGGCTGATGTGGGTCAGATCTACGGAGCAGGAGCTGCTCTGGGGCACATGTGGTTCAGGTCTGTGGGGCAGGTGCTGCTGTGGGGAAGATGTGGGTCAGATCTATGGGGCAGGAGCTGATGTGGGTCAGATCTGCGGGGCAGGAGCTGCTATGGGGCACATGTGTATCAGATCTATGGGGCAGGAGCTGCTGTGGGGCAGATGTAGGTCAGATCTAAGGGTCAGGAACTGCTGTGGAGCTGATGTGGGTCAGATCTATGGGGCAGGAGCTGCTGTGGTGCTGCTTGGCGTCAGATCTATGGACAGGAGCTGCTTTGGTGCACATGTGGGTCAGATCTATGGGGCAGGAGCTGCTGTGTGGCTGATATGGGTCAGATCTATGTGGCACGCGCTGCTGTGGGGTAGATGTGGGTCAGATCTATGGGGCAGGAATTGCTGTGTGGATGATGTGGGTCAGATCTATGGGGCAGGAGCTGCTATGGGGCAGATGTGGGTCAGATCTATGGGGCAGGAGCTGCAGTGGGGATGATTGCGGTAAGATCTATAGGGCAGGAGCCGCTGTGAGGCAGATGTGGGTCAGATCTATTGGGAAGGATCTGCTGTGGGGTAGAGGTGGGTCACATCAATGAGGCAGGAGCTGCTGTGGGCAGATGTGGGTCTGATCTATGGGGCAGAAGCTGCTGTGGGTCAGATCTATGGGGCAGGAGTTGCTGTGGGGCACATGTGGGTCGGATCTATGGGTCAGGAGCTGCTGTGGGGTAGATGTGGGTCCGATCTATGGTACAGAAGCAGCTTTGGGGATGATGTGGCTAAGATATATGGGGCAGGAGCTGCTATGGGGCAGATGTGGGTGAGATATATGGGGCAGGATCTGATCTGGGAATGATTGCGGTATGGTCTATAGGGCAGGAGCTGCTGTGGGGTAGAGGTGGGTCAGATCAATGGGGCAGGACCTATGTGGGGCAGAGGGGGTTCTTATCTATTGGGCAGGAGCTGCTGTGGGGAACATGTGGGTCAGGTCTATAAGGCAGGTGCTGCTGTGGGGCTAATTGGGGTAAGATCTATGGGGCAGGAGCTGATGTGGGTCAGATCTATGGGGCAGGAGCTGCTGCGGGGCTGATGTGGGTCAGATCTATGGGGTAGAAGCTGCTATGGGGCACATGTGTATCAGATCTATGGGGCAGTAGCTGTTGTGGGGCACACGTGGGTCAGATCTATGGGCCTGGAGCTGCTGTGGGGCAGATGTAGGTCAGATCAATGGGTCAGGAGCTGCTGTGGAGCTGATGTGGGTCAGATCTATGGGGCAGGATCTCCTGTGGGGCTGATTGGCATCAGATCGATGGGACAGGAGCTGCTGTGGTGCACATGTGGGTCAGATCTATGGGGCAGGAGCTGCTCTGCGGTATATGTGGGTCAGATCTATGGGGCAGGAGCTGCTGTGGGGCTGATTTGGGTCAGATCTATGGGGCAGGAGCTGCTGTGGGTCAGATCTATGGGGCAGGAGCTGCTGTGGAGATGATGTGGGTCAGAACTATGTGGTAGGAGATGATGTGGGACAATGTGGGTCAGATCTATGGGGCAGGAACTGCTGTGTGGCTGCTAAGGGTCACATCTATGGGGCAGGAGCTGCTGTGGAGCTGATGTCGGTCAGATCTATGGGGCAGGAGCTGCTGTAGGGCTGATTGGGTTCAGATCTATGGGGCAGGAGATGATGTGGGGCACATTTCTGTCAGATCTATGGGGCAGGAGTTGCTGTGGGGCACATGTGGGTCAGATCCAAGGGGGAGGCGCTGCTGTGGGGTATATGTGGCTCAGATCTATGGGGTAGTTGCTGCTATGGGGCAGATTTGGGTCAGGTATATGGGGCAGGAGCTGCTGTGGGGCTGATTGCGGTAAGATCTATAGGGCAGGAGCTGCTGTGAGGCAGATGTGGGTCAGATCTATTGGGAAGGATCTGCTGTGGGGTAGAGGTGGGTCAGATCTATGTGGCAGGAGCTGCTGTGGAGCTGATGTGGGTCAGATCTATGGGGCAGGAGCTGCTGTGGAGCTGATGTGGGTCAGATCTATGGGGCAGGAGCTGCTGTAGGGCTGATTGGGGTCAGATCTATGGGGCAGGAGTTGCTGTGGGGCACATGTGGGTCAGATCCAAGGGGGAGGCGCTGCTGTGGGGTATATGTTTGTCAGATCTATGGGGCAGGAGCTGCTGTGGGGCAGATGTGGGTCTGATCTATGGGGTAGTTGCTGCTATGGGGCAGATTTGGGTCAGGTATATGGGGCAGGAGCTGCTGTGGGGCTGATTGCGGTAAGATCTATAGGGCAGGAGCTGCTGTGAGGCAGATGTGGGTCAGATCTATTGGGAAGGATCTGCTGTGGGGTAGAGGTGGGTCAGATCTATGGGGCAGGCGCTGCTGTGGGGCAGAAGTGGGTCAGATTTAACGGGCAGGAGCTGCTGTGGGGTAGAGGTGGGTCAGATCTATGGTGCAGGTGCTGCTATGGGGCACATGTGTGTCAGGTCAATGGGGCAGGAGCTGCTGTGGGGCACATGTGGGTCAGATCTATGGGCAGTAGCTGCTGTGGGGAAGATGTGGGTCTGATCTATGGGGCAGGAGCAGCTCTGGATCACATGTGGGTCAGATATATGGGGCAGGAGCTGCTGTGGGGATGATTTGGGTCAGATCTATGGGGCAGGAGCTGCTATGGGGCAGATTTGGGTCAGATCTATGGGGCAGGAGCTGCTGTGGGGCAGATGTGGGTCTGAACAATGGGGCAGGAGTTGCTGTGGGGCTGATGTGGGTCAGTTCTATGGGGCAGGAGCTGCTGTGTGGCTGATGAGGGTCAAATCTATGGGGCAGGAGCTGCTGTGTGGCTGATGATTTGGGTCAGATCTATGGGGCAGTAGCTGCTGTGGGGCTGATGTTGGTCAGATCTATGGGGCAGGAGCTGCTGTGGGGCAGATATGGGTCATCTTGATGGGCCAGGAGCTGCTGTGGTGCAGATGTGGGTCAGATCTATGGGGCAGTAGCTGCTGCGGGGCAGATGTGGGTCAGATCTATGGGGCTCGAGATGCTGTGGGTCAGATCTATGGGGCAGGTGATGCTGTGGGTCAGAGCTATGGGGCAGGAGCTGCTGTGGGGCACATGTGGGTACGATGTATAGGGCAGGAGCTTCTGTGGGGCTGATGTGGGTCAGATCTATGGGACAGGAGCTGCTGTGGGGCTGATGTTGGTCAGATCTATGTGGCAGGAGCTGCTCTGGGGCATATGTGGGTCAGATCTATGGGGCAGGAGCTGCTGTGGGGCAGATGTGGGTCAGAACAATGGGGCAGGATCTTCTGTGGGGCAGATTTTCGTCACATCTATGTGGGAGAAGATGGTTTCGGGCTGATGGGGGTCTCAACTATGCGGCAGGAGCTGCTGTGGGGCTGATGTGGGTCGTATCTTTAGGGCAGGAGCTGCTGTGGGTCAGATCTATGGGGCAGGATATGCAGTGGGGTAGATGTGGATCAGATCTATGGGGCAGGCACTGCTGTGTGTCTGATATGGGTCAGATCTATGGGGCAGGAGCTGCCATGGGGCAGATCTATTGGGCAGGAGCTGCAGTGGGTCTCATGTTGTTCAGATCTATGGGGCAGGAGCTGCAGTGGGTCTCATGTTGTTCAGATCTATGGGGCAGGAGCTGCAGTGGGGCACATGTGGGTCAGATCTATGGGGGTTGAGCTGCTGTGGGGCTGATGTGGGTCAGATCTATAAGGCAGGAGCTGCTTTTGGAAAGATGTGGGTCTGATCTATGGGGCAGGAGTAGCTGTGGGGCAGATGAGGGTCAGAATTATGGGGAAGGAGCTGCTGTGGGGCTGAGGGGGGTCGGATCTATGGGGCAGGAGATGCTGTGTGTGTAGGTCTATGGGGCAGAAGCTGCTGTCGGGCATATGTGAGCCAGATGTATGGGGCAGGAGCTGCTGTGGGTCAGATGTGGGTCACATCTTTGTGGCAGGAGCTGAGGTGGGTCAGAGGTGGGACTGATCTATTGGGTAGGAGCTGCTGTGGGGCTAATGTGGGTCAGATCTATAGGGAAGGTGCTGCTGTGGGGCTGATGTGGGTCACATCTATGGGGCAGGAGCTGCTGTGGGGTAGATGTGGGTCAGATCTATGGGGCAGGAGCCGCTTTGGGGCTTATGAGTGTTAGATCATTTCGGTAGGAGCTGCTGTGGGTCAGATATATGGGGCAGGAGATGCAGTGGGGCAGTTGTGGGTCAGATCTATTGGGAAGGATCTGCTGTGGGGTAGATGTGGGTCAGATCTATGGGGCAGGAGCTGCTGTGGGGCAGATGTGGGTCTGATCTATGGGGCAGGAGATGTTGTGGGTCAGATCTATGGGGCAGAAGCTGCTCTGGGGCTGATTTGGGTCAGATTTTTGGGAAAGGTGCTGCTTTGGGGCTGATGTGGGTCAGATCTATGGGGCAGGTGGTGCTGTTGGTCTCATTGGTGTAAGATCTATGGGGCAGGAGCTGCTGTGGGACTGATGTGGGTCAGATCTATTTGTCAGGAGCTTCTCTGTGGCACATGTGGGTCAGATCTATGGGGAGGGAGCAGCTGTGGGACTGATGGTGTTTAGATCAATTGAGCAGGAGCTGCTGTCGGTCAGAACTATGGGGCAGGAGCTGCTGTGAGGCAGAGGTGGGTCAGATCTATGGGTCACGAGCTGCTGTGGGTCAGATCTATGGGGCAGGAGCTGCTGTGGGACACATGTGGTTCAGATTTATGGGTAGGTGTAGCTGTGGGGCTCATGTGGGTCAGATCTATGGGGCAGGAGCTGCTGTGTGGCTGATATGGTTCAGATCAATGGGGCAGGAGCTGGTGTGGGGCTGATGTGGGTCAGATCTATGGGGCAGGAGCTGGTGTGGGGCTGATTTGGGTCAGATCTATGGGGCAGGAGCTGCTGTGGGGCAGATCTATGGGACAGGCTCTGCTCTGGGGCACATCTGGGTAAGATCTATGGGGCAGCAGCTGCTGTGGGGTAGATGTGGGTCAGATCTATGGGGCAGGAGCTGCTGTGGGGCAGATGTAGGTCAGATCTATGGGGCAGGAGCTCTTGTGGGACTGATGAGGGTCAGACCTCTAAGGCTGGAGCTGATCTGGGTCAGATCTATGTGTCAGGAGCTGATGTGGGTCAGATCTTCGGGCAGAAGCTGTTGTGTTGCAGATATGGCTCAGATCTATGGGGCAGGAGCTGCTGTGGGGTAGACGTGGGTAAGATCTATGGGGCAGGAGCTGCTGTCGGGCTGATGTGGGTCAGATCTATGGGGCAGGAGCTGCTGTGGGGCAGATGTGGGTCTGATCTATGGGGCAGGAGCTGCTGTGTGTCAGATATATGGGGCAGGAGAAGCTGTGGGTCAGATCTATGGGGCAGGAGCTGCTGTGGGGCACATGTGGTTCATATCTATTGGGAAGGAGCTGCTGTGGGGCAGATGTGGGTCATATCAATGGGGTAGCTGTTGCTGTGGGTTAGATCTATGGGGCAGAAGCTCCTTTCGGGCATATGTGAGTCAGATGTATAGCAATACCTGGCCCATAGATGTGACCCTCATCAGCCTCACAGCAGCTCCTGCCCCATAGATCTGACCAACATCAGCCCCACAGCAGCTCCTGCCCCATAGATCTGAACCACATCTGACCAACAGCAGCTCCTGCCCCATAGATCTGACTCACATATGCCCGACAGCAGCTTCTGCCCCATAGATCTAACCCACAGCATCTCCTTCCCCATTGATATGACCCTCATCAGACCCACAGCTGCTCCAGCCCAATAGATATGACCCACATATACCCCTCAGCAGGTTATGCCCCATAGATCTGACCCACATGTGCCCCACAGCAACTCCTGTTCCATAGATCTGACCCACAGCAGCTCCTGCCCCATAGATCAGACCCACATCTGCCCCACAGCAACTCCTGCCCCATAGATCTGACCCACAAGAGCCCCAAAGAAGCTCCTGCCCCATAGATCTGACTCACGCCTGCCCCACAGCTGATTTGCCTCTTAGATCTGACCCACATCAGCCCCAGAGAAGCTACTGCCCCATAGATCTGACCCCCCACAGCCTTACAGCTGATCCTGACCCAAAGATCTAACCCACAGCATCTCCTGCCCCATTGATATGACCCTCATCAGACACACAGCATCTCCTGCCCCATATATATGACCAACATCTGCCCCATAGCAGATCCTGCCCCATAGATCTGAACCACATCATCCCCAGAGCACCTTCTGCCCAATAGATCTGACCCCAATCAACCCTACAGCAGCTCCTGCCCCATAGATCTGAACCACATCTGCCCAACTGCAGCTCCTGCCCTATAGATCAGACCCACATCTGCTTCACAGCAGCTCCTGCCCTACAGATCTGTCCCACATGTGCCCCAGAGCAGCTCCTGTCCCATACATGAGCCCCACAGCAGCTCCTGCCCCATAGATCTGACCCACATCTGACCCAGAGCAGCTCCTGCCCCATAGATCTGAGCAACATCATCCCCACAGCAGCGTCTCCCCATTAATCTGACCCACATGTGCCCCAGAGCATCTCCTGTCCCATAGATCTGCCCCACAGCAGCTCCTGCCCCACAGATCTGATCCACATCAGCCCCACAGCAGCTCCTGCCACATAGATCTGAGCCACAGCAGCTCCCGCCCCATAGATATGAACCATATCTGCCCCACAGCAGCTCCTGCCCCATAGATCTGACCCACATGTGCACCACAGCAGCTCCTGCCCCATTGATCTGACCCACATGTGCCCCACAACAGCTCCTGCCCCATAGATCTGATACACATGTGCCCCATAGCAGCTCCTGCCCCATAGATCTGACCCACAGCAACCCCACAGCAGCTCCTGCCCCGTAGATCTGACCCACAGCAGCTCCTGCCTCAATAGATCATACCCCAATTAGCCCCACAGCAGAACCTGTCCCATAGACCTGACCCACATGTGCCCCACAGCTGCTCCTGCTCCATAGATCTGACCCTCATCAGCCCCACAGCAGCTCCTGCCCAATAGATCAGTCCCACCTCTACCCCACAGCAGATCCTTCCCAATATATCTGACCCACATCTGCCTCACAGCAGCTCCTGCCCTATAGATCTTACTGCAATCAGCCCCACAGCATTTCCTGCCCCATAGATCTGACCCATATGTGCCCCACAGCAACTCTGGCCCCATAGATCTGACCCACATGTGCCCCACAGCAGCTCCTGCCCCATAGATCTGACCCACATCTACCCCACAGCAACTCTGGCCCCATAGATCTGACCCACATGTTCCCCACAGCAGCTCCTGCCCCATAGATCTGACACACATATACCCCAGAGCTGGTCCTGCACAATAGATCTGACCCCAATCAGCCCTACAGCAGCTCCTACCCCATATATCTTACCCACAGCAGCTCCACAGCAACTCCTGCCCCATAGATCTGATCCACATGTGCCCCACAGCAGCTCATGCCCCATAGATCTGACTCACATCTGCCCCACAGCTGCTCATGCCCCATAGATCTGACTCACATGTGCACCAGAGCAGCTCCTGCCCCATAGATCTGATACACATGTGCCCCATAGCAGCTCCTGCCCCATAGATCTGACCCACAGCAACCCCACAGCAGCTCCTGCCCCGTAGATCTGACCCACAGCAGCTTCTGCCTCAATAGATCATACCCCAATTAGCCCCACAGCAGAACCTGTCCCATAGACCTGACCCACATGTGCCCCACAGCTGCTCCTGCTCCATAGATCTGACACACATATACCCCAGAGCTGGTCCTGCACAATAGATCTGACCCCAATCAGCCCTACAGCAGCTCCTACCCCATATATCTTACCCACAGCAGCTCCACAGCAACTCCTGCCCCATAGATCTGATCCACATGTGCCCCACAGCATTTCCTGCCCCATAGATCTGACCCATATGTGCCCCACAGCAACTCTGGCCCCATAGATCTGACCCACATGTGCCCCACAGCAGCTCCTGCCCCATAGATCTGACTCACATGTGCACCAGAGCAGCTCCTGCCCCAAAGATCTGATCCACATGTGCCCCACTGCATCTCCTGCCTCATACATCTGACCCACAACAGATCCTGCCCCATAGATCAGACCGACATCTGCCCCACAGCAGATCCTGCCCAATTGATCTATCCCCCATCAGCCCCACAGCAGCTCCAGCACCATAGATCTGACCCACATCTGCCCCACAGCAGCTCCTGCCCCATAGATCTGACCCCCCTCAGCACCACAGCACCTCCTGCCCCATAGATCTGATCCACATCTACCCACCTTTGAAGTACTTTGGTCCTTCTCTGCCAGTCGATCGCCGCAGCATCTGGTTGTCTCCTGCTCAACACTCTGTCCTACATCCCTCCTACACAGGCCAGAAACCAAGGCACAGAAAGTATAAGGGATCCCTAAGGGTCTGAGGCGTCTTCCCTGCTGGAACAGCAATGGAGGACACAAGACCACAAGAAGCCAGATTCAGGCAGAGAAGCTTGAGGGTGCAGCCATCTGCATTAAGGTTGCTATGGTTTGGCGTTGCAAATACTATGCCTGACTGGGGCAGGGCAGGCTTACGCAAGTGTTTAAGCAGACATCTTTCTGGTCCTGTAGGAAGCTGCAGGTCTGAATTAAAAGGAGCAATGAGGCAAGGAGTGCCCTGAGCTTGTTTCCTAAATAGAAGGCAGTGTGGGACAATTTGAGGAACAGGAATTCAACTACTGTAATGCAGAGCACTATTTTTGTCGCCTTCCAGCAGTCACCGATTAATGGAAGATTCTTGTCCTTCCCAGACTCCACTGTTGGTAACTCACATCTACAGCCTCTCTGGGCAGCCTGTGCCATTGCCTCACCACCCTCTGTCTGAAAAAGTTTCCCCCTAGTATCTAACCTAACATGTAGCCTAATTCTCCTCTCTTTATTCACAGGAGATGTGCTCTAGACCTCTAATTATCATTCTGACCTTCCTCTGGAGCTAATCCAGAAGCTCTGCACCTTTCTTGTGCTGTGGGCTCCAGATCTGGACACAGTACTGCAGATGGGGACTCATGAAGGCAGAGTGGAGGGGAGCAAGAGCCTACTTCTCCATGCTGCCACTTCTCTGTGGATACAGTTGGTCTTCCAGACTGCAAGCACACACTGCTGGTTCATGTCCATCTTTTTGTCCACCAGAACCTCCAAATCGTTCTCCACATTTCTTCCATGAGGAACAGCTCCATGATCTTCCCAGGCACAGAGGTAAGGCTCACTGGCCTCTAGTTTCCCATGTGATTTCCTTCCTGCCTTTCTAAAAACTGGGAGTGATGTTTCCCTTTTCCAGACCCCAGGGACTTCTCCTGCCTTCTTCTGACAGCCATGACTTTTCAAATACGGTGGAGAATGGCTGGGTGAGCGTATCAACCATCTCCCTCATGACTCTGGGAAGCACGTCATCCTGCCCCATTGTCACGGGTTACTTAGATTTACCTATGCCCGTGACAGGGGAAGCCACCCCGTGGGCCCCCCTCCCGGGGCCCGGAAAGGAGGGGGAAAAAAGGGAGTGGGATAAAACAGCGACAATCTAAGGAGGAAAAACTTATTTTACTAAATATGATACCGAAATACAAGATAACACAATATAATATAATTGAGGCTAACAAATTGAACGAAACAGAGAGAGAGAGTCCCCGAAAACCGAGAGGCCTACTGTGAACTCTAGGCGACACGGCTGGAACGCTTCCCACTCTCCGAGAAGTTCGAGAGAAGAAGGAGGGCACTCCAGCCTGGGAACGAGATTATACAGCGTCCTGGTCCCGTGACTTATCATTAACCCTGTAGTTCTCTGGGATATGTAGTCTTCTTCTGTGGACTGCACATTCAATAGAAGTATCCATACTTTACATGATGTTATGATGTGGAATACTAATAGCAAAATTACAAAACCATGACACCCATGGACTTGGACATATCCAGTCTTATGAGGAGGTCTTGGACTTGCTCGTCTCTTACAGTAGGAAGGATTTTGCTCCCCTGGTGTCCACCTAAATGTTCAGAGACATGAATGTCATTCACTTTCTAGGCTCTTCTTGTGGCTCCTTAAAGTCCAAGAAGTCTCATTTTCAGCTCTCCTTACGCTTTTACCACACAAAGTAACCTGTTCCAGTTGCTTTCTCTTGTGGAAGGACAAAGGAGATTGACAGTGCACCATAAGTCAGAATATAAACTGCTGCTATACAGAAAATATTTCTGATTTCTTCAGTATTTGTCTGGAAGACAAAGCTCATAGAAAAATGTTCTAAAGTGTGAAGAACGAGCCCCTTTCAGGACTGAAAATGACTTCTGCTTTAGATGAATAACATGAATGTCTTACAGGAAAAAATACTAATCTGGAAAATATGAAATAGGAGTCAGAAATGTTCCTGATGAGCTGCACATGAAGAGTATGGCAGAGTTTCCTTAGGGTAACCATCTTCTTTATTACCCTACAGGAATGGGTAACAAGGGCAGGAGTATGGTTCATCATTCCCTTCTTAGTTTGATGGCAGCTCCCTCTTTGTGCTGGGAAGGTAAATAATGATGGGAGAGACCCCTGGGTTTTGGTGGGACATGAAATATCTGTGGTCACAGCAGGTATGTGTCAGCTGTCACAAGGCAGACATACACAGGTAATGCAGGGTAAATTAAACGAGAGCCTGTACAATGAATATGATTAAAAACTGTGTAATAACAGCTCAACAAGAAAACCACTTGAAAGAAAGCAGGGGATCTGGCAGTGTGAATATATGCTAATTATAGAATGGATATTTGGCTGACGTCAGTAAGAATGTGCAATGTGTAATTTTTATGTGTCAGATAAGTACAATAGGCTGTTTTCTATGTTTAAGAGACCCTGACACTTGGGTCTCCAGGCTGTCTCCCCAAGTTATTCCCTAGTGTGCTTCACAACACTAAGAATGTGGAACTGGATCATTCTCTTAGCCCTCTTGCGTTGCTAAGTGTGAGATCCTCTGTTCAGAATTGGATTAGCTATCAATGAGTGATGCACAGATGCTATGGCAGACCCACAGTCCTTCCACTTCTGCCCTCCTACTGCTGACCTGTGAGCGCAGATGTACTGTTCTATAAGATGCTTTAGAGAGCTCAGGCTTAGCCAGTTGCTGCACCCACAGAAAGGCAGAGGGAAGGGCTGAAAGTCTGTGGTGACAAAGCTGGGCTGCTGAGGGGCTGATTTTCAGTTCTGTCACAGAAATCCCAGGGCCATTTGCAGTCCTTCAGGCAACTGCCCATTTGTAATAGGCTGACAAACTTGTCTTGTGCGTCACATCTGTTCAGGCTGCAGAATTCTTGGAGCAGGGTTCATTTCCTATGGAGAAAACCTCACTCTGTTTGGGTCTCTCCCTTTCTACAAAGAAAGGAAAATGACAGCAATCAAAATGATAAACACAAACATAGGACATTGCTTAGTTAGGATGTGTTTAACAGTCAACAGCAGTGTAACACTTATTCCTCAGGCAAAGAAAATAAGAAAACGAGCCATCTGGGCTTGTCTCTTCCCAGTTTTGAATGAGGCAACAGCATTAATCTTTTATTCCCTCCATTTTGGGCCTGGTAAACTTGGAGTTCTGAGAGATGTGGTTTTTGGTGAATATATGTGGCCTTCAGTATTCTCCTTTTACTCCAAAGTCTGAATCTCTGCATTCCCCCATATCACATTAATGCTTTCTTTCCCCCTCCCCCCTCCCAATAAATAAATAAATAAATAAAAACAAAAATTAATAATAATAAAAAAGCAAGCTCTCAGCTTATGAAGAAATAGCTGACAACAACCTTCTGGACAAAGCGTTTTTATGGAGTACAGTTCATATTTATAGGGAAAAAAGATCCAGAACTTTGTGCTCTGTAGTCTCCCAGTACCACATCCCACACATGCTAACACACCCTTAGGACAAAGATTACAACTGGAAATAATGATGTGGCAGTTATCCTCCACCCTGATAAAACTTCATCCATTGATGAAAAAGGTGTGTTCCACAAACTAGTGCTCATGCCATGTGGTTCCTATCAGTGGGAGAAAGTAAGGGGGAAAGCTAGAAGGTACTGTTCACATTAAGGAAATACAAGAGAAGATTTTTTTGTTTTCCTGCACAGAGGTTGCCTTGCTTAAGCTTTATTCTGCTATGGAGGAAATGCATACACTTTTCTTCCTCATTTTCCCTTGCTAACAGAGGGAAAAGTCTGACAAGAAGAGTTATTGTCACCTTCCTCATCCTTACTACTTGCTGACACTGGAGAAGAAAATCCTCTGGGGACTACATGGCTTTGTTTCTTGGCTGTCTACTGTGCAGTTGTCCCTTCACTTTCTCATTTCCTTAAGGTAACATCAAGCTGATGTGTGCAGCCCACCAATAAAAGTCTGTGGAAGTAAGCCTTTCTCAGGAGGTGCTGTGCTACTGTCCTCACTCATTTGCAAAGTTCCCTCTCCATTCTTTAGCATAATCTCCAGGTGGGAATGGCAGGAGGCAGTTACAGAAGGAACTGCCAGACCCCAAAGCAGAGCTGGTGCAGGAGGGTACCACACAGCCATGACTTCAGGTTGGGAACTCAGAAGACCATCATACTTGAGCAAGGAAGAGTCCCTTTAAATAATGAGATGTGCAGAAACACCAATGAGTAGAGAAATAAAAAATCTGGCCTTTTCAGTTTATCATATTGGCTTATAAGTTGTGAGAAATCTATGCTAGTTCTTTGAGAGGGACAGATTTTGTTTCTCTACTTTTCAGCTTACATTTGCACCACTGAGTTACTGATGGAAAAGGAATGTTACCTATAAGAAAGATAAGCTTTATCTACTGATTGCTTTAAATAAACCCTCATTCCTTTCAGCTTTCACAGCTTGTAGTCTGTTAATCCCGTCAATCATTGACTTTAAATGTAGGAAATATGTAGTAAATGATTCTCAGCATGTGTCAGAGAATCCAGCCACGAGCCTAAGAACAAGTAGGGGCCCTAGCCTTAAAAGAAACTGGGGGTGGGGAGTCAAACCACATTTGGGCCACCACCACAATAAATAAAATCCAGGCAAAATATGGGTGAACCATGGGCTGACAGATCAGCCTCAAAGGGTTAAAGTAAAGGGGTCAGCCAGGTTGGATGGCCCTGTTCTAACCTGACCTGCTGGGTAGCAGCGCTCCCATGGCAGGGGTTGGGTGGGCCCTGAGGTCCCTTCCAACCCAACTATTCTGTGGTTCTATGATCCTTGAGAGCCCGTTCCAAATCGGGATATTCCGTGATTCAATCTCGTGTGCTGAGCGCTCCCTCTGCTGGCACACACACATAGCTGGATTTTTCCCTACTCAGGCTGGGAAAAAAACGTGCCAGTGGAGCTGATGAAATGAAAGAGGTCATCGAAACAGAGCCCGTGGGGACTTGAAGGCTGAGCTTACCTTTTCTTCTTGGTACAGTTAGCGATCAGCGTCGTTCATTACCTTCAGCACCATGCAGATAGCGCCTGTATTTTACACAGGCCTTAGAGCTGGTTTTCTTTCACTTATTAACTGGAACGGCCAGTAAAAGAATCTGAAGTTTTTCTTCAGTTTCTGATAACAGGGCAACAAGTTTGTTTAGTCACTTCTTTTTTACAAAAGCTGTGACCTGAGGAACGGATTTATAAGCAGAGCATTTCTACACTCATGTAAAAATCCTGTGGAATGCAAATGTCCAGAAGAATTTTAGCACCCACTGTGGGGTTTGTCCTTCCAGTGCAGAGCAGACTGGCACATTGTTCAGCCTTGTCTGTTTAGAGCATAAAGTCCAAGAATGGCACCACATGAAAGTTTGTCATGCAAGGATCAAGTACCCCTCATAGTCAGCACCATCAGCTCCCACAATATCCCACAGCACAGCACTGAGGACCTGAGTGGAAGGTGGTGGGATACCTGTCTATGTTCCCATGATGCTTCCTCTAGGACACATGCTCATCCCTGGATAAGCAGTATAGCAAAAACACAACATCAGAAAACAAAGATTCCATCTTTCTGTTTTTCCTTGTCTATTGCTACTGAATTTCTTGTTCCATTGGGCTCGAATCCATAATGGCTTATATATGGATATGACAGTCCTGTCCTCTCTCCCCTCTAAACATGTGTACAACCACACAAGCAGCCAGACACAGCCCTGACACAGTTGCCATTCACAATCACTATCCCCCAGGGCAGCACAGTAAGCTTTCATCCCACAGGATGAACTACTGCTTTAATGGAGAGGGGAAAACACAGGGGGCAGCCAGAGACAGCTTTGTTCTGCTCTGGATGCATCTCCAGCAAAATCACGTTCAGTTAGGTGGCATACATCTCACAGTAACAGAGGGCAGTTTGCTATCTGCAGAAAAGGTGAAAACCAAAAGAAGTATTATCCACAAAACATAAAGAAATACTGTTATATGTCTTCTCTTTGAGTCATTATACACAGTCATTACAGAAAAAATGTTCTCCTTGCTGGGCATTGCAGCAGGATTTAGTTACGTCTTCTCTTAGAGATCCACATCTTATTCATGCTTACACCATGTCAAGTCAAAATGAGGACGGGCATTTTGTAGATGCGTGGTATGAGAGGCCAATATTCTGTTAGTAATGCTTTCCTCCCAAGGTTTGAAGGCAGCACCTTTTCCAGCCTCATTTCAAATACTGCATCACATTTAAATCCCAGCTTTCCTAACACAGATGCAATGTTAGGAAGCCATGTGAGGAAAGACAGGGATGGCTTTAAGTCTCTAAATAAGAAGAAAGAGAGTCATCATCAAGGAGGCTGACTGACTGAAAAAGAATGTGCTTTTCCAGGCCATTTCTGAAGGTACAGCTGAGGGCTAACCCATGACAGTTACTTTACTTGTTGAATAACATTTTTATGTATGTGTTTTATGTTTTGCTTTTTGTCACTTTGCCTCATGTTTAATTGCTCTGTTCCAAAGTTTTGCTGAAGGGAACTGAGGAATGATTTGAATGGCAGTAAATGTGGATATCACAGATCCAAAACATGGCCAGAACTCAACATTGTAAAAGCTGCGATTTGACCCTCGCTCAACAAATACTTTGTACATTTAAACAGGCAAAAAAAGAACCAGCTTTCAACTGAGATGAAACCACAGATCAGAGATGAACATTTCATTAAATACTGGACAAAGCAGTAGAAACTCTTGCTCTCTTCTTGTTTGCAGATCATGAGAGTTCAGAAAAGCCCATGGAATTATATCTGATTTATAATCTGGTTTATAAGCAGCACTGCATTGAGACAAGATGGGGATGAAAGGACAGAGCACAGCTCTGGTGAAAAGGGCTGGGCATCACCTTGGGGTGATCATTGTGACTCCATGTTGGGAGTGGCCAAAGCCCCCATCACAAACACGTGCCATCACAATGACACCCCATCAGAACCCCCAGGGTGTTCAGAAGGATTTCACTTGCCGAGTGGCACAGCGAAAACCGCTTTGTTGCAGAAATGTCTGCAAGGACAAACTTCAATTGGACTGAGCAAAGACGCTCCCACCCTGCAAGAGGTGGTCAAGGATCGGCTCGTGATGCTGCTCACTCCCATGTCCGTCTTTAGCAATTGAAAATCTCCTGTACCTTGCTGTCTTTCAAGCGCAAGGTGATAACAACTGACTCTTCTCCTTTGCCTTTTGCAGCCTCTCGTCAACTGGAACCCAGACTTCGGAGGAGAGAGCTCTCGGCTCCTCGAGCAGCGCAGGCCGAGATCTGCCCGGAGAAGGAGAGCCGAGACGGGCCCCTGCTGCTGCTCCTGCTGCTGCTGCTGCTCCTGCTCCCGCAGGGGCTGCCTGCAGGCAGCGGGTCCGGCAGCCGGCACCCAGGCGGCTGCAGCCAGGGGACCCCGGCCTCCCAAGCGCCAAAGGAGAAACCGCAGCCGACGCCGAGCTCGAGCCTCTCACAGCCGGCCAATGCGTTCTGCAGCAGCTTGGGGAATGAACCAGCCTCTGGACCCGTCCCTGCTGCCACCAAACAGCGGCTGGAGCCCTGGAGACAGTTCTACTTCCTTGTCGTTCACCGCTTCATCTTACATGGGAGACAGCTTGCCACGCAACCCAGCACTGCAGGAACTTCCCTGGCGCCCAAGAGAGCAAGAGCAGCGTGCTCCTGAGGCCGGCCTGCTTTTCCACTCCTTATCGCTCACGGTGAACATACAGCATGAAGTCACGGTGATGCCAGAGGAGTGGGAGCCTTGGGAGGACCCGCAGCGCCCACCTTTCACCAGCTCTGTCTGGGTAGAGGAAGGCTGCTGGCTGCGCACCGATGAAGATGACAGTGATGAAGATGACGAGTGAGCGCCCTGCAGTGGGGTCATGTCGGCGCCCGCATAGTGGCCCGAGGTGGTAGTGGATAGACCGATAGTTATAAGGACAGGTTGTTTCAATAATAAATCGTTTCAGTTGTCACTTCAGTTTGGTCATTCAGTCCTTTCCTTGAGGGCGAGATCTCAGATGCGATTTTAATTTTGTCAGTGAAAACGTGCAAGGCTTTGGCTTGGTTGAACGAGGTGTACTCCCGCAGGGAACTCATCCCGATACTTCCATCACCTGCCCCTCATCCCGCCCCGCTCGGCCCTGGCTCCGCCCGGCTCCCCGGGCCGCGGCTGCGCGGAGGGCGGTGTGAGCGGGGAGCGCGTCCCGTGCCGAGCCGACAGCCGCCCCATGGCCGTGCTGCCATGCTGCCCAACACTGGGTAAGGCGACCTGGGCTTTCCTCCTTCCTTCGGCGGGGCCGTGAGCTCCGAGCCACAGGAGCTGCCGGGGCAGAGCTGGGGCCGGGGCCGGGGCCGGGGCCGGGGCCGGGGCCGGGCGGAGGGACAGACGCGTGCTCCGCAGCCCCTTGAGGGCGATGGGACGCGGGGTGGAGGCCGCGGCCGGGCACGGTGGCCCCGGAGCGGCTGGGTCGGACCCGTAGTCCCGCTCGGTGCTGTTTGCTCACGGGCCGAGCTGTGTGCACGTCCGGAGGGCAAAGTGCGGCTGTGGGTGTGCTGTGGAATCTGAATTGAGTGACTGCTGCGGCGTTATTTCTGCGCTGCTAATGAACGGGGACATACGTTGACCTTATTCGTTCCCGTGTGTTGCAAGCAGTAGTCATGAGATCCTGTACGAGTGCAGAAAGCGCCCACGGTGCAGCCTGTGGGCTGCCCTGGTTGCGGCCGTGCCTGCTGCAAAAGGAGCCCACCTGCATGATTCTAACTCCCTGAACCTGTCCAGTTAACATTTCTCTTACCCCTTAGGCTGTTCAACCATCCAGACTATTATGTATTTACTTGGATACAAAAGTATTTTGAGAGATGGTAATGAAAGCCTTGCTAATGTGAATGGTGTCAGCTGTTATCACTTTGGCCTCAAATCCTTTCATTCTATCACAGAAGTCAATCAGGTTCACCAGGCTTGATTTTACCTACTGAGATTGATGATGCATTGGAACATGCTGCCCAGGGAAGTGGTGAAGTCACCATCCCTGGTGATGTTCAGGAAGGGTTTAGATGTGGCACTGAAGGACATGGTTTAGTGGCCATAGTGGGGATGGGTTGAAGGTTGGACTATATTGTCTTTTCCAACCTTGCAAGTTCTAAGATTACCTCTCATCTATGGCTAGTTTCTCATGTCCTGGTAAACCATGTTCCTAAGCAAGGCACTACCAGTGTCTGCTCTCACTGAATCACCCATGCCACTCAGCAACGCCTTTCCCTTGTTCATGCTCTTCCTACCCACATTATAGCAGATAAACAAGTTGCCACTGGCTTCCCTTGCAAGTCTCAGCTGCAGGTGAACTTTGGTTCTCCTCACACTGTGCTGATATGCTCATGCAATATTCCCAGTTCCTTTTTATCTCACTGGTGCTTCCACTCTGTGTGACACCTTTGTACACAGGGGCTCAGTCACAAGTCGTTTGCACAGCTGTGTCAGCCTGCTGGTTGGTTGGACAGACTTGTGGGGATTTATTGGGTTAAATGCAGTTACTTGCAAACTGAGTTTTACTGTGAAAGCCTTAAGGAAAATCATGGTCATTTTTGAAAATCTGATTTTTGGCTCTTGTCTTTGGCACCCTGCATTGGGATTGTGATCCTGGACTTTGCCTTTACAGCGTGTTGAGCTACTGGTCCTCTGTGTTCAGAGGGCCAAAAGAATTAAATTACAGAGAGCTGCACTGAGTATCAAAACGTTAGAATTGGTTGGTTTTGTTGTTTTTAGAAGTCACTCCTTTTCTGCTTTTGGAGAATGCAGCAGTTCTGTTGTGGGCAGCCTTGGATTATTGTACAAAAAGTCTTCAGTGGTGGTGAAAGGCTTATATTTCCAAGAAGGTTCTGCAGGTAAGAGTTAAGAGTTTTTCATAGGATTTCTTAATACTACACCATGTTTTCTATTCCCAATAGAGATAGGAAGGCAAAATCTTTTTTTCTCTATGCTTCCACATTTGATTTGATAGCGATAAAGCTCATTGCTGTCTTTTTAAATAGAAATTATCTTTGAGGAGTGAAGGAGGCCCCAATTGCGTCTTTGGGCTAGAACATATGTTGCTCATCTTAAACCTGTGGATTATCTTTTAAACTTCAACACTTGGAACATGGTTAAACTCCTCTTGCAGGTCCATGTTCCTTCTCTGCAACACCCCCTTCTCAGAGTATACAAAAAGGATTTACAACGTGCTTTTTTCCTTTTTTTTTTCCCTCCCCAATTCAATACTCATGTAAAAGGGTCAGTTTGTATCTGAAGGGGGTGGTAGGAGCTGGGAGAGTTTCTGTACTCTAGGAAGATGATGCTTTGACCCCAGAAAGTTGATTTTTCCGTGACTTACATCCTTCAAAAGTAAAATTCTATGTGTAGACTAAATATGTATCCTACTAAAACTGGGATTTTTGTGTGCTTTTTGTAGCCTACACAATTTGTAAATATGGCATGTCCATGTGTGTCTTGGGAATGGCAGAAGAATTTAAAGGAGAAGTTGCTGTCAATGCTTTATGGCCTAAAACAGGTGATTATTTTGAATTGTTGTGTTTTGTCCTATACAGGTGGTCTTATTTAGGACTGATTCAGAACACCGAGCACTTCTGTGTATTGTTTTGTGATCAAAGATGTTGTGTGGGTATTGGCTTTCTTTCCTAGTTCTCACTGTTGCCTTCCTGTTTTCACTTAAACTTGCCTTCAGCCTGAGCACATTCTGCTTTTTCTCCTGTCTTGTCACTGCTCCTTTCAACATGACTCGAACTTTGGTTTGCACACCATCCCTGAGTAGTATTGGACATTTATGTCAATATTTAGAATCCCCAGCTAGTTAGATTGCCAGGAAGTAGATGAAGCTGACAAGATATGTACCTCTGTAGATGTAAAAAAAAAAAAAGTTTTGGCTGAGTGGGAAATCAATTGCTTTTTCACACAACCATCCAACACTTCTTGCAAGTCACAGCACACTGAAGGGCCGCATAGCAGAAAAATAACTTGGTGTGCCCATCTTATACTAGCTCCAGTTTATTGTCCATGGGTCAGTGAGGACCAGGGCTGCTGTTGAAGGTTTGGTAGCTGCTGAACAAAGAGACCAGTGTCTTGAAAGCATTAGAAGCAGCAAGTGAGCTTTCAAAATTTGTATGTATCGGTGTTTCCTTGATGAAAACTGTTCATGTTCTGAAGTATAAAAGTTTGTAATGTTCAGTCTAGGAAGAAAAATGTTGTTTTGAAAGGTTTATCTGCCAAAACAAAAGTTAACTACTTTAGAGAGTGAGAGAGGTGACTTCTGTAGTATCTACATTACAATTACAAAGTTTTTAATTTAAAGAACATCATATATATGTGATCAGCTTCAATGCTGGAGATTAACACTGTGCTAGGATGGTTCTATTGGTTCATCCAGCTCCTTGAAACAAGAAAATATGCTGATAGTGAGATGTTATGAGCTCTCGATTTAACTAAAAGTGAAAGAGGTAGCCTGCCAAAAGGATGTAAGAGTGTGAATGAGTAGTAGAGGTACTGCAGGGTCAAAGTGGAAGATGCTGAATGTATGAATTAATGGAAAACCAGCAGCACTTTGTATGAAATAGATGGAAGGATGTGCAGATTGCAGGACAGTAGATGGTTTTTCGTATCAGTCTTTGCCCATAGTTTTGCTATATTTAGAACAATAATAATTGGCTGTAATGTGAAAGTAGAGGAGCATAAGCCAGGAAAAGTTTGAGTTTGTGCTATTGGGTTTCTCATCTTTAACTTAGAGTCACTTTGTTATCTCACAAGTTATTGTGGGGCTAAAATTGAGATTTTCAGTATGGTAATGGCTGCAGAAAATGTTAATTGCTGATGCACATTCACTTTGAGAAAGATAGTTGTCCTGTTAGTTTTTCATGTCCTGAATAAAGCCAGAGGAAGTCTTTGTGTGGAAAGTATTGATAGAAGCATTGAATAATATGAATATTACAAGGAGTTCTTCCCTTTATTCCTCTTTTGGTTCCTTTAATACTTTTCAAGTAAGGGAATCTTTACACTTTGAGGATTGTTTGCTGGTTGACCATTCTTCGCTGGTTGATGGTATTTCACAGTTTAGTCTTCTCATGATTTACTTTCATGTGAGAGGAGAATAAAGTTTATGCATTTGCCAAAGAGATGAGTATGTGATGTCATTAGTGTTAAACTTGTAATTTCCTGTCCTCTGAATTTTCCAGCCATACATACAGCTGCTATGGATATGCTGGGAGGATCCGGAATAGAGAAGCAGTGCAGAAAAACTGACATAATTGCAGATGCTGCATATTGCATTTTAACAAAGCCGAAAACTTTCACTGGAAACTTCATTATTGATGAAGTTCTACTGAGAGAAGAAGGCGTTAAGGATTTTGATGTCTATGCAATTGCACCAGGTAAAAGAGATCTTTAAAATGAGAAGTTTGCGAAGGAAGGAAGGCCATATGGGGAATATGGATATATTCCTTTGACTCAGTCAAAAGATGCTTTGCCTCACGTTTGAGAATGTGGATTCTGGGAAAGCACATAATAGTCCACTGAGGCTCTAATAATCAATGCCTATATAAATATATATATATATATATATATATATATATATTTTAAACCCATTAGCAAAAAGAAAATAGACCTGCACCACAAGTGCATGTATTACTATTTACCAAATAGTGAGATAGTGTTTCTTCATCTTCAGATGTTTCTGACTGAATTTGTAAGAGGCTTCTGGGTCTGATTTTAAATGTACCAGAACCTAAACATGTCACCTCGTCTTCTTTCAACCTGTAGTTCATTTACTGGTAAATTGAGGTGCTGTTGCCTTCAGAATGGATTCCTGTTTGTGCTGTTCACCCTTACTTGGGCTTACTGTTATTGTTCAACTCCCCTTTAGGTCACCCCCTGATGCCTGACTTCTTCTTGGATGCTGAAACTGACATGACAGCCACATAATCAGAAGGCCGTGGAAGGGCAACCTCTGCATGTACATGTCGATTATTTGTGATGATAATGAATGCCTCCTCTATTTCAAGTTACTTTTGGACTACATTCAAGCTATGTGGCAAAATCTCTTGTATTTGGGCTGTTTGGTTTATGGAAGTGACTTTAGTGTCTGCAACTTTCACAGTTCATAATCAGCACCTTGTTTTGAACAACCTTTTTGCTTTTTACCACCAGAGTTAAGTGGTATGAAGATTATGAGTAAATATTGCTGTAAAAAAATCACAAGCAATCAGCATATTTTGCAGGAGTGTTACATCTTTCTTGCAGTGTGAGAACTTGAGAAGCTTCTATTCCTACATGAAGTTCTCACAGTCGTACATGATGTGAATGTCTACAAGATGAAATAGAGAAGTTGTTTTTTTACAAAAGCATCAGGTTCACTTTTTCAGAATAGTGATGTTTCTATTGGAGGGCAAATAGGAATACTGGATATGTTTTATAGGAGTGCCAAAACAAATATAGGAAAGAAAGAGGCTAAGTTTGAAAAGAGCCCAGTTCCCTTGAAAATACTATTTGTGAGTGCGCACTTAGACTTTTCTGCCAGGAACTGATACTGCCAACTGCCCAGATCTCCAACACAGTAGCAATTCACTGAGTAGAATAATTATTTCCTGATACACTGACCTTCTGCATGGCTTTTAGGGGCTGCTAAGCATTACATGCCTTATAAATTGCAAATGCTCTTTCTTAATGTTAAATGAGCACATTCACTGCAGTGTAGAAAGTTGCTGATTAAAGTAGTGAATTGATTCACACCTTAGAAGCTTTTGCAGAAGAACTGCTGAAAACATATATATTCTTAGAAAGATAAGTGAGATAGAGCATTCCAGCATTTTACAGAGAATCCATCTGTTTCTTTTAGGTGCTTCACAGGCATCAGGTGGAGCCAAGCTTAATAAAGAATCAGCTTCAGCGGGGCCTGTTGCAGAAACATTCAGAGTTATTCAGGGAGAACTCAATAAAGAAATAGTGAAATCCACGCAGGGCGTCTTTCAGTTTGAATTGTCAGGTAAGACCATCACTTGTAAAATTCTCAAATGCTCACTTTTCTAGCAAGAGTCAGTCTGTATTTTCACATGTAAATACTTGTCTTTTATAACTGGCCTAGGAACAGGGACATCTTTGGGTGTGCTCTATAAGATGCTGCCTTTCAGAGCCAACTTCAGCACACGTGGGATTTACCCTGCTGCTGTTGTCACAGGGAGATGCTTTCTGCATCAGCAGCATGTGCTGCTCTTTTGGGGACTGTGGTGTGTTTTCCTGGTGTTTCATTTCTGCTGTGTCACCCTGCTGGCCGTGCTGCACAGGGTCAGCATGGTAGTTCTGTTCCAAACCCCTGCTGCCTCCAGCTCCACCAGCAGCCACTGCCTTGTCCCCTGACACTGTGGCACTGTGGGGCATCTGCTGGGGCTGACCTTGTCTGCACAGAGAGCGCGGGGCAGCTTCTGGCACAGCACCTCCAGCACGTCTAGCACGAAGATGGGAGAGAAAAGCAGGCGGGGGTAGCAAAGGGCAGGGCACATCAGTCCTTGTGGTGCTGCCACAGGTTCTCCCTGTTCCACTCAGGTGATGAAGGAGGCACTTGGTACCTTGACCTGAAAACCAGCAGTGGGAGTGCTGGGTTTGGGAAGCCTCCTGCAGCAGCTGATGTTGTGATGAGCATGTCGAGTGGCGACTTTGTGAAGATGTTCACTGGTGAGTAACAAACGGGTTTGGCAGAACTGAGGCAGCTACTGGTGGCAGGAAACATCTTGCTGATGGATGAGCTGACAGGCTCACCTCTCTTTGTGGTCTTGGAATTGGATGAGCTGTAGCTGGAAGTGCATGGCCTTTAAATTCCCTTCCAACGTAAGTCACTCTGTGAGTCCATGATTTTATAATAAAAATATCTACTGCTTTGTTCAGTAGCTATTGAACTTCTCAGAGCGTAGCTTCAGAAAGTATCCAGTCAATCTGTTGAACCTCTTTTCTGATGCTTTTACAGTAGAACTTGGTAGCAAAGTAACTACTATATGATATCGCAATCTCCAGTTCCTTTCCTTTTCCTGATGATTCTGTGTCTTCTTTTTAGGTAAACTAAAGCCAACCATGGCCTTCATGTCAGGAAAATTAAGGATTAAAGGTAACATGGCACTAGCATTGAAGCTAGAGAAGATGCTGACACAGTTTAATGCTAAACTGTGAGGGAGAAGCTGTACCAGCAGAACATCCAGCCTTTCTTTTATAATAGCAATGCTACATTTTAAAACGATAATCTACTTTTTTCTCTTTATTTGTGTGTATAACAACTGTGGATAAAATGCTGATCTGTTAGAGAAGATCTAATTTAGTTTTATTAAGACTGAAAGGTGTTTGTGATTAAACAATTCCTTCTTGAGAATACTTCTATTATGTAACTGGTGTTTTCCTTTCTTACACTCCTTTGGAGCAATGCAACACACCTGAAGTGGGTTTTCTTTTACATATTTGCTTGCATGCGTGCATGTCCCATAAGAAGTCTGGGAGGAGCAAATATCACCTTGCAGATCTTCACACAAACACACCCCCAGCCCAGACTGCCACAAACAAGGTAATCCCTCCCACAGCACCTGCGTGCAGCACCAGAAGGTTTAAACTACAACATGTTTACAGGCACATCACCTTCCCTCTTTAGCATGGAAAGAATGGAAACTCATGAGAAAAAGCACAAATGCTCTCTAAGGGGACAAGAGCACAGATCCTCCTCCTGGTTCAAGAGCACGTGCAAAGCCAGAGGTAGCAACCTCACAGTGTTGCCAACAGAACTGCTCAAAATGTAGGGCATTTTACTCCTAAGTATGTAGAGAATATTTCAAGACTTAGAATTTATTTTCTAACTCGTGCAATGGTCAAATAGTTTATAGTCTTCAAAGCCTGTGCTCAAACAAAATTATTTGTGCTGTAAAGGTTCCATCCCTGTTGAATTCTGGTAATAATACAGAGAATGTTGAATTCACTTATGCACTCTGCAGTCCCAGCGCCATGAAAAACATGAAGGAACTTTCCTTTTGAGGTGACAGCTTGCCTGTGGCTGTGTGGTTGTTCCCACACTTGGCTACATTATGCAATACTGTATGTGTAATGCTGGTTGCAGCAGTGCAATCAGGAAGTATGCCTTAGGATTGCCAGGGCTGTTACATCTGGAAGGAGATGTAAGCAGATGTGGCTTGTTCTCATCTAGATAACATGAAGAGTATTGAGGGGATAGTGCAAGAAAAAGAATCTTTCAAAAGCAGTCAAACAAGTGCTTTGCTGCATGACCTGAAAGGGTGATGGTACCAGATTGTCTTGGTGTGAGCACATGGTAAGATTTTTGTGTTAATAACTAAAGACCGTTAGATACGCTGCTGTTCTCTGAGCTGAATAAACATCAGCTGGCGGTACCTCATGTATGAGCAGAGGATGGGTGAGAAGGTGGTGTGTTTAGAAACTGGGGGTGGCTGGGATCTAGAAGATGCAGAGTGAGCTGACAAAAGGTAAAGGTTGAAAACAAAATGGGAAAAGAGTTCTGCCAGTTCCTCAGCCGGTGACCCTCCTGAGAACTGAGAGTGGGGAAAAATTAATCAGATGAAATTCCAGCTCCCTCCCTTGAAGACTGACAAAGATTTTAGAGGCACATGTTCATGTTGGACTACACCTCTGTTGCAGAACGGCGGGAGAAAAGCAGACGACCACACCTGTCATTGACATATGATCAGCTATTCTCGTTTATTCCTTGGCTGCGTGTACCTTTATAATACGGATAATTAGCTCATACATATTGCAAAAGTGGAGCTCATCATTGGTTCCCAATTACATACCATCCCCGAGTATCTTTGCAGCTTGTTGTTATCATCCTGAAAGTTACTCCCTTGCCGAGTTCACAAAACCATGGTTAGTTTCTCACCATCCCAGGGCATCCTGTTGATCTCACTGTCCTTGCAGGTGGCATGGCTGCTTGATTAACTGCACCGTGTTTACAACCCTTCTCAGCTAGCTGTAAAAAACACTCTCTACATTTCCCCCGTTTTCTTTTAGGATAAAAAAGGGTTTGATTTAACGACCGATTAATCATATTTAACAAGCAGTTCAGTTCATTTGTTCAGTCAGTTCTCATGTAGTTTTATCCTGCTTCATAGCTGCTGTTCTGTGAACTTCTCATCTGGATCCATGACTGACGCTCTGTAGAATTCTTCTTACAATACTGCCTATAGAATAGCAACACTACTTAAATTAATAACATAACTATTATAACTCAATCAAGGCCTCGATTGACAATACTCTAAAAATGAAAAAGGGACAAGTCAAATACAACATAACAACATTACTATTAAATCCACTAAAAAGAACAAACATGTTTGTACTGCAACCTAAGTTTCTGCAACCTGAACATAAATCCGTGAGGGTCCCATTGTGTTAATCTGTAACTGATCAGGAAAAGTCTTCAATTTTCATATACTCTAATATATTGATTTTAATGACCACTAAAATTTGTGCAATAAATGCTTTTAGGATGCTCATAACCATGCTCTACCAACTGAGTTATCCGGGCTAATAATTGATTAATGATCGCACAATTTAATGGAATAGCATGTCAAATAGAACCAATTTTAGAGGACAAATGTACTAGAGTATCACTAGGGGCATTAATACTTATTGACCCTTGAGAAACAGCAAGCCATGTTGGTGGTGGATGTGACAGGTAGTGCCAGCAGGGCGTCCCCTGCTTCAAGGTGCACCTTTCCTCTCTCACCCATCACAGATTCTCTCCTGCATTCAGGGTCTGAAGGATTTCTTCCAGTTGTACACCATATCCGCATGGCCAGTGCGTGATATAGAGCCCAAGTGGAACACCTGCTTGGAAAACAGAATAAACTATCAAATTTAGTTCTATTAGCGTGCACTTTTGTCTAAAATGATGCATGGTTATATTTTCAGATCCCAATTAATTGGATGTAAAAGAGGTATCCGTTCTATGATACAGGGTCATCTCTTTGCCTGGGATTCCTTTCCAGGTTTTGTCTTTGCAAATTAAGAAAAGCTAACTAATAGGCTAATAACATCATAACCAAACAGTACTAAAACATTAAAAGAGCTATTCCTGTAGATTCTAGCACTGATTAGATCAAATCCTGTTTAATACACATCTGATCTATTACTAAAATAGAAGAAGCACACAACATCCTAGCTAATGCTTTAAACTCTAAATCTTGAGACTGCATTGGTAAAACAGAAAATCACAGAATCACAGAATTATCAAGGTTGGAAAAGACCTAGAAGATCATCTAGTCCAACCATTACCAATACTTCCTGGCTAAATCATATTCCTCAGTGCCACATCCAAGCGTTTCTTGAACACTCCCATGGTCGGTGACTCCACTACCTCCCTGGACAGTGCATTCCAATGCCTGACTACTCTTTCCGAAAAGTAATACTTCCTAATGTCCGGCCTGAATCTCCCCTGATGCAGCTTAAAACCATTCCCTCTAGTTCTATCACTATCACACACTATGTCAAACTATTACTAATATTATCTATAACACAGCAAGTTACAAAGCAATGCCACTAAGTAAGAAACACACAATTACAATTACTATAAAGGCTGGATGTTATTTTCTGCCTTCAGATGAGACCGAAGATATCATGCTGGAACCCACATAGGGCCAGTCCCTGTGGAAATACGAGCATATTCACGACCCCAAGTTGTCAGTGGTAGGGAACAGTCCCAAAGTCCTGTGGCCATATTCCAAACATTAACCATAGGCTGTTCCTTTTGCACTGGGGAAGCCTCAAAATGACAATCCACATAAGCTGTATCTGTATGAACACGATTCAAAAACTTCAGCACAAGCAAAACAAGCAAAATCTTACATAATATTTTCAAAAAATTCAGCACAAGCAAAACAAGCAAAACCTTGCATAATATTTCTTGTAGTGTGTCTCCCATATTCCCCCTTTTTTGTTTAATAATAAGAATGGATTTCAATGTTTGATAAATGTGATCAGTGATAGCTTGTCCAGTGGGAGAATGAGCAATGGCTGTAGTATGTTTAACACACCCTTGGAGGAAAGTTTGAGTGGCCTTAGAGGTATATGCAGGCCCATTATCTGTTTTTGTAGCATGTGGGATTCCCATAGCAGCATAAGCAGATAACCAGTGTTTACGGGTGTCATGACTGTGTTCACCTGTATGTGCTGTGGCAAATACATAAGAAGAATGAGTATCTATTGTTACATGTGCATATTTTAGACAGCCAAATTCAGGAACGTGAGTGACATTTGTCTGACACAGTTGAAGAGGTGCTGTGCCACATGGATTTGTCCCAGTTTGAGGCAAAGAGGTATCAGTCAAATTATGTAGCCGGTATTCAATCATAAACACAGCGTATTGCATAGCAGAGAGGATCATTCTTAACACAGTTTTCCAATTGTGAGGGGTCATAGCGCAACTGTCACTGTTTGCAACCAAAAGATTGTATGTAAAGGCTGACTGAACTCCGTATGTTCTCACTGACTCCCTTAGCTCCTTCACTGCCTCACAAGGCAGAGATTCCAAATGGGGGACCTGATTAGGAAAGGTTTGCAACGTGTCAGCATCACCCCTTAATATTGTTTCTTTTCTGCATTGCTCTAAGACATCACAGTACGCTGTAGGGAAATTTGTCATTCCTGCTCCAAACAAAGTATCAAGAGAAAATGCGTCCGATTCGCTTTCTGGATCTACAGGACCGGGGTCACAACGATCCTCTGGTTTCGGTCCATCCGCGTCTTTAACCACGTTATACACGGGCTGCACAGACGCAGCCGCGCACGACGAGGGGGGAGCGGCACGGCGAGGCGCAGAGAACGACGTGGGCGAAGCAGAGGGCGGGGGGGCCGTAGAGGCCGACAACGCGGCGAGAGACTTGTGCGGGGGGGCAGGCGGCCGCTGGCTGGGAACGGCAGCTTGTATCGGAGCGCGGCCGCTGTTCTTTCTTGCGCTGGGCTGGAGGTTTCTTGACCGGCGACGGCAGGTGACGGTGTTGTGGTTGTCCGAGCGGCAGTTCTGGCACCACACACCGACAGCTTGGCAATTCCGTCGCAAATGTCCTTTAACGCCGCACCGGAAACATTTAAAAGAGGTGCTTGGGCCTGCACTGGTTACCGCAGACGCTTGTAAGGGTGCAAGAGCTGCTAACACTTGATTCTGGGAAGCCTCAGCCTGTGCCTTTAATCCTGCCCCTAGCTCTTTAATAGCCTCAACTATGAAAGCCTGAGCCCCTGTGGGCACACTCGATAATCTGTCTAACGCCTCCTCTATTGTCCAGTTACTCCTCAAAGTACTTAGAATGCCACGAGCTGTAGCATTACAATTCTGAAGTGCACAATGTTTTAGCATTATTTCTCTCATGTACTCTGGTACTCCAGCCTTCTCTATGGCTCCAGCTACCTTATCTAGAAACGCTCCAAAATCCTCATTTCTTCCCTGCTGGATTCTCATATAAGACGGCAGCCCACCTGGCACCTTGATCTTATCCATAGCCTGCCTGGCCAGATACATTGACTCCCTACATTTAGCTGGTCCTAATAAAGCCTGGGCCTCCGTCCGGATGAAAGGACCCACCCCTAAAAGTTCATCAACAGTGACATTATACAAGGGATCTCCGGGCTGCCTAACTATCGCAACGCTCTGTTGGCACATCTCTTCCCAATAAGCATTAAATAGCAATTGTTCGTGCTGCGAAAAAATCAACCTAGCTATAGCCCGACAATCAGATGGCAACAAAACCTGAGTACTCCAGATATAATCCAGTATCTGTCTCGCTGGCTCACTTTTTACTCCAAACTGACTGACCGTAGACCGCAATTGTGACAACAACTTCCAATCTAAAGCACTGATAGCAGCCTGTGTCCCACCTGCAGCATTAGGCGAATACCGCCCCGGCAGCACCACCTGTCTCACCGCTTCCAACGCCTCACTGTCTCCCGCCTCTAAACAAGCCCGCGCCAGCGCTGCCCAAGCCCCCCCCCGCTCCCGCGCGACGGCCTCCGCCAGGTCACTCTGTGCCCCAGGGAGCGGCTCATTGCAAAGGGGGGTCGAGGGGGCCGGCTGTAGCGCCATGGTCGATGCAGGCGGCTCGTCTGATACAGACGTGCCGGGAGACAGAGACGGGGCACTCGGCTCCGCAGCCACCGGCAACGCAGGCTCGGCGGCCGGCGGCAACTTTACGGTGGACAAAGCAGGGGGCACCGGGCAATCTGACCATTCATTATAATTCTTATTCCTCCCCTGCACAGCACTAGCTTGTTCTGCCGCTTCCTTTTCTGCCTGATGTAGCAACAAATCATTATAAACCATACGCCACCATTTCCCGCATTTTTTAGCTGTTTTATCCCCATCTAATATTCCCTGAAAAATTGCATCTCCAAATTTACGCCACTCAGCAAGATCATACACTAAATGCGGATTCTGAAATAACCCTTTAGCATACCCATACGCTAATAACTCAGGGAGTTCCTTTTGCAAGTCTGTCCCCTTAACCTGACACTTTCTTTTCAAAAAGCAAGAAAATACCTGACACCTTTTCTTAAAAAAGCAAGAAAATAATTCATAAACCGCTTGCTTTCCCATACCTATTTGTCAGCACGCTGTTGCAGCCTTAAAGGACGTCGTCGGCCCGTATCGGCTAGGCCTTTCTGTAAGGTCACGTAGAGCACCTGCACCTTCTTTTCATGGCGCATGCTATCCCCACTGCTTAAGGATCCGAACACCTTCGCCGCTGCGATCCTTCCTGGTAGGCCATGTCGGGGTCACCAATTGTTGCAGAACGGCGGGAGAAAAGCAGACGACCACACCTGTCATTGACATATGATCAGCTATTCTCGTTTATTCCTTGGCTGCGTGTACCTTTATAATACGGATAATTAGCTCATACATATTGCAAAAGTGGAGCTCATCATTGGTTCCCAATTACATACCATCCCCGAGTATCTTTGCAGCTTGTTGTTATCATCCTGAAAGTTACTCCCGTGCCGAGTTCACAAAACCATGGTTAGTTTCTCACCATCCCAGGGCATCCTGTTGATCTCACTGTCCTTGCAGGTGGCATGGCTGCTTGATTAACTGCACCGTGTTTACAACCCTTCTCAGCTAGCTGTAAAAAACACTCTCTACACACCTCTTTTCCCCTGTGAATAAAAAACCTTGCTGCCTCAAAAAACAGGGCACCTTACCCTTCTTTGATCCAGTCTTGCTCAGATCTGGAGGAGCTGGAGAGAGCTGCAGCATAAGTATTCACATATAGTAGTACTGTTAAGCACAACCTGTAGGTGACAGCAGGGCAGCAGCACCTCCAGTGCTGTGGGCTGCTCATGGGTGTGTTGCTCAATTCTATGCAGCTGGGAGCTGCTTGCAAAATGCTGAATGTGCTGTGACCAGCACAGTGCAGAGCTTTTACTCTATCTCACTTTCTGCCTTCCCTCGGAATAATGCACCTACTCTATCACAATTGCATTTGTGTAAAAATGAATATTTGAAACCCTGTTCTTTTGGTTACTCAGCTGATCTCCATTCCCTTGTTAGCAGTCCTGTGTTTTTTTATGGCTTGCACCATCATTAGTCATCTGCCTGTGCTATAAGATTCTCCTTTATCTCTCGTTTGCCTACGCCATATTCAAGCATTTCCAGGAAAAGCTCAGGGTATTGAAATATCCTTGAGTGGTCTAAGTATTCTTTCAGAATATAGGAGGAAGGAATGTGCTTTAAGCACCCGCATCTAAGTAGCTTCTGCTACACTCATAAATTAGATCTAATCCAACACCTGTGAATAACAGCTCCCCTCTGCTTTGTAGTTTAGCTGTTCTTTTGGAAACCTTAATTGTGAGTATTGTGTGAGAAACAATTGATGCAATTACATTTGCTGGAAAGAATAACGACTGTCACTTCCTTTGGAACAAGAGGAAGTACACCATTTTGTGCTTTTTCTGTCTAATACAACAGCACATGTGAGATAAGTAGTGACTAGATCTAAGGGAAGACATGTAATATGTTCTCTCCACAAGTAATTCAGCTTCAGCAGATCCACTGCAGTTACATTTTCTAAGGTACCTCAAACGAGATCAAGGCTTGGCTTTTCAAAAGATGCGTTTGCATGTGGGAGGGAACCTCTGAATGTTGTGCAATGAGCTGCAGCCTCTCTTCAGCCCCTAAATTAATGAAGATCCGTGTAAGTATGTCCAGCACACAATCAAAGTGCTGCCTAAACAGTCCCATTTAATGCAATTATCAGCTACTTTGCACTGTCCGTGCTTTCCCTTTGTTGGCACCTACAACACAATGCTGTCACAAGGGGAGCACGCAGGCACACAGCCCTTGGCAGCCCTTCTACATGATGCTGGGCAGAGGTGAAAATACAAAGAGGCTCAGTGAGGCAGGCACAGAGTGCCAGTGTCAGGTGCTCAGGTGGGGCTATGGGCATTCTGGGGACCTTCCCTGCCCAGAAAGTGTCTTTTTTGGCTCAGTGAGAGTGTTTTGAAGGCCCTCCAGGAAAGCATGATTTGGGAGTGGAAGATTGGTATGTCATGCTGGTCACACATCCATCCTAGTGCAGAACAGAGAGCATTCATTCACACTCCTACTACTGCTCCTTTAAGCTCTCCTACAGTCTGCAGTTCTGATTTACCAGCAGTCAGCAAAGAAATCATAGCTTCTTCCTACTCATTTGTCTCTAGCAGTCAAATAAAACCATTTGTGTCAAACCTTTCTCTCTGTAGCACCTGTTTTGGCCTGGAGGCGTCTCCCTCAGACTCACAGATAAGCATGCTGGCCCTGAAGGATTCCAAACCATGGCTCTCACCACAGCTCCCCTCTCCCCAAGTTGAAACATACCTTTTTACAGTTATAAACTGCATGTAAAGATCATCATACTCGAATAGAATGCACATGTTTTGACTTAGCCAAATGGAACTGTGTGGTAATAGTTACTTGCAAAGAGTTTGCTCTGCTCTCCGAGCCATTTTGAAAGCTGTGTGCCTTGAAGGCCAACTGCTCTGATTTTAATGCCTCTTTTATCCATATTTCTGTGCCTAATTCAGTCATACTGCAAAAGTGAAGGTAGTTATATGGATTTACAGCACCTTTGGGTCTCAGCAGCAGCCTGGAGACACGAAGCACATGTGCTTGGAGACTCATACTGCCCAAGTGCTCTTTTCTTCACCAAAGGTCCTCTTCCTCAGTTAGAAGGTGCCATGGTGGAGCTGCAGGATCCTTCTTCGGGGAGATTTGATCACCAGAGTGAGGAGATGATTATACAGAATTTGTCCACATGGGTGTGTGTGCATGATGACACTAAGCTGAGTGGTGCAGTTGAAGGAATGCCATTCAGAGGGACCTTGACAGGCTTGAAAGGTGGGCCTGAGTGAACCTAATGAGGTTCAACACGGCAAAGTGCAAGGTTTTGCACTTAGGTTGGAAGAACCCCAGGCACCTGTACAGGCTGGGAGGAGTGGTCCTTGAGAGCAGCTCGGCAGAGAAGGACCTGGGGGTCCTGATGGATGAGAAACTTAACATGAGCCAGCAGTGCGCTCTGGCAGCCCGGAAAGCAAATGGGATCCTGGGCTCCATCAGGAGAGGGGTGGTCAGCAGGGATAGGGAGGTGATCGTCCCTCTCTACTCTGCTCTTGTGAGGCCCCATCTGTTGTACCGTGTCCAGGTGTGGAGCCCTCAGTACAAAAAAGACATGGAGCTGTTGGAAGGGGCCCAGAGGAGGGTCACGAAGATGATCAGGGGGCTGGAGCACCTCCCCTATGAGGACAGGCTGAAGGAGTTGGGTTTGTTCAGCCTGGAGAAGAGAAGGTTGCGGGGTGACCTCATTGCAGCCTTTCAGTACCTGAAGGGAACTTACTGCCAGGAGGGGAGTAAACTCTTGGAAAGGGCTGATAATAGCAGGACTAAGGGAAACTGATTTAAGTTGAAAGAGGGAAGATTTAGGTTGGATGTTAGGGGGAAAGTTGTTTACTAGCAGAGTGGTTAGGCCCTGGAACGGGCTGCCCAGGGAGGTTGTGGATGCCCCGTCCTTGGGGGTGTTCAGGGCCAGGTTGGACAGGGCCCTGGGCAACCTGATCTAGTAAAGGTGTATGTTTGGTGGCCCTGCCAGGCAGGGGGGTTTGTTCTTCATGATCCATGAGGTCCCTTCCAACCTGGGTCATTCTGTGATTCTGCGATTCTGTGATTCTGTGATCTAATCCCCATCAGCCACACAGCAGCTCCAGCCCCATAGATCTGACCCATATCAGCACCACAGCAGCTCCAGCCCCATAGATCCGACCCACATCTACCCCAGAGCAGCTCCTGTCCCACAGATCTGCCCCACAGCAGCTCCAGCCCCATAGATCTGACCCATATCAGCACCACAGCTGTTCCTGCCCCATAGATCTGACCCACATCTGACACACAGCAGCTCCTGCCAAATTTATCTGACCCACATCAGCACGACAGCAGCACCTCTCCCATAGATCTGACCAACGACTGCCCCACAGCAGCAACTGCCCCATAGATCTGACCCACATCTGCCCCACAGCAGCTCCTGTCTCATAGATCTTAACCACATCAGCCCCACAGCAGCTCCTGCCCAATAGATCTGACCCTCATCAGCCACACAACAGCTCCTGCCCCATAGATCTGACCCACATCAGCCCCACAGCATCTCCTGCCCTATAGATCCGACCCACATCTGCCCCTTAGGAGCTCCAACCCCATAGATCTGACCGACAGCTGCTCCTGCCACATAGATCTGACCCACATCTGCCCCAGAACAGCTCCCGCCCCATAGATCTGACCCACATCGGACCCACAACAGCTCCTGCCCCATAGATCAGACCCACATCAGCCCCACAGCAACTCCTGCCCCATAGATCTGACACAAATGTGCCCCACATCATCTCCTGCCCCATAGATCAGACCCACGTCAGCCCCACAGCAGCTCCTGCCCCATAGATCTGACACACATCACCCCCACAGCAGCTCCTGCTCCATAGATCTGACCCTCATCAGCCCCACAGCAGCTCCTGTCCCACAGATCTGACCAACATCAGCTCCACAGCAGCTCCTTCCCTATAGATCTGACCCACATAAGACCCACAGCAGCACCTGTTTTGTAGATCTGACACACATCATCCCCACAACTGCTCCTGCCCCAAAGATCTGATATACATGTGCCCCACAGGAGCTCCTGCCCCATAGATCTGACCCACATCAGCCCCACAGCAGCTCCTGCCCAGTAGATCTGACCCACAGCAGCTCCTGCCCCATAGATCTGACCAACATGTGCCCCAGAGCAGATACTGCCCGATAGATCTGACCAACATGTGCCCCAGAGCAGATACTGCCCGATAGATCTGACCCACAACTACCCCACAGCAGCTCCTGCCCCATAGATCTGACCCACATCTGCACTACAGTAGCTCCTGCCGCATACATCTGACTCACATATGCCCCACAGCTACTCCTGCCCCATAGATCTGACCAACATCTACCCCACAGCAGCTCCTGCCCCATAGATCTCACTCACATGTGCCCCAGAGCAGATCCTGCCCCATAGATCTGACCCACAACTACCCCACAGCAGCTCCTGCCCCATAGGTATGACCCACAACTACCCCACAGCAGCTCCTGCCCCATAGATCTGACCCACATCAGCCACACAGGAGCTCCTGCCCCATAGATCTGACCAACATCTACCCCACAGCAGCTCCTGCCCCATAGATCTCACTTACATGTGCCCCAGAGCAGATCCTGCCCCATAGATCAGACCCACAACTACCCCACAGCAGCTCCTGCCCCATAGATCTGACCCAAATCAGCCCCACACCAGCTCCTGCCCCATAGATCTGACCCACACCAGCCCCACAGCAACTCCTGCCCCATAGATATGACACACACCTGCACCTCAGCAGCTCCTTCCCTATAGATCTGACCCACATAAGCCCCACAGCAGCACCTGTTCCGTAGATCTGACCCACATCAGCCCCACAGCCGCTCCTGCCCCATAGATATGACCCACCTCAGCCCCTGCCTCAGAGATCTGACCCACATGTGCCCCTTAGCAGCACCTGCCCCATAGATCTGACCCACAGCAGCTCCTAACTCATAGATCTGACCCACATATGACCCACAGCAGCTCCTGACCCATAGATCTGACCCACAGCAGCTCCTGACCCATAGATCTGACCAACATCAGCTCCACAGCAGCACCTACCCCATAGATCTGACCCACATTAGCCCCACAACAGCTCCTGCCCCAAAGATCTGATACCCATGTGCCCCACAGCCGCTCCTGCCCAATAGATCTGACCCACATCTGCCCCACAGCAGCTCTTGTCTCATAGATCTTAACCACATCAGCACCACAGCAGCTCCTGCCCCATAGATCTGACCCTCATCAGACCCACAGTAGCTCTTTTCCATAGATCTGACCCACATCTGCCCCACATGAGCTCCTGCCCTATAGATCTGACCCACTGAAGCCCCACAGCAGCTCCTGCTCAAAATCTCTCACCCACATCTGTCACATAGCAGTTCCTGACCCATAGTTCTGAAGTAAATCATCTCCACAGCAGCTCCTGCCCCATAGATCTGAACCACATCTGCCCCACAGCAGCTCCTGACCCATAGATCTGACCCACATCTGCCCCACAGCAGCTCCTGAACCATAGATCTGACACACATCAGCGCCACAGCAGCTCCTGCCCCATAGATCTGACCCACATCAGCCACACAGCAGCTCCTGCCCCATAGATCAGACCCACATCTACCCCACAGTAGCTCCTGCCCCATAGATCTGACCCACTTCAGCCCCACAGCAGCTCCTGCCCCATAGATCTGACCCACATCTGCCCCACAGCAGCTCCTTCCCCATAGATCTGAGCCTCATCAGCCCCACATCAGCTCCTGTCTCATAGATCTGTCCCAAAGCAGCTCCTGCCCCATAGATCAAATTCACATCTCCCCATAGCAGCTCTTGCCCCATACATCTGACTCAAATATACCCGACAGCAGCTTCTGCCCCATAGATCTGCCCCACAGCATCTCCAGCTCCATTGATATGAGCCATATCTACCCCACAGCAATTCCTGGCCCATAGATGTGACCCTCATCAGCCTCACAGCAGCTCCTGCCCCATAGATCTGACCCACATAAGCCCCTCTGCAGCTCCTGCCCCAGAGATCTCACCCAAATCATCTCCACAGCAGCTCCTGCCCCATAGATCTGACATACATGTGCCCCACAGCAGCTGCTGCTTCATAGATCTGACCCACATCTGCCCCACAGAAGCTCCTGCCCTATAGATCTGATCCACATAAGCCCCACGGCAGCTCCTGTTCAATATGTCTCACCCACATCTGCCCCATAGCAGCTCCTGCCTCATAGATCTGAGCCACATCATCCCCACAGCAGCTCCTGCCCCATAGATATGACCCACAGCAGCCCCACAGCAGCTTATGTCCCATAGATCTGACCCATATGTGCTCCACAGCAACTCCTGCCCCATAGATCTGACCCTCAGCAGCTCCTGCCCCATAGATCAGACCCACATCTGCCCCACAGCAACTCCTGCCTCATAGATCTGACCCACATGTGCCCCACAGCAGCTCCTGCCTTATAGATCTGACCCACATGTGCCCCACAGCAGCTCCTGCCCCTTAGATCTGTCCCACAGCAGCTTCTGACACATAGATCTGACCCTCATCATCCCCACAACAGCTCCTGCCCCATAGATCTGACTCACATCTGCCCCACAGCAGCTCCTGCCTCATAGATCTGACCTACACACTACATCCGGATCTCACTACAGCCTCCCTTCAGGAAGTTAGAGAGAGCAATGAGGTCTCCCCTGAGCCTCCTCTTCTCCAGGCTGAACAATCCCAGCTCCCTCAGCCTCAACTCATACGGCCTGTGCTCCAGACCCCTCACCAGCTTTGTTGCCCTCCTCTGAACGCGTTCCGGGGCCTCCATGTCTTCCTTGCACTGAGGGGCCCAAAACTGAACACAGCACTCGAGCTGCAGCCTCATCAGTGCTGAGAACAGGGGGACAATCACCTCTCTGCTCCTGCTGGCAACACTGTTTCTGATGCAGGCCAGGATGCCCTTGGCCTTCTTAATATACAGCAAAGGAATCTCCTGAAAAGGAAACCAGAATATCTGGCAACATGAAACAAAGTTCTGATTCATAAAAGACTGGCAGCAAGGCCTGAATCTCTTGTGTAATCTGCTCTTGATTTATCCCATTAGCACTAGGTGGAATGCAGAAGCTTCCTGAGACGTGATAATCAAAACCTAGTCCAATGCCTTTAAAAAAGCCTTTAAGAGATTACTCCTCCTTGGCTGTTTAAAATAAACTTAGGTAATACAAAATGTTGGAAAATTTTTGGACAGCTCCCCAGGGCCGGGCTTTGGAAGGCCGTATTGACGAGAGTCAATCAAGCTCCGGCTGCAGGCGTATATGTGTGTGCCAGTTCTTCAACACAGTAGAAATCACAACTTGCTGCGTGATCAAAATTCTGCATGTGCTACTCCTGAACCCCAATTACTTCCAACGGTGTTAAATTACCCCTTGATCTCAAAGCTGAACAAAACAACAAAATGCCACACCAATACTGCATACATAAAAACAAACAACTCCTTGGGCCTCAAGGGGAGGCTGATGCACAGGCCACGGCTGCCAGCGTGCAGCTGGGCTTCCCAGGGCAAACAGCAGCACACGGTGCATCAGAAGCTGAAGGAGCCCTCAGGGAAGAGAGGCCAACTCAAGGGGCTGAGCACGGGACACCCTTCTTCCTGCCGGGCTGCTTCCCCTCCTCTGGTTTCTTTCTGTCAGTCCTCAGAGAGCAAGGAGATGCTCACAGCCTGTCACCAGCACTTACGGGTTGGCTGAAAGGCCACAGGTTGGGAAGACCAACAAGGAAACGGGGGAAAACCTGCACCATGTCAAGGGAGAGACGTGAAGCCGACCGCTTCATCGCCCTGTGATTGCCAGCCCGAGCGAGGGACGTTCTGACCAGCTACTGAAAGAGGCAGCACCAGGTTTAGAAAGTTCGCTTCAATTTTATTGCGTACAAGATTTGGCTTGTATTTATTACCCCGCCCACACCCCAAAATGAAGCCCCAGTGCCCAGGATTGCCGCTTAGCAATCAGTCACTCAGCCTCCAGTCAGACCCAAGGAGAAGCCAAACCCCAGGGCTACGTCACCTCCTCCCTCTCCAGTCCCAGCCAGCCCTATTTCAACCTAACCCTACACTAGGCCTGGACCTCAAGAGACACACCCTGAAGGAACGCAGCGTCTCCAGCTCTTGCCGTGCACCAAGTCCTGCACAGGTGAAGCCCTCTTTGCTTCTAACGCAGCACAAGTCCTTCCTGTCCAGTTCACTTCCATCATCTCCACCGTCCATGACAGGGAAAGCACGGCTGTGCCGGTAAACTGGACCGTTGAGTCAGCAGCTTTTGGTGCCACCTCCGAGAAAGCGCTGCAGGTGGTTCTGCTGTCCTTTGTAGCTTCTTGCTCAGGCCATCATCGTTGCTTTCTGCTTTCCTTCTCGGCTTTCTTCCTCAGCTGAGCAGCGCTTGCCTTGCCTCAGCTTTCTTCACTCTCTCCCAAGTCTCAGTCCCCAAACTCTCCGAGTCCTACAAGAATCAATTCGGAAACGCTCAGGGAACCTTCTCAGCTAACAACTGGTTGGCGGCTCGCTTTGGGAGCTCAAGTCACCCTGCTGGGCACGTTGGGCTGCCAGAACTGGGAACCGCCTTCCTGACAGTCGGGCACACATGAAACTCCACCCCTGTCTCGTTCCCCAAATCCCACACAAACCAGAGCCTAAAGCCCTTTCCTGCAAGGCGGTCCCTGCACGGGCGGGAGGACCCTGTGCCTGGCAGCTCATAGGGAGCAGCAGTAGCCACAGGATAAGACTGAGCTGGCACCTCCAGGCTGCTGGCAACAGTTACAGATGGTTCCCTCCCACCCAGTTGCCCGTGCCTTTCTCCTATCCCATGAGAGCACCACTTACTGCCTTTGGGAACTTGGAAACTGGCAGCATGATGGCCAGCACAGAGAAGCTGCAAAACGGCTCCGTAGAAGAGTCTGTGGCGCAGCATGTTCTTCATTAGCATGGGCTCAGGGATCTCAGGTGGCCAGAAATGCAGTTCAGCAGCCATAGCACAGACAGCCTGCTGCTCTACTGCTCTCACGGAGGCTGCCTGCTGTGAGGGGGGAAAAAGAGGCATCTTTTTGTGTGCCCCCGTGGCGCAGGTGGTAGGAATGCTGCATTGCAACACCGGGGCCCGGGTGTTCGAATCCCCCTGTGGTGCAAGTGGTAGAAGTGCCACCCTGTAGCACAGAGGCTGGAATCCCGGGGGTTCGACTCGATGATCTCTAAGGTCCCTTCCAACCCGCACGAGACTATTACTATTACTATTACTATTATTACTCTCAGGCACTGTGATGGAGTTACTTCCTGCTAGAAACATTTCCAGGCTGACTTAGAGAAGTGCTCTGAAGCTTGGTCACCTTGGGCTACCGACCCAAGAACAAAGAGGGACAACAAACTTGCATTTCAATTGCCCTTTAGCGCCTGCCTCGGAGAAGAGCCCTCAGCCTTCAGTATTGCTGCACTTACAGGTGAGGGGAAGAGAAGCAAGAGGACGGGTGGGTGTCAAAGAAGGGAAAATTTACCAGGCAAGAATAAACCTATCCCTGAGCTCCATCACACACATGTGAATACTGCCTTACTAATATGAACAATAACATCATTCACACAGCTAAATTTACTCACATTCACGTACCTGGTTGTGGACATGTTCGAGGCCTCGCTGCTGCTGTGCTGTTCAACGCCGGCCACAGCAATAAAGCGTGCAGAAAGCCCATCTGTTGCAGACAGAGGAGTGAGCCGTGCTTAACCAACACTGCTTCAGCGCACGCTTACAGTAAGGCACACCTACCTTGCGCTGGCCATGCAGGAAGCTCGTGACGCAGCTCCAGACTGCTCTCCTGAGGCCCAGCTTCATTTCACGGCCTCTCACGCTCTGCTGCTGGACATTCTGCAACGGAAAAGCCACCGGATGCAAATCCCATCCCTCGCAGATGGCATCAGACCTCTGCTCTCATGGCAGTCGCACTCACGGCTCCGGGGGAGAAAGCAGACGTGTGCTTACCGAGCGAGCGCTGTTTGCTGCCAGCTGCTGGTAGGAACCCACGCCCAACCCTACAGTACCAACAGTAACCTATGCCTAACTCTACTATGGGAACAACAATCTACTCCTAACACTAAAGAATGAAGAGGAACAAACTCCTAACAGGAAAACACCAACTACTAACACTAAACCTACTCCTAACCTACTCCTAACACTAAAAAATGAACAATAAGCAATGCCTAACTCGAAAACACAAACAATAACCTATGCCTAACTCAAAAACACTAACAACAACCTACACCTAACTCTAAAACTAAACTAAACCCAAAAACCAACTATAGAAACAGGGACTGGAACAAACAGGGTAAAGATGGGACTGGGGGCCCACAGAATGTGGCTGCAGAATAGGCCCAAAGGAGGAACAGATGTTACAAAAATGCCACCCAGCTAATGCAGGGGGCGGGGGCCGTGCAGCGGGTAAGGAGCTCAGCGCCTGGACCAGCCACGGTGGAGCTGTGACCATGCCAGCGCGGGGCCTGGCACGGTGGTGTGGTGCCAGGCCAGCTATGCCGCGGGCGGATCCACCTCCATGGGCTCCTCTGCAGGTGGATCCACCTCCATGGGCTCCTCTGCAGGTGGATCCACCTCCATTCGCTCATCTGGAGGTGGATCCACCTCCATAGGCTCCACATGGGTGGTGGTCACGGGGCTGGTCCAGGCATGATGGAATATGGCTCTCTTACCCATCCTCTGCCTGGTGGTCATGGCGGGCCCCCTCCTCCTTCTCACTCCTAGGGCCCCCAGCTCCATCCTCCCGCCTGAAACAGGGAAAACTTCTACCCTAGCCCTCTTAGCTGCCGACATGGCTGCTAACTGCCACAGCTGTCAGAGGCGAGTGCGTTGCGCGCGGCAGCGGTGACCAAGGTGACGTGGAAAGGGTTCTAAAATGGCGGCCGCACTGCTGGCACTGGTGTTCCACATAGGATGAGGAGGGGGCTGGTAATAGCAGGACAAGGGGAAACTGATTTAAGTTGAAAGAGGGAAGATTTAGGTTGGATGTTAGGGGGAAAGTTGTTTACTAGGAGAGTGGTTAGGCCCTGGAACGGGCTGCCCAGGGAGGTTGTGGATGCCCCGTCCTTGGGGGTGTTCAGGGCCAGGTTGGACAGGGCCCTGGGCAACCTGATCTAGTAAAGGTGTATGTTTGGTGGCCCTGCCAGGCAGGGGGGTTTGTTCTTCATGATCCATGAGGTCCCTTCCAACCTGGGTCATTCTGTGACTCTGTGATACTGGTGTGTGGCTGCTTGTCCCAGCGCGCTGACCTTTTGTCTTCAGGTTCACCAACAAGACTGTAACTGATTTATGGAGGAGGCAAGTGATGGGTGCTACCGTGTGACAATCAACATCACTTTGTGGACATTTGAAAGCACCTTCCTCCAGAGCTGTTCACCTCCAGAAGAGCTCCAGCTTTCCCGGGAGCACAGCTCCATTACTCTCACCTGTGCTCCCGCAGCTGACCCCACACTTGCCTCAGCTGATTAATCAGAGGTTCAGGCTGTGATTACCAATCTCCCATACAGCCCCTATGGGTCCCAGTGTTTCCCTATGGGTCTCTAGCTGTCCCTATAGGTCTCTATGGGGTTACTATGCCTCTAAATGGGTCCCTATGTGTCTCTGTGTCTCTCTATGGGGTCCCTATGTGTCCCAATGTCCCCCTATGGATCTCTATGTATCCATATGGGTCCCAGTGACTCCCTTTGGGTCACTAATGAGTCACTATGTGTCCCAACGTCTCCCCTATGGGTTGCTATGTGCCTCTGTGGGGTCTCTTATGGGTATCTCTGGACCCAAATGTATTCCTATGGGTACCTATGGGTTTCAATGTGGTCCCTAGGTGCCTCTATGGGGTCTTTCATGGGTCTCAGCGGGGTCCCTATGTGTCACTATGGGTCTCACTGTCCCCCACTGTAATCCATGGGATCCCTATGTGTCCCAATGTCCCCCTATGGGTCACTATGTGTCCCTATGTGTCCCAATATCCCCCCTATGGGTAACTATGTGCCTCTATGGGGTCTCTTATTTGTATCTATGGGCTTAAATGTCCTCCTATGGGTATCTATGGGTTTCAGTGTGGTCCCTATGTGCCTCTATGGGGTCTCTTATGGGTCTCAGCAGAGTCTCTATGTGTCTCTACGGGTATCACTGTCCCCCACTGTAATCCATGGAGTCCCTATGTGTCCCAATGTCACCCTATGGGTCCCAGTGTCTCCCTATGGGTCACTATGTGTCCCAGTGTCCCCCCTATGGGTTGCTATGTGCCTCTATGGGGTGCCTATGGAGCTCTATGGGGTTCTATGGAGCGTTCTGAGGTTTCTATGGGGTGTCTATGGAACGCTATGGTGTGTCTATGTGGCAAAATGAGTTTCTATGGGTGGCTATGGGAGCTCTATGGGGCACAATGGGTTGCCTACGGGGCTCTATGGGATGTCTATGGGGCTCTATGGCGCGGCTATATGTCCTTATGTGGTGTCTATGTGGCACTATGTTGTGCTATGGGGTGCTGTGAGGCACTATGGGGTGCTATGGGGCTCTATGGAGCAGTATAGGGTGTCTATGGGTCCCTATGGGGTGCAATGGGGCGCTGTGGGGCACAAGGGAGTGTCTATGAGGCTCCAAGGGCTGCTATGGGGCACTGTGGAGTAGCTATGGGATGATTTGGGGTCTCTTTGTGCCCCTATGGGGCGCTATGGGTCACTATGTGGTGTCTATGGGGCGGCTATGCAGTGCTGTAGGGTGGCTATGGGGTGCTTTGGGGTATCCTTGGGTTCCTATGGGGCGCTATGGGTGACTATGGGGTGCTATGGTTTGCTATGGGGCACTATGCGGAAGAATGGGGTCTCTATGGGGCGCTATGAGGTCCCTATGGGGCTCTATGGGGAGTCGATGGGGTGTCTTTGGGGATCTATGGGTTGTCTGTGGGGCTCTATGGGGTCTGCATGGGGTCTGTATGGGGTTCAGTGGGTCTCTATGGGGCTCTATGGGGTGTCTACAGGCACTATGGGGCGATATGGGGTGTCTATGTGGTTCAATTGGGCTCTATGGTGTGGCTGTAGGGCCTTATGTGGTGTCTATGGGGCACTGTGGGCTGCTATGGGGTACTGTGGGGAACTATGGGGTGTCTATGGGGCTCTATGGAGCAGTATGCTGTGTCTATGGGTCCCTATGGGGTGCAATGGGGTGCTGTGGGGCACAATGGAGTTTCTATGAGGCTCCATGGGCTGCTATGGGGCACTATGGAGTAGCTGTGGGGTGCTATGGGGTCTCTTTGGGCCCCTATGGGTCACTATGGGGCGTCTATGGGGCTCTATGGGGTATCTTTGTGTTCCTATGGGGTGCTATGGGTGACTATGGGGTCGCTATGGGTTTCTTTGAGGCACTATGGGTCTCAATGGGGTCTCTATGGGTCTCAATTTATCCTTATGGCTCCCAATGACTGTCTATGGGTCTCTCTGTGTCCCTATGGGTCCCAGTGTCTCTCTATGTGTCCCTATGGGTCCCAGTGTCTCTCTATGTGTCCCTATGGGTCCCAGTGTCTCTCTACGGGTCCCAATGTCTTCCTCTGGATCTCTATGGGTCCCTATGGGTCCCAGTGTCTCTCTATGTCCCCCTGTCTAGGTGGTAACTATACAGATGGTAACAAAGATGGTAACAAATGTACAGAGGTTCTAAGCGAGAGAGAAACTCACCAGTGGTGATGCCTTCGCTGAGGAAGCTGGGGCGGTCTTCACTGCAGAGCGATGTCCAAGAGATGCTGCCTCACAGAATCACAGAATTCTCAAGGTTGGAAAAGGGCTGCCAGCTTTTGTAGGAGAATAGCATGGGAGACAGTTGTGAAGGCTTTGCTGAAGTCCAAGTAGAGCACATCAACAGCCTTTCTTTCTTTCCTTCATCCATCAGATGGGTCACAGGATCGTAGAAGGAGATCAGATTGGTCAAGCAGGAGCTGCCCTTCACGAACCCATGCTGGCTAGGTCTGATCTCCTGCTCATCCCACACCTGCCGCATCTGTCATCTCCCTCAAGACAATTCGTTCCATTCCCTTCCCTGGCACCGAGGTCAGGCTAACAGGCCTGGAGTTGCCCGGATCCTCCTGACAACCTTGCTTGGAAATGGGAGTCACGTTGGCAAGCCTCCAGTCTCCTGGGACCTCACCCGGTAACAGGGAGCTCGGAAAGATAATGGAAAGCGGCTCGAGTGAGGGTCAGCCCTTAAATGAGGTCTCAGAGGAGGTGGAGTCGAGCTCCAGCCCTCCCGGGAGCACAGCTCCATTACTCTCACCTGTGCTCCCGCAGCTGACCCCACACTTGCCTCAGCTGATTAATCAGAGGTTCAGGCTGTGATTACCAATCTCCCACACAGCCCCTATGGGTCCCAATGTTTCCCTATGGGTCTCTGGGTGTCCCTATAGGACTCTATGGGGTTATTATGCCTCTAAATGGGTCCCTATATGTCTCTATGTCTCTCTATGGGGTCCCTATGTGTCCCAATGTCCCCACTATGGTTTGCTATGTGCCTCTATGGGGTCTCTATGGGGTCTTTTATGGGTAACTATCGTCCCAAATGTATTCCTAAGGGTATCTATGGGTTTCAATGTGGTCCCTATGTGCCTCTATGGGGTCTCTATGGGTCTTAGCAAGGTTCCTATGTGTCTCAATGGGTCTCACTGTCCCCCACTGTAATCCATGGGGTCCCTATGTGTCCCAGTGTCCCCCTATGGGTCCCAGTGTCTCCCTATCTGTCCCTAAGTGTCCCAATGTCCCTCCTATGATTTGCTATGTGCCTCTATTGGGTCTCTATGGGGTCTCCTATGGGTATCTCTGGGCCCAAATGTCTTCCTATGGGTATCTATGGGTTTCAGTGTGGTCCCTATGTGCCTCTATGAGGTCTCCTATGGGTCTCAACGAAGTCCCTATGTGTCTCTATGGGTCTCACTGTTCCCCACTGTAATCCATGGGGTCCCTATGTGTCCCAATATCCCCATATGGGTCCCAGTGTATCCCTATGGGTCACTATGCGTCCCTATGTGTCCCAATGTCTCCCCTATGGGTTGCTATGTGCCTCAATGGGCTCTCTTATGGATAGCTCTGGGCCCAAATGTCTCCCTGTGGGTATCTATGGGTTACATTAGGTCCCTGTGTGCCTCTATGGTGTCTCTTATGGGTCTCAGCGGGTTCCCTATGTGTCTCTATGGGTCTCACTGTCCCCCACTGTAATCCATGGGGTCCCTATGTGTCCCATTGTCCCCCTATGGGATCCAGTGTCTCCTCATGGGTCACGGTGTGTCCCTATGTGTCCCAATGTCCCCCCTATGGGTTGCTATGTTCCTCTATGGGGTCTCTTATGGGTCTCAGCAGGGTCCCTATGTGTCTCGATGGATCTGACTGTCCCCCACTTTAATCCATGGGGTCACTATGTTTCCCAGTGTCCCCCTATGGGTCCCAGTGTCTCCCTATGTGTACCTATGTGTCCCAATGTCCCCCTATGGGTCCCAGTGTCTCCCTATGGGTCACTATGTGTCCCAATGTCCCCCCTATGGGTTGCTATGTGCTTGTATGTGGTTTCTTATGGGTATCTCTGGGCCCAAATATCTTCCTATAGCTATCTATGGGTTTCAATGTGGTCCCTATGTGCCTCTATGGGGTCTCTTATGGGTCTCAGCGGGGTTTCTATGTGTCTCTATGGGTCTGGCTGTCCCCCACTGTAATCCAAGGGGTCCCTATGTGTCCCAATGTCCCCATATGGGTCCCAGTGTCTCCCTATGGGTCACTATGTTTCCCAACGTGTCCCAATGTCCCCCCTATGGGTTGCTATGTGCCTCTATGGGGTCTCTGTGGGGTCTCTTATGGTTATCTCTGGGCCCAAATGTCTTCCTTTGGGTATCTATAAGTTTTAAAGTCGTCCTATGTGTCCCTATGTGTCTTAATGGCTCCTAATGTGTCCCTATGAGTCTATATGTGGTCTCACTGTCCCAGTGGGTCTCTATGTGTTCCTATGTGTCTATATGGAGTCTCTATCTGGTTTCTATGGGTCTTGGTGTCCCTCTATGTGTCACCTTGTGCCTCTATGGGGTCTTCATGGGTTTCTATGGGGTCTCTATGTCTCTCTATGGGTCCCTATTGGTCCCAATGGGTCCCTATGAGTCTCTATGATGTCTCCCTTTGTCCCCATATGGGTCCCAGTGTCTTTCTATGGGTCTCTATGGTACTCGGTGTGTCACTATGAGGTTTCAGTGGGTCTCTATGGAATTTCTATGGGTCCCAGTGTTCCCCTATGGGGTCTCTATTGGTCTCTATGGGGTCCATATGTCTGTCTATGGGTCTCTTTGGGTCCCAGTGTCCCCCTAAGTGTCCCAATGTCTCCCTATAGGTGTCTATGTCTAAGGGGTCTCTATGGGGTGTCTATGAGGTGCTATGCGTCTTTATGGGTCCCTATGGGTTTCTATGGGATGCTGTGGGTGTCTATGGTGCTCTATGGGGTAGTATGGGGTGCTGTGGACTGGCTATGGGGCACTGTAGGGTGCCTATGGGGCTCTATGGAGTAGTATGGGGTGTCTATGGGGCTCTATGAGGTCTGTATGGGGTTCAGTTGGGCACTGTGTGTCGATGTGGGGCACTATGGGGGTCTATGTGATGTCTGTGGGGCACTATGGGGTGGCTATTAGGTGCCTATTGGGCTCTGTGGTGTTCTGTCGGTAGCTATTGGGGTCTATGGGGTGCCTATTGAGTTCTATGGGGTTCTATGGGGCATTCTGAGGTTTCTATGGGGTGTCTATGGGGCACTATGGTGTGTCTATGGGGCTCTAAGGGGCACTATGCATGGCTATTGTGTGTCTATTGGGCAAAATGAGTTTCTATGGGTGGCTATGGGATCTCTATGGGGCACTGTAGGGTTGCCTATGGGGCTTTATGGGATGTCTATGGGGTTCTATGGGGTGTCTATGGGGCTCTATGGCGTTCTATGGGGTCTCTATGGGGCGGCTATAGGTCCTTATGTGGTGTCTATGTGGCACTATGGTGTGCTATGGGGTGCTGTGAGGCACTATGGGGTGCTATGGGGCTCTATGGAGCAGTATAGGGTGTCTGTGGGACCCTATGGGGTGTCTATGAGGCTCCTTGGGTTGCTATGGGGCACTGTGGAGTAGCTATGGGATGATTTGGGGTCTCTTTGTGCCCCTATGGGGAGCTATGGGTCACTATGTGGTGTCTATGGGGCTCTATGGGGTGGCTATGGGGTGCTGTAGGGTGGCTATGCGGTGCTTTGAGGTATCCTTGGGTTCCTATGCTGCGCTTTGGGACTCTATGCGGAAGAATGGGGTCTCTATGAAGCACTATGGTGTGTCTATGGCGTGCTAGAGGGTGTCTATTGTGTGTTATGTGCTGCCTATTGGGCTCTATGGTGTTCTGTGGGTGGCTATGGGTTCTCTATGGGGATCTATGGGGTGCGTATGGAGCGCTATTGGGTCTCTATGAGGCTCTATTCGGCACTATGGGGTGTCTATTGGGATCTATGGGTTGTCTGTCGGGCTCTATGAGTTCTGCATAGGGTCTGTATGGGGTTCAGTGGGTCTCTATGGGGCTCTATGGGGTGTCTACAGGCACTATGGAGCGATATGGGGTGTCTACGTGGATCAATTGGGCTCTATGGTGTGGCTGTAGGGCCTTATGTGGTGTCTATGGGGCACTATGGGGTGCTATGGGGTACTGTGGGGAACTATGGGGTGTCTATGGGGCTCTATGGAGCAGTATGCTGTGTCTATGGGTCCCTATGGGGTGCCGTGGGGCACAATGGAGTGTCTATGAGGCTCCATGGGCTGCTATGGGGCACTATGGAGTAGCTATGGGGTGCCATGGGGTCTCTTTGGGCCCCTATGGGTCACTATGGGGCGTCTATGGGGTATCTTTGTGTTCCTATGGGGCGCTATGGGTGACTATGGGGTCGCTATGGGTTTCTTTGAGGCGCTATGGGCCTCAATGGGGTCTCTATGGGTCTCAATTTATCCTTATGGCTCCCAATGACTGTCTATGGGTCTCTATGTGTCCCTATGGGTCCCAGTGTCTCTCTATGTGTCCCTATGGGTCCCAGTGTCTCTCTACGGGTCCCAATGTCTTCCTCTGGATCTCTATGGGTCCCTATGGGTCCCAGTGTCTCTCTATGTCCCCCTGTCTAGGTGGTAACTATACAGATGGTAACAAAGATGGTAACAAATGTACAGAGGTTCTAAGCGAGAGAGAAACTCACCAGTGGTGATGCCTTCGCTGAGGAAGCTGGGGCGGTCTTCACTGCAGAGCGATGTCCAAGAGATGCTGCCTCACAGAATCACAGAATTCTCAAGGTTGGAAAAGGGCTGCCAGCTTTTGTAGGAGAATAGCATGGGAGACAGTTGTGAAGGCTTTGCTGAAGTCCAAGTAGAGAACATCAACAGCCTTTCTTTCCTTCATCCATCAGATGGGTCACAGGATCGTAGAAGGAGATCAGATTGGTCAAGCAGGAGCTGCCCTTCACGAACCCATGCTGGCTAGGTCTGATCTCCTGCTCATCCCACACCTGCCGCATCTGTCATCTCCCTCAAGACAATTCGTTCCATTCCCTTCCCTGGCACCGAGGTCAGGCTAACAGGCCTGGAGTTGCCCGGATCCTCCTGACAACCTTGCTTGGAAATGGGAGTCACGTTGGCAAGCCTCCAGTCTTCTGGGACCTCACCCGGTAACAGGGAGCTCGGAAAGATAATGGAAAGCGGCTCGAGTGAGGGTCAGCCCTTAAATGAGGTCTCAGAGGAGGTGGAGTCGAGCTCCAGCCCTCCCGGGAGCACAGCTCCATTACTCTCACCTGTGCTCCCGCAGCTGACCCCACACTTGCCTCAGCTGATTAATCAGAGGTTCAGGATGTGATTACCAATCTCCCACACAGACCCTATGGGTCCCAATGCTTCCCTATGGGTCTCTGGGTGTCCCTATAGGACTCAGTGGGGTTTTATATGCCTCCCAGTTGGTCCCTATGTGTCTCTATGTCTCTCTATGGGGTCCCTATGTGTCCCAATGTCCCCCTATGGATCTCTATGTATCCATATGGGTCCCAGTGACTCCCTTTGGGTCACTAATGAGTCACTATGTGTCCCAACGTCTCCCCTATGGGTTGCTATGTGCCTCTGTGGGGTCTCTTATGGGTATCTCTGGACCCAAATGTATTCCTATGGGTACCTATGGGTTTCAATGTGGTCCCTAGGTGCCTCTATGGGGTCTCTTATGGGTCTCAGCAGTGTCCCTATGTGTCTCTATGGGTCTCACTGTCCCCCACTGTAATCCATGGGATCCCTATGTGTCCCAATGTCCCCCCTATGGGTTGCTATGTGCCACTATGGGGTCTCTATGGGGTCTCTATGGGGTCTCATGGATATCTCTGGGCCCAAATGTCTTCCTATGGGTATCTATGGGTTTCAATGCAGTCCCTAAGTGCCTCTATGGGGTCTCTTATGGGTCTCAGCGAGGTCCCTATGTGTCTCTATGGGTCTCACTGTCCCCCACGGTAATCCATGGGGTCCCTATGTGTCCCAATGTCCCCCTATTGGTCCCAGTGTCAGCCTATGGGTCACAATGTGTCCCTATATGTCCCAGTGTCTCTCCTATGTGTTGCTAAGTGTCTCCATGGGGTCTCTTATGAGGATCTCTGGGCCAAAATATCTACCAATTTTTATCCATAGGTTACATTAGGTCCCTATGTGCCTCTGTGGGGTTTCTTAAGGGTTACAGCGGAGTCCCTATGTGTCTCTATGGGTCTCACTGTCCCCCACTATGTTCCATGGGGTCCCTATGTGTCCCAATATACCCCTATGGGTCCCAGTGTCTCCCTATGGGTCACTATGTGTTCCTAAGTGCCGAATGTCCCCGCTATGTGTCCCAATGGCCCCCTTTGGGGTTTCTATGGGGACTCTTATTGGTATCTCTGGGCCCAAATGTCTTCCTATGGGTATCTATGGGTTTCAATGAGGTCCCTATGTGCCTCTATGGGGTCTCTTATGGGTATCAGTGGAGCCCCTATGTGTCTCTACGGGTCTCACTGTTCCCCACTGTAATCCATGGGGTCCCTCTGTGTCCCAATGTCCACACTATGGGTTCCTATGTACCTCTATGGGTTCTCTATGTGGTCTCTTATGGGTATCTCTGGGCTCAAATGTCTTCCTAAGGGTATCTATGGGTTTCAATGTGGTCCCTATGTGCCTCTATGGGTCTCACTGTCCCCCACCTTAATCCATGGGGTCTCTATGTGTCCCAATGTCCCCCTATGGTTACCAGTGTCTCCCTATGGGTCACTATGTGTCCCTATGTGTCCCAATATCCCCCCTATGGGTTGCTATGTGCCTCTATGGGTTCTCTATGGGGCTCTATGGGGTGCCTATGGAGCTCTATGGTGTTCTATGGAGCGTTCTGAGGTTTCTATGGGGTGTCTATGGAACGCTATGTTGTGTCTATGTGGCAAAATGTGTTTCTATGGGTGGCTATGGGAGCTCTATGGGGCACAATGGGTTGCCTACGGGGCTCTATGGGATGTCTATGGGGCTCTATGGCGCGGCTATATGTCCTTATGTGGTGTCTATGTGGCACTATGTTGTGCTATGGGGTGCTGTGAGGCACTATGGGGTGCTATGGGGCTCTATGGAGCAGTATAGGGTGTCTATGGGTCCCTATGGGGTGCAATGGGGCGCTGTGGGGCACAAGGGAGTGTCTATGAGGCTCCAAGGGCTGCTATGGGGCACTGTGGAGTAGCTATGGGATGATTTGGGGTCTCTTTGTGCCCCTATGGGGCGCTATGGGTCACTATGTGGTGTCTATGGGGCTCTATGGGGTGGCTATGCGGTGCTGTAGGGTGGCTATGGGGTGCTTTGGGGTATCCTTGGGTTCCTATGGGGCGCTATGGGTGACTATGGGGCGCTATGGTTTGCTATGGGGCTCTATGCGGAAGAATGGGGTCTCTATGGGGCGCTATGAAGTCCCTATGGGGCTCTATGGGGAGTCTATGGGGTGTCTTTGGGGCTCTATGTGGTCTGCTTGGGGTCTGTATGGGGTTCAGTGGGTCTCTATGGGTCTCTATGGGGTGTCTACAGGCACTATGGGGCGATATGGGGTGTCTATGTGGTTCAATTGGGCTCTATGGTGTGGCTGTAGGGCCTTATGTGGTGTCTATGGGGCACTGTGGGCTGCTATGGGGTGCTGTGGGGAACTATGGGGTGTCTATGGGGCTCTATGGAGCAGTATGCTGTGTCTATGGGTCCCTATGGGGTGCAATGGGGTGCCGTGGGGCACAATGGAGTGTCTATGAGGCTCCATGGGCTGCTATGGGGCACTATGGAGTAGCTATGGGGTGCTATGGGGTCTCTTTGGGCCCCTATGGGTCACTATGGGGTGTCTATGGGGCTCTATGGGGTATCTTTGTGTTCCTATGGGGCGCTATGGGTGACTATGGGGTCGCTATGGGTTTCTTTGAGGCACTATGGGTCTCAATGGGGTCTCTACGTGTCTCAATTTATCCTTTTGCTCCCAATGACTGTCTATTGGTCTCTATGTGTCCCTATGGGTCCCAGTGTCTCTCTATGTGTCCCTATGGGTCCCAGTGTCTCTCTATGGGTCCCAATGTCTTCCTCTGGATCTCTATGGGTCCCTATGGGTCCCAGTGTCTCTCTATGTCCCCCTGTCTAGGTGGTAACTATACAGATGGTAACAAAGATGGTAACAAATGTACAGAGGTTCTAAGCGAGAGAGAAACTCACCAGTGGTGATGCCTTCGCTGAGGAAGCTGGGGCGGTCTTCACTGCAGAGCGATGTCCAAGAGATGCTGCCTCACAGAATCACAGAATTCTCAAGGTTGGAAAAGGGCTGCCAGCTTTTGTAGGAGAATAGCATGGGAGACAGTTGTGAAGGCTTTGCTGAAGTCCAAGTAGAGCACATCAACAGCCTTTCTTTCTTTCCTTCATCCATCAGATGGGTCACAGGATCGTAGAAGGAGATCAGATTGGTCAAGCAGGAGCTGCCCTTCACGAACCCATGCTGGCTAGGTCTGATCTCCTGCTCTGCTCATCCCACACCTGCCGCATCTGTCATCTCCCTCAAGACAATTCGTTCCATTCCCTTCCCTGGCACCGAGGTCAGGCTAACAGGCCTGGAGTTGCCCAGATCCTCCTGACAACCTTGCTTGGAAATGGGAGTCACGTTGGCAAGCCTCCAGTCTTCTGGGACCTCACCCGGTAACAGGGAGCTCGGAAAGATAATGGAAAGCGGCTTGAGTGAGGGTCAGCCCTTAAATGAGGTCTCAGAGGAGGTGGAGTCGAGCTCCAGCCCTCCCGGGAGCACAGCTCCATTACTCTCACCTGTGCTCCCGCAGCTGACCCCACACTTGCCTCAGCTGATTAATCAGAGGTTCAGGCTGTGATTACCAATCTCCCACACAGCCCCTATGGGTCCCAATGCTTCCCTATGGGTCTCTGGGTGTCCCTATAGGACTCAGTGGGGTTTTATATGCCTCCCAGTTGGTCCCTATGTGTCTCTATGTCTCTCTATGGGGTCTCAACGTGTCCCACTGCCCCCCTATGGATCTCTATGTCCCCCTATGGGTCCCAGTGTCTCCCTATTGGTCACTTTGTGTCCCTATGTGTCCCAATGTCCCCCTATGTGTCCCAGTGTCTCCCTATGGGTCACTATGTGTCCATATATGTCCCAATGTCCACCCTGTGGGTTGCTATGTCCTTCTATGTGGTCACTTATGGGTCTCAGTGGGGTCCATCCGTATGTGTCTCTATGGGTCTCACTGTCCCCCACTTTAATCCATGGGGTCCTTAAGTGTCCCAATGTCCCCCTATGGGTCCCAATATCTCCCTATGGGTCACTATGTGTCCCTATGTGTCACGAAGTCTTTCCTACGGGTTGCTATGTGCCTCTGTGGGGTTTCTATGGGGTCTCTTATTGGTATCTATGGGCCCAAATGTCTTCCTATGGGTATCTATGGGTTCCAATGTGGTCCCCATGTGTTTCTATTGGTTCTCTTTTGGGGCTCATCGTGGTCCGTATGTGTCTCCATAAGTCTCACTGTCCCCCACTCTAATCCATGCAGTCCCTATGTGTCCCAATGTCCCCCTTTGGGTCCCAGTATCTCCCTATGGGTCACTATTTTTCCCTATGTGTCCCAATGTCCCACCTATGGGTTGCTAAGTGCCTCTATGGAGTCTCTATGTGGTCTCTTATGGGTATCTCTGGGCCCAAATGTCTTCCTATGGGAATCTATGGGTTACAATGTGGTCCCTATGTGCCACTATGGGGTCTCTTATGGGTCTCAGTGGGGTCCCTATGTGTCTCTATGGGTCTCAATGTCCCTAACTGTAATCGATGTGGACCCTATGTGTCCCAGTGTCCCCTTATTATTCCCTGTGTCTCCCTGATGGGTCACTATGTGTCCTTAAGTGTCCCAATGTCCCCCCTGTGGGTTGCTATGTGCCTCTATGGGGTCTCTATTGGGTCTCTTATGGGTATCTCTGGGCCCAAATTTCTTCCTATGGTTATCTATGGGTTTCAATGTGGTCCCTATGTGCCTCTATGGGGTCTCTTATGCGTCTCAGCAGGGTCCCTATGTGTCTCTATGGGTCTCACTGTCCTTCACTGTAATCCATGGGGTCCCTATGTGTCCCAATGTCCCCCAATGGGTCCCTGTGTCTCCCTATGGGTCTCTATGTGTGGAGAATGATTATGCAGAATGGCTTCATGAGAAAGGACATGAAGAGATTCCACTAGTTAAATTGTAAAAGAATGAACGTGACTGAAGACAACGACGGTCTATCCTAGGGCCGATCACGGGCTAGGCAGCTGAGAAGAAATCAGGATGTGAAAAGACAGGGTATGTAGCTAAAGACGAAATATGTATCTAGAGGCAAGGACGGCCTGAGGGAAAAGCAAGATGTGTAGCAAGGTGTAGACAGAGCTGCAAAGAAAAAGTATCCATAAGACTAACCACAAAGGTCAGATGAAGTAATGTGTAACCCACCAATCCTGAGCTTTACTTTTGCAATATGCATGAACTTATTACTGATTGTATAAATGAGATGCTGTAACACCTAATAAACGAGACTTGTTGACCATGATAGCATGAGACTTGTCTCCCGCGGTTACTTCCAACAAAGCTGTGTTACAGAAAGGCAGAATTTCTATACGTCCTTATCAAACTAGTTTTTTCTTCTTTTAGTTTGACTCCTGACTTTAACTTTGAAATCAGACAAAGACCTTACAGTAGCAGACATATCTGATGAAGAATTCACCATTTGTTTACTGTTACAGCATGAAATGATTTGTAAAATGAGTACAGAGCAGGTAAAGAACATCTACCATGTGAAATCAAGGATCATCCATTCCTGCCCTAAACACACAGTTATTCACCGAAAAAATTCTCCCTCTACATATCCAAAAGCTGATTTTAACAGAAATCAGAGCATAGACAGAAACACACAATCAAAATTAAAATGTTTCTTTGTGAGTCATTATGAAGTTAATAAAACATTTAATAAACACAGTGAGTCCGAGCTTCAGAGATGCTTTGTGTTTTTATTTATTTATCTAGCCGGAAGAATGTACACACACATTTCCTTGGACTGTGGTATTGAGAGATACACTTAAAGCAATCAAGCTGAAGTATAACAGAAGTATATCTAAAGCACCTTTCTTGAAGGACGGCAGGATCACTGAGGATAAGATAATACAGAGCCATAAATGAGAAGGATCAGAAGGACCAACCAACCTGTATAGCATTTCAGAGTGTAGCTGGTTCTTAGAAGAACGAATGACTCTATGGTTCTATGATTCTGTGACTTAAGGTTGGAAAAGACCACTGAAGGTCATCTAGTTCAACCATCAACCCACTCCCAGCATGCCCACTATGTCCCTCAGAGCCACATCTACACGTTTCTTGGACGTCTGCAGGGATGGTGATTCCACCATCACCCTGGGCAAACCTTTCCAATACCTAATGACTATTTTTGAGAAGTTGTTTCTCCGAACATCCAGTAGAACCTCTCCTGGCACAACTCTAAGCCACTCCCTCTTGTCCTGTCACTAGTTACACACAAAAAGAGGTTGAACCTCACCTCACCACAACCCCCCTTCAGGAAGTTGTAGAGAGCAATGAGGTCTCCCCCCAAGCCTCCTCTTCGCCGGACTAAATACCCCCATCTTTCTCAGCTGCTCCTCACAAGACTTATGCTCCAGACCCCACATCAGCCACATTAGCATTCTATGAACATGTGCCAGGGTCTTTCTTGTAGTGAGGGGGCCCAAAAATGAACACAGTACTCAAGTCACAGCTTCACCAGTGCCAAGTACTGAGAGATTATCACCTCCCTGGTCCTGCTGGCAACACTATTTCTGATACAAGCCAGGCCTTCTAGGCTACCAGGCACACTGCTGGCTCACATTCATCTGGCTGTCAACGAACACCACCAGAATCTAGATTCTAGCCACAAGCCTGCAAAATGGAGTGGCATGATATTGTGATCAAAGTGCAGTAGCTGGCACTTGACTTTGTTGAAGCTTATACAATTGCCTTCAGCCCATTGATCCAGCCAATTCAGATCCCTCTGTAAGGCCTTCCTACTCTCAGGCAAATCAACACTTCCTTCCAGCGAGGAGTCATCTGCAAACTCACTGAGGATACACTCAATCCCCCCATCCAGATCATCAATAAAGATATTAAACAGGACCTACCCCTATACTGACGCCTGGGGAAAAAAAAAAAAAAAAAGTCAATTAATGAAGCTGGGAAACAGCACAACATTAGGCACCTCTTTGTATTCTAAGTGAGACAAGAAAGAATATTTTCCACTTTAAATTCACAGTATGTAATTAGCAACAGGATAATAGTTATCTATAAATACCTACAAAATCCTTTTACTGAAGGCTTGTTTTGTTCTGGAGACAAACCATCTGTGCATTCCACTCAGAATCTGTATTTACAAATGCTCTGACTTATGTCATTGATATCAGATCAAAAGAACCACAAGCTAAAAACTGCTAACAAAGATAACAACCAGCTTAAGTCGATCTGCATATACTAAAAGTTTAACTCTCACTGGGTTAGTAGAAAAAAACTACAGTACTGGAATGTAGAGGATTTTACAGACACTTTACACCTGTGTTTTTAACTGTGTATCTGAAGCCCAGGCTGCCCAGCAAAGCCACCAGGTGGCACGAACACATACTACCAGAGGTGCTTTCTCTCACCATCCCTCAGCAAAGGCACTGCCCCAAAACAAACTGTGCGATCAACCCACCAAATGACAGAAGCACAAAATCATTTATCTGAAATGAATCTGAAAATATCTGGCAAACCAATACCCTTCATAAAAAGAGGAAGAGATGATTAACAAAAAAAATACATTCTATTTCCTCACAATTATTGGGTTCAACTTCAGGCATCTTTTTATTCACTCAACATATCCTTTAAAAATCAGGTCACAGTAGCAGCCCCTGTTTTGTTACACAAGATGAAGAGCAGTCATGCCCTGCCCGGCATTAGAGTTCTCATCACCTGTTAACTCATCTGCGAGCTCATATGCAGCAATAATGTATAGATCAATCAGGAAATTAAAAAACAAATAAAAAACCAGCAGGATGCCATAAATTTTGCACTGATTCAGCAACAGGAGATAGTATTTACCAATTTGTGGCATTCGACTCTCTAAGACAAGATCAAACCATTTCAGAAACAATAAATGTCAAAAACCCTCTCAAATCTGTATCAAAGAGCATCAAGACCTCCAAAACATTGTACCCTAGAGCTTAAACTCTCAGGAAAGAAGATGACACATACATACAAGAAAATACTTTAAGGCTGTCAGAGAGAAGGCACCTACTACATTAAAGCATTGCAACTCGATCCTTGCAACACTGCAGTACTTGCAGTCTTTACAGTTAGCTGAATTCCATTTCTAGACCATCAGAAGAGCAGTAGAACAGGTGCCATTTGTAAACAGCGAGCTCTTCAGGAGTACAAGATGGATATTAACACTACCCAGCAAATGCATGCCTTGGGCAACAAATACATGAGCTCTACTTCACAGCGTCAATTGATGTGATATCTAAAGTATTCATAAATAATATCCACATATACTATTGGTTCCATTTAAATCTAATCAGAACTTGGTACAGTGTATATTAACAGTAATTGCAAAAACGGCTTTCAAGTTAAATTTTTCAATACATGGTCCTTCTACAAGGAATATAATGATTGCACCCAAAAAATTCAAATAGCATATCCATGCAACACTTAGATTGCTCAGAGGGATTAATAACTCTTTTGACAAATGAAATGGATGCGACAAAAGACAGAAAGTACTGATCACACAAGAACATTACGTGCGTGAAAACAGAGGACACTCAAAGTCCATGGCGTGTTAAATCACCACTAAGATCATCACGTCCATCTATCAGAGACAAACATGAACTTTTATTGAATACTACATGCCATACGTGTTTTGCATGTGTGTAATGGCCAGGGAGACCTGAGGGGGATCATGGGATCACATGGCTGAGGCCCCACTCTCGTAGGAAACACCCATGCCAAGCACATGAGATGTGGGGAAGGGAGAGGGCAGCGGCACTGGGAAAAGCCCAGAAACTTGAGCTGGGGCTGGAGCACGTGCTGCGGGTGAGGACGGCTCACTGTGATGAGCCAGCAGTGGACTGCGGCATCGCTGTGAGACGGGCAGTGATGTACCCAAGCGAAGGTCAAGCGAAGGTGACGCCCAGCAGCTTGGCCAAGCCATGGTTGGAGACATCACCAGGCAACAACAGATTGTGACCCCATAGGCCACGCCGGCTTTGACGCGGGCGCAGCAGCTCAGCCCAGCAGTTCGTGCCTGGCCTCCGACCGAGCGTGTGTGCGAGGACTGGAGTGTGGACAGGGCGAGCTTTGGTGCTGGAAAGTGCTCTGGGTGCTGTTAGCACAGCTCCCAGCGGCCTTCTCAGAGCCATTTGTTCTTTCCCTGAGCCTGCCGGGAGCAGGCAGACGGGACATCCTAGAGAAAAAAGCGTGTGCAGCAGCACAGGTAGGCGGCACAGAGACTGGCAGCGGGGGGGCACAACTTGAGGGACCCTTCCCAGGCCGGAGTCTGACTAATGTCTCTTGTCCTCTTCCAGCGTGTCACCTGCTGCTGCTGCTGCAGCGTTAGTGCTGGGGAGCACGTTACCATCTCCCGCTCCCACTGGCCCACCGCAACTGGTGGAAGGATGGAGGCAGAGTTTGAGACCCGCTGCCCCGTGTGCCTGGAGAACTGGGACAGCGCAGCATACGCCATGCCTTGCTGCCACCAGTTCTGCTTCCGCTGCATCCAGCGGTGGACAAGCACCAGGCCCCAGTGTCCGCTGTGCAAACGGGATGTGAAGACCATCATTCACTCCGTGCAAGCGGACGACAACTACAAGGAAGTGGAGGTCAGACCAGCTGCACAGGCATCCGTTGCTACACGGAGACCCGCACTCCACCACGCAGCCCGGCCATGGCCTGCAGTGCCCACGCATCCTCTGGGCGGCCTCTCCCCTGCCACCTGGGCTTCCCTCTTCAGGGAGCAGCCGGCCCTGCTGCGGCCCCTGCGGTCCTGGCTGCGCCAGAACCTGCACCGCATCCTGGGCACTGAGGGGCCACAGGCAAATATCCTGGTTGACAGTGTCATCTGGGCCCTGCTCCTCGTAGGCTTGGCAGAGGGTATCCTGATAGAAATGCTGGATCCTGACCTGCACGGCCACACGGTGACCTTTGTGAGGCACTTCATCGCCTTTGCGGTGCGGAGGTGCAGCCGGGTGGCAGGCCGCTTCCTGGGCCTCAACATCCCCCCTGCTCCTGGGGCACAGGAGGCCACAGCAGCAGAGCCCAGAGCTGCCACACCAGAGGAGCCACCTGTCCCTGGCTCAGCACCCTCCAGCAGCCCTGCCAGCTCCAACAGGGACGAAATGCTGGGCAGGGCAACACAAGAGGTTCGTAGGCATCCCAGCCGCCCACACGGCAACCCTGCAACTGTCACCACAGAGCAGGCAGCGCCTCAGGAGGAGCCAGGAGAGCCTGTGGCAGGGCCCTCCGGCACCAGCCCACCTGAGGGGACCCGGCGAGCCCCGAAGAGGAAGGCCGGCGACTCACAGGCCTCAGCACCATCAAAGAAGAGGCCACCCCGCCGGCAGCAATAGAAGAGCCCATGGGGCAGCTGAGGAGGCTGGGGCCAGGCAGCACCTGGGACACACACTGGCCCCAATGGACCCTTGTCATCACCGTCCAATTCAACCTCAAATAGAAAACAGAAAGACTGCAAACAATAAATTAACATTGAAAAAAATTGAAAAACAAAGACCCACATAAGCCACACATCAGCTCCTGCCCCATAGATCTAACTCACATATGCCCAACAGCAGGTTCTGCCCCATAGATCTAACCCACAACATCTCCTGCCCCATTGATATGACCCACATCTGCCCCACAGCAGCTCCTGACCCGTAGATCTGACCCACATCTGCCCCACAGCAGCACTTGTTCCGAAGATCTGACCGACAGCAGAGCCACAGCAGTTCCTGCCCTATAGATCTGACCCACATGTGCCCCACAGCAGCTCCTGCCCCATAGATCTGACCCACAGCAGATCCTGCCCCATAGATCTGACCCACAGCAGCTCCTGCCCCATTGAGCTGACGCACATATACCCCACAGCAGCTCCTTCCCTATAGATCTGACCCACATCTGCCCAACAGGAGATCCTGCCCCATAGATCTGATCCACATCAGCCCCACTGCAGCTCCTCCCTATAGATCTGACCCACATCAGCCCCACATCAGCCCCATATCAGCTCCTGCCCCATAGATCTGAACCTCATCAGCCCCATAGCATCTCCCGCCCCATAGATCTTAACCGTATCAGCCCCACAGCAGCTCCTGCCCCATAGATCTGACCCACATCTGCACCACAGCAGCTCTTGCCCCATATATCTGACCCACATCTGCCCCACAGCAGCTCTTCCCCATAGATCTGACCCACATCAACCCCACAGAAGCTCCTGCCCCATAGATCTGAAACACATCTGCACCACAGCATCTACTGCCCCATAGATCTGACCCACATGTGCCCCACAGCAGCTCCTGCTACATAGATCTGACCCACATCTGCCCAACAGCAGCTCCTGCCCCATAGATCTGTCCCAAATCTGCTTGAGAGCAGCTCCTGCACCATAGATCTGACCTACATCAGCCCCACAGCAGCTCCTGCCTCATACATCTGACTCACAGCATCTCCTGCCCCATAGATCTGACCCACATCAGCCACAGCAGCTCCTGACCTATAGATCTGACCGACATCTGCCCCACAGCAGCCCCTGCCCCATAGATCTTACCCACATGTGCCCCACAGCAGCTCCTGCCCCATAGATCTGACCCACAGCAGATCCTGCCCCATAGATCTGACCCACATCAGCCCCACTGCAGCTCCTGCCCTATAGATATGACCCACATCAGCCCCACAGCAGCTCCTGCCCAATAGATCTGACCCACATGTGCCCCACAGCAGCTCATACCTCATAGATCTGACGCACAGAAGCTCCTGCCCCATAGATCTGAAACATCAGCCCCACAGCAGCTCCTGCCCCATAGATCTGACCCACATCTACCCCACAGCAGCGCCTCCCCCTTGGATCTGACCCACATGTGCCCCACAGCAACTCCTGCCCCAAAGATCTGACACAAATGTGCCCCACATCATCTCCTGCCCCATAGATCTGACCCCAATCAGCCCTACAGCAGCTCCTGCCCCATAGATCTGACCCACATCAGCTCCACAGCAGCTTCTGCCCCATAGATCTGAACCACATGTGCCCCACAGCAGCTCCTGCCCCATAGATGTGACCCTTAGCAGCCACACAGCAGTTCCTGCCCCATAGATCTGACCCACATTGTCCCACATCATCTCCTACCACATAGTTCTGACCCACATCATCTCCACAGCAGCTCCTGCCCCATAGATCTGACCCACAGCAGCTCCTGCCCCATAGATCTGACCCAAATCAGCCACAAAGCAGCTCCTGCCCCATAGATCTGATCCACATCCGCCCCACTACATCTCCTGCCCCATAGATATGACCCACATGTGCCCCACAGCAGCTCCTGCCCCATAGATCTGACCCGCATATACCGCAGAGCAGCTCCTGCCCCATAGATCTGACCCACATGTGCACCACAGCAGCTCCTGTCCCATAGATCTGATGCCAATCAGCCCCACAGCAGATCCTGCCCCATAGATCTGACCCACATCAGCTCCACAGCAGCTCCTGACCTATTGATCTGACCTACATCTGCCCCACAGCAGCTCCAGGCCCATAGATCTTACCCACATGTGCCCCACAACAGCTACTGCCCCATAGATCTGATACACATGTGCCCCATAGCAGCTTCTACCCCATAGATCTGACCCACATCAGCCCCGCAGCAGCTCCTGCCCCATATATCTGACCCACACCAGCTCCTGCCCCATAGATCTTACCCCAATTAGCCCCACAGCAGCACCTGCCTTATAGACCTGACCCACATGTTCCCCAGAGCAGCTCCTGCCCAATAGATAAGAACCCCCTCTGCCCCACATAGGTCCTGCCCCATTGATCTGACCCACCTCTACCCCACAGCAGCTCCTGCCCCATAGATCTGACCCACATCTTCCCCACAGCAGCACCTGCCCCACAGACTTGAACCACATGTGCCCCAGAGCAGCTCCTGCTCCGTAGATCTGACCCACCTCTGCCCCACAGCAGCTTCTGCCCCATTGATCTGACCCACCTCTACCCCACAGCAGATCCTTCCCAATAAATCTGACCCACATCTGCCTCACAGCAGCTCCTGCCCTATAGATCTTACCGCAATCATTCCCAGATCAGATCCTGCCCCATATATCTCACCCACATCTGCCCCATAGCAGCTCCTGCCCCATATATCTTAGCCACATCATCCCCAAAGATGCTTCTGTACCATAGATCTGACCCACATCTACCCCACAGCAGCTCCTGACCCATAGATCCGACCCACATGTGCCCCACAGCAACTCCTGCCCCATAGATCTGACCCACAGCAGCTTCTGCCCCATAGATCAGACCCACATCTGCCCACAGCAGCTCCTGCCTCATTGATGTGACCCACCTCTACCCCACAGCAGATCCTTCCCAATAGATCTGACCCACATCTGCCTCACAGCGGCTCCTGCCCTATAGATCTTACCGCAATCATCCCCACTGCAGCTCCTGCCCCATAGATCTGACCCACATCTGCCCCATAGCAGCTCCTGCCCCATAGATCTGACCCACATCATCCACACAGCAATTCCTGCCCCATAGATCTGAGCCACATCTACCCCACAGCAGCGCGTGCCACATAGATCTGACCCATATCAGCCACACAGCAGCTCCTGCCCCATAGATCTGACCCTCATCAGCCACACAACAGCTCCTGTCCATAGATCTGACGCCAAGCAGCACCACAGCAGCTCCTGCCCCATAGATCTTACCCACATCAGCTCCACAACAGTTCCTGACCCATAGATCTGACACACAGCACCTCCACAGCAGCTCCTGCCCCATAGATCTCAACCACATAGGCCCCACAGCAGCTCCTGCCCCATAGATCTCAACCACATAGGCCCCACAGCAGCTCCTGCCCCATAGATCTAACCAACATCAGCTCCACAGCAGCTCCTTCCCTATAGATCTGACCCACATAAGACCCACAGCAGCACCTGTTCCGTAGATCTGACACACATCATCCCCACAGAAGCTCCTGCCCCATTGATCTGACTCACATCTGCCCCACTGCAGCTCCTGCCCCATTGATCTGACCCACATCTGCCCCATAGCAGCTCCTGCCCCATAGATCTGACCCATATCAGATCCACAGCAACGCCTGCCCCATAGATCTCAACCACATGAGCCCCACAGCAGCTCCTGTCCCACAGATCTGACCCACATAGGCCCCACAGCAGCTCCTGCCCCATAGATCTGACCCTCAGCAGCAACACAGCAGCTCCCGCCCCACAGATCTGACCAACACCAGCCCCACAGCAGCTCCTGCCCCATACATCTGACCCACAGCAGCTCCTGCCCCATTGATCTGACTCACATCTGCCCCACTGTAGCTCCTGCCCCATAGATCTGACCCACATCTACCCCACACCAGCTCCTGCCCCATAGATCTGACCCACATCAGCCCCACACCAGCTCCTGCCCCATAGAACTGACCCACATCAGTTCCACAGCAGCTCCTGCCCTATAGATCTGACCCACATGTGTCCCAGAGCAGCTCCTGACCAATAGATCTGACCCACATATGCCCCACAGAAGTTCCTGCCCCATAGATCTGTCCCTCATCAGCCCCACAGCAACTCCTGCCCCATAGATCTGACCCAAATCAGCCCCACAGCAGCTCCTGCCCCATAGATCTGACCAACATGTGCCCCAGAGCAGCTCCTGCCCCATAGACCTTACCCACATCAGCCGCACAGCAGTTCCTGGTCTATAGATCTGACCCACATGTGCACCACAGCACCTGCTGTCCCATAGATGTGACCCACAGCAGCTCCTGCCCCATAGATCTGACCCACATCTGCCCCACAGCAGCTCCTGCCCAGTACATCAGCCACACAGCAGCTCCTGCCCCATACATCTGACCCACATGCGCCCCACAGCAGCTCCTGCCCCATAGATCTGACCCACATCTGCCCCATAGCAGCTCCTGCCCCATAGATCTGACCCTCAGCAGCAACACAGCAGCTCCTGCCCCAAAGATCTGACCAACATCAGCTCCACAGCAGCTCCTGCCCCATAGATCTGACCAACATCAGCTCCACAGCAGCACCTACCTCATAGATCTGACCCACATCTGCACTACAGCAGCTCCTGCCCCATAGATCCAACTCACATGTGCCCCAGAGCAGATACTGCCCCATAGATCTGACCCACAACTACCCCACAGCTACCCCTGCCCCATAGATCTGACCAACATCTACCCCACAGCATCTCCTGCCCCATAGATCTCACATGTGCCACATAGCAGCTTCTGCCCCATAGATCTGACACACAACTACCCCACAGCAGCTCCTGCCCCATAGATCTGACCCTCAGCAGCAACACAGCAGCTCCTGCCCCACAGATCTGACCAACACCAGCCCCACAGCAGCTTCTGCCCCATAGATCTGACCCACATCTGCCCCACAGGAGCTCCTGTCTCATAGATCTTAAACACATCAGCACCACAGCAGCTCCTGCCCAATAGATCTGACCCTCATCAGCCACACAACAGCTCCTGCCCCATAGATCTGACCCACATCAGCCCCACAGCATCTCCTGCCCCATAGATCCGACCAACATCTGCCCCTTAAGAGCTCCAACCCCATAGATCTGTTTGACAGCTGCTCCTGCCACATAGATCTGACCCACATCTGCCCCAGAACAGCTCCCGCCCCATAGATCTGACCCACATCAGCTCCAAAGAAGTTCCTGCCCCATAGATCAGACCCACATCAGCCACACAGCAGCTCCTGACCCATAGATCTGATCCCAATCAGCCCCACAGCAGCTCCTGCCCCATAGATCAGACCCACATCTGCCCACAGCAGCTTCTGCCCCATAGATCTGACCAACATCTGCCCCATACCAGATCCTGCCCAATCGATCTGACCCACATTATCCCCACAGCAGCTCCTGCCCCATAGATCTGACCCACATCAGCCGCAAAGAAGCTCCTGCCCCATACATCTTACCAACATCAGCGCCATAGCATCTCCTGCCCCATAGATCTGACACACATCACCCCCACAGCAGCTCCTGCCCCATAGATCTAGCCCCCATCAGACCCAAAGCAGCTCCAGTCCCATAGATCTGACCCACATCTACCCCACAGAAGCTCCTGCCCCATAGATCTGACCCACGTCTTCCCCACAGCAGCTTCTGCCCCATAGATCTCAACCACATGAGCCACACAGCAGCTCCTGTCCCACAGATCTGACCAACATAGGCCCCACAGCAGCTCCTGCCCCATAGATCTGACCCACATCACCCTACAGCAGCTCCAGCCCAGTAGATCTGACCCACAGCAGCTCCTGCCCCATTGATCTGACCCACATGCGCCCCACTGCAGCTCCTGCCTTACAGATCAGACCCTCATCAGCCTCACAACAGCTCCTGCCCCATAGATCTACCCCACAGCATCTTCTGCCCCATAGATCTGACCCTCAGCAGCAATAAAGCAGCACCTGCCCCACAGATATGACCCACATATACCCCACAGCAGCTCCTGCCCCATAGATCTTACCAACATCAGCTCCACAGCAGCACCTGCCCCATAGATCTCACCCACATCTGCCCCACAGCAGATCCTGCCCCATAGATCTGACCCACATCAGCCACACAGCAGCTCCTGCCCCATACATCTGACCCACATGCGCCCCACAGCAGCTCCTGCCCCATAGATCTGACCCACATCTGCCCCATAGCAGCTCCTGCCCCATAGATCTGACCCATATCAGATCCACAGCAACGCCTGCCCCATAGATCTCAACCACATGAGCCCCACAGCAGCTCCTGTCCCACAGATCTGACCCACATAGGCCCCACAGCAGCTCCTGCCCCATAGATCTGACCCTCAGCAGCAACACAGCAGCTCCTGCCCCACAGATCAGACCCACATCAGCCACACAGCAGCTCCTGACCCATAGATCTGATCCCAATCAGCCCCACAGCAGCTCCTGCCCCATAGATCAGACCCACATCTGCCCCACAGCAGCTTCTGCCCCATAGATCTGACCAACATCTGCCCCATACCAGATCCTGCCCAATCGATCTGACCCACATTATCCCCACAGCAGCTCCTGCCCCATAGATCTGACCCACATCAGCCCCAAAGAAGCTCCTGCCCCATACATCTTACCAACATCAGCGCCATAGCATCTCCTGCCCCACAGATCTGACACACCACCCCCACAGCAGCTCCTGCCCCATAGATCTAGCCCCCATCAGACCCAAAGCAGCTCCAGTCCCATAGATCTGACCCACATCTACCCCACAGAAGCTCCTGCCCCATAGATCTGACCCACGTCTTCCCCACAGCAGCTTCTGCCCCATAGATCTCAACCACATGAGCCACACAGCAGCTCCTGTCCCACAGATCTGACCAACATAGGCCCCACAGCAGCTCCTGCCCCATAGATCTGACCCACATCACCCCACAGCAGCTCCAGCCCAGTAGATCTGACCCACAGCAGCTCCTGCCCCATTGATCTGACCCACATGCGCCCCACTGCAGCTCCTGCCTTACAGATCAGACCCTCATCAGCCTCACAACAGCTCCTGCCCCATAGATCTACCCCACAGCATCTTCTGCCCCATAGATCTGACCCTCAGCAGCAATACAGCAGCACCTGCCCCACAGATATGACCCACATATACCCCACAGCAGCTCCTGCCCCATAGATCTTACCAACATCAGCTCCACAGCAGCACCTGCCCCATAGATCTCACCCACATCTGCCCCACAGCAGATCCTGCCCCATAGATCTGACCCACATCAGCCACACAGCAGCTCCTGCCCCATACATCTGACCCACATGCGCCCCACAGCAGCTCCTGCCCCATAGATCTGACCCACATCTGCCCCATAGCAGCTCCTGCCCCATAGATCTGACCCATATCAGATCCACAGCAACGCCTGCCCCATAGATCTCAACCACATGAGCCCCACAGCAGCTCCTGTCCCACAGATCTGACCCACATAGGCCCCACAGCAGCTCCTGCCCCATAGATCTGACCCTCAGCAGCAACACAGCAGCTCCTGCCCCACAGATCAGACCCACATCAGCCACACAGCAGCTCCTGACCCATAGATCTGATCCCAATCAGCCCCACAGCAGCTCCTGCCCCATAGATCAGACCCACATCTGCCCCACAGCAGCTTCTGCCCCATAGATCTGACCAACATCTGCCCCATACCAGATCCTGCCCAATCGATCTGACCCACATTATCCCCACAGCAGCTCCTGCCCCATAGATCTGACCCACATCAGCCCCAAAGAAGCTCCTGCCCCATACATCTTACCAACATCAGCGCCATAGCATCTCCTGCCCCACAGATCTGACACACCACCCCCACAGCAGCTCCTGCCCCATAGATCTAGCCCCCATCAGACCCAAAGCAGCTCCAGTCCCATAGATCTGACCCACATCTACCCCACAGAAGCTCCTGCCCCATAGATCTGACCCACGTCTTCCCCACAGCAGCTTCTGCCCCATAGATCTCAACCACATGAGCCACACAGCAGCTCCTGTCCCACAGATCTGACCAACATAGGCCCCACAGCAGCTCCTGCCCCATAGATCTGACCCACATCACCCCACAGCAGCTCCAGCCCAGTAGATCTGACCCACAGCAGCTCCTGCCCCATTGATCTGACCCACATGCGCCCCACTGCAGCTCCTGCCTTACAGATCAGACCCTCATCAGCCTCACAACAGCTCCTGCCCCATAGATCTACCCCACAGCATCTTCTGCCCCATAGATCTGACCCTCAGCAGCAATACAGCAGCACCTGCCCCACAGATATGACCCACATATACCCCACAGCAGCTCCTGCCCCATAGATCTTACCAACATCAGCTCCACAGCAGCACCTGCCCCATAGATCTCACCCACATCTGCCCCACAGCAGCTCCTGCCCATAGATCAGACCCACATCAGCCCCACCGCAGATCCTGCCCCATAGATCTGACCCACATCAGCCACACAGCAGCTCCTGCCCCATACATCTGACCCACATGCGCCCCACAGCAGCTCCTGCCCCATAGATCTGACCCACATCTGCCCCATAGCAGCTCCTGCCCCATAGATCTGACCCATATCAGATCCACAGCAACGCCTGCCCCATAGATCTCAACCACATGAGCCCCACAGCAGCTCCTGTCCCACAGATCTGACCCACATAGGCCCCACAGCAGCTCCTGCCCCATAGATCTGACCCTCAGCAGCAAAACAGCAGCTCCTGCCCCAGAGATCTGACCAACACCAGCCCCACAGCAGCTCCTGCCCCATAGATCTGACCAACATCAGCCCCTGCCTCATAGATCTGACCCAGATGTGCCCCTTAGCAGCTCCTGCCCCATAGATCTGACCCACAGCAGCTCCTAACTCATAGATCTGACCCTCATATGACCCACAGCAGATCCTGCCCCATAGATCTGACCCACAACATCTCCTGCCCCATAGTTCTGACCCTCATCAGCCCCACAGCAGCTCCTGACCCATAGATCTGTCCCCCCTGAGCCCCACAGCAGCTCCTGTCCCGTAGATTTGAACCTCATCAGCCACACAGCAGCTCCTGCCCCATTGATCTGACCCACATAAACCCACAGTAGCACCTGTTCCGTAGATCTGACACACATCATCCCATCAACTGCTCCTGCCCCAAAGATTTGATATACATGTGCCCCACAGGAGCTCCTGCCCCATAGATCTGACCCACAGCAGCCCCACAGCAGCTCCTGCCCAGTAGATCTGACCCACAGCAGCACCTGCCCCATAGATCTGACCAACATGTGCCCCAGAGCAGCTCCTGCCCCATTGATCTGACCCACACCAGCCCCACAGCAGCTCCTGCCCCATATATCTGACCCACATCTGCCCCAAAGCAGCTCCTGCCCAAAGATCTGACCCACATCAGCCCCACAGCAGCTTCTGCCCCATAGATCTGACCCACATCAGCCACACAGCAGCTCCTGCCCCATACATCTGACCAACATGTGCCCCACAGCAGTTCCTGCCCCATAGATCTGACCCACATCAGCCACACAGCAGCTTCTGCCCCATACATCTGACCCACTTGCACCCCACAGCAGCTCCTGCCTTATAGATCAGACCATCATCAGCCTCAGAACAGCTCCTGCCCCATAGATCTACCCCACAGCACCTCCTGCCCCATAGATCTGACCCTCATCATCCCCACAGAAGCTCCTGCCCCATTGATCTGACTCACATCTGCCCCACTGCAGCTCCTGCCCCATAGATCTGACCCATATCAGATCCACATCAATGCCTGCCCCATAGATCTCAACCACATGAGCCCCACAGCAGCTCCTGTCCCACAGATCTTACCCACATAGGCCCCACAGCATCTCCTTCCCCATAGATCTGACCCACAACTTCCCCAGAACACCTCCTGCCCCATAGATCTGACCCTCAGCAGCAACACAGCAGCTCCCGCCCCACAGATCTGACCAACACCAGCCCCACAGCAGCTCCAGTCCCATAGATCTCAACCACATAATCCCCACAGCAGCTCCTGCCTCATAGATCTGACCAACATGTGCCCCAGAGCAGCTCCTGCCCCATAGACCTTACCCACATCAGCCGCACAGCAGCTCCTGGTCTATAGATCTGACCCACATGTGCACCACAGCACCTGCTGTCCCATAGATGTGACCCACAGCAGCTCCTGCCCCATAGATCTGACCCACATCGGACCCACAACAGCTCCTGCCTTGTAGATCAGACCCACATCTACCCCACAGCAGCTCCTGCCCCATATATCTTACCAACATCAGCGCCATAGCATCTCCTGCCCCATAGATCTGACACACATCACCCCCACAGCAGCTCCTGCCCCATAGATCTGACCCACGTCTTCCCCACAGCAGCTCCTGCCCCATAGATCTCAACCACATGAGCCACACAGCAGCTCCTGCCCCATAGATCTGACCCACATCAGCCCCACAGCAGCTCCTGCCCAGTAGATCTGACCCACAGCAGCTCCTGCCCCATTGAACTGACCCACTTATCCCCCACAGCAGCTCCTGCCCAGTAGATCTGACCCACAGCAGCACCTGCCCCACAGATATGACCCACATATACCCCACAGCAGCTTCTGCCCCATAGATCTTACCAACATCAGCTCCACAGCAGCACCTACCCCATAGATCTGACCCACATCTGCCCCAAAGCAGCTCCTGCCCCATAGATCTGACCCACATGTGCCCCACAGCAGCTCCTGCCCTATAGATCTGACCCACATCTGCCCCACTGCAGCTCCTGCCCCATAGATCTGACCCACATCTGACCCATAGCAGCTCCTGCCCCATATATCTGACCCATATCAAATCCACAGCAATGCCTGCCCCATAGATCTCAACCACATGAGCCCCACAGCAGCTCCTGTCCCACAGATCTGACCCACATAGGCCCCACAGCAATTCCTGCCCCATAGATCTGACCCTCAGCAGCAACACAGCAGCTCCCGCCCCACAGATCTGACCAACACCAGCCCCACAGCAGCTCCTGCCCCATACATCTGACCCACAGCAGCTCCTGCCCCATAGATATGACCCTCATCATCCCCACAGCAGCTCCTGCCTCATTGATCTGACTCACATCTGCCCCACTGTAGCTCCTGCCCCATAGATCTGACCCACATCTGCCCCACACCAGCTCCTGCCCAATAGATCTGACCCACATCAGCCCCACAACAGCTCCTGCCCCATTGATCTGACCCACACCAGCCCCACAGCAGCTCCTGCCCCATAGATATGACACACACCTGCCCACAGCAGCTCCAGTCCCATAGATCTGACCCACATCTATCCCACAGAAGCTCCTGCCCCATAGATCTGACACACAGCACCCCCACAGCAGCTCCTGCCCCATAGATCTGACACACAGCAGCCCCACAGCAGCTCCTGCCCCATAGATCTGACCCACGTCTTCCCCACAGCAGCTCCTGCCCCATAGATCTTACCCACGTCTTCCCCACAGCAGCTCCTGCCCCATAGATCTGACCCACATCTTCCCCACAGCAGCTCCTGCCCAGTAGATCTGACCCACAGCAGCTCCTGCCCCATAGATCTGACCAACATGTGCCCCAGAGCAGCTCCTGCCAAATAGACCTTACCCACATCAGCCGCACAGCAGCTCCTGGTCTATAGATCTGACCCGCAACAGCCCCACAGCAGCTCCTGCCCCATAGATCAGACCCACATCTGCCCCACAGCAGCTTCTGCCCCATAGATCTGACCCACATCAGCACGACAGCAGCTTCTGCCCCATATATCTGACCCACATCAGCACCACAGCAGTTCCTGCCCCATATATCTGACCCACATCAACACCACAGCAACGCCTGCCCCATAGATCTCAAGCACATGAGCCCCACAGCAGCTCCTGTCCCATAGATCTGACCCACATAGCCCCCACAGCAGATCCTGCCCCATAGATCTGACCAACATCAGCCCCACAGCAGCTCCTGCCACACAGATCTACCGACATGTGCCCCACAGCAGCTCCTGCCCCAAAGATCTGATACCCATGTGCCCCACAGCAGCTCCTGCCCAATAGATCAGACCCACATCTGCCCCACAGCAGCTCCTGCCCCATAGATCTGACCCACATCTGCCCCATACCAGATCCTGCCCAATTGATCTGACCCTCATTATCCCCACAGCAGCTCCTGCCCCATAGATCTGACCCACATATACCCCCACAGCAGCTCCTGCCCCATAGATCTGACCCACATATACCCCACAGCAGCACCTACCCCATAGATCTGACCCACATCTGCCCCAAAGCAGCTCCTGCCCAATAGATCTGACCCACATGTGCCCCACAGCAGCTCCTGCCCCATAGATCTGACCCACATCAGCCACACAGCAGCTCCTGCCCCATAGATCTGACTCACATCTGCCCCACTGCAGCTCCTGCCCCATAGATCTGACCCACATCTGCCCCACAGCAGCTCCTGTCCCACAGATCTGACCCACAAAGGCCCCACAGCAGCTCCTGCCCCATAGATCTGACCCACATCAGCCACACAGCAGCTCCCGCCCCACAGATCTGACCCACATAGCCCCCACAGCATCTCCTGCCCCATAGATCTGACCCACATCAGCCCCACAGCAACTCCTGCCCCATAGATCAGACCCACATCTACCCCACAGCAGCTCCTGCCCCATATATCTTACCAACATCAGCGCCATAGCATCTCCTGCCCCATAGATCTGACACACATCACCCCCACAGCAGCTCCTGCCCCATAGATCTAGCCCCCATCAGACCCACAGCAGCTCCAGTCCCATAGATCTGACCCACATCTATCCCACAGAAGCTCCTGCCCCATAGATCTGACACACAGCACCCCCACAGCAGCTCCTGCCCCATAGATCTGACCCACGTCTTCCCCACAGCACCTCCTGCCCCATAGGTCTTACCCACGTCTTCCCCACAGCAGCTCCTGCCCCATAGATCTGACCCACGTCTTCCCCACAGCAGCTCCTGCCCAGTAGATCTGACCCACAGCATCTCCTGCCCCATAGATCTGACCAACATGTGCCCCAGAGCAGCTCCTGCCCCATAGACCTTACCCACATCAGCCGCACAGCAGCTCCTGGTCTATAGATCTGACCCGCATCAGCCCCACAGCAGCTCATGCCCCATAGATCAGACCCACATCTGCCCCACAGCAGCTTCTGCCCCATAGATCTGACCCACATCAGCACGACAGCAGCTTCTGCCCCATATATCTTACCCACATCAGCACCACAGCAGTTCCTGCCCCATATATCTGACCCACATCAGCACCACAGCAACGCCTGCCCCATAGATCTCAACCACATGAGCCCCACAGCAGCTCCTGTCCCATAGATCTGACCCACATAGCCCCCACAGCAGCTCCTGCCCCATAGATCTTACCCACGTCTTCCCCACAGCAGCTCCTGCCCCATAGATCTCAACCACATGAGCCACACAGCAGCTCCTGTCCCACAGATCTGACCCACATCTGCCCCACAGCAGCTCCTGCCCCATAGATCTAACCAACATCAGCTCCACAGCAGCTCCTTCCCTATAGATCTGACCCACATAAGACCCACAGCAGCACCTGTTCCGTAGATGTGACACACATCATCCCCACAACTGCTCCTGCCCCAAAGATCTGATATACATGTGCCCCACAGGAGCTCCTGCCCCATAGATCTGACCCACATGTGCCCCTTTGCAGGGGGGCTCCTCTGCCTGGTGGTCATGGCGGGCCCCCTCCTCCTTCTCACTCCTAGGGCCCCCAGCTCCATCCTCCCGCCTGAAACAGGGAAAACTTCTACCCTAGCCCTCTTAGCTGCCGACATGGCTGCTAACTGCCACAGCTGTCAGAGGCGAGTGCGTTGCGCGCGGCAGCGGTGACCAAGGTGACGTGGAGAGGGTTCTAAAATGGCGGCCGCACTGCTGGCACTGGTGTTCCACATAGGATGAGGAGGGGGCTGGTAATATCAGGACAAGGGGAAACTGATTGAAGTTGAAAGAGGGAAGATTTAGGTTGGATGTTAAGGGGAAAGTTGTTTACTAGGAGAGTGGTTAGGCCCTGGAATGGGCTGCCCAGGGAGGTTGTGGATGCCCCGTCCTTGGGGGTGTTCAGGGCCAGGTTGGACAGGGCCCTGGGCAACCTGATCTAGTAAAGGTGTATGTTTGGTGGCCCTGCCAGGCAGGGGGGTTTGTTCTTCATGATCCATGAGGTCCCTTCCAACCTGGGTCATTCTGTGACTCTGTGATACTGGTGTGTGGCTGTTTGTCCCAGCGCGCTGACCTTTTGTCTTCAGGTTCACCAACAAGACTGTAACTGATTTATGGAGGAGGCAAGTGATGGGTGCTACTGTGTGACAATCAACATCACATTGTGGACATTTGAAAGCACCTTCCTCCAGAGCTGTTCACCTCCAGAAGAGGGTGCTCAGAAGTGTTTACTGGCAGAAGATCTGGCTCCAGCTTGGTATGGAAAAACTGGGGAATGATACCATCGTGTCCGGTGAAGAACAAGAAGCAGGTGGGCGTCCCTGCTCCCTCTTGTCTGCTGGCAAGGTCCAGATGAGATCCCAGAGCCAGAAGCTGCCATTCCAAGGAGAGCTTACTCAACCATTTTGGATTTGAGCTGTCACACCAAGGAGAGCTGACTGAACCACGTTGGACTTATTTGTAAGTTTATACTATCATTGGAAACTGTTGCCGTGGTCACAGTCATCGTCAGCGGAACAACAACTCCTGATGACCCACCACTACTGAAGATCAATGACTGAACTACTAAACACGTCAGATCCATGGTGGTGACTCTCTCTCCCTCTTGCTTCCTATAAAGACTCCTTGATTCTTTTTCCTGTCTTTTCTATTGCCCGCCTTCCCTTCCTAATCACCCTAAATCGTAATAGCGTCCGTCCTCCAACATTTGAACCATGCTCAGGCATACACGTATGGACCTCCTCTCCTTCCTATAAATTGGAGCAGGACAGAGAACCACAAGGATTGTCAGCTCCCAAGTCATGCAAGTATTGCACACAACACAGATAACTTCATCTGTTGGCCCCGCTGTCTCTGCATACCACCAAGCGAGGACCTGCAGTGCCCAGGCGAGACGATGTGCCTGGCAGTGCAAAGCCAGCCCACGTGTGTGCAGATGGCAAGGAGCGTGTGGCACTGTGCAGCGACAGCCCTTGCCTGCCCAGGACTGCGTGTGGAGGGCGTTCTCCACTGCAGCCCTGCCCAACGGTCAGTAGGGGTGTGCGGCCATGATGGCAGTAATGAACAAACTGCTGCTTCACAAACATCTTGGCCCGATTAGAAATCTTTGAGTAGTGCTGTTACAGCAGACAGAATGTGATAAGCGCAAGTAGTCTCCTACACTTCACATCCTTGCTACTTCATTATGGGTGTTGTCATTGAGCAGCATCTAACACAAGTTCTGCCCTGGTCAGCTGGCTGCCTTAGCTTGAGCCCTGATGGCAACGCTGTGACGTGATGTTAGTATTGCTGTTTTCTCCTCGTCAGAATACTCTGCCTTTTGAAGGAAGCAGCTTCTTGGTTATTTTGTTTTGTTGTTGAATTTTATTGAATTAATTTACAATATCTATATTCCATATAGTCATAGATGTTTTGAATATGATCATCTGTGGTGCTGAGAATTTTTGTAGAAAAGGTATACTCAGTTCGGAAGGTGTAATAAGGATGTTAAAGAAAGAACCCCCTGTTGTGTTGACCAGTGATGATGCTCCCACCCCCTGACCAATGGTGGAGAGGAGCATGAAGAGAGAGGTGGTGCTGGGGGGATCTTGGGGCTGCTGGGCCTGTCATACTTTTTCCAGGCAGAGGTTTTACAGGTGTTGCCCCCATGCCGACCCTGTGGGGGGGGGCACTCCCACATCCTGAAGGATGGAGGAGAGGAGCGGGAGGGCAGAGTTGGTGCTGTGGGGGGCTGGGAGCTGTGGGGCCTGGTATGCTTTCCCCTGGCTGTAGTTTTCTGGGTGTCGGATGATGCCCTCAAACTGCCACCCTGTGGGGGCTGCTCCAACCTCCTGAAGGATGGTGAAGGAAAGTTGGTGACAGTTCCTGGGGGGGACAGGGGGCTGCTGGGCCAGTTGGCTTCCCCCAGGCAATGGTCGTCCGTCTCTTGGATGATGTCCCCAGGTCTATACTCTGCTGGGGTCGCTTCCATCCCCTGATGGATGGTGGAGGGGAGAGTGAGGGCAGAGATGGTGCTGGAGGCTGACAGGCCTCTCAAGCTTCCCTGAGGCAGTGGCTGCCTGCGGGTGACACTTTGAGGGAGCCACTGCCAACCCCTGAAGAATGGTGGTGGGGGACGGGAGGGTGGTGTTGATGCCAGGGTGCTGCTGTTTGGGTGCCAGCCGATGACTGCAAGCTTCCAAACCAGGTGGGTCCCTCCTGTCCCCTGAAAGAGGTGTTGATGCTCAAGGTGGATAGGGGCCACTGGGCATGATGTACTTCCCAGGGGCCACGGAGCCTGGGCTGGTGGGCTATGGGGGCTGCACTGGGGGCAGCTGAGCCCGACAGCCGTCAGGCCTGGCAGGGGCCGCTCTGGTGATGCTCTGCGGCTGGTGGGCAGATTGTCACTGCACAGGCACCAGTTGTTTGTGCCACGTCTTTTCTGTGCGGCGCACTGAGGCGAGCAAGCTGTTTGTCCAAGCGTGAGGTTGCTGCGGGCAATATGCTGGACTGCAGCATCTTCAGCAAGGCGCCTGCAGGGAGAGAAACGTGCTGAGGGCACAGGAGAACCCCCTGCTCTCCTTCCTCACAGTGCATGATAGAGCCACCCTCAGCTCCCGGCCTGTCTCAGGCCCAGCAGTAAGAACATGCAGCAGGAATGGCGAGGCCAGTTAAATGTCTGACAGTGTCAATCTCAGACAGTGTTAGGCAACAACTAACTGGCTTCTCTATGCTGCTTTAACTAGAAATGCCTCCTTGCTCACAGGATCCCTATAGTAAAGAGAGGGGGCAGGATGGGGTTGGGGGTGAACAAGAACTCACTGGTTTATCTGCCTCCGTTGTCGGACAAGACGATAGCACGAAAACATTGCCATCAGCATGGTAACGAAGATAGCCACACCAAATCCCAGGCAGTACTTCTTGATAAAATTATTGTCTGCGGCATTTGCGTGTTCCTCACCATCCGCACCTGGAAAAACAATGTGGATCTGTTTCACCAGCTGCTGCTTTGAGTGACGTGGACAAGAACAACCACAGGAAGGATCCCGCTCCGGGCTGCTGTTGTGCCTGGTGGCTCAGGGGAAGCACAGCAAGCTCTGGAATGCAGGGTCTGTGCACAGGAGGTACTATGGAGGGTCCTGTTTCCTCTCCTTATCTGCTGAATGTGGTTCTGGTGGCCTAGTTCCCAAAAGGACAAAGTTCCTAAGTCCCTGGGAACTGGCTGCTGTGGGAGGGGAGCAACCTCTAACCATGGCCACGGAGCTCTATGAGCGGCCCTTACCTGGAGTGACAGTTGTTGTGTGCATGGCCTCTATTACTCTCAGGGGGACAGTCAGTGTGCGAACTCTGCCGTTCCAAAATGCAAGCCAGCGCATAGGTGCTCCACCTGTCTCTTTAGAAAGGAGGTAAGGGAGTGGGACTGTAAGTAACTGCTTCTCATCAGGAAGATGGTGCAGTTTCTCCACATGTATTTCTAGAAATTCAGTTTCACAAGCCTTTCAGGGAACAGACGGAAATACACCTACCACGTGCTTTGTCCTTCATGATTTTCATTAGCAGACACACACACAGGTGTGCATTCTCACTCACACCTGCAGACGCGCCTGGCTGACATTAGGACTGTGAGCTGGCATCTCTCAAAGGAAGTAAAATCTCATGACATGGTATGCTGTAATTTCTCTCTTCCTTAGGGACCTGCAGTGACTGGAAGGGGCTCAGGTGATGACATGGCACTCAGACCTGGGTCAAAAGTTGCAAAGCTGCAGAGAAGCCAGGTGGGCAGTTGGCTGGCACTCAGCAGCTTTCCAGATACTCTCTCCAGGCCATGTAAAACAATCTTCAGAGAAGGCATAGAAGAACATTTGGCCCCTCAAGGTTTTTTTAGTGGGGAGATCTCTGATGTATGTAGACAAAGTCAATGGGATGCTGGGAGCATGCAGCACCCAAGAAACAGTGACTACCCAAGCTTCTCATGGAGAAGAAATCACCAGGCAGTGAAAAGATGAACCCCTCCTGAACTTCCACAACCAAATATGAGCAAAGATCATGAGATGAAGACTGGTGACTTACGTCTGGCATCCACCCCAGGCTCAGGGACGCGACTTTGCTTTCGAAATGCACCAAAGGGGCCTGCAGGCACAAGAGTGATCAGACACAGGTGAGGAGAGCTTCCGCTGTGCACTGGGGTCTGCCTTGTTTTTTTTCCTGCAGTGACCTGTGAGGACTGGCTGCAGGTCAGGGAATGACATGGCCCAAACAGCAAAGGAATAGGAGCAATGACTGGCAAGGGCCGCCTTCCCACTGAAATGTGACAATTCTCCAAGTAAAGAAATACTAATGACTGATCTGTGTACGACCTTCAAAGCACAAAGAGACTTGAAAGACCTTTGGAGAGCCTTACGTACCCAAATAAGCTATTATAGCACTAATTTTTCGACTTCCAAGGAAACAGACACTCACAACTTACCTCGGAGTTTCCCCTGAGGCACAAAAGCAGTCTCCTTCCAGTCATCTGAGGAAGAAGTACCAATGTCATCATCTAGAAAAAAGAACAGAAGAGGGATGTTCCCATTGCATGCTGTGATCTTCCTCTCCCTTAGTGACAGGGAAGGGGCCAGGGAAGGGGACAGGTAATGGGATGGGAGACTCAGGCCTTGATTGCCAAAGCTATAGAGGGGCCAGGGTGACCTGGAGCCTAGCACTCGGCAGCTTTACAAATGCTCCCTCCTGGCCACATGCAGCACCCCTCCAGGACCGCGTGGAAGAGCATACAAAGAAAAGGTGCCTGAAACACACTGGGCTACAGCTGGGGGTCTCTGTTGGGAACCAGGATTTTTCTATGGGGAGCATCAGGCAGCTGGAGCAGAAATGCTCATGCTTTTCCCAGCACACACCTTCCACGTTCTCCCCTGGGACACCCCCAGGATGAAGAGCATGCTCCACCCAGCCAGCGGCAGAGCCGTGGGAGCACAGGGCTTCCTCATGCCCTTGCCCAGCTCCTGTGGTGCTGCCTGTCCCCCTTTTCCAATACCCCCCCCCCCCATCGAAGGCAGCCTTAGAGCTATAAGGCACAGAGCCACTGGAACAAGAACCTGGGCTTCTCACTCTCATTTCCGCTTATTTTTTACCCCATCTCTGCCCACCCACCTGCTCCTGCTGCTCGCCCTGGAGCAGCACAAGTCTCCTGACAACACATGGCTATCAGTAGGAGGACGGCAAGGCAGGTGGGGGCCGTGGCCCCCAGTACTCGTGCCATGCTGCTACCACCACTGCTATAGCCACAGCGAGTGCTGCTATTGGGGCACAGAACACCTAGAGCACGCAGCTGGGCATTGTGATCTTGTGGCACAAGGCAGCAATGTGGCAGGGCATAGTGACCTCACATCCCCAGGCTGCTGGCTGGGCCTCCCCACGGGCTGCTCCTCCTGTGACGCAGGGCTGCATAGAGTGGGTGCTTGTGGCACCCCTTAGTGGGTGAGTGCCAGGCTGCTGGGGAAGAATTACTGGGAGCGTGTCCCACTGGGTAGATCTGTTCCACCGCAAGGACCAGGCTCCCCCTGGGCTTGTTATGGACGCTGAGGATTCCCAGTCATCTAGAGCAGCAGGAGACCATGGCAGATATTTTCACATTTACATTGTGGAAATATATTATTGTGGAATGGTTTGGGTGGGAAGGGACATTAAAGACCCAGAGACTCTGTCAAAGGATAAAGAAAATCGCTCCAGTGTTGTTTTTACTGCTTTGTGCAAATCAAAAGATTGCATTTTGTCTTTTAATGGCCAAAAAAGCCATTTCTTCAGGGACATTGTATTTGTTGTCACAGACTAACAAAAATGCAAACTGAGCTTTATCTGTAGCATCAATACTTTAGTATTTCGTATCTTGTATTTGACAGTTCCCTCCCAGCCAGTTGCCCGTGCCTTTCTCTCAGCCCATGAGAGCACCACTTACTGCCTCTGGGAACTTGGAAACTGGCAGCATGATGGCCAGCACACACACAAGGTGCTCGTGACGCAGCTCCAGGCGGCTCTCCTGAGGCCCAGCTTCATTTCACGGCCACTCACGCTCTGCTGCTGGACATTCTGCAACGGAAAAGCCACCGGATGCAAATCCCATCCCTCACAGATGGTATCAGACCCCTGCTCTCATGGCAGTCACCACCGCCCGGCATTGGACAGCGCTTCCACTGCCCTTGCTCCTGCCACAAGACACCAACGTCTGCTTCTAGTTCGGCTCCACCATGGGATCCTGTTTGCAACAGAAAAACACACGGAGGCTGCCAGCCACTGCAACACGCGCTGTGAAACCCCTGGCACTGCTGAGTCCCATGAGCAGAGGAGAGAAGCGTCTGCCTGCCATGGACGGGCTGCGGCGGGATTGAATCCTGCCTTCCAATCGGGACACCCCCAGGGAGAGCCTCCCTGGGGACCCAAAGACTTACGGCAGCGCCAACACAGCAGGCAGAAACGCGACGTGCTCCTGACTGCCCGCACTGTTCAAAGCTCCCTGACTTGCGGAATCAAACTCTATAATCCAGAGATGGGTTATAAAGCAGGTATGTTTTATTCCAGCGCTGGGTGCAAGGGGGATAGCTCCTCCAAACTTGCACACCAACTTGTAAAACCGTGATACAGATATAGGTACACCTCATGCATAGTCAATGATTTCCCGTAATTCTAACATGCATCCCTTAATTCTAATACACATTCTTTATCATGCAGACCCCCTCTTGTTATCGCCCATCTTGTCAGGGAGATGCAAATATCAAAAGAGGAGTTGCAACACCTAATCCCCTTCTCGCCAGGTGTCTCAGGGAGTTCTCACTCCTTAATCTTCATCCTTCCTGCTCTTCCAGACCCACTGTCTCCATTCCTTGTTATTCTAACTAAATCATTTTCTGTAAACTACTTTAACTATCCCCCTTTTAGCCCCCCTTTATTCTGAATTCCAGCAGAGCATCTGTTTTCTGCTTCCCTGTTCATCCCTCCCTCTCCCTCTCCCTCCCTCCGCCCTATGACGGCAGCCCTTCAAAGCAACCAACACAACCACGCCAAACCGCAGCCCGGACTCGTCCCGCTCACTGCAATCCAGACCCACTCCATCCGTACAAACCTTCATCCACGCCGTTTCTTAAGCGGGCCTCGGCGCCACCCGGATCTTACAGCCAGCGAGCGGCCGGCAAACGAACGGACGTCTTCCTCTTGGTGCCGCACAGCCCAGCACGGCCGGAGCCGCACCACACGATCCGGGCCGGGGCCGGCTCAGGCTCTGCCTCCAGGCTTTTGGGGCCGGCCAGGTGACTCCGCAGCACAGCGAGACCGTGGAGCCACCCGGGAGCCGCCTCTGGGTGCCGGCAGCGCTGCGAGCTCCTCCCCCGACAGCCCCTCCGTGCCCCTGCACCGAGGCCCGACCCCATTCGCAGCACAGAGCCCGCTCCTCCCGGCCCCGCTCATGGCCGCCATGGCCCGGAAGTGCTCTCCGCCGCCTGCAAGAAGCACTTCCTGTCACTGTCACGTGGCTCAGGCCGGGCTGGGGCCTGTTGGGGGGGGGGGGCAGCTGCCAGATCTTCTGCCAGTAAACACTTCTGAGCACCCTCTTCTGGAGGTGAACAGCTCTGGAGGAAGGTGCTTTCAAATGTCCACAAAGTGATGTTGATTGTCACACGGTAGCACCCATCACTTGCCTCCTCCATAAATCAGTTACAGTCTTGTTGGTGAACCTGAAGACAAAAGGTCAGCGCGCTGGGACAAACAGCCACACACCAGTATCACAGAGTCACAGAATGACCCAGGTTGGAAGGGACCTCATGGATCATGAAGAACAAACCCCCCTGCCTGGCAGGGCCACCAAACATACACCTTTACTAGATCAGGTTGCCCAGGGCCCTGTCCAACCTGGCCCTGAACACCCCCAAGGACGGGGCATCCACAACCTCCCTGGGCAGCCCGTTCCAGGGCCTAACCACTCTCCTAGTAAACAACTTTCCCCCTAACATCCAACCTAAATCTTCCCTCTTTCAACTTCAATCAGTTTCCCCTTGTCCTGCTATTACCAGCCCCCTCCTCATCCTATGTGGAACACCAGTGCCAGCAGTGCGGCCGCCATTTTAGAACCCTCTCCACGTCACCTTGGTCACCGCTGCCGCGCGCAACGCACTTGCCTCTGACAGCTGTGGCAGTTAGCAGCCATGTCGGCAGCTAAGAGGGCTAGGGTAGAAGTTTTCCCTGTTTCAGGCGGGAGGATGGAGCTGGGGGCCCTAGGAGTGAGAAGGAGGAGGGGGCCCGCCATGACCACCAGGCAGAGGATGGGTAAGAGAGCCATATTCCATCATGCCTGGACCAGCCCCGTGACCACCACCCATGTGGAGCCTATGGAGGTGGATCCACCTCCAGATGAGCGAATGGAGGTGGATCCACCTGCAGAGGAGCCCATGGAGGTGGATCCACCTGCAGAGGAGCCCATGGAGGTGGATCCGCCCGCGGCATAGCTGGCCTGGCACCACACCACCGTGCCAGGCCCCGCGCTGGCATGGTCACAGCTCCACCGTGGCTGGTCCAGGCGCTGAGCTCCTTACCCGCTGCACGGCCCCCGCCCCCTGCATTAGCTGGGTGGCATTTTTGTATCATCTGTTCCTCCTTTGGGCCTATTCTGCAGCCACATTCTGTGGGCCCCCAGTCCCATCTTTACCCTGTTTGTTCCAGTCCCTGTTTCTATAGTTGGTTTTTGGGTTTAGTTTAGTTTTAGAGTTAGGTGTAGGTTGTTGTTAGTGTTTTTGAGTTAGGCATAGGTTATTGTTTGTGTTTTTGAGTTAGGCATTGCTTATTGTTCATTTTTTAGTGTTAGGAGTAGGTTAGGAGTAGGTTTAGTGTTAGTAGTTGGTGTTTTCCTGTTAGGAGTTTGTTCCTCTTCATTCTTTAGTGTTAGGAGTAGATTGTTGTTCCCATAGTAGAGTTAGGCATAGGTTACTGTTGGTACTGTAGGGTTAGGCGTGGGTTCCTACCAGCAGCTGGCAGCAAACAGCGCTCGCTCGGTAAGCACACGTCTGCTTTCTCCCCCGGAGCCGTGAGTGCGACTGCCATGAGAGCGGAGGTCTGATGCCATCTGCGAGGGATGGGATTTGCATCCGGTGGCTTTTCCGTTGCAGAATGTCCAGCAGCAGAGCGTGAGTGGCCGTGAAATGAAGCTGGGCCTCAGGAGAGAAGTCTGGAGCTGCGTCACGAGCTTCCTGCATGGCCAGTGCAAGGTAGGTGTGCCTTACTTTAAGCGTGCGCTGAAGCAGTGTTGGTTAAGCACGGCTCACACCTCTGTCTGCAATAGATGGGCTTTCTGCACGCTTTATTGCTGTGGCCGGCGTTGAACAGCACAGCAGCAGCGAGGCCTCGAACATGTCCACAACCAGGTACGTGAATTTGAGTAAATTTAGCTGTGTGAATGATGTTATTGTTCATATTAGTAAGGCAGTATTCACATGTGTGTGATGGAGCTCAGGGATAGGTTTATTCTTGCCTGGTAAATTTTCCCTTCTTTGACACCCACCCGTCCTCTTGCTTCTCTTCCCCTCACCTGTAAGTGCAGCAATACTGAAGGCTGAGGGCTCTTCTCCGAGGCGGGCGCTAAAGGGCAATTGAAATGCAAGTTTGTTGTCCCTCTTTGTTCTTGGGTCGGTAGCCCAAGGTGACCAAGCTTCAGAGCACTTCTCTAAGTCAGCCTGGAAATGTTTCTAGCAGAAAGTAACTCCATCACAGTGACTGAGAGTAATAGTAATAGTAATAGTAATAGTAATAGTAATAGTAATAGTAATAGTAATAGTAATAGTAATAGTAATAGTAATAGTAATAGTCTCGTGCGGGTTGGAAGGGACCTTAGAGATCATCGAGTCGAACCCCCGGGATTCCAGCCTCTGTGCTACAGGGTGGCACTTCTACCACTTGCACCACAGGGGGATTCGAACACCCGGGCCCCGGTGTTGCAATGCAGCATTCCTACCACCTGCGCCACGGGGGCACACAAAAAGATGCCTCTTTTTCCCCCCTCACAGCAGGCAGCCCCCATGAGAGCAGTAGAGCAGCAGGCTGTCTGTGCTATGGCTGCTGAACTGCATTTCTGGCCACCTGAGATCCCTGAGCCCATGCTAATGAAGAACATGCTGCGCCACAGACTCTTCTACAGAGCCGTTTTGCAGCTTCTCTGTGCTGGCCATCATGCTGCCAGTTTCCAAGTTCCCAAAGGCAGTAAGTGGTGCTCTCATGGGATAGGAGAAAGGCACGGGCAACTGGGTGGGAGGGAACCATCTGTAACTGTTGCCAGCAGCCTGGAGGTGCCAGCTCAGTCTTATCCTGTGGCTACTGCTGCTCCCTATGAGCTGCCAGGCACAGGGTCCTCCCGCCCGTGCAGGGACCGCCTTGCAGGAAAGGGCTTTAGGCTCTGGTTTGTGTGGGATTTGGGGAACGAGACAGGGGTGGAGTTTCTTGTGTGCCCGACTGTCAGGAAGGCGGTTCCCAGTTCTGGCAGCCCAACGTGCCCAGCAGGGTGACTTGAGCTCCCAAAGCGAGCCGCCAACCAGTTGTTAGCTGAGAAGGTTCCCTGAGCGTTTCCGAATTGATTCTTGTAGGACTCGGAGAGTTTGGGGACTGAGACTTGGGAGAGAGTGAAGAAAGCTGAGGCAAGGCAAGCGCTGCTCAGCTGAGGAAGAAAGCCGAGAAGGAAAGCAGAAAGCAACGATGATGGCCTGAGCAAGAAGCTACAAAGGACAGCAGAACCACCTGCAGCGCTTTCTCGGAGGTGGCACCAAAAGCTGCTGACTCAACGGTCCAGTTTACCGGCACAGCCGTGATTTCCCTGTCATGGACGGTGGAGATGATGGAAGTGAACTGGACAGGAAGGACTTGTGCTGCGTTAGAAGCAAAGAGGGCTTCACCTGTGCAGGACTTGGTGTATGGCAAGAGCTGGAGACGCTGCGTTCCTTCAGGGTGTGTCTCGTGAGGTCCAGGCCTAGTGTAGGGTTAGGTTGAAATAGGGCTGGCTGGGACTGGAGAGGGAGGAGGTGACGTAGCCCTGGGGTTTGGCTTCTCCTTGGGTCTGACTGGAGGCTGAGTGACTGATTGCTAAGCGGCAATCCTGGGCACTGGGGCTTCATTTTGGGGTGTGGGCGGGGTAATAAATACAAGCCAAATCTTCTTGTACGCAATAAAATTGAAGCGAACTTTCTAAACCTGGTGCTGCCTCTTTCAGTAGCTGGTCAGAACGTCCCTCGCTCGGGCTGGCAATCACAGGGTGATGAAGCGGTCGGCTTCACGTCTCTCCCTTGACATGGTGCAGGTTTTCCCCCGTTTCCTTGTTGGTCTTCCCAACCTGTGGCCTTTCAGCCAACCCGTAAGTGCTGGTGACAGGCTGTGAGCATCTCCTTGCTCTCTGAGGACTGACAGAAAGAAACCAGAGGAGGGGAAGCAGCCCGGCAGGAAGAAGGGTGTCCCGTGCTCAGCCCCTTGAGTTGGCCTCTCTTCCCTGAGGGTTCTTTCAGCTTCTGATGCACCGTGTGCTGCTGTTTGCCCTGGGAAGCCCAGCTGCACGCTGGCAGCCGTGGCCTGTGCATCATCCTCCCCTTGAGGCCCAAGGAGTTGTTTGTTTTTATGTATTCAGTATTGGTGTGGCATTTTGTTGTTTTGTTCAGCTTTGAGATCAAGGGGTAATTTAACACCGTTGGAAGTAATTGGGGTTCAGGAGTAGCACATGCAGAATTTTGATCACGCAGCAAGTTGTGATTTCTACTGTGTTGAAGAACTGGCACACACATATACGCCTGCAGCAGGAGCTTGATTGACTCTCGTCAATACGGCCTTCCAAAGCCCGGCCCTGGGGAGCTGTCCAAAAATTTTCCAACATTTTGTATTACCTAAGTTTATTTTAAACAGCCAAGGAGGAGTAATCTCTTAAAGGCTTTTTTAAAGGCATTGGACTAGGTTTTGATTATCACGTCTCAGGAAGCTTCTGCATTCCACCTAGTGCTAATGGGATAAATCAAGAGCAGATTACACAAGAGATTCAGGCCTTGCTGCAAGTCTTTTATGAATCAGAACTTTGTTTCATGTTGCCAGATATTCTGGTTTCCTTTTCAGGAGATTCCTTTGCTGTATATTAAGAAGGCCAAGGGCATCCTGGCCTGCATCAGAAACAGTGTTGCCAGCAGGAGCAGAGAGGTGATTGTCCCCCTGTTCTCAGCACTGATGAGGCCGCAGCTCGAGTGCTGTGTTCAGTTTTGGGCCCCTCAGTGCAAGGAAGACATGGAGGCCCCGGAACGCGTTCAGAGGAGGGCAACAAAGCTGGTGAGGGGTCTGGAGCACAGGCCGTATGAGTTGAGGCTGAGGGAGCTGGGATTGTTCAGCCTGGAGAAGAAGAGGCTCAGGGGAGACCTCATTGCTCTCTCTAACTTCCAGAAGGGAGGCTGTAGTGAGATCCGGATGTAGTGTGTAGGTCAGATCTATGAGGCAGGAGCTGCTGTGGGGCAGATGTGGGTCAGATCTATGGGGCAGGAGCTGTTGTGGGGATGATGTGGGTCAGATCTATGGGACTGGAGCTGCTGTGGGTCTGATGCGGGCTAGATCTATGGGGCAGGAGCTGCTGTGGGGAAGACGTGGGTCAGATCTATGGGGCAGGAGCTGCTGTGGGGGTGATGTTGGTAAGATATATGGGGCAGGAGCTGCTGTGGGGTAGATGTGGGTCTGATCTATGGGGCAAGAGCTGTGGTGGGTCCGATGTGGGTCAGATCTATGGGGCGGGAGCTGCTGTGTGGCTGATGTGGGTCTGATCTATGGGGCACGAGCTTCTTTGGGGCTGATGTGGGTCAGATCTATGGGGCGGGAGCTGTTCTGGAGCAGATGTAGGTGAGATCTATGTGGCAGGAGCAGCTGTCGGTCAGATCTATGGGGTTGGAGCTCCTAAGGGGCAGATGTGGGTCGGATCTATGGGGCAGGAGCTGCTGTGGGGCTGGTGTTGGTCAGATCTGTGGGGCGGGAGCTGCTGTGTGGCTGATGTGGGTCAGACCTATGGGGCAGGAGCTGCTGTGGGGCACATGTGGGTAAGATCTGTGGGACAGGAGCTGCTGTGGGGCTCATGTGGTTGAGATCTATGGGGCAGGCGTTGCTGTGGATCTGATATGGGTCAGATATATGGGGCAGGAGTGGCTGTGCGTCAGATCTACGGAACAGGTCCTGCTGTGGGGCTTATGTGGGTCAGATCTTTAGGGAAGGAGCTGCTGTGGGGCAGGTGTGTGTCATATCTATGGGGCAGGAGCTGCTGTGGGGCTGGTGTGGGTCAGATCAATGGGGCAGGTGCTGGTGTGGGGCTGATGTGGGTCAGATCTATGGGGCAGGAGCTGGTGTGGGGCTGATTTGGGTCAGATCTATGGGGCAGGAGCTGCTGTGGGGTAGTTGTGGGTCTGATCTATGGGGCAGGATCTGCTCTGGGGCACATGTGAGTGAGATCTATGGGGCAGGAGCTGCTGTGGGGTAGATGTTGGTCAGATCTATGGGGCAGGAGTAGCTGTGGGGCATATGTGAGTCAGATCTATGGGGCAGGAGCTGCTGTAGTGCAGATGTGGGTCAGATCTATGGGGCAGGAGCTGCTGTGGGGTAGTTGTGGGTCAGACCTATCGGGCAGTATCTGCTCTGGGGCACATGTGAGTGAGATCTATGGGGCAGGAGCTGCTGTAGTGCAGATGTGGGTCAGATCTATGGGGCAGGAGCTGCTGTGTGTCAGATCTATGGGGCAGGAGATGCTATGGCGCTGATGTTGGTAAGATCTATGGGGCAGGAGCTGCTGTGGGGTAGATGTTGGTCAGATCTATTGTGCAGGACCAGCTCTGGGGTATATGTGTGTCAGATCTATGGGGCAGGAGCTGCTGTGGGGCACATGTGGGTCAGATCTATGGGGCAGGAAATGCTGTGGGGCTGATTGCGGTAAGATCTATAGGGCAGGAGCTGCTGTGAGGCAGATGTGGGTCAGATCTATTGGGAAGGATCTGCTGTGGGGTAGAGGTGGGACTGATCTATTGGGCAGGAGCTGCTGTGGGGCTGATGAGGGTCAGATCTATGGAGCAGGAGCAGCTGTGGGGCACATGTGGGTCAGGTCTATGGGACAGGTTCTGCTGTGGGGCTAATTGGGGTATGATCTATTGAGGCAGGAGCTGCTGTGGGTCAGATCTACGGGGCAGGAGCTGCTGTGGGGTTGCTGTGGGTCAGATCTATGGGGCAGGAGCTGCTATGGGGCACATGTGTATCAGATCTATGGGGCAGGAGCTGTTGTGGGGCACATGTGGGTCAGATCGATGGGGCAGGAGCTGCTGTGGTGCACATGTGGGTCAGATCTATGGGGCAGGAGTTGCTGTGGGGCAGATGTGGGTCTGATCTATGGGGCAGGAGCTGCTGTGGGTCAGATCTATGGGGCAGGAGTTGCTGTGGGGCACATGTGGGTCAGATCTATGGGGCATAACCTGCTGAGGGGTATATGTGGGTCATATCTATTGGGCTGGAGCAGCTGTGGGTCTGATGAGGGTCATATCAATGGGGAAGGAGATGCTGTGGGTTAGATCTATGGGGCAGAAGCTGCTGTCGGGCATATGTGAGTCAGATCTATGGGGCAGGAGCTGCTGTTGGTCAGATGTGGTTCAGATCTATGGGGCAGGAGCTGCTGTGGGGCTGATGTTGGTCAGATCTATGGGGCAGGAGCTGCTGTGAGGCTGATGAGGGTCACATCTATGGGCCAGGTATTGCTATACATCTGACTCACATATGCCCGAAAGGAGCTTCTGCCCCATAGATCTAACCCACAGCAACAGCTACCCCATTGATATGACCCACATCTGCCCCACAGCAGCTCCTTCCCAATAGATATGAACCACATGTGCCCCACAGCAGCTCCTGCCCCATAGATCTGACCCACAGCTTCTCCTGCCCCATATATCTGACACACAGCAGCTCCTGCCCCATAGATCTGACCCACATCAGCCCGACAGCAGCTCCTGCCACATAGATCTTACCCACGTCTACACCACAGCAGCTCCTGCCCTACAGATCTGACCCACATCAGCCCCACAGCAGCTCCTACCACATAGATCTGACCCTCATCTGCAACACAACAGCTTCTGCCCCATAGATCTGACCCACATCAGCTCCTGACACATAGATCTGACCCACATCAGCTCCAGCCTTAGAGGTCTGACCCTCATCAGTCCCACAAGAGCTCCTGCCCCATAGATCTGACCTACATCTGCCCCACAGCAGGTCCTGCCCCATAGATCTGACCCACATCTACCCCACAGCAGCTGCTGCCCCATAGATCTTACCCAGATGTGCCCCAGAGCAGAGCCTGTCCATAGATCTGCCCCACAGCAGCTCCTGCCCCATAGATCTGACCCAAATCAGCCCCACACCAGCTCCTGCCCCATAGATCTGACCCACATGAGCCCCACAGCTACACCTACCCATAAATCTGAACCACATTTGTCCCACAGCAGCTCCTGCCCCATAGATCTGACCCACAGCAGCTCGTGACCCATAGATCTGACCCACCTCTGCCTCACAGCAGCTCCTGCCCCATAGTTCTGACCGACAGCAGCTCCTGCTCAATTGATCTAAACCCCATCAGTCCCACAGCTGCTCCCTCCCCATAGATCTGACCCACATGTGCCACAGAGAAGCTCCTGACAAATAGATCTGACCCACATCAGTCCACAGCAGCTCCTGCCCCATAGATCTTACACCAATGAGACCAACAGCACCACCTGCCCCATAGATCTGACCCACATCAGCCCCGAAGCAGCACCTTTCCCAAAAAACTGACCCAAATCAGCCCCAGAGCAGCTTCTGCCCCATAGATCTGACCCACAACATCTCCTGCCCCATAGATCAGACCCACATCTGCCCCACAGCAGCTCCTGCCCCATATATCTGACCCACATCTACCCCACAGCAGCTCCTGCCCCATATATCTGACCCACATCTACCCCACAGCAGATCCTTCTCAATAGATCTGACCCACTACTGCCCCACTGCATCTCCTGCCCCATATATCTGACCCACAGCAGCTCCTACCGAAATGATCTAACCCCCATAATCCCCAAAGCGGCTCCTGGCCCATAGATCTGACCCACATCTACCCCACAGCAGCTCCTGCCCCATAGATGTGACCCACATCAGCCCCAGAGACTCTCCTGTCCCATAGATCTGTCCCACAGCAACTCCTTCCCCATAGATCTGACACACAGCAGCACCTGCCCCATAGATCTGACCCACATCAGCCACACAGCAGCTCCTGTCCCATAGATCTGACCCACATCAGCCCCACAGCAGCTCCTGCCACATAGATCTGAATCACATCTGCCCCACAGCAGCTCCTCCCCCATAGATCTGACCCATATCAGTCCCACAGCAGCTATTGCCACATAGATCTGACCCACAGCAACTCCTGTCCCAAAGATATGACCCACATCTACCCCACAGAAGCTCCTGCCCCATAGATCTGACCCACATATGCCCCAGAGCAGCTCCTGCCCAATAGAAGTTACCCCCATCAGCCCCACAGCATCTTCTGCCCCATAGATCTGACCACCATCTTCACCACAGCAGACTTCTGCCCATAGATCTGACCCACCTCTACCCCACAGCAGCTCCTACCCCATGGATCTGACCCACAGCAGATCCTGTCCCAGAGATCTGCCCCACAGAATTTCCTGCCCCTAAGATCTGACCTACATCTGACCCACAGAATTTCCTGCCCCTAAGATTTGACCCACAAGTGCCCCACAGCAGTTCCACCCCCATAGATCTGACACACATATGCCCCAGAGCAGCTCCTGCCCAACAGATCAGAAGCACATCAGCCCCACAGCACCTCCTGCCCCATAGATCTGACCCCCATCAGCCCCACAGCACCTCGTGCCTCATAGATCTGACCCACATCTGCCCCACAGCAGCTACTCCCCATAGATCTGACCCACATCACCCCACAGCATCTTCTGCCCCATAGATCTGACCCACCTCTACCCCACAGCAGATCCTTCCCAATAGATCTGACCCACATCTGCCTCACAGCAGCTCCTGCCCTATAGATCTTACCGCAATCAGCCCCACAGCAGCTCCTGCCCCAGATACCTGACCCAAATCTGCCCCATAGCAGCTCCTGCCCCATAGATCTGACCCACATATACCCCACAGCAGCGCCTCCCCCTTGGATCTAACCCACATGTGCCCCACAGCAACTCCTGCCCCATAGATCTGACACAAATGTGCCCCACATCATCTCCTGCCCCATAGATCTGACCCCAATCAGCCCTACAGCAGCTCCTGCCCCATAGATCTGACCCACATCAGCTCCACAGCAGCTCCTGCCCCATAGATCTGAACCACATGTGCCCCACAGCAGCTCCTGCCCCATAGATGTGACCCTTAGCAGCCACACAGCAGTTCCTGCCCCATGGATCTGACCCACATTGTCCCACATCATCTCCTACCACATAGTTCTGACCCACATCATCTCCACAGCAGCTCCTGCCCCATAGATCTGACCCACAGCAGCTCCTGCGCCATAGATCTGACCCAAATCAGCCCCACAGCAGCTCCTGCCCCATAGATCTGACCCACATATACCGTAGAGCAGCTCCTGCCCCATAGATCTGACCCCCATGTGCACCACAGCAGCTCCTGTCCCATAGATCTGATTCCAATCAGCCCCACAGCAGATCCTGCCGCATAGATCTGACCCACATCTGCCCCACAGCAGCTCCAGGCCCATAGATCTTACCCACATGTGCCCCACAACAGCTACTGCCCCATAGATCTGATACACATGTGCCCCATAGCAGCTTCTACCCCATAGATCTGACCCACATCAGCCCCGCAGCAGCTCCTGCCCCATAGATCTGACCCACATCAGCTCCTACCCCATAGATCTTACCCCAATTAGCCCCACAGCAGCACCTGCCTTATAGACCTGACCCACATGTTCCCCACAGCAGCTCCTGCCCAATAGATAAGAACCCCCTCTGCCCCACATAGGTCCTGCACCATTGATCTGACCCACCTCTACCCCACAGCAGCTCCTGCCCTATAGATCTTACCGCAATCATTCCCAGATCAGATCCTGCCCCATATATCTCACCCACATCTGCCCCATAGCAGCTCCTGCCCCATATATCTTAGCCACATCATCCCCAAAGCTGCTTCTGTACCATAGATCTGACCCACATCTACCCCACAGCAGCTCCTGACCCATAGATCCGACCCACATGTGCCCCACAGCAACTCCTGCCCCATAGATCTGACCCACAGCAGCTTCTGCCCCATAGATCAGACCCACATCTGCCCACAGCAGCTCCTGCCTCATTGATGTGACCCACCTCTACCCCACAGCAGATCCTTCCCAATAGATCTGACCCACATCTGCCTCACAGCAGCTCCTGCCCTATAGATCTTACCGCAATCATCCCAACTGCAGCTCCTGCCCCATAGATATGACCCACATCTGCCCCATAGCAGCTCCTGCCCCATAGATCTGAGCCACATCATCCACACAGCAATTCCTGCCCCATAGATCTGAGCCACATCTACCCCACAGCAGCGCGTGCCACATAGATCTGACCCATATCAGCCACACAGCAGCTCCTGCCCCATAGATCTGACCCACATGTGCACCAAAGCAGCTCCTGTCCATAGATCTGACTCCAAGCAGCACCACAGCAGCTCCTGCCCCATAGATCTGACCCACATCAGCTCCACAGCAGTTCCTGACCCATGGATCTGACCTACATCTGCCCCACAGCAGCTCCTGCCCCATAGATCTGATACACATGTGCCCCATAGCAGCTCCTGCCTTGCAGATCTGACCCACATCAGCTCCTGCCCCATAGATCTGACCCACATCTTCCCCACAGCAGCACCTGCCCCACAGACCTGAACCACATGTGCCCCAGAGCAGCTCCTGCTCCGTAGATCTGACCCACAGCAGCCCCACAGCAGCTCCTGCCCAATAGATCAGACCCACCTCTGCCCCACAGCAGCTTCTGCCCCATTGATCTGACCCACCTCTACCCCACAGCAGATCCTTCCCAATAAATCTGACCCACATCTGCCTCACAGCAGCTCCTGCCCTATTGATCTTAGCGCAATCATCCCCGTAGCAGCTCATGCCCCATATATCTCACCCATATATGCCCCACAGCAGCTCCTGCCCCATAGATCTGAGCCACAACATCCCCACAGCAGCACCTGCCCCATAGATCTGACCCACATCTACCCCACAGCAACTCCTGCCCCGTATATCTGACCCACATGTGCCCCACAGCAGCTCCTGCCCCATAGATCTGACACACATATGCCCCAGAGCACCTCCTGCCCAATAGATCTGACCACAATCAGCCCTACAGCAGCTGCTGCCCCATAGATCGGACCCGCATCAGCTCCACAGCAGCTCCTGCCACATAGATCTGACCCACATTGTCTCACATCATCTCCTACCACATAGTTCTGACCCACATCATCTCCACAGTTGCTCCTGCCCCATAGATCTGACCCACAGCAGCTCCTACCCCATAGATCTGACTCTCATCTGCACTAAAGCTGCTCCTGCTCCGTAGATCTGACCCATATCAGCCCCACATGAGCTCCTGCCCCATAGATCTGAACCACATCAGCCACACAGCAGCTCCTGCCCCATAAATCTGATGCACATCTGCCCCACTGCATCTTCTGCCCCATAGATCTGTGCCACAGAAGCTCCTTGCCCATAGATATGAACCATATCTGCCCCACTGCAGCTCCTGCCTTACAGATCAGACCCTCATCAGCCTCACAACAGCTCCTGCCTCATAGATCTGACGCCAATCAGCCCCACAGCAGCTCCCTCCCCATAGATCTGACCTACATCTGCCCCACTGCAGCTCCTGCCCCATATATCTCACCCATATATGCCCCACAGCAGCTCCTGCCCCATAGATCTGAGCCACAACATCCCCACAGCAGCACCTGCCCCATAGATCTGACCCACATCTACCCCACAGCAACTCCTGCCCCGTATATCTGACCCACATGTGCCCCACAGCAGCTCCTGCCCCATAGATCTGACACACATATGCCCCAGAGCACCTCCTGCCCAATAGATCTGACCACAATCAGCCCTACAGCAGCTGCTGCCCCATAGATCGGACCCGCATCAGCTCCACAGCAGCTCCTGCCACATAGATCTGACCCACATTGTCTCACATCATCTCCTACCACATAGTTCTGACCCACATCATCTCCACAGTTGCTCCTGCCCCATAGATCTGACCCACAGCAGCTCCTACCCCATAGATCTGACTCTCATCTGCACCAAAGCTGCTCCTGCTCCGTAGATCTGACCCATATCAGCCCCACATGAGCTCCTGCCCCATAGATCTGAACCACATCAGCCACACAGCAGCTCCTGCCCCATAAATCCGATGCACATCTGCCCCACTGCATCTTCTGCCCCATAGATCTGTGCCACAGCAGCTCCTTGCCCATAGATATGAACCATATCTGCCCCACTGCAGCTCCTGCCTTACAGATCAGACCCTCATCAGCCTCACAACAGCTGCTGCCCCATAGATCTGACGCCAATCAGCCCCACAGCAGCTCCCTCCCCATAGATCTGACCTACATCTGCCCCACTGCAGCTCCTGCCCCATAGATCTGACCCACATGTGCACCACAACAGCTCCTGCCCCAATAATCTGATACACATGTGCCCCACAGCAGCTCCTGCCCCATAGATCTGACCAACATCAGCCCCAAAGCAGCTCCTCCTCCGTAGATCTGACCCACAAGAGCTCCTGCCCCATAGATCTTACCCCAATTAGCCCCACAGCAGCAACTGCCCCATAGATCTGACCCACATGTTCCCACATCTTCTCCTACCACATAGTTCTGACCCTCATCATCTCCACAGCTGCTCCTGCTCCATAGGTCTGACCCATATCATCCCCACAGCATCTCCTGCCCCATAGATCTGATGCACATCTGCCCCACAGTAGCTCCTGCCCCATAGATCTGACAGGTCTCCCTGGCCATTACACACATGCAAAACACGTATGGCGTGTAGTATTCAATAAAAGTTCATGTTTGTCTCTGATAGATGGACATGATGATCTTAGTGGCGATTTAACACGTCATGGACTTTGAGTGTCCTCTGTTTTCACGCACGTCAAGTTCTTTTGTGATTAGTAATTTCTGTCTTTTGTCGCATCCATTTCATTTGTCAAAAGAGTTATTAATCCCATCGGTTCTTCCAGTGGTTATCTTTGATGTCTATGGCGCTCCTTGTGTCATTAGCCCCGTAGTCTCATGAAATTCTTTCATTCCTACGAGCCAACTTCTAATGTTTTGCATGCCATCTGACACTCCAGTTCTTCAGGCATTGTTGCCTGTAGGTAATATGAGAAGTAGTGGTTGATGGTTGTTGAATTGTTTCATTTTTGAATGAATTCTGATGGCAAACAAGCAGCGTTCCCTTTGATGAGACTGTACACCAGGCTGTGACAGCTTGTGTTGTGATGTGAGGTGGAATTAGATGGAAGAACATTAGCAGGGGGAAGATTGAGTGAGGGACTGAGTGAGTGAGTGTTGGAGCTCAGTATGCTTCATAGGGAGCATGGGAATGACGGTGGAGTTCTTTATTCCGTAGTGAGGCTGGAGAACTTTCTGTTCACCAGATGTGCAGTAAACCAAGGGTACGTACTACCGTGTTTAAGAACCAGCTGTGTTGTCTTAGGAACGTGGTGTGGATAGGCACGGAAAGATTTTTGTCTGGTTTTGTCTTCTGTAGAGACATTTCAAATGCCTGCAAAGAAGGAAGTGTATAGGTCCCTACTTAAGAGCGGTTGTACAGGGATGGGCTGCGGATCTGGAGTGGTAGAAGCGAACGGTCCACTCGTAATGGGAAGAAGTGTGTTGTTATCCCCTGTGCTGGGTAGCCCAGCTGCGGTCCCAGCGCTCCAGCTGTGACCTCCTCAGGGCTGAGCAGAGGGCGGGATAACCGCCCTTCACCCACGGGTGGCACCTGGCCTCACGCAGCCCAGGACAGCGTTCGGCAAGGCAGCCCGGGTGGGTTCCTTGCAGGTTCAGCCTGGTGTCCAGCAGGACTGGTGGTTCTGCTCCAGCTGGCTGACCCCAGCTGTAGCACGGCCTGTGCATGTTGGTCCCCAGGAGCAGAGATTTGCCATTGCCCTCTCTGAAGCCCGTGGGGTTCGTGTCTGGAATGCAACAGTGGCAGCAGTTGCACGGCAGTAGGAAAAAGGGGAGAGAGCGTCAAGGATGGGGAAGCGTCAACAGCTGTGCTGTTATCAATACCAACACTCAATACCAACACTTTGTTTTTCAGTTTTTTTCAATGCTAATTTATTGTTTGCAATCTTTCTGTTTTCTATTTGAGGTTGAATTGGACGGTGATGACAAGGGTCCGTTGGGGCCAGTGTGTGTCCCGGGTGCTGCCTGGCCCCAGCCTCCTCAGCTGCCCCATGGGCTCTTCTATTGCTGCCGGCGGGGTGGCCTCTTCTTTGATGGTGCTGAGGCCTGTGAGTCGCCGGCCTTCCTCTTCGGGGCTCGCCGGGTCCCCTCAGGTGGGCTGGTGCCGGAGGGCCCTGCCACAGGCTCTCCTGGCTCCTCCTGAGGCGCTGCCTGCTCTGTGGTGACAGTTGCAGGGTTGCCGTGTGGGCGGCTGGGATGCCCACGAACCTCTTGTGTTGCCTTGCCCAGCATTTCGTCCCTGTTGGAGCTGGCAGGGCTGCTGGAGGGTGCTGAGCCAGGGACAGGTGGCTCCTCTGGTGTGGCAGCTCTGGGCTCTGCTGCTGTGGCCTCTTGTGCCCCAGGAGCAGGGGGGATGTTGAGGCCCAGGAAGCGGCCTGCCACCCGGCTGCACCTCCGCACCGCAAAGGCGATGAAGTGCCTCACAAAGGTCACCGTGTGGCCGTGCAGGTCAGGATCCAGCATTTCTATCAGGATCCCCTCTGCCAAGCCTACGAGGAGCAGGGCCCAGATGACACTGTCAACCAGGATATTTGCCTGTGGCCCCTCGGTGCCCAGGATGCGGTGCAGGTTCTGGCGCAGCCAGGACCGCAGGGGCCGCAGCAGGGCCGGCTGCTCCCTGAAGAGGGAAGCCCAGGTGGCAGGGGAGAGGCCGCCCAGAGGATGCGTGGGCACTGCAGGCCATGGCCGGGCTGCGTGGTGGAGTGCGGGTCTCCGTGTAGCAACGGATGCCTGTGCAGCTGGTCTGACCTCCACCTCCTTGTAGTTGTCGTCCGCTTGCACGGAGTGAATGATGGTCTTCACATCCCGTTTGCACAGCGGACATTGGGGCCTGGTGCTTGTCCACCGCTGGATGCAGCGGAAGCAGAACTGGTGGCAGCAAGGCATGGCGTATGCTGCGCTGTCCCAGTTCTCCAGGCACACGGGGCAGCGGGTCTCAAACTCTGCCTCCATCCTTCCACCAGTTGCGGTGGGCCAGTGGGAGCGGGAGATGGTAACGTGCTCCCCAGCACTAACGCTGCAGCAGCAGCAGCAGCAGGTGACACGCTGGAAGAGGACAAGAGACATTAGTCAGACTCCGGCCTGGGAAGGGTCCCTCAAGTTGTGCCCCCCCGCTGCCAGTCTCTGTGCCACCTACCTGTGCTGCTGCACACGCTTTTTTCTCTAGGATGTCCCGTCTGCCTGCTCCCGGCAGGCTCGGGGAAAGAACAAATGGCTCTGAGAAGGCCGCTGGGAGCTGTGCTAACAGCACCCAGAGCACTTTCCAGCACCAAAGCTCGCCCTGTCCACACTCCAGTCCTCGCACACACGCTCGGTCGGAGGCCAGGCACGAACTGCTGGGCTGAGCTGCTGCGCCCGCATCAAAGCCGGTGCGGCCTATCGGGTCACAATCCGTTGTTGCCTGGTGATGTCTCCAACCATGGCTTGGCCAAGCTGCTGGGCATCACCTTCGCTTGACCTTCGCTTGGGTGCATCACTGCCCGTCTCACAGCGATGCCGCAGTCCACTGCTGGCTCATCACAGTGAGCCGTCCTCACCCGCAGCACGTGCTCCAGCCCCAGCTCAAGTTTCTGGGCTTTTCCCAGTGCCGCTGCCCTCTCCCTTCCCCACATCTCATGTGCTTGGCATGGGTGTTTCCTACGAGAGCGGGGCCTCAGCCATGTGATCCCATGATCCCCCTCAGGTCTCCCTGGCCATTACACACATGCAAAACACGTATGGCGTGTAGTATTCAATAAAAGTTCATGTTTGTCTCTGATAGATGGACGTGATGATCTTAGTGGTGATTTAACACGTCATGGACTTTGAGTGTCCTCTGTTTTCACGCACGTAATGTTCTTTTGTGATCAGTACTTTCTGTCTTTTGTCACAACCATTTCATTTGTCAATAGAGTTAATAATCCCTCTTAGCAATCTAAATGATGCATGGATATGCTATTTGAATTTTTTGGGTGCAATCATTATATTCCTTGTAGAAGGACCATGTATTGAAAAATTTAACTTGAAAGCCGTTTTTGCAATTACTCTTAATATACACTGTACCAAGTTCTGATTAGATTTAAATGGAACCAATAGTATATGTGGATATTATTTATGAATACTTTAGATATCACATCAATTGACGCTGTGAAGTAGAGCTCATGTATTTGTTGCCCAAGGCATGCATTTGCTGGGTAGTGTTAATATCCATCTTGTACTCCTGAAGAGCTCGCTGTTTACAAATGGCACCTGTTCTACTGCTCTTCTGGTGGTCTAGAAATGGAATTCAGCTAACTGTAAAGACTGCAAGTACTGCAGTGTTGCAAGGATCGAGTTGCAATGCTTTAATGTAGTAGGTGCCTTCTCTCTGACAGCCTTAAAGTATTTTCTTGTATGTATATGTCATCTTCTTTCCTGAGAGTTTAAGCTCTAGGGTACAATGTTTTGGAGGTCTTGATGCTCTTTGATACAGATTTGAGAGGGTTTTTGACATTTATTGTTTCTGAAATGGTTTGATCTTGTCTTAGAGAGTCGAATGCCACAAATAGTTAAATACTATCTCCTGTTGCTGAATCATTACAACATTTATGGCATCCTGCTGGTTTTTTATTTGTTTTTTAATTTCCTGATTGATCTATACATTATTGCTGCATATGAGCTCGCAGATGAGTTAACAGGTGATGAGAACTCTAATGCCGGGCAGGGCATGACTGCTCTTCATCTTGTGTAACAAAACAGGGGCTGCTACTGTGACCTGATTTTTAAAGGATATGTTGAGTGAATAAAAAGATGCCTGAAGTTGAACCCAATAATTGTGAGGAAATAGAATGTATTTTTTTTGTTAATCATCTCTTCCTCTTTTTATGAAGGGTATTGGTTTGCCAGATATTTTCAGATTCATTTCAGATAAATGATTTTGTGCTTCTGTCATTTGGTAGGTTGATCGCACAATTTGTTTTGGGGCAGTGCCTTTGCTGAGGGATGGTGAGAGAAAGCACCTCTGGTACTATGTGTTCGTGCCACCTGGTGGCTTTGCTGGGCAGCCTGGGCTTCAGATACACAGTTAAAAACACAGGTGTAAAGTGTCTGTAAAATCCTCTACATTCCAGTACTGTAGTTTTTTTCTACTAACCCAGTGAGAGTTAAACTTTTAGTATATGCAGATTGACTTAAGCTGGTTGTTATCTTTGTTAGCAGTTTTTAGGTTGTGGTTCTTTTGATCTGATATCAATGACATAAGTCAGAGCATTTGTAAATACAGATTCTGAGTGGAATGCACAGATGGTTTGTCTCCAGAACAAAACAAGCCTTCAGTAAAAGGATTTTGTAGGTATTTATAGATAACTATTATCCTGTTGCTAATTACATACTGTGAATTTAAAGTGGAAAATATTCTTTCTTGTCTCACTTAGAATACAAAGAGGTGCCTAATGTTGTGCTGTTTCCCAGCTTCATTAATTGACTTTTTTTTTTTTTTTCCCCAGGCGTCAGTATAGGGGTAGGTCCTGTTTAATATCTTTATTGATGATCTGGATGGGGGGATTGAGTGTATCCTCAGTGAGTTTGCAGATGACTCCTCGCTGGAAGGAAGTGTTGATTTGCCTGAGAGTAGGAAGGCCTTACAGAGGGATCTGAATTGGCTGGATCAATGGGCTGAAGGCAATTGTATAAACTTCAATAAAGTCAAGTGCCAGCTACTGCACTTTGATCACAATATCATGCCACTCCATTTTGCAGGCTTGTGGCTAGAATCTAGATTCTGGTGGTGTTCGTTGACAGCCAGATGAATGTGAGCCAGCAGTGTGCCTGGTAGCCTAGAAGGCCTGGCTTGTATCAGAAATAGTGTTGCCAGCAGGAACAGGGAGGTGATAATCTCTCAGTACTTGGCACTGGTGAAGCTGTGACTTGAGTACTGTGTTCATTTTTGGGCCCCCTCACTACAAGAAAGACCCTGGCACATGTTCATAGAATGGTAATGAGGCTGATGTGGGGTCTGGAGCATAAGTATTGTGAGGAGCAGCTGAGGAAGCTGGGGGTATTTAGTCCGGCGAAGAGGAGGCTTGGGGGGAGACCTCATTGCTCTCTACAACTTCCTGAAGGGGGGTTGTGGTGAGGTGAGGTTCAACCTCTTTTTGTGTGTAACTAGTGACAGGACAAGAGGGAGTGGCTTAGAGTTGTGCCAGGAGAGGTTCTACTGGATGTTCGGAGAAACAACTTCTCAAAAATAGTCATTAGGTATTGGAAAGGTTTGCCCAGGGTGATGGTGGAATCACCATCCCTGCAGACGTCCAAGAAACGTGTAGATGTGGCTCTGAGGGACATAGTGGGCATGCTGGGAGTGGGTTGATGGTTGAACTAGATGACCTTCAGTGGTCTTTTCCAACCTTAAGTCACAGAATCATAGAACCATAGAGTCATTCGTTCTTCTAAGAACCAGCTACACTCTGAAATGCTATACAGCTTGGTTGGTCCTTCTGATCCTTCTCATTTATGGCTCTGTATTATCTTATCCTCAGTGATCCTGCCGTCCTTCAAGAAAGGTGCTTTAGATATACTTCTGTTATACTTCAGCTTGATTGCTTTAATGTATCTCTCAATACCACAGTCCAAGGAAATGTGTGTGTACATTCTTCCGGCTAGATAAATAAATAAAAACACAAAGCATCTCTGAAGCTCGGACTCACTGTGTTTATTAAATGTTTTATTAACTTCATAATGACTCACAAAGAAACATTTTAATTTTGATTGTGTGTTTCTGTCTATGCTCTGATTTCTGTTAAAATCAGCTTTTGGATATGTAGAGGGAGAATTTTTTCGGTGAATAAGTGTGTGTTTAGGGCAGGAATGGATGATCCTTGATTTCACATGGTAGATGTTCTTTACCTGCTCTGTACTCATTTTACAAATCATTTCATGCTGTAACAGTAAACAAATGGTGAATTCTTCATCAGATACGTCTGCTACTGTAAGGTCTTTGTCTGATTTCAAAGTTAAAGTCAGGAGTCAAACTAAAAGAAGAAAAAACTAGTTTGATAAGGACGTATAGAAATTCTGCCTTTCTGTAACACAGCTTTGTTGGAAGAAACCGCGGGAGCCAAGTCTCATGCTATCATGGTCAACAAGTCTCGTTTATTAGGTGTTACAGCATCTCATTTATACAATCAGTAATAAGTTCATGTATATTGGAAAAGTTAAGCTCAGGATAGGTGGGTTAAACATTACTTCATCTGACCTTTGTGGTTAGTCTTATGGATACTTTTTCTTTGCAGCTCTGTCTACACCTTGCTACACATCTTGCTTTTCCCTCAGGCCATCCTTGCCTCTAGATACATATTTCATCTTTAGCTACATACCCCGTCTTTTCACATCCTGATTTCTCCATAGCTGCTTAGCCCGTGATCGGCCCTAGGATAGACCGTCTTTGTCTTTAATCACGTTCATTCTTTTACAATTTAACTAGTGGAATCTCTTCATGTCCTTTCTCATGAAGCCATTCTGCATAAACATTCTCCACATAGATCTGACCCACATCAGACGCACAGCAGCTCCTGCCCCATAGATCTGACGCACATCAGCCCCAAAGAAGCTCCTGCCCCATAGATCAGACCCACATCAGCCAAACAGCAGCTCCTGCCCCATAGATCGGACCCACATCACCCCCACAGCAGCTCCTGCCCCATAGATCTAGCCCCATCAGACCCACAGCAGATCCAGTCCCATAGATCTGACCCACATCTACACCACAGCAGCTCCTGCCCCATAGATCTGACCAAAATGTGCCCCAGAGCAGCTCCTGTCCAAGAGATCTGCCCCACAGCAGCTCCTGCCACATAGATCTGACCCACATCTGCCCCACAGCAGCTCCTGCCCCATAGATCTGACCAAAATGTGCCCCAGAGCAGCTCCTGTCCAAGAGATCTGCCCCACAGCAGCTCCTGCCACATAGATCTGACCCACATCTGCCCCACAGCAGCTCCTGCCCCATAGATCTGACCCACATCTGCCCACAGCTACTCCTGCCACACAGATCTTACCCCAATCAGCCCCACAGCAGCTCCTGCCCCATAGATCTGACCAACATGTGCCCCACAGCAGCTCCTACACCATAGATCTGACCCACATTAGCCCCAGAGTATCTTCTGCCCCATAGATCTGAAGCCCATCAGCCCCAGAGCATCTTCTGCCCCATCGATCTGACGCACATCTGCCCCACAGAGCCTTCTGCCCTAAAAATCTGAACCACATCTGCCCCACAGCAGCTCCTGTCTCATAGATCAGAACACCATCAGCACCACAGCAGCTCCTGCCCCATACATCTGACCCACATGTGCCCCACAGCAGCTCCTGCCCCATAGATCTGACCCTCATCAGCCCCACAGCAGCTCCTGCCCCATAGATCTGACCCACATCAGCCCGACAGCAGCTCCTGCGCCATAGATCTGACCTTCATCAGCCCCACAGCAGCTCCTGCCCCATAGATCAGACCAACATCTGCCCCACAGTAGCTCCTGCCCCATAGATCTGACACACTTCAGCCCCACAGCAGCTCCTGCCCGATAGATCTTACCCACATCTGCCCCACAGCATCTCCTGCCCCATAGATCTGACCCACATGCGCCCTACAGCAGCTCCTGCCCAATAAATCTGACACACATATGCCCCACTGCAGCTCCTGCCTTACAGATCAGACCCTCATCAGCCTCACAACAGCTCCTGCCCCATAGATCTACCACACAGCAGCTCCTGCTCCATAGATGTGACCCTCATCATCCCCACAGCATCTTCTGCCCCATAGATCTGACCCTCAGCAGAAACACAGCAGCACCTGCCCCACAGATATGACCCACATATACCCCACAGCAGCATCTGCCCCATAGATCTTACCAACATCAGCTCCACAGCAGCACATACCCCATAGATCTGACCCACATCTGCCCCAAAGCAGCTCCTGCCCCATAGATCTGACCCACATCTGCCCCACAGCAGCTCCTGCCCATAGATCAGACCCACATCAGCCCCACCGCAGATCCTGCCCCATAGATCTGACCCTCATCAGCCCCACAGCAGCTCCTGACCCATAGATCAGACCCACAGCAGCTCCTGCCCCATAGATCAGACCAACATCTGCCCCACAGTAGCTCCTGCCCCATAGATCTGACACACTTCAGCCCCACAGCAGCTCCTGCCCGATAGATCTTACCCACATCTGCCCCACAGCATCTCCTGCCCCATAGATCTGACCCACATGCGCCCTACAGCAGCTCCTGCCCAATAAATCTGACACACATATGCCCCACTGCAGCTCCTGCCTTACAGATCAGACCCTCATCAGCCTCACAACAGCTCCTGCCCCATAGATCTACCACACAGCAGCTCCTGCTCCATAGATGTGACCCTCATCATCCCCACAGCATCTTCTGCCCCATAGATCTGACCCTCAGCAGAAACACAGCAGCACCTGACCCACAGATATGACCCACATATACCCCACAGCAGCATCTGCCCCATAGATCTTACCAACATCAGCTCCACAGCAGCCCATACCCCATAGATCTGACCCACATCTGCCCCACAGCAGCTCCTGCCCCATAGATCTGACCCACATCTGCCCCACAGCAGCTCCTGCCCATAGATCAGACCCACATCAGCCCCACCGCAGATCCTGCCCCATAGATCTGACCCTCATCAGCCCCACAGCAGCTCCTGACCCATAGATCAGACCCACAGCAGCTCCTGCCTCATAGATCTGTCCCCCCTGAGCCCCACAGCAGCTCCTGTCCCGTAGATTTGAACCTCATCAGCCACACAGCAGCTCCTGCCCCATTGATCTGACCCACATCAGCCCCACAGCAGCTCCTACCCCATAGATCTGGCCCACATCAGCCCCACAGCAGATTTTGCCCCATAGATATGTGCCACGTCTGCCCCAGAGCAGCTCCTGCGACAGAGATCTTACCCAGATCTGCTCCACAGCAGCTGCTGCCCCAAAGATCTGACCCACATCTGCCCCATAGCAGCTCCTGCCTTATATATCTGACCCATATAAGATCCACAGCAATGCCTGCCCCATAGATCTCAACCACATGAGCCCCACAGCAGCTCCTGTCCCACAGATCTGACCCACATAGGCCCCATAGCAGCTCCTGCCCCATACATCTGACCCTCAGCAGCAACACAGCAGCTCCTGCCCCACAGATCTGACCAACACCAGCTCCACAGCAGCACCTACCTCATAGATCTGACCCACATCTGCCCCACATCAGCTCCTGCCACATAGATCTACCGACATATGCCCCACAACAGCTCCTGCCCCAAAGATCTGATACCCATGTGCCCCACAACAGCTCCTGCCCCATAGATCTGACCAACATGTGCCCCACAGCAGCTCCTGTCTCATAGATCTTGAACACATCAGCACCACAGCAGCTCCTGCCCAATAGATCTGACCCTCATCAGCCACACAACAGCTCCTGCCCCATAGATCTGACCCACATCAGCCCCACAGCATCTCCTGCCCCATAAATCCGACCCACATCTGCCCCTTAGGAGCTCCAACCCCATAGATCTGACCGACAGCTGCTCCTGCCACATAGATCTGACCCACATCTGCCCCAGAACAGCTCCCGCCCCATAGATCTGACCCACATCAGCCCCAAAGAAGCTCCTGCCCCATAGATCAGACCCACGTCAGCCACACAGCAGCTCCCGCCCCATAGATCTGACCCACATCGGACCCACAACATCTCCTGCCCCATAGATCAGACCCACATCTACCCCACAGCAGCTCCTGCCCCATATATCTTACCAACATCAGCGCCATAGCATCTCCTGCCCCATAGATCTGACACACATCACCCCCACAGCAGCTCCTGCCCCATAGATCTAACCCCCATCAGACCCACAGCAGCTCCAGTCCCATAGATCTGACCCACATCTACCCCACAGAAGCTCCTGCACCATATATCTGACCCACGTCTTCCCCACAGCAGCTCCTGCCCCATAGATCTGACCCACGTCTTCCCCACAGCAGCTCCTGCCCCATAGATCTGACCCACGTCTTCCCCACAGCAGCTCCTGCCCCATAGATGTCAACCACATGAGCCACACAGCAGCTCCTGTCCCACAGATCTTACCCACATCTGCCCCACAGCATCTCCTGCCCCATAGATCTGACCCACATGCGCCCTACAGCAGCTCCTTCCCTATAGATCTGACCCACATAAGACCCAGAGCAGCACCTGTTCCGTAGATCTGACACACATCATCCCCACAACTGCTCCTGCCCCAAAGATCTGATATACATGTGCCCCACAGGAGCTCCTGCCCCATAGATCTGACACACAGCACCCCCACAGCAGCTCCTGCCCCATAGATCTTACCCACGTCTTCCCCACAGCAGCTCCTGCCCCATAGATCTGACCCACGTCTTCCCCACAGCAGCTCCTGCCCCATAGATCTCAACCACATGAGCCACACAGCAGCTCCTGTCCCACAGATCTGACCCACATAGGCCCCACAGCAGCTCCTGCCCCATAGATCTAACCAACATCAGCTCCACAGCAGCTCCTTCCCTATAGATCTGACCCACATAAGACCCAGAGCAGCACCTGTTCCGTAGATCTGACACACATCATCCCCACAACTGCTCCTGCCCCAAAGATCTGATATACATGTGCCCCACAGGAGCTCCTGCCCCATAGATCTGACCCACATCAGCCCCACAGCAGCTCCAGCCCAGTAGATCTGACACACAGCGGCTCCTGCCCCATACATCTGACCAACATGTGCACCACAGTACCTCCTGTCCCATAGATCTGCCCCACAGCAGCTCCTGCCCCATAGATCTGACCCACATCTGCACTACAGCAGCTCCTGCCCCATAGATCCCACTCACATGTGCCCCAGAGCAGATACTGCCCCATAGATCTGACCCACAACTACCCCACAGCAGCTCCTGCCCCATAGATCTGACCCACATCTGCACTACAGGAGCTCCTGCCGCATACATCTGACACACATATGCCCCACAGCTACACCTGCCCCATAGATCTGACCAACATCTACCCCACAGCAGCTCCTGCCCCATAGATCTCACTCACATGTGCCCCAGAGCAGATCCTGCCCCATAGATCTGACCCACATATACCCCACAGCAGCTCCTGCCCCATAGATATGACCCACATCAGCCCCACACCAGCTCCTGCCCCATTGATCTGACCCACACCAGCCCCACAGCAGCTCCTGCCGCACAGATATGACACACACCTGCCCCACAGCAGCTCCTTCCCTATAGATCTGACCCACATAAGCCCCACAGCAGCACCTGTTCTGTAGATCTGACACACATCAGCCCCACAGCAGCTCCTGCCCCATAGATATGACCCACCTCAGCCCCTGCCTCAGAGATCTGACCCAGCTGCCTGGTGGTCATGGCGGGCCCCCTCCTCCTTCTCACTCCTAGGGCCCCCAGCTCCATCCTCCCGCCTGAAACAGGGAAAACTTCTACCCTAGCCCTCTTAGCTGCCGACATGGCTGCTAACTGCCACAGCTGTCAGAGGCGAGTGCGTTGCGCGCGGCAGCGGTGACCAAGGTGACGTGGAGAGGGTTCTAAAATGGCAGCCGCACTGCTGGCACTGGTGTTCCACATAGGATGAGGAGGGGGCTGGTAATAGCAGGACAAGGGGAAACTGATTTAAGTTGAAAGAGGGAAGATTTAGGTTGGATGTTTGGGGGAAAGTTGTTTACTAGCAGAGTGGTTAGGCCCTGGAACGGGCTGCCCAGGGAGGTTGTGGATGCCCCGTCCTTGGGGGTGTTCAGGGCCAGGTTGGACAAGGCCCTGGGCAACCTGATCTAGTAAAGGTGTATGTTTGGTGGCCCTGCCAGGCAGGGGGGTTTGTTCTTCATGATCCATGAGGTCCCTTCCAACCTGGGTCATTCTGTGACTCTGTGATACTGGTGTGTGGCTGTTTGTCCCAGCGTGATGACGTTTTGTCTTCAGGTTCACCAACAAGACTGTAACTGATTTATGGAGGAGGCAAGTGATGGGTGCTACTGTGTGACAATCAACATCACTTTGTGGACATTTGAAAGCACCTTCCTCCAGAGCTGTTCACCTCCAGAAGAGGGTGCTCAGAAGTGTTTACTGGCAGAAGATCTGGCTCCAGCTTGGTATGGGAAAACTGGGGAATGATACCATCGTGTCCGGTGAAGAACAAGAAGCAGGTGGGCGTCCCTGCTTCCTCTTGTCTGCTTGCAAGGTCCAGATGAAATCCCAGAGCCAGAAGCTGCCATTCCAAGGAGAGCTGACTCAACCATTTTGGATTTGAGCTGTCACACCAAGGAGAGCTGACTGAACCACGTTGGACTTATTTGTAAGTTTATACTATCATTGGAAACTGTTGCCGTGGTCACAGTCATCGTCAGCGGAACAACAACTCCTGATGACCCACCACTACTGAAGATCAATGACTGAACTACTAAACACGTCAGATCCATGGTGGTGACTCTCTCTCCCTCTTGCTTCCTATAAAGACTCCTTGATTCTTTTTCCTGTCTTTTCTATTGCCCGCCTTCCCTTCCTAATCACCCTAAATCGTAATAGCGTCCGTCCTCCAACATTTGAACCATGCTCAGCCATACACGTATGGAACTCCTCTCCTTCCTATAAATTGGAGCAGGACAGAGAACCACAAGGATTGTCAGCTCCCAAGTCATACAAGTATTGCACACAACACAGATAACTTCATCTGTTGGCCCCGCTGTCTCTGCATACCACCAAGCGAGGACCTGCAGTGCCCAGGCGAGACGATGTGCCTGGCAGTGCAAAGCCAGCCCACGTGTGTGCAGATGGCAAGGAGCGTGTGGCACTGTGCAGCGACAGCCCTTGCCTGCCCAGGACTGTGTGTGGAGGGCGTTCTCCACTGCAGCCCTGCCCAACAGTCAGTAGGGGTGTGCGGCCATGATGGCACTAATGAACAAACTGCTGCTTCACAAACATCTTGGCCCGATTAGAAATCTTTGAGTAGTGCTGTTACAGCAGACAGAATGTGATAAGCGCAAGTAGTCTCCTACACTTCACATCCTTGCTACTTCATTATGGGTGTTGTCACTGAGCAGCATCTAACACAAGTTCTGCCCTGGTCAGCTGGCTGCCTTAGCTTGAGCCCTGATGGCAACGCTGTGACGTGATGTTAGTATTGCTGTTTTCTCCTCGTCAGAATACTCTGCCTTTTGAAGGAAGCAGCTTCTTGGTTATTTTGTTTTGTTGTTGAATTTTATTGAATTAATTTACAATATCTATATTCCATATAGTCATAGATGTTTTGAATATGATCATCTGTGGTGCTGAGAATTTTTGTAGAAAAGTTATACTCAGTTCGGAAGGTGTAATAAGGATGTTAAAGAAAGAACCCCCTGTTGTGTTGACCAGTGATGATGCTCCCACCCCCTGACCAATGGTGGAGAGGAGCATGAAGAGAGAGGTGGTGCTGGGGGGATCTTGGGGCTGCTGGGCCTGTCATACTTTTTCCAGGCAGAGGTTTTACAGGTGTTGCCCCCATGCCGACCCTGTGGGGGGGGGCACTCCCACATCCTGAAGGATGGAGGAGAGGAGCGGGAGGGCAGAGTTGGTGCTGTGGGGGGCTGGGAGCTGTGGGGCCTGGTATGCTTTCCCCTGGCTGTAGTTTTCTGGGTGTCGGATGATGCCCTCAAACTGCCACCCTGTGGGGGCTGCTCCAACCTCCTGAAGGATGGTGAAGGAAAGTTGGTGACAGTTCCTGGGGGGGACAGGGGGCTGCTGGGCCAGTTGGCTTCCCCCAGGCAATGGTCGTCCGTCTGTTGGATGATGTCCCCAGGTCTATACTCTGCTGGGGTCGCTTCCATCCCCTGATGGATGGTGGAGGGGAGGGTGAGGGCAGAGATGGTGCTGGAGGCTGACAGGCCTCTCAAGCTTCCCTGAGGCAGTGGCTGCCTGCGGGTGACACTTTGAGGGAGCCACTGCCAACCCCTGAAGGATGGTGGTGGGGGACAGGAGGGTGGTGTTGATGCCAGGGTGCTGCTGTTTGGGTGCCAGCCGATGACTGCAAGCTTCCAAACCAGGTGGGTCCCTCCTGTCCCCTGAAAGAGGTGTTGATGCTCAAGGTGGATAGGGGCCACTGGGCATGATGTACTTCCCAGGGGCCACGGAGCCTGGGCTGGTGGGCTACGGGGGCTGCACTGGGGGCAGCTGAGCCCGACAGCCGTCAGGCCTGGCAGGGGCCGCTCTGGTGATGCTCTGCGGCTGGTGGGCAGATTGTCACTGCACAGGCACCGGTTGTTTGTGCCACGTCTTTTCTGTGCGGCGCACTGAGGCGAGCAAGCTGTTTGTCCAAGCATGAGGTTGCTGCGGGCAATATGCTGGACTGCAGCATCTTCAGCAAGGCGCCTGCAGGGAGAGAAACGTGCTGAGGGCACAGGAGAACCCCCTGCTCTCCTTCCTCACAGTGCATGATAGAGCCACCCTCAGCTCCCGGCCTGTCTCAGGCCCAGCAGTAAGAACATGCAGCAGGAATGGCGAGACCAGTTAAATGTCTGACAGTGTCAATCTCAGACAGTGTTAGGCAACAACTAACTGGCTTCTCTATGCTGCTTTAACTAGAAATGCCTCCTTGCTCACAGGATCCCTATAGTAAAGAGAGGGGGCAGGATGGGGTTGGGGGTGATCAAGAACTCACTGGTTTATCTGCCTCCGTTGTCGGACAAGACGATAGCACGAAAACATTGCCATCAGCATGGTAACGAAGATAGCCTCACCAAATCCCAGGCAGTACTTCTTGATAAAATTATTGTCTGCGGCATTTGCGTGTTCCTCACCATCCGCACCTGGAAAAACAATGTGGATCTGTTTCACCAGCTGCTGCTTTGAGTGACGTGGACAAGAACAACCACAGGAAGGATCCCGCTCTGGGCTGCTGTTGTGCCTGGTGGCTCAGGGGAAGCACAGCAAGCTCTGGAATGCAGGGTCTGTGCACAGGAGGTACTATGGAGGGTCCTGTTTCCTCTCCTTATCTGCTGAATGTGGTTCTGGTGGCCTAGTTCCCAAAAGGACAAAGTTCCTAAGTCCCTGGGAACTGGCTGCTGTGGGAGGGGAGCAACCTCTAACCATGGCCACGGAGCTCTATGAGCGGCCCTTACCTGGAGTGACAGTTGTTGTGTGCATGGCCTCTAATACTCTCAGGGGGACAGTCAGTGTGCGAACTCTGCCATTCCAAAATGCAAGCCAGCGCATAGGTGCTCCACCTGTCTCTTTAGAAAGGAGGTAAGGGAGTGGGACTGTAAGTAACTGCTTCTCATCAGGAAGATGGTGCAGTTTCTCCACATGTATTTCTAGAAATTCAGTTTCACAAGCCTTTCAGGGAACAGACGGAAATACACCTACCACGTGCTTTGTCCTTCATGATTTTCATTAGCAGAGGGGGCAGTGTCTGCAGATATTTTCCTGTTTCCAGGGCCTCTTTCTGTTTCTCAGGACCTAAACAGAAAGCATTAAGATAACTTTCAGACAAACAAGGTATTAAACTGAACGGTCTTTTCAGTGAAGTCAGTAACGACAACAGCCACCCCTGGGATGCCTGTGGGGTTCCAGCACAACTAAGGATTTAGCACGGCCTTCCCTGGAGGCACTTCTGCAACCAAAGAATGAGAACTTTTCACCACACACTGCAGCTTACCTAAACGCATAACGGCATCACTGAATGGGACCAGGGCATTGTGCGAGGGCAGGGCACACACACACAGGTGTGCATTCTCACTCACACCTGCAGACGCGCCTGGCTGACATTAGGACTGTGAGCTGGCATCTCTCAAAGGAAGTAAAATCTCATGACATGGTATGCTGTAATTTCTCTCTTCCTTAGGGACCTGCAGTGACTGGAAGGGGCTCAGGTGATGACATGGCACTCAGACCTGGGTCAAAAGTTGCAAAGCTGCAGAGAAGCCAGGTGGGCAGTTGGCTGGCACTCAGCAGCTTTCCAGATACTCTCTCCAGGCCATGTTAAACAATCTTCAGAGAAGGCATAGAAGAACATTTGGCCCCTCAAGGTTTTTTTAGTGGGGAGATCTCTGATGTATGGAGACAAAGTCAATGGGATGCTGGGAGCATGCAGCACCCAAGAAACAGTGACTACCCAAGCTTCTCATGGGGAATAAATCACCAGGCAGTGAAAAGATGAACCCCCCCTGAACCTCCACAGCCAAATATGAGCAAAGATCATGAGATGAAGACTGGTGACTTACCTCTGGCATCCACCCCAGGCTCAGGGACGCGACTTTGCTTTTGAAATGCACCAGAGGGGCGTGCAGGCACAAGAGTGATCAGACACTGGTGAGGAGAGCTTCCACTGCGCACTGGGGTCTGCCTTGTTTTTTTTCCTGCAGTGACCTGTGAGGACTGGCTGCAGGTCAGGGAATGACATGGCCCAAACAGCAAAGGAATAGGAGCAAAGACTGGCAAGGGCCGCCTTCCCACTGAAATGTGACAATTCTCCAAGTAAAGAAATACTAATGACTGATCTGTGTACGACCTTCAAAGCACAAAGAGACTTGAAAGACCTTTGGAGAGCCTTACGTACCCAAATAAGCTATTATAGCACTAATTTTTCGACTTCCAAGGAAACAGACACTCACAACTTACCTCGGAGTTTCCCCTGAGGCACAAAAGCAGTCTCCTTCCAGTCATCTGAGGAAGGAGTACCAATGTCATCATCTAGAAGAAAGAACAGAAGAGGGTTGTTCCCATTGCATGCTGTGATCTTCCTCTCCCTTAGTGACAGGGAAGGGGCCAGGGAAGGGGACAGGTAACAGAATGGGAGACTCAGGCCTTGATGGCCAAAGCTATAGAGGGGCCAGGGTGACCTGGAGCCTAGCACTCGGCAGCTTTACAAATGCTCCCTCCTGGCCACATGCAGCACCCCTCCGGGACCACGTGGAAGAGCATACAAAGAAAAGGTGCCTGAAACACACTGGGCTACAGCTGGGGGTCTCTGTTGGGAACCAGGATTTTTCTATGGGGAGCATCAGGCAGCTGGAGCAGAAATGCTCATGCTTTTCCCAGCACACACCTTCCACGTTCTCCCCTGGGACACCCCCAGGATGAAGAGCATGCTCCACCCAGCCAGCGGCAGAGCCGTGGGAGCACAGGGCTTCCTCATGCCCTTGCCCAGCTCCTGTGGTGCTGCCTGTCCCCCTTTTCCAATATCCCCCCGCCCCTATCGAAGGCAGCCTAAGGGCTATAAGGCACAGAGCCACTGGAACCAGAACCTGGGCTTCTCACTCTCATTTCCGCTTATTTTTTACTCCATCTCTGCCCACCCACCTGCTCCTGCTGCTCGCCCTGGAGCAGCACAAGTCTCCTGACAACACATGGCTATCAGTAGGAGGACGGCAAGGCAGGTGGGGGCCGTGGCCCCCAGTACTCGTGCCATGCTGCTATCACCACTGCTACAGCCACAACGAGTGCTGCTACTGGGGCACAGAACACCTAGAGCACGCAGCTGGGCATTGTGATCTTGTGGCACAAGGCAGCAATGTGGCAGGGCATAGTGACCTCACATCCCCAGGCTGCTGGCTGGGCCTCCCCACGGGCTGCTCCTCCTGTGCAGCAGGGCTGCATAGAGTGGGTGCTTGTGGCACCCCTTAGTGGGTGAGTGCCAGGCTGCTGGGGAAGAATTACTGGGAGCGTGTCCCACTGGGTAGATCTGTTCCACCGCAAGGACCAGGCTCCCCCTGGGCTTGTTATGGACGCTGAGGATTCCCAGTCATCTAGAGCAGCAGGAGACCATGGCAGATATTTTCACATTTACATTGTGGAAATATATTATTGTGGAATGGTTTGGGTGGGAAGGGACATTAAAGACCCAGAGACTCTGTCAAAGGATAAAGAAAATCGCTCCAGTGTTGTTTTTACTGCTTTGTGCAAATCAAAAGATTGCATTTTGTCTTTTAATGGCCAAAAAAGCCATTTCTTCAGGGACATTGTATTTGTTGTCACAGACTCTAACAAAAATGCAAACTGAGCTTTATCTGTAGCATCAATACTTTAGCATTTCGTATCTTGTATTTGACAGTTCCCTCCCAGCCAGTTGCCCGTGCCTTTCTCTCAGCCCATGAGAGCACCACTTACTGCCTCTGGGAACTTGGAAACTGGCAGCATGATGGCCAGCACACACACAAGGTGCTCGTGACGCAGCTCCAGGCGGCGCTCCTGAAGCCCAGCTTCATTTCACAGCCACTCACGCTCTGCTGCTGGACATTCTGCAACGGAAAAGCCATCGGATGCAAATCCCATCCCACACAGATGGTATCAGACCCCTGCTCTCATAGCAGTCACCACCGCCCGGCATTGGGCAGCGCTTCCACTGCCCTTGCTCCTGCCACAAGACACCAACGTCTGCTTCTAGTTCGGCTCCACCATGGGATCCTGTTTGCAACAGAAAAACACACGGAGGCTGCCAGCCACTGCAACACGCGCTGTGAAACCCCTGGCACTGCTGAGTCCCATGAGCAGAGGAGAGAAGCGTCTGCCTGCCATGGACGGGCTGCGGCGGGATTGAATCCTGCCTTCCAATCGGGACACCCCCAGGGAGAGCCTCCCTGGGGACCCAAAGACTTACGGCAGCGCCAACACAGCAGGCAGAAACGCGACGTGCTCCTGACTGCCCTCACTGTTCAAAGCTCCCTCCCTCTCCCTCTCCCTCCGCCCTATGACGGCAGCCCTTCAAAGCAACCAACACAACCACGCCAAACCGCAGCCCGGACTCGTCCCGCTCACTGCAATCCAGACCCACTCCATCCGTACAAACCTTCATCCACGCCGTTTCTTAACCGGGCCTCGGCGCCACCCGGATCTTACAGCCAGCGAGCGGCCGGCAAACGAACGGACGTCTTCCTCTTGGTGCCGCACAGCCCAGCACGGCCGGAGCCGCATCACACGATCCGGGCCGGGGCCGGCTCAGGCTCTGCCTCCAGGCTTTTGGGGCCGGCCGGGTGACTCCGCAGCACAGCGAGACCGTGGAGCCGCCCGGGAGCCGCCTCTGGGTGCCGGCAGCGCCGCGAGCTCCTCCCCCGACAGCCCCTCCGTGCCCCCGCACCGAGGCCCGACCCCGTTCGCAGCACAGAGCCCGCTCCTCCCGGCCCCGCTCATGGCCGCCATGGCCCGGAAGTGCTCTCCGCCGCCTGCAGGAAGCACTTCCTGTCACTGTCACGTGGCTCAGGCCGGGCTGGGGCCTGTTGGGGGGGGGGGCAGCTGCCAGATCTTCTGCCAGTAAACACTTCTGAGCACCCTCTTCTGGAGGTGAACAGCTCTGGAGGAAGGTGCTTTCAAATGTCCACAAAGTGATGTTGATTGTCACACGGTAGCACCCATCACTTGCCTCCTCCATAAATCAGTTACAGTCTTGTTGGTGAACCTGAAGACAAAAGGTCAGCGCGCTGGGACAAACAGCCACACACCAGTATCACAGAGTCACAGAATGACCCAGGTTGGAAGGGACCTCATGGATCATGAAGAACAAACCCCCCTGCCTGGCAGGGCCACCAAACATACACCTTTACTAGATCAGGTTGCCCAGGGCCTTGTCCAACCTGGCCCTGAACACCCCCAAGGACGGGGCATCCACAACCTCCCTGGGCAGCCCGTTCCAGGGCCTAACCACTCTGCTAGTAAACAACTTTCCCCCTAACATCCAACCTAAATCTTCCCTCTTTCAACTTAAATCAGTTTCCCCTTGTCCTGCTATTACCAGCCCCCTCCTCATCCTATGTGGAACACCAGTGCCAGCAGTGCGGCCGCCATTTTAGAACCCTCTCCACGTCACCTTGGTCACCGCTGCCGCGCGCAACGCACTCGCCTCTGACAGTTGTGGCAGTTAGCAGCCATGTCGGCAGCTAAGAGGGCTAGGGTAGAAGTTTTCCCTGTTTCAGGCGGGAGGATGGAGCTGGGGGCCCTAGGAGTGAGAAGGAGGAGGGGGCCCGCCATGACCACCAGGCAGAGGATGGGTAAGAGAGCCATATTCCATCATGCCTGGACCAGCCCCGTGACCACCACCCATGTGGAGCCTATGGAGGTGGATCCACCTCCAGATGAGCGAATGGAGGTGGATCCCCCTCCAGATGAGCCCATGGAGGTGGATCCACCTCCAGAGGAGCCCATGGAGGTGGATCCACCCATGGCATAGCTGGCCTGGCACCACACCACCGTGTCAGGCCCCACGCTGTCATGGTCACAGCTCCACCGTGGCTGGTCCAGGAGCTGAGCTCCTTACCCGCTGCACAGCCCCCGCCCCCTGCATTAGGTGGGTGGCATTTTTGTAACATCTGTTCCTCCTTTGGGCCTATTCTGCAGCCACATTCTGTGGGCCCCCAGTCCCATCTTTACCCTGTTTGTTCCAGTCCCTGTTTCTATAGTTGGTTTTTGGGTTTAGTTTAGTTTTAGAGTTAGGTGTAGGTTGTTGTTAGTGTTTTTGAGTTAGGCATAGGTTATTGTTTGTGTTTTTGAGTTAGGCATTGCTTATTGTTCATTTTTTAGTGTTAGGAGTAGGTTAGGAGTAGGTTTAGTGTTAGTAGTTGGTGTTTTCCTGTTAGGAGTTTGTTCCTCTTCATTCTTTAGTGTTAGGAGTAGATTGTTGTTCCCATAGTAGAGTTAGGCATAGGTTACTGTTGGTACTGTAGGGTTAGGCGTGGGTTCCTACCAGCAGCTGGCAGCAAACAGCGCTCGCTCGGTAAGCACACGTTTGCTTTCTCCCCCGGAGCCGTGAGTGCGACTGCCATGAGAGCGGAGGTCTGATGCCATCTGCGAGGGATGGGATTTGCATCCGGTGGCTTTTCCGTTGCAGAATGTCCAGCAGCAGAGCGTGAGTGGCCGTGAAATGAAGCTGGGCCTCAGGAGAGCAGTCTGGAGCTGCGTCACGAGCTTCCTGCATGGCCAGCGCAAGGTAGGTGTGTCTTACTTTAAGCGTGCACTGAAGCAGTGTTGGTTAAGCACGGCTCACTCCTCTGTCTGCAACAGATGGGCTTTCTGCACGCTTTATTGCTGTGGCCGGCGCTGAACAGCACAGCAGCAGCGAGGCCTCGAACATGTCCACAACCAGGTACGTGAATGTGAGTAAATTTAGCTGTGTGAATGATGTTATTGTTCATATTAGTAAGGCAGTATTCACATGTGTGTGATGGAGCTCAGGGATAGGTTTATTCTTGCCTGGTAAATTTTCCCTTCTTTGACACCCACCCGTCCTCTTGCTTCTCTTCCCCTCACCTGTAAGTGCAGCAATACTGAAGGCTGAGGGCTCTTCTCCGAGGCGGGCGCTAAAGGGCAATTGAAATGCAAGTTTGTTGTCCCTCTTTGTTCTTAGGTCGGTACCCAAGGTGACCAAGCTTCAGAGCACTTCTCTAAGTCAGCCTGGAAATGTTTCTAGCAGGAAGTAACTCCATCACAGTGCCTGAGAGTAATAATAGTAATAGTAATAGTAATAGTCTCGTGCGGGTTGGAAGGGACCTTAGAGATCATCGAGTCGAACCCCCGGGATTCCAGCCTCTGTGCTACAGGGTGGCACTTCTACCACTTGCACCACAGGGGGATTCGAACACCCGGGCCCCGGTGTTGCAATGCAGCATTCCTACCACCTGCGCCACGGGGGCACACAAAAAGATGCCTCTTTTTCCCCCCTCACAGCAGGCAGCCCCCATGAGAGCAGTAGAGCAGCAGGCTGTCTGTGCTATGGCTGCTGAACTGCATTTCTGGCCACCTGAGATCCCTGAGCCCATGCTAATGAAGAACATGCTGCGCCACAGACTCTTCTACGGAGCCGTTTTGCAGCTTCTCTGTGCTGGCCATCATGCTGCCAGTTTCCAAGTTCCCAAAGGCAGTAAGTGGTGCTCTCATGGGATAGGAGAAAGGCACGGGCAACTGGGTGGGAGGGAACCATCTGTAACTGTTGCCAGCAGCCTGGAGGTGCCAGCTCAGTCTTATCCTGTGGCTACTGCTGCTCCCTATGAGCTGCCAGGCACAGGGTCCTCCCGCCCGTGCAGGGACCGCCTTGCAGGAAAGGGCTTTAGGCTCTGGTTTGTGTGGGATTTGGGGAACGAGACAGGGGTGGAGTTTCTTGTGTGCCCGACTGTCAGGAAGGCGGTTCCCAGTTCTGGCAGCCCAACGTGCCCAGCAGGGTGACTTGAGCTCCCAAAGCGAGCCGCCAATCAGTTGTTAGCTGAGAAGGTTCCCTGAGCGTTTCCGAATTGATTCTTGTATGACACGGAGAGTTTGGGGACTGAGACTTGGGAGAGAGTGAAGAAAGCTGAGGCAAGGCAAGCGCTGCTCAGCTGAGGAAGAAAGCCGAGAAGGAAAGCAGAAAGCAACGATGATGGCCTGAGCAAGAAGCTACAAAGGACAGCAGAACCACCTGCAGCGCTTTCTCGGAGGTGGCACCAAAAGCTGCTGACTCAACGGTCCAGTTTACCGGCACAGCCGTGCTTCCCCTGTCATGGACGGTGGAGATGATGGAAGTGAACTGGACAGGAAGGACTTGTGCTGCGTTAGAAGCAAAGAGGGCTTCACCTGTGCAGGACTTGGTGCACGGCAAGAGCTGGAGACGCTGCGTTCCTTCAGGGTGTGTCTCTTGAGGTCCAGGCCTAGTGTAGGGTTAGGTTGAAATAGGGCTGGCTGGGACTGGAGAGGGAGGAGGTGACGTAGCCCTGGGGTTTGGCTTCTCCTTGGGTCTGACTGGAGGCTGAGTGACTGATTGCTAAGCGGAAATCCTGGGCACTGGGGCTTCATTTTAGGGTGTGGGCGGGGTAATAAATACAAGCCAAATCTTCTTGTACGCAATAAAATTGAAGCGAACTTTCTAAACCTGGTGCTGCCTCTTTCAGTAGCTGGTCAGAACGTCCCTCGCTCAGGCTGGCAATCACAGGGCGATGAAGCGGTCGGCTTCACGTCTCTCCCTTGACATGGTGCAGGTTTTCCCCCGTTTCCTTGTTGGTCTTCCCAACCTGTGGCCTTTCAGCCAACCCGTAAGTGCTGGTGACAGGCTGTGAGCATCTCCTTGCTCTCTGAGGACTGACAGAAAGAAACCAGAGGAGGGGAAGCAGCCCGGCAGGAAGAAGGGTGTCCCGTGCTCAGCCCCTTGAGTTGGCCTCTCTTCCCTGAGGGTTCTTTCAGCTTCTGATGCACCGTGTGCTGCTGTTTGCCCTGGGAAGCCCAGCTGCACGCTGGCAGCCGTGGCCTGTGCATCATCCTCCCCTTGAGGCCCAAGGAGTTGTTTGTTTTTATGTATTCAGTATTGGTGTGGCATTTTGTTGTTTTGTTCAGCTTTGAGATCAAGGGGTAATTTAACACCGTTGGAAGTAATTGGGGTTCAGGAGTAGCACATGCAGAATTTTGATCACGCAGCAAGTTGTGATTTCTACTGTGTTAAAGAACTGGCACACACATATACGCCTGCAGCCGGAGCTTGATTGACTCTCGTCAATACGGCCTTCCAAAGCCCGGCCCTGGGGAGCTGTCCAAAAATTTTCCAACATTTTGTATTACCTAAGTTTATTTTAAACAGCCAAGGAGGAGTAATCTCTTAAAGGCTTTTTTAAAGGCATTGGACTAGGTTTTGATTATCACGTCTCAGGAAGCTTCTGCATTCCACCTAGTGCTAATGGGATAAATCAAGAGCAGATTACACAAGAGATTCAGGCCTTGCTGCAAGTCTTTTATGAATCAGAACTTTGTTTCATGTTGCCAGATATTCTGGTTTCCTTTTCAGGAGATTCCTTTGCTGTATATTAAGAAGGCCAACTGCATCCTGGCCTGCATCAGAAACAGTGTTGCCAGCAGGAGCAGAGAGGTGATTGTCCCCCTGTTCTCAGCACTGATGAGGCCGCAGCTCGAGTGCTGTGTTCAGTTTTGGGCCCCTCAGCGCAAGGAAGACATGGAGGCCCCGGAACGCGTTCAGAGGAGGGCAACAAAGCAGGTGAGGGGTCTGGAGCACAGGCCGTATGAGTTGAGGCTGAGGGAGCTGGGATTGTTCAGCCTGGAGAAGAGGAGGCTCAGGGGAGACCTCATTGCTCTCTCTAACTTCCTGAAGGGAGGCTGTAGTGAGATCCGGATGTAGTGTGTAGGTCAGATCTATGAGGCAGGAGCTGCTGTGGGGCAGATGTGGGTCAGATCTATGGGGCAGGAGCTGTTGTGGGGATGATGAGGGTCAGATCTATGTGTCAGAAGCTGCTGTGGGACAGATCTAAGGGGGAGGAGCTGCTGTGGGGCACATGTGGTTCAGATCTATAAGGCAGGAGCTGCTGTGGGGCACATGTGGGTCAGATCTATGAGGCAGGAGATGCTGTGGGGCAGATGTGGGTCTGATCTATGGGGCAGGAGCTGCTGAGGGTCAGATCTATGGGGCAGGAGTTGCTGTGGGGCACATATGGGTCAGATCTATGGGACATAAGCTGCTGTGGGGCTGCTGTGGGTCATATCTATGGGGCAGGAGCTGCTGTGGGGATGATGTGGCTCAGATCTATGAGGCAGGAGCTGCTATGGGGCAGATGTGGGTGAGACATACTGAACAGGAGCTGCTGTGGGGCTTATGTGGATCAGATCTATAGGGCAGGAGCTCCTGTGGGGCAGATGTGGGACAGATCTATGAAGCAGCAGCTGCTGTGGGGCACATGTATGTCAGATCTATGGGGCAGGAGCTGCTGTAGAGATGATTTGGGTGAGATCTCTGGGGCAGGAGCTGCAGAGGGGCTTATGTGGGTCAGATCTATGGGGCAGGAGCTGCTGTGAGGCTGATGAGGGTCACATCTATGGGCCAGGAATTGCTGTGGGGTAGATATGGCTCATATCAATGGAGCAGGAGATGCTGTGGGGCAGATCAATGGGGCAGAAGCTGCTGTCGAGTATATTTGAGTCAGATGTATGGGGCAGGAGCTGCTATGGGGAGATGTGAATCTGATCTATGGGGCAGGAGCTGCTGTGGGACAGATCTATGGGACAGGAGCTGATGTGGGGCTGATATGCGTCAGATCTATGGGGAAGGAGCTGCTGTAAGGCAGATGTGGGTGAGATCTATGGGGCAGGAGCGGCTGTGCGTCAGATCTATAGGACAGGAGCTGCTGTGGGGCTGATGTGCATCAGATCTATGGGGCAGGAGCTGCTGTGGTTAAGATCTATGGGACTGGAGCTGCTGTGGGGCACAAGTGAGTCAGATCAATGGGGCAGGAGCTGCTGTGGGACTGATGTGGGTCAGATCTATGGGACAGGAGCTGATGTGGTGCTGATATGGGTCAGATCTATGGGGCAGGAGCTGCTGTGGGGCTGAAGTGGGTCAGATCTATGGGGCAGGAGCTACTGTGGGATAGATGTGGGTCTGATCTATGGGGCAGGAGCTGCTGTGTGGCTGATGTGGGTCAGATCTATGGGGCAGGAGCTGCTGTGGCGCTGATGTGTGTCAGATCTATGGGTCAGGAGCTGCTGTGGGGCAGATGTGGGTCAGATCTATGGGTCAGGAGCTGCTGTGGGGCAGATGTGGTTCAGATCTATGGGGCAGGAGCTGCTGTGGAGATGATTTGGTTCAGAACTATGGGTCAGGAACTGCTATGTGACAGATGTGGGTGAGAGATTTTGAACAGGAGCTGCTGTGGGGCTTCAGTGGGTCAGATCTATAGGGCAGGAGCTCATGTGGGGCAGATGTGGGTCAGATCTATGGAAACGAGCTACTGTGGGTCTGATGAGGGTCAGATCTATGGGGCAGGAGCTGCTGTGGTGCTGATGTGGTTAGGATCTATGAGACAGGAGCTGCTGTGGGGCAGATGTGGGTCAGATCTATTGGGCAGGAGCTGTTGTGGGGCACATGGGTATCAGATCTTTGGGGCAGGAGCTGTTGTGGGGCACATGTCTGTAGATCTATGTGGCAGGAGCTGCTGTGGGGCAGATGTGGGTCAGATCTATGGGGTAGGTGCTGCTGTGGAGCTGATGTTGGTCAGATCTATGGGGCAGGAGCTGCTGTGGGTCAGATCTATGGGGCAGGATCTGCTGTGGGTCATATGTGGGTCAGATCTATGAGTTAGGAGCTGCTGTGGGTCAGATCTATGGGGCAAAAGCTGCTAAGGGGCACATGTGGGTCAGATCTATGAGGCAGGGGCTGAGGTGGGTCATATCTATGGGGCAGGAGCTGCTGTGGGGCTGATGTGGGTCAGATCTGCGGAACAGGTGCTGCTGTGGGGCTTATGTGGGTCAGATCTATAGGGAAGGAGCTGCTGTGGGGCAGGTGTGTGTCATATCTATGGGGCAGGAGCTGCTGTGGGGCTGGTGTGGGTCAGATCAATGGGGCAGGTGCTGGTGTGGGGCTGATGTGGGTCAGATCTATGGGGCAGGAGCTGGTGTGGGGCTGATTTGGGTCAGATCTATGGGGCAGGAGCTGCTGTGGGGTAGTTGTGGGTCAGATCTATGGGGCAGGATCTGCTCTGGGGCACATGTGAGTGAGATCTATGGGGCAGGAGCTGCTGTGGGGTAGATGTTGGTCAGATCTATGGGGCAGGAGTAGCTGTGGGGCATATGTGAGTCAGATGTATGGGGCAGGAGCTGCTATAGTGCAGATTTGGGTCAGATGTATGGGGCAGGAGCTGCTGTGGGGTAGTTGTGGGTCAGATCTATTGGGCAGTATCTGCTCTGAGGCACATGTGAGTGAGATCTATGGGGCAGGAGCTGCTGTAGTGCAGATGTGGGTCAGATCTATGGGGCAGGAGCTCCTGTGGTGCACATGTGGGTTAGATCTATAGACCAGGAGCTGCTGTGCGGCTGATGTGGGTTAGGTCTATGGGGCAGGAGCTGCTCTGGGGCACATGTTGGTCAGATCTATGGGGCAGGAGCTGCTGTGGGTCAGATCTATGGGGCAGGAGCTGCTGTGGGGCAGATGTGGGTCAGATCTATGGGGCAGGAGCTCCTGTGGGGCACATGTATATCAGATCTTTGGGGCAGGAGCAGTTGTGGGGATGATGTGTGTCAAATCTACGGAACAGGTGCTGCTGTGGGTTTATGTGGGTCAGATCTATAGGGAAGGAGCTGCTGTGGAGCTGATGTGGGTCAGATCTGTGGGACAGGAGCTGCTGTGTGGCTCATGTGGTTGAGATCTATGGGGCAGGAGCTGCTGTGGGGTAGATGTGGGTCAGATCAATGGGACTGGAGCTGCTGTGTGGGTGATGTGTGTCAGATCTATGGGGCAGGAGATGCTATGGCGCTGATGTTGGTAAGATATATGGGGCAGGAGCTGCTGTGGGGTAGATGTGGGTCTGATCTATGGGGCAGGAGCTGTTGTGGGTCCGATGTGGGTCAGATCAATGGGACTGGAGCTGTTCTGGGGCAGATGTGGGTCAGATCTATGTGGCAGGAGCAGCTGTCGGTCAGATCTATGGGGTTGGAGCTCCTAAGGGGCAGATGTGGGTCGGATCTATGGGGCAGGAGATGCTGTGGGGCTGATGTGGGTCAGATCTATGGGGCAGGAGCTGTTGTGTGGCTGATGAGGGTCAGATCTATTGGGCAGGAGCTGCTGTGGTGCTGATGTGTTTAAGATCTATGAGACAGGAGCTGCTGTAGGGCAGATGTGGGTCAGATCTATGGGGCAGTTGCTGCTGTGGGGCAGTCGTTGGTCAGATCTATGGGAGAGGTGCTGCTGTCGTGCTGATGTGGGTCAGATCAATTTGGCAGGAGCTGCTGTGTGTCAGATGTGGGTCAGATCTATGGGGCAGGAACAGCTGTGGTGCTGATATGGGTCAGATCTATGGGGCTGGAGCTGCTGTGGGGCAGATCTGTGGGACAGGAGCTGCTCTGGGGTAGATGTGGGTCGGATCTATGGGGCTGGAGCTGCTGTGGTGCTGATATGGGTCAGATCTATGGGGCTGGAGCTGCTGTGTGGCTGATGGGGATTAGATCACAGAATCACAGAATCGCAGAATCACAGAATGACCCAGGTTGGAAGGGACCTCATGGATCATGAAGAACAAACCCCCCTGCCTGGCAGGGCCACCAAACATACACCTTTACTAGATCAGGTTGCCCAGGGCCCTGTCCAACCTGGCCCTGAACACCCCCAAGGACGGGGCATCCACAACCTCCCTGGGCAGCCCGTTCCAGGGCCTAACCACTCTCCTAGTAAACAACTTTCCCCCTAACATCCAACCTAAATCTTCCCTCTTTCAACATAAATCAGTTTCCTCTAGTCCTGCTATTATCAGCCCTTTCCAAGAGTTTACTCCCCTCCTGGCAGTAAGTTCCCTTCAGGTACTGAAAGGCTGCAATGAGGTCACCCCGCAACCTTCTCTTCTCCAGGCTGAACAAACCCAACTCCCTCAGCCTGTCCTCATAGGGGAGGTGCTCCAGCCCCCTGATCATCTTCGTGACCCTCCTCTGGGCCCCTTCCAACAGCTCCATGTCTTTTTTGTACTGAGGGCTCCACACCTGGACACGGTACAACAGATGGGGCCTCACAAGAGCAGAGTAGAGAGGGACGATCACCTCCCTATCCCTGCTGACCACCCCTCTCCTGATGGAGCCCAGGATCCCATTTGCTTTCCGGGCTGCCAGAGCGCACTGCTGGCTCATGTTAAGTTTCTCATCCATCAGGACCCCCAGGTCCTTCTCTGCCGAGCTGCTCTCAAGGACCACTCCTCCCAGCCTGTACAGGTGCCTGGGGTTCTTCCAACCTAAGTGCAAAACCTTGCACTTTGCCGTGTTGAACCTCATTAGGTTCACTCAGGCCCACCTTTCAAGCCTGTCAAGGTCCCTCTGAATGGCATTCCTTCAACTGCACCACTCAGCTTAGTGTCATCATGCACACACACCCATGTGGACAAATTCTGTATAATCATCTCCTCACTCTGGTGATCAAATCTCCCCGAAGAAGGATCCTGCAGCTCCACCATGGCACCTTCTAACTGAGGAAGAGGACCTTTGGTGAAGAAAAGAGCACTTGGGCAGTATGAGTCTCCAAGCACATGTGCTTCGTGTCTCCAGGCTGCTGCTGAGACCCAAAGGTGCTGTAAATCCATGTAACTACCTTCACTTTTGCAGTATGACTGAATTAGGCACAGAAATATGGATAAAAGAGGCATTAAAATCAGAGCAGTTGGCCTTCAAGGCACACAGCTTTCAAAATGGCTTGGAGAGCAGAGCAAACTCTTTGCAAGTAACTATTACCACACAGTTCCATTTGGCTAAGTCAAAACATGTGCATTCTATTCGAGTATGATGATCTTTACATGCAGTTTATAACTGTAAAAAGGTATGTTTCAACTTGGGGAGAGGGGAGCTGTGGTGAGAGCCATGGTTTGGAATCCTTCAGGGCCAGCATGCTTATCTGTGAGTCTGAGGGAGACGCCTCCAGGCCAAAGCAGGTGCTACAGAGAGAAAGGTTTGACACAAATGGTTTTATTTGACTGCTAGAGACAAATGAGTAGGAAGAAGCTATGATTTCTTTGCTGACTGCTGGTATATCAGAACTGCAGACTGTAGGAGAGCTTAAAGGAGCAGTAGTAGGAGTGTGAATGAATGCTCTCTGTTCTGCACTAGGATGGATGTGTGACCAGCATGACATACCAATCTTCCACTCCCAAATCATGCTTTCCTGGAGGGCCTTCAAAACACTCTCACTGAGCCAAAAAAGACACTTTCTGGGCAGGGAAGGTCCCCAGAATGCCCATAGCCCCACCTGAGCACCTGACACTGGCACTCTGTGCCTGCCTCACTGAGCCTCTTTGTATTTTCACCTCTGCCCAGCATCATGTAGAAGGGCTGCCAAGGGCTGTGTGCCTGCGTGCTCCCCTTGTGACAGCATTGTGTTGTAGGTGCCAACAAAGGGAAAGCATGGACAGTGCAAAGTAGCTGATAATTGCATTAAATGGGACTGTTTTGGCAGCACTTTGATTGTGTGCTGAACATACTTACATGGATCTTCATTAATTTAGGGGCTAAAGAGAGGCTGCAGCTCATTGCACAACATTCAGAGGTTCCCTCCCACATGCAAACGCATCTTTTGAAAAGCCAAGCCTTGATCTCGTTTGAGGTACCTTAGAAAATGTAACTGCAGTGGATCTGCTGAAGCTGAATTACTTGTGGAGAGAACATATTACATGTCTTCCCTTAGATCTAGTCACTAGTTATCTCACATGTGCTGTTGTATTAGACAGAAAAAGCACAAAATGGTGTACTTCCTCTTGTTCCAAAGGAAGTGACAGTCGTTATTCTTTCCAGCAAATGTAATTGCATCAATTGTTTCTCACACAATACTCACAATTAAGGTTTCCAAAAGAACAGCTAAACTATAAAGCAGAGGGGAGCTGTTATTCACAGGTCTTGGATTAGATCTAATTTATGAGTGTAGCAGAAGCTACTTAGATGCGGGTGCTTAAAGCACATTCCTTCCTCCTATATTCTGAAAGAATACTTAGACCACTCAAGGATATTTCAATACCCTGAGCTTTTCCTGGAAATGCTGGAATATGGCGTAGGCAAACGAGAGATAAAGGAGAATCTTATAGCACAGGCAGATGACTAATGATGGTGCAAGCCATAAAAAAACACAGGACTGCTAACAAGGGAATGGAGATCAGCTGAGTAACCAAAAGAACAGGGTTTCAAATATTCATTTTTACACAAATGCAATTGTGATAGAGTAGGTGCATTATTCCGAGGGAAGGCAGAAAGTGAGATAGAGTAAAAGCTCTGTACTGTGCTGGTCACAGCACATTCAGCATTTTGCAAGCAGCTCCCAGCTGCATAGAATTGAGCAACACACCCATGAGCAGCCCACAGCACTGGAGGTGCTGCTGCCCTGCTGTCACCTACAGGTTGTGCTTAAAAGTACTACTATATGTGAATACTTATGCTGCAGCTCTCTCCAGCTCCTCCAGATCTGAGCAAGACTGGATCAAAGAAGGGTAAGGTGCCCTGTTTTTTGAGGCAGCAAGGTTTTTTATTCATAGGGGAAAAGAGGTGTAGTCCAACATGAACATGTGCCTCTAAAATCGTTGTCAGTCTTCAAGGGAGGGAGCTGGAATTTCATCTGATTAATTTTTCCCCACTCTCAGTTCTCAGGAGGGTCACCGGCTGAGGAACTGGCAAAACTCTTTTCCCATTTTGTTTTCAACCTTTACCTTTTGTCAGCTCACTCTGCATCTTCTAGATCCCAGCCACCCCCAGTTTCCAAACACACCACCTTCTCACCCATCCTCTGCTCATACATGAGGTACCGCCAGCTGATGTTTATTCAGCTCAGAGAACAGCAGCGTATCTAACGGTCTTTAGTTATTAACACAAAAATCTTACCATGTGCTCACACCAAGACAATCTGGTACCATCACCCTTTCAGGTCATGCAGCAAAGCACTTGTTTGACTGCTTTTGAAAGATTCTTTTTCTTGCACTATCCCCTCAATACTCTTCATGTTATCTAGATGAGAACAAGCCACATCTGCTTACATCTCCTTCCAGATGTAACAGCCCTGGCAATCCTAAGGCATACTTCCTGATTGCACTGCTGCAACCAGCATTACACATACAGTATTGCATAATGTAGCCAAGTGTGGGAACAACCACACAGCCACAGGCAAGCTGTCACCTCAAAAGGAAAGTTCGTTCATGTTTTTCATGGCGCTGGGACTGCAGAGTGCATAAGTGAATTCAACATTCTCTGTATTATTACCAGAATTCAACAGGGATGGAACCTTTACAGCACAAATAATTTTGTTTGAGCACAGGCTTTGAAGACTATAAACTATTTGACCATTGCACGAGTTAGAAAATAAATTCTAAGTCTTGAAATATTCTCTACATACTTAGGAGTAAAATGCCCTACATTTTGAGCAGTTCTGTTGGCAACACTGTGAGGTTGCTACCTCTGGCTTTGCACGTGCTCTTGAACCAGGAGGAGGATCTGTGCTCTTGTCCCCTTAGAGAGCATTTGTGCTTTTTCTCATGAGTTTCCATTCTTTCCATGCTAAAGAGGGAAGGTGATGTGCCTGTAAACATGTTGTAGTTTAAACCTTCTGGTGCTGCACGCAGGTGCTGTGGGAGGGATTACCTTGTTTGTGGCAGTCTGGGCTGGGGGTGTGTTTGTGTGAAGATCTGCAAGGTGATATTTGCTCCTCCCAGACTTCTTATGGGACATGCACGCATGCAAGCAAATATGTAAAAGAAAACCCACTTCAGGTGTGTTGCATTGCTCCAAAGGAGTGTAAGAAAGGAAAACACCAGTTACATAATAGAAGTATTCTCAAGAAGGAATTGTTTAATCACAAACACCTTTCAGTCTTAATAAAACTAAATTAGATCTTCTCTAACAGATCAGCATTTTATCCACAGTTGTTATACACACAAAAAAAGAGAAAAAAGTAGATTATCGTTTTAAAATGTAGCATTGCTATTATAAAAGAAAGGCTGGATGTTCTGCTGGTACAGCTTCTCCCTCACAGTTTAGCATTAAACTGTGTCAGCATCTTCTCTAGCTTCAATGCTAGTGCCATGTTACCTTTAATCCTTAATTTTCCTGACATGAAGGCCATGGTTGGCTTTAGTTTACCTAAAAAGAAGACACAGAATCATCAGGAAAAGGAAAGGAACTGGAGATTGCGATATCATATAGTAGTTACTTTGCTACCAAGTTCTACTGTAAAAGCATCAGAAAAGAGGTTCAACAGATTGACTGGATGCTTTCTGAAGCTACGCTCTGAAAAGTTCAATAGCTACTGAACAAAGCAGTAGATATTTTTATTATAAAATCATGGACTCACAGAGTGACTTACGTTGGAAGGGAATTTAAAGGCCATGCACTTCCAGCTACAGCTCATCCAATTCCAAGACCACAAAGAGAGGTGAGCCTGTCAGCTCATCCATCAGCAAGATGTTTCCTGCCACCAGTAGCTGCCTCAGTTCTGCCAAACCCGTTTGTTACTCACCAGTGAACATCTTCACAAAGTCGCCACTCGACATGCTCATCACAACATCAGCTGCTGCAGGAGGCTTCCCAAACCCAGCACTCCCACTGCTGGTTTTCAGGTCAAGGTACCAAGTGCCTCCTTCATCACCTGAGTGGAACAGGGAGAACCTGTGGCAGCACCACAAGGACTGATGTGCCCTGCCCTTTGCTACCCCCGCCTGCTTTTCTCTCCCATCTTCGTGCTAGACGTGCTGGAGGTGCTGTGCCAGAAGCTGCCCCGCGCTCTCTGTGCAGACAAGGTCAGCCCCAGCAGATGCCCCACAGTGCCACAGTGTCAGGGGACAAGGCAGTGGCTGCTGGTGGAGCTGGAGGCAGCAGGGGTTTGGAACAGAACTACCATGCTGACCCTGTGCAGCACGGCCAGCAGGGTGACACAGCAGAAATGAAACACCACGAAAACACACCACAGTCCCCAAAAGAGCGGCACATGCTGCTGATGCAGAAAGCATCTCCCTGTGACAACAGCAGCAGGGTAAATCCCACATGTGCTGAAGTTGGCTCTGAAAGGCAGCATCTTATAGAGCACACCCAAAGATGTCCCTGTTCCTAGACCAGTTATAAAAGACAAGTATTTACATGTGAAAATACAGACTGACTCTTGCTAGAAAAGTGAGCATTTGAGAATTTTACAAGTGATGGTCTTACCTGACAATTCAAACTGAAAGACGCCCTGCGTGGATTTCACTATTTCTTTATTGAGTTCTCCCTGAATAACTCTGAATGTTTCTGCAACAGGCCCTGCTGAAGCTGATTCTTTATTAAGCTTGGCTCCACCTGATGCCTGTGAAGCACCTAAAAGAAACAGATGGATTCTCTGTAAAATGCTGGAACGCTCTATCTCACTTATCTTTCTAAGAATATATATGTTTTCAGCAGTTCTTCTGCAAAAGCTTCTAAGGTGTGAATCAATTCACTACTTTAATCAGCAACTTTCTACACTGCAGTGAATGTGCTCATTTAACATTAAGAAAGAGCATTTGCAATTTATAAGGCATGTAATGCTTAGCAGCCCCTAAAAGCCATGCAGAAGGTCAGTGTATCAGGAAATAATTATTCTACTCAGTGAATTGCTACTGTGTTGGAGATCTGGGCAGTTGGCAGTATCAGTTCCTGGCAGAAAAGTCTAAGTGCGCACTCACAAATAGTATTTTCAAGGGAACTGGGCTCTTTTCAAACTTAGCCTCTTTCTTTCCTATATTTGTTTTGGCACTCCTATAAAACATATCCAGTATTCCTATTTGCCCTCCAATAGAAACATCACTATTCTGAAAAAGTGAACCTGATGCTTTTGTAAAAAAACAACTTCTCTATTTCATCTTGTAGACATTCACATCATGTACGACTGTGAGAACTTCATGTAGGAATAGAAGCTTCTCAAGTTCTCACACTGCAAGAAAGATGTAACACTCCTGCAAAATATGCTGATTGCTTGTGATTTTTTTACAGCAATATTTACTCATAATCTTCATACCACTTAACTCTGGTGGTAAAAAGCAAAAAGGTTGTTCAAAACAAGGTGCTGATTATGAACTGTGAAAGTTGCAGACACTAAAGTCACTTCCATAAATCAAACAGCCCAAATACAAGAGATTTTGCCACATAGCTTGAATGTAGTCCAAAAGTAACTTGAAATAGAGGAGGCATTCATTATCATCACAAATAATCGACATGTACATGCAGAGGTTGCCCTTCCACGGCCTTCTGATTATGTGGCTGTCATGTCAGTTTCAGCATCCAAGAAGAAGTCAGGCATCAGGGGGTGACCTAAAGGGGAGTTGAATAATAACAGTAAGCCCAAGTAAGGGCGAACAGCACAAACAGGAATCCATTCTGAAGGCAACAGCACCTCAATTTACCAGTAAATGAACTACAGGTTGAAAAAAGACAAGGTGACATGTTTAGGTTCTGGTACATTTAAAATCAGACCCAGAAGCCTCTTACAAATTCAGTCAGAAACATCTGAAGATGAAGAAACACTATCTCACTATTTGGTAAATAGTAATACATGCGCTTGTGGTGCAGGTCTATTTTCTTTTTGCTAATGGGTTTAAAATATATATATATATATATATATTTATATAGGCATTGATTATTAGAGCCTCAGTGGACTATTATGTGCTTTCCCAGAATCCACATTCTCAAACGTGAGGCAAAGCATCTTTTGACTGAGTCAAAGGAATATATCCATATTCCCCATATGGCCTTCCTTCCTTAGCAAACTTCTCATTTTAAAGATCTCTTTTGCCTGGTGCAATTGCATAGACATCAAAATCCTTAACGCCTTCTTCTCTCAGTAGAACTTCATCAATAATGAAGTTTCCAGTGAAAGTTTTTGGCTTTGTTAAAATGCAATATGCAGCATCTGCAATTATGTCAGTTTTTCTGCACTGCTTCTCTATTCCGGATCCTCCCAGCATATCCATAGCAGCTGTATGTATGGCTGGAAAATTCAGAGGACAGGAAATTACAAGTTTAACACTAATGACATCACATACTCATCTCTTTGGCAAATGCATAAACTTTATTCTCCTCTCACATGAAAGTAAATCATGAGAAGACTAAACTGTGAAATACCATCAACCAGCGAAGAATGGTCAACCAGCAAACAATCCTCAAAGTGTAAAGATTCCCTTACTTGAAAAGTATTAAAGGAACCAAAAGAGGAATAAAGGGAAGAACTCCTTGTAATATTCATATTATGCAATGCTTCTATCAATACTTTCCACACAAAGACTTCCTCTGGCTTTATTTAGGACATGAAAAACTAACAGGACAACTATCTTTCTCAAAGTGAATGTGCATCAGCAATTAACATTTTCTGCAGCCATTACCATACTGAAAATCTCAATTTTAGCCCCACAATAACTTGTGAGATAACAAAGTGACTCTAAGTTAAAGATGAGAAACCCAATAGCACAAACTCAAACTTTTCCTGGCTTATGCTCCTCTACTTTCACATTACAGCCAATTATTATTGTTCTAAATATAGCAAAACTATGGGCAAAGACTGATATGAAAAACCATCTACTGTCCTGCAATCTGCACATCCTTCCATCTATTTCATACAAAGTGCTGCTGGTTTTCCATTAATTCATACATACAGCATCTTCCACTTTGACCCTGCAGTACCTCTACTACTCATTCACACTCTTACATCCTTTTGGCAGGCTACCTCTTTCACTTTTAGTTAAATCGAGAGCTCATAACATCTCACTATCAGCATATTTTCTTGTTTCAAGGAGCTGGATGAACCAATAGAACCATCCTAGCACAGTGTTAATCTCCAGCATTGAAGCTGATCACATATATATGATGTTCTTTAAATTAAAAACTTTGTAATTGTAATGTAGATACTACAGAAGTCACCTCTCTCACTCTCTAAAGTAGTTAACTTTTGTTTTGGCAGATAAACCTTTCAAAACAACATTTTTCTTCCTAGACTGAACATTACAAACTTTTATACTTCAGAACATGAACAGTTTTCATCAAGGAAACACCGATACATACAAATTTTGAAAGCTCACTTGCTGCTTCTAATGCTTTCAAGACACTGGTCTCTTTGTTCAGCAGCTACCAAACCTTCAACAGCAGCCCTGGTCCTCACTGACCCATGGACAATAAACTGGAGCTAGTATAAGATGGGCACACCAAGTTATTTTTCTGCTATGCGGCCCTTCAGTGTGCTGTGACTTGCAAGAAGTGTTGGATGGTTGTGTGAAGAAGCAATTGATTTCCCACTCAGCCAAAACTTTTTTTTTTTTTACATCTACAGAGGTACATATCTTGTCAGCTTCATCTATTTCCTGGCAATCTAACTAGCTGGGGATTCTAAATATTGACATAAATGTCCAATACTACTCAGGGATGGTGTGCAAAACAAAGTTCGAGTCATGTTGAAAGGAGCAGTGACAAGACAGGAGAAAAAGCAGAATGTGCTCAGGCTGAAGGCAAGTTTAAGTGAAAACAGGAAGGCAACAGTGAGAACTAGGAAAGAAAGCCAATACCCACACAACATCTTTGATCACAAAAAAATACACAGAAGTGCTCGGTGTTCTGAATCAGTCCTAAATAAGACCACCTGTATAGGACAAAACACAACAATTCAAAATAATCACCTGTTTTAGGCCATAAAGCATTGACAGCAACTTCTCCTTTAAATTCTTCTGCCATTCCCAAGACACACATGGACATGCCATATTTACAAATTGTGTAGGCTACAAAAAGCACACAAAAATCCCATATTTAGTAGGATACATATTTAGTCTACACATAGAATTTTACTTTTGAAGGATGTAAGTCACGGAAAAATCAACTTTCTGGGGTCAAAGCATCATCTTCCTAGAGTACAGAAACTCTCCCAGCTCCTACCACCCCCTTCAGATACAAACTGACCCTTTCACATGAGTATTGAATTGGGGAGGGAAAAAAAAAAGGAAAAAAGCACGTTGTAAATCCTTTTTGTATACTCTGAGAAGGGGGTGTTGCAGAGAAGGAACATGGACCTGCAAGAGGAGTTTAACCATGTTCCAAGTGTTGAAGTTTAAAAGATAATCCACAGGTTTAAGATGAGCAACATATGTTCTAGCCCAAAGACGCAATTGGGGCCTCCTTCACTCCTCAAAGATAATTTCTATTTAAAAAGACAGCAATAAGCTTTATCGCTACCAAATCAAATGTGGAAGCATAGAGAAAAAAAGATTTTGCCTTCCTATCTCTATTGGGAATAGAAAACATGGTGTAGTATTAAGAAATCCTATGAAAAACTCTTAACTCTTACCTGCAGAACCTTCTTGGAAATATAAGCCTTTCACCACCACTGAAGACTTTTTGTACAATAATCCAAGGCTGCCCACAACAGAACTGCTGCATTCTCCAAAAGCAGAAAAGGAGTGACTTCTAAAAACAACAAAACCAACCAATTCTAACGTTTTGATACTCAGTGCAGCTCTCTGTAATTTAATTCTTTTGGCCCTCTGAACACAGAGGACCAGTAGCTCAACACGCTGTAAAGGCAAAGTCCAGGATCACAATCCCAATGCAGGGTGCCAAAGACAAGAGCCAAAAATCAGATTTTCAAAAATGACCATGATTTTCCTTAAGGCTTTCACAGTAAAACTCAGTTTGCAAGTAACTGCATTTAACCCAATAAATCCCCACAAGTCTGTCCAACCAACCAGCAGGCTGACACAGCTGTGCAAACGACTTGTGACTGAGCCCCTGTGTACAAAGGTGTCACACAGAGTGGAAGCACCAGTGAGATAAAAAGGAACTGGGAATATTGCATGAGCATTTCAGCACAGTGTGAGGAGAACCAAAGTTCACCTGCAGCTGAGACTTGCAAGGGAAGCCAGTGGCAACTTGTTTATCTGCTATAATGTGGGTAGGAAGAGCATGAACAAGGGAAAGGCGTTGCTGAGTGGCATGGGTGATTCAGTGAGAGCAGACACTGGTAGTGCCTTGCTTAGGAACATGGTTTACCAGGACATGAGAAACTAGCCATAGATGAGAGGTAATCTTAGAACTTGGAAGGTTGGAAAAGACAATATAGTCCAACCTTCAACCCATCCCCACTATGGCCACTAAACCATGTCCTTCAGTGCCACATCTAAACCCTTCCTGAACATCACCAGGGATGGTGACTTCACCACTTCCCTGGGCAGCATGTTCCAATGCATCATCAATCTCAGTAGGTAAAATCAAGCCTGGTGAACCTGATTGACTTCTGTGATAGAATGAAAGGATTTGAGGCCAAAGTGATAACAGCTGACACCATTCACATTAGCAAGGCTTTCATTACCATCTCTCAAAATACTTTTGTATCCAAGTAAATACATAATAGTCTGGATGGTTGAACAGCCTAAGGGGTAAGAGAAATGTTAACTGGACAGGTTCAGGGAGTTAGAATCATGCAGGTGGGCTCCTTTTGCAGCAGGCACGGCCGCAACCAGGGCAGCCCACAGGCTGCACCGTGGGCGCTTTCTGCACTCGTACAGGATCTCATGACTACTGCTTGCAACACACGGGAACGAATAAGGTCAACGTATGTCCCCGTTCATTAGCAGCGCAGAAATAACGCCGCAGCAGTCACTCAATTCAGATTCCACAGCACACCCACAGCCGCACTTTGCCCTCCGGACGTGCACACAGCTCGGCCCGTGAGCAAACAGCACCGAGCGGGACTCCGGGTCCGACCCAGCCGCTCCGGGGCCACCGTGCCCGGCCGCGGCCTCCACCCCGCGTCCCATCGCCCTCAAGGGGCTGCGGAGCACGCGTCTGTCCCTCCGCCCGGCCCCGGCCCCGGCCCCGGCCCCGGCCCCGGCCCCAGCTCTGCCCCGGCAGCTCCTGTGGCTCGGAGCTCGCGGCCCCGCCGAAGGAAGGAGGAAAGCCCAGGTCGCCTTACCCAGTGTTGGGCAGCATGGCGGCACGGCCATGGGGCGGCTGTCGGCTCGGCACGGGACGCGCTCCCCGCTCACACCGCCCTCCGCGCAGCCGCGGCCCGGGGAGCCGGGCGGAGCCAGGGCCGAGCGGGGCGGGATGAGGGGCGGGTGATGGAAGTATCGGGATGAGTTCCCTGCGGGAGTACACCTCGTTCAACCAAGCCAAAGCCTTGCACGTTTTCACTGACAAAATTAAAATCGCATCTGAGATCTCGCCCTCAAGGAAAGGACTGAATGACCAAACTGAAGTGACAACTGAAACGATTTATTATTGAAACAACCTGTCCTTATAACTATCGGTCTATCCACTACCACCTCGGGCCACTATGCGGGCGCCGACATGACCCCACTGCAGGGCGCTCACTCGTCATCTTCATCACTGTCATCTTCATCGGTGCGCAGCCAGCAGCCTTCCTCTACCCAGACAGAGCTGGTGAAAGGTGGGCGCTGCGGGTCCTCCCAAGGCTCCCACTCCTCTGGCATCACCGTGACTTCATGCTGTATGTTCACCGTGAGCGATAAGGAGTGGAAAAGCAGGCCGGCCTCAGGAGCACGCTGCTCTTGCTCTCTTGGGCGCCAGGGAAGTTCCTGCAGCGCTGGGTTGCGTGGCAAGCTGTCTCCCATGTAAGATGAAGCGGTGAACGACAAGGAAGTACAAATGTCTCCAGGGCTCCAGCCGCTGTTTGGTGGCAGCAGGGACGGGTCCAGAGGCTGGTTCATTCCCCAAGCTGCTGCAGCACGCATTGGCCGGCTGTGAGAGGCTCGAGCTCGGCGTCGGCTGCGGTTTCTCCTTCGGCGCTTGGGAGGCCGGGGTCCCCTGGCTGCAGCCGCCTGGGTGCCGGCTGCCGGACCCGCTGCCTGCAGGCAGCCCCTGCGGGAGCAGGAGCAGCAGCAGCAGCAGGAGCAGCAGCAGGGGCCCGTCTCGGCTCTCCTTCTCCGGGCAGATCTCGGCCTGCACTGCTCGAGGAGCCGAGAGCTCTCTCCTCCGAAGTCTGGGTTCCAGTTGACGAGAGGCTGCAAAAGGCAAAGGAGAAGAGTCAGTTGTTATCACCTTGCGCTTCAAAGACAGCAAGGTACAGGAGATTTTCAATTGCTAAAGACGGACATGGGAGTGAGCAGCATCACGAGCCGATCCTTGACCACCTCTTGCAGGGTGGGAGCGTCTTTGCTCAGTCCAATTGAAGTTTGTCCTTGCAGACATTTCTGCGACAAAGCGGTTTTCGCTGTGCCACTCGGCAAGTGAAATCCTTCTGAACACCCTGGGGGTTCTGATGGGGTGTCATTGTGATGGCACGTGTTTGTGATGGGGGCTTCGGCCACTCCCAACATGGAGTCACAATGATCACCCCAAGGTGATGCCCAGCCCTTTTCACCAGAGCTGTGCTCTGTCCTTTCATCCCCATCTTGTCTCAATGCAGTGCTGCTTATAAATCAGATTATAAATCAGATACAATTCCATGGGCTTTTCTGAACTCTCATGATCTGCAAACAAGAAGAGAGCAAGAGTTTCTACTGCTTTGTCCAGTATTTAATGAAATGTTCATCTCTGATCTGTGGTTTCATCTCAGTTGAAAGCTGGTTCTTTTTTTGCCTGTTTAAATGTACAAAGTATTTGTTGAGCGAGGGTCAAATCGCAGCTTTTACAATGTTGAGTTCTGGCCATGTTTTGGATCTGTGATATCCACATTTACTGCCATTCAAATCATTCCTCAGTTCCCTTCAGCAAAACTTTGGAACAGAGCAATTAAACATGAGGCAAAGTGACAAAAAGCAAAACATAAAACACATACATAAAAATGTTATTCAACAAGTAAAGTAACTGTTATGGGTTAGCCCTCAGCTGTACCTTCAGAAATGGCCTGGAAAAGCACATTCTTTTTCAGTCAGTCAGCCTCCTTGATGATGATTCTCTTTCTTCTTATTTAGAGACTTAAAGCCATCCCTGTCTTTCCTCACATGGCTTCCTAACATTGCATCTGTGTTAGGAAAGCTGGGATTTAAATGTGATGCAGTATTTGAAATGAGGCTGGAAAAGGTGCTGCCTTCAAACCTTGGGAGGAAAGCATTACTAACAGAATATTGGCCTCTCATACCACGCATCTACAAAATGCCCGTCCTCATTTTGACTTGACATGGTGTAAGCATGAATAAGATGTGGATCTCTAAGAGAAGACGTAACTAAATCCTGCTGCAATGCCCAGCAAGGAGAACATTTTTTCTGTAATGACTGTGTATAATGACTCAAAGAGAAGACATATAACAGTATTTCTTTATGTTTTGTGGATAATACTTCTTTTGGTTTTCACCTTTTCTGCAGATAGCAAACTGCCCTCTGTTACTGTGAGATGTATGCCACCTAACTGAACTTGATTTTGCTGCAGATGCATCCAGAGCAGAACAAAGCTGTCTCTGGCTGCCCCTGTGTTTTTCCCTCTCCATTAAAGCAGTAGTTCATCCTGTGGGATGAAAGCTTACTGTGCTGCCCTGGGGGATAGTGATTGTGAATGGCAACTGTGTCAGGGCTGTGTCTGGCTGCTTGTGTGGTTGTACACATGTTTAGAGGGGAGAGAGGACAGGACTGTCATATCCATATATAAGCCATTATGGATTCGAGCCCAATGGAACAAGAAATTCAGTAGCAATAGACAAGGAAAAACAGAAAGATGGAATCTTTGTTTTCTGATGATGTGTTTATGCTATACTGCTTATCCAGGGATGAGCATGTGTCCTAGAGGCAGCATCATGGGAACATAGACAGGTATCCCACCACCTTCCACTCAGGTCCTCAGTGCTGTGCTGTGGGATATTGTGGGAGCTGATGGTGCTGACTATGAGGTGTACTTGATCCTTGCATGACAAACTTTCATGTGGTGCCATTCTTGGACTTTATGCTCTAAACAGACAAGGCTGAACAATGTGCCAGTCTGCTCTGCACTGGAAGGACAAACCCCACAGTGGGTGCTAAAATTCTTCTGGACATTTGCATTCCACAGGATTTTTACATGAGTGTAGAAATGCTCTGCTTATAAATCCGTTCCTCAGGTCACAGCTTTTGTAAAAAAGAAGTGACTAAACAAACTTGTTGCCCTGTTATCAGAAACTGAAGAAAAACTTCAGATTCTTTTACTGGCCGTTCCAGTTAATAAGAAAACCAGCTCTAAGGCCTGTGTAAAATACAGGCGCTATCTGCATGGTGCTGAAGGTAATGAACGACGCTGATCGCTAACTGTACTAAGAAGAAAAGGTAAGGTCAGCCTTCAAGTCCCCACGGGCTCTGTTTCGATGACCTCTTTCATTTCATCAGCTCCACTGGCACGTTTTTTTCCCAGCCTGAGTAGGGAAAAATCCAGCTATGTGTGTGTGCCAGCAGAGGGAGCGCTCAGCACACGAGATTGAATCACGGAATATCCCGATTTGGAAGGGGCTCTCAAGGATCATAGAACCACAGAATAGTTGGGTTGGAAGGGACCTCAGGGCCCACCCAACCCCTGCCATGGGAGCGCTGCTACCCAGCAGGTCAGGTTAGAACAGGGCCATCCAACCTGGCTGACCCCTTTACTTTAACCCTTTGAGGCTGAGCTGTCAGCCCATGGTTCACCCATATTTTGCCTGGATTTTATTTATTGTGGTGGTGGCCCAAATGTGGTTTGACTCCCCACCCCCAGTTTCTTTTAAGGCTAGGGCCCCTACTTGTTCTTAGGCTCGTGGCTGGATTCTCTGACACACACTGAGAGAGCTTGACATGCACTTACTACATATTTCCTACATTTAAAGTCAATGATTGACGGGATTAACAGACTACAAGCTGTGAAAGCTGAAAGGAATGAGGGTTTATTTAAAGCAATCAGTAGATAAAGCTTATCTTTGTTATAGGTAACATTCCTTTTTCATCAGTAACTCAGTGGTGCAAATGTAAGCTGAAAAGTAGAGAAACAAAATCTGTCCCTCTCAAAGAACTAGCATAGATTTCTCACAACTTATAAGCCAATATGATAAACTGAAAAGGCCAGAATTTTTATTTCTCTACTCATTGGTGTTTCTGCACATCTCATTATTTAAAGGGACTCTTCCTTGCTCAAGTATGATGGTCTTCTGAGTTCCCAACCTGAAGTCATGGCTGTGTGGTACCCTCCTGCACCAGCTCTGCTTTGGGGTCTGGCAGTTCCTTCTGTAACTGCCTCCTGCCATTCCCACCTGGAGATTATGCTAAAGAATGGAGAGGGAACTTTGCAAATGAGTGAGGACAGTAGCACAGCACCTCCTGAGAAAGGCTTACTTCCACAGACTTTTATTGGTGGGCTGCACACATCAGCTTGATGTTACCTTAAGGAAATGAGAAAGTGAAGAGAAGGGACAACTGCACAGTAGACAGCCAAGAAACAAAGCCATGTAGTCCCCAGAGGATTTTCTTCTCCAGTGTCAGCAAGTAGTAAGGATGAGGAAGGTGACAATAACTCTTCTTGTCAGACTTTTCCCTCTGTTAGCAAGGGAAAATGAGGAAGAAAAGTGTATGCATTTCCTCCATAGCAGAATAAAGCTTAAGCAAGGCAACCTCTGTGCAGGAAAACAAAAAAATCTTCTCTTGTATTTCCTTAATGTGAACAGTACCTTCTAGCTTTCCCCCTTACTTTCTCCCACTGATACGAACCACATGGCATGGGCACTAGGTTGTGGAACACACCTTTTTCATCAATGGATGAAGTTTTATCAGGGTGGAGGATAACTGCCACATCATTATTTCCAGTTGTAATCTTTGTCCTAAGGGTGTGTTAGCATGTGTGGGATGTGGTACTGGGAGACTACAGAGCACAAAGTTCTGGATCTTTTTTCCCTATAAATATGAACTGTACTCCATAAAAACGCTTTGTCCAGAAGGTTGTTGTCAGCTATTTCTTCATAAGCTGAGAGCTTGCTTTTTTATTATTATTAATTTTTGTTTTTATTTATTTATTTATTTATTGGGAGGGGGGAGGGGGAAAGAAAGCATTAATGTGATATGGGGGAATGCAGAGATTCAGACTTTGGAGTAAAAGGAGAATACTGAAGGCCACATATATTCACCAAAAACCACATCTCTCAGAACTCCAAGTTTACCAGGCCCAAAATGGAGGGAATAAAAGATTAATGCTGTTGCCTCATTCAAAACTGGGAAGAGACAAGCCCAGATGGCTCGTTTTCTTATTTTCTTTGCCTGAGGAATAAGTGTTACACTGCTGTTGACTGTTAAACACATCCTAACTAAGCAATGTCCTATGTTTGTGTTTATCATTTTGATTGCTGTCATTTTCCTTTCTTTGTAGAAAGGGAGAGACCCAAACAGAGTGAGGTTTTCTCCATAGGAAATGAACCCTGCTCCAAGAATTCTGCAGCCTGAACAGATGTGACGCACAAGACAAGTTTGTCAGCCTATTACAAATGGGCAGTTGCCTGAAGGACTGCAAATGGCCCTGGGATTTCTGTGACAGAACTGAAAATCAGCCCCTCAGCAGCCCAGCTTTGTCACCACAGACTTTCAGCCCTTCCCTCTGCCTTTCTGTGGGTGCAGCAACTGGCTAAGCCTGAGCTCTCTAAAGCATCTTATAGAACAGTACATCTGCGCTCACAGGTCAGCAGTAGGAGGGCAGAAGTGGAAGGACTGTGGGTCTGCCATAGCATCTGTGCATCACTCATTGATAGCTAATCCAATTCTGAACAGAGGATCTCACACTTAGCAACGCAAGAGGGCTAAGAGAATGATCCAGTTCCACATTCTTAGTGTTGTGAAGCACACTAGGGAATAACTTGGGGAGACAGCCTGGAGACCCAAGTGTCAGGGTTTCTTAAACATAGAAAACAGCCTATTGTACTTATCTGACACATAAAAATTACACATTGCACATTCTTACTGACGTCAGCCAAATATCCATTCTATAATTAGCATATATTCACACTGCCAGATCCCCTGCTTTCTTTCAAGTGGTTTTCTTGTTGAGCTGTTATTACACAGTTTTTAATCATATTCATTGTACAGGCTCTCGTTTAATTTACCCTGCATTACCTGTGTATGTCTGCCTTGTGACAGCTGACACATACCTGCTGTGACCACAGATATTTCATGTCCCACCAAAACCCAGGGGTCTCTCCCATCATTATTTACCTTCCCAGCACAAAGAGGGAGCTGCCATCAAACTAAGAAGGGAATGATGAACCATACTCCTGCCCTTGTTACCCATTCCTGTAGGGTAATAAAGAAGATGGTTACCCTAAGGAAACTCTGCCATACTCTTCATGTGCAGCTCATCAGGAACATTTCTGACTCCTATTTCATATTTTCCAGATTAGTATTTTTTGCCTGTAAGACATTCATGTTATTCATCTAAAGCAGAAGTCATTTTCAGTCCTGAAAGGGGCTCGTTCTTCACACTTTAGAACATTTTTCTATGAGCTTTGTCTTCCAGACAAATACTGAAGAAATCAGAAATATTTTCTGCATAGCAGCAGTTTATATTCTGACTTATGGTGCACTGTCAATCTCCTTTGTCCTTCCACAAGAGAAAGCAACTGGAACAGGTTACTTTGTGTGGTAAAAGCGTAAGGAGAGCTGAAAATGAGACTTCTTGGACTTTAAGGAGCCACAAGAAGAGCCTAGAAAGTGAATGACATTCATGTCTCTGAACATTTAGGTGGACACCAGGGGAGCAAAACCCTTCCTACTGTAAGAGACGAGCAAGTCCAAGACCTCCTCATAAGACTGGATATGTCCAAGTCCATGGGGCAGGATGACGTGCTTCCCAGAGTCATGAGGGAGCTGGTTGATACGCTCACCCAGCCATTCTCCACCGTATTTGAAAAGTCATGGCTGTCAGAAGAAGGCAGGAGAAGTCCCTGGGGTCTGGAAAAGGGAAACATCACTCCCAGTTTTTAGAAAGGCAGGAAGGAAATCACATGGGAAACTACAGGCCAGTGAGCCTTACCTCTGTGCCTGGGAAGATCATGGAGCTGTTCCTCATGGAAGAAATGTGGAGAACGATTTGGAGGTTCTGGTGGACAAAAAGATGGACATGAACCAGCAGTGTGTGCTTGCAGTCTGGAAGACCAACTGTATCCACAGAGAAGTGGCAGCATGGAGAAGTAGGCTCTTGCTCCCCTCCACTCTGCCTTCATGAGTCCCCATCTGCAGTACTGTGTCCAGATCTGGAGCCCACAGCACAAGAAAGGTGCAGAGCTTCTGGATTAGCTCCAGAGGAAGGTCAGAATGATAATTAGAGGTCTAGAGCACATCTCCTGTGAATAAAGAGAGAAGAATTAGGCTACATGTTAGGTTAGATACTAGGGGGAAACTTTTTCAGACAGAGGGTGGTGAGGCAATGGCACAGGCTGCCCAGAGAGGCTGTAGATGTGAGTTACCAACAGTGGAGTCTGGGAAGGACAAGAATCTTCCATTAATCGGTGACTGCTGGAAGGCGACAAAAATAGTGCTCTGCATTACAGTAGTTGAATTCCTGTTCCTCAAATTGTCCCACACTGCCTTCTATTTAGGAAACAAGCTCAGGGCACTCCTTGCCTCATTGCTCCTTTTAATTCAGACCTGCTGCTTCCTACAGGACCAGAAAGACGTCTGCTTAAACACTTGCGTAAGCCTGCCCTGCCCCAGTCAGGCAGAGTAGTATTTGCAACGCCAAACCATAGCAACCTTAATGCAGATGGCTGCACCCTCAAGCTTCTCTGCCTGAATCTGGCTTCTTGTGGTCTTGTGTCCTCCATTGCTGTTCCAGCAGGGAAGATGCCTCAGACCCTTGTAGATCCCTTACACTTTCTGTGCCTTGGTTTCTGACAACCAGATGCTGCGGCGATCGACTGGCAGAGAAGGACCAAAGTACTTCAAAGGTGGGTAGATGTGGATCAGATCTATGGGGCAGGAGCTGCTGTGGGGCTGAGGGGGGTCAGATCTATGGGGCAGGAGCTGCTGTGGTGCTGAGGGGGGTCAGATCTATGGGGCAGGAGCTGCTGTGGGGCAGATGTGGGTCCGATCTATTGTGCTGGAGCTGCTGTGGGGCTGATGGGGGATAGATCAATTGGGCAGGATCTGCTGTGGGGCAGATGTCGGTCTGACCTATGGGGCAGGATCTGTTGTGGGTCAGATCTATGGGGCAGGAGATGCAGTGGGGCACATGTGGATCAGATCTTTGGGGCAGGAGCTGCTCTGGTGCACATGTGAGTCAGATCTATGGGGCAGGAGCTTCTGTGGGGCAGATGTGGGTCTGATCTATGGGGCATGAGCAGCTGTGGGGCAGATGTGGGTCAGATCTATGGGGCATGAGCTGCTGTGGGGCACATGTGGATCAGATCTATGGGGCAGGAGTTGCTGTGGAGCTGCTGTGGGTAAGATATATGGGGTAGGAGCTGCTGTAGGGCTGATTGGGGTCAGATCTATTGTGCAGGACCAGCTCTGGGGTATATGTGTGTCAGATCTATGGAGCAGGAGCAGCTGTGGGGCACATGTGGGTCAGGTCTATGGGACAGGTTCTGCTGTGGGGCTAATTGGGGTATGATCTATTGAGGCAGAAGCTGCTGTGGGTCAGATCTACGGGGCAGGAGCTGCTGTGGGGTTGCTGTGGGTCAGATCTATGGGGCAGGAGCTGCTATGGGGCACATGTGTATCAGATCTATGGGGCAGGAGCTGCTCTGGTGCACATGTGAGTCAGATCTATGGGGCATGAGCAGCTGTGGGGCAGATGTGAGTCAGATCTATGGGGCATGAGCTGCTGTGGGGCACATGTGGATCAGATCTATGGGGCAGCAGTTGCTGTGGAGCTGCTGTGGGTAAGATATATGGGGTAGGAGCTGCTGTAGGGCTGATTGGGGTCAGATCTATTGTGCAGGACCAGCTCTGGGGTATATGTGTGTCAGATCAATGGGGCAGGAGCTGCTGTGGGGAACATGTGGGTCAGATCTATGGGGCCAGAGTTGCTGTGGGGTAGATGTGGGTCAGATCTATGGGGCAGGAGCTGCTGTGGGGCACATGTGGGTCAGATCTATGGGGCCAGAGTTGCTGTGGGGCACATATGGGTCAGATCTATGGGGCAGGAAATGCTGTGGGGCTGATTGCAGTAAGATCTATAGGGCAGGAGCTGCTGTGAGGCAGATGTGGGTCAGATATATTGGGAAGGATCTGCTGTGGGGTAGAGGTGGGACTGATCTATTGGGCAGGAGCTGCTGTGGGGCTGATGAGGGTCAGGTCTATGGGACAGGTTCTGCTGTGGGGCTAATTGGGGTATGATCTATTGAGGCAGGAGCTGCTGTGGGTCAGATCTACGGGGCAGGAGCTGCTGTGGGGTTGCTGTGGGTCAGATCTATGGGGCAGGAGCTGCTATGGGGCACATGTGTATCAGATCTATGGGGCAGGAGCTGTTGTGGGGCACATGTGGGTCAGATCGATGGGGCAGGAGCTGCTGTGGTGCACATGTGGGTCAGATCTATGGGGCAGGAGCTGCTGTGGGGCAGATATGGTTCATATCTATGGGGCGGGAGCTGCTGTGGCTCAGATCTATGTGGCAGGAGCTGCTGTGGGGCTGATGTGGATCAGATCTGTGGGGCAGGAGCTGCTGTGGGGCAGATCTATGGGACAGGAGATGCTCTGGGGCACATGTGGGTCAGATTAATGGGGAGACGCTGCTGTGGGGATGATGTTGCTCAGATCTATGGGGCAGGAGCTGCTCTGGGTCAGATGTGGGTCAGATATATGGGGCAGGAGGTGCTGTGGGGCTCATGTATGGGACAGGAGCTGCTCTGGGGCACATGTGGGACAGATCTGTAGGGCAGGAGCTGCTGTGAAGCAGATGTGGGTCTGATCTATAGGGCAGGAGCTGCAGTTGGGCAGATGTGGTTCAGATCTATGGGGCAGGAGCTGCTGTAGGGCTGATTGGGGTCAGATCTATTGGGCAGAAGGTGCTCTGGGGATGATGTGGTTCAGATCTATGGGGCAGGATCTGCTATGGGGCAGATGTTGGTCATATATATGGGGCAGGAGATGCTGTGTGTCTGATGAGGGTCATATCAATGGGGCAGGAGATGCTGTGGGTTAGATCTTTGGGTCAGGATCAGCTGTAAAACTGTGGGGGGTCAGATCTATGGGGCAGTAGCTTCTCTGGGGCTGATGTGGGTCAGATGTAAGAGGCAAATCAGCTGTGGGGCAGGCGTGAGTCAGATCTATGGGGCAGGAGCTTCTTTGGGGCTCTTGTGGGTCAGATCTATGGGGCAGGAGTTGCTGTGGGGCAGATGTGGGTCTGATCTATGGGGCAGGAGCTGCTGTGGGTCAGATCTATGGGGCAGGAGTTGCTGTGGGGCACATGTGGGTCAGATCTATGGGGCATAACCTGCTGAGGTGTATATGTGGGTCATATCTATTGGGCTGGAGCAGCTGTGGGTCTGATGAGGGTCATATCAATGGGGAAGGAGATGCTGTGGGTGCGATCTATGGGGCAGAAGCTGCTGTCGGGCATATGTGAGTCAGATCTATGGGGCAGGAGCTGCTGTGGGTCAGATGTGGTTCAGATCTATGGGGCAGGAGCTGCTGTGGGGCTGATGTTGGTCAGATCTATGGGGCAGGAGCTGCTGTGAGGCTGATGAGGGTCACATCTATGGGCCAGGTATTGCTATACATCTGACTCACATATGCCCGAAAGGAGCTTCTGCCCCATAGATCTAACCCACAGCAACAGCTACCCCATTGATATGACCCACATCTGCCCCACAGCAGCTCCTTCCCAATAGATATGAACCACATGTGCCCCACAGCAGCTCCTGCCCCATAGATCTGACCCACAGCTTCTCCTGCCCCATATATCTGACACACAGCAGCTCCTGCCCCATAGATCAGACCCACATCTGCCCCACAGCAGCTCCTGCCCCATAGATCTGACCCACATCAGCCCGACAGCAGCTCCTGCCCCATAGATCTTACCCACGTCTACCCCACAGCAGCTCCTGCCCTACAGATCTGACCCACATCAGCCCCACAGCAGCTCCTGCCCCATAGATCTGACCCTCATCTGCAACACAACAGCTTCTGCCCGATAGATCTGACCCACATCAGCTCCTGACACATAGATCTGACCCAGATCAGCTCCAGCCTTAGAGGTCTGACCCTCATCAGTCCCACAAGAGCTCCTGCCCCATAGATCTGACCTACATCTGCCCCACAGCAGCTCCTGCCCCATAGATCTGACCCACATCTACCCCACAGCAGCTGCTGCCCCATAGATCTTACCCAGATGTGCCCCAGAGCAGAGCCTGTCCCATAGATCTGCCCCACAGCAGCTCCTGCCCCATAGATCTGACCCAAATCAGCCCCACACCAGCTCCTGCCCCATAGATCTGACCCACATCAGCCCCACACCAGCTCCTGCCCCATTGATCTGAACCATATCAGCCACACAGCAGCTCCTGCCCCATAGATCTGACCCACATGAGCCCCACAGCTACACCTACCCATAAATCTGAACCACATGTGTCCCACAGCAGCTCCTGCCCCATAGATCTGACCCACAGCAGCTCGTGACCCATAGATCTGACCCACCTCTGCCTCACAGCAGCTCCTGCCCCATAGTTCTGACCGACAGCAGCTCCTGCTCAATTGATCTAAACACCATCAGTCCCACAGCTGCTCCCTCCCCATAGATCTGACCCACATGTGCCACAGAGAAGCTCCTGACAAATAGATCTGACCCACATCAGTCCCACAGCAGCTCCTGCCCCATAGATCTTACACCAATGAGACCAACAGCACCACCTGCCCCATAGATCTGACCCTCATCAGCCCCAAAGCAGCACCTTTCCCAAAAAACTGACCCAAATCAGCCCCAGAGCAGCTTCTGCCCCATAGATCTGACCCACAACATCTCCTGCCCCATAGATCAGACCCACATCTGCCCCACAGCAGCTCCTGCCCCATATATCTGACCCACATCTACCCCACAGCAGATCCTTCCCAATAGATCTGACCCACAACTGCCCCACTGCATCTCCTGCCCCATATATCTGACCCACAGCAGCTCCTACCGAAATGATCTAATCCTCATAAGCCCCAAAGCGGCTCCTGCCCCATAGATCTGACCCACATCTACCCCACAGCAGCTCCTGCCCCATAGATGTGACCCACATCAGCCCCAGAGACTCTCCTGTCCCATAGATCTGTCCCACAGCAACTCCTTCCCCATAGATCTGACACACAGCAGCACCTGCCCCATAGATCTGACCCACATCAGCCACACAGCAGCTCCTGTCCCATAGATCTGCCCCGCAGTAGCTCCTGTCCCATAGATCTGACTCATATTTGCCTGACAGCAGCATCTGCCCCATAGATCTTACCCACATAATCTCCACAGTAGCTCCTGCCCCATTGTTCAGACCCACATCTGCCCCACATCAGCTACTGCCCCATATATCTGACCCACGTCAGCCCCACAGCATCTCCTGCCCCATAGATCTGACCCACATCAGCCCCACAGCAGCTCCTGCCACATAGATCTGAATCACATCTGCCCCACAGCAGCTCCTGCCCAATAGATCTTACCCACATCAGCCCCACAGCAGCTCCTGCCCCATAGATCTGATCCACAGCATCTCCTGCCCCAAATATCTGACCCACATCATCTCCACAGCATCTCCTGCCCCATAGATTTGAACCACAGCAACTCCTGCCCCATAGATCTGACCCACATCATCTCCACAGCAGATCCTTCCCCATTGATCAGACCCACATCTTCCCCTCAGCAACTCCTGCCCCAGAGATCTGACTCACATGTGCCCCACAGCAGCTCCTGCCCATAGATCTGACCCACATTGTCTCACATAATCTCCTACCACATAGTTATGACCCACATCATACCCACAGTAGCTCCTGCCCCATAGATCTGACCCACAGCAGCTACTGCCCCATAGATCAGACCCACATCTGGCCCACATCAGCTCCTGCCCCATAGACCTGAACCACATCAGCCACACAGCAGCTCCTGCTCCATAGATCAGATCCACATGAGCCGCACTGCATCTCTTGCCCGATAGATCTGAGCCACAGCAGCTCCTGCTCCATAGATCTTACCCACATCAACTTCACAGCACCTCCTGACCCATAGATCTGACCCACATGTGCCCCACAACAGCTTCTGCCCCATAGATCTGATACATATGTGCCCCATAGCAGCACATGGCCCATAGATCCGACCCACATCAGCCCCACAGCAGTACCTGCCCCATAGACCCGACCCACATGTGCCTCACAGCAGCTCCTGCTCCATAGATGTGACCCACATCAGCCCCACAGCAGCACCTTCCCTATAGATCTGACCCACATTAGCCCCACAGCAGCTCCTGCCCAATAGATCAGTCCCACCTCTGACCCACCTCAGCTCCTGCCCCAAAGATGTGACCCACATCTGACCCACAGCAGCTCCTGCCCGATACATCTGGCTCACATATGCCCGACAGCAGCTTCTGCCCCATAGACCTACACACACAGCATCTCCTGCCCCATAGATCCGACCCCCCTCAGCCCCACAGCAGCTCCTTCCCCATAATTCTGACCCTCATCTGCCCCACAGCTACTCCTGCCCCATAGATCAGACCCACATCTTTCCAAAAGCAGCTCCTGCCTTATAGATCTGACCCACATCAGCCCCACAGCAGCTCAACCCCCATAGATCTGACCCACATGTGCCCCACAGCAGCTCCTGCCCCATAGATCTGAACAACATGAGACCCACTGCAGCTCCTGCCCCATAGATCTGAACAACATGAGACCCACTGCAGCTCCTGCCCAATAGATCTGCCCCATGGCAGCTCCTGCCCCATATATCTGACCCATATCAGACACACAGCAGTGCCTGCCCAATAGATCTGATCCACATCTACCCCACTGCATATCCTGCCCCATAGATCTGACCCACAGCAGCTCCTGCCCTAAAGATACGACCCACATCAGCCCCACAGCAGCTCCTGCCGCATAGTTGAGACCCCCATCAGCCCGAAACCATCTTCTCCCACATAGATGTGACGAAAATCTGCCCCACAGAAGATCCTGCCCCATTGTTCTGACCCACATCTGCCCCACAGCAGCTCCTGCCCCATAGATCTGACCCACATCTGCCCCAGAGCAGCTCCTGCCACATAGATCTGACCAACATCAGCCCCACAGCAGCTCCTGTCCCATAGATCTGACCCACATCAGCCCCACAGCAGCTCCTGCCCTATACATCGTACCCACATGTGCCCCACAGCAGCTCCTGCCCCATAGATCTGACCCACAGCATCACCTGCCCCATAGATCTGACCCACAGCATCTCGAGCCCCATAGATCTGACCCACATCTGCCCCGCAGCAGCTACTGCCCCATAGATCTGACCCACATCTGCACCACAGCAGCTTCTGGCCCATCAAGATGACCCATATCTGCCCCACAGCAGCTCCTGCCCCATAGATCTGACCAACATCAGCCCCACAGCAGCTACTGCCCCATAGATCTGACCCAAATCATCAGCCACACAGCAGCTCCTGCCCCATAGATTTGACCCTCATCAGCCACACAGCAGCTCCTGCCCCATAGAACTGACCCAGATCAGCCCCACAGCAACTCCTGCCCCATTGTTCAGACCCACATCTGCCCCACAGCAGCTCCTGCCCCATAGATCTGACCCACATCTGCCCCATAGCAGCTCCTGCCCCATAGATCTGAGCCACATCTGCCCCACAGCAGCTCCTGCCCCATATATCTGACCCACATGTGATCCAGAGCAGCTCCTGCCCCATAGATCAGACCCACATCTTCCCCACAGCAGCTACTGCCCATAGATCTGACCCACATGTGCCCCACAGCAGCTCCTGCCCCATTGACCTGACACACATGTGCCCCATAGCAGCACCTGCACCATAGATCTGACCCACCTCTACCCCACAGCAGCTCCTGCCCGTTAAATCTGACCCACTTCTGCCCCACAGCAGCGCCTGCCCCATAGATCTGACCCACCTCTACCCCAGAGCAGATCCTTCCCAATAGATCTGACCCACATCTGCCTCACAGCAGCTCCTGCCCTATAGATCTTACCGCAATCAGCCCCACAGCAGCTCCTGCCCCATATACCTGACCCAAATCTGCCCCATAGCAGCAACTACCCCATACATCTGAGCCACATCATCCCCACAGCAGCTCCTGCCCCATAGATCTGACCCACATATACCCCACAGCAGCGCCTCCCCCTTGGATCTGACCCACATGTGCCCCACAGCAACTCCTGCCCCATAGATCTGACACAAATGTGCCCCACATCATCTCCTGCCCCATAGATCTGACCCCAATCAGCCCTACAGCAGCTCCTGCCCCATAGATCTGAGCCACATCATCCCCACAGCAGCTCCTGCCCCATAGATCTGACCCACATATACCCCACAGCAGCGCCTCCCCCTTGGATCTGACCCACATGTGCCCCACAGCAACTCCTGCCCCATAGATCTGACACAAATGTGCCCCACATCATCTCCTGCCCCATAGATCTGACCCCAATCAGCCCTACAGCAGCTCCTGCCCCATAGATCTGACCCACATCAGCTCCACAGCAGCTCCTGCCCCATAGATCTGACCCACATCAGCTCCACAGCAGCTCCTGCCACATAGATCTGACCCACCTCTACCCCACAGCAGATCCTTCCCAATAGATCTGACCCACATCTGCCTCACAGCAGCTCCTGCCCTATAGATCTTACCGCAATCAGCCCCACAGCAGCTCCTGCCCCATATACCTGACCCAAATCTGCCCCATAGCAGCAACTACCCCATACATCTGAGCCACATCTGCCCCACAGCAGCTCCTGCCCCATAGATCTAAGCCACATCATCCCCACAGCAGCGCCTCCCCCTTGGATCTGACCCACATGTGCCCCACAGCAACTCCTGCCCCATAGATCTGACACAAATGTGCCCCACATCATCTCCTGCCCCATAGATCTGAACCCAATCAGCCCTACAGCAGCTCCTGCCCCATAGATCTGACCGACATCAGCTCCTGACACATAGATCTGACCCAGATCAGCTCCAGCCTTAGAGGTCTGACCCTCATCAGTCCCACAAGAGCTCCTGCCCCATAGATCTGACCTACATCTGCCCCACAGCAGCTCCTGCCCCATAGATCTGACCCACATCTACCCCACAGCAGCTGCTGCCCCATAGATCTTACCCAGATGTGCCCCAGAGCAGAGCCTGTCCCATAGATCTGCCCCACAGCAGCTCCTGCCCCATAGATCTGACCCAAATCAGCCCCACACCAGCTCCTGCCCCATAGATCTGACCCACATCAGCCCCACAGCAGCTCCTGCCCCATTGATCTGAACCATATCAGCCACACAGCAGCTCCTGCCCCATACATCTGACCCACATGAGCCCCACAGCTACACCTACCCATAAATCTGAACCACATGTGTCCCACAGCAGCTCCTGCCCCATAGATCTGACCCCAATCAGCCCTACAGCAGCTCCTGCCCCATAGATCTGACCCACATCAGCTCCACAGCAGCTCCTGCCGCATAGATCTGACCCACCTCTACCCCACAGCAGATCCTTCCCAATAGATCTGACCCACATCTACCTCACAGCAGCTCCTGCCCTATAGATCTTACCACAATCAGCCCCACAGCAGCTCCTGCCCCATATACCTGACCCAAAACTGCCCCATAGCAGCAACTACCCCATAGATCTGAGCCACATCTGCCCCACAGCAGCTCCTGCCCCATAGATCTGAGCCACATCATCCCCACAGCAGCGCCTCCCCCTTGGATCTGACCCACATGTGCCCCACAGCAACTCCTGCCCCATAGATCTGACACAAATGTGCCCCACATCATCTCCTGCCCCATAGATCTGACCCCAATCAGCCCTACAGCAGCTCCTGCCCCATAGATCTGAGCCACATCTGCCCCACAGCAGCTCCTGCCCCATAGATCTGACCCACATATACCCCACAGCAGCGCCTCCCCCTTGGATCTGACCCACATGTGCCCCACAGCAACTCCTGCCCCATAGATCTGACACAAATGTGCCCCACATCATCTCCTGCCCCATAGATCTGAACCCAATCAGCCCTACAGCAGCTCCTGCCCCATAGATCTGACCGACATCAGCTCCTGACACATAGATCTGACCCAGATCAGCTCCAGCCTTAGAGGTCTGACCCTCATCAGTCCCACAAGAGCTCCTGCCCCATAGATCTGACCTACATCTGCCCCACAGCAGCTCCTGCCCCATAGATCTGACCCACATCTACCCCACAGCAGCTGCTGCCCCATAGATCTTACCCAGATGTGCCCCAGAGCAGAGCCTGTCCCATAGATCTGCCCCACAGCAGCTCCTGCCCCATAGATCTGACCCACATCAGCCCCACACCAGCTCCTGCCCCATTGATCTGAACCATATCAGCCACACAGCAGCTCCTGCCCCATAGATCTGACCCACATGAGCCCCACAGCTACACCTACCCATAAATCTGAACCACATGTGTCCCACAGCAGCTCCTGCCCCATAGATCTGACCCACAGCAGCTCGTGACCCATAGATCTGACCCACCTCTGCCTCACAGCAGCTCCTGCCCCATAGTTCTGACCGACAGCAGCTCCTGCTCAATTGATCTAAACACCATCAGTCCCACAGCTGCTCCCTCCCCATAGATCTGACCCACATGTGCCACAGAGAAGCTCCTGACAAATAGATCTGACCCACATCAGTCCCACAGCAGCACCTTTCCCAAAAAACTGACCCAAATCAGCCCCAGAGCAGCTTCTGCCCCATAGATCTGACCCACAACATCTCCTGCCCCATAGATCAGACCCACATCTGCCCCACAGCAGCTCCTGCCCCATATATCTGACCCACATCTACCCCACAGCAGATCCTTCCCAATAGATCTGACCCACAACTGCCCCACTGCATCTCCTGCCCCATATATCTGACCCACAGCAGCTCCTACCGAAATGATCTAATCCTCATAAGCCCCAAAGCGGCTCCTGCCCCATAGATCTGACCCACATCTACCCCACAGCAGCTCCTGCCCCATAGATGTGACCCACATCAGCCCCAGAGACTCTCCTGTCCCATAGATCTGTCCCACAGCAACTCCTTCCCCATAGATCTGACACACAGCAGCACCTGCCCCATAGATCTGACCCACATCAGCCACACAGCAGCTCCTGTCCCATAGATCTGCCCCGCAGTAGCTCCTGTCCCATAGATCTGACTCATATTTGCCTGACAGCAGCATCTGCCCCATAGATCTTACCCACATAATCTCCACAGTAGCTCCTGCCCCATTGTTCAGACCCACATCTGCCCCACATCAGCTACTGCCCCATATATCTGACCCACGTCAGCCCCACAGCATCTCCTGCCCCATAGATCTGACCCACATCAGCCCCACAGCAGCTCCTGCCACATAGATCTGAATCACATCTGCCCCACAGCAGCTCCTGCCCAATAGATCTTACCCACATCAGCCCCACAGCAGCTCCTGCCCCATAGATCTGATCCACAGCATCTCCTGCCCCAAATATCTGACCCACATCATCTCCACAGCATCTCCTGCCCCATAGATTTGAACCACAGCAACTCCTGCCCCATAGATCTGACCCACATCATCTCCACAGCAGATCCTTCCCCATTGATCAGACCCACATCTTCCCCTCAGCAACTCCTGCCCCAGAGATCTGACTCACATGTGCCCCACAGCAGCTCCTGCCCATAGATCTGACCCACATTGTCTCACATAATCTCCTACCACATAGTTATGACCCACATCATACCCACAGTAGCTCCTGCCCCATAGATCTGACCAACAGCAGCTACTGCCCCATAGATCAGACCCACATCTGGCCCACATCAGCTCCTGCCCCATAGACCTGAACCACATCAGCCACACAGCAGCTCCTGCTCCATAGATCTTACCCACATCAACTTCACAGCACCTCCTGACCCATAGATCTGACCCACATGTGCCCCACAACAGCTTCTGCCCCATAGATCTGATACATATGTGCCCCATAGCAGCACATGGCCCATAGATCCGACCCACATCAGCCCCACAGCAGTACCTGCCCCATAGACCCGACCCACATGTGCCTCACAGCAGCTCCTGCTCCATAGATGTGACCCACATCAGCCCCACAGCAGCACCTTCCCTATAGATCTGACCCACATTAGCCCCACAGCAGCTCCTGCCCAATAGATCAGTCCCACCTCTGACCCACCTCAGCTCCTGCCCCAACGATGTGACCCACATCTGACCCACAGCAGCTCCTGCCCGATACATCTGGCTCACATATGCCCGACAGCAGCTTCTGCCCCATAGACCTACACACACAGCATCTCCTGCCCCATAGATCCGACCCCCCTCAGCCCCACAGCAGCTCCTTCCCCATAATTCTGACCCTCATCTGCCCCACAGCTACTCCTGCCCCATAGATCAGACCCACATCTTTCCAAAAGCAGCTCCTGCCTTATAGATCTGACCCACATCAGCCCCACAGCAGCTCAACCCCCATAGATCTGACCCACATGTGCCCCACAGCAGCTCCTGCCCGTTAAATCTGACCCACTTCTGCCCCACAGCAGCGCCTGCCCCATAGATCTGACCCACCTCTACCCCACAGCAGATCCTTCCCAATAGATCTGACCCACATCTGCCTCACAGCAGCTCCCGCCCTATACATCTTACCGCAATCAGCCCCACAGCAGCTCCTGCCCCATATACCTGACCCAAATCTGCCCCATAGCAGCAACTACCCCATACATCTGAGCCACATCTGCCCCACAGCAGCTCCTGCCCCATAGATCTGACCCACATATACCCCACAGCAGCGCCTCCCCCTTGGATCTGACCCACATGTGCCCCACAGCAACTCCTGCCCCAAAGATCTGACACAAATGTGCCCCACATCATCTCCTGCCCCATAGATCTGACCCCAATCAGCCCTACAGCAGCTCCTGCCCCATAGATCTGAGCCACATCATCCCCACAGCAGCTCCTGCCCCATAGATCTGACCCACATATACCCCACAGCAGCGCCTCCCCCTTGGATCTGACCCACATGTGCCCCACAGCAACTCCTGCCCCATAGATCTGACACAAATGTGCCCCACATCATCTCCTGCCCCATAGATCTGAACCCAATCAGCCCTACAGCAGCTCCTGCCCCATAGATCTGACCGACATCAGCTCCACAGCAGCTCCTGCCCCATAGATCTGAACCACATGTGCCCCACAGCAGCTTCTACCCCATAGATCTGACCCACATCAGCCCCGCAGCAGCTCCTGCCCCATAGATCTGACCCACATCAGCTCCTGCCCCATAGATCTTACCCCAATTAGCCCCACAGCAGCACCTGCCTTATAGACCTGACCCACATGTTCCCCACAGCAGCTCCTGCCCAATAGATAAGAACCCCCTCTGCCCCACATAGGTCCTGCCCCATTGATCTGACCCACCTCTACCCCACAGCAGCTCCTGCCCTATAGATCTTACCGCAATCATCCCCACTGCAGCTCCTGCCCCATAGATCTCACCCACATCTGCCCCATAGCAGCTCCTGCCCCATATATCTTAGCCACATCATCCCCAAAGCTGCTTCTGTACCATAGATCGGACCCACATCTACCCCACAGCAGCTCCTGACCCATAGATCCGACCCACATGTGCCCCACAGCAACTCCTGCCCCATAGATCTGACCCACAGCAGCTTCTGCCCCATAGATCAGACCCACATCTGCCCACAGCAGCTCCTGCCTCATTGATGTGACCCACCTCTACCCCACAGCAGATCCTTCCCAATAGATCTGACCCACATCTGCCTCACAGCGGCTCCTGCCCTATAGATCTTACCGCAATCATCCCCACTGCAGCTCCTGCCCCATAGATATGACCCACATCTGCCCCATAGCAGCTCCTGCCCCATAGATCTGACCCACATCATCCACACAGCAATTCCTGCCCCATAGATCTGACCCACATCTACCCCACAGCAGCGCGTGCCACATAGATCTGACCCATATCAGCCACACAGCAGCTCCTGCCCCATAGATCTGACCCACATGTGCACCAAAGCAGCTCCTGTCCATAGATCTGACGCCAAGCAGCACCACAGCAGCTCCTGCCCCATAGATCTGACCCACATCAGCTCCACAGCAGTTCCTGACCCATAGATCTGACCTACATCCGCCCCACAGCAGCTCCTGCCCCATAGATCTGATACACATGTGCCCCATAGCAGCTCCTGCCCCGCTGATCTGACCCACATCAGCTCCTGCCCCATTGATCTGACCCACATCTTCCCCACAGCAGCACCTGCCCCACAGACCTGAACCACATGTGCCCCAGAGCAGCTCCTGCTCCGTAGATCTGACCCACATCAGCCCCACAGCAGCTCCTGCCCAATAGATCAGACCCACCTCTACCCCACAGCAGCTTCTGCCCAATAGATCAGACCCACCTCTACCCCACAGCAGATCCTTCCCAATAAATCTGACCCACATCTGCCTCACAGCAGCTCCTGCCCTATTGATCTTAGCGCAATCATCCCCGTAGCAGCTCCTGCCCCATATATCTCACCCATATATGCCCCATAGCAGCTCCTGCCCCATAGATCTGAGCCACAACATCCCCACAGCAGCACCTGCCCCATAGATCTGACCCACATCTACCCCACAGCAACTCCTGCCCCGTATATCTGACCCACATGTGCCCCACAGCAGCTCCTGCCCCACAGATCTGACACACATATGCACCAGAGCACCTCCTGCCCAATAGATCTGACCACAATCAGCCCTACAGCAGCTGCTGCCCCATAGATCGGACCCGCATCAGCTCCACAGCAGCTCCTGCCACATAGATCTGACCCACATTGTCTCACATCATCTCCTACCACATAGTTCTGACCCACATCATCTCCACAGTTGCTCCTGCCCCATAGATCTGACCCACTGCAGCTACTGCCCCATAGATCTGACTCTCATCTGCACCAAAGCTGCTCCTGCTCCGTAGATCTGACCCATATCAGCCCCACAGCAGCTCCTGCCCATAGATATGAACCATATCAGCCACACAGCAGCTCCTGCCCCAAAGATCTGATGCAAATCTGCCCCACTGCATCTTCTGCCCCATAGATCTGACGCCAATAAGGCCCACAGCAGCTCCTGCCCCATAGATCTGACCTACATCTGCCCCACTGCAGCTCCTGCCCCATAGATCTGACCCACATGTGCACCACAACAGCTCCTGCCCCATAAATCTGACCAACATCAGCCCCAAAGCAGCTCCTCCTCCGTAGATCTGACCCACAAGAGCTCCTGCCCCATAGATCTTACCCCAATTAGCCCCACAGCAGCAACTGCCCCATAGATCTGACCCACATTGTCCCACATCATCTCCTACCACATAGTTCTGACCCTCATCATCTCCACAGCTGCTCCTGCTCCATAGATCTGACCCATATCATCCCCACAGCATCTCCTGCCCCATAGATCTGATGCACATCTGCCCCACAATAGCTCCGGCCCCATAGATCTGACAGGTCTCCCTGGCCATTACACACATGCAAAACACGTATGGCGTGTAGTATTCAGTAAAAGTTCATGTTTGTCTCTGATAGATGGACGTGATGATCTTAGTGGTGATTTAACACGCCATGGACTTTGAGTGTCCTCTGTTTTCACGCACGTCAAGTTCTTTTGTGATTAGTAATTTCTGTCTTTTGTCGCATCCATTTCATTTGTCAAAAGAGTTATTAATCCCATCGGTTCTTCCAGTGGTTATCTTTGATGTCTATGGCGCTCCTTGTGTCATTAGCCCCGTTCTCTCATGAAATTCTTTCATTCCTACGAGCCAACTTCTAATGTCTTGCATGCCATCTGACACTCCAGTTCTTCAGGCATTGTTGCCTGTAGGTAATATGAGAAGTAGTGGTTGATGGTTGTTGAATTGTTTCATTTTTGAATGAATTCTGATGGCAAACAAGCAGCGTTCCCTTTGATGAGACTGTACACTAGGCTGTGACAGCTTGTGCTGTGATGTGAGGTGGAATTAGATGGAAGAACATTAGCAGGGGGAAGATTGAGTGAGGGACTGAGTGAGTGTTGGAGCTTAGGATGCTTCATAGGGAGCATGGGAATGACGGTGGAGTTCTTTGTTCCGTAGTGAGGCTGGAGAACTTTCTGTTCACCAGATGTGCAGTAAACCAAGGGTACGTACTACCGTGTTTAAGAACCAGCTGTGTTGTCTTAGGAACGTGGTGTGGATAGGCACGGAAAGATTTTTGTCTGGTTTTGTCTTCTGTAGAGACATTTCAAATGCCTGCAAAGAAGGAAGTGTATAGGTCCCTACTTAAGAGCGGTTGTACAGGGATGGGCTGCGGATCTGGAGTGGTAGAAGCGAACGGTCCACTCGTAATGGGAAGAAGTGTGTTGTTATCCCCTGTGCTGGGTAGCCCAGCTGCGGTCCCAGCGCTCCAGCTGTGACCTCCTCAGGGCTGAGCAGAGGGCGGGATAACCGCCCTTCACCCACGGGTGGCACCTGGCCTCACGCAGCCCAGGACAGCGTTCGGCAAGGCAGCCCGGGTGGGTTCCTTGCAGGTTCAGCCTGGTGTCCAGCAGGACTGGTGGTTCTGCTCCAGCTGGCTGACCCCAGCTGTAGCACGGCCTGTGGATGTTGGTCCCCAGGAGCAGAGATTTGCCATTGCCCTCTCTGAAGCCCGTGGGGTTCGTGTCTGGAATGCAACAGTGGCAGCAGTTGCACGGCAGTAGGAAAAAGGGGAGAGAGCGTCAAGGATGGGGAAGCGTCAACAGCTGTGCTGTTATCAATACCAACACTCAATACCAACACTTTGTTTTTCAGTTTTTTTCAATGTTAATTTATTGTTTGCAGTCTTTCTGTTTTCTATTTGAGGTTGAATTGGACGGTGATGACAAGGGTCCGTTGGGGCCAGTGTGTGTCCCAGGTGCTGCCTGGCCCCAGCCTCCTCAGCTGCCCCATGGGCTCTTCTATTGCTGCCGGTGGGGTGGCCTCTTCTTTGATGGTGCTGAGGCCTGTGAGTCGCCGACCTTCCTCTTCGGGGCTTGCCGGGTCCCCTCAGGTGGGCTGGTGCCGGAGGGCCCTGCCACAGGCTCTCCTGGCTCCTCCTGAGGCGCTGCCTGCTCTGTGGTGACAGTTGCAGGGTTGCCGTGTGGGCAGCTGGGATGCCTACGAACCTCTTGTGTTGCCCTGCCCAGCATTTCGTCCCTGTTGGAGCTGGCAGGGCTGCTGGAGGGTGCTGAGCCAGGGACAGGTGGCTCCTCTGGTGTGGCAGCTCTGGGCTCTGCTGCTGTGGCCTCCTGTGCCCCAGGAGCAGGGGGGATGTTGAGGCCCAGGAAGCGGCCTGCCACCCAGCTGCACCTCCGCACCGCAAATGCGATGAAGTGCCTCACAAAGGTCACCGTGTGGCCGTGCAGGTCAGGATCCAGCATTTCTATCAGGATCCCCTCTGCCAAGCCTACGAGGAGCAGGGCCCAGATGACACTGTCAACCAGGATATTTGCCTGTGGCCCCTCAGTGCCCAGGATGCGGTGCAGGTTCTGGCGCAGCCAGGACCGCAGGGGCCGCAGCAGGGCCGGCTGCTCCCTGAAGAGGGAAGCCCAGGTGGCAGGGGAGAGGCCGCCCAGAGGATGCGTGGGCACTGCAGGCCATGGCCGGGCTGCGTGGTGGAGTGCGGGTCTCCGTGTAGCAACGGATGCCTGTGCAGCTGGTCTGACCTCCACTTCCTTGTAGTTGTCGTCCGCTTGCACGGAGTGAATGATGGTCTTCACATCCCGTTTGCACAGCGGACACTGGGGCCTGGTGCTTGTCCACCGCTGGATGCAGCGGAAGCAGAACTGGTGGCAGCAAGGCATGGCGTATGCTGCGCTGTCCCAGTTCTCCAGGCACACGGGGCAGCGGGTCTCAAACTCTGCCTCCATCCTTCCACCAGTTGCGGTGGGCCAGTGGGAGCGGGAGATGGTAACGTGCTCCCCAGCACTAACGCTGCAGCAGCAGCAGCAGGTGACACGCTGGAAGAGGACAAGAGACATTAGTCAGACTCCGTCCTGGGAAGGGTCCCTCAAGTTGTGCCCCCCCGCTGCCAGTCTCTGTGCCGCCTACCTGTGCTGCTGCACACGCTTTTTTCTCTAGGATGTCCCGTCTGCCTGCTCCCGGCAAACTCGGGGAAAGAACAAATGGCTCTGAGAAGGCCGCTGGGAGCTGTGCTAACAGCACCCAGAGCACTTTCCAGCACCAAAGCTCGCCCTGTCCACACTCCAGTCCTCGCACACACGCTCGGTCGGAGGCCAGGCACGAACTGCTGGGCTGAGCTGCTGCGCCCGCGTCAAAGCCAGCGTGGCCTATGGGGTCACAATCCGTTGCCTGGTGATGTCTCCAACCATGGCTTGGCCAAACTGCTGGGCGTCACCTTCGCTTGACCTTCGCTTGGGTACATCACTGCCTGTCTCACAGCGATGCCGCAGTCCACTGCTGGCTCATCACAGTGAGCCGTCCTCACCCGCAGCACGTGCTCCAGCCCCAGCTCAAGTTTCTGGGCTTTTCCCAGTGCCGCTGCCCTCTCCCTTCCCCACATCTCATGTGCTTGGCATGGGTGTTTCCTACGAGAGTGGGGCCTCAGCCATGTGATCCCATGATCCCCCTCAGGTCTCCCTGGCCATTACACACATGCAAAACACGTATGGCGTGTAGTATTCAATAAAAGTTCATGTTTGTCTCTGATAGATGGACGTGATGATCTTAGTGGCGATTTAACACGTCATGGACTTCGAGTGTCCTCTGTTTTCACGCACGTAATGTTCTTGTGTGATCAGTACTTTCTGTCTTTTGTCGCATCCATTTCATTTGTCAAAAGAGTTATTAATCCCTCTGAGCAATCTAAGTGTTGCATGGATATGCTATTTGAATTTTTTGGGTGCAATCATTATATTCCTTGTAGAAGGACCATGTATTGAAAAATTTAACTTGAAAGCCGTTTTTGCAATTACTGTTAATATACACTGTACCAAGTTCTGATTAGATTTAAATGGAACCAATAGTATATGTGGATATTATTTATGAATACTTTAGATATCACATCAATTGACGCTGTGAAGTAGAGCTCATGTATTTGTTGCCCAAGGCATGCATTTGCTGGGTAGTGTTAATATCCATCTTGTACTCCTGAAGAGCTCGCTGTTTACAAATGGCACCTGTTCTACTGCTCTTCTGATGGTCTAGAAATGGAATTCAGCTAACTGTAAAGACTGCAAGTACTGCAGTGTTGCAAGGATCGAGTTGCAATGCTTTAATGTAGTAGGTGCCTTCTCTCTGACAGCCTTAAAGTATTTTCTTGTATGTATGTGTCATCTTCTTTCCTGAGAGTTTAAGCTCTAGGGTACAATGTTTTGGAGGTCTTGATGCTCTTTGATACAGATTTGAGAGGGTTTTTGACATTTATTGTTTCTGAAATGGTTTGATCTTGTCTTAGAGAGTCGAATGCCACAAATAGGTAAATACTATCTCCTGTTGCTGAATCAGTGCAACATTTATGGCATCCTGCTGGTTTTTTATTTGTTTTTTAATTTCCTGATTGATCTATACATTATTGCTGCATATGAGCTCGCAGATGAGTTAACAGGTGATGAGAACTCTAATGCCGGGCAGGGCATGACTGCTCTTCATCTTGTGTAACAAAACAGGGGCTGCTACTGTGACCTGATTTTTAAAGGATATGTTGAGTGAATAAAAAGATGCCTGAAGTTTAACCCAATAATTGTGAGGAAATAGAATGTATTTTTTTTGTTAATCATCTCTTCCTCTTTTTATGAAGGGTATTGGTTTGCCAGATATTTTCAGATTCATTTCAGATAAATGATTTTGTGCTTCTGTCATTTGGTGGGTTGATCGCACAATTTGTTTTGGGGCAGTGCCTTTGCTGAGGGATGGTGAGAGAAAGCACCTCTGGTAGTATGTGTTCGTGCCACCTGGTGGCTTTGCTGGGCAGCCTGGGCTTCAGATACACAGTTAAAAACACAGGTGTAAAGTGTCTGTAAAATCCTCTACATTCCAGTACTGTAGTTTTTTTCTACTAACCCAGTGAGAGTTAAACTTTTAGTATATGCAGATCGACTTAAGCTGGTTGTTATCTTTGTTAGCAGTTTTTAGCTTGTGGTTCTTTTGATCTGATATCAATGACATAAGTCAGAGCATTTGTAAATACAGATTCTGAGTGGAATGCACAGATGGTTTGTCTCCAGAACAAAACAAGCCTTCAGTAAAAGGATTTTGTAGGTATTTATAGATAACTATTATCCTGTTGCTAATTACATACTGTGAATTTAAAGTGGAAAATATTCTTTCTTGTCTCACTTAGAATACAAAGAGGTGCCTAATGTTGTGCTGTTTCCCAGCTTCATTAATTGACTTTTTTTTTTTTTTTTTTCCCCAGGCGTCAGTATAGGGGTAGGTCCTGTTTAATATCTTTATTGATGATCTGGATGGGGGGATTGAGTGTATCCTCAGTGAGTTTGCAGATGACTCCTCGCTGGAAGGAAGTGTTGATTTGCCTGAGAGTAGGAAGGCCTTACAGAGGGATCTGAATTGGCTGGATCAATGGGCTGAAGGCAATTGTATAAGCTTCAACAAAGTCAAGTGCCAGCTACTGCACTTTGATCACAATATCATGCCACTCCATTTTGCAGGCTTGTGGCTAGAATCTAGATTCTGGTGGTGTTCGTTGACAGCCAGATGAATGTGAGCCAGCAGTGTGCCTGGTAGCCTAGAAGGCCTGGCTTGTATCAGAAATAGTGTTGCCAGCAGGACCAGGGAGGTGATAATCTCTCAGTACTTGGCACTGGTGAAGCTGTGACTTGAGCACTGTGTTCATTTTTGGGCCCCCTCACTACAAGAAAGACCCTGGCACATGTTCATAGAATGGTAATGAGGCTGGTGTGGGGTCTGGAGCATAAGTCTTGTGAGGAGCAGCTGAGAAAGATGGGGGTATTTAGTCCGGCGAAGAGGAGGCTTGGGGGGAGACCTCATTGCTCTCTACAACTTCCTGAAGGGGGGTTGTGGTGAGGTGAGGTTCAACCTCTTTTTGTGTGTAACTAGTGACAGGACAAGAGGGAGTGGCTTAGAGTTGTGCCAGGAGAGGTTCTACTGGATGTTCGGAGAAACAACTTCTCAAAAATAGTCATTAGGTATTGGAAAGGTTTGCCCAGGGTGATGGTGGAATCACCATCCCTGCAGACGTCCAAGAAACGTGTAGATGTGGCTCTGAGGGACATAGTGGGCATGCTGGGAGTGGGTTGATGGTTGAACTAGATGACCTTCAGTGGTCTTTTCCAACCTTAAGTCACAGAATCATAGAACCATAGAGTCATTCGTTCTTCTAAGAACCAGCTACACTCTGAAATGCTATACAGCTTGGTTGGTCCTTCTGATCCTTCTCATTTATGGCTCTGTATTATCTTATCCTCAGTGATCCTGCCGTCCTTCAAGAAAGGTGCTTTAGATATACTTCTGTTATACTTCAGCTTGATTGCTTTAAGTGTATCTCTCAATACCACAGTCCAAGGAAATGTGTGTGTACATTCTTCCGGCTAGATAAATAAATAAAAACACAAAGCATCTCTGAAGCTCGGACTCACTGTGTTTATTAAATGTTTTATTAACTTCATAATGACTCACAAAGAAACATTTTAATTTTGATTGTGTGTTTCTGTCTATGCTCTGATTTCTGTTAAAATCAGCTTTTGGATATGTAGAGGGAGAATTTTTTCGGTGAATAACTGTGTGTTTAGGGCAGGAATGGATGATCCTTGATTTCACATGGTAGATGTTCTTTACCTGCTCTGTACTCATTTTACAAATCATTTCATGCTGTAACAGTAAACAAATGGTGAATTCTTCATCAGATACGTCTGCTACTGTAAGGTCTTTGTCTGATTTCAAAGTTAAAGTCAGGAGTCAAACTAAAAGAAGAAAAAACTAGTTTGATAAGGACGTATAGAAATTCTGCCTTTCTGTAACACAGCTTTGTTGGAAGTAACCGCGGGAGACAAGTCTCATGCTATCATGGTCAACAAGTCTCGTTTATTAGGTGTTACAGCATCTCATTTATACAATCAGTAATAAGTTCATGCATATTGCAAAAGTTAAGCTCAGGATAGGTGGGTTACACATTACTTCATCTGACCTTTGTGGTTAGTCTTATGGATACTTTTTCTTTGCAGCTCTGTCTACACCTTGCTACACATCTTGCTTTTCCCTCAGGCCGTCCTTGCCTCTAGATACATATTTCGTCTTTAGCTACATACCCTGTCTTTTCACATCCTGATTTCTTCTCAGCTGCCTAGCCCGTGATCGGCCCTAGGATAGACCGTCGTTGTCTTCAGTCACGTTCATTCTTTTACAATTTAACTAGTGGAATCTCTTCATGTCCTTTCTCATGAAGCCATTCTGCATAATCATTCTCCACACATAGAGACCCATAGGGAGACACAGGGACCCATTGGGGGACATTGGGACACATAGGGACCCCATGGATTACAGTGAAGGACAGTGAGACCCATAGAGACACATAGGGACCCTGCTGAGACGCATAAGAGACCCCATAGAGGCACATAGGGACCACATTGAAACCCATAGATAACCATAGGAAGAAATTTGGGCCCAGAGATACCCATAAGAGACCCAATAGAGACCCCATAGAGGCACATAGCAACCCACAGGGGGGACATTGGGACACTTAAGGACACATAGTGACCCATCAGGGAGACACAGGGAATAATAAGGGGACACTGGGACACATAGGGTCCACATCGATTACAGTTAGGGACATTGAGACCCATAGAGACACATAGGGACCCCACTGAGACCCATAAGAGACCCCATAGTGGCACATAGGGACCACGTTGTAACCCATAGATTCCCATAGGAAGACATTTGGGCCCAGAGATACCCATAAGAGACCACATAGAGACTCCATAGAGGCACTTAGCAACCCATAGGTGGGACATTGGGACACATAGGGAAAAATAGTGACCCATAGGGAGATACTGGGACCCAAAGGGGGACATTGGGACACATAGGGACTGCATGGATTAGAGTGGGGGACAGTGAGACTTATGGAGACACATACGGACCACGATGAGCCCCAAAAGAGAACCAATAGAAACACATGGGGACCACATTGGAACCCATAGATACCCATAGGAAGACATTTGGGCCCATAGATACCAATAAGAGACCCCATAGAAACCCCACAGAGGCACATAGCAACCCGTAGGAAAGACTTCGTGACACATAGGGACACATAGTGACCCATAGGGAGATATTGGGACCCATAGGGGGACATTGGGACACTTAAGGACCCCATGGATTAAAGTGGGGGACAGTGAGACCCATAGAGACACATAGGGATGGACCCCACTGAGACCCATAAGTGACCACATAGAAGGACATAGCAACCCACAGGGTGGACATTGGGACATATATGGACACATAGTGACCCATAGGGAGACACTGGGACACATAGGGGGACATTGGGACACATAGGGACACAAAGTGACCAATAGGGAGACACTGGGACCCATAGGGGGACATAGAGATCCATAGGGGGGCAGTGGGACACGTTGAGACCCCATAGAGAGACATAGAGACATATAGGGACCCATTTAGAGGCATAATAACCCCATAGAGTCCTATAGGGACACCCAGAGACCCATAGGGACATCCCATAAAGCCCCATTGGGACATTGGGACACATAGGGACCCCTTGAATTACAGTGGGGGACAGCCAGACCCATAGAGACACATAGAAACCCCGCTGAGACCCATAAGAGACCCCATAGAGGCACATAGGGACCACATTGAAACCCATAGATAGCTATAGGAAGATATTTGGGCCCAGAGATACCCATAAGAAACCACATACAAGCACATAGCAACCCATAGGGGGGACATTGGGACACATAGTGACCCATAGGGAGACACTGGGACCCATAGGGGGACATTGGGACACATAGGTACACATACGGAGACACTGGGACCCATAGGGGGACACTGGGAAACATAGTGACCCCATGGATTACAGTGGGGGACAGTCAGATCCATCGAGACACATAGGGACCCTGCTGAGACCCATAAGAGACCCCATAGAGGAACATAGCAACCCATAGGGGGGACATTGGGACACATAGGGACACACCGTGACCCATGAGGAGACACTGGATCCCATAGGGGGACAATGGGACACATAGGGACCCCATGGATTACAGTGGGGGACAGTGAGACCCATAGAGACACATAGGGAACCCGCTGAGACCCATAAGAGACACCATAGAGGCACATAGGGACCTAATGTAACCCATAGATACCCACAGGGAGACTTTGGGCCCAGAGCTATCCATAAGAGAGACCATTGAGGCACATAGCAACCCATAGGGGAGACATTGGGACACATAGGGACGCATAGTGACCCATAGGGATACACTGGGACCCATATGGGGATATTGGGACACATAGGGACCCCATGGATTACAGTGGGGAACAGTGAGACCCATAGAGACACATAGGGACTTCGTTGAGACCCATAGGAGACCTCATAGAGGCACATAGGGACCACACTGAAACCCATAGATACCCATAGGAAGACATTTGGGCCCAGAGATACCCATAGGAGACCCCATAGAGACCCAATAGAGGCACATAGCAAATCATAGGAGGGACACTGGGACACTTAGGGACAGATAGGGAGACACTGGGACCCATAGGGGGACACTGGGACACATAGGGACCCCATGGATTACAGTGGGGGACAGTGAGACCCATTGAGACACATAGGAACCTTGCTAAGACCCATAGAGACCCCATAGAGGCACATAGGGACCACATTGAAACCCATAGATACCCTTAGGAATACATTTGGGACGATAGTTACCCATAAAAGACCCCATAGAGACCCCATAGAGGCACATAGCAAACCATAGTGGGGACATTGGGACACATAGGGACCCCATAGAGAGACATAGAGACATATAGGGACCCATTTAGAGGCATAATAACCCCATAGAGTCCTATAGGGACACCCAGAGACCCATAGGGAAACATTGGGACCCATAGGGGCTGTGTGGGAGATTGGTAATCACAGCCTGAACCTCTGATTAATCAGCTGAGGCAAGTGTGGGGTCAGCTGCGGGAGCACAGGTGAGAGTAATGGAGCTGTGCTCCCGGGAGGGCTGGAGCTCGACTCCACCTCCTCTGAGACCTCATTTAAGGGCTGACCCTCACTCGAGCCACTTTCCATTATCTTTCCGAGCTCCCTGTTACCGGGTGAGGTCCCAGAAGACTGGAGGCTTGCCAACATGACTCCCATTTCCAAGCAAGGTTGTCAGGAGGATCCGGGCAACTCCAGGCCTGTTAGCCTGACCTCGGTGCCAGGGAAGGGAATGGAACGAATTGTCTTGAGGGAGATGACAGATGCGGCAGGTGTGGGATGAGCAGGAGATCAGACCTAGCCAGCATGGGTTCGTGAAGGGCAGCTCCTGCTTGACCAATCTGATCTCCTTCTACGATCCTGTGACCCATTTGATGGATGAAGGAAAGAAAGGCTGTTGATGTTCTCTACTTGGACTTCAGCAAAGCCTTCACAACTGTCTCCCATGCTATTCTCCTACAAAAGCTGGCAGCCCTTTTCCAACCTTGAGAATTCTGTGATTCTGTGAGGCAGCATCTCTTGGACATCGCTCTGCAGTGAAGACCGCCCCAGCTTCCTCAGCGAAGGCATCACCACTGGTGAGTTTCTCTCTCGCTTAGAACCTCTGTACATTTGTTACCATCTTTGTTACCATCTGTATAGTTACCACCTAGACAGGGGGACATAGAGAGACACTGGGACCCATAGGGACCCATAGAGATCCAGAGGAAGACATTGGGACCCATAGAGAGACACTGGGACCCATAGGGACACATAGAGAGAGACTGGGACCCATAGGGACACATAGAGACCAATAGACAGTCATTGGGAGCAAAAGGATAAATTGAGACACGTAGAGACCCCATTGAGACCCATAGTGCCTCAAAGAAACCCATAGCGACCCCATAGTCACCCATAGCGCCCCATAGGAACACAAAGATACCCCATAGAGCCCCATAGACACCCCATAGTGACCCATAGGGGCCCAAAGAGACCCCATAGCACCCCATAGCTACTCCATAGTGCCCCATAGCAGCCCATGGAGCCTCATAGACACTCCATTGTGCCCCACGGCACCCCATTGCACCCCATAGGGACCCATAGACACAGCATACTGCTCCATAGAGCCCCATAGACACCCCATAGTTCCCCACAGCACCCCATAGCAGCCCACAGTACCCCATAGACACCACATAAGGCCCTACAGCCACACCATAGAGCCCAATTGAACCACATAGACAACCCATATCGCCCCATAGTGCCTGTAGACACCCCATAGAGCCCCATAGAGACCCACTGAACCCCATACAGACCCCAAGCAGACCACATAGAGCCCCAAAGACACCCCATAGACTCCCCATAGAGCCCCATAGGGACCTCATAGCGCCCCATAGAGACCCCATTCTTCCGCATAGAGCCCCATAGCAAACCATAGCACCCCATAGTCACCCATAGCGCCCCATAGGAACCCAAGGATACCCCAAAGCACCCCATAGCCACCCTACAGCACTGCATAGCCACCCCATAGAGCCCCATAGACACCACATAGTGACCCATAGCGCCCCATAGGGGCACAAAGAGACCCCAAATCATCCCATAGCTACTCCACAGTGCCCCATAGCAGCCCATGGAGCCTCATAGACACTCCCTTGTGCCCCACAGCGCCCCATTGCACCCCATAGGGACCCATAGACACCCTATACTGCTCCATAGAGCCCCATAGCACCCCATAGTGCCTCACAGCACCCCATAGCACAACATAGTGCCACATAGACACCACATAAGGACATATAGCCGCGCCATAGAGCCCCATAGACATCCCATAGAGCCCCGTAGGCAACCCATTGTGCCCCATAGAGCTCCCATAGCCACCCATAGAAACACATTTTGCCACATAGACACACCATAGCGTTCCATAGACACCCCATAGAAACCTCAGAACGCTCCATAGAACACCATAGAGCTCCATAGGCACCCCATAGAGCCCCATAGAGAACCCATAGAGGCACATAGCAACCCATAGGGGGGATATTGGGACACATAGGGACACATAGTGACCCATAGGGAGACACTGGTAACCATAGGGGGACATTGGGACACATAGAGACCCCATGGATTAAGGTGGGGGACAGTGAGACCCATAGAGGCACATAGGGACCACATTGAAACCCATAGATACCCTTAGGAAGACATTTGAGCCCAGAGATACCCATAAGAGACCACATAGAGACCCCATAGAGGTACATAGGAACCCATAGTGTGGACATTGGGACACAGAGGGACCCCATGGATTACAGTGGGGAACAGTGAGACCCGTAGAGACACATAGGGGCTCCACTGATACCCATAAGAGACCCCATAGAGGCACATAGGGACCTCATTGAAACCCATAGATACCCATAGGAAGACATTTGGGCCCAGAGATACCAATAAGAGTCCCCATAGAAACCCCAAAGGGGGCCATTGGGACACATAGCGGGGACATTCGGCACTTAGGAACACATAGTGACCCATAGGGGTATATTGGGACACATAGGGACCCCATGGAACATAGTGGGGGACAGTGAGACCCATAGAGACACATAGGGACTCCGCTGTAACCCTTAAGAAACCCCATAGAGGCACATAGGGACCTAATGTAACCTATGGATAAAAATTGGTAGATATTTTGGCCCAGAGATCCTCATAAGAGACCCCATGGAGACACTTAGCAACACAAAGGAGAGACACTGGGACATATAGGGACACATTGTGACCCATAGGCTGACACTGGGACCAATAGGGGGACATTGGGACACATAGGGACCCCATGGATTACCGTGGGGGACAGTGAGACCCATAGAGACACATAGGGACCTCGCTGAGACCCATAAGAGACCCCATAGAGGCACATAGGGACTGCATTGAAACCCATAGATACCCATAGGAAGACATTTGGGCCCAGAGATATCCATGAGACCCCATAGAGACCCCATAGTGGCACATAGCAACCCATAGGGGGGACATTGGGACACATAGGGATCCCATGGATTACAGTGGGGGACAGTGAGACCCATAGAGACACATAGGGACACTGCTGAGACCCATAAGAGACCCCATAGAGGCACCTAGGGACCACATTGAAACCCATAGGTACCCATAGGAATACATTTGGGTCCAGAGATACCCATAAGAGACCCCACAGAGGCACATAGCAACCCATAGGGGAGACGTTGGGACACATAGTGACTCATTAGTGACCCAAAGGGAGTCACTGGGACCCATATGGATATATAGAGATCCATAGGGGGACATTGGGACACATAGGGACCCCATAGAGAGACATAGAGACACATAGGGACCCATTTAGAGGCATAATAACCCCATAGAGACCTATAGGGACAGCTAGAGACCCACAGGGGCTGTGTGGGAGATTGGTAATCACAGCCTGAACCTCTGATTAATCAGCTGAGGCAAGTGTGGGGTCAGCTGCGGGAGCACAGGTGAGAGTAATGGAGCTGTGCTCCCGGGAGGGCTGGAGCTCGACTCCACCTCCTCTGAGACCTCATTTAAGGGCTGACCCTCACTCGAGCCGCTTTCCATTATCTTTCCGAGCTCCCTGTTACCGGGTGAGGTCCCAGAAGACTGGAGGCTTGCCAACGTGACTCCCATTTCCAAGCAAGGTTGTCAGGAGGATCCGGGCAACTCCAGGCCTGTTAGCCTGACCTCGGTGCCAGGGAAGGGAATGGAACGAATTGTCTTGAGGGAGATGACAGATGCGGCAGGTGTGGGATGAGCAGGAGATCAGACCTAGCCAGCATGGGTTCGTGAAGGGCAGCTCCTGCTTGACCAATCTGATCTCCTTCTACGATCCTGTGACCCATCTGATGGATGAAGGAAAGAAAGGCTGTTGATGTTCTCTACTTGGACTTCAGCAAAGCCTTCACAACTGTCTCCCATGCTATTCTCCTACAAAAGCTGGCAGCCCTTTTCCAACCTTGAGAATTCTGTGATTCTGTGAGGCAGCATCTCTTGGACATCGCTCTGCAGTGAAGACCGCCCCAGCTTCCTCAGCGAAGGCATCACCACTGGTGAGTTTCTCTCTCGCTTAGAACCTCTGTACATTTGTTACCATCTTTGTTACCATCTGTATAGTTACCACCTAGACAGGGGGACATAGAGAGACACTGGGACCCATAGGGACCCATAGAGATCCAGAGGAAGACATTGGGACCCGTAGAGAGACACTGGGACCCATAGGGACACATAGAGAGAGACTGGGACCCATAGGGACACATAGAGACCCATAGACAGTCATTGGGAGCCATAAGGATAAATTGAGACCCATAGAGACCCCATTGAGACCCATAGTGCCTCAAAGAAACCCATAGCGACCCCATAGTCACCCATAGCACCCCATAGGAACACAAAGATACCCCATAGAGCCCCATAGACGCCCCGTAGTGCCCCATAGCAGCCCATGGAGCCTCATAGACACTCCATTGTGCCCCACAGCACCCCATTGCACCCCATAGGGACCCATAGACACAGCATACTGCTCCATAGAGCCCCATAGACACCCCATAGTTCCCCACAGTACCCCTTAGCAGCCCACAGTGCCCCATAGACACCACATAAGGCCCTACAGCCACACCATAGAGCCCAATTGAACCACATAGACACCCCATATCGCCCCATAGTGCCTGTAGACACCCCATAGAGCCCCATAGAGACCCACTGAACCCCATACAGACCCCATGCAGACCCCATAGAGCCCCACAGACAACCCATAGATCCCCAAAGACACCCCATCGACTCCCCATAGAGCCCCATAGGGACCTCATAGCGCCCCATAGAGACCCCATTCTTCCGCATAGAGAACCCATAGCAAACCATAGCACCCCATAGTCACCCATAGCGCCCCATAGGAACCCAAGGATACCCCAAAGCACCCCATAGCCACCCTACAGCACTGCATAGCCGCCCCATAGACACCACATAGTGACCCATAGCGCCCCATAGGGGCACAAAGAGACCCCAAATCATCCCATAGCTACTCCACAGTGCCCCATAGCAGCCCTTGGAGCCTCATAGACACTCCCTTGTGCCCCACAGCGCCCCATTGCACCCCATAGGGACCCATAGACACCCTATACTGCTCCATAGAGCCCCATAGCACCCCATAGTGCCTCACAGCACCCCATAGCACAACATAGTGCCACATAGACACCACATAAGGACATATAGCCGCGCCATAGAGCCCCATAGACATCCCATAGAGCCCCGTAGGCAACCCATTGTGCCCCATAGAGCTCCCATAGCCACCCATAGAAACTCATTTTGCCACATAGACACACCATAGCGTTCCATAGACACCCCATAGAAACCTCAGAACGCTCCATAGAACCCCATAGAGCTCCATAGGCACCCCATAGAGGCACATAGCAACCCATAGGGGGGACACTGGGACACATAGTGACCCATAGGGAGACACTGGGACCCATAGGGTGACATTGGGACACATAGGGACACCATGGATTACAGTGGGGGACAGTGATACCCGTAGAGACACATAGAGACTCTGCTGAGACCCATAAGAGACCCCATAGAGGCACATAGGGACCACACTGAAACCCATAGATACCCATAGGAGGACATTTAAGCCCATAGATACAAATAAGAGACCCCATAGAGGCACATAGTTACCCATAGGGGGGATATTGGGACACATAGGGACACATAGTGACCCATAGGGGGACATTGGGACACATAGGGATCCCATGGATTACAGTGGGGGACAGTGAGACCCATAGTGACACATAGGGACCCCGCTGAGACCCATGAAAGACCCCATAGAGGCACCTAGGGACCACATTGAAACCCATAGGTACCCATAGGAATACATTTGGGTCCAGAGATACCCATAAGAGACCCCACAGAGGCACATAGCAACCCATAGGGGAGACGTTGGGACACATAGTGACTCATTAGTGACCCAAAGGGAGTCACTGGGACCCATAAGGATACATAGAGATCCATAGGGGGACATTGGGACACATAGGGACCCCATAGAGAGACACAGAGACACATAGGGACCCATTTAGAGGCATAGTAACCCCATAGAGACCTATAGGGACAGCTAGAGACCCATAGGGAAACACTGGGACCCATAGGGGCTGTATGGGAGATTGGTAATCACAGCCTGAACCTCTGATTAATCAGCTGAGGCAAGTGTGGGGTCAGCTGCGGGAGCACAGGTGAGAGTAATGGAGCTGTGCTCCCGGGAAAGCTGGAGCTCTTCTGGAGGTGAACAGCTCTGGAGGAAGGTGCTTTCAAATGTCCACAAAGTGATGTTGATTGTCACACAGTAGCACCCATCACTTGCCTCCTCCATAAATCAGTTACAGTCTTGTTGGTGAACCTGAAGACAAAAGGTCAGCGCGCTGGGACAAGCAGCCACACACCAGTATCACAGAGTCACAGAATGACCCAGGTTGGAAGGGACCTCATGGATCATGAAGAACAAACCCCCCTGCCTGGCAGGGCCACCAAACATACACCTTTACTTGATCAGGTTGCCCAGGGCCCTGTCCAACCTGGCCCTGAACACCCCCAAGGACGGGGCATCCACAACCTCCCTGGGCAGCCCGTTCCAGGGCCTAACCACTCTCCTAGTAAACAACTTTCCCCCTAACATCCAACCTAAATCTTCCCTCTTTCAACTTAAATCAGTTTCCCCTTGTCCTGCTATTACCAGCCCCCTCCTCATCCTATGTGGAACACAAGTGCCAGCAGTGCGGCCGCCATTTTAGAACCCTTTCCACGTCACCTTGGTCACCGCTGCCGCGCGCAACGCACTCGCCTCTGACAGCTGTGGCAGTTAGCAGCCATGTCGGCAGCTAAGAGGGCTAGGGTAGAAGTTTTCCCTGTTTCAGGCGGGAGGATGGAGCTGGGGGCCCTAGGAGTGAGAAGGAGGAGGGGGCCCGCCATGACCACCAGGCAGAGGATGGGTAAGAGAGCCATATTCCATCATGCCTGGACCAGCCCCGTGACCACCACCCATGTGGAGCCTATGGAGGTGGATCCACCTCCAGATGAGCGAATGGAGGTGGATCCACCTGCAGAGGAGCCCATGGAGGTGGATCCACCTGCAGAGGAGCCCATGGAGGTGGATCCGCCCGCGGCATAGCTGGCCTGGCACCACACCACCGTGCCAGGCCCCGCGCTGGCATGGTCACAGCTCCACCGTGGCTGGTCCAGGCGCTGAGCTCCTTACCCGCTGCACGGCCCCCGCCCCCTGCATTAGCTGGGTGGCATTTTTGTAACATCTGTTCCTCCTTTGGGCCTATTCTGCAGCCACATTCTGTGGGCCCCCAGTCCCATCTTTACCCTGTTTGTTCCAGTCCCTGTTTCTATAGTTGGTTTTTGGGTTTAGTTTAGTTTTAGAGTTAGGTGTAGGTTGTTGTTAGTGTTTTTGAGTTAGGCATAGGTTATTGTTTGTGTTTTCGAGTTAGGCATTGCTTATTGTTCATTTTTTAGTGTTAGGAGTAGGTTAGGAGTAGGTTTAGTGTTAGTAGTTGGTGTTTTCCTGTTAGGAGTTTGTTCCTCTTCATTCTTTAGTGTTAGGAGTAGATTGTTGTTCCCATAGTAGAGTTAGGCATAGGTTACTGTTGGTACTGTAGGGTTGGGCGTGGGTTCCTACCAGCAGCTGGCAGCAAACAGCGCTCGCTCGGTAAGCACACGTCTGCTTTCTCCCCCGGAGCCGTGAGTGCGACTGCCATGAGAGCGGAGGTCTGATGCCATCTGCGAGGGATGGGATTTGCATCCGGTGGCTTTTCCGTTGCAGAATGTCCAGCAGCAGAGCGTGAGAGGCCGTGAAATGAAGCTGGGCCTCAGGAGAGCCGTCTGGAGCTGCGTCACGAGCTTCCTGCATGGCCAGCGCAAGGTAGGTGTGCCTTACTGTAAGCGTGCGCTGAAGCAGTGTTGGTTAAGCACGGCTCACTCCTCTGTCTGCAACAGATGGGCTTTCTGCACGCTTTATTGCTGTGGCCGGCGTTGAACAGCACAGCAGCAGCGAGGCCTCGAACATGTCCACAACCAGGTACGTGAATGTGAGTAAATTTAGCTGTGTGAATGATGTTATTGTTCATATTAGTAAGGCAGTATTCACATGTGTGTGATGGAGCTCAGGGATAGGTTTATTCTTGCCTGGTAAATTTTCCCTTCTTTGACACCCACCCGTCCTCTTGCTTCTCTTCCCCTCACCTGTAAGTGCAGCAATACTGAAGGCTGAGGGCTCTTCTCCGAGGCAGGCGCTAAAGGGCAATTGAAATGCAAGTTTGTTGTCCCTCTTTGTTCTTGGGTCGGTAGCCCAAGGTGACCAAGCTTCAGAGCACTTCTCTAAGTCAGCCTGGAAATGTTTCTAGCAGGAAGTAACTCCATCACAGTGCCTGAGAGTAATGATGCCTCTTTTTCCCCCCTCACAGCAGGCAGCCTCCGTGAGAGCAGTAGAGCAGCAGGCTGTCTGTGCTATGGCTGCTGAACTGCATTTCTGGCCACCTGAGATCCCTGAGCCCATGCTAATGAAGAACATGCTGCGCCACAGACTCTTCTACGGAGCCGTTTTGCAGCTTCTCTGTGCTGGCCATCATGCTGCAAGTTTCCAAGTTCCCAAAGGCAGTAAGTGGTGCTCTCATGGGATAGGAGAAAGGCACGGGCAACTGGGTGGGAGGGAACCATCTGTAACTGTTGCCAGCAGCCTGGAGGTGCCAGCTCAGTCTTATCCTGTGGCTACTGCTGCTCCCTATGAGCTGCCAGGCACAGGGTCCTCCCGCCCGTGCAGGGACCGCCTTGCAGGAAAGGGCTTTAGGCTCTGGTTTGTGTGGGATTTGGGGAACGAGACAGGGGTGGAGTTTCTTGTGTGCCCGACTGTCAGGAAGGCGGTTCCCAGTTCTGGCAGCCCAACGTGCCCAGCAGGGTGACTTGAGCTCCCAAAGCGAGCCGCCAACCAGTTGTTAGCTGAGAAGGTTCCCTGAGCGTTTCCGAATTGATTCTTGTAGGACTCGGAGAGTTTGGGGACTGAGACTTGGGAGAGAGTGAAGAAAGCTGAGGCAAGGCAAGCGCTGCTCAGCTGAGGAAGAAAGCCGAGAAGGAAAGCAGAAAGCAACGATGATGGCCTGAGCAAGAAGCTACAAAGGACAGCAGAACCACCTGCAGCGCTTTCTCGGAGGTGGCACCAAAAGCTGCTGACTCAACGGTCCAGTTTACCGGCACAGCCGTGCTTTCCCTGTCATGGACGGTGGAGATGATGGAAGTGAACTGGACAGGAAGGACTTGTGCTGCGTTAGAAGCAAAGAGGGCTTCACCTGTGCAGGACTTGGTGTATGGCAAGAGCTGGAGACGCTGCGTTCCTTCAGGGTGTGTCTCGTGAGGTCCAGGCCTAGTGTAGGGTTAGGTTGAAATAGGGCTGGCTGGGACTGGAGAGGGAGGAGGTGACGTAGCCCTGGGGTTTGGCTTCTCCTTGGGTCTGACTGGAGGCTGAGTGACTGATTGCTAAGCGGCAATCCTGGGCACTGGGGCTTCTTTTTAGGGTGTGGGCGGGGTAATAAATACAAGCCAAATCTTCTTGTACGCAATAAAATTGAAGCGAACTTTCTAAACCTGGTGCTGCCTCTTTCAGTAGCTGGTCAGAACGTCCCTCGCTCGGGCTGGCAATCACAGGGTGATGAAGCAGTCGGCTTCACGTCTCTCCCTTGACATGGTGCAGGTTTTCCCCCGTTTCCTTGTTGGTCTTCCCAACCTGTGGCCTTTCAGCCAACCCGTAAGTGCTGGTGACAGGCTGTGAGCATCTCCTTGCTCTCTGAGGACTGACAGAAAGAAACCAGAGGAGGGGAAGCAGCCCGGCAGGAAGAAGGGTGTCCCGTGCTCAGCCCCTTGAGTTGGCCTCTCTTCCCTGAGGGTTCTTTCAGCTTCTGATGCACCGTGTGCTGCTGTTTGCCCTGGGAAGCCCAGCTGCACGCTGGCAGCCGTGGCCTGTGCATCATCCTCCCCTTGAGGCCCAAGGAGTTGTTTGTTTTTATGTATTCAGTATTGGTGTGGCATTTTGTTGTTTTGTTCAGCTTTGAGATCAAGGGGTAATTTAACACCGTTGGAAGTAATTGGGGTTCAGGAGTAGCACATGCAGAATTTTGATCACGCAGCAAGTTGTGATTTCTACTGTGTTGAAGAACTGGCACACACATATACGCCTGCAGCAGGAGCTTGATTGACTCTCGTCAATACGGCCTTCCAAAGCCCGGCCCTGGGGAGCTGTCCAAAAATTTTCCAACATTTTGTATTACCTAAGTTTATTTTAAACAGCCAAGGAGGAGTAATCTCTTAAAGGCTTTTTTAAAGGCATTGGACTAGGTTTTGATTATCACGTCTCAGGAAGCTTCTGCATTCCACCTAGTGCTAATGGGATAAATCAAGAGCAGATTACACAAGAGATTCAGGCCTTGCTGCAAGTCTTTTATGAATCAGAACTTTGTTTCATGTTGCCAGATATTCTGGTTTCCTTTTCAGGAGATTCCTTTGCTGTATATTAAGAAGGCCAAGGGCATCCTGGCCTGCATCAGAAACAGTGTTGCCAGCAGGAGCAGAGAGGTGATTGTCCCCCTGTTCTCAGCACTGATGAGGCCGCAGCTCGAGTGCTGTGTTCAGTTTTGGGCCCCTCAGTGCAAGGAAGACATGGAGGCCCCGGAACGCGTTCAGAGGAGGGCAACAAAGCTGGTGAGGGGTCTGGAGCACAGGCCGTATGAGTTGAGGCTGAGGGAGCTGGGATTGTTCAGCCTGGAGAAGAGGAGGCTCAGGGGAGACCTCATTGCTCTCTCTAACTTCCTGAAGGGAGGCTGTAGTGAGATCCGGATGTAGTGTGTAGGTCAGATCTATGAGGCAGGAGCTGCTGTGGGGCAGATGTGGGTCAGATCTATGGGGCAGGAGCTGTTGTGGGGATGATGAGGGTCAGATCTATGAGGCAAGAGCTGCTGTGGGACAGATCTAAGGGGCAGGAGCTGCTGTGGGGCACATGTGGTTCAGATCTATAAGGCAGGAGCTGCTGTGGGGCACATGTGGGTCAAATCTATGAGGCAGGAGTTGCTGTGGGGCAGATGTGGGTCTGATCTATGGGGCAGGAGCTGCTGAGGGTCAGATCTATGGGGCAGGAGTTGCTGTGGGGCACATATGGGTCAGATCTATGGGACATAAGCTGCTGTGGGGCTGCTGTGGGTCATATCTATGGGGCAGGAGCTGCTGTGGGGATGATGTGGCTCAGATCTATGAGGCAGGAGCTGCTGTGGGGCAGAAGTGGGTGAGACATATTGAACAGGAGCTGCTGTGGGGCTTATGTGGATCAGATCTATAGGGCAGGAGCTTCTGTGGATCTGATGTGGGTCAGATCTATGAAGCAGCAGCTGCTGTGGGGCACATGTATGTCAGATTTATGGGGCAGGATCTGCTGTGGAGATGATTTGGGTGAGATCTCTGGGGCAGGAGCTGCAGGGGGGCTTATGTGGGTCAGATCTATGGGGCAGGAGCTGCTGTGAGGCTGATGAGGGTCACATCTATGGGCCAGGAATTGCTGTGGGGTAGATATGGCTCATATCAATGGAGCAGGAGATGCTGTGGGGCAGATCTATGGGGCAGAAGCCGCTGTCGGGTATATTTGAGTCAGATGTATGGGGCAGGAGGTGCTATGGGGAGATGTGAATCTGATCTATGGGGCAGGAGCTGCTGTGGGACAGATCTATGGGACAGGAGCTGATGTGGGGCTGCTATGGGTCAGATCTATGGGGAAGGAGCTGCTGTGGGGCAGATGTGGGTCAGATCTATGGGGCAGGAGCGGCTGTGCGTCAGATCTATAGGACAGGAGCTGCTGTGGGGCTGATGTGCATCAGATCTATGGGGCAGGAGCTGCTGTGGGGCAGATCTATGGGACTGGAGCTGCTGTGGGGCACAAGTGAGTCAGATCAATGGGGCAGGAGCTGCTGTGGGGCTGATGTGGGTCAGATCTATGGGGCAGGAGCTGCTGTGGGTCTGAAGTGGGTCAGATCTATGGGGCAGGAGCTACTGTGGGGTAGATGTGGGTCTGATCTATGGGGCAGGAGCTCCTGTGTGGCTGATGTGGGTCAGATCTATGGGGCAGGAGCTGCTGTGGCGCTGATGTGTGTCAGATCTATGGTTCAGGAGCTGCTGTGGGGCAGATGTGGGTCAGATCTATGGGTCAGGAGCTGCTGTGGGGCAGATTTGGTTCAGATCTATGGGGCAGGAGCTGCTGTGGAGATGATTTGGTTCAGAACTGCTATGTGACAGATGTGGGTGAGTGATTTTGAACAGGAGCTGCTGTGGGGCTTAAGTGGATCAGATCTATAGGGCAGGAGCTCATGTGGGGCAGATGTGGGTCAGATCTATGGAAAGGAGCTACTGTGGGTCTGATGAGGGTCAGATCTATGGGGCAGGAGCTGCTGTGGTGCTGATGTGGTTAAGATCTATGAGATAGGAGCTGCTGTGGGGCAGATGTGGGTCAGATCTATTGGGCAGGAGCTGTTGTGGGGCACATGAGTATCAGATCTTTGGGGCAGGAGCTGTTGTGGGGCACATGTCGGTAGATCTATGTGGCAGGAGCTGCTGTGAGGCAGATGTGGGTCAAATCTATGGGGTAGGTGCTGCTGTGGAGCTGATGTTGGTCAGATCTATGGGGCAGGAGCTGCTGTGAATCAGATCTATGGGGCAGGATCTGCTGTGGGTCATATGTGGGTCAGATCTATGAGTTAGGAGCTGCTGTGGGTCAGATATATGGGGCAGGAGCTGCTAAGGGGCACATGTGGGTCAGATCTATGAGGCAGGGGCTGAGGTGGGTCAGATCTACGGAACAGGTGCTGCTGTGGGGCTTATGTGGGTCAGATCTATAGGGAAGGAGCTGCTGTGGGGCTGGTGTGGGTCAGATCAATGGGGCAGGAGCTGCTGCGGGTCTGATGTGGGTCAGATCTATGGGGCAGGAGCTGGTGTGGGGCTGATTTGGGTCAGATCTATGGGGCAGGAGCTGCTGTGGGGTAGTTGTGGGTCAGATCTATGGGGCAGGATCTGCTCTGGGGCACATGTGAGTGAGATCTATGGGGCAGGAGCTGCTGTGGGGTAGATGTTGGTCAGATCTATGGGGCAGGAGTAGCTGTGGGGCATATGTGAGTCAGATGTATGGGGCAGGAGCTGCTGTAGTGCAGATGTGGGTCAGAACTATGGGGCAGGAGCTGCTGTGGGGTAGTTGTGGGTCAGATCTATCGGGCAGTATCTGCTCTGGGGCACATGTGAGTGAGATCTATGGGGCAGGAGCTGCTGTAGTGCAGATGTGGGTCAGATCTATGGGGCAGGAGCTCCTGTGGGGCACATGTATATCAGATCTTTGGGGCAGGAGCAGTTGTGGGGATGATGTGTGTCAGATCTACGGAACAGGTGCTGCTGTGGGTTTATGTGGGTCAGATCTATAGGGAAGGAGCTGCTGTGGAGCTGATGTTGGTCAGATCTGTGGGACAGGAGCTGCTGTGTGGCTCATGTGGTTGAGATCTATGGGGCAGGAGCTGCTGTGGGGTAGATGTGGGTCAGATCTATGGGACTGGAGCTGCTGTGGGTCTGATGGGGGCTAGATCTATGGGGCAGGAGCTGCTGTGGGGGTGATGTGTGTCAGATCTATGGGTCAGGAGATGCTATGGCGCTGATGTTGGTAAGATATATGGGGCAGGAGCTGCTGTGGGGTAGATGTGGGTCTGATCTATGGGGCAGGAGCTGTTGTGGGTCCGATGTGGGTCAGATCTATGGGGCGGGAGCTGTTCTGGGGCAGATGTGGGTCAGATCTATGTGGCAGGAGCAGCTGTCGGTCAGATCTATGGGGTTGGAGCTCCTAAGGGGCAGATGTGGGTCGGATCTATGGGGCAGGAGATGCTGTGGGGCTGATGTGGGTCAGATCTATGGGGCAGGAGCTGTTGTGTGGCTGATGAGGGTCAGATCTATTGGGCAGGAGCTGCTGTGGTGCTGATGTGGGTCAGATCTATGGGGCAGTTGCTGCTGTGGGGCAGTCGTTGGTCAGATCTATGGGAGAGGTGCTGCTGTCGTGCTGATGTGGGTCAGATCAATTTGGCAGGAGCTGCTGTGTGTCAGATGTGGGTCAGATCTATGGGGCAGGAACAGCTGTGGTGCTGATATGGGTCAGATCTATGGGGCTGGAGCTGCTGTGGGGCAGATCTGTGGGACAGGAGCTGCTCTGGGGTAGATGTGGGTCGGATCTATGGGGCTGGAGCTGCTGTGGTGCTGATATGGGTCAGATCTATGGGGCTGGAGCTGCTGTGTGGCTGATGGGGATTAGATCACAGAATCACAGAATCGAAGAATCACAGAATGACCCAGGTTGGAAGGGACCTCATGGATCATGAAGAACAAACCCCCCTGCCTGGCAGGGCCACCAAACATACACCTTTACTAGATCAGGTTGCCCAGGGCCCTGTCCAACCTGGCCCTGAACACCCCCAAGGATGGGGCATCCACAACCTCCCTGGGCAGCCCGTTCCAGGGCCTAACCACTCTCCTAGTAAACAACTTTCCCCCTAACATCCAACCTAAATCTTCCCTCTTTCAACATAAATCAGTTTCCTCTAGTCCTGCTATTATCAGCCCTTTCCAAGAGTTTACTCCCCTCCTGGCAGTAAGTTCCCTTCAGGTACTGAAAGGCTGCAATGAGGTCACCCCGCAACCTTCTCTTCTCCAGGCCGAACAAACCCAACTCCCTCAGCCTGTCCTCATAGGGGAGGTGCTCCAGCCCCCTGATCATCTTCGTGACCCTCCTCTGGGCCCCTTCCAACAGCTCCATGTCTTTTTTGTACTGAGGGCTCCACACCTGGACACGGTACAACAGATGGGGCCTCACAAGAGCAGAGTAGAGAGGGACGATCACCTCCCTATCCCTGCTGACCACCCCTCTCCTGATGGAGCCCAGGATCCCATTTGCTTTCCGGGCTGCCAGAGCGCACTGCTGGCTCATGTTAAGTTTCTCATCCATCAGGACCCCCAGGTCCTTCTCTGCCGAGCTGCTCTCAAGAACCACTCCTCCCAGCCTGTACAGGTGCCTGGGGTTCTTCCAACCTAAGTGCAAAACCTTGCACTTTGCCGTGTTGAACCTCATTAGGTTCACTCAGGCCCACCTTTCAAGCCTGTCAAGGTCCCTCTGAATGGCATTCCTTCAACTGCACCACTCAGCTTAGTGTCATCATGCACACACACCCATGTGGACAAATTCTGTATAATCATCTCCTCACTCTGGTGATCAAATCTCCCCGAAGAAGGATCCTGCAGCTCCACCATGACACCTTCTGAGGAAGAGGACCTTTGGTGAAGAAAAGAGCACTTGGGCAGTATGAGTCTCCAAGCACATGTGCTTCGTGTCTCCAGGCTGCTGCTGAGACCCAAAGGTGCTGTAAATCCATATAACTACCTTCACTTTTGCAGTATGACTGAATTAGGCACAGAAATATGGATAAAAGAGGCATTAAAATCAGAGCAGTTGGCCTTCAAGGCACACAGCTTTCAAAATGGCTTGGAGAGCAGAGCAAACTCTTTGCAAGTAACTATTACCACACAGTTCCATTTGGCTAAGTCAAAACATGTGCATTCTATTCGAATATGATGAGCTTTACATGCAGTTTATAACTGTAAAAAGGTATGTTTCAACTTGGGGAGAGGGGAGCTGTGGTGAGAGCCATGGTTTGGAATCCTTCAGGGCCAGCATGCTTATCTGTGAGTCTGAGGGAGACGCCTCCAGGCCAAAGAAGGTGCTACAGAGAGAAAGGTTTGACACAAATGGTTTTATTTGACTGCTAGAGACAAATGAGTAGGAAGAAGCTATGATTTCTTTGCTGACTGCTGGTAAATCAGAACTGCAGACTGTAGGAGAGCTTAAAGGAGCAGTAGTAGGAGTGTGAATGAATGCTCTCTGTTCTGCACTAAGATGGATGTGTGACCAGCATGACATACCAATCTTCCACTCCCAAATCATGCTTTCCTGGAGGGCCTTCAAAACACTCTCACTGAGCCAAAAAAGACACTTTCTGGGCAGGGAAGGTCCCCAGAATGCCCATAGCCCCACCTGAGCACCTGACACTGGCACTCTGTGCCTGCCTCACTGAGCCTCTTTGTATTTTCACCTCTGCCCAGCATCATGTAGAAGGGCTGCCAAGGGCTGTGTGCCTGCGTGCTCCCCTTGTGACAGCATTGTGTTGTAGGTGCCAACAAAGGGAAAGCACGGACAGTGCAAAGTAGCTGATAATTGCATTAAATGGGACTGTTTTGGCAGCACTTTGATTGTGTGCTGAACATACTTACATGGATCTTCATTAATTTAGGGGCTAAAGAGAGGCTGCAGCTCATTGCACAACATTCAGAGGTTCCCTCCCACATGCAAACGCATCTTTTGAAAAGCCAAGCCTTGATCTCGTTTGAGGTACCTTAGAAAATGTAACTGCAGTGGATCTGCTGAAGCTGAATTACTTGTGGAGAGAACATATTACATGTCTTCCCTTAGATCTAGTCACTAGTTATCTCACATGTGCTGTTGTATTAGACAGAAAAAGCACAAAATGGTGTACTTCCTCTTGTTCCAAAGGAAGTGACAGTCGTTATTCTTTCCAGCAAATCTAATTGCATCAATTGTTTCTCACACAATACTCACAATTAAGGTTTCCAAAAGAACAGCTAAACTATAAAGCAGAGGGGAGCTGTTATTCACAGGTGTTGGATTAGATCTAATTTATGAGTGTAGCAGAAGCTACTTAGATGCGGGTGCTTAAAGCACATTCCTTCCTCCTATATTCTGAAAGAATACTTAGACCACTCAAGGATATTTCAATACCCTGAGCTTTTCCTGGAAATGCTTGAATATGGCGTAGGCAAACGAGAGATAAAGGAGAATCTTATAGCACAGGCAGATGACTAATGATGGTGCAAGCCATAAAAAAACACAGGACTGCTAACAAGGGAATGGAGATCAGCTGAGTAACCAAAAGAACAGGGTTTCAAATATTCATTTTTACACAAATGCAATTGTGATAGAGTAGGTGCATTATTCCGAGGGAAGGCAGAAAGTGAGATAGAGTAAAAGCTCTGCACTGTGCTGGTCACAGCACATTCAGCATTTTGCAAGCAGCTCCCAGCTGCATAGAATTGAGCAACACACCCATGAGCAGCCCACAGCACTGGAGGTGCTGCTGCCCTGCTGTCACCTACAGGTTGTGCTTAAAAGTACTACTATATGTGAATACTTATGCTGCAGCTCTCTCCAGCTCCTCCAGATCTGAGCAAGACTGGATCAAAGAAGGGTAAGGTGCCCTGTTTTTTGAGGCAGCAAGGTTTTTTATTCATAGGGGAAAAGAGGTGTAGTCCAACATGAACATGTGCCTCTAAAATCGTTGTCAGTCTTCAAGGGAGGGAGCTGGAATTTCATCTGATTAATTTTTCCCCACTCTCAGTTCTCAGGAGGGTCACCGGCTGAGGAACTGGCAAAACTCTTTTCCCATTTTGTTTTCAACCTTTACCTTTTGTCAGCTCACTCTGCATCTTCTAGATCCCAGCCACCCCCAGTTTCCAAACACACCACCTTCTCACCCATCCTCTGCTCATACATGAGGTACCGCCAGCTGATGTTTATTCAGCTCAGAGAACAGCAGCGTATCTAACGGTCTTTAGTTATTAACACAAAAATCTTACCATGTGCTCACACCAAGACAATCTGGTACCATCACCCTTTCAGGTCATGCAGCAAAGCACTTGTTTGACTGCTTTTGAAAGATTCTTTTTCTTGCACTATCCCCTCAATACTCTTCATGTTATCTAGATGAGAACAAGCCACATCTGCTTACATCTCCTTCCAGATGTAACAGCCCTGGCAATCCTAAGGCATACTTCCTGATTGCACTGCTGCAACCAGCATTACACATACAGTATTGCATAATGTAGCCAAGTGTGGGAACAACCACACAGCCACAGGCAAGCTGTCACCTCAAAAGGAAAGTTCGTTCATGTTTTTCATGGCGCTGGGACTGCAGAGTGCATAAGTGAATTCAACATTCTCTGTATTATTACCAGAATTCAACAGGGATGGAACCTTTACAGCACAAATAATTTTGTTTGAGCACAGGCTTTGAAGACTATAAACTATTTGACCATTGCACGAGTTAGAAAATAAATTCTAAGTCTTGAAATATTCTCTACATACTTAGGAGTAAAATGCCCTACATTTTGAGCAGTTCTGTTGGCAACACTGTGAGGTTGCTACCTCTGGCTTTGCACGTGCTCTTGAACCAGGAGGAGGATCTGTGCTCTTGTCCCCTTAGAGAGCATTTGTGCTTTTTCTCATGAGTTTCCATTCTTTCCATGCTAAAGAGGGAAGGTGATGTGCCTGTAAACATGTTGTAGTTTAAACCTTCTGGTGCTGCACGCAGGTGCTGTGGGAGGGATTACCTTGTTTGTGGCAGTCTGGGCTGGGGGTGTGTTTGTGTGAAGATCTGCAAGGTGATATTTGCTCCTCCCAGACTTCTTATGGGACATGCACGCATGCAAGCAAATATGTAAAAGAAAACCCACTTCAGGTGTGTTGCATTGCTCCAAAGGAGTGTAAGAAAGGAAAACACCAGTTACATAATAGAAGTATTCTCAAGAAGGAATTGTTTAATCACAAACACCTTTCAGTCTTAATAAAACTAAATTAGATCTTCTCTAACAGATCAGCATTTTATCCACAGTTGTTATACACACAAAAAAAGAGAAAAAAGTAGATTATCGTTTTAAAATGTAGCATTGCTATTATAAAAGAAAGGCTGGATGTTCTGCTGGTACAGCTTCTCCCTCACAGTTTAGCATTAAACTGTGTCAGCATCTTCTCTAGCTTCAATGCTAGTGCCATGTTACCTTTAATCCTTAATTTTCCTGACATGAAGGCCATGGTTGGCTTTAGTTTACCTAAAAAGAAGACACAGAATCATCAGGAAAAGGAAAGGAACTGGAGATTGCGATATCATATAGTAGTTACTTTGCTACCAAGTTCTACTGTAAAAGCATCAGAAAAGAGGTTCAACAGATTGACTGGATGCTTTCTGAAGCTACGCTCTGAAAAGTTCAATAGCTACTGAACAAAGCAGTAGATATTTTTATTATAAAATCATGGACTCACAGAGTGACTTACGTTGGAAGGGAATTTAAAGGCCATGCACTTCCAGCTACAGCTCATCCAATTCCAAGACCACAAAGAGAGGTGAGCCTGTCAGCTCATCCATCAGCAAGATGTTTCCTGCCACCAGTAGCTGCCTCAGTTCTGCCAAACCCGTTTGTTACTCACCAGTGAACATCTTCACAAAGTCGCCACTCGACATGCTCATCACAACATCAGCTGCTGCAGGAGGCTTCCCAAACCCAGCACTCCCACTGCTGGTTTTCAGGTCAAGGTACCAAGTGCCTCCTTCATCACCTGAGTGGAACAGGGAGAACCTGTGGCAGCACCACAAGGACTGATGTGCCCTGCCCTTTGCTACCCCCGCCTGCTTTTCTCTCCCATCTTCGTGCTAGACGTGCTGGAGGTGCTGTGCCAGAAGCTGCCCCGCGCTCTCTGTGCAGACAAGGTCAGCCCCAGCAGATGCCCCACAGTGCCACAGTGTCAGGGGACAAGGCAGTGGCTGCTGGTGGAGCTGGAGGCAGCAGGGGTTTGGAACAGAACTACCATGCTGACCCTGTGCAGCACGGCCAGCAGGGTGACACAGCAGAAATGAAACACCAGGAAAACACACCACAGTCCCCAAAAGAGCAGCACATGCTGCTGATGCAGAAAGCATCTCCCTGTGACAACAGCAGCAGGGTAAATCCCACATGTGCTGAAGTTGGCTCTGAAAGGCAGCATCTTATAGAGCACACCCAAAGATGTCCCTGTTCCTAGACCAGTTATAAAAGACAAGTATTTACATGTGAAAATACAGACTGACTCTTGCTAGAAAAGTGAGCATTTGAGAATTTTACAAGTGATGGTCTTACCTGACAATTCAAACTGAAAGACGCCCTGCGTGGATTTCACTATTTCTTTATTGAGTTCTCCCTGAATAACTCTGAATGTTTCTGCAACAGGCCCCGCTGAAGCTGATTCTTTATTAAGCTTGGCTCCACCTGATGCCTGTGAAGCACCTAAAAGAAACAGATGGATTCTCTGTAAAATGCTGGAACGCTCTATCTCACTTATCTTTCTAAGAATATATATGTTTTCAGCAGTTCTTCTGCAAAAGCTTCTAAGGTGTGAATCAATTCACTACTTTAATCAGCAACTTTCTACACTGCAGTGAATGTGCTCATTTAACATTAAGAAAGAGCATTTGCAATTTATAAGGCATGTAATGCTTAGCAGCCCCTAAAAGCCATGCAGAAGGTCAGTGTATCAGGAAATAATTATTCTACTCAGTGAATTGCTACTGTGTTGGAGATCTGGGCAGTTGGCAGTATCAGTTCCTGGCAGAAAAGTCTAAGTGCGCACTCACAAATAGTATTTTCAAGGGAACTGGGCTCTTTTCAAACTTAGCCTCTTTCTTTCCTATATTTGTTTTGGCACTCCTATAAAACATATTCAGTATTCCTATTTGCCCTCCAATAGAAACATCACTATTCTGAAAAAGTGAACCTGATGCTTTTGTAAAAAAACAACTTCTCTATTTCATCTTGTAGACATTCACATCATGTACGACTGTGAGAACTTCATGTAGGAATAGAAGCTTCTCAAGTTCTCACACTGCAAGAAAGATGTAACACTCCTGCAAAATATGCTGATTGCTTGTGATTTTTTTACAGCAATATTTACTCATAATCTTCATACCACTTAACTCTGGTGGTAAAAAGCAAAAAGGTTGTTCAAAACAAGGTGCTGATTATGAACTGTGAAAGTTGCAGACACTAAAGTCACTTCCATAAATCAAACAGCCCAAATACAAGAGATTTTGCCACATAGCTTGAATGTAGTCCAAAAGTAACTTGAAATAGAGGAGGCATTCATTATCATCACAAATAATCGACATGTACATGCAGAGGTTGCCCTTCCACGGCCTTCTGATTATGTGGCTGTCATGTCAGTTTCAGCATCCAAGAAGAAGTCAGGCATCAGGGGGTGACCTAAAGGGGAGTTGAACAATAACAGTAAGCCCAAGTAAGGGTGAACAGCACAAACAGGAATCCATTCTGAAGGCAACAGCACCTCAATTTACCAGTAAATGAACTACAGGTTGAAAAAAGACAAGGTGACATGTTTAGGTTCTGGTACATTTAAAATCAGACCCAGAAGCCTCTTACAAATTCAGTCAGAAACATCTGAAGATGAAGAAACACTATCTCACTATTTGGTAAATAGTAATACATGCGCTTGTGGTGCAGGTCTATTTTCTTTTTGCTAATGGGTTTAAAATATATATATATATATATATATTTATATAGGCATTGATTATTAGAGCCTCAGTGGACTATTATGTGCTTTCCCAGAATCCACATTCTCAAACGTGAGGCAAAGCATCTTTTGACTGAGTCAAAGGAATATATCCATATTCCCCATATGGCCTTCCTTCCTTCGCAAACTTCTCATTTTAAAGATCTCTTTTGCCTGGTGCAATTGCATAGACATCAAAATCCTTAACGCCTTCTTCTCTCAGTAGAACTTCATCAATAATGAAGTTTCCAGTGAAAGTTTTCGGCTTTGTTAAAATGCAATATGCAGCATCTGCAATTATGTCAGTTTTTCTGCACTGCTTCTCTATTCCGGATCCTCCCAGCATATCCATAGCAGCTGTATGTATGGCTGGAAAATTCAGAGGACAGGAAATTACAAGTTTAACACTAATGACATCACATACTCATCTCTTTGGCAAATGCATAAACTTTATTCTCCTCTCACATGAAAGTAAATCATGAGAAGACTAAACTGTGAAATACCATCAACCAGCGAAGAATGGTCAACCAGCAAACAATCCTCAAAGTGTAAAGATTCCCTTACTTGAAAAGTATTAAAGGAACCAAAAGAGGAATAAAGGGAAGAACTCCTTGTAATATTCATATTATTCAATGCTTCTATCAATACTTTCCACACAAAGACTTCCTCTGGCTTTATTTAGGACATGAAAAACTAACAGGACAACTATCTTTCTCAAAGTGAATGTGCATCAGCAATTAACATTTTCTGCAGCCATTACCATACTGAAAATCTCAATTTTAGCCCCACAATAACTTGTGAGATAACAAAGTGACTCTAAGTTAAAGATGAGAAACCCAATAGCACAAACTCAAACTTTTCCTGGCTTATGCTCCTCTACTTTCACATTACAGCCAATTATTATTGTTCTAAATATAGCAAAACTATGGGCAAAGACTGATATGAAAAACCATCTACTGTCCTGCAATCTGCACATCCTTCCATCTATTTCATACAAAGTGCTGCTGGTTTTCCATTAATTCATACATACAGCATCTTCCACTTTGACCCTGCAGTACCTCTACTACTCATTCACACTCTTACATCCTTTTGGCAGGCTACCTCTTTCACTTTTAGTTAAATCGAGAGCTCATAACATCCCACTATCAGCATATTTTCTTGTTTCAAGGAGCTGGATGAACCAATAGAACCATCCTAGCACAGTGTTAATCTCCAGCATTGAAGCTGATCACATATATATGATGTTCTTTAAATTAAAAACTTTGTAATTGTAATGTAGATAACTACAGAAGTCACCTCTCTCACTCTCTAAAGTAGTTAACTTTTGTTTTGGCAGATAAACCTTTCAAAACAACATTTTTCTTCCTAGACTGAACATTACAAACTTTTATACTTCAGAACATGAACAGTTTTCATCAAGGAAACACCAATACATACAAATTTTGAAAGCTCACTTGCTGCTTCTAATGCTTTCAAGACACTGGTCTCTTTGTTCAGCAGCTACCAAACCTTCAACAGCAGCCCTGGTCCTCACTGACCCATGGACAATAAACTGGAGCTAGTATAAGATGGGCACACCAAGTTATTTTTCTGCTATGCGGCCCTTCAGTGTGCTGTGACTTGCAAGAAGTGTTGGATGGTTGTGTGAAGAAGCAATTGATTTCCCACTCAGCCAAAACTTTTTTTTTTTACATCTACAGAGGTACATATCTTGTCAGCTTCATCTATTTCCTGGCAATCTAACTAGCTGGGGATTCTAAATATTGACATAAATGTCCAATACTACTCAGGGATGGTGTGCAAACCAAAGTTTGAGTCATGTTGAAAGGAGCAGTGACAAGACAGGAGAAAAAGCAGAATGTGCTCAGGCTGAAGGCAAGTTTAAGTGAAAACAGGAAGGCAACAGTGAGAACTAGGAAAGAAAGCCAATACCCACACAACATCTTTGATCACAAAAAAATACACAGAAGTGCTCGGTGTTCTGAATCAGTCCTAAATAAGACCACCTGTATAGGACAAAACACAACAATTCAAAATAATCACCTGTTTTAGGCCATAAAGCATTGACAGCAACTTCTCCTTTAAATTCTTCTGCCATTCCCAAGACACACATGGACATGCCATATTTACAAATTGTGTAGGCTACAAAAAGCACACAAAAATCCCATATTTAGTAGGATACATATTTAGTCTACACATAGAATTTTACTTTTGAAGGATGTAAGTCACGGAAAAATCAACTTTCTGGGGTCAAAGCATCATCTTCCTAGAGTACAGAAACTCTCCCAGCTCCTACCACCCCCTTCAGATACAAACTGACCCTTTTACATGAGTATTGAATTGGGGAGGGAAAAAAAAAAGGAAAAAAGCACGTTGTAAATCCTTTTTGTATACTCTGAGAAGGGGGTGTTGCAGAGAAGGAACATGGACCTGCAAGAGGAGTTTAACCATGTTCCAAGTGTTGAAGTTTAAAAGATAATCCACAGGTTTAAGATGAGCAACATATGTTCTAGCCCAAAGACGCAATTGGGGCCTCCTTCACTCCTCAAAGATGATTTCTATTTAAAAAGACAGCAATGAGCTTTATCGCTACCAAATCAAATGTGGAAGCATAGAGAAAAAAAGATTTTGCCTTCCTATCTCTATTGGGAATAGAAAACATGGTGTAGTATTAAGAAATCCTATGAAAAACTCTTAACTCTTACCTGCAGAACCTTCTTGGAAATATAAGCCTTTCACCACCACTGAAGACTTTTTGTACAATAATCCAAGGCTGCCCACAACAGAACTGCTGCATTCTCCAAAAGCAGAAAAGGAGTGACTTCTAAAAACAACAAAACCAACCAATTCTAACGTTTTGATACTCAGTGCAGCTCTCTGTAATTCTTTTGGCCCTCTGAACACAGAGGACCAGTAGCTCAACACGCTGTAAAGGCAAAGTCCAGGATCACAATCCCAATGCAGGGTGCCAAAGACAAGAGCCAAAAATCAGATTTTCAAAAATGACCATGATTTTCCTTAAGGCTTTCACAGTAAAACTCAGTTTGCAAGTAACTGCATTTAACCCAATAAATCCCCACAAGTCTGTCCAACCAACCAGCAGGCTGACACAGCTGTGCAAACGACTTGTGACTGAGCCCCTGTGTACAAAGGTGTCACACAGAGTGGAAGCACCAGTGAGATAAAAAGGAACTGGGAATATTGCATGAGCATTTCAGCACAGTGTGAGGAGAACCAAAGTTCACCTGCAGCTGAGACTTGCAAGGGAAGCCAGTGGCAACTTGTTTATCTGCTATAATGTGGGTAGGAAGAGCATGAACAAGGGAAAGGCGTTGCTGAGTGGCATGGGTGATTCAGTGAGAGCAGACACTGGTAGTGCCTTGCTTAGGAACATGGTTTACCAGGACATGAGAAACTAGCCATAGATGAGAGGTAATCTTAGAACTTGGAAGGTTGGAAAAGACAATATAGTCCAACCTTCAACCCATCCCCACTATGGCCACTAAACCATGTCCTTCAGTGCCACATCTAAACCCTTCCTGAACATCACCAGGGATGGTGACTTCACCACTTCCCTGGGCAGCATGTTCCAATGCATCATCAATCTCAGTAGGTAAAATCAAGCCTGGTGAACCTGATTGACTTCTGTGATAGAATGAAAGGATTTGAGGCCAAAGTGATAACAGCTGACACCATTCACATTAGCAAGGCTTTCATTACCATCTCTCAAAATACTTTTGTATCCAAGTAAATACATAATAGTCTGGATGGTTGAACAGCCTAAGGGGTAAGAGAAATGTTAACTGGACAGGTTCAGGGAGTTAGAATCATGCAGGTGGGCTCCTTTTGCAGCAGGCACGGCCGCAACCAGGGCAGCCCACAGGCTGCACCGTGGGCGCTTTCTGCACTCGTACAGGATCTCATGACTACTGCTTGCAACACACAGGAACGAATAAGGTCAACGTATGTCCCCGTTCATTAGCAGCGCAGAAATAACGCCGCAGCAGTCACTCAATTCAGATTCCACAGCACACCCACAGCCGCACTTTGCCCTCCGGACGTGCACACAGCTCAGCCCGTGAGCAAACAGCACCGAGCGGGACTCCGGGTCCGACCCAGCCGCTCCGGGGCCACCGTGCCCGGCCGCGGCCTCCACCCCGCGTCCCATCGCCCTCAAGGGGCTGCGGAGCACGCGTCTGTCCCTCCGCCCGGCCCCGGCCCCGGCCCCGGCCCCGGCCCCGGCCCCGGCCCCAGCTCTGCCCCGGCAGCTCCTGTGGCTCGGAGCTCGCGGCCCCGCCGAAGGAAGGAGGAAAGCCCAGGTCGCCTTACCCAGTGTTGGGCAGCATGGCGGCACGGCCATTGGGCGGCTGTCGGCTCGGCACGGGACGCGCTCCCCGCTCACACCGCCCTCCGCGCAGCCGCGGCCCGGGGAGCCGGGCGGAGCCAGGGCCGAGCGGGGCGGGATGAGGGGCGGGTGATGGAAGTATCGGGATGAGTTCCCTGCGGGAGTACACCTCGTTCAACCAAGCCAAAGCCTTGCACGTTTTCACTGACAAAATTAAAATCGCATCTGAGATCTCGCCCTCAAGGAAAGGACTGAATGACCAAACTGAAGTGACAACTGAAACGATTTATTATTGAAACAACCTGTCCTTATAACTATCGGTCTATCCACTACCACCTCGGGCCACTATGCGGGCGCCGACATGACCCCACTGCAGGGCGCTCACTCGTCATCTTCATCACTGTCATCTTCATCGGTGCGCAGCCAGCAGCCTTCCTCTACCCAGACAGAGCTGGTGAAAGGTGGGCGCTGCGGGTCCTCCCAAGGCTCCCACTCCTCTGGCATCACCGTGACTTCATGCTGTATGTTCACCGTGAGCGATAAGGAGTGGAAAAGCAGGCCGGCCTCAGGAGCACGCTGCTCTTGCTCTCTTGGGCGCCAGGGAAGTTCCTGCAGCGCTGGGTTGCGTGGCAAGCTGTCTCCCATGTAAGATGAAGCGGTGAACGACAAGGAAGTACAAATGTCTCCAGGGCTCCAGCCGCTGTTTGGTGGCAGCAGGGACGGGTCCAGAGGCTGGTTCATTCCCCAAGCTGCTGCAGCACGCATTGGCCGGCTGTGAGAGGCTCGAGCTCGGCTTCGGCTGCGGTTTCTCCTTCGGCGCTTGGGAGGCCGGGGTCCCCTGGCTGCAGCCGCCTGGGTGCCGGCTGCCGGACCCGCTGCCTGCAGGCAGCCCCTGCGGGAGCAGGAGCAGCAGCAGCAGCAGGAGCAGCAGCAGGGGCCCGTCTCGGCTCTCCTTCTCCGGGCAGATCTCGGCCTGCGCTGCTCGAGGAGCCGAGAGCTCTCTCCTCCGAAGTCTGGGTTCCAGTTGACGAGAGGCTGCAAAAGGCAAAGGAGAAGAGTCAGTTGTTATCACCTTGCGCTTGAAAGACAGCAAGGTACAGGAGATTTTCAATTGCTAAAGACGGACATGGGAGTGAGCAGCATCACGAGCCGATCCTTGACCACCTCTTGCAGGGTGGGAGCGTCTTTGCTCAGTCCAATTGAAGTTTGTCCTTGCAGACATTTCTGCGACAAAGCGGTTTTCGCTGTGCCACTCGGCAAGTGAAATCCTTCTGAACACCCTGGGGGTTCTGATGGGGTGTCATTGTGATGGCACGTGTTTGTGATGGGGGCTTCGGCCACTCCCAACATGGAGTCACAATGATCACCCCAAGGTGATGCCCAGCCCTTTTCACCAGAGCTGTGCTCTGTCCTTTCATCCCCATCTTGTCTCAATGCAGTGCTGCTTATAAATCAGATTATAAATCAGATATAATTCCATGGGCTTTTCTGAACTCTCATGATCTGCAAACAAGAAGAGAGCAAGAGTTTCTACTGCTTTGTCCAGTATTTAATGAAATGTTCATCTCTGATCTGTGGTTTCATCTCAGTTGAAAGCTGGTTCTTTTTTTGCCTGTTTAAATGTACAAAGTATTTGTTGAGCGAGGGTCAAATCGCAGCTTTTACAATGTTGAGTTCTGGCCATGTTTTGGATCTGTGATATCCACATTTACTGCCATTCAAATCATTCCTCAGTTCCCTTCAGCAAAACTTTGGAACAGAGCAATTAAACATGAGGCAAAGTGACAAAAAGCAAAACATAAAACACATACATAAAAATGTTATTCAACAAGTAAAGTAACTGTCATGGGTTACCCCTCAGCTGTACCTTCAGAAATGGCCTGGAAAAGCACATTCTTTTTCAGTCAGTCAGCCTCCTTGATGATGATTCTCTTTCTTCTTATTTAGAGACTTAAAGCCATCCCTGTCTTTCCTCACATGGCTTCCTAACATTGCATCTGTGTTAGGAAAGCTGGGATTTAAATGTGATGCAGTATTTGAAATGAGGCTGGAAAAGGTGCTGCCTTCAAACCTTGGGAGGAAAGCATTACTAACAGAATATTGGCCTCTCATACCACGCATCTACAAAATGCCCGTCCTCATTTTGACTTGACATGGTGTAAGCATGAATAAGATGTGGATCTCTAAGAGAAGACGTAACTAAATCCTGCTGCAATGCCCAGCAAGGAGAACATTTTTTCTGTAATGACTGTGTATAATGACTCAAAGAGAAGACATATAACAGTATTTCTTTATGTTTTGTGGATAATACTTCTTTTGGTTTTCACCTTTTCTGCAGATAGCAAACTGCCCTCTGTTACTGTGAGATGTATGCCACCTAACTGAACGTGATTTTGCTGGAGATGCATCCAGAGCAGAACAAAGCTGTCTCTGGCTGCCCCCTGTGTTTTCCCCTCTCCATTAAAGCAGTAGTTCATCCTGTGGGATGAAAGCTTACTGTGCTGCCCTGGGGGATAGTGATTGTGAATGGCAACTGTGTCAGGGCTGTGTCTGGCTGCTTGTGTGGTTGTACACATGTTTAGAGGGGAGAGAGGACAGGACTGTCATATCCATATATAAGCCATTATGGATTCGAGCCCAATGGAACAAGAAATTCTGTAGCAATAGACAAGGAAAAACAGAAAGATGGAATCTTTGTTTTCTGATGATGTGTTTATGCTATACTGCTTATCCAGGGATGAGCATGTGTCCTAGAGGCAGCATCATGGGAACATAGACAGGTATCCCACCACCTTCCACTCAGGTCCTCAGTGCTGTGCTGTGGGATATTGTGGGAGCTGATGGTGCTGACTATGAGGTGTACTTGATCCTTGCATGACAAACTTTCATGTGGTGCCATTCTTGGACTTTATGCTCTAAACAGACAAGGCTGAACAATGTGCCAGTCTGCTCTGCACTGGAAGGACAAACCCCACAGTGGGTGCTAAAATTCTTCTGGACATTTGCATTCCACAGGATTTTTACATGAGTGTAGAAATGCTCTGCTTATAAATCCGTTCCTCAGGTCACAGCTTTTGTAAAAAAGAAGTGACTAAACAAACTTGTTGCCCTGTTATCAGAAACTGAAGAAAAACTTCAGATTCTTTTACTGGCCGTTCCAGTTAATAAGAAAACCAGCTCTAAGGCCTGTGTAAAATACAGGCGCTATCTGCATGGTGCTGAAGGTAATGAACGACGCTGATCGCTAACTGTACCAAGAAGAAAAGGTAAGCTCAGCCTTCAAGTCCCCACGGGCTCTGTTTCGATGACCTCTTTCATTTCATCAGCTCCACTGGCACGTTTTTTTCCCAGCCTGAGTAGGGAAAAATCCAGCTATGTGTGTGTGCCAGCAGAGGGAGCGCTCAGCACACGAGATTGAATCACGGAATATCCCGATTTGGAAGGGGCTCTCAAGGATCATAGAACCACAGAATAGTTGGGTTGGAAGGGACCTCAGGGCCCACCCAACCCCTGCCATGGGAGCGCTGCTACCCAGCAGGTCAGGTTAGAACAGGGCCATCCAACCTGGCTGACCCCTTTACTTTAACCCTTTGAGGCTGAGCTGTCAGCCCATGGTTCACCCATATTTTGCCTGGATTTTATTTATTGTGGTGGTGGCCCAAATGTGGTTTGACTCCCCACCCCCAGTTTCTTTTAAGGCTAGGGCCCCTACTTGTTCTTAGGCTCGTGGCTGGATTCTCTGACACACACTGAGAGAGCTTGACATGCATTTACTACATATTTCCTACATTTAAAGTCAATGATTGACGGGATTAACAGACTACAAGCTGTGAAAGCTGAAAGGAATGAGGGTTTATTTAAAGCAATCAGTAGATAAAGCTTATCTTTGTTATAGGTAACATTCCTTTTCCATCAGTAACTCAGTGGTGCAAATGTAAGCTGAAAAGTAGAGAAACAAAATCTGTCCCTCTCAAAGAACTAGCATAGATTTCTCACAACTTATAAGCCAATATGATAAACTGAAAAGGCTAGATTTTTTATTTCTCTACTCATTGGTGTTTCTGCACATCTCATTATTTAAAGGGACTCTTCCTTGCTCAAGTATGATGGTCTTCTGAGTTCCCAACCTGAAGTCATGGCTGTGTGGTACCCTCCTGCACCAGCTCTGCTTTGGGGTCTGGCAGTTCCTTCTGTAACTGCCTCCTGCCATTCCCACCTGGAGATTATGCTAAAGAATGGAGAGGGAACTTTGCAAATGAGTGAGGACAGTAGCACAGCACCTCCTGAGAAAGGCTTACTTCCACAGACTTTTATTGGTGGGCTGCACACATCAGCTTGATGTTACCTTAAGGAAATGAGAAAGTGAAGAGAAGGGACAACTGCACAGTAGACAGCCAAGAAACAAAGCCATGTAGTCCCCAGAGGATTTTCTTCTCCAGTGTCAGCAAGTAGTAAGGATGAGGAAGGTGACAATAACTCTTCTTGTCAGACTTTTCCCTCTGTTAGCAAGGGAAAATGAGGAAGAAAAGTGTATGCATTTCCTCCATAGCAGAATAAAGCTTAAGCAAGGCAACCTCTGTGCAGGAAAACAAAAAAAATCTTCTCTTGTATTTCCTTAATGTGAACAGTACCTTCTAGCTTTCCCCCTTACTTTCTCCCACTGATAGGAACCACATGGCATGGGCACTAGGTTGTGGAACACACCTTTTTCATCAATGGATGAAGTTTTATCAGGGTGGAGGATAACTGCCACATCATTATTTCCAGTTGTAATCTTTGTCCTAAGGGTGTGTTAGCATGTGTGGGATATGGTACTGGGAGACTACAGAGCACAAAGTTCTGGATCTTTTTTCCCTATAAATATGAACTGTACTCCATAAAAACGCTTTGTCCAGAAGGTTGTTGTCAGCTATTTCTTCATAAGCTGAGAGCTTGCTTTTTTATTATTATTAATTTTTGTTTTTATTTATTTATTTATTTATTGGGAGGGGGGAGGGGGAAAGAAAGCATTAATGTGATATGGGGGAATGCAGAGATTCAGACTTTGGAGTAAAAGGAGAATACTGAAGGCCACATCTATTCACCAAAAACCACATCTCTCAGAACTCCAAGTTTACCAGGCCCAAAATGGAGGGAATAAAAGATTAATGCTGTTGCCTCATTCAAAACTGGGAAGAGACAAGCCCAGATGGCTCGTTTTCTTATTTTCTTTGCCTGAGGAATAAGTGTTACACTGCTGTTGACTGTTAAACACATCCTAACTAAGCAATGTCCTATGTTTGTGTTTATCATTTTGATTGCTGTCATTTTCCTTTCTTTGTAGAAAGGGAGAGACCCAAACAGAGTGAGGTTTTCTCCATAGGAAATGAACCCTGCTCCAAGAATTCTGCAGCCTGAACAGATGTGACGCACAAGACAAGTTTGTCAGCCTATTACAAATGGGCAGTTGCCTGAAGGACTGCAAATGGCCCTGGGATTTCTGTGACAGAACTGAAAATCAGCCCCTCAGCAGCCCAGCTTTGTCACCACAGACTTTCAGCCCTTCCCTCTGCCTTTCTGTGGGTGCAGCAACTGGCTAAGCCTGAGCTCTCTAAAGCATCTTATAGAACAGTACATCTGCGCTCACAGGTCAGCAGTAGGAGGGCAGAAGTGGAAGGACTGTGGGTCTGCCATAGCATCTGTGCATCACTCATTGATAGCTAATCCAATTCTGAACAGAGGATCTCACACTTAGCAACGCAAGAGGGCTAAGAGAATGATCCAGTTCCACATTCTTAGTGTTGTGAAGCACACTAGGGAATAACTTGGGGAGACAGCCTGGAGACCCAAGTGTCAGGGTTTCTTAAACATAGAAAACAGCCTATTGTACTTATCTGACACATAAAAATTACACATTGCACATTCTTACTGACGTCAGCCAAATATCCATTCTATAATTAGCATATATTCACACTGCCAGATCCCCTGCTTTCTTTCAAGTGGTTTTCTTGTTGAGCTGTTATTACACAGTTTTTAATCATATTCATTGTACAGGCTCTCGTTTAATTTACCCTGCATTACCTGTGTATGTCTGCCTTGTGACAGCTGACACATACCTGCTGTGACCACAGATATTTCATGTCCCACCAAAACCCAGGGGTCTCTCCCATCATTATTTACCTTCCCAGCACAAAGAGGGAGCTGCCATCAAACTAAGAAGGGAATGATGAACCATACTCCTGCCCTTGTTACCCATTCCTGTAGGGTAATAAAGAAGATGGTTACCCTAAGGAAACTCTGCCATACTCTTCATGTGCAGCTCATCAGGAACTTTTCTGACTCCTATTTCATATTTTCCAGATTAGTATTTTTTGCCTGTAAGACATTCATGTTATTCATCTAAAGCAGAAGTCATTTTCAGTCCTGAAAGGGGCTCGTTCTTCACACTTTAGAACATTTTTCTATGAGCTTTGTCTTCCAGACAAATACTGAAGAAATCAGAAATATTTTCTGTATAGCAGCAGTTTATATTCTGACTTATGGTGCACTGTCAATCTCCTTTGTCCTTCCACAAGAGAAAGCAACTGGAACAGGTTACTTTGTGTGGTAAAAGCGTAAGGAGAGCTGAAAATGAGACTTCTTGGACTTTAAGGAGCCACAAGAAGAGCCTAGAAAGTGAATGACACTCATGTCTCTGAACATTTAGGTGGACACCAGGGGAGCAAAATCCTTCCTACTGTAAGAGACGAGCAAGTCCAAGACCTCCTCATAAGACTGGATATGTCCAAGTCCATGGGGCAGGATGACGTGCTTCCCAGAGTCATGAGGGAGCTGGTTGATACGCTCACCCAGCCATTCTCCACCGTATTTGAAAAGTCATGGCTGTCAGAAGAAGGCAGGAGAAGTCCCTGGGGTCTGGAAAAGGGAAACATCACTCCCAGTTTTTAGAAAGGCAGGAAGGAAATCACATGGGAAACTACAGGCCAGTGAGCCTTACCTCTGTGCCTGGGAAGATCATGGAGCTGTTCCTCATGGAAGAAATGTGGAGAACGATTTGGAGGTTCTGGTGGACAAAAAGATGGACATGAACCAGCAGTGTGTGCTTGCAGTCTGGAAGACCAACTGTATCCACAGAGAAGTGGCAGCATGGAGAAGTAGGCTCTTGCTCCCCTCCACTCTGCCTTCATGAGTCCCCATCTGCAGTACTGTGTCCAGATCTGGAGCCCACAGCACAAGAAAGGTGCAGAGCTTCTGGATTAGCTCCAGAGGAAGGTCAGAATGATAATTAGAGGTCTAGAGCACATCTCCTGTGAATAAAGAGAGGAGAATTAGGCTACATGTTAGGTTAGATACTAGGGGGAAACTTTTTCAGACAGAGGGTGGTGAGGCAATGGCACAGGCTGCCCAGAGAGGCTGTAGATGTGAGTTACCAACAGTGGAGTCTGGGAAGGACAAGAATCTTCCATTAATCGGTGACTGCTGGAAGGCGACAAAAATAGTGCTCTGCATTACAGTAGTTGAATTCCTGTTCCTCAAATTGTCCCACACTGCCTTCTATTTAGGAAACAAGCTCAGGGCACTCCTTGCCTCATTGCTCCTTTTAATTCAGACCTGCTGCTTCCTACAGGACCAGAAAGACGTCTGCTTAAACACTTGCGTAAGCCTGCCCTGCCCCAGTCAGGCAGAGTAGTATTTGCAACGCCAAACCATAGCAACCTTAATGCAGATGGCTGCACCCTCAAGCTTCTCTGCCTGAATCTGGCTTCTTGTGGTCTTGTGTCCTCCATTGCTGTTCCAGCAGGGAAGACGCCCCAGACCCTTGTGGATCCCTTATAGTTTCTGTGCCTTGGTTTCTGGCCTGTGTAGGAGGGATGTAGGACAGAGTGTTGAGCAGGAGACAACCAGATGCTGCGGCGATCGACTGGCAGAGAAGGACCAAAGTACTTCAAAGGTGGGTAGATGTGGATCAGATCTATGGGGCAGGAGGTGCTGTGGTGCTGAGGGGGGTCAGATCTATGGGGCAGGAGCTGCTGTGGGGCAGATGTGGGTCAGATCTATGGTGCTGGAGCTGCTGTGGGGCTGATGGGGGATAGATCAATTGGGCAGGATCTGCTGTGGGGCAGATGTCGGTCTGATCTATGGGGCAGGATCTGTTGTGGGTCAGATGTATGGGGCAGGAGATGCAGTGGGGCACATGTGGATCAGATCTTTGGGGCAGGAGCTGCTCTGGTGCACATGTGAGTCAGATCTATGGGGCAGGAGCTTCTGTGGGGCAGATGTGGGTCTGATCTATGGGGCATGAGCAGCTGTGGGGCAGATGTGGGTCAGATCTATGGGGCATGAGCTGCTGTGGGGCACATGTGGATCAGATCTATGGGGCAGGAGTTGCTGTGGAGCTGCTGTGGGTAAGATATATGGGGTAGGAGCTGCTGTAGGGCTGATTGGGGTCAGATCTATTGTGCAGGACCAGCTCTGGGGTATATGTGTGTCAGATCTATGGAGCAGGAGCAGCTGTGGGGCACATGTGGGTCAGGTCTATGGGACAGGTTCTGCTGTGGGGCTAATTGGGGTATGATCTATTGAGGCAGGAGCTGCTGTGGGTCAGATCTACGGGGCAGGAGCTGCTGTGGGGTTGCTGTGGGTCAGATCTATGGGGCAGGAGCTGCTATGGGGCACATGTGTATCAGATCTATGGGGCAGGAGCTGCTCTGGTGCACATGTGAGTCAGATCTATGGGGCATGAGCAGCTGTGGGGCAGATGTGAGTCAGATCTATGGGGCAGGAGTTGCTGTGGAGCTGCTGTGGGTAAGATATATGGGGTAGGAGCTGCTGTAGGGCTGATTGGGGTCAGATCTATTGTGCAGGACCAGCTCTGGGGTATATGTGTGTCAGATCTATGGGGCAGGAGCTGCTGTGGGGCACATGTGGGTCAGATCTATGGGGCCAGAGTTGCTGTGGGGTAGATGTGGGTCAGATCTATGGGGCAGGAGCTGCTGTGGGGCACATGTGGGTCAGATCTATGGGGCCAGAGTTGCTGTGGGGCACATATGGGTCAGATCTATGGGGCAGGAAATGCTGTGGGGCTGATTGCAGTAAGATCTATAGGGCAGGAGCTGCTGTGAGGCAGATGTGGGTCAGATATATTGGGAAGGATCTGCTGTGGGGTAGAGTTGGGACTGATCTATTGGGCAGGAGCTGCTGTGGGGCTGATGAGGGTCAGATCTATGGAGCAGGAGCAGCTGTGGGGCACATGTGGGTCAGGTCTATGGGACAGGTTCTGCTGTGGGGCTAATTGGGGTATGATCTATTGAGGCAGGAGCTGCTGTGGGTCAGATCTACGGGGCAGGAGCTGCTGTGGGGTTGCTGTGGGTCAGATCTATGGGGCAGGAGCTGCTATGGGGCACATGTGTATCAGATCTATGGGGCAGGAGCTGTTGTGGGGCACATGTGGGTCAGATCGATGAGGCAGGAGCTGCTGTGGTGCACATGTGGGTCAGATCTATGGGGCAGGAGCTGCTGTGGGGCAGATATGGTTCATATCTATGGGGCGGGAGCTGCTGTGGCTCAGATCTATGTGGCAGGAGCTGCTGTGGGGCTGATGTGGATCAGATCTGTGGGGCAGGAGCTGCTGTGGGGCAGATCTATGGGACAGGAGATGCTCTGGGGCACATGTGGGTCAGATTAATGGGGAGACGCTGCTGTGGGGATGATGATGCTCAGATCTATGGGGCAGGAGCTGCTCTGGGTCAGATGTGGGTCAGATATATGGGGCAGGAGCTGCTGTGGGGCTCATGTATGGGACAGGAGCTGCTCTGGGGCACATGTGGGACAGATCTGTAGGGCAGGAGCTGCTGTGAAGCAGATGTGGGTCTGATCTATAGGGCAGGAGCTGCAGTTGGGCAGATGTGGTTCAGATCTATGGGGCAGGAGCTGCTGTAGGGCTGAATGGGTTCAGATCTATTGGGCAGAAGGTGCTCTGGGGATGATGTGGTTCAGATCTATGGGGCAGGATCTGCTATGGGGCAGATGTTGGTCATATATAAGGGGCAGGAGATGCTGTGTGTCTGATGAGGGTCATATCAATGGGGCAGGAGATGCTGTGGGTTAGATCTTTGGGTCAGGATCAGCTGTAAGGCTGTGGGGGGTCAGATCTATGGGGCAGTAGCTTCTCTGGGGCTGATGTGGGTCAGATCTAAGAGGCAAATCAGCTGTGGGGCAGGCGTGAGTCAGATCTATGGGGCAGGAGCTTCTTTGGGGCTCTTGTGGGTCAGATCTATGGGGCAGGAGTTGCTGTGGGGCAGATGTGGGTCTGATCTATGGGGCAGGAGCTGCTGTGGGTCAGATCTATGGGGCAGGAGTTGCTGTGGGGCACATGTGGGTCAGATCTATGGGGCATAACCTGCTGAGGGGTATATGTGGGTCATATCTATTGGGCTGGAGCAGCTGTGGGTCTGATGAGGGTCATATCAATGGGGAAGGAGATGCTGTGGGTTAGATCTATGGGGAAGAAGCTGCTGTCGGGCATATGTGAGTCAGATCTATGGGGCAGGAGCTGCTGTGGGTCAGATGTGGTTCAGATCTATGGGGCAGGAGCTGCTGTGGGGCTGATGTTGGTCAGATCTATGGGGCAGGAGCTGCTGTGAGGCTGATGAGGGTCACATCTATGGGCCAGGTATTGCTATACATCTGACTCACATATGCCCAAAAGGAGCTTCTGCCCCATAGATCTAACCCACAGCAACAGCTACCCCATTGATATGACCCACATCTGCCCCACAGCAGCTCCTTCCCAATAGATATGAACCACATGTGCCCCACAGCAGCTCCTGCCCCATAGATCTGACCCACAGCTTCTCCTGCCCCATATATCTGACACACAGCAGCTCCTGCCCCATAGATCAGACCCACATCTGCCCCACAGCAGCTCCTGCCCCATAGATCTGACCCACATCAGCCCGACAGCAGTTCCTGCCCCATAGATCTTACCCACGTCTACCCCACAGCAGCTCCTGCCCTACAGATCTGACCCACATCAGCCCCACAGCAGCTCCTGCCCCATAGATCTGACCCTCATCTGCAACACAACAGCTTCTGCCCGATAGATCTGACCCACATCAGCTCCTGACACATAGATCTGACCCAGATCAGCTCCAGCCTTAGAGGTCTGACCCTCATCAGTCCCACAAGAGCTCCTGCCCCATAGATCTGTCCTACATCTGCCCCACAGCAGCTCCTGCCCCATAGATCTGACCCACATCTACCCCACAGCAGCTGCTGCCCCATAGATCTTACCCAGATGTGCCCCAGAGCAGAGCCTGTCCCATAGATCTGCCCCACAGCAGCTCCTGCCCCATAGATCTGACCCAAATCAGCCCCACACCAGCTCCTGCCCCATAGATCTGACCCACATCAGCCCCACACCAGCTCCTGCCCCATTGATCTGAACCATATCAGCCACACAGCAGCTCCTGCCCCATAGATCTGACCCACATGAGCCCCACAGCTACACCTACCCATAAATCTGAACCACATGTGTCCCACAGCAGCTCCTGCCCCATAGATCTGACCCACAGCAGCTCGTGACCCATAGATCTGACCCACCTCTGCCTCACAGCAGCTCCTGCCCCATAGTTCTGACCGACAGCAGCTCCTGCTCAATTGATCTAAACACCATCAGTCCCACAGCTGCTCCCTCCCCATAGATCTGACCCACATGTGCCACAGAGAAGCTCCTGACAAATAGATCTGACCCACATCAGTCCCACAGCAGCTCCTGCCCCATAGATCTTACACCAATGAGACCAACAGCACCACCTGCCCCATAGATCTGACCCTCATCAGCCTCAAAGCAGCACCTTTCCCAAAAAACTGACCCAAATCAGCCCCAGAGCAGCTTCTGCCCCATAGATCTGACCCACAACATCTCCTGCCCCATAGATCAGACCCACATCTGCCCCACAGCAGCTCCTGCCCCATATATCTGACCCACATCTACCCCACAGCAGATCCTTCCCAATAGATCTGACCCACAACTGCCCCACTGCATCTCCTGCCCCATATATCTGACCCACAGCAGCTCCTACCGAAATGATCTAATCCTCATAAGCCCCAAAGCAGCTCCTGCCCCATAGATCTGACCCACATCTACCCCACAGCAGCTCCTGCCCCATAGATGTGACCCACATCAGCCCCAGAGACTCTCCTGTCCCATAGATCTGTCCCACAGCAACTCCTTCCCCATAGATCTGACACACAGCAGCACCTGCCCCATAGATCTGACCCACATCAGCCACACAGCAGCTCCTGTCCCATAGATCTGCCCCGCAGCAGCTCCTGTCCCATAGATCTGACTCATATTTGCCTGACAGCAGCATCTGCCCCATAGATCTTACCCACATAATCTCCACAGTAGCTCCTGCCCCATTGTTCAGACCCACATCTGCCCCACATCAGCTACTGCCCCATATATCTGACCCACGTCAGCCCCACAGCATCTCCTGCCCCATAGATCTGACCCACATCAGCCCCACAGCATCTCCTGCCCCATAGATCTGACCCACATCAGACCCACAGCAGCTCCTGCCACATAGATCTGAATCACATCTGCCCCACAGCAGCTCCTGCCCAATAGATCTTACCCACATCAGCCCCACAGCAGCTCCTGCCCCATAGATCTGATCCACAGCATCTCCTGCCCCAAATATCTGACCCACATCATCTCCACAGCATCTCCTGCCCCATAGATTTGAACCACAGCAACTCCTGCCCCATAGATCTGACCCACATCATCTCCACAGCAGATCCTTCCCCATTGATCAGACCCACATCTTCCCCTCAGCAACTCCTGCCCCAGAGATCTGACTCACATGTGCCCCACAGCAGCTCCTGCCCATAGATCTGACCCACATTGTCTCACATAATCTCCTACCACATAGTTATGACCCACATCATATCCACAGTAGCTCCTGCCCCATAGATCTGACCCACAGCAGCTACTGCCCCATAGATCAGACCCACATCTGGCCCACATCAGCTCCTGCCCCATAGACCTGAACCACATCAGCCACACAGCAGCTCCTGCTCCATAGATCAGATCCACATGAGCCGCACTGCATCTCTTGCCCCATAGATCTGAGCCACAGCAGCTCCTGCTCCATAGATCTTACCCACATCAACTTCACAGCACCTCCTGACCCATAGATCTGACCCACATGTGCCCCACAACAGCTTCTGCCCCATAGATCTGATACATATGTGCCCCATAGCAGCACATGGCCCATAGATCCGACCCACATCAGCCCCACAGCAGTACCTGCCCCATAGACCCGACCCACATGTGCCTCACAGCAGCTCCTGCTCCATAGATGTGACCCACATCAGCCCCACAGCAGCACATTCCCTATAGATCTGACCCACATTAGCCCCACAGCAGCTCCTGCCCAATAGATCAGTCCCACCTCTGACCCACCTCAGCTCCTGCCCCAAAGATGTGACCCACATCTGACCCACAGCAGCTCCTGCCCGATACATCTGGCTCACATATGCCCGACAGCAGCTTCTGCCCCATAGACCTACACACACAGCATCTCCTGCCCCATAGATCCGACCCCCCTCAGCCCCACAGCAGCTCCTTCCCCATAATTCTGACCCTCATCTGCCCCACAGCTACTCCTGCCCCATAGATCAGACCCACATCTTTCCAAAAGCAGCTCCTGCCTTATAGATCTGACCCACATCAGCCCCACAGCAGCTCAACCCCCATAGATCTGACCCAGATGTGCCCCACAGCAGCTCCTGCCCCATAGATCTGAACAACATGAGACCCACTGCAGCTCCTGCCCAATAGATCTGCCCCATGGCAGCTCCTGCCCCATATATCTGACCCATATCAGACACACAGCAGTGCCTGCCCCATAGATCTGATCCACATCTACCCCACTGCATATCCTGCCCCATAGATCTGACCCACAGCAGCTCCTGCCCTAAAGATACGACCCACATCAGCCCCACAGCAGCTCCTGCCGCATAGTTGAGACCCCCATCAGCCCGAAACCATCTTCTCCCACATAGATGTGACGAAAATCTGCCCCACAGAAGATCCTGCCCCATTGTTCTGACCCACATCTGCCCCACAGCAGCTCCTGCCCCATAGATCTGACCCACATATGCCCCAGAGCAGCTCCTGCCACATAGATCTGACCAACATCAGCCCCACAGCAGCTCCTGTCCCATAGATCTGACCCACATCAGCCCCACAGCAGCTCCTGCCCTATACATCGTACCCACATGTGCCCCACAGCAGCTCCTGCCCCATAGATCTGACCCACAGCATCACCTGCCCCATAGATCTGACCCACAGCATCTCGAGCCCCATAGATCTGACCCACATCTGCCCCGCAGCAGCTACTGCCCCATAGATCTGACCCACATCTGCACCACAGCAGCTCCTGGCCCATCAAGATGACCCATATCTGCCCCACAGCAGCTCCTGCCCCATAGATCTGACCAACATCAGCCCCACAGCAGCTACTGCCCCATAGATCTGACCCAAATCATCAGCCACACAGCAGCTCCTGCCCCATAGATTTGACCCTCATCAGCCACACAGCAGCTCCTGCCCCATAGAACTGACCCACATTAGCCCCACAGCAACTCCTGCCCCATTGTTCAGACCCACATCTGCCCCACAGCAGCTCCTGCCCCATAGATCTGACCCACATCTGCCCCATAGCAGCTCCTGCCCCATAGATCTGACCCAAATCATCCCCACAGCAGCTCCTGCCCCATATATCTGACCCACATGTGATCCAGAGCAGCTCCTGCCCCATAGATCAGACCCACATCTTCCCCACAGCAGCTACTGCCCATAGATCTGACCCACATGTGCCCCACAGCAGCTCCTGCCCCATTGACCTGACACACATGTGCCCCATAGCAGCACCTGCACCATAGATCTGACCCACCTCTACCCCACAGCAGCTCCTGCCCGTTAAATCTGACCCACTTCTGCCCCACAGCAGCGCCTGCCCCATAGATCTGACCCACCTCTACCCCACAGCAGATCCTTCCCAATAGATCTGACCCACATCTGCCTCACAGCAGCTCCTGCCCTATAGATCTTACCGCAATCAGCCCCACAGCAGCTCCTGCCCCATATACCTGACCCAAATCTGCCCCATAGCAGCAACTACCCCATACATCTGAGCCACATCTGCCCCACAGCAGCTCCTGCCCCATAGATCTGACCAACATATACCCCACAGCAGCGCCTCCCCCTTGGATCTGACCCACATGTGCCCCACAGCAACTCCTGCCCCATAGATCTGACACAAATGTGCCCCACATCATCTCCTGCCCCATAGATCTGACCCCAATCAGCCCTACAGCAGCTCCTGCCCCATAGATCTGAGCCACATCATCCCCACAGCAGCTCCTGCCCCATAGATCTGACCCACATATACCCCACAGCAGCGCCTCCCCCTTGGATCTGACCCACATGTGCCCCACAGCAACTCCTGCCCCATAGATCTGACACAAATGTGCCCCACATCATCTCCTGCCCCATAGATCTGACCCCAATCAGCCCTACAGCAGCTCCTGCCCAATAGATCTGACCCACATCAGCTCCACAGCAGCTTCTGCCCCATAGATCTGACCCACATCAGCTCCACAGCAGCTCCTGCCACATAGATCTGACCCACATCAGCCCCACAGCAGCTCCTGCCACATAGATCTGACCCACCTCTACCCCACAGCAGATCCTTCCCAATACATCTGACCCACATCTGCCTCACAGCAGCTCCTGCCCTATAGATCTTACCGCAATCAGCCCCACAGCAGCTCCTGCCCCATATACCTGACCCAAATCTGCCCCATAGCAGCAACTACCCCATACATCTGAGCCACATCTGCCCCACAGCAGCTCCTGCCCCATAGATCTGAGCCACATCATCCCCACAGCAGCGCCTACCCCTTGGATCTGACCCACATGTGCCCCACAGCAACTCCTGCCCCATAGATCTGACACAAATCCCACAGCAGCTCCTGCCCCATAGATCTGACCCACATATACCCCACAGCAGCGCCTCCCCCTTGGATCTGACCCACATGTGCCCCACAGCAACTCCTGCCCCATAGATCTGACACAAATGTGCCCCACATCATCTCCTGCCCCATAGATCTGAACCCAATCAGCCCTACAGCAGCTCCTGCCCCATAGATCTGACCGACATCAGCTCCACAGCAGCTCCTGCCCCATAGATCTGACCCACATGTGCACCACAACAGCTCCTGCCCCATAAATCTGACCAACATCAGCCCCAAAGCAGCTCCTCCTCCGTAGATCTGACCCACAAGAGCTCCTGCCCCATAGATCTTACCCCAATTAGCCCCACAGCAGCAACTGCCCCATAGATCTGACCCACATTGTCCCACATCATCTCCTACCACATAGTTCTGACCCTCATCATCTCCACAGCTGCTCCTGCTCCATAGATCTGACCCATATCATCCCCACTGCATCTCCTGCCCCATAGATCTGATGCACATCTGCCCCACAATAGCTCCGGCCCCATAGATCTGACAGGTCTCCCTGGCCATTACACACATGCAAAACACGTATGGCGTGTAGTATTCAGTAAAAGTTCATGTTTGTCTCTGATAGATGGACGTGATGATCTTAGTGGTGATTTAACACGTCATGGACTTTGAGTGTCCTCTGTTTTCACGCACGTCAAGTTCTTTTGTGATTAGTAATTTCTGTCTTTTGTCGCATCCATTTCATTTGTCAAAAGAGTTATTAATCCCATCGGTTCTTCCAGTGGTTATCTTTGATGTCTATGGCGCTCCTTGTGTCATTAGCCCCGTTCTCTCATGAAATTCTTTCATTCCTACGAGCCAACTTCTAATGTCTTGCATGCCATCTGACACTCCAGTTCTTCAGGCATTGTTGCCTGTAGGTAATATGAGAAGTAGTGGTTGATGGTTGTTGAATTGTTTCATTTTTGAATGAATTCTGATGGCAAACAAGCAGCGTTCCCTTTGATGAGACTGTACACTAGGCTGTGACAGCTTGTGCTGTGATGTGAGGTGGAATTAGATGGAAGAACATTAGCAGGGGGAAGATTGAGTGAGGGACTGAGTGAGTGTTGGAGCTCAGGATGCTTCATAGGGAGCATGGGAATGACGGTGGAGTTCTTTGTTCCGTAGTGAGGCTGGAGAACTTTCTGTTCACCAGATGTGCAGTAAACCAAGGGTACGTACTACCGTGTTTAAGAACCAGCTGTGTTGTCTTAGGAACGTGGTGTGGATAGGCACGGAAAGATTTTTGTCTGGTTTTGTCTTCTGTAGAGACATTTCAAATGCCTGCAAAGAAGGAAGTGTATAGGTCCCTACTTAAGAGCGGTTGTACAGGGATGGGCTGCGGATCTGGAGTGGTAGAAGCGAACGGTCCACTCGTAATGGGAAGAAGTGTGTTGTTATCCCCTGTGCTGGGTAGCCCAGCTGCGGTCCCAGCGCTCCAGCTGTGACCTCCTCAGGGCTGAGCAGAGGGCGGGATAACCGCCCTTCACCCACGGGTGGCACCTGGCCTCACGCAGCCCAGGACAGCGTTCGGCAAGGCAGCCCGGGTGGGTTCCTTGCAGGTTCAGCCTGGTGTCCAGCAGGACTGGTGGTTCTGCTCCAGCTGGCTGACCCCAGCTGTAGCACGGCCTGTGGATGTTGGTCCCCAGGAGCAGAGATTTGCCATTGCCCTCTCTGAAGCCCGTGGGGTTCGTGTCTGGAATGCAACAGTGGCAGCAGTTGCACGGCAGTAGGAAAAAGGGGAGAGAGCGTCAAGGATGGGGAAGCGTCAACAGCTGTGCTGTTATCAATACCAACACTCAATACCAACACTTTGTTTTTCAGTTTTTTTCAATGTTAATTTATTGTTTGCAGTCTTTCTGTTTTCTATTTGAGGTTGAATTGGACGGTGATGACAAGGGTCCGTTGGGGCCAGTGTGTGTCCCAGGTGCTGCCTGGCCCCAGCCTCCTCAGCTGCCCCATGGGCTCTTCTATTGCTGCCGGCGGGGTGGCCTCTTCTTTGATGGTGCTGAGGCCTGTGAGTCGCCGGCCTTCCTCTTCAGGGCTCGCCGGGTCCCCTCAGGTGGGCTGGTGCCAGAGGGCCCTGCCACAGGCTCTCCTGGCTCCTCCTGAGGCGCTGCCTGCTCTGTGGTGACAGTTGCAGGGTTGCCGTGTGGGCGGCTGGGATGCCCACGAACCTCTTGTGTTGCCCTGCCCAGCATTTCGTCCCTGTTGGAGCTGGCAGGGCTGCTGGAGGGTGCTGAGCCAGGGACAGGTGGCTCCTCTGGTGTGGCAGCTCTGGGCTCTGCTGCTGTGGCCTCCTGTGCCCCAGGAGCAGGGGGGATGTTGAGGCCCAGGAAGCGGCCTGCCACCCGGCTGCACCTCCGCACCGCAAAGGCGATGAAGTGCCTCACAAAGGTCACCGTGTGGCCGTGCAGGTCAGGATCCAGCATTTCTATCAGGATCCCCTCTGCCAAGCCTACGAGGAGCAGGGCCCAGATGACACTGTCAAGCAGGATATTTGCCTGTGGCCCCTCGGTGCCCAGGATGCGGTGCAGGTTCTGGCGCAGCCAGGACCGCAGGGGCCGCAGCAGGGCCGGCTGCTCCCTGAAGAGGGAAGCCCAGGTGGCAGGGGAGAGGCCGCCCAGAGGATGCGTGGGCACTGCAGGCCATGGCCGGGCTGCGTGGTGGAGTGCGGGTCTCCGTGTAGCAACGGATGCCTGTGCAGCTGGTCTGACCTCCACCTCCTTGTAGTTGTCATCCGCTTGCACGGAGTGAATGATGGTCTTCACATCCCGTTTGCACAGCGGACACTGGGGCCTGGTGCTTGTCCACCGCTGGATGCAGCGGAAGCAGAACTGGTGGCAGCAAGGCATGGCGTATGCTGCGCTGTCCCAGTTCTCCAGGCACACGGGGCAGCAGGTCTCAAACTCTGCCTCCATCCTTCCACCAGTTGCGGTGGGCCAGTGGGAGCGGGAGATGGTAACGTGCTCCCCAGCACTAACGCTGCAGCAGCAGCAGCAGGTGACACGCTGGAAGAGGACAAGAGACATTAGTCAGACTCCGGCCTGGGAAGGGTCCCTCAAGTTGTGCCCCCCCGCTGCCAGTCTCTGTGCCGCCTACGTGTGCTGCTGCACACGCTTTTTTCTCTAGGATGTCCCGTCTGCCTGCTCCCGGCAGGCTCGGGGAAAGAACAAATGGCTCTGAGAAGGCCGCTGGGAGCTGTGCTAACAGCACCCAGAGCACTTTCCAGCACCAAAGCTCGCCCTGTCCACACTCCAGTCCTCGCACACACGCTCGGTCGGAGGCCAGGCACGAACTGCTGGGCTGAGCTGCTGCGCCCGCGTCAAAGCCAGCGTGGCCTATGGGGTCACAATCCGTTGCCTGGTGATGTCTCCAACCATGGCTTGGCCAAACTGCTGGGCGTCACCTTCGCTTGACCTTCGCTTGGGTACATCACTGCCTGTCTCACAGCGATGCCGCAGTCCACTGCTGGCTCATCACAGTGAGCCGTCCTCACCCGCAGCACGTGCTCCAGCCCCAGCTCAAGTTTCTGGGCTTTTCCCAGTGCCGCTGCCCTCTCCCTTCCCCACATCTCATGTGCTTGGCATGGGTGTTTCCTACGAGAGTGGGGCCTCAGCCATGTGATCCCATGATCCCCCTCAGGTCTCCCTGGCCATTACACACATGCAAAACACGTATGGCGTGTAGTATTCAATAAAAGTTCATGTTTGTCTCTGATAGATGGACGTGATGATCTTAGTGGCGATTTAACACGTCATGGACTTCGAGTGTCCTCTGTTTTCACGCACGTAATGTTCTTGTGTGATCAGTACTTTCTGTCTTTTGTCGCATCCATTTCATTTGTCAAAAGAGTTATTAATCCCTCTGAGCAATCTAAGTGATGCATGGATATGCTATTTGAATTTTTTGGGTGCAATCATTATATTCCTTGTAGAAGGACCATGTATTGAAAAAATTTAACTTGAAAGCCGTTTTTACAATTACTTTTAATATACACTGTACCAAGTTCTGATTAGATTTAAATGGAACCAATAGTATATGTGGATATTATTTATGAATACTTTAGATATCACATCAATTGACGCTGTGAAGTAGAGCTCATGTATTTGTTGCCCAAGGCATGCATTTGCTGGGTAGTGTTAATATCCATCTTGTACTCCTGAAGAGCTCACTGTTTACAAATGGCACCTGTTCTACTGCTCTTCTGATGGTCTAGAAATGGAATTCAGCTAACTGTAAAGACTGCAAGTACTGCAGTGTTGCAAGGATCGAGTTGCAATGCTTTAATGTAGTAGGTGCCTTCTCTCTGACAGCCTTAAAGTATTTTCTTGTATGTATGTGTCATCTTCTTTCCTGAGAGTTTAAGCTCTAGGGTACAATGTTTTGGAGGTCTTGATGCTCTTTGATACAGATTTGAGAGGGTTTTTGACATTTATTGTTTCTGAAATGGTTTGATCTTGTCTTAGAGAGTCGAATGCCACAAATAGGTAAATACTATCTCCTGTTGCTGAATCAGTGCAACATTTATGGCATCCTGCTGGTTTTTTATTTGTTTTTTAATTTCCTGATTGATCTATACATTATTGCTGCATATGAGCTCGCAGATGAGTTAACAGGTGATGAGAACTCTAATGCCGGGCAGGGCATGACTGCTCTTCATCTTGTGTAACAAAACAGGGGCTGCTACTGTGACCTGATTTTTAAAGGATATGTTGAGTGAATAAAAAGATGCCTGAAGTTGAACCCAATAATTGTGAGGAAATAGAATGTATTTTTTTTGTTAATCATCTCTTCCTCTTTTTATGAAGGGTATTGGTTTGCCAGATATTTTCAGATTCATTTCAGATAAATGATTTTGTGCTTCTGTCATTTGGTGGGTTGATCGCACAATTTGTTTTGGGGCAGTGCCTTTGCTGAGGGATGGTGAGAGAAAGCACCTCTGGTACTATGTGTTCGTGCCACCTGGTGGCTTTGCTGGGCAGCCTGGGCTTCAGATACACAGTTAAAAACACAGGTGTAAAGTGTCTGTAAAATCCTCTACATTCCAGTACTGTAGTTTTTTTCTACTAACCCAGTGAGAGTTAAACTTTTAGTATATGCAGATCGACTTAAGCTGGTTGTTATCTTTGTTAGCAGTTTTTAGCTTGTGGTTCTTTTGATCTGATATCAATGACATAAGTCAGAGCATTTGTAAATACAGATTCTGAGTGGAATGCACAGATGGTTTGTCTCCAGAACAAAACAAGCCTTCAGTAAAAGGATTTTGTAGGTATTTATAGATAACTATTATCCTGTTGCTAATTACATACTGTGAATTTAAAGTGGAAAATATTCTTTCTTGTCTCACTGAGAATACAAAGAGGTGCCTAATGTTGTGCTGTTTCCCAGCTTCATTAATTGACTTTTTTTTTTTTTTTTTCCCCAGGCGTCAGTATAGGGGTAGGTTCTGTTTAATATCTTTATTGATGATCTGGATGGGGGGATTGAGTGTATCCTCAGTGAGTTTGCAGATGACTCCTCGCTGGAAGGAAGTGTTGATTTGCCTGAGAGTAGGAAGGCCTTACAGAGGGATCTGAATTGGCTGGATCAATGGGCTGAAGGCAATTGTATAAGCTTCAACAAAGTCAAGTGCCAGCTACTGCACTTTGATCACAATATCATGCCACTCCATTTTGCAGGCTTGTGGCTAGAATCTAGATTCTGGTGGTGTTCGTTGACAGCCAGATGAATGTGAGCCAGCAGTGTGCCTGGTAGCCTAGAAGGCCTGGCTTGTATCAGAAATAGTGTTGCCAGCAGGACCAGGGAGGTGATAATCTCTCAGTACTTGGCACTGGTGAAGCTGTGACTTGAGTACTGTGTTCATTTTTGGGCCCCCTCACTACAAGAAAGACCCTGGCACATGTTCATAGAATGCTAATGTGGCTGATGTGGGGTCTGGAGCATAAGTCTTGTGAGGAGCAGCTGAGAAAGATGGGGGTATTTAGTCCGGCGAAGAGGAGGCTTGGGGGGAGACCTCATTGCTCTCTACAACTTCCTGAAGGGGGGTTGTGGTGAGGTGAGGTTCAACCTCTTTTTGTGTGTAACTAGTGACAGGACAAGAGGGAGTGGCTTAGAGTTGTGCCAGGAGAGGTTCTACTGGATGTTCGGAGAAACAACTTCTCAAAAATAGTCATTAGGTATTGGAAAGGTTTGCCCAGGGTGATGGTGGAATCACCATCCCTGCAGACGTCCAAGAAACGTGTAGATGTGGCTCTGAGGGACATAGTGGGCATGCTGGGAGTGGGTTGATGGTTGAACTAGATGACCTTCAGTGGTCTTTTCCAACCTTAAGTCACAGAATCATAGAACCATAGAGTCATTCGTTCTTCTAAGAACCAGCTACACTCTGAAATGCTATACAGCTTGGTTGGTCCTTCTGATCCTTCTCATTTATGGCTCTGTATTATCTTATCCTCAGTGATCCTGCCGTCCTTCAAGAAAGGTGCTTTAGATATACTTCTGTTATACTTCAGCTTGATTGCTTTAAGTGTATCTCTCAATACCACAGTCCAAGGAAATGTGTGTGTACATTCTTCCGGCTAGATAAATAAATAAAAACACAAAGCATCTCTGAAGCTCGGACTCACTGTGTTTATTAAATGTTTTATTAACTTCATAATGACTCACAAAGAAACATTTTAATTTTGATTGTGTGTTTCTGTCTATGCTCTGATTTCTGTTAAAATCAGCTTTTGGATATGTAGAGGGAGAATTTTTTCGGTGAATAACTGTGTGTTTAGGGCAGGAATGGATGATCCTTGATTTCACATGGTAGATGTTCTTTACCTGCTCTGTACTCATTTTACAAATCATTTCATGCTGTAACAGTAAACAAATGGTGAATTCTTCATCAGATACGTCTGCTACTGTAAGGTCTTTGTCTGATTTCAAAGTTAAAGTCAGGAGTCAAACTAAAAGAAGAAAAAACTAGTTTGATAAGGACGTATAGAAATTCTGCCTTTCTGTAACACAGCTTTGTTGGAAGTAACCGCGGGAGACAAGTCTCATGCTATCATGGTCAACAAGTCTCGTTTATTAGGTGTTACAGCATCTCATTTATACAATCAGTAATAAGTTCATGCATATTGCAAAAGTAAAGCTCAGGATTGGTGGGTTACACATTACTTCATCTGAGCTTTGTGGTTAGTCTTATGGATACTTTTTCTTTGCAGCTCTGTCTACACCTTGCTACACATCTTGCTTTTCCCTCAGGCCGTCCTTGCCTCTAGATACATATTTCGTCTTTAGCTACATACCCTGTCTTTTCACATCCTGATTTCTTCTCAGCTGCCTAGCCCGTGATAGGCCCTAGGATAGACCGTCGTTGTCTTCAGTCACGTTCATCCTTTTACAATTTAACTAGTGGAATCTCTTCATGTCCTTTCTCATGAAGCCATTCTGCATAATCATTCTCCACACATAGAGACCCATAGGGAGACACAGGGACCCATTGGGGGACATTGGGACACATAGGGACCCCATGGATTACAGTGAAGGACAGTGAGACCCATAGAGACACATAGGGACCCTGCTGAGACGCATAAGAGACCCCATAGAGGCACATAGGGACCACATTGAAACCCATAGATAACCATAGGAAGAAATTTGGGCCCAGAGATACCCATAAGAGACCCAATAGAGACCCCATAGAGGCACATAGCAACCCACAGGGGGGACATTGGGACACTTAAGGACACATAGTGACCCATCAGGGAGACACAGGGAATAATAAGGGGACACTGGGACACATAGGGTCCACATCGATTACAGTTAGGGACATTGAGACCCATAGAGACACATAGGGACCCCACTGAGACCCATAAGAGACCCCATAGTGGCACATAGGGACCACATTGTAACCCATAGATTCCCATAGGAAGACATTTGGGCCCAGAGATACCCATAAGAGACCACATAGAGACTCCATAGAGGCACTTAGCAACCCATAGGTGGGACATTGGGACACATAGGGAAAAATAGTGACCCATAGGGAGATACTGGGACCCAAAGGGGGACATTGGGACACATAGGGACTGCATGGATTAGAGTGGGGGACAGTGAGACTTATGGAGACACATACGGACCACGATGAGCCCCAAAAGAGAACCAATAGAAACACATGGGGACCACATTGGAACCCATAGATACCCATAGGAAGACATTTGGGCCCATAGATACCAATAAGAGACCCCATAGAAACCCCACAGAGGCACATAGCAACCCGTAGGAAAGACTTCGTGACACATAGGGACACATAGTGACCCATAGGGAGATATTGGGACCCATAGGGGGACATTGGGACACTTAAGGACCCCATGGATTAAAGTGGGGGACAGTGAGACCCATAGAGACACATACGGATGGACCCCACTGAGACCCATAAGTGACCACATAGAAGGACATAGCAACCCACAGGGTGGACATTGGGACATATATGGACACATAGTGACCCATAGGGAGACACTGGGACACATAGGGGGACATTGGGACACATAGGGACACAAAGTGACCAATAGGGAGACACTGGGACCCATAGGGGGACATAGAGATCCATAGGGGGGCAGTGGGACACGTTGAGACCCCATAGAGAGACATAGAGACACATAGGGACCAACTGGGAGGCATATAAAACCCCACTGAGTCCTATAGGGACACCCAGAGACCCATAGGGAAGCATTGGGACCCATAGGGTCTGTGTGGGAGATTGGTAATCACATCCTGAACCTCTGATTAATCAGCTGAGGCAAGTGTGGGGTCAGCTGCGGGAGCACAGGTGAGAGTAATGGAGCTGTGCTCCCGGGAGGGCTGGAGCTCGACTCCACCTCCTCTGAGACCTCATTTAAGGGCTGACCCTCACTCGAGCCGCTTTCCATTATCTTTCCAAGCTCCCTGTTACCGGGTGAGGTCCCAGAAGACTGGAGGCTTGCCAACGTGACTCCCATTTCCAAGCAAGGTTGTCAGGAGGATCCGGGCAACTCCAGGCCTGTTAGCCTGACCTCGGTGCCAGGGAAGGGAATGGAACGAATTGTCTTGAGGGAGATGACAGATGCGGCAGGTGTGGGATGAGCAGGAGATCAGACCTAGCCAGCATGGGTTCGTGAAGGGCAGCTCCTGCTTGACCAATCTGATCTCCTTCTACGATCCTGTGACCCATCTGATGGATGAAGGAAAGAAAGAAAGGCTGTTGATGTGCTCTACTTGGACTTCAGCAAAGCCTTCACAACTGTCTCCCATGCTATTCTCCTACAAAAGCTGGCAGCCCTTTTCCAACCTTGAGAATTCTGTGATTCTGTGAGGCAGCATCTCTTGGACATCGCTCTGCAGTGAAGACCGCCCCAGCTTCCTCAGCGAAGGCATCACCACTGGTGAGTTTCTCTCTCGCTTAGAACCTCTGTACATTTGTTACCATCTTTGTTACCATCTGTATAGTTACCACCTAGACAGGGGGACATAGAGAGACACTGGGACCCATAGGGACCCATAGAGATCCAGAGGAAGACATTGGGACCCATAGAGAGACACTGGGACCCATAGGGACACATAGAGAGACACTGGGACCCATAGGGACACATAGAGACCAATAGACAGTCATTGGGAGCAAAAGGATAAATTGAGACACGTAGAGACCCCATTGAGACCCATAGTGCCTCAAAGAAACCCATAGCGACCCCATAGTCACCCATAGCGCCCCATAGGAACACAAAGATACCCCATAGAGCCCCATAGACACCCCATAGTGACCCATAGGGGCCCAAAGAGACCCCATAGCACCCCATAGCTACTCCATAGTGCCCCATAGCAGCCCATGGAGCCTCATAGACACTCCATTGTGCCCCACGGCACCCCATTGCACCCCATAGGGACCCATAGACACAGCATACTGCTCCATAGAGCCCCATAGACACCCCATAGTTCCCCACAGCACCCCATAGCAGCCCACAGTGCCCCATAGACACCACATAAGGCCCTACAGCCACACCATAGAGCCCAATTGAACCACATAGACACCCCATATCGCCCCATAGTGCCTGTAGACACCCCATAGAGCCCCATAGAGACCCACTGAACCCCATACAGACCCCAAGCAGACCACATAGAGCCCCAAAGACACCCCATAGACTCCCCATAGAGCCCCATAGGGACCTCATAGCGCCCCATAGAGACCCCATTCTTCCGCATAGAGCCCCATAGCAAACCATAGCGCCCCATAGTCACCCATAGCGCCCCATAGGAACCCAAGTATACCCCAAAGCACCCCATAGCCACCCTACAGCACCGCATAGCCACCCCATAGAGCCCCATAGACACCACATAGTGACCCATAGCGCCCCATAGGGGCACAAAGAGACCCCAAATCATCCCATAGCTACTCCACAGTGCCCCATAGCAGCCCTTGGAGCCTCATAGACACTCCCTTGTGCCCCACAGCGCCCCATTGCACCCCATAGGGACCCATAGACACCCTATACTGCTCCATAGAGCCCCATAGCACCCCATAGTGCCTCACAGCACCCCATAGCACAACATAGTGCCACATAGACACCACATAAGGACATATAGCCGCGCCATAGAGCCCCATAGACATCCCATAGAGCCCCGTAGGCAACCCATTGTGCCCCATAGAGCTCCCATAGCCACCCATAGAAACACATTTTGCCACATAGACACAACATAGCGTTCCATAGACACCCCATAGAAACCTCAGAACGCTCCATAGAACACCATAGAGCTCCATAGGCACCCCATAGAGCCCCATAGAGAACCCATAGAGGCACATAGCAACCCATAGGGGGGATATTGGGACACATAGGGACACATAGTGACCCATAGGGAGACACTGGTAACCATAGGGGGACATTGGGACACATAGAGACCCCATGGATTAAGGTGGGGGACAGTGAGACCCATAGAGGCACATAGGGACCACATTGAAACCCATAGATACCCTTAGGAAGACATTTGAGCCCAGAGATACCCATAAGAGACCACATAGAGAACCCATAGAGGTACATAGGAACCCATAGTGTGGACATTGGGACACAGAGGGACCCCATGGATTACAGTGGGGAACAGTGAGACCCGTAGAGACACATAGGGGCTCCACTGATACCCATAAGAGACCCCATAGAGGCACATAGGGACCTCATTGAAACCCATAGATACCCATAGGAAGACATTTGGGCCCAGAGATACCAATAAGAGTCCCCATAGAAACCCCAAAGGGGGCCATTGGGACACATAGCGGGGACATTCGGCACTTAGGAACACATAGTGACCCATAGGGAGACACTGGGACCCATAGGGGTATATTGGGACACATAGAGACCCCATGGAACATAGTGGGGGACAGTGAGACCCATAGAGACACATAGGGACTCCGCTGTAACCCTTAAGAAACCCCATAGAGGCACATAGGGACCTAATGTAACCTATGGATAAAAATTGGTAGATATTTTGGCCCAGAGATCCTCATAAGAGACCCCATGGAGACACTTAGCAACACATAGGAGAGACACTGGGACATATAGGGACACATTGTGACCCATAGGCTGACACTGGGACCAATAGGGGGACATTGGGACACATAGGGACCCCATGGATTACCGTGGGGGACAGTGAGACCCATAGAGACACATAGGGACCTCGCTGAGACCCATAAGAGACCCCATAGAGGCACTTAGGGACTGCATTGAAACCCATAGATACCCATAGGAAGACATTTGGGCCCAGAGATATCCATGAGACCCCATAGAGACCCCATAGTGGCACATAGCAACCCATAGGGGGGACATTGGGACACATAGGGATCCCATGGATTACAGTGGGGGACAGTGAGACCCATAGAGACACATAGGGACACTGCTGAGACCCATAAGAGACCCCATAGAGGCACCTAGGGACCACATTGAAACCCATAGGTACCCATAGGAATACATTTGGGTCCAGAGATACCCATAAGAGACCCCACAGAGGCACATAGCAACCCATAGGGGAGACGTTGGGACACATAGTGACTCATTAGTGACCCAAAGGGAGTCACTGGGACCCATATGGATACATAGAGATCCATAGGGGGACATTGGGACACATAGGGACCCCATAGAGAGACATAGAGACACATAGGGACCCATTTAGAGGCATAATAACCCCATAGACACCTATAGGGACAGCTAGAGACCCATAGGGGCTGTGTGGGAGATTGGTAATCACATCCTGAACCTCTGATTAATCAGCTGAGGCAAGTGTGGGGTCAGCTGCGGGAGCACAGGTGAGAGTAATGGAGCTGTGCTCCCGGGAGGGCTGGAGCTCGACTCCACCTCCTCTGAGACCTCATTTAAGGGCTGACCCTCACTCGAGCCGCTTTCCATTATCTTTCCGAGCTCCCTGTTACCGGGTGAGGTCCCAGGAGACTGGAGGCTTGCCAACGTGACTCCCATTTCCAAGCAAGGTTGTCAGGAGGATCCGGGCAACTCCAGGCCTGTTAGCCTGACCTCGGTGCCAGGGAAGGGAATGGAACGAATTGTCTTGAGGGAGATGACAGATGCGGCAGGTGTGGGATGAGCAGGAGATCAGACCTAGCCAGCATGGGTTCGTGAAGGGCAGCTCCTGCTTGACCAATCTGATCTCCTTCTACGATCCTGTGACCCATCTGATGGATGAAGGAAAGAAAGAAAGGCTGTTGATGTGCTCTACTTGGACTTCAGCAAAGCCTTCACAACTGTCTCCCATGCTATTCTCCTACAAAAGCTGGCAGCCCTTTTCCAACCTTGAGAATTCTGTGATTCTGTGAGGCAGCATCTCTTGGACATCGCTCTGCAGTGAAGACCGCCCCAGCTTCCTCAGCGAAGGCATCACCACTGGTGAGTTTCTCTCTCGCTTAGAACCTCTGTACATTTGTTACCATCTTTGTTACCATCTGTATAGTTACCACCTAGACAGGGGGACATAGAGAGACACTGGGACCCATAGGGACCCCTAGAGATCCAGAGGAAGACATTGGGACCCGTAGAGAGACACTGGGACCCATAGGGACACATAGAGAGACACTGGGACCCATAGGGACACATAGAGACCCATAGACAGTCATTGGGAGCCATAAGGATAAATTGAGACCCATAGAGACCCCATTGAGACCCATAGTGCCTCAAAGAAACCCATAGCGACCCCATAGTCACCCATAGCACCCCATAGGAACACAAAGATACCCCATAGAGCCCCATAGACGCCCCATAGTGACCCATAGGGGCCCAAAGAGACCCCATAGCACCCCACAGCTACTCCATAGTGCCCCATAGCAGCCCATGGAGCCTCATAGACACTCCATTGTGCCCCACAGCACCCCATTGCACCCCATAGGGACCCATAGACACAGCATACTGCTCCATAGAGCCCCATAGACACCCCATAGTTCCCCACAGTACCCCATAGCAGCCCACAGTGCCCCATAGACACCACATAAGGCCCTACAGCCACACCATAGAGCCCAATTGAACCACATAGACACCCCATATCGCCCCATAGTGCCTGTAGACACCCCATAGAGCCCCATAGAGACCCACTGAACCCCATACAGACCCCATGCAGACCCGATAGAGCCCCACAGACAACCCATAGATCCCCAAAGACACCCCATCGACTCCCCATAGAGCCCCATAGGGACCTCATAGCGCCCCATAGAGACCCCATTCTTCCGCATAGTGCCCCATAGCAAACCATAGCACCCCATAGTCACCCATAGCGCCCCATAGGAACCCAAGGATACCCCAAAGCACCCCATAGCCACCCTACAGCACTGCATAGCCGCCCCATAGACACCACATAGTGACCCATAGCGCCCCATAGGGGCACAAAGAGACCCCAAATCATCCCATAGCTACTCCACAGTGCCCCATAGCAGCCCTTGGAGCCTCATAGACACTCCCTTGTGCCCCACAGCGCCCCATTGCACCCCATAGGGACCCATAGACACCCTATACTGCTCCATAGAGCCCCATAGCACCCCATAGTGCCTCACAGCACCCCATAGCACAACATAGTGCCACATAGACACCACATAAGGACATATAGCCGCGCCATAGAGCCCCATAGACATCCCATAGAGCCCCGTAGGCAACCCATTGTGCCCCATAGAGCTCCCATAGCCACCCATAGAAACTCATTTTGCCACATAGACACACCATAGCGTTCCATAGACACCCCATAGAAACCTCAGAACGCTCCATAGAACCCCATAGAGCTCCATAGGCACCCCATAGAGGCACATAGCAACCCATAGGGGGGACACTGGGACACATAGTGACCCATAGGGAGACACTGGGACCCATAGGGTGACATTGGGACACATAGGGACTCCATGGATTACAGTGGGGGACAGTGATACCCGTAGAGACACATAGAGACTCTGCTGAGACCCATAAGAGACCCCATAGAGGCACATAGGGACCACACTGAAACCCATAGATACCCATAGGAGGACATTTAAGCCCATAGATACAAATAAGAGACCCCATAGAGGCACATAGTTACCCATAGGGGGGATATTGGGACACATAGGGACACATAGTGACCCATAGGGGGACATTGGGACACATAGGGATCCCATGGATTACAGTGGGGGACAGTGAGACCCATAGTGACACATAGGGACCCCGCTGAGACCCATGAAAGACCCCATAGAGGCACCTAGGGACCACATTGAAACCCATAGGTACCCATAGGAATACATTTGGGTCCAGAGATACCCATAAGAGACCCCACAGAGGCACATAGCAACCCATAGGGGAGACGTTGGGACACATAGTGACTCATTAGTGACCCAAAGGGAGTCACTGGGACCCATATGGATACATAGAGATCCATAGGGGGACATTGGGACACATAGGGACCCCATAGAGAGACACAGAGACACATAGGGACCCATTTAGAGGCATAGTAACCCCATAGAGACCTATAGGGACAGCTAGAGACCCATAGGGAAACACTGGGACCCATAGGGGCTGTATGGGAGATTGGTAATCACAGCCTGAACCTCTGATTAATCAGCTGAGGCAAGTGTGGGGTCAGCTGCGGGAGCACAGGTGAGAGTAATGGAGCTGTGCTCCCGGGAAAGCTGGAGCTCTTCTGGAGGTGAACAGCTCTGGAGGAAGGTGCTTTCAAATGTCCACAAAGTGATGTTGATTGTCACACAGTAGCACCCATCACTTGCCTCCTCCATAAATCAGTTACAGTCTTGTTGGTGAACCTGAAGACAAAAGGTCAGCGCGCTGGGACAAGCAGCCACACACCAGTATCACAGAGTCACAGAATGACCCAGGTTGGAAGGGACCTCATGGATCATGAAGAACAAACCCCCCTGCCTGGCAGGGCCACCAAACATACACCTTTACTAGATCAGGTTGCCCAGGGCCCTGTCCAACCTGGCCCTGAACACCCCCAAGGACGGGGCATCCACAACCTCCCTGGGCAGCCCGTTCCAGGGCCTAACCACTCTCCTAGTAAACAACTTTCCCCCTAACATCCAACCTAAATCTTCCCTCTTTCAACTTAAATCAGTTTCCCCTTGTCCTGCTATTACCAGCCCCCTCCTCATCCTATGTGGAACAGCAGTGCGGCCGCCATTTTAGAACCCTTTCCACGTCACCTTGGTCACCGCTGCCGCGCGCAACGCACTCGCCTCTGACAGCTGTGGCAGTTAGCAGCCATGTCGGCAGCTAAGAGGGCTAGGGTAGAAGTTTTCCCTGTTTCAGGCGGGAGGATGGAGCTGGGGGCCCTAGGAGTGAGAAGGAGGAGGGGGCCCGCCATGACCACCAGGCAGAGGATGGGTAAGAGAGCCATATTCCATCATGCCTGGACCAGCCCCGTGACCACCACCCATGTGGAGCCTATGGAGGTGGATCCACCTCCAGATGAGCGAATGGAGGTGGATCCACCTGCAGAGGAGCCCATGGAGGTGGATCCACCTGCAGAGGAGCCCATGGAGGTGGATCCGCCCGCGGCATAGCTGGCCTGGCACCACACCACCGTGCCAGGCCCCGCGCTGGCATGGTCACAGCTCCACCTGTGGCTGGTCCAGGCGCTGAGCTCCTTACCCGCTGCACGGCCCCCGCCCCCTGCATTAGCTGGGTGGCATTTTTGTAACATCTGTTCCTCCTTTGGGCCTATTCTGCAGCCACATTCTGTGGGCCCCCAGTCCCATCTTTACCCTGTTTGTTCCAGTCCCTGTTTCTATAGTTGGTTTTTGGGTTTAGTTTAGTTTTAGAGTTAGGTGTAGGTTGTTGTTAGTGTTTTTGAGTTAGGCATAGGTTATTGTTTGTGTTTTCGAGTTAGGCATTGCTTATTGTTCATTTTTTAGTGTTAGGAGTAGGTTTAGTGTTAGTAGTTGGTGTTTTCCTGTTAGGAGTTTGTTCCTCTTCATTCTTTAGTGTTAGGAGTAGATTGTTGTTCCCATAGTAGAGTTAGGCATAGGTTACTGTTGGTACTGTAGGGTTGGGCGTGGGTTCCTACCAGCAGCTGGCAGCAAACAGCGCTCGCTCGGTAAGCACACGTCTGCTTTCTCCCCCGGAGCCGTGAGTGCGACTGCCATGAGAGCGGAGGTCTGATACCATCTGCGAGGGATGGGATTTGCATCCGGTGGCTTTTCCGTTGCAGAATGTCCAGCAGCAGAGCGTGAGAGGCCGTGAAATGAAGCTGGGCCTCAGGAGAGCAGTCTGGAGCTGCGTCACGAGCTTCCTGCATGGCCAGCGCAAGGTAGGTGTGCCTTACTGTAAGCGTGCGCTGAAGCAGTGTTGGTTAAGCACGGCTCACTCCTCTGTCTGCAACAGATGGGCTTTCTGCACGCTTTATTGCTGTGGCCGGCGTTGAACAGCACAGCAGCAGCGAGGCCTCGAACATGTCCACAACCAGGTACGTGAATGTGAGTAAATTTAGCTGTGTGAATGATGTTATTGTTCATATTAGTAAGGCAGTATTCACATGTGTGTGATGGAGCTCAGGGATAGGTTTATTCTTGCCTGGTAAATTTTCCCTTCTTTGACACCCACCCGTCCTCTTGCTTCTCTTCCCCTCACCTGTAAGTGCAGCAATACTGAAGGCTGAGGGCTCTTCTCCGAGGCAGGCGCTAAAGGGCAATTGAAATGCAAGTTTGTTGTCCCTCTTTGTTCTTGGGTCGGTAGCCCAAGGTGACCAAGCTTCAGAGCACTTCTCTAAGTCAGCCTGGAAATGTTTCTAGCAGGAAGTAACTCCATCACAGTGCCTGAGAGTAATAATAGTAATAGTAATAGTAATAGTCTCGTGCGGGTTGGAAGGGACCTTAGAGATCATCGAGTCGAACCCCCGGGATTCCAGCCTCTGTGCTACAGGGTGGCACTTCTACCACTTGCACCACAGGGGGATTCGAACACCCGGGCCCCGGTGTTGCAATGCAGCATTCCTACCACCTGCGCCACGGGGGCACACAAAAAGATGCCTCTTTTTCCCCCCTCACAGCAGGCAGCCTCCGTGAGAGCAGTAGAGCAGCAGGCTGTCTGTGCTATGGCTGCTGAACTGCATTTCTGGCCACCTGAGATCCCTGAGCCCATGCTAATGAAGAACATGCTGCGCCACAGACTCTTCTACGGAGCCGTTTTGCAGCTTCTCTGTGCTGGCCATCATGCTGCCAGTTTCCAAGTTCCCAAAGGCAGTAAGTGGTGCTCTCATGGGATAGGAGAAAGGCACGGGCAACTGGGTGGGAGGGAACCATCTGTAACTGTTGCCAGCAGCCTGGAGGTGCCAGCTCAGTCTTATCCTGTGGCTACTGCTGCTCCCTATGAGCTGCCAGGCACAGGGTCCTCCCGCCCGTGCAGGGACCGCCTTGCAGGAAAGGGCTTTAGGCTCTGGTTTGTGTGGGATTTGGGGAACGAGACAGGGGTGGAGTTTCTTGTGTGCCCGACTGTCAGGAAGGCGGTTCCCAGTTCTGGCAGCCCAACGTGCCCAGCAGGGTGACTTGAGCTCCCAAAGCGAGCCGCCAACCAGTTGTTAGCTGAGAAGGTTCCCTGAGCGTTTCCGAATTGATTCTTGTAGGACTCGGAGAGTTTGGGGACTGAGACTTGGGAGAGAGTGAAGAAAGCTGAGGCAAGGCAAGCGCTGCTCAGCTGAGGAAGAAAGCCGAGAAGGAAAGCAGAAAGCAACGATGATGGCCTGAGCAAGAAGCTACAAAGGACAGCAGAACCACCTGCAGCGCTTTCTCGGAGGTGGCACCAAAAGCTGCTGACTCAACGGTCCAGTTTACCGGCACAGCCGTGATTTCCCTGTCATGGACGGTGGAGATGATGGAAGTGAACTGGACAGGAAGGACTTGTGCTGCGTTAGAAGCAAAGAGGGCTTCACCTGTGCAGGACTTGGTGTATGGCAAGAGCTGGAGACGCTGCGTTCCTTCAGGGTGTGTCTCTTGAGGTCCAGGCCTAGTGTAGGGTTAGGTTGAAATAGGGCTGGCTGGGACTGGAGAGGGAGGAGGTGACGTAGCCCTGGGGTTTGGCTTCTCCTTGGGTCTGACTGGAGGCTGAGTGACTGATTGCTAAGCGGCAATCCTGGGCACTGGGGTTTCATTTTGGGGTGTGGGCTGGGTAATAAATAGAAGCCAAATCTTCTTGTACGCAATAAAATTGAAGCGAACTTTCTAAACCTGGTGCTGCCTCTTTCAGTAGCTGGTCAGAACGTCCCTCGCTCGGGCTGGCAATCACAGGGCGATGAAGCGGTCGGCTTCACGTCTCTCCCTTGACATGGTGCAGGTTTTCCCCCGTTTCCTTGTTGGTCTTCCCAACCTGTGGCCTTTCAGCCAACCCGTAAGTGCTGGTGACAGGCTGTGAGCATCTCCTTGCTCTCTGAGGACTGACAGAAAGAAACCAGAGGAGGGGAAGCAGCCCGGCAGGAAGAAGGGTGTCCCGTGCTCAGCCCCTTGAGTTGGCCTCTCTTCCCTGAGGGCTCCTTCAGCTTCTGATGCACCGTGTGCTGCTGTTTGCCCTGGGAAGCCCAGCTGCACGCTGGCAGCCGTGGCCTGTGCATCAGCCTCCCCTTGAGGCCCAAGGAGTTGTTTGTTTTTATGTATTCAGTATTGGTGTGGCATTTTGTTGTTTTGTTCAGCTTTGAGATCAAGGGGTAATTTAACACCGTTGGAAGTAATTGGGGTTCAGGAGTAGCACATGCAGAATTTTGATCACGCAGCAAGTTGTGATTTCTACTGTGTTGAAGAACTGGCACACACATATACGCCTGCAGCCGGAGCTTGATTGACTCTCGTCAATACGGCCTTCCAAAGCCCGGCCCTGGGGAGCTGTCCAAAAATTTTCCAACATTTTGTATTACCTAAGTTTATTTTAAACAGCCAAGGAGGAGTAATCTCTTAAAGGCTTTTTTAAAGGCATTGGACTAGGTTTTGATTATCACGTCTCAGGAAGCTTCTGCATTCCACCTAGTGCTAATGGGATAAATCAAGAGCAGATTACACAAGAGATTCAGGCCTTGCTGCCAGTCTTTTATGAATCAGAACTTTGTTTCATGTTGCCAGATATTCTGGTTTCCTTTTCAGGAGATTCCTTTGCTGTATATTAAGAAGGCCAAGGGCATCCTGGCCTGCATCAGAAACAGTGTTGCCAGCAGGAGCAGAGAGGTGATTGTCCCCCTGTTCTCAGCACTGATGAGGCTGCAGCTCGAGTGCTGTGTTCAGTTTTGGGCCCCTCAGTGCAAGGAAGACATGGAGGCCCCGGAACGCGTTCAGAGGAGGGCAACAAAGCTGGTGAGGGGTCTGGAGCACAGGCCGTATGAGTTGAGGCTGAGGGAGCTGGGATTGTTCAGCCTGGAGAAGAGGAGGCTCAGGGGAGACCTCATTGCTCTCTCTAACTTCCTGAAGGGAGGCTGTAGTGAGATCCGGATGTAGTGTGTAGGTCAGATCTATGAGGCAGGAGCTGCTGTGGGACAGATCTAAGGGGCAGGAGCTGCTGTGGGGCACATGTGGGTCAGATCTATAAGGCAGGAGCTGCTGTGGGGCACATGTGGGTCAGATCTATGAGGCAGGAGTTGCTGTGGGGCAGATGTGGGTCTGATCTATGGGGCAGGAGCTGCTGAGGGTCAGATCTATGGGGCAGGAGTTGCTGTGGAGCACATATGGGTCAGATCTATGGGACATAAGCTGCTGTGGGGCTGCTGTGGGTCATATCTATGGGGCAGGAGCTGCTGTGGGGATGATGTGGCTCAGATCTATGAGGCAGGAGCTGCTATGGGGCAGATGTGGGTGAGACATATTGAACAGGAGCTGCCGTGGGGCTTATGTGGATCAGATCTATAGGGCAGGAGCTTCTGTGGGGCAGATGTGGGTCAGATCTATGAAGCAGCAGCTGCTGTGGGGCACATGTATGTCAGATCTATGGGGCAGGAGCTGCTGTGGAGATGATTTGGGTGAGATCTCTGGGGCAGGAGCTGCAGAGGGGCTTATGTGGGTCAGATCTATGGGGCAGGAGCTGCTGTGAGGCTGATGAGGGTCACATCGATGGGCCAGGAATTGCTGTGGGGTAGATATGGCTCATATCAATGGAGCTGGAGATGCTGTGGGGCAGATCTATGGGGCAGAAGCTGCTGTCGGGTATATTTGAGTCAGATGTATGGGGCAGGAGCTGCTATGGGGAGATGTGAATTTGATCTATGGGGCAGGAGCTGCTTTGGGACAGATCTATGAGACAGGAGCTGATGTGGGGCTGATGAGGCTCAGATCTATGGGGAAGGAGCTGCTGTGGGGCAGATGTGGGTCAGATCTATGGGGCAGGAGCTGCTGTGGGGCTGAAGTGGGTCAGATCTATGGGGCAGGAGCTACTGTGGGGTAGATGTGGGTCTGATCTATGGGGCAGGAGCTGCTGTGTGGCTGATGTGGGTCAGATCTATGGGGCAGGAGCTGCTGTGGCGCTGATGTGTGTCAGATCTATGGTTCAGGAGCTGCTGTGGGGCAGATGTGGGTCAGATCTATGGGTCAGGAGCTGCTGTGGGGCAGATGTGGTTCAGATCTATGGGGCAGGAGCTGCTGTGGAGATGATTTACTTCAGAACTATGGGTCAGGAACTGCTATGTGACAGATGTGGGTGAGAGATTTTGAGCAGGAGCTGCTGTGGGGCTTCAGTGGGTCAGATCTATAGGGCAGGAGCTCATGTGGGGCAGATGTGGGTCAGATCTATGGAAAAGAGCTACTGTGGGTCTGATGAGGGTCAGATCTATGGGGCAGGAGCTGCTGTGGTGCTGATGTGGTTAAGATCTATGAGACAAGAGCTGCTGTGGGGCAGATGTGGGTCAGATCTATTGGGCAGGAGCGGCTGTGGGGCACATGGGTATCAGATCTTTGGGGCAGGAGCTGTTGTGGGGCTAATGTGGGTCAGATCTATGGGGTAGGTGCTGCTGTGGAGCTGATGTTGGTCAGATCTATGGGTCAGGAGCTGCTGTGGGTCAGATCTATGGGGCAGGAGCTGCTGTGGGTCATATGTGGGTCAGATCTATGAGTTAGGAGCTGCTGTGGGTCAGATCTATGGGGCGGGTGCTGCTAAGGGGCACATGTGGGTCAGATCTCTGAGGCAGGGGCTGAGGTGGGTCATATCTATGGGGCAGGAGCGGCTGTGGGGCTGATGTGGGTCAGATCTACGGAACAGGTGCTGCTGTGGGGCTTATGTGGGTCAGATCTATAGGGAAGGAGCTGCTGAGGTGCAGGTGTGTGTCATATCTATGGGGCAGGAGTTGCTGTGGGGCTGGTGTGGGTCAGATCAATGGGGCAGGTGCTGGTGTGGGGCTGATGTGGGTCAGATCTATGGGGCAGGAGCTGGTGTGGGGCTGATTTGGGTCAGATCTATGGGGCAGGAGCTGCTGTGGGGTAGTTGTGGGTCTGATCTATGGGGCAGGATCTGCTCTGGGGCACATGTAAGTGAGATCTATGGGGCAGGAGCTGCTGTGGGGTAGTTGTGGGTCATACCTATGGGGCAGGAGCTGCTGTGGGGTAGTTGTGGGTCAGATCTATGGGGCAGGATCTGCTCTGGGGCACATGTGAGTGAGATCTATGGGGCAGGAGCTGCTGTGGGGTAGATGTTGGTCAGATCTATGGGGCAGGAGTAGCTGTGGGGCATATGTGAGTCAGATGTATGCGGCAGGAGCTACTGTAGTGCAGATGTGGGTCAGATCTATGGGGCAGGAGCTGCTGTGGGGTAGTTGTGGGTCAGATCTATCGGGCAGTATCTGCTCTGGGGCACATGTTGGTCAGATCTATCGGGCAGTATCTGCTCTGGGGCACATGTTGGTCAGATCTACTGGGCAGGAGCTGCTGTGGGGCTGATGTGGGTCAGATCTATGGGGCAGGAGCTCCTGTGGGGCACATGTATATCAGATCTTTGGGGCAGGAGCAGTTGTGGGGATGATGTGTGTCAGATCTACGGAACAGGTGCTGCTGTGGGTCTTATGTGGGTCAGATCTATAGGGAAGGAGCTGCTGTGGAGCTGATGTTGGTCAGATCTGTGGGACAGGAGCTGCTGTGGGGCTGATGAGGGTCAGATCTATGGAGCAGGAGCTGCTGTGGGGGTGATGTGTGTCAGATCTATGGGGCAGGAGCTGCTGTGGGGCTGACGTGGGTCTGATCTATGGGGCAGGAGATGATGTGGGGCACATTTGTGTCAGATCTATGGGGCAGGAGTTGCTGTGGGGCTGATGTGGGTCTGATCTATGGGGCAGGAGCTGTTGTGGGTCCGATGTGGGTCAGATCTATGGGGCGGGAGCTGTTCTGGGGCAGATGTGGGTCAGATCTATGTGGCAGGAGCAGCTGTCGGTCAGATCTATGGGGTTGGAGCTCCTAAGGGGCAGATGTGGGTCGGATCTATAGGGCAGGAGATGCTGTGGGGCTGATGTGGGTCAGATCTATGGGGCAGGAGCTGTTCTGTGGCTGATGAGGGTCAGATCTATTGGGCAGGAGCTGCTGTGGGGCTGATGTGGTTAAGATCTATGAGACAGGAGCTGCTGTGGGGCAGATGTGGGTCAGATCTATGGGGCAGTTGCTGCTGTGGGGCAGTCGTTGGTCAGATCTATGGGAGAGGTGCTGCTGTCGTGCTGATGTGGGTCAGATCAATTTGGCAGGAGCTGCTGTGTGTCAGATGTGGGTCAGATCTATGGGGCAGGAACAGCTGTGGTGCTGATATGGGTCAGATCTATGGGGCTGGAGCTGCTGTGGGGCAGATCTGTGGGACAGGAGCTGCTCTGGGGTAGATGTGGGTCGGATCTATGGGGCTGGAGCTGCTGTGGTGCTGATATGGGTCAGATCTATGGGGCTGGAGCTGCTGTGTGGCTGATGGGGATTAGATCACAGAATCACAGAATCGCAGAATCACAGAATGACCCAGGTTGGAAGGGACCTCATGGATCATGAAGAACAAACCCCCCTGCCTGGCAGGGCCACCAAACATACACCTTTACTAGATCAGGTTGCCCAGGGCCCTGTCCAACCTGGCCCTGAACACCCCCAAGGATGGGGCATCCACAACCTCCCTGGGCAGCCCGTTCCAGGGCCTAACCACTCTCCTAGTAAACAACTTTCCCCCTAACATCCAACCTAAATCTTCCCTCTTTCAACTTAAATCAGTTTCCCCTTGTCCTGCTATTACCAGCCCTTTCCAAGAGTTTACTCCCCTCCTGGCAGTAAGTTCCCTTCAGGTACTGAAAGGCTGCAATGAGGTCACCCCGCAACCTTCTCTTCTCCAGGCTGAACAAACCCAACTCCCTCAGCCTGTCCTCATAGGGGAGGTGCTCCAGCCCCCTGATCATCTTCGTGACCCTCCTCTGGGCCCCTTCCAACAGCTCCATGTCTTTTTTGTACTGAGGGCTCCACACCTGGACACGGTACAACAGATGGGGCCTCACAAGAGCAGAGTAGAGAGGGACGATCACCTCCCTATCCCTGCTGACCACCCCTCTCCTGATGGAGCCCAGGATCCCATTTGCTTTCCGGGCTGCCAGAGCGCACTGCTGGCTCATGTTAAGTTTCTCATCCATCAGGACCCCCAGGTCCTTCTCTGCCGAGCTGCTCTCAAGGACCACTCCTCCCAGCCTGTACAGGTGCCTGGGGTTCTTCCAACCTAAGTGCAAAACCTTGCACTTTGCCGTGTTGAACCTCATTAGGTTCACTCAGGCCCACCTTTCAAGCCTGTCAAGGTCCCTCTGAATGGCATTCCTTCAACTGCACCACTCAGCTTAGTGTCATCATGCACACACACCCATGTGGACAAATTCTGTATAATCATCTCCTCACTCTGGTGATCAAATCTCCCCGAAGAAGGATCCTGCAGCTCCACCATGGCACCTTCTAACTGAGGAAGAGGACCTTTGGTGAAGAAAAGAGCACTTGGGCAGTATGAGTCTCCAAGCACATGTGCTTCGTGTCTCCAGGCTGCTGCTGAGACCCAAAGGTGCTGTAAATCCATATAACTACCTTCACTTTTGCAGTATGACTGAATTAGGCACAGAAATATGGATAAAAGAGGCATTAAAATCAGAGCAGTTGGCCTTCAAGGCACACAGCTTTCAAAATGGCTCGGAGAGCAGAGCAAACTCTTTGCAAGTAACTATTACCACACAGTTCCATTTGGCTAAGTCAAAACATGTGCATTCTATTCGAGTATGATGATCTTTACATGCAGTTTATAACTGTAAAAAGGTATGTTTCAACTTGGGGAGAGGGGAGCTGTGGTGAGAGCCATGGTTTGGAATCCTTCAGGGCCAGCATGCTTATCTGTGAGTCTGAGGGAGACGCCTCCAGGCCAAAACAGGTGCTACAGAGAGAAAGGTTTGACACAAATGGTTTTATTTGACTGCTAGAGACAAATGAGTAGGAAGAAGCTATGATTTCTTTGCTGACTGCTGGTAAATCAGAACTGCAGACTGTAGGAGAGCTTAAAGGAGCAGTAGTAGGAGTGTGAATGAATGCTCTCTGTTCTGCACTAGGATGGATGTGTGACCAGCATGACATACCAATCTTCCACTCCCAAATCATGCTTTCCTGGAGGGCCTTCAAAACACTCTCACTGAGCCAAAAAAGACACTTTCTGGGCAGGGAAGGTCCCCAGAATGCCCATAGCCCCACCTGAGCACCTGACACTGGCACTCTGTGCCTGCCTCACTGAGCCTCTTTGTATTTTCACCTCTGCCCAGCATCATGTAGAAGGGCTGCCAAGGGCTGTGTGCCTGCGTGCTCCCCTTGTGACAGCATTGTGTTGTAGGTGCCAACAAAGGGAAAGCACGGACAGTGCAAAGTAGCTGATAATTGCATTAAATGGGACTGTTTAGGCAGCACTTTGATTGTGTGCTGAACATACTTACATGGATCTTCATTAATTTAGGGGCTGAAGAGAGGCTGCAGCTCATTGCACAACATTCAGAGGTTCCCTCCCACATGCAAACGCATCTTTTGAAAAGCCAAGCCTTGATCTCGTTTGAGGTACCTTAGAAAATGTAACTGCAGTGGATCTGCTGAAGCTGAATTACTTGTGGAGAGAACATATTACATGTCTTCCCTTAGATCTAGTCACTAGTTATCTCACATGTGCTGTTGTATTAGACAGAAAAAGCACAAAATGGTGTACTTCCTCTTGTTCCAAAGGAAGTGACAGTCGTTATTCTTTCCAGCAAATGTAATTGCATCAATTGTTTCTCACACAATACTCACAATTAAGGTTTCCAAAAGAACAGCTAAACTACAAAGCAGAGGGGAGCTGTTATTCACAGGTGTTGGATTAGATCTAATTTATGAGTGTAGCAGAAGCTACTTAGATGCGGGTGCTTAAAGCACATTCCTTCCTCCTATATTCTGAAAGAATACTTAGACCACTCAAGGATATTTCAATACCCTGAGCTTTTCCTGGAAATGCTTGAATATGGCGTAGGCAAACGAGAGATAAAGGAGAATCTTATAGCACAGGCAGATGACTAATGATGGTGCAAGCCATAAAAAAACACAGGACTGCTAACAAGGGAATGGAGATCAGCTGAGTAACCAAAAGAACAGGGTTTCAAATATTCATTTTTACACAAATGCAATTGTGATAGAGTAGGTGCATTATTCCGAGGGAAGGCAGAAAGTGAGATAGAGTAAAAGCTCTGCACTGTGCTGGTCACAGCACATTCAGCATTTTGCAAGCAGCTCCCAGCTGCATAGAATTGAGCAACACACCCATGAGCAGCCCACAGCACTGGAGGTGCTGCTGCCCTGCTGTCACCTACAGGTTGTGCTTAACAGTACTACTATATGTGAATACTTATGCTGCAGCTCTCTCCAGCTCCTCCAGATCTGAGCAAGACTGGATCAAAGAAGGGTAAGGTGCCCTGTTTTTTGAGGCAGCAAGGTTTTTTATTCACAGGGGAAAAGAGGTGTGTAGAGAGTGTTTTTTACAGCTAGCTGAGAAGGGTTGTAAACACGGTGCAGTTAATCAAGCAGCCATGCCACCTGCAAGGACAGTGAGATCAACAGGATGCCCTGGGATGGTGAGAAACTAACCATGGTTTTGTGAACTCGGCACGGGAGTAACTTTCAGGATGATAACAACAAGCTGCAAAGATACTCGGGGATGGTATGTAATTGGGAACCAATGATGAGCTCCACTTTTGCAATATGTATGAGCTAATTATCCGTATTATAAAGGTACACGCAGCCAAGGAATAAACGAGAATAGCTGATCATATGTCAATGACAGGTGTGGTCGTCTGCTTTTCTCCCGCCGTTCTGCAACAATTGGTGACCCCGACATGGCCTACCAGGAAGGATCGCAGCGGCGAAGGTGTTCGGATCCTTAAGCAGTGGGGATAGCATGCGCCATGAAAAGAAGGTGCAGGTGCTCTACGTGACCTTACAGAAAGGCCTAGCCGATACGGGCCGACGACGTCCTTTAAGGCTGCAACAGCGTGCTGACAAATAGGTATGGGAAAGCAAGCGGTTTATGAATTATTTTCTTGCTTTTTTAAGAAAAGGTGTCAGGTATTTTCTTGCTTTTTGAAAAGAAAGTGTCAGGTTAAGGGGACAGACTTGCAAAAGGAACTCCCTGAGTTATTAGCGTATGGGTATGCTAAAGGGTTATTTCAGAATCCGCATTTAGTGTATGATCTTGCTGAGTGGCGTAAATTTGGAGATGCAATTTTTCAGGGAATATTAGATGGGGATAAAACAGCTAAAAAATGCGGGAAATGGTGGCGTATGGTTTATAATGATTTGTTGCTACATCAGGCAGAAAAGGAAGCGGCAGAACAAGCTAGTGCTGTGCAGGGGAGGAATAAGAATTATAATGAATGGTCAGATTGCCCGGTGCCCCCTGCTTTGTCCACCGTAAAGTTGCCGCCGGCCGCCGAGCCTGCGTTGCCGGTGGCTGCGGAGCCGAGTGCCCCGTCTCTGTCTCCCGGCACGTCTGTATCAGACGAGCCGCCTGCATCGACCATGGCGCTACAGCCGGCCCCCTCGACCCCCCTTTGCAATGAGCCGCTCCCTGGGGCACAGAGTGACCTGGCGGAGGCCGTCGCGCGGGAGCGGGGGGGGGCTTGGGCAGCGCTGGCGCGGGCTTGTTTAGAGGCGGGAGACAGTGAGGCGTTGGAAGCGGTGAGACAGGTGGTGCTGCCGGGGCGGTATTCGCCTAATGCTGCAGGTGGGACACAGGCTGCTATCAGTGCTTTAGATTGGAAGTTGTTGTCACAATTGCGGTCTACGGTCAGTCAGTTTGGAGTAAAAAGTGAGCCAGCGAGACAGATACTGGATTATATCTGGAGTACTCAGGTTTTGTTGCCATCTGATTGTCGGGCTATAGCTAGGTTGATTTTTTCGCAGCACGAACAATTGCTATTTAATGCTTATTGGGAAGAGATGTGCCAACAGAGCGTTGCGATAGTTAGGCAGCCCGGAGATCCCTTGTATAATGTCACTGTTGATGAACTTTTAGGGGTGGGTCCTTTCATCCGGACGGAGGCCCAGGCTTTATTAGGACCAGCTAAATGTAGGGAGTCAATGTATCTGGCCAGGCAGGCTATGGATAAGATCAAGGTGCCAGGTGGGCTGCCGTCTTATATGAGAATCCAGCAGGGAAGAAATGAGGATTTTGGAGCGTTTCTAGATAAGGTAGCTGGAGCCATAGAGAAGGCTGGAGTACCAGAGTACATGAGAGAAATAATGCTAAAACATTGTGCACTTCAGAATTGTAATGCTACAGCTCGTGGCATTCTAAGTACTTTGAGGAGTAACTGGACAATAGAGGAGGCGTTAGACAGATTATCGAGCGTGCCCACAGGGGCTCAGGCTTTCATAGTTGAGGCTATTAAAGAGCTAGGGGCAGGATTAAAGGCACAGGCTGAGGCTTCCCAGAATCAAGTGTTAGCAGCTCTTGCACCCTTACAAGCGTCTGCGGTAACCAGTGCAGGCCCAAGCACCTCTTTTAAATGTTTCCGGTGCGGCGTTAAAGGACATTTGCGACGGAATTGCCAAGCTGTCGGTGTGTGGTGCCAGAACTGCCGCTCGGACAACCACAACACCGTCACCTGCCGTCGCCGGTCAAGAAACCTCCAGCCCAGCGCAAGAAAGAACAGCGGCCGCGCTCCGATACAAGCTGCCGTTCCCAGCCAGCGGCCGCCTGCCCCCCCGCACAAGTCTCTCGCCGCGTTGTCGGCCTCTACGGCCCCCCCGCCCTCTGCTTCGCCCACGTCGTTCTCTGCGCCTCGCCGTGCCGCTCCCCCCTCGTCGTGCGCGGCTGCGTCTGTGCAGCCCGTGTATAACGTGGTTAAAGACGCGGATGGACCGAAACCAGAGGATCGTTGTGACCCCGGTCCTGTAGATCCAGAAAGCGAATCGGACGCATTTTCTCTTGATACTTTGTTTGGAGCAGGAATGACAAATTTCCCTACAGCGTACTGTGATGTCTTAGAGCAATGCAGAAAAGAAACAATATTAAGGGGTGATGCTGACACGTTGCAAACCTTTCCTAATCAGGTCCCCCATTTGGAATCTCTGCCTTGTGAGGCAGTGAAGGAGCTAAGGGAGTCAGTGAGAACATACGGAGTTCAGTCAGCCTTTACATACAATCTTTTGGTTGCAAACAGTGACAGTTGCGCTATGACCCCTCACAATTGGAAAACTGTGTTAAGAATGATCCTCTCTGCTATGCAATACGCTGTGTTTATGATTGAATACCGGCTACATAATTTGACTGATACCTCTTTGCCTCAAACTGGGACAAATCCATGTGGCACAGCACCTCTTCAACTGTGTCAGACAAATGTCACTCACGTTCCTGAATTTGGCTGTCTAAAATATGCACATGTAACAATAGATACTCATTCTTCTTATGTATTTGCCACAGCACATACAGGTGAACACAGTCATGACACCCGTAAACACTGGTTATCTGCTTATGCTGCTATGGGAATCCCACATGCTACAAAAACAGATAATGGGCCTGCATATACCTCTAAGGCCACTCAAACTTTCCTCCAAGGGTGTGTTAAACATACTACAGCCATTGCTCATTCTCCCACTGGACAAGCTATCACTGATCACATTTATCAAACATTGAAATCCATTCTTATTATTAAACAAAAAAACAAGAAATATTATGCAAGGTTTTGCTTGTTTTGCTTGTGCTGAATTTTTTGAAAATATTATGTAAGATTTTGCTTGTTTTGCTTGTGCTGAAGTTTTTGAATCGTGTTCATACAGATACAGCTTATGTGGATTGTCATTTTGAGGCTTCCCCAGTGCAAAAGGAACAGCCTATGGTTAATGTTTGGAATATGGCCACAGGACTTTGGGACTGTTCCCTACCACTGACAACTTGGGGTCGTGAATATGCTCGTATTTCCACAGGGACTGGCCCTATGTGGGTTCCAGCATGATATCTTCGGTCTCATCTGAAGGCAGAAAACAACATCCAGCCTTTATAGTAATTGTAATTGTGTGTTTCTTACTTAGTGGCATTGCTTTGTAACTTGCTGTGTTATAGATAATATTAGTAATAGTTTGACATAGTGTGTGATAGTGATAGAACTAGAGGGAATGGTTTTAAGCTGCATCAGGGGAGATTCAGGCCGGACATTAGGAAGTATTACTTTTCGGAAAGAGTAGTCAGGCATTGGAATGCACTGTCCAGGGAGGTAGTGGAGTCACCGACCATGGGAGTGTTCAAGAAACGCTTGGATGTGGCACTGAGGAATATGATTTAGCCAGGAAGTATTGGTAATGGTTGGACTAGATGATCTTCTAGGTCTTTTCCAACCTTGATAATTCTGTGATTCTGTGATTTTCTGTTTTACCAATGCAGTCTCAAGATTTAGAGTTTAAAGCATTAGCTAGGATGTTGTGTGCTTCTTCTATTTTAGTAATAGATCAGATGTGTATTAAACAGGATTTGATCTAATCAGTGCTAGAATCTACAGGAATAGCTCTTTTAATGTTTTAGTACTGTTTGGTTATGATGTTATTAGCCTATTAGTTAGCTTTTCTTAATTTGCAAAGACAAAACCTGGAAAGGAATCCCAGGCAAAGAGATGACCCTGTATCATAGAACGGATACCTCTTTTACATCCAATTAATTGGGATCTGAAAATATAACCATGCATCATTTTAGACAAAAGTGCACGCTAATAGAACTAAATTTGATAGTTTATTCTGTTTTCCAAGCAGGTGTTCCACTTGGGCTCTATATCACGCACTGGCCATGCGGATATGGTGTACAACTGGAAGAAATCCTTCAGACCCTGAATGCAGGAGAGAATCTGTGATGGGTGAGAGAGGAAAGGTGCACCTTGAAGCAGGGGACGCCCTGCTGGCACTACCTGTCACATCCACCACCAACATGGCTTGCTGTTTCTCAAGGGTCAATAAGTATTAATGCCCCTAGTGATACTCTAGTACATTTGTCCTCTAAAATTGGTTCTATTTGACATGCTATTCCATTAAATTGTGCGATCATTAATCAATTATTAGCCCGGATAACTCAGTTGGTAGAGCATGGTTATGAGCATCCTAAAAGCATTTATTGCACAAATTTTAGTGGTCATTAAAATCAATATATTAGAGTATATGAAAATTGAAGACTTTTCCTGATCAGTTACAGATTAACACAATGGGACCCTCACGGATTTATGTTCAGGTTGCAGAAACTTAGGTTGCAGTACAAACATGTTTGTTCTTTTTAGTGGATTTAATAGTAATGTTGTTATGTTGTATTTGACTTGTCCCTTTTTCATTTTTAGAGTATTGTCAATCGAGGCCTTGATTGAGTTATAATAGTTATGTTATTAATTTAAGTAGTGTTGCTATTCTATAGGCAGTATTGTAAGAAGAATTCTACAGAGCGTCAGTCATGGATCCAGATGAGAAGTTCACAGAACAGCAGCTATGAAGCAGGATAAAACTACATGAGAACTGACTGAACAAATGAACTGAACTGCTTGTTAAATATGATTAATCGGTCGTTAAATCAAACCCTTTTTTATCCTAAAAGAAAACGGGGGAAATGTAGAGAGTGTTTTTTACAGCTAGCTGAGAAGGGTTGTAAACACGGTGCAGTTAATCAAGCAGCCATGCCACCTGCAAGGACAGTGAGATCAACAGGATGCCCTGGGATGGTGAGAAACTAACCATGGTTTTGTGAACTCGGCAAGGGAGTAACTTTCAGGATGATAACAACAAGCTGCAAAGATACTCGGGGATGGTATGTAATTGGGAACCAATGATGAGCTCCACTTTTGCAATATGTATGAGCTAATTATCCGTATTATAAAGGTACACGCAGCCAAGGAATAAACGAGAATAGCTGATCATATGTCAATGACAGGTGTGGTCGTCTGCTTTTCTCCCGCCGTTCTGCAACAGAGGTGTAGTCCAACATGAACATGTGCCTCTAAAATCTTTGTCAGTCTTCAAGGGAGGGAGCTGGAATTTCATCTGATTAATTTTTCCCCACTCTCAGTTCTCAGGAGGGTCACCGGCTGAGGAACTGGCAGAACTCTTTTCCCATTTTGTTTTCAACCTTTACCTTTTGTCAGCTCACTCTGCATCTTCTAGATCCCAGCCACCCCCAGTTTCTAAACACACCACCTTCTCACCCATCCTCTGCTCATACATGAGGTACCGCCAGCTGATGTTTATTCAGCTCAGAGAACAGCAGCGTATCTAACGGTCTTTAGTTATTAACACAAAAATCTTACCATGTGCTCACACCAAGACAATCTGGTACCATCACCCTTTCAGGTCATGCAGCAAAGCACTTGTTTGACTGCTTTTGAAAGATTCTTTTTCTTGCACTATCCCCTCAATACTCTTCATGTTATCTAGATGAGAACAAGCCACATCTGCTTACATCTCCTTCCAGATGTAACAGCCCTGGCAATCCTAAGGCATACTTCCTGATTGCACTGCTGCAACCAGCATTACACATACAGTATTGCATAATGTAGCCAAGTGTGGGAACAACCACACAGCCACAGGCAAGCTGTCACCTCAAAAGGAAAGTTCCTTCATGTTTTTCATGGCGCTGGGACTGCAGAGTGCATAAGTGAATTCAACATTCTCTGTATTATTACCAGAATTCAACAGGGATGGAACCTTTACAGCACAAATAATTTTGTTTGAGCACAGGCTTTGAAGACTATAAACTATTTGACCATTGCACGAGTTAGAAAATAAATTCTAAGTCTTGAAATATTCTCTACATACTTAGGAGTAAAATGCCCTACATTTTGAGCAGTTCTGTTGGCAACACTGTGAGGTTGCTACCTCTGGCTTTGCACGTGCTCTTGAACCAGGAGGAGGATCTGTGCTCTTGTCCCCTTAGAGAGCATTTGTGCTTTTTCTCATGAGTTTCCATTCTTTCCATGCTAAAGAGGGAAGGTGATGTGCCTGTAAACATGTTGTAGTTTAAACCTTCTGGTGCTGCACGCAGGTGCTGTGGGAGGGATTACCTTGTTTGTGGCAGTCTGGGCTGGGGGTGTGTTTGTGTGAAGATCTGCAAGGTGATATTTGCTCCTCCCAGACTTCTTATGGGACATGCACGCATGCAAGCAAATATGTAAAAGAAAACCCACTTCAGGTGTGTTGCATTGCTCCAAAGGAGTGTAAGAAAGGAAAACACCAGTTACATAATAGAAGTATTCTCAAGAAGGAATTGTTTAATCACAAACACCTTTCAGTCTTAATAAAACTAAATTAGATCTTCTCTAACAGATCAGCATTTTATCCACAGTTGTTATACACACAAAAAAAGAGAAAAAAGTAGATTATCGTTTTAAAATGTAGCATTGCTATTATAAAAGAAAGGCTGGATGTTCTGCTGGTACAGCTTCTCCCTCACAGTTTAGCATTAAACTGTGTCAGCATCTTCTCTAGCTTCAATGCTAGTGCCATGTTACCTTTAATCCTTAATTTTCCTGACATGAAGGCCATGGTTGGCTTTAGTTTACCTAAAAAGAAGACACAGAATCATCAGGAAAAGGAAAGGAACTGGAGATTGCGATATCATATAGTAGTTACTTTGCTACCAAGTTCTACTGTAAAAGCATCAGAAAAGAGGTTCAACAGATTGACTGGATACTTTCTGAAGCTACGCTCTGAGAAGTTCAATAGCTACTGAACAAAGCAGTAGATATTTTTATTATAAAATCATGGACTCACAGAGTGACTTATGTTGGAAGGGAATTTAAAGGCCATGCACTTCCAGCTACAGCTCATCCAATTCCAAGACCACAAAGAGAGGTGAGCCTGTCAGCTCATCCATCAGCAAGATGTTTCCTGCCACCAGTAGCTGCCTCAGTTCTGCCAAACCCGTTTGTTACTCACCAGTGAACATCTTCACAAAGTCGCCACTCGACATGCTCATCACAACATCAGCTGCTGCAGGAGGCTTCCCAAACCCAGCACTCCCACTGCTGGTTTTCAGGTCAAGGTACCAAGTGCCTCCTTCATCACCTGAGTGGAACAGGGAGAACCTGTGGCAGCACCACAAGGACTGATGTGCCCTGCCCTTTGCTACCCCCGCCTGCTTTTCTCTCCCATCTTCGTGCTAGACGTGCTGGAGGTGCTGTGCCAGAAGCTGCCCCGCGCTCTCTGTGCAGACAAGGTCAGCCCCAGCAGATGCCCCACAGTGCCACAGTGTCAGGGGACAAGGCAGTGGCTGCTGGTGGAGCTGGAGGCAGCAGGGGTTTGGAACAGAACTACCATGCTGACCCTGTGCAGCACGGCCAGCAGGGTGACACAGCAGAAATGAAACACCAGGAAAACACACCACAGTCCCCAAAAGAGCAGCACATGCTGCTGATGCAGAAAGCATCTCCCTGTGACAACAGCAGCAGGGTAAATCCCACGTGTGCTGAAGTTGGCTCTGAAAGGCAGCATCTTATAGAGCACACCCAAAGATGTCCCTGTTCCTAGGCCAGTTATAAAAGACAAGTATTTACATGTGAAAATACAGACTGACTCTTGCTAGAAAAGTGAGCATTTGAGAATTTTACAAGTGATGGTCTTACCTGACAATTCAAACTGAAAGACGCCCTGCGTGGATTTCACTATTTCTTTATTGAGTTCTCCCTGAATAACTCTGAATGTTTCTGCAACAGGCCCCGCTGAAGCTGATTCTTTATTAAGCTTGGCTCCACCTGATGCCTGTGAAGCACCTAAAAGAAACAGATGGATTCTCTGTAAAATGCTGGAATGCTCTATCTCACTTATCTTTCTAAGAATATATATGTTTTCAGCAGTTCTTCTGCAAAAGCTTCTAAGGTGTGAATCAATTCACTACTTTAATCAGCAACTTTCTACATTGCAGTGAATGTGCTCATTTAACATTAAGAAAGAGCATTTGCAATTTATAAGGCATGTAATGCTTAGCAGCCCCTAAAAGCCATGCAGAAGGTCAGTGTATCAGGAAATAATTATTCTACTCAGTGAATTGCTACTGTGTTGGAGATCTGGGCAGTTGGCAGTATCAGTTCCTGGCAGAAAAGTCTAAGTGCGCACTCACAAATAGTATTTTCAAGGGAACTGGGCTCTTTTCAAACTTAGCCTCTTTCTTTCCTATATTTGTTTTGGCACTCCTATAAAACATATCCAGTATTCCTATTTGCCCTCCAATAGAAACATCACTATTCTGAAAAAGTGAACCTGATGCTTTTGTAAAAAAACAACTTCTCTATTTCATCTTGTAGACATTCACATCATGTACGACTGTGAGAACTTCATGTAGGAATAGAAGCTTCTCAAGTTCTCACACTGCAAGAAAGATGTAACACTCCTGCAAAATATGCTGATTGCTTGTGATTTTTTTACAGCAATATTTACTCATAATCTTCATACCACTTAACTCTGGTGGTAAAAAGCAAAAAGGTTGTTCAAAACAAGGTGCTGATTATGAACTGTGAAAGTTGCAGACACTAAAGTCACTTCCATAAACCAAACAGCCCAAATACAAGAGATTTTGCCACATAGCTTGAATGTAGTCCAAAAGTAACTTGAAATAGAGGAGGCATTCATTATCATCACAAATAATCGACATGTACATGCAGAGGTTGCCCTTCCACGGCCTTCTGATTATGTGGCTGTCATGTCAGTTTCAGCATCCAAGAAGAAGTCAGGCATCAGGGGGTGACCTAAAGGGGAGTTGAACAATAACAGTAAGCCCAAGTAAGGGTGAACAGCACAAACAGGAATCCATTCTGAAGGCAACAGCACCTCAATTTACCAGTAAATGAACTACAGGTTGAAAGAAGACGAGGTGACATGTTTAGGTTCTGGTACATTTAAAATCAGACCCAGAAGCCTCTTACAAATTCAGTCAGAAACATCTGAAGATGAAGAAACACTATCTCACTATTTGGTAAATAGTAATACATGCACTTGTGGTGCAGGTCTATTTTCTTTTTGCTAATGGGTTTAAAATATATATATATATATATATATATATATTTATATAGGCATTGATTATTAGAGCCTCAGTGGACTATTATGTGCTTTCCCAGAATCCACATTCTCAAACGTGAGGCAAAGCATCTTTTGACTGAGTCAAAGGAATATATCCATATTCCCCATATGGCCTTCCTTCCTTCGCAAGCTTCTCATTTTAAAGATCTCTTTTGCCTGGTGCAATTGCATAGACATCAAAATCCTTAACGCCTTCTTCTCTCAGTAGAACTTCATCAATAATGAAGTTTCCAGTGAAAGTTTTCGGCTTTGTTAAAATGCAATATGCAGCATCTGCAATTATGTCAGTTTTTCTGCACTGCTTCTCTATTCCGGATCCTCCCAGCATATCCATAGCAGCTGTATGTATGGCTGGAAAATTCAGAGGACAGGAAATTACAAGTTTAACACTAATGACATCACATACTCATCTCTTTGGCAAATGCATAAACTTTATTCTCCTCTCACATGAAAGTAAATCATGAGAAGACTAAACTGTGAAATACCATCAACCAGCGAAGAATGGTCAACCAGCAAACAATCCTCAAAGTGTAAAGATTCCCTTACTTGAAAAGTATTAAAGGAACCAAAAGAGGAATAAAGGGAAGAACTCCTTGTAATATTCATATTATTCAATGCTTCTATCAATACTTTCCACACAAAGACTTCCTCTGGCTTTATTCAGGACATGAAAAACTAACAGGACAACTATCTTTCTCAAAGTGAATGTGCATCAGCAATTAACATTTTCTGCAGCCATTACCATACTGAAAATCTCAATTTTAGCCCCACAATAACTTGTGAGATAACAAAGTGACTCTAAGTTAAAGATGAGAAACCCAATAGCACAAACTCAAACTTTTCCTGGCTTATGCTCCTCTACTTTCACATTACAGCCAATTATTATTGTTCTAAATATAGCAAAACTATGGGCAAAGACTGATATGAAAAACCATCTACTGTCCTGCAATCTGCACATCCTTCCATCTATTTCATACAAAGTGCTGCTGGTTTTCCATTAATTCATACATTCAGCATCTTCCACTTTGACCCTGCAGTACCTCTACTACTCATTCACACTCTTACATCCTTTTGGCAGGCTACCTCTTTCACTTTTAGTTAAATCGAGAGCTCATAACATCTCACTATCAGCATATTTTCTTGTTTCAAGGAGCTGGATGAACCAATAGAACCATACTAGCACAGTGTTAATCTCCAGCATTGAAGCTGATCACATATATATGATGTTCTTTAAATTAAAAACTTTGTAATTGTAATGTAGATACTACAGAAGTCACCTCTCTCACTCTCTAAAGTAGTTAACTTTTGTTTTGGCAGATAAACCTTTCAAAACAACATTTTTCTTCCTAGACTGAACATTACAAACTTTTATACTTCAGAACATGAACAGTTTTCATCAAGGAAACACCGATACATACAAATTTTGAAAGCTCACTTGCTGCTTCTAATGCTTTCAAGACACTGGTCTCTTTGTTCAGCAGCTACCAAACCTTCAACAGCAGCCCTGGTCCTCACTGACCCATGGACAATAAACTGGAGCTAGTATAAGATGGGCACACCAAGTTATTTTTCTGCTATGCGGCCCTTCAGTGTGCTGTGACTTGCAAGAAGTGTTGGATGGTTGTGTGAAAAAGCAATTGATTTCCCACTCAGCCAAAACTTTTTTTTTTTTTACATCTACAGAGGTACATATCTTGTCAGCTTCATCTACTTCCTGGCAATCTAACTAGCTGGGGATTCTAAATATTGACATAAATGTCCAATACTACTCAGGGATGGTGTGCAAACCAAAGTTCGAGTCATGTTGAAAGGAGCAGTGACAAGACAGGAGAAAAAGCAGAATGTGCTCAGGCTGAAGGCAAGTTTAAGTGAAAACAGGAAGGCAACAGTGAGAACTAGGAAAGAAAGCCAATACCCACACAACATCTTTGATCACAAAAAAATACACAGAAGTGCTCGGTGTTCTGAATCAGTCCTAAATAAGACCACCTGTATAGGACAAAACACAACAATTCAAAATAATCACCTGTTTTAGGCCATAAAGCATTGACAGCAACTTCTCCTTTAAATTCTTCTGCCATTCCCAAGACACACATGGACATGCCATATTTACAAATTGTGTAGGCTACAAAAAGCACACAAAAATCCCAGTTTTAGTAGGATACATATTTAGTCTACACATAGAATTTTACTTTTGAAGGATGTAAGTCACGGAAAAATCAACTTTCTGGGGTCAAAGCATCATCTTCCTAGAGTACAGAAACTCTCCCAGCTCCTACCACCCCCTTCAGATACAAACTGACCCTTTTACATGAGTATTGAATTGGGGAGGGAAAAAAAAAAGGAAAAAAGCACGTTGTAAATCCTTTTTGTATACTCTGAGAAGGGGGTGTTGCAGAGAAGGAACATGGACCTGCAAGAGGAGTTTAACCATGTTCCAAGTGTTGAAGTTTAAAAGATAATCCACAGGTTTAAGATGAGCAACATATGTTCTAGCCCAAAGACGCAATTGGGGCCTCCTTCACTCCTCAAAGATAATTTCTATTTAAAAAGACAGCAATGAGCTTTATCGCTACCAAATCAAATGTGGAAGCATAGAGAAAAAAAGATTTTGCCTTCCTATCTCTATTGGGAATAGAAAACATGGTGTAGTATTAAGAAATCCTATGAAAAACTCTTAACTCTTACCTGCAGAACCTTCTTGGAAATATAAGCCTTTCACCACCACTGAAGACTTTTTGTACAATAATCCAAGGCTGCCCACAACAGAACTGCTGCATTCTCCAAAAGCAGAAAAGGAGTGACTTCTAAAAACAACAAAACCAACCAAATCTAACGTTTTGATACTCAGTGCAGCTCTCTGTAATTTAATTCTTTTGGCCCTCTGAACACAGAGGACCAGTAGCTCAACACGCTGTAAAGGCAAAGTCCAGGATCACAATCCCAATGCAGGGTGCCAAAGACAAGAGCCAAAAATCAGATTTTCAAAAATGACCATGATTTTCCTTAAGGCTTTCACAGTAAAACTCAGTTTGCAAGTAACTGCATTTAACCCAATAAATCCCCACAAGTCTGTCCAACCAACCAGCAGGCTGACACAGCTGTGCAAACGACTTGTGACTGAGCCCCTGTGTACAAAGGTGTCACACAGAGTGGAAGCACCAGTGAGATAAAAAGGAACTGGGAATATTGCATGAGCATATCAGCACAGTGTGAAGAGAACCAAAGTTCACCTGCAGCTGAGACTTGCAAGGGAAGCCAGTGGCAACTTGTTTATCTGCTATAATGTGGGTAGGAAGAGAATGAACAAGGGAAAGGCGTTGCTGAGTGGCATGGGTGATTCAGTGAGAGCAGACACTGGTAGTGCCTTGCTTAGGAACATGGTTTACCAGGACATGAGAAACTAGCCATAGATGAGAGGTAATCTTAGAACTTGGAAGGTTGGAAAAGACAATGTAGTCCAACCTTCAACCCATCCCCACTATGGCCACTAAACCATGTCCTTCAGTGCCACATCTAAACCCTTCCTGAACATCACCAGGGATGGTGACTTCACCACTTCCCTGGGCAGCATGTTCCAATGCATCATCAATCTCAGTAGGTAAAATCAAGCCTGGTGAACCTGATTGACTTCTGTGATAGAATGAAAGGATTTGAGGCCAAAGTGATAACAGCTGACACCATTCACATTAGCAAGGCTTTCATTACCATCTCTCAAAATACTTTTGTATCCAAGTAAATACATAATAGTCTGGATGGTTGAACAGCCTAAGGGGTAAGAGAAATGTTAACTGGACAGGTTCAGGGAGTTAGAATCATGCAGGTGGGCTCCTTTTGCAGCAGGCACGGCCGCAACCAGGGCAGCCCACAGGCTGCACCGTGGGCGCTTTCTGCACTCGTACAGGATCTCATGACTACTGCTTGCAACACACAGGAACGAATAAGGTCAACGTATGTCCCCGTTCATTAGCAGCGCAGAAATAACGCCGCAGCAGTCACTCAATTCAGATTCCACAGCACACCCACAGCCGCACTTTGCCCTCCGGACGTGCACACAGCTCGGCCCGTGAGCAAACAGCACCGAGCGGGACTCCGGGTCCGACCCAGCCGCTCCGGGGCCACCGTGCCCGGCCGCGGCCTCCACCCCGCGTCCCATCGCCCTCAAGGGGCTGCGGAGCACGCGTCTGTCCCTCCGCCCGGCCCCGGCCCCGGCCCCGGCCCCAGCTCTGCCCCGGCAGCTCCTGTGGCTCGGAGCTCACGGCCCCGCCGAAGGAAGGAGGAAAGCCCAGGTCGCCTTACCCAGTGTTGGGCAGCATGGCGGCACGGCCATGGGGCGGCTGTCGGCTCGGCACGGGACGCGCTCCCCGCTCACACCGCCCTCCGCGCAGCCGCGGCCCGGGGAGCCGGGCGGAGCCAGGGCCGAGCGGGGCGGGATGAGGGGCGGGTGATGGAAGTATCGGGATGAGTTCCCTGCGGGAGTACACCTCGTTCAACCAAGCCAAAGCCTTGCACGTTTTCACTGACAAAATTAAAATCGCATCTGAGATCTCGCCCTCAAGGAAAGGACTGAATGACCAAACTGAAGTGACAACTGAAACGATTTATTATTGAAACAACCTGTCCTTATAACTATCGGTCTATCCACTACCACCTCGGGCCACTATGCGGGCGCCGACATGACCCCACTGCAGGGCGCTCACTCGTCATCTTCATCACTGTCATCTTCATCGGTGCGCAGCCAGCAGCCTTCCTCTACCCAGACAGAGCTGGTGAAAGGTGGGCGCTGCGGGTCCTCCCAAGGCTCCCACTCCTCTGGCATCACCGTGACTTCATGCTGTATGTTCACCGTGAGCGATAAGGAGTGGAAAAGCAGGCCGGCCTCAGGAGCACGCTGCTCTTGCTCTCTTGGGCGCCAGGGAAGTTCCTGCAGTGCTGGGTTGCGTGGCAAGCTGTCTCCCATGTAAGATGAAGCGGTGAACGACAAGGAAGTAGAACTGTCTCCAGGGCTCCAGCCGCTGTTTGGTGGCAGCAGGGACGGGTCCAGAGGCTGGTTCATTCCCCAAGCTGCTGCAGCACGCATTGGCCGGCTGTGAGAGGCTCGAGCTCGGCGTCGGCTGCGGTTTCTCCTTTGGCGCTTGGGAGGCCGGGGTCCCCTGGCTGCAGCCGCCTGGGTGCCGGCTGCCGGACCCGCTGCCTGCAGGCAGCCCCTGCGGGAGCAGGAGCAGCAGCAGCAGCAGGAGCAGCAGCAGGGGCCCGTCTCGGCTCTCCTTCTCCGGGCAGATCTCGGCCTGCGCTGCTCGAGGAGCCGAGAGCTCTCTCCTCCGAAGTCTGGGTTCCAGTTGACGAGAGGCTGCAAAAGGCAAAGGAGAAGAGTCAGTTGTTATCACCTTGCGCTTGAAAGACAGCAAGGTACAGGAGATTTTCAATTGCTAAAGACGGACATGGGAGTGAGCAGCATCACGAGCCGATCCTTGACCACCTCTTGCAGGGTGGGAGCGTCTTTGCTCAGTCCAATTGAAGTTTGTCCTTGCAGACATTTCTGCAACAAAGCGGTTTTCGCTGTGCCACTCGGCAAGTGAAATCCTTCTGAACACCCTGGGGGTTCTGATGGGGTGTCATTGTGATGGCACGTGTTTGTGATGGGGGCTTCGGCCACTCCCAACATGGAGTCACAATGATCACCCCAAGGTGATGCCCAGCCCTTTTCACCAGAGCTGTGCTCTGTCCTTTCATCCCCATCTTGTCTCAATGCAGTGCTGCTTATAAATCAGATTATAAATCAGATATAATTCCATGGGCTTTTCTGAACTCTCATGATCTGCAAACAAGAAGAGAGCAAGAGTTTCTACTGCTTTGTCCAGTATTTAATGAAATGTTCATCTCTGATCTGTGGTTTCATCTCAGTTGAAAGCTGGTTCTTTTTTTGCCTGTTTAAATGTACAAAGTATTTGTTGAGCGAGGGTCAAATCGCAGCTTTTACAATGTTGAGTTCTGGCCATGTTTTGGATCTGTGATATCCACATTTACTGCCATTCAAATCATTCCTCAGTTCCCTTCAGCAAAACTTTGGAACAGAGCAATTAAACATGAGGCAAAGTGACAAAAAGCAAAACATAAAACACATACATAAAAATGTTATTCAACAAGTAAAGTAACTGTTATGGGTTAGCCCTCAGCTGTACCTTCAGAAATGGCCTGGAAAAGCACATTCTTTTTCAGTCAGTCAGCCTCCTTGATGATGATTCTCTTTCTTCTTATTTAGAGACTTAAAGCCATCCCTGTCTTTCCTCACATGGCTTCCTAACATTGCATCTGTGTTAGGAAAGCTGGGATTTAAATGTGATGCAGTATTTGAAATGAGGCTGGAAAAGGTGCTGCCTTCAAACCTTGGGAGGAAAGCATTACTAACAGAATATTGGCCTCTCATACCACGCATCTACAAAATGCCCGTCCTCATTTTGACTTGACATGGTGTAAGCATGAATAAGATGTGGATCTCTAAGAGAAGACGTAACTAAATCCTGCTGCAATGCCCAGCAAGGAGAACATTTTTTCTGTAATGACTGTGTATAATGACTCAAAGAGAAGACATATAACAGTATTTCTTTATGTTTTGTGGATAATACTTCTTTTGGTTTTCACCTTTTCTGCAGATAGCAAACTGCCCTCTGTTACTGTGAGATGTATGCCACCTAACTGAACGTGATTTTGCTGGAGATGCATCCAGAGCAGAACAAAGCTGTCTCTGGCTGCCCCCTGTGTTTTCCCCTCTCCATTAAAGCAGTAGTTCATCCTGTGGGATGAAAGCTTACTGTGCTGCCCTGGGGGATAGTGATTGTGAATGGCAACTGTGTCAGGGCTGTGTCTGGCTGCTTGTGTGGTTGTACACATGTTTAGAGGGGAGAGAGGACAGGACTGTCATATCCATATATAAGCCATTATGGATTCGAGCCCAATGGAACAAGAAATTCTGTAGCAATAGACAAGGAAAAACAGAAAGATGGAATCTTTGTTTTCTGATGATGTGTTTATGCTATACTGCTTATCCAGGGATGAGCATGTGTCCTAGAGGCAGCATCATGGGAACATAGACAGGTATCCCACCACCTTCCACTCAGGTCCTCAGTGCTGTGCTGTGGGATATTGTGGGAGCTGATGGTGCTGACTATGAGGGGTACTTGATCCTTGCATTACAAATTTTCATGTGGTGCCATTCTTGGACTTTATGCTCTAAACAGACAAGGCTGAACAATGTGCCAGTCTGCTCTGCACTGGAAGGACAAACCCCACAGTGGGTGCTAAAATTCTTCTGGACATTTGCATTCCACAGGATTTTTACATGAGTGTAGAAATGCTCTGCTTATAAATCCGTTCCTCAGGTCACAGCTTTTGTAAAAAAGAAGTGACTAAACAAACTTGTTGCCCTGTTATCAGAAACTGAAGAAAAACTTCAGATTCTTTTACTGGCCGTTCCAGTTAATAAGAAAACCAGCTCTAAGGCCTGTGTAAAATACAGGCGCTATCTGCATGGTGCTGAAGGTAATGAACGACGCTGATCGCTAACTGTACCAAGAAGAAAAGGTAAGCTCAGCCTTCAAGTCCCCACGGGCTCTGTTTCGATGACCTCTTTCATTTCATCAGCTCCACTGGCACGTTTTTTTCCCAGCCTGAGTAGGGAAAAATCCAGCTATGTGTGTGTGCCAGCAGAGGGAGCGCTCAGCACACGAGATTGAATCACGGAATATCCCGATTTGGAAGGGGCTCTCAAGGATCATAGAACCACAGAATAGTTGGGTTGGAAGGGACCTCAGGGCCCACCCAACCCCTGCCATGGGAGCGCTGCTACCCAGCAGGTCAGGTTAGAACAGGGCCATCCAACCTGGCTGACCCCTTTACTTTAACCCTTTGAGGCTGAGCTGTCAGCCCATGGTTCACCCATATTTTGCCTGGATTTTATTTATTGTGGTGGTGGCCCAAATGTGGTTTGACTCCCCACCCCCAGTTTCTTTTAAGGCTAGGGCCCCTACTTGTTCTTAGGCTCGTGGCTGGATTCTCTGACACACGCTGAGAATCATTTACTACATATTTCCTACATTTAAAGTCAATGATTGACGGGATTAACAGACTACAAGCTGTGAAAGCTGAAAGGAATGAGGGTTTATTTAAAGCAATCAGTAGATAAAGCTTATCTTTGTTATAGGTAACATTCCTTTTCCATCAGTAACTCAGTGGTGCAAATGTAAGCTGAAAAGTAGAGAAACAAAATCTGTCCCTCTCAAAGAACTAGCATAGATTTCTCACAACTTATAAGCCAATATGATAAACTGAAAAGGCTAGATTTTTTATTTCTCTACTCATTGGTGTTTCTGCACATCTCATTATTTAAAGGGACTCTTCCTTGCTCAAGTATGATGGTCTTCTGAGTTCCCAACCTGAAGTCATGGCTGTGTGGTACCCTCCTGCACCAGCTCTGCTTTGGGGTCTGGCAGTTCCTTCTGTAACTGCCTCCTGCCATTCCCACCTGGAGATTATGCTAAAGAATGGAGAGGGAACTTTGCAAATGAGTGAGGACAGTAGCACAGCACCTCCTGAGAAAGGCTTACTTCCACAGACTTTTATTGGTGGGCTGCACACATCAGCTTGATGTTACCTTAAGGAAATGAGAAAGTGAAGAGAAGGGACAACTGCACAGTAGACAGCCAAGAAACAAAGCCATGTAGTCCCCAGAGGATTTTCTTCTCCAGTGTCAGCAAGTAGTAAGGATGAGGAAGGTGACAATAACTCTTCTTGTCAGACTTTTCCCTCTGTTAGCAAGGGAAAATGAGGAAGAAAAGTGTATGCATTTCCTCCATAGCAGAATAAAGCTTAAGCAAGGCAACCTCTGTGCAGGAAAACAAAAAAATCTTCTCTTGTATTTCCTTAATGTGAACAGTACCTTCTAGCTTTCCCCCTTACTTTCTCCCACTGATACGAACCACATGGCATGAGCACTAGGTTGTGGAACACACCTTTTTCATCAATGGATGAAGTTTTATCAGGGTGGAGGATAACTGCCACATCATTATTTCCAGTTGTAATCTTTGTCCTAAGGGTGTGTTAGCATGTGTGGGATGTGGTACTGGGAGACTACAGAGCACAAAGTTCTGGATCTTTTTTCCCTATAAATATGAACTGTACTCCATAAAAACGCTTTGTCCAGAAGGTTGTTGTCAGCTATTTCTTCATAAGCTGAGAGCTTGCTTTTTTATTATTATTAATTTTTGTTTTTATTTATTTATTTATTTATTGGGAGTGGGGAGGGGAAAGAAAGCATTAATGTGATATGGGGGAATGCAGAGATTCAGACTTTGGAGTAAAAGGAGAATACTGAAGGCCACATCTATTCACCAAAAACCACATCTCTCAGAACTCCAAGTTTACCAGGCCCAAAATGGAGGGAATAAAAGATTAATGCTGTTGCCTCATTCAAAACTGGGAAGAGACAAGCCCAGATGGCTCGTTTTCTTATTTTCTTTGCCTGAGGAATAAGTGTTACACTGCTGTTGACTGTTAAACACATCCTAACTAAGCAATGTCCTATGTTTGTGTTTATCATTTTGATTGCTGTCATTTTCCTTTCTTTGTAGAAAGGGAGAGACCCAAACAGAGTGAGGTTTTCTCCATAGGAAATGAACCCTGCTCCAAGAATTCTGCAGCCTGAACAGATGTGACGCACAAGACAAGTTTGTCAGCCTATTACAAATGGGCAGTTGCCTGAAGGACTGCAAATGGCCCCGGGATTTCTGTGACAGAACTGAAAATCAGCCCCTCAGCAGCCCAGCTTTGTCACCACAGACTTTCAGCCCTTCCCTCTGCCTTTCTGTGGGTGCAGCAACTGGCTAAGCCTGAGCTCTCTAAAGCATCTTATAGAACAGTACATCTGCGCTCACAGGTCAGCAGTAGGAGGGCAGAAGTGGAAGGACTGTGGGTCTGCCATAGCATCTGTGCATCACTCATTGATAGCTAATCCAATTCTGAACAGAGGATCTCACACTTAGCAACGCAAGAGGGCTAAGAGAATGATCCAGTTCCACATTCTTAGTGTTGTGAAGCACACTAGGGAATAACTTGGGGAGACAGCCTGGAGACCCAAGTGTCAGGGTTTCTTAAACATAGAAAACAGCCTATTGTACTTATCTGACACATAAAAATTACACATTGCACATTCTTACTGACGTCAGCCAAATATCCATTCTATAATTAGCATATATTCACACTGCCAGATCCCCTGCTTTCTTTCAAGTGGTTTTCTTGTTGAGCTGTTATTACACAGTTTTTAATCATATTCATTGTACAGGCTCTCGTTTAATTTACCCTGCATTACCTGTGTATGTCTGCCTTGTGACAGCTGACACATACCTGCTGTGACCACAGATATTTCATGCCCCACCAAAACCCAGGGGTCTCTCCCATCATTATTTACCTTCCCAGCACAAAGAGGGAGCTGCCATCAAACTAAGAAGGGAATGATGAACCATACTCCTGCCCTTGTTACCCATTCCTGTAGGGTAATAAAGAAGATGGTTACCCTAAGGAAACTCTGCCATACTCTTCATGTGCAGCTCATCAGGAACTTTTCTGACTCCTATTTCATATTTTCCAGATTAGTATTTTTTGCCTGTAAGACATTCATGTTATTCATCTAAAGCAGAAGTCATTTTCAGTCCTGAAAGGGGCTCGTTCTTCACACTTTAGAAGATTTTTCTATGAGCTTTGTCTTCCAGACAAATACTGAAGAAATCAGAAATATTTTCTGCATAGCAGCAGTTTATATTCTGACTTATGGTGCACTGTCAATCTCCTTTGTCCTTCCACAAGAGAAAGCAACTGGAACAGGTTACTTTGTGTGGTAAAAGCGTAAGGAGAGCTGAAAATGAGACTTCTTGGACTTTAAGGAGCCACAAGAAGAGCCTAGAAAGTGAATGACACTCATGTCTCTGAACATTTAGGTGGACACCAGGGGAGCAAAATCCTTCCTACTGTAAGAGATGAGCAAGTCCAAGACCTCCTCATAAGACTGGATATGTCCAAGTCCATGGGGCAGGATGACGTGCTTCCCAGAGTCATGAGGGAGCTGGTTGATACGCTCACCCAGCCATTCTCCACCGTATTTGAAAAGTCATGGCTGTCAGAAGAAGGCAGGAGAAGTCCCTGGGGTCTGGAAAAGGGAAACATCACTCCCAGTTTTTAGAAAGGCAGGAAGGAAATCACATGGGAAACTACAGGCCAGTGAGCCTTACCTCTGTGCCTGGGAAGATCATGGAGCTGTTCCTCATGGAAGAAATGTGGAGAACGATTTGGAGGTTCTGGTGGACAAAAAGATGGACATGAACCAGCAGTGTGTGCTTGCAGTCTGGAAGACCAACTGTATCCACAGAGAAGTGGCAGCATGGAGAAGTAGGCTCTTGCTCCCCTTCACTCTGCCTTCATGAGTCCCCATCTGCAGTACTGTGTCCAGATCTGGAGCCCACAGCACAAGAAAAGTGCAGAGCTTCTGGATTAGCTCCAGAGGAAGGTCAGAATGATAATTAGAGGTCTAGAGCACATCTCCTGTGAATAAAGAGAGGAGAATTAGGCTACATGTTAGGTTAGATACTAGGGGGAAACTTTTTCAGACAGAGGGTGGTGAGGCAATGGCACAGGCTGCCCAGAGAGGCTGTAGATGTGAGTTACCAACAGTGGAGTCTGGGAAGGACAAGAATCTTCCATTAATCGGTGACTGCTGGAAGGCGACAAAAATAGTGCTCTGCATTACAGTAGTTGAATTCCTGTTCCTCAAATTGTCCCACACTGCCTTCTATTTAGGAAACAAGCTCAGGGCACTCCTTGCCTCATTGCTCCTTTTAATTCAGACCTGCTGCTTCCTACAGGACCAGAAAGACGTCTGCTTAAACACTTGCGTAAGCCTGCCCTGCCCCAGTCAGGCAGAGTAGTATTTGCAACGCCAAACCATAGCAACCTTAATGCAGATGGCTGCACCCTCAAGCTTCTCTGCCTGAATCTGGCTTCTTGTGGTCTTGTGTCCTCCATTGCTGTTCCAGCAGGGAAGATGCCTCAGACCCTTGGGGATCCCTTATACTTTCTGTGCCTTGGTTTCTGGCCTGTGTAGGAGGGATGTAGGACAGAGTGTTGAGCAGGAGACAATCAGATGCTGCAGCGATCGACTGGCAGAGAAGGACCAAAGTACTTCAAAGGTGGGTAGATGTGGATCAGATCTATGGGGCAGGAGCTGCTGTGGGGCTGAGGGGGGTCAGATCTATGGTGCTGGAGCTGCTGTGGGGCTGATGGGGGATAGATCAATTGGGCAGGATCTGCTGTGGGGCAGATGTCGGTCTGATCTATGGGACAGGATCTGTTGTGGGTCAGATGTATGGGGCAGGAGATGCAGTGGGGCACATGTGGATCAGATCTTTGGGGCAGGAGCTGCTCTGGTGCACATGTGAGTCAGATCTATGGGGCAGGAGCTTCTGTGGGGCAGATGTGGGTCTGATCTATGGGGCATGAGCAGCTGTGGGGCAGATGTGGGTCAGATCTATGGGGCATGAGCTGCTGTGGGGCACATGTGGATCAGATCTATGGGGCAGGAGTTGCTGTGGAGCTGCTGTGGGTAAGATATATGGGGTAGGAGCTGCTGTAGGGCTGACTGGGGTCAGATCTATTGTGCAGGACCAGATCTGGGGTATATGTGTGTCAGATCTATGGAGCAGGAGCAGCTGTGGGGCACATGTGGGTCAGATCTATGGGGCCAGAGTTGCTGTGGGGTAGATGTGGGTCAGATCTATGGGGCAGGAAATGCTGTGGGGCTGATTGCGGTAAGATCTATAGGGCAGGAGCTGCTGTGAGGCAGATGTAGGTCAGATCTATTGGGAAGGATCTGCTGTGGGGTAGAGGTGGGACTGATCTATTGGGCAGGAGCTGCTGTGGGGCTGATGAGGGTCAGATCTATGGAGCAGGAGCAGCTGTGGGGCACATGTGGGTCAGGTCTATGGGACAGGTTCTGCTGTGGGGCTAATTGGGGTATGATCTATTGAGGCAGGAGCTGCTGTGGGGCACATGTGGGTCAGATCTGTAGGGCAGGAGCTGCTGTGAAGCAGATGTGGGTCTGATCTATAGGGCAGGAGCTGCAGTTGGGCAGATGTGGTTCAGATCTATGGGGCAGGAGCTGCTGTAGGGCTGATTGGGGTCAGATCTATTGGGCAGAAGGTGCTCTGGGGATGATGTGGTTCAGATCTATGGGGCAGGATCTGCTATGGGGCAGATGTTGGTCATATATATGGGGCAGGAGATGCTGTGTGTCTGATGAGGGTCATATCAATGGGGCAGGAGATGCTGTGGGTTAGATCTTTGGGTCAGGATCAGCTGTAAGGCTGTGGGGGGTCAGATCTATGGGGCAGTAGCTTCTCTGGGGCTGATGTGGGTCAGATGTAAGAGGCAAATCAGCTGTGGGGCAGGCGTGAGTCAGATCTATGGGGCAGGAGCTTCTTTGGGGCTCTTGTGGGTCAGATCTATGGGGCAGGAGTTGCTGTGGGGCAGATGTGGGTCTGATCTATGGGGCAGGAGCTGCTGTGGGTCAGATCTATGGGGCAGGAGTTGCTGTGGGGCACATGTGGGTCAGATCTATGGGGCATAACCTGCTGAGGGGTATATGTGGGTCATATCTATTGGGCTGGAGCAGCTGTGGGTCTGATGAGGGTCATATCAATGGGGAAGGAGATGCTATGGGTTAGATCTATGGGGCAGAAGCTGCTGTCGGGCATATGTGAGTCAGATCTATGGGGCAGGAGCTGCTGTTGGTCAGATGTGGTTCAGATCTATGGGGCAGGAGCTGCTGTGGGGCTGATGTTGGTCAGATCTATGGGGCAGGAGCTGCTGTGAGGCTGATGAGGGTCACATCTATGGGCCAGGTATTGCTATACATCTGACTCACATATGCCCGAAAGGAGCTTCTGCCCCATAGATCTAACCCACAGCAACAGCTACCCCATTGATATGACCCACATCTGCCCCACAGCAGCTCCTTCCCAATAGATATGAACCACATGTGCCCCACAGCTTCTCCTGCCCCATAGATCTGACCCACAGCTTCTCCTGCCCCATATATCTGACACACAGCAGCTCCTGCCCCATAGATCAGACCCACATCTGCCCCACAGCAGCTCCTGCCCCATAGATCTCACCCACATCAGCCCGACAGCAGCTCCTGCCCCATAGATCTTACCCACGTCTACCCCACAGCAGCTCCTGCCCTACAGATCTGACCCACATCAGCCCCACAGCAGCTCCTGCCACATAGATCTGACCCTCATCTGCAACACAACAGCTTCTGCCCCATAGATCTGACCCACATCAGCTCCTGACACACAGATCTGACCCAGATCAGCTCCAGCCTTAGAGGTCTGACCCTCATCAGTCCCACAAGAGCTCCTGCCCCATAGATCTGACCTACATCTGCCCCACAGCAGCTCCTGCCCCATAGATCTGACCCACATCTACCCCACAGCAGCTCCTGCCCAATAGATCTTACCCAGATGTGCCCCAGAGCAGAGCCTGTCCCATAGATCTGCCCCACAGCAGCTCCTGCCCCATAGATCTGACCCAAATCAGCCCCACACCAGCTCCTGCCCCATAGATCTGACCCACATCAGCCCCACACCAGCTCCTGCCCCATTGATCTGAACCATATCAGCCACACAGCAGCTCCTGCCCTATAGATCTGACCCACATGAGCCCCACAGCTACACCTACCCATAAATCTGAACCACATGTGTCCCACAGCAGCTCCTGCCCCATAGATCTGACCCACAGCAGCTCGTGCCCCATAGATCTGACCCACCTCTGCCTCACAGCAGCTCCTGCCCCATAGTTCTGACTGGCAGCAGCTCCTGCTCAATTGATCTAAACCCCATCAGTCCCACAGCTGCTCCCTCCCCATAGATCTGACCCACATGTGCCACAGAGAAGCTCCTGACAAATAGATCTGACCCACATCAGTCCCACAGCAGCTCCTGCCCCATAGATCTTACACCAATGAGACCAACAGCACACCTGACCCATAGATCTGACCCACATCAGCCCCAAAGCAGCACCTTTCCCAAAAAACTGACCCAAATCAGCCCCAGAGCAGCTTCTGCCCCATAGATCTGACCCACAACATCTCCTGCCCCATAGATCTGACCCACTACTGCCCCACTGCATCTCCTGCCCCATATATCTGACCCTCAGCAGCTCCTACCGAAATGATCTAACCCCCATAAGCCCCAAAGCGGCTCCTGGCCCATAGATCTGACCCACATCTACCCCACAGCAGCTCCTGCCCCATAGATGTGACCCACATCAGCCCCAGAGACTCTCCTGTCCCATAGATCTGTCCCACAGCAACTCCTTCCCCATAGATCTGACACACAGCAGCACCTGCCCCATAGATCTGACCCACATCAGCCACACAGCAGCTCCTGCCCCATAGATCTGCCCCACAGCAGCTCCTGTCCCATAGATCTGACTCATATTTGCCTGACAGCAGCATCTGCCCCATAGATCTTACCCACATAATCTCCACAGTAGCTCCTGCCCCATTGTTCAGACCCACATCTGCCCCACATCAGCTACTGCCCCATATATCTGACCCACATCAGCCCCACAGCAGCTCCTGCCACATAGATCTGAATCACATCTGCCCCACAGCAGCTCCTGCCCCATAGATCTTACCCACATCAGCCCCACAGCAGCTCCTGCCCCATAGATCTGAACCACAGCATCTCCTGCCCCAAATATCTGACCCACATCATCTCCTCAGCATCTCCTGCCCCATAGATTTGAACCACAGCATCTCCTGCCCCAAATATCTGACCCACATCTGCCCCACAGCAGCTCCTGCCCCATAGATCTGACCTACATCAGCCCCACAGCAGCTCCTGCCCCATAGATCTGACCCACATCTGCCCCACAGCAGCTCCTGCCCCATAGATCTGACCCACATCATCTCCACAGCATCTCGTGCCCCATAGTTCTGACCCACATCTGACCCACAGCAGCTCCTGCCCCATAGATCTGACCCACATCATCCCCACAGCAGATCCTTCCCCATTGATCAGACCCACATCTTCCCCACAGCAACTCCTGCCCCAGAGATCTGACTCACATGTGCCCCACAGCAGCTCCTGCCCATAGATCTGACCCACATTGTCTCACATAATCTCCTACCACATAGTTATGACCCACATCATATCCACAGTAGCTCCTGCCCCATAGATCTGACCCACAGCAGCTACTGCCCCATAGATCAGACCCACATCTGCCCCACATCAGCTCCTGCCCCATAGACCTGGACCACATCAGATACACAGCAGCTGCTGCTCCATAGATCGGATCCACATGAGCCGCACTGCATCTCTTGCCCCATAGATCTGAGCAACAGCAGCTCCTGCCCCATAGATCTTACCCACATCAACTTCACAGCACCTCCTGACCCATAGATCTGACCCGTCATGGACTTTGAGTGTCCTCTGTTTTCACGCACGTCAAGTTCTTTTGTGATTAGTAATTTCTGTCTTTTGTCGCATCCATTTCATTTGTCAAAAGAGTTATTAATCCCTCTGAGCAATCTAAGTGTTGCATGGATATGCTATTTGAATTTTTTGGGTGCAATCATTATATTCCTTGTAGAAGGACCATGTATTGAAAAATTTAACTTGAAAGCCGTTTTTGCAATTACTGTTAATATACACTGTACCAAGTTCTGATTAGATTTAAATGGAACCAATAGTATATGTGGATATTATTTATGAATACTTTAGATATCACATCAATTGACACTGTGAAGTAGAGCTCATGTATTTGTTGCCCAAGGCATGCATTTGCTGGGTAGTGTTAATATCCATCTTGTACTCCTGAAGAGCTCGCTGTTTACAAATGGCACCTGTTCTACTGCTCTTCTGATGGTCTAGAAATGGAATTCAGCTAACTGTAAAGACTGCAAGTACTGCAGTGTTGCAAGGATCGAGTTGCAATGCTTTAATGTAGTAGGTGCCTTCTCTCTGACAGCCTTAAAGTATTTTCTTGTATGTATGTGTCATCTTCTTTCCTGAGAGTTTAAGCTCTAGGGTACAATGTTTTGGAGGTCTTGATGCTCTTTGATACAGATTTGAGAGGGTTTTTGACATTTATTGTTTCTGAAATGGTTTGATCTTGTCTTAGAGAGTCGAATGCCACAAATTGGTAAATACTATCTCCTGTTGCTGAATCAGTGCAAAATTTATGGCATCCTGCTGGTTTTTTATTTGTTTTTTAATTTCCTGATTGATCTATACATTATTGCTGCATATGAGCTCGCAGATGAGTTAACAGGTGATGAGAACTCTAATGCCGGGCAGGGCATGACTGCTCTTCATCTTGTGTAACAAAACAGGGGCTGCTACTGTGACCTGATTTTTAAAGGATATGTTGAGTGAATAAAAAGATGCCTGAAGTTGAACCCAATAATTGTGAGGAAATAGAATGTATTTTTTTTGTTAATCATCTCTTCCTCTTTTTATGAAGGGTATTGGTTTGCCAGATATTTTCAGATTCATTTCAGATAAATGATTTTGTGCTTCTGTCATTTGGTGGGTTGATCGCACAATTTGTTTTGGGGCAGTGCCTTTGCTGAGGGATGGTGAGAGAAAGCACCTCTGGTACTATGTGTTCGTGCCACCTGGTGGCTTTGCTGGGCAGCCTGGGCTTCAGATACACAGTTAAAAACACAGGTGTAAAGTGTCTGTAAAATCCTCTACATTCCAGTACTGTAGTTTTTTTCTACTAACCCAGTGAGAGTTAAACTTTTAGTATATGCAGATCGACTTAAGCTGGTTCTTATCTTTGTTAGCAGTTTTTAGCTTGTGGTTCTTTTGATCTGATATCAATGACATAAGTCAGAGCATTTGTAAATACAGATTCTGAGTGGAATGCACAGATGGTTTGTCTCCAGAACAAAACAAGCCTTCAGTAAAAGGATTTTGTAGGTATTTATAGATAACTATTATCCTGTTGCTAATTACATACTGTGAATTTAAAGTGGAAAATATTCTTTCTTGTCTCACTTAGAATACAAAGAGGTGCCTAATGTTGTGCTGTTTCCCAGCTTCATTAATTGACTTTTTTTTTTTTTTTTCCCCAGGCGTCAGTATAGGGGTAGGTCCTGTTTAATATCTTTATTGATGATCTGGATGGGGGGATTGAGTGTATCCTCAGTGAGTTTGCAGATGACTCCTCACTGGAAGGAAGTGTTGATTTGCCTGAGAGTAGGAAGGCCTTACAGAGGGATCTGAATTGGCTGGATCAATGGGCTGAAGGCAATTGTATAAGCTTCAACAAAGTCAAGTGCCAGCTACTGCACTTTGATCACAATATCATGCCACTCCATTTTGCAGGCTTGTGGCTAGAATCTAGATTCTGGTGGTGTTCGTTGACAGCCAGATGAATGTGAGCCAGCAGTGTGCCTGGTAGCCTAGAAGGCCTGGCTTGTATCAGAAATAGTGTTGCCAGCAGGACCAGGGAGGTGATAATCTCTCAGTACTTGGCACTGGTGAAGCTGTGACTTGAGCACTGTGTTCATTTTTGGGCCCCCTCACTACAAGAAAGACCCTGGCACATGTTCATAGAATGGTAATGAGGCTGGTGTGGGGTCTGGAGCATAAGTCTTGTGAGGAGCAGCTGAGGAAGCTGGGGGTATTTAGTCCGGCGAAGAGGAGGCTTGGGGGGAGACCTCATTGCTCTCTACAACTTCCTGAAGGGGGGTTGTGGTGAGGTGAGGTTCAACCTCTTTTTGTGTGTAACTAGTGACAGGACAAGAGGGAGTGGCTTAGAGTTGTGCCAGGAGAGGTTCTACTGGATGTTCGGAGAAACAACTTCTCAAAAATAGTCATTAGGTATTGGAAAGGTTTGCCCAGGGTGATGGTGGAATCACCATCCCTGCAGACGTCCAAGAAACGTGTAGATGTGGCTCTGAGGGACATAGTGGGCATGCTGGGAGTGGGTTGATGGTTGAACTAGATGACCTTCAGTGGTCTTTTCCAACCTTAAGTCACAGAATCATAGAACCATAGAGTCATTCGTTCTTCTAAGAACCAGCTACACTCTGAAATGCTATACAGCTTGGTTGGTCCTTCTGATCCTTCTCATTTATGGCTCTGTATTATCTTATCCTCAGTGATCCTGCCGTCCTTCAAGAAAGGTGCTTTAGATATACTTCTGTTATACTTCAGCTTGATTGCTTTAAGTGTATCTCTCAATACCACAGTCCAAGGAAATGTGTGTGTACATTCTTCCGGCTAGATAAATAAATAAAAACACAAAGCATCTCTGAAGCTCGGACTCACTGTGTTTATTAAATGTTTTATTAACTTCATAATGACTCACAAAGAAACATTTTAATTTTGATTGTGTGTTTCTGTCTATGCTCTGATTTCTGTTAAAATCAGCTTTTGGATATGTAGAGGGAGAATTTTTTCGGTGAATAACTGTGTGTTTAGGGCAGGAATGGATGATCCTTGATTTCACATGGTAGATGTTCTTTACCTGCTCTGTACTCATTTTACAAATCATTTCATGCTGTAACAGTAAACAAATGGTGAATTCTTCATCAGATATGTCTGCTACTGTAAGGTCTTTGTCTGATTTCAAAGTTAAAGTCAGGAGTCAAACTAAAAGAAGAAAAAACTAGTTTGATAAGGACGTATAGAAATTCTGCCTTTCTGTAACACAGCTTTGTTGGAAGTAACCGCGGGAGACAAGTCTCATGCTATCATGGTCAACAAGTCTCGTTTATTAGGTGTTACAGCATCTCATTTATACAATCAGTAATAAGTTCATGCATATTGCAAAAGTAAAGCTCAGGATTGGTGGGTTACACATTACTTCATCTGACCTTTGTGGTTAGTCTTATGGATACTTTTTCTTTGCAGCTCTGTCTACACCTTGCTACACATCTTGCTTTTCCCTCAGGCCGTCCTTGCCTCTAGATACATATTTCGTCTTTAGCTACATACCCTGTCTTTTCACATCCTGATTTCTCCATAGCTGCTTAGCCCGTGATCGGCCCTAGGATAGACCGTCGTTGTCTTTAATCATGTTCATTCTTTTACAATTTAACTAGTGGAATCTCTTCATGTCCTTTCTCATGAAGCCATTCTTCATAAACATTCTCCACATAGATCTGACCCACATCAGACGCACAGCAGCTCCTGCCCCATACATCTGAACCACATGTGCCCCACAGCATCTCCTGCCCCATAGATCTGACCCGCATCAGCCACACAGCAGCTCCTGCCCCATACATCTGACCCACTTGCGCCCCACAGCAGCTCCTGCCTTATAGATCAGACCATCATCAGCCTCACAACAGCTCCTGCCCCAGAGATCTACCCCACAGCAGCTCCTGCCCCATAGATCTGACCTTCATCATCCCCACTGCAGCCCCTGCCCCATAGATCTGACCCACATCTGCCCCATAGCAGCTCCTGCCCCATATATCTGACGCATATCAGATCCACAGCAATGCCTGCCCCATAGATCTCAACCACATGAGCCCCACAGAAGCTCCTGTCCCACAGATCTGACCCACATAGGCCCCACAGCAGCTCCTGCCCCATAGATCTGACCCTCAGCAGCAACACAGCAGCTCCTGCCCCACAGATCTGACCAACACCAGCCCCACAGCAGCTCCTGCCCCATAGATCTGACCAACATCAGCTCCACAGCAGCACCTACCCCATAGATCTGACCCACATCTGCCCCACAGCAGCTCCTGCCACATAGATCTACTGACATGTGCCCCACAACAGCTCCTGCCCCAAAGATCTGATACCCATGTGCCCCACAACAGCTCCTGCCCCATAGATCTGACCCACATCGGACCCACAACAGCTCCTGCCCCATAGATCAGACCCACATCTACCCCACAGCAGCTCCTGCCCCATATATCTTACCAACATCAGCGCCATAGCATCTCCTGCCCCATAGATCTGACACACATCACCCCCACAGCAGCTCCTGCCCCATAGATCTAAACAACATCAGCACCACAGCAGCTTCTTCCCTATAGATCTGACCCACATAAGACCCACAGCAGCACCTGTTCCGTAGATCTGACACACATCATCCCCACAACTGCTCCTGCCCCAACGATCTGATATACATGTGCCCCACAGGAGCTCCTGCCCCATAGATCTGACCCACATCAGCCCCACAGCATCTCCAGCCCAGTAGATCTGACCCACAGCAGCTCCTGCCCCACTGATCTGACCCACATGCGCCCCACTGCAGCTCCTGCCTTACAGATCAGACCCTCATCAGCCTCACAACAGCTCCTGCCCCATAGATCTGACCTTCAGCAGCAACACAGCAGCACCTGCCCCACAGATATGACCCACATATACCCCACAGCAGCTCCTGCCCCATAGATCTTACCAACATCAGCTCCACAGCAGCACCTACCCTATAGATCTGACCCACATCTGCACTACAGCAGCTCCAGCCCCATAGATCCCACTCACATGTGCCCCAGAGCAGATACTGCCCCATAGATCTGACCCACAACTACCCCATCACAGCTCCTGCCCCATAGATGTGACCCACATTTGCACTACAGAAGCTCCTGCCCCATAAATCTGACCAACATCTACCCCACAGCAGCTCCTGCCCCATAGATCTCACATGTGCCCCATAGCAGCTTCTGCCCCATAGATCTGACCCACAACTACCCCACAGCAGCTCCTGCCCCATAGATCTGATCCAAATCAGCCCCACACCAGCTCCTGCCCCATAGATCTGACCCACATCAGCCCCACACCAGCTACTGCCCCATTGATCTGACCCACACCAGCCCCACAGCAGCTCCTGCCCCATAGATCTGACACACACCTGCCCCACAGCAGCTCCTGCCCCATAGATATGACACACACCTGCCCCACAGCAGCTCCTTCCCTATCGATCTGACCCACATAAGCCCCACAGCAGCTCCTGCCCCATAGATATGACCCACCTCAGCCCCTGCCTCATAGATCTGACCCACATGTGCCCCTTAGCAGCTTTTGCCCCATAGATCTGACCCACAGCAGCTCCTAACTCATAGATCTGACCCTCATATGACCCACAGCAGATCCTGCCCCATAGATCTGACTCACAGCAGCTCCTGCCCCATAGATGAGACCCACATCAGCCCCACCGCAGATCCTGCCCCATAGATCTGACCCTCATCAGCCCCACAGCAGCTCCTGACCCATAGATCAGACCCACAGCAGCTCCTGCCTCATAGATCTGTCCCCCCTGAGCCCCACAGCAGCTCCTGTCCCGTAGATTTGAACCTCATCAGCCACACAGCAGCTCCTGCCCCATTGATCTGACCCACATAAACCCACAGCAGCACCTGTTCCATAGATCTGACACACATCATCCCCACAACTGCTCCGGCCCCAAAGATTTGATATACATGTGCCCCACAGGAGCTCCTGCCCCATAGATCTGACCCACAACAGCCCCACAGCAGCTCCTGCCCAGTAGATCTGACCCACAGCAGCACCTGCGCCATAGATCTGACCCACATCAGCCCCAAAGAAGCTCCTGCCCCATAGATCAGACCCACATCAGCCACACAGCAGCTCCTGACCCATAGATCTGATCCCAATCAGCCACACAGCAGCTCCTGCCCCATAGATCTGACCCTCATCAGCCCAACAGCAGCTCCTGCCCCATAGATCTGACCCACATCTGCCCCACAGCAGCTCCTGCCCGATAGATCAGACCCACATCTGCCCCACAGCAGCTCCTGCCCCATAGATCTGACCCACATCTGCCCCATACCAGATCCTGCCCTATCGATCTGACCCACATTATCCCCACAGCAGCTCCTGCCCCATAGATCTGACCCACATCAGCCCCAAAGAAGCTCCTGCCCCATAGATCAGACTCACGTCAGCCACACAGCAGCTCCCGCCCCATAGATCTGACCCACATCGGACCCACAACAGCTCCTGCCCCATAGATCAGACCCACATCTACCCCACAGCAGCTCCTGCCCCATATATCTTACCAACATCAACGCCATAGCATCTCCTGCCCCATAGATCTGACACACATCACCCCCACAGCAGCTCCTGTCCCACAGATCTGACCCACATAGGACCCACAGCAGCTCCTGCCCCACAGATCTGACCAACATCAGCTCCACAGCAGCTCCTTCCCTATAGATCTGACCCACATAAGACCCACAGCAGCACCTGTTCTGTAGATCTGACACACATCATCCCCACAACTGCTCCTGCCCCAAAGATCTGATATACATGTGCCCCACAGGAGCTCCTGCCCCATAGATCTGACCCACATCAGCCCCACAGCAGCTCCAGCCCAGTAGATCTGACCCACAGCAGCTCCTGCCCCATTGATCTGACCCACATGCGCCCCACTGCAGCTCCTGCCTTACAGATCACACCCTCATCAGCCTCAAAACAGCTCCTGCCCCATAGATCTACCCCACAGCATCTTCTACCCCATAGATCTGACCCTCAGCAGCAACACAGCAGCACCTTCCCCACAGATATGATCCACATATACCCCACAGCAGCTCCTGCCCCATAGATCTGACCCACATCGGACGCACAACAGCTCCCGCCCCATAGATCTGAGCCACATCAGCCACACAGCAGCTCCTGCCCCATACATCTGACCCACATGTGCCCCACAGCAGCTCCTGCCTTATATATCAGACCATCATCAGCCTCACAGCAGCTCCTGCCCCATAGATCTGACCCTCATCATCCCCACAGAAGCTCCTGCCCCATTGTTCTGACTCACATCTGCCCCATAGCAGCTCCTGCCCCATAGATCTGACCCACATCAGATCCACAGCAACGCCTGCCCCATAGATCTCAACCACATGAGCCCCACAGCAGCTCCTGTCCCACAGATCTGACCCACATAGGCCCCACAGCAGCTCCTGCCCCATAGATCAGACCCACATCTACCCCACTGCAGCTCCAGTCCCATATATCTTACCAACATCAGCGCCATAGCATCTCCTGCCCCATTGATCTGACACACATCACCCCCACAGCAGCTCCTGCCCCATAGATCTAGCCCCCATCAGACCCACAGTAGCTCCAGTCCCATAGATCTGACCCACATCTACCCCACAGCAGCTCCTGCCCCATAGATCTAAACCACATGAGCCACACAGCAGCTCCTTCCCTATAGATCTGACCCACATAAACCCACAGCAGCACCTGTTCCGTAGATCTGACCCACATCATCCCCACAACTGCTCCTGCCCCAAAGATATGATATACATGTGCCCCACAGGAGCTCCTGCCCCATAGATCTGACCCACATCAGCCCCACAGCAGCTCCTGCCCAGTAGATCTGACCCACAGCAGCTCCTGCCCCATAGATCTGACCAACATCTACCCCACCGCAGCTCCTGCCCCATAGATCTCACATGTGCCCCATAGCAGATTCTGCCCCATAGATCTGACCCACAACTACCCCACAGCAGCTCCTGCCCCATAGATCTGATCCAAATCAGCCCCACACCAGCTCCTGCCCCATAGATCTGACCCACATCAGCCCCACACCAGCTCTTGACCCATTGATCTGACCCACACCAGCCCCACAGCAGCTCCTGCCCCATAGATCTGACACACACCTGCCCCACAGCAGCTCCTGCCCCATAGATATTACACACACCTGCCCCACAGCAGCTCCTTCTTTATCGATCTGACCCACATAAGCCCCACAGCAGCACCTGTTCCGTAGATCTGACATACATCAGCCCCACAGCAGCTCCTGCCCCATAGATCTGACCCACATGTGCCCCTTAGCAGCTCCTGCCCCATAGATCTGACCCACAGCAGCTCCTAACTCATAGATCTGACCCTCATATGACCCACAGCTAATCCTGCCCTATAGATCTGACCCACAGCAGCTCCTGCCCCATAGATCAGACCCACATCAGCCCCACCGCAGATCCTGCCCCATATATCTGACCCTCATCAGCCCCACAGCAGCTCCTGACCCATAGATCAGACCCACAGCAGCTCCTGCCTCATAGATCTGTCCCCCCTGAGCCCCACAGCAGCTCCTGTCCCGTAGATTTGAACCTCATCAGCCACACAGCAGCTCCTTCCCTATAGATCTGACCCACATAAACCCACAGCAGCACCTGTTCCGTAGATCTGACACACATCATCCCCACAACTGCTCCTGCCCCAAAGATTTGATATACATGTGCCCCACAGGAGCTCCTGCCCCATAGATCTGACCCACATCTGCCCCACAGCAGCTCCTGCCCAGTAGATCTGACCCACAGCAGCACCTGCCCCATAGATCTGACCAACAGGTGCCCCAGAGCAGCTCCTGCCCCATACATCTGACCCACATGTGCCCCACAGCAGCTCCTGCCCCATAGATCTGACCCGCATCAGCCCCACAGCAGCTCCTGCCCCATACATCTGACCCACATGCGCCCCACAGCAGCTCCTGCCTTATAGATCAGACCATCATCAGCCTCACAACAGCTCCTGCCCCATAGATCTACCCCACAGCAGCTCCTGCCCCATAGATCTGACCCTCATCATCCCCACAGCAGCTCCTGCCCCATTGATCTGACTCACATCTGCCCCACAGCAGCTCCTGCCCCATAGATCAGACCCACATCTGCCCAACAGCAGCTTCTGCCCCATATATCTGACCCACATCAGCACCACAGCAGTTCCTGCCCCATATATCTGACCCACATCAGCACCACAGCAACGCCTGCCCCATAGATCTCAACCACATGAGCCCCACAGCAGCTCCTGTCCCATAGATCTGACCAACACCAGCCCCACAGCAGCTCCTGCCCCATAGATCTGACCAACATCAGCTCCACAGCAGCACCTACCCCATAGATCTGACCCACATCAGCCCCACAGCAGCTCCTGCCACATAGATCTACCGACATGTGCCCCACAACAGCTCCTGCCCCAAAGATCTGATACCCATGTGCCCCACAACAGCTCCTGCCAGATAGATCTGACCCACATCAGCCCCACAGCATCTCCTGCCCCATAGATCCGACCCACATCAGCCACACAGCAGCTCCTGCCGCATAGATCTGATCCCAATCAGCCCCACAGCAGCTCCTGCCCCATAGATCTCACCCTCATCAGCCCCACAGCAGCTCCTGCCCCATAGATCTGACCCACATCTGCCCCATACCAGATCCTGCCCAATCGATCTGACCCACATTATCCCCACAGCAGCTCCTGCCCCATAGATCTGACCCACATATACCCCACAGCAGCTCCTGCCCCATAGATCTTACCAACATCAGCTCCACAGCAGCACCTACCCCATAGATCTGACCCACATCTGCCCCAAAGCAGCTCCTGCCCCATAGATCTGACCCACATGTGCCCCGCAGCAGCTCCTGCCCCATAGATCTGACCCACATCAGCCACACAGCAGCTCCTGCCCCATACATCTGACCCACATGCTCCCCATAGCAGCTCCTGCCTTATAGATCAGACCATCATCAGCCTCACAACAGCTCCTGCCCCATAGATCTACCCCACAGCAGCTCCTGCCCCATAGATCTGACCCTCATCATCCCCACAGCAGCTCCTGCCCCATTGATCTGACTCACATCTGCCCCACTGCAGCTCCTGCCCCATAGATCTGACCCATATCAGATCCACAGCAACGCCTGCCCCAAAGATGTCAACCACATGAGCCCCACAGCAGCTCCTGTCCCACAGATCTGACCCACATAGGCCCCACAGCAGCTCCTGCCCCATAGATCTGACCCACATCAGCCACACAGCAGCTCCCGCCCCACAGATCTGACCAACACCAGCCCCACAGCTGCTCCTGCCACATAGATCTCACCCACATCTGCCCCAGAACAGCTCCCGCCCCATAGATCTGACCCACATCAGCCCCAAAGAAGCTCCTGCCCCATAGATCAGACCCACATCAGCCACACAGCAGCTCCCGCCCCATAGATCTGACCCACATCTGACCCACAACAGCTCCTGCCCCATAGATCAGACCCACATCTACCCCACAGCAGCTCCTGCCCCATAGATCTTACTAACATCAGCGCCATAGCATCTCCTGCCCCATAGATCTGACACACATCACCCCCACAGCAGCTCCTGCCCTATAGATCTAGCCCCCATCAGACCCACAGCAGCTCCAGTCCCATAGATCTGACCCACGTCTTCCCCACAGCAGCTCCTGCCCCATAGATCTGACCCACGTCTTCCCCACAGCAGCTCCTGCCCCATAGATCTCAACCACATGAGCCACACAGTAGCTCCTGTCCCACAGATCTGACCCACATAGGCCCCACAGCAGCTCCTGCCCCATAGATCTAACATACATCAGCTCCACAGCAGCTCCTTCCCTTTAGATCTGACCCACATAAGACCCACAGCAGCACCTGTTCTGTAGATCTGACACACATCATCCCCACAACTGCTCCTGCCCCAAAGATCTGATATACATGTGCCCCACAGGAGCTCCTGCCCCATAGATCTGACCCACATCAGCCCCACAGCAGCTCCAGCCCAGTAGATCTGACCCACAGCGGCTCCTGCCCCATAGATCTGACCAACATGTGCACCAGAGCAGCTCCTGCCCCATAGTCCTTACCCACATCAGCCGCACAGCAGCTCCTGGTCTATAGATCTGACCCACATGTGCACCACAGCAGCTCCTGTCCCATAGATCTGCCCCACAGCAGCTCCTGCCCCATAGATCTGACCCACATCTGCACTACAGCAGCTCCTGCCCCATAGATCCCACTCACATGTGCCCCAGAGCAGATACTGCCCCATAGATCTGACCCACAACTACCCCACAGCAGCTCCTGCCCCATAGATCTGACCCACATCTGCACTACAGCAGCTCCTGCCGCATACATCTGACTCACATATGCCCCACAGCTACTCCTGCCCCATAGATCTGACCCACAACTACCCCACAGCAGCTCCTGCCCCATAGATCTGATCCAAATCAGCCCCACAGCAGCTCCTGCCCCATAGATCTGACCCACATCAGCCCCACACCAGCTCCTGCCCCATTGATCTGACCCACACCAGCCCCACAGCAGCTCCTGCCCCATAGATATGACACACACCTGCACCACAGCAGCTCCTTCCCTATAGATCTGACCCACATAAGCCCCACATCAGCACCTGTTCCGTAGATGTGACACACATCAGCCCCACAGCAGCTCCTGCCCCATAGATATGACCCACCTCAGCCCCTGCCTCATAGATCTGACCCACATGTGCCCCTTTGCAGGGGGGCTCCTCTGCCTGGTGGTCATGGCGGGCCCCCTCCTCCTTCTCACTCCTAGGGCCCCCAGCTCCATCCTCCCGCCTGAAACAGGGAAAACTTCTACCCTAGCCCTCTTAGCTGCCGACATGGCTGCTAACTGCCACAGCTGTCAGAGGCGAGTGCGTTGCGCGCGGCAGCGGTGACCAAGGTGACGTGGAGAGGGTTCTAAAATGGCGGCCGCACTGCTGGCACTGGTGTTCCACATAGGATGAGGAGGGGGCTGGTAATATCAGGACAAGGGGAAACTGATTGAAGTTGAAAGAGGGAAGATTTAGGTTGGATGTTAGGGGGAAAGTTGTTTACTAGGAGAGTGGTTAGGCCCTGGAACGGGCTGCCCAGGGAGGTTGTGGATGCCCCGTCCTTGGGGGTGTTCAGGGCCAGGTTGGACAGGGCCCTGGGCAACCTGATCTAGTAAAGGTGTATGTTTGGTGGCCCTGCCAGGCAGGGGGGTTTGTTCTTCATGATCCATGAGGTCCCTTCCAACCTGGGTCATTCTGTGACTCTGTGATACTGGTGTGTGGCTGTTTGTCCCAGCGCGCTGACCTTTTGTCTTCAGGTTCACCAACAAGACTGTAACTGATTTATGGAGGAGGCAAGTGATGGGTGCTACTGTGTGACAATCAACATCACTTTGTGGACATTTGAAAGCACCTTCCTCCAGAGCTGTTCACCTCCAGAAGAGGGTGCTCAGAAGTGTTTACTGGCAGAAGATCTGGCTCCAGATTGGTACCTACACGTACCCACAGCAGCACTCTGTGCCTTCATTTCCCTCTTGGCAGAGCAGCTCCTGCCCCCCTCTTCTCCTCCAGCTTCTTTCATTGCACACAAGTCCCCAGATCTGCCTCTGCAGCCGTAAACCTTCCCAGAGAATCTGTTCTCCCATAGGGCAGACACAGTCACCCTCCTCACTACGAAGCAGCTTCAGGTTGGATGCTCTCATACAAACAGAGATTTCAGCCTCACCCCATCACAATGCTGACCGTTTCCACAAAGGAGAATCACCTTCTCAAGAGGCTCCAACTGTGCCCATGTACACAATGTCACCAGTGGACCAGTCACCCCAGAAGTTGCCAAAGTGTGTGGTGGGACAACTCACATGGTCTGGTGATAAGGAAAAGAAACTCTGGTCCTTCTGCCCTGGTCCTGATGCTCCCTGAAAGGGGCTTCCATGCAATGCTCTACAGAGGCAGAGGACTTGCTACATTTAGAGGTGCAGAAAAACCTTTTTCTCCCCGGCTTCCCTCTTGGGACCAGTGACAACTTCTGCTAATGGAGAATGCATTGCAAGAGACCCTGGGCCACCTCCGCAGTCTGAGACCACCACAATTAAACAGTGTCACACCAACGGTGTAGGACATTGTTCTGTGATTTCCCCATGCTGGTACCCACAAACACCTATCCACACACACACACACACGATGCTTTGGGTTTGGTTTAAAGGAATCAGAAACAGCTTCTAGTCTTTAAACAGCAAATAGCCCTTAACAATCTGCAGACCCTGTAAGTCTCTCTCTTAAGTGCACCACTGCACCAGATTTGTACCCAGAGGACTGAGAGGAGTCAGCCTGGGAGGCTGATGGACTGATGCTCAAGACAGCAGGCAAGTGAGTGACAGAGACCATCACTGCACACATCACCTTTCCAGTGGCACTGGTTTTCCTGGCAGCTGCTCCCGGGGCAGAGTAACAGCCCAGCAGGGACCTGGGATCAAGCTGTGCCACCAGACCTTACAGGGAGGTCAAAAGAAGCCAGAAGGGGAGTATTGCATGGGCAGAGCTTCCTGCTGATGCCAAAGGCTGGCACAGTCTGGAGCACACACCTCTGCCTGTTTGGCTGTTGCCCGGGCAGATTGCAGCTTGATTACAAAATCACACAGAATCACAGAGTTGTAGGGGTTGGAAGGGACCTCTAGAGATCATCGAGATCATCCAACCCCCCTGCCAAAGCAGGCTCCCTACACCACATCACACAGCTCGGCATCCAGGCGGGTCTTGAATATTTCCAGAGAAGGAGACTCCACCACCTCTCTGGGCAGCCTGTTCCAGTGCTCCGTCACCCTCACTGTAAAGAAGTTCTAAATATGATAACGAAATACAAGATAACACAATATAATATAATTGAGGCTAACAAATCAAACAAACAGGGAATGAGAGAGTCCCCGAAAACCAAGAGGCCGACTGTGAACTCTAGGCGACACGGCTGGAACGCTTCCCACTCTCCGAGAAGTTGGAGAGAAGAAGGAGGGCACTCCAGCCTGGGAACGAGATTATACAGCGTCCTGGTCCCGTGACTTATCATTAACCCTGTTGTTCTCTGGGATATGTAGTCTTCTTCTGTGGACTGCACATTCAATACAAGTATCCATACTTTACATGATGTTATGATGTGGAATACTGAGAGCAAAATTACAACATTACAAAACCATGACAGCCACATCAGCCCCACAGCAGCTCCTGCCCGATAGATCAGACCCACATCTGCCCCACAGAAGCTCCTGCCCCATAGATCTGACCCACATATGCCCCAGAGCAGCTCCTGCCCCATAGATCTGACCCACATATGCCCCAGAGCAGCTCCTGCCCCAAAGATCTGATCCACATCTGCCCCACTGCATCTCCTGCCCCATAGATCTGCCCCACAACAGATCCTGCCCCATAGATCAGACCGACATCTGCCCCACAGCAGATCCTGCCCAATTGATCTATCCCCCATCAGCCCCACAGCAGCTCCAGCACCATAGATCCAACCCACACCTACCCCACAGCAGCTCCTGCCCCATAGATCTGACACACATGTGCCCCAGAGCAGCTCCTATCCCATAGATCAGACACACCTCTGCCCCACAGCAGCTCCTGCCCCATAGATCTGACCCCCCTCAGCCCCACAGCAGCTCCTGCCCCATAGATCTGATCCACATCTACCCACCTTTGAAGTACTTTGGTCCTTCTCTGCCAGTCGATCGCCGCAGCATCTGGTTGTCTCCTGCTCAACACTCTGTCCTACATCCCTCCTACACAAGCCAGAAACCAAGGCACAGAAAGTATAAGGGATCCCTAAGGGTCTGAGGCGTCTTCCCTGCTGGAACAGCAATGGAGGACACAAGACCACAAGAAGCCAGATTCAGGCAGAGAAGCTTGAGGGTGCAGCCATCTGCATTAAGGTTGCTATGGTTTGGCGTTGCAAATACTACTCTGCCTGACTGGGGCAGGGCAGGCTTACGCAAGTGTTTAAGCAGACGTCTTTCTGGTCCTGTAGGAAGCAGCAGGTCTGAATTAAAAGGAGCAATGAGGCAAGGAGTGCCCTGAGCTTGTTTCCTAAATAGAAGGCAGTGTGGGACAATTTGAGGAACAGGAATTCAACTACTGTAATGCAGAGCACTATTTTTGTCGCCTTCCAGCAGTCACCGATTAATGGAAGATTCTTGTCCTTCCCAGACTCCACTGTTGGTAACTCACATCTACAGCCTCTCTGGGCAGCCTGTGCCATTGCCTCACCACCCTCTGTCTGAAAAAGTTTCCCCCTAGTATCTAACCTAACATGTAGCCTAATTCTTCTCTCTTTATTCACAGGAGATGTGCTCTAGACCTCTAATTATCATTCTGACCTTCCTCTGGAGCTAATCCAGAAGCTCTGCACCTTTCTTGTGCTGTGGGCTCCAGATCTGGACACAGTACTGCAGATGGGGACTCATGAAGGCAGAGTGGAGGGGAGCAAGAGCCTACTTCTCCATGCTGCCACTTCTCTGTGGATACAGTTGGTCTTCCAGACTGCAAGCACACACTGCTGGTTCATGTCCATCTTTTTGTCCACCAGAACCTCCAAATCGTTCTCCACATTTCTTCCATGAGGAACAGCTCCATGATCTTCCCAGGCACAGAGGTAAGGCTCACTGGACTGTAGTTTCCCATGTGATTTCCTTCCTGCCTTTCTAAAAACTGGGAGTGATGTTTCCCTTTTCCAGACCCCAGGGACTTCTCCTGCCTTCTTCTGACAGCCATGACTTTTCAAATACGGTGGAGAATGGCTGGGTGAGCGTATCAACCAGCTCCCTCATGACTCTGGGAAGCACGTCATCCTGCCCCATGGACTTGGACATATCCAGTCTTATGAGGAGGTCTTGGACTTGCTCGTCTCTTACAGTAGGAAGGATTTTGCTCCCCTGGTGTCCACCTAAATGTTCAGAGACATGAATGTCATTCACTTTCTAGGCTCTTCTTGTGGCTCCTTAAAGTCCAAGAAGTCTCATTTTCAGCTCTCCTTACGCTTTTACCACACAAAGTAACCTGTTCCAGTTGCTTTCTCTTGTGGAAGGACAAAGGAGATTGACAGTGCACCATAAGTCAGAATATAAACTGCTGCTATGCAGAAAATATTTCTGATTTCTTCAGTATTTGTCTGGAAGACAAAGCTCATAGAAAAATGTTCTAAAGTGTGAAGAACGAGCCCCTTTCAGGACTGAAAATGACTTCTGCTTTAGATGAATAACATGAATGTCTTACAGGCAAAAAATACTAATCTGGAAAATATGAAATAGGAGTCAGAAATGTTCCTGATGAGCTGCACATGAAGAGTATGGCAGAGTTTCCTTAGGGTAACCATCTTCTTTATTACCCTACAGGAATGGGTAACAAGGGCAGGAGTATGGTTCATCATTCCCTTCTTAGTTTGATGGCAGCTCCCTCTTTGTGCTGGGAAGGTAAATAATGATGGGAGAGACCCCTGGGTTTTGGTGGGACATGAAATATCTGTGGTCACAGCAGGTATGTGTCAGCTGTCACAAGGCAGACATACACAGGTAATGCAGGGTAAATTAAACGAGAGCCTGTACAATGAATATGATTAAAAACTGTGTAATAACAGCTCAACAAGAAAACCACTTGAAAGAAAGCAGGGGATCTGGCAGTGTGAATATATGCTAATTATAGAATGGATATTTGGCTGACGTCAGTAAGAATGTGCAATGTGTAATTTTTATGTGTCAGATAAGTACAATAGGCTGTTTTCTATGTTTAAGAGACCCTGACACTTGGGTCTCCAGGCTGTCTCCCCAAGTTATTCCCTAGTGTGCTTCACAACACTAAGAATGTGGAACTGGATCATTCTCTTAGCCCTCTTGCGTTGCTAAGTGTGAGATCCTCTGTTCAGAATTGGATTAGCTATCAATGAGTGATGCACAGATGCTATGGCAGACCCACAGTCCTTCCACTTCTGCCCTCCTACTGCTGACCTGTGAGCGCAGATGTACTGTTCTATAAGATGCTTTAGAGAGCTCAGGCTTAGCCAGTTGCTGCACCCACAGAAAGGCAGAGGGAAGGGCTGAAAGTCTGTGGTGACAAAGCTGGGCTGCTGAGGGGCTGATTTTCAGTTCTGTCACAGAAATCCCAGGGCCATTTGCAGTCCTTCAGGCAACTGCCCATTTGTAATAGGCTGACAAACTTGTCTTGTGCGTCACATCTGTTCAGGCTGCAGAATTCTTGGAGCAGGGTTCATTTCCTATGGAGAAAACCTCACTCTGTTTGGGTCTCTCCCTTTCTACAAAGAAAGGAAAATGACAGCAATCAAAATGATAAACACAAACATAGGACATTGCTTAGTTAGGATGTGTTTAACAGTCAACAGCAGTGTAACACTTATTCCTCAGGCAAAGAAAATAAGAAAACGAGCCATCTGGGCTTGTCTCTTCCCAGTTTTGAATGAGGCAACAGCATTAATCTTTTATTCCCTCCATTTTGGGCCTGGTAAACTTGGAGTTCTGAGAGATGTGGTTTTTGGTGAATAGATGTGGCCTTCAGTATTCTCCTTTTACTCCAAAGTCTGAATCTCTGCATTCCCCCATATCACATTAATGCTTTCTTTCCCCCTCCCCCCTCCCAATAAATAAATAAATAAATAAAAACAAAAATTAATAATAATAAAAAAGCAAGCTCTCAGCTTATGAAGAAATAGCTGACAACAACCTTCTGGACAAAGCGTTTTTATGGAGTACAGTTCATATTTATAGGGAAAAAAGATCCAGAACTTTGTGCTCTGTAGTCTCCCAGTACCATATCCCACACATGCTAACACACCCTTAGGACAAAGATTACAACTGGAAATAATGATGTGGCAGTTATCCTCCACCCTGATAAAACTTCATCCATTGATGAAAAAGGTGTGTTCCACAACCTAGTGCTCATGCCATGTGGTTCGTATCAGTGGGAGAAAGTAAGGGGGAAAGCTAGAAGGTACTGTTCACATTAAGGAAATACAAGAGAAGATTTTTTTGTTTTCCTGCACAGAGGTTGCCTTGCTTAAGCTTTATTCTGCTATGGAGGAAATGCATACACTTTTCTTCCTCATTTTCCCTTGCTAACAGAGGGAAAAGTCTGACAAGAAGAGTTATTGTCACCTTCCTCATCCTTACTACTTGTTGACACTGGAGAAGAAAATCCTCTGGGGACTACATGGCTTTGTTTCTTGGCTGTCTACTGTGCAGTTGTCCCTTCTCTTCACTTTCTCATTTCCTTAAGGTAACATCAAGCTGATGTGTGCAGCCCACCAATAAAAGTCTGTGGAAGTAAGCCTTTCTCAGGAGGTGCTGTGCTACTGTCCTCACTCATTTGCAAAGTTCCCTCTCCATTCTTTAGCATAATCTCCAGGTGGGAATGGCAGGAGGCAGTTACAGAAGGAACTGCCAGACCCCAAAGCAGAGCTGGTGCAGGAGGGTACCACACAGCCATGACTTCAGGTTGGGAACTCAGAAGACCATCATACTTGAGCAAGGAAGAGTCCCTTTAAATAATGAGATGTGCAGAAACACCAATGAGTGAGTAGAGAAATAAAAATTCTGGCCTTTTCAGTTTATCATATTGGCTTATAAGTTGTGAGAAATCTATGCTAGTTCTTTGAGAGGGACAGATTTTGTTTCTCTACTTTTCAGCTTACATTTGCACCACTGAGTTACTGATGGAAAAGGAATGTTACCTATAACAAAGATAAGCTTTATCTACTGATTGCTTTAAATAAACCCTCATTCCTTTCAGCTTTCACAGCTTGTAGTCTGTTAATCCCGTCAATCATTGACTTTAAATGTAGGAAATATGTAGTAAATGATTCTCAGCGTGTGTCAGAGAATCCAGCCACGAGCCTAAGAACAAGTAGGGGCCCTAGCCTTAAAAGAAACTGGGGGTGGGGAGTCAAACCACATTTGGGCCACCACCACAATAAATAAAATCCAGGCAAAATATGGGTGAACCATGGGCTGACAGCTCAGCCTCAAAGGGTTAAAGTAAAGGGGTCAGCCAGGTTGGATGGCCCTGTTCTAACCTGACCTGCTGGGTAGCAGCGCTCCCATGGCAGGGGTTGGGTGGGCCCTGAGGTCCCTTCCAACCCAACTATTCTGTGGTTCTATGATCCTTGAGAGCCCCTTCCAAATCGGGATATTCCGTGATTCAATCTCGTGTGCTGAGCGCTCCCTCTGCTGGCACACACACATAGCTGGATTTTTCCCTACTCAGGCTGGGAAAAAAACGTGCCAGTGGAGCTGATGAAATGAAAGAGGTCATCGAAACAGAGCCCGTGGGGACTTGAAGGCTGAGCTTACCTTTTCTTCTTGGTACAGTTAGCGATCAGCGTCGTTCATTACCTTCAGCACCATGCAGATAGCGCCTGTATTTTACACAGGCCTTAGAGCTGGTTTTCTTTCACTTATTAACTGGAACGGCCAGTAAAAGAATCTGAAGTTTTTCTTCAGTTTCTGATAACAGGGCAACAAGTTTGTTTAGTCACTTCTTTTTTACAAAAGCTGTGACCTGAGGAACGGATTTATAAGCAGAGCATTTCTACACTCATGTAAAAATCCTGTGGAATGCAAATGTCCAGAAGAATTTTAGCACCCACTGTGGGGTTTGTCCTTACAGTGCAGAGCAGACTGGCACATTGTTCAGCCTTGTCTGTTTAGAGCATAAAGTCCAAGAATGGCACCACATGAAAGTTTGTCATGCAAGGATCAAGTACCCCTCATAGTCAGCACCATCAGCTCCCACAATATCCCACAGCACAGCACTGAGGACCTGAGTGGAAGGTGGTGGGATACCTGTCTATGTTCCCATGATGCTGCCTCTAGGACACATGCTCATCCCTGGATAAGCAGTATAGCAAAAACACAACATCAGAAAACAAAGATTCCATCTTTCTGTTTTTCCTTGTCTATTGCTACTGAATTTCTTGTTCCATTGGGCTCGAATCCATAATGGCTTATATATGGATATGACAGTCCTGTCCTCTCTCCCCTCTAAACATGTGTACAACCACACAAGCAGCCAGACACAGCCCTGACACAGTTGCCATTCACAATCACTATCCCCCAGGGCAGCACAGTAAGCTTTCATCCCACAGGATGAACTACTGCTTTAATGGAGAGGGGAAAACACAGGGGGCAGCCAGAGACAGCTTTGTTCTGCTCTGGATGCATCTCCAGCAAAATCACGTTCAGTTAGGTGGCATACATCTCACAGTAACAGAGGGCAGTTTGCTATCTGCAGAAAAGGTGAAAACCAAAAGAAGTATTATCCACAAAACATAAAGAAATACTGTTATATGTCTTCTCTTTGAGTCATTATACACAGTCATTACAGAAAAAATGTTCTCCTTGCTGGGCATTGCAGCAGGATTTAGTTACGTCTTCTCTTAGAGATCCACATCTTATTCATGCTTACACCATGTCAAGTCAAAATGAGGACGGGCATTTTGTAGATGCGTGGTATGAGAGGCCAATATTCTGTTAGTAATGCTTTCCTCCCAAGGTTTGAAGGCAGCACCTTTTCCAGCCTCATTTCAAATACTGCATCACATTTAAATCCCAGCTTTCCTAACACAGATGCAATGTTAGGAAGCCATGTGAGGAAAGACAGGGATGGCTTTAAGTCTCTAAATAAGAAGAAAGAGAATCATCATCAAGGAGGCTGACTGACTGAAAAAGAATGTGCTTTTCCAGGCCATTTCTGAAGGTACAGCTGAGGGCTAACCCATGACAGTTACTTTACTTGTTGAATAACATTTTTATGTATGTGTTTTATGTTTTGCTTTTTGTCACTTTGCCTCATGTTTAATTGCTCTGTTCCAAAGTTTTGCTGAAGGGAACTGAGGAATGATTTGAATGGCAGTAAATGTGGATATCACAGATCCAAAACATGGCCAGAACTCAACATTGTAAAAGCTGCGATTTGACCCTCGCTCAACAAATACTTTGTACATTTAAACAGGCAAAAAAAGAACCAGCTTTCAACTGAGATGAAACCACAGATCAGAGATGAACATTTCATTAAATACTGGACAAAGCAGTAGAAACTCTTGCTCTCTTCTTGTTTGCAGATCATGAGAGTTAAGAAAAGCCCATGGAATTATATCTGATTTATAATCTGATTTATAAGCAGCACTGCATTGAGACAAGATGGGGATGAAAGGACAGAGCACAGCTCTGGTGAAAAGGGCTGGGCATCACCTTGGGGTGATCATTGTGACTCCATGTTGGGAGTGGCCGAAGCCCCCATCACAAACACGTGCCATCACAATGACACCCCATCAGAACCCCCAGGGTGTTCAGAAGGATTTCACTTGCCGAGTGGCACAGCGAAAACCGCTTTGTTGCAGAAATGTCTGCAAGGACAAACTTCAATTGGACTGAGCAAAGACGCTCCCACCCTGCAAGAGGTGGTCAAGGATCGGCTCGTGATGCTGCTCACTCCCATGTCCGTCTTTAGCAATTGAAAATCTCCTGTACCTTGCTGTCTTTCAAGCGCAAGGTGATAACAACTGACTCTTCTCCTTTGCCTTTTGCAGCCTCTCGTCAACTGGAACCCAGACTTCGGAGGAGAGAGCTCTCGGCTCCTCGAGCAGCGCAGGCCGAGATCTGCCCGGAGAAGGAGAGCCGAGACGGGCCCCTGCTGCTGCTCCTGCTGCTGCTGCTGCTCCTGCTCCCGCAGGGGCTGCCTGCAGGCAGCGGGTCCGGCAGCCGGCACCCAGGCGGCTGCAGCCAGGGGACCCCGGCCTCCCAAGCGCCAAAGGAGAAACCGCAGCCGACGCCGAGCTCGAGCCTCTCACAGCCGGCCAATGCGTGCTGCAGCAGCTTGGGGAATGAACCAGCCTCTGGACCCGTCCCTACTGCCACCAAACAGCGGCTGGAGCCCTGGAGACATTTGTACTTCCTTGTCGTTCACCGCTTCATCTTACATGGGAGACAGCTTGCCACGCAACCCAGCACTGCAGGAACTTCCCTGGCGCCAAGGAGAGCAAGAGCAGCGTGCTCCTGAGGCCGGCCTGCTTTTCCACTCCTTATCGCTCACGGTGAACATACAGCATGAAGTCACGGTGATGCCAGAGGAGTGGGAGCCTTGGGAGGACCCGCAGCGCCCACCTTTCACCAGCTCTGTCTGGGTAGAGGAAGGCTGCTGGCTGCGCACCGATGAAGATGACAGTGATGAAGATGACGAGTGAGCGCCCTGCAGTGGGGTCATGTCGGCGCCCGCATAGTGGCCCGAGGTGGTAGTGGATAGACCGATAGTTATAAGGACAGGTTGTTTCAATAATAAATCGTTTCAGTTGTCACTTCAGTTTGGTCATTCAGTCTTTTCCTTGAGGGCGAGATCTCAGATGCGATTTTAATTTTGTCAGTGAAAACGTGCAAGGCTTTGGCTTGGTTGAACGAGGTGTACTCCCGCAGGGAACTCATCCCGATACTTCCATCACCCGCCCCTCATCCCGCCCCGCTCGGCCCTGGCTCCGCCCGGCTCCCCGGGCCGCGGCTGCGCGGAGGGCGGTGTGAGCGGGGAGCGCGTCCCGTGCCGAGCCGACAGCCGCCCCATGGCCGTGCCGCCATGCTGCCCAACACTGGGTAAGGCGACCTGGGCTTTCCTCCTTCCTTCGGCGGGGCCGTGAGCTCCGAGCCACAGGAGCTGCCGGGGCAGAGCTGGGGCCGGGGCCGGGGCCGGGGCCGGGGCCGGGGCCGGGGCCGGGGCCGGGCGGAGGGACAGACGCGTGCTCCGCAGCCCCTTGAGGGCGATGGGACGCGGGGTGGAGGCCGCGGCCGGGCACGGTGGCCCCGGAGCGGCTGGGTCGGACCCGGAGTCCCGCTCGGTGCTGTTTGCTCACGGGCCGAGCTGTGTGCACGTCCGGAGGGCAAAGTGCGGCTGTGGGTGTGCTGTGGAATCTGAATTGAGTGACTGCTGCGGTGTTATTTCTGCGCTGCTAATGAACGGGGACATACGTTGACCTTATTCGTTCCTGTGTGTTGCAAGCAGTAGTCATGAGATCCTGTACGAGTGCAGAAAGCGCCCACGGTGCAGCCTGTGGGCTGCCCTGGTTGCGGCCGTGCCTGCTGCAAAAGGAGCCCACCTGCATGATTCTAACTCCCTGAACCTGTCCAGTTAACATTTCTCTTACCCCTTAGGCTGTTCAACCATCCAGACTATTATGTATTTACTTGGATACAAAAGTATTTTGAGAGATGGTAATGAAAGCCTTGCTAATGTGAATGGTGTCAGCTGTTATCACTTTGGCCTCAAATCCTTTCATTCTATCACAGAAGTCAATCAGGTTCACCAGGCTTGATTTTACCTACTGAGATTGATGATGCATTGGAACATGCTGCCCAGGGAAGTGGTGAAGTCACCATCCCTGGTGATGTTCAGGAAGGGTTTAGATGTGGCACTGAAGGACATGGTTTAGTGGCCATAGTGGGGATGGGTTGAAGGTTGGACTATATTGTCTTTTCCAACCTTGCAAGTTCTAAGATTACCTCTCATCTATGGCTAGTTTCTCATGTCCTGGTAAACCATGTTCCTAAGCAAGGCACTACCAGTGTCTGCTCTCACTGAATCACCCATGCCACTCAGCAACGCCTTTCCCTTGTTCATGCTCTTCCTACCCACATTATAGCAGATAAACAAGTTGCCACTGGCTTCCCTTGCAAGTCTCAGCTGCAGGTGAACTTTGGTTCTCCTCACACTGTGCTGATATGCTCATGCAATATTCCCAGTTCCTTTTTATCTCACTGGTGCTTCCACTCTGTGTGACACCTTTGTACACAGGGGCTCAGTCACAAGTCGTTTGCACAGCTGTGTCAGCCTGCTGGTTGGTTGGACAGACTTGTGGGGATTTATTGGGTTAAATGCAGTTACTTGCAAACTGAGTTTTACTGTGAAAGCCTTAAGGAAAATCATGGTCATTTTTGAAAATCTGATTTTTGGCTCTTGTCTTTGGCACCCTGCATTGGGATTGTGATCCTGGACTTTGCCTTTACAGCGTGTTGAGCTACTGGTCCTCTGTGTTCAGAGGGCCAAAAGAATTAAATTACAGAGAGCTGCACTGAGTATCAAAACGTTAGATTTGGTTGGTTTTGTTGTTTTTAGAAGTCACTCCTTTTCTGCTTTTGGAGAATGCAGCAGTTCTGTTGTGGGCAGCCTTGGATTATTGTACAAAAAGTCTTCAGTGGTGGTGAAAGGCTTATATTTCCAAGAAGGTTCTGCAGGTAAGAGTTAAGAGTTTTTCATAGGATTTCTTAATACTACACCATGTTTTCTATTCCCAATAGAGATAGGAAGGCAAAATCTTTTTTTCTCTATGCTTCCACATTTGATTTGGTAGCGATAAAGCTCATTGCTGTCTTTTTAAATAGAAATTATCTTTGAGGAGTGAAGGAGGCCCCAATTGCGTCTTTGGGCTAGAACATATGTTGCTCATCTTAAACCTGTGGATTATCTTTTAAACTTCAACACTTGGAACATGGTTAAACTCCTCTTGCAGGTCCATGTTCCTTCTCTGCAACACCCCCTTCTCAGAGTATACAAAAAGGATTTACAACGTGCTTTTTTCCTTTTTTTTTTCCCTCCCCAATTCAATACTCATGTAAAAGGGTCAGTTTGTATCTGAAGGGGGTGGTAGGAGCTGGGAGAGTTTCTGTACTCTAGGAAGATGATGCTTTGACCCCAGAAAGTTGATTTTTCCGTGACTTACATCCTTCAAAAGTAAAATTCTATGTGTAGACTAAATATGTATCCTACTAAATATGGGATTTTTGTGTGCTTTTTGTAGCCTACACAATTTGTAAATATGGCATGTCCATGTGTGTCTTGGGAATGGCAGAAGAATTTAAAGGAGAAGTTGCTGTCAATGCTTTATGGCCTAAAACAGGTGATTATTTTGAATTGTTGTGTTTTGTCCTATACAGGTGGTCTTATTTAGGACTGATTCAGAACACCGAGCACTTCTGTGTATTTTTTTGTGATCAAAGATGTTGTGTGGGTATTGGCTTTCTTTCCTAGTTCTCACTGTTGCCTTCCTGTTTTCACTTAAACTTGCCTTCAGCCTGAGCACATTCTGCTTTTTCTCCTGTCTTGTCACTGCTCCTTTCAACATGACTCGAACTTTGTTTTGCACACCATCCCTGAGTAGTATTGGACATTTATGTCAATATTTAGAATCCCCAGCTAGTTAGATTGCCAGGAAATAGATGAAGCTGACAAGATATGTACCTCTGTAGATGTAAAAAAAAAAAAAGTTTTGGCTGAGTGGGAAATCAATTGCTTCTTCACACAACCATCCAACACTTCTTGCAAGTCACAGCACACTGAAGGGCCGCATAGCAGAAAAATAACTTGGTGTGCCCATCTTATACTAGCTCCAGTTTATTGTCCATGGGTCAGTGAGGACCAGGGCTGCTGTTGAAGGTTTGGTAGCTGCTGAACAAAGAGACCAGTGTCTTGAAAGCATTAGAAGCAGCAAGTGAGCTTTCAAAATTTGTATGTATCGGTGTTTCCTTGATGAAAACTGTTCATGTTCTGAAGTATAAAAGTTTGTAATGTTCAGTCTAGGAAGAAAAATGTTGTTTTGAAAGGTTTAACTGCCAAAACAAAAGTTAACTACTTTAGAGAGTGAGAGAGGTGACTTCTGTAGAATCTACATTACAATTACAAAGTTTTTAATTTAAAGAACATCATATATATGTGATCAGCTTCAATGCTGGAGATTAACACTGTGCTAGGATGGTTCTATTGGTTCATCCAGCTCCTTGAAACAAGAAAATATGCTGATAGTGAGATGTTATGAGCTCTCGATTTAACTAAAAGTGAAAGAGGTAGCCTGCCAAAAGGATGTAAGAGTGTGAATGAGTAGTAGAGGTACTGCAGGGTCAAAGTGGAAGATGCTGTATGTATGAATTAATGGAAAACCAGCAGCACTTTGTCTGAAATAGATGGAAGGATGTGCAGATTGCAGGACAGTAGATGGTTTTTCATATCAGTCTTTGCCCATAGTTTTGCTATATTTAGAACAATAATAATTGGCTGTAATGTGAAAGTAGAGGAGCATAAGCCAGGAAAAGTTTGAGTTTGTGCTATTGGGTTTCTCATCTTTAACTTAGAGTCACTTTGTTATCTCACAAGTTATTGTGGGGCTAAAATTGAGATTTTCAGTATGGTAATGGCTGCAGAAAATGTTAATTGCTGATGCACATTCACTTTGAGAAAGATAGTTGTCCTGTTAGTTTTTCATGTCCTAAATAAAGCCAGAGGAAGTCTTTGTGTGGAAAGTATTGATAGAAGCATTGAATAATATGAATATTACAAGGAGTTCTTCCCTTTATTCCTCTTTTGGTTCCTTTAATACTTTTCAAGTAAGGGAATCTTTACACTTTGAGGATTGTTTGCTGGTTGACCATTCTTCGCTGGTTGATGGTATTTCACAGTTTAGTCTTCTCATGATTTACTTTCATGTGAGAGGAGAATAAAATTTATGCATTTGCCAAAGAGATGAGTATGTGATGTCATTAGTGTTAAACTTGTAATTTCCTGTCCTCTGAATTTTCCAGCCATACATACAGCTGCTATGGATATGCTGGGAGGATCCGGAATAGAGAAGCAGTGCAGAAAAACTGACATAATTGCAGATGCTGCATATTGCATTTTAACAAAGCCAAAAACTTTCACTGGAAACTTCATTATTGATGAAGTTCTACTGAGAGAAGAAGGCGTTAAGGATTTTGATGTCTATGCAATTGCACCAGGCAAAAGAGATCTTTAAAATGAGAAGTTTGCTAAGGAAGGAAGGCCATATGGGGAATATGGATATATTCCTTTGACTCAGTCAAAAGATGCTTTGCCTCACGTTTGAGAATGTGGATTCTGGGAAAGCACATAATAGTCCACTGAGGCTCTAATAATCAATGCCTATATAAATATATATATATATATATATATTTTAAACCCATTAGCAAAAAGAAAATAGACCTGCACCACAAGCGCATGTATTACTATTTACCAAATAGTGAGATAGTGTTTCTTCATCTTCAGATGTTTCTGACTGAATTTGTAAGAGGCTTCTGGGTCTGATTTTAAATGTACCAGAACCTAAACATGTCACCTTGTCTTTTTTCAACCTGTAGTTCATTTACTGGTAAATTGAGGTGCTGTTGCCTTCAGAATGGATTCCTGTTTGTGCTGTTCGCCCTTACTTGGGCTTACTGTTATTATTCAACTCCCCTTTAGGTCACCCCCTGATGCCTGACTTCTTCTTGGATGCTGAAACTGACATGACAGCCACATAATCAGAAGGCCGTGGAAGGGCAACCTCTGCATGTACATGTCGATTATTTGTGATGATAATGAATGCCTCCTCTATTTCAAGTTACTTTTGGACTACATTCAAGCTATGTGGCAAAATCTCTTGTATTTGGGCTGTTTGATTTATGGAAGTGACTTTAGTGTCTGCAACTTTCACAGTTCATAATCAGCACCTTGTTTTGAACAACCTTTTTGCTTTTTACCACCAGAGTTAAGTGGTATGAAGATTATGAGTAAATATTGCTGTAAAAAAATCACAAGCAATCAGCATATTTTGCAGGAGTGTTACATCTTTCTTGCAGTGTGAGAACTTGAGAAGCTTCTATTCCTACATGAAGTTCTCACAGTCGTACATGATGTGAATGTCTACAAGATGAAATAGAGAAGTTGTTTTTTTACAAAAGCATCAGGTTCACTTTTTCAGAATAGTGATGTTTCTATTGGAGGGCAAATAGGAATACTGAATATGTTTTATAGGAGTGCCAAAACAAATATAGGAAAGAAAGAGGCTAAGTTTGAAAAGAGCCCAGTTCCCTTGAAAATACTATTTGTGAGTGCGCACTTAGACTTTTCTGCCAGGAACTGATACTGCCAACTGCCCAGATCTCCAACACAGTAGCAATTCACTGAGTAGAATAATTATTTCCTGATACACTGACCTTCTGCATGGCTTTTAGGGGCTGCTAAGCATTACATGCCTTATAAATTGCAAATGCTCTTTCTTAATGTTAAATGAGCACATTCACTGCAGTGTAGAAAGTTGCTGATTAAAGTAGTGAATTGATTCACACCTTAGAAGCTTTTGCAGAAGAACTGCTGAAAACATATATATTCTTAGAAAGATAAGTGAGATAGAGCGTTCCAGCATTTTACAGAGAATCCATCTGTTTCTTTTAGGTGCTTCACAGGCATCAGGTGGAGCCAAGCTTAATAAAGAATCAGCTTCAGCGGGGCCTGTTGCAGAAACATTCAGAGTTATTCAGGGAGAACTCAATAAAGAAATAGTGAAATCCACGCAGGGCGTCTTTCAGTTTGAATTGTCAGGTAAGACCATCACTTGTAAAATTCTCAAATGCTCACTTTTCTAGCAAGAGTCAGTCTGTATTTTCACATGTAAATACTTGTCTTTTATAACTGGTCTAGGAACAGGGACATCTTTGGGTGTGCTCTATAAGATGCTGCCTTTCAGAGCCAACTTCAGCACATGTGGGATTTACCCTGCTGCTGTTGTCACAGGGAGATGCTTTCTGCATCAGCAGCATGTGCTGCTCTTTTGGGGACTGTGGTGTGTTTTCGTGGTGTTTCATTTCTGCTGTGTCACCCTGCTGGCCGTGCTGCACAGGGTCAGCATGGTAGTTCTGTTCCAAACCCCTGCTGCCTCCAGCTCCACCAGCAGCCACTGCCTTGTCCCCTGACACTGTGGCACTGTGGGGCATCTGCTGGGGCTGACCTTGTCTGCACAGAGAGCGCGGGGCAGCTTCTGGCACAGCACCTCCAGCACGTCTAGCACGAAGATGGGAGAGAAAAGCAGGCGGGGGTAGCAAAGGGCAGGGCACATCAGTCCTTGTGGTGCTGCCACAGGTTCTCCCTGTTCCACTCAGGTGATGAAGGAGGCACTTGGTACCTTGACCTGAAAACCAGCAGTGGGAGTGCTGGGTTTGGGAAGCCTCCTGCAGCAGCTGATGTTGTGATGAGCATGTCGAGTGGCGACTTTGTGAAGATGTTCACTGGTGAGTAACAAACGGGTTTGGCAGAACTGAGGCAGCTACTGGTGGCAGGAAACATCTTGCTGATGGATGAGCTGACAGGCTCACCTCTCTTTGTGGTCTTGGAATTGGATGAGCTGTAGCTGGAAGTGCATGGCCTTTAAATTCCCTTCCAACGTAAGTCACTCTGTGAGTCCATGATTTTATAATAAAAATATCTACTGCTTTGTTCAGTAGCTATTGAACTTCTCAGAGCATAGCTTCAGAAAGCATCCAGTCAATCTGTTGAACCTCTTTTCTGATGCTTTTACAGTAGAACTTGGTAGCAAAGTAACTACTATATGATATCGCAATCTCCAGTTCCTTTCCTTTTCCTGATGATTCTGTGTCTTCTTTTTAGGTAAACTAAAGCCAACCATGGCCTTCATGTCAGGAAAATTAAGGATTAAAGGTAACATGGCACTAGCATTGAAGCTAGAGAAGATGCTGACACAGTTTAATGCTAAACTGTGAGGGAGAAGCTGTACCAGCAGAACATCCAGCCTTTCTTTTATAATAGCAATGCTACATTTTAAAACGATAATCTACTTTTTTCTCTTTTTTTGTGTGTATAACAACTGTGGATAAAATGCTGATCTGTTAGAGAAGATCTAATTTAGTTTTATTAAGACTGAAAGGTGTTTGTGATTAAACAATTCCTTCTTGAGAATACTTCTATTATGTAACTGGTGTTTTCCTTTCTTACACTCCTTTGGAGCAATGCAACACACCTGAAGTGGGTTTTCTTTTACATATTTGCTTGCATGCGTGCATGTCCCATAAGAAGTCTGGGAGGAGCAAATATCACCTTGCAGATCTTCACACAAACACACCCCCAGCCCAGACTGCCACAAACAAGGTAATCCCTCCCACAGCACCTGCGTGCAGCACCAGAAGGTTTAAACTACAACATGTTTACAGGCACATCACCTTCCCTCTTTAGCATGGAAAGAATGGAAACTCATGAGAAAAAGCACAAATGCTCTCTAAGGGGACAAGAGCACAGATCCTCCTCCTGGTTCAAGAGCACGTGCAAAGCCAGAGGTAGCAACCTCACAGTGTTGCCAACAGAACTGCTCAAAATGTAGGGCATTTTACTCCTAAGTATGTAGAGAATATTTCAAGACTTAGAATTTATTTTCTAACTCGTGCAATGGTCAAATAGTTTATAGTCTTCAAAGCCTGTGCTCAAACAAAATTATTTGTGCTGTAAAGGTTCCATCCCTGTTGAATTCTGGTAATAATACAGAGAATGTTGAATTCACTTATGCACTCTGCAGTCCCAGCGCCATGAAAAACATGAAGGAACTTTCCTTTTGAGGTGACAGCTTGCCTGTGGCTGTGTGGTTGTTCCCACACTTGGCTACATTATGCAATACTGTATGTGTAATGCTGGTTGCAGCAGTGCAATCAGGAAGTATGCCTTAGGATTGCCAGGGCTGTTACATCTGGAAGGAGATGTAAGCAGATGTGGCTTGTTCTCATCTAGATAACATGAAGAGTATTGAGGGGATAGTGCAAGAAAAAGAATCTTTCAAAAGCAGTCAAACAAGTGCTTTGCTGCATGACCTGAAAGGGTGATGGTACCAGATTGTCTTGGTGTGAGCACATGGTAAGATTTTTGTGTTAATAACTAAAGACCGTTAGATACGCTGCTGTTCTCTGAGCTGAATAAACATCAGCTGGCGGTACCTCATGTATGAGCAGAGGATGGGTGAGAAGGTGGTGTGTTTGGAAACTGGGGGTGGCTGGGATCTAGAAGATGCAGAGTGAGCTGACAAAAGGTAAAGGTTGAAAACAAAATGGGAAAAGAGTTTTGCCAGTTCCTCAGCCGGTGACCCTCCTGAGAACTGAGAGTGGGGAAAAATTAATCAGATGAAATTCCAGCTCCCTCCCTTGAAGACTGACAACGATTTTAGAGGCACATGTTCATGTTGGACTACACCTCTTTTCCCCTATGAATAAAAAACCTTGCTGCCTCAAAAAACAGGGCACCTTACCCTTCTTTGATCCAGTCTTGCTCAGATCTGGAGGAGCTGGAGAGAGCTGCAGCATAAGTATTCACATATAGTAGTACTTTTAAGCACAACCTGTAGGTGACAGCAGGGCAGCAGCACCTCCAGTGCTGTGGGCTGCTCATGGGTGTGTTGCTCAATTCTATGCAGCTGGGAGCTGCTTGCAAAATGCTGAATGTGCTGTGACCAGCACAGTGCAGAGCTTTTACTCTATCTCACTTTCTGCCTTCCCTCGGAATAATGCACCTACTCTATCACAATTGCATTTGTGTAAAAATGAATATTTGAAACCCTGTTCTTTTGGTTACTCAGCTGATCTCCATTCCCTTGTTAGCAGTCCTGTGTTTTTTTATGGCTTGCACCATCATTAGTCATCTGCCTGTGCTATAAGATTCTCCTTTATCTCTCGTTTGCCTACGCCATATTCAAGCATTTCCAGGAAAAGCTCAGGGTATTGAAATATCCTTGAGTGGTCTAAGTATTCTTTCAGAATATAGGAGGAAGGAATGTGCTTTAAGCACCCGCATCTAAGTAGCTTCTGCTACACTCATAAATTAGATCTAATCCAACACCTGTGAATAACAGCTCCCCTCTGCTTTATAGTTTAGCTGTTCTTTTGGAAACCTGAATTGTGAGTATTGTGTGAGAAACAATTGATGCAATTACATTTGCTGGAAAGAATAACGACTGTCACTTCCTTTGGAACAAGAGGAAGTACACCATTTTGTGCTTTTTCTGTCTAATACAACAGCACATGTGAGATAACTAGCGACTAGATCTAAGGGAAGACATGTAATATGTTCTCTCCACAAATAATTCAGCTTCAGCAGATCCACTGCAGTTACATTTTCTAAGGTACCTCAAACGAGATCAAGGCTTGGCTTTTCAAAAGATGCGTTTGCATGTGGGAGGGAACCTCTGAATGTTGTGCAATGAGCTGCAGCCTCTCTTCAGCCCCTAAATTAATGAAGATCCGTGTAAGTATGTTCAGCACACAATCAAAGTGCTGCCAAAACAGTCCCATTTAATGCAATTATCAGCTACTTTGCACTGTCCGTGCTTTCCCTTTGTTGGCACCTACAACACAATGCTGTCACAAGGGGAGCACGCAGGCACACAGCCCTTGGCAGCCCTTCTACATGATGCTGGGCAGAGGTGAAAATACAAAGAGGCTCAGTGAGGCAGGCACAGAGTGCCAGTGTCAGGTGCTCAGGTGGGGCTATGGGCATTCTGGGGACCTTCCCTGCCCAGAAAGTGTCTTTTTTGGCTCAGTGAGAGTGTTTTGAAGGCCCTCCAGGAAAGCATGATTTGGGAGTGGAAGATTGGTATGTCATGCTGGTCACACATCCATCCTAGTGCAGAACAGAGAGCATTCATTCACACTCCTACTACTGCTCCTTTAAGCTCTCCTACAGTCTGCAGTTCTGATTTACCAGCAGTCAGCAAAGAAATCATAGCTTCTTCCTACTCATTTGTCTCTAGCAGTCAAATAAAACCATTTGTGTCAAACCTTTCTCTCTGTAGCACCTGCTTTGGCCTGGAGGCGTCTCCCTCAGACTCACAGATAAGCATGCTGGCCCTGAAGGATTCCAAACCATGGCTCTCACCACAGCTCCCCTCTCCCCAAGTTGAAACATACCTTTTTACAGTTATAAACTGCATGTAAAGATCATCATACTCGAATAGAATGCACATGTTTTGACTTAGCCAAATGGAACTGTGTGGTAATAGTTACTTGCAAAGAGTTTGCTCTGCTCTCTGAGCCATTTTGAAAGCTGTGTGCCTTGAAGGCCAACTGCTCTGATTTTAATGCCTCTTTTATCCATATTTCTGTGCCTAATTCAGTCATACTGCAAAAGTGAAGGTAGTTATATGGATTTACAGCACCTTTGGGTCTCAGCAGCAGCCTGGAGACACGAAGCACATGTGCTTGGAGACTCATACTGCCCAAGTGCTCTTTTCTTCACCAAAGGTCCTCTTCCTCAGTTAGAAGGTGCCATGGTGGAGCTGCAGGATCCTTCTTCGGGGAGATTTGATCACCAGAGTGAGGAGATGATTATACAGAATTTGTCCACATGGGTGTGTGTGCATGATGACACTAAGCTGAGTGGTGCAGTTGAAGGAATGCCATTCAGAGGGACCTTGACAGGCTTGAAAGGTGGGCCTGAGTGAACCTAATGAGGTTCAACACGGCAAAGTGCAAGGTTTTGCACTTAGGTTGGAAGAACCCCAGGCACCTGTACAGGCTGGGAGGAGTGGTCCTTGAGAGCAGCTCGGCAGAGAAGGACCTGGGGGTCCTGATGGATGAGAAACTTAACATGAGCCAGCAGTGCGCTCTGGCAGCCCGGAAAGCAAATGGGATCCTGGGCTCCATCAGGAGAGGGGTGGTCAGCAGGGATAGGGAGGTGATCGTCCCTCTCTACTCTGCTCTTGTGAGGCCCCATCTGTTGTACCGTGTCCAGGTGTGGAGCCCTCAGTACAAAAAAGACATGGAGCTGTTGGAAGGGGCCCAGAGGAGGGTCACGAAGATGATCAGGGGGCTGGAGCACCTCCCCTATGAGGACAGGCTGAGGGAGTTGGGTTTGTTCAGCCTGGAGAAGAGAAGGTTGCGGGGTGACCTCATTGCAGCCTTTCAGTACCTGAAGGGAACTTACTGCCAGGAGGGGAGTAAACTCTTGGAAAGGGCTGATAATAGCAGGACAAGGGGAAACTGATTTAAGTTGAAAGAGGGAAGATTTAGGTTGGATGTTAGGGGGAAAGTTGTTTACTAGCAGAGTGGTTAGGCCCTGGAACGGGCTGCCCAGGGAGGTTGTGGATGCCCCGTCCTTGGAGGTGTTCAGGGCCAGGTTGGACAGGGCCCTGGGCAACCTGATCTAGTAAAGGTGTATGTTTGGTGGCCCTGCCAGGCAGGGGGGTTTGTTCTTCATGATCCATGAGGTCCCTTCCAACCTGGGTCATTCTGTGATTCTGCGATTCTGTGATTCTGTGATCTAATCCCCATCAGCCACACAGCAGCTCCAGCCCCATAGATCTGACCCATATCAGCACCACAGCAGCTCCAGCCCCATAGATCCGACCCACATCTACCCCAGAGCAGCTCCTGTCCCACAGATCTGCCCCACAGCAGCTCCAGCCCCATAGATCTGACCCATATCAGCACCACAGCTGTTCCTGCCCCATAGATCTGACCCACATCTGACACACAGCAGCTCCTGCCAAATTGATCTGACCCACATCAGCACGACAGCAGCACCTCTCCCATAGATCTGACCAACGACTGCCCCACAGCAGCAACTGCCCCATAGATCTGACCCACATCTGCCCCACAGCAGCTCCTGTCTCATAGATCTTAAACACATCAGCACCACAGCAGCTCCTGCCCAATAGATCCGACCCTCATCAGCCACACAACAGCTCCTGCCCCATAGATCTGACCCACATCAGCCCCACAGCATCTCCTGCCCCATAGATCCGACCCACATCTGCCCCTTAGGAGCTCCAACCCCATAGATCTGACCGACAGCTGCTCCTGCCACATAGATCTGACCCACATCTGCCCCAGAACAGCTCCTGTCCTATAGATCTGACCCACATCGGACCCACAACAGCTCCTGCCCCATAGATCAGACCCACATCTACCCCACAGCAGCTCCTGCCCCATATATCTTACCAACATCAGCGCCATAGCATCTCCTGACCCATAGATCTGACACACATCACCCCCACAGCAGCTCCTGCCCCATAGATCTAGCCCCCATCAGACCCACAGCAGCTCCAGTCCCATAGATCTGACCCACATCTACCCCACAGCAGCTCCTGCCCCATAGATCTCAACCACATGAGCCACACAGCAGCTCCTGTCCCACAGATCTGACCAACATCAGCTCCACAGCAGCTCCTTCCCTATAGATCTGACCCACATAAACCCACAGCAGCACCTGTTCCGTAGATCTGACACACATCATCCCCACAACTGCTCCTGCCCCAAAGATCTGATATACATGTGCCCCACAGGAGCTCCTGCCCCATAGATCTGACCCACATCTGCACTACAGCAGCTCCTGCCCCATAGATCTCACTCACATGTGCCCCAGAGCAGATACTGCCCGATAGATCTGACCCACAACTACCCCACAGCAGCTCCTGCCCCATAGTTCTGACCCACATCTGCACTACAGCAGCTCCTGCCCCATACATCTGACTCACATATGCCCCACAGCTACTCCTGCCCCATAGATCTGACCAACATCTACCCCACAGCAGCTCCTGCCCCATAGATCTCACTCACATGTGCCCCAGAGCAGATCCTGCCCCATAGATCTGACCCACAACTACCCCACAGCAGCTCCTGCCCCATAGATCTGACCCAAATCAGCCCCACACCAGCTCCTGCCCCATAGATCTGACCCACATCAGCCCCGCAGCAGCTCCTGCCCCATTGATCTGACCCACACCAGCCCCACAGCAGCTCCTGCCCCATAGATATGACCCACACCTGCCCCACAGCAGCTCCTTCCCTATAGATCTGACCCACATAAGCCCCACAGCAGCACCTGTTCCGTAGATCTGACCCACCTCAGCCCCTGCCTCATAGATCTGACCCACATGTGCCCCTTAGCAGCTCCTGCCCCATAGATCTGACCCACAGCAGCTCCTAACTCATAGATCTGACCCACATATGACCCACAACAGATCCTGCCCCATAGATCTGATTCACAGCAGCTCCTGCCCCATAGATCTGACCAACATCAGCTCCACAGCAGCACCTACCCCATAGATTTGACCCACATCTGCCCCACAGCAGCTCCTGCCACATAGATCTACCGACATGTGCCCCACAACAGCTCCTGCCCCAAAAATCTGATACCCATGTGCCCCACAACAGCTCCTGCCCAATAGATCTGACCCACATCTGCCCCACAGCAGCTCCTATCTCATAGATCTTAACCACATCAGCACCACAGCAGCTCCTGCCCCATAGATCTGACCCTCATCAGACCCACAGTAGCTCCTTTCCATAGATCTGACCCACATCTGCCCCACATGAGCTCCTGCCCTATAGATCTGATCCACTTAAGCCCCACAGCAGCTCCTGTTCAAAATCTCTCACCCACATCTGTCACATAGCAGTTCTGAACCAAATCATCTCCACAGCAGCTCCTGCCCCATAGATCTGAACCAAATCTGCCCCACAGCAGCTCCTGACCCATAGATCTGACCCACATCTGCCCCACAGCAGCTCCTGAACCATAGATCTGACACACATCAGCGCCACAGCAGCTCCTGCCCCATAGATCTGACCCACATCAGCCACACAGCAGCTCCTGCCCCATAGATCTGACCCACATCAGCCCCACAGCAGCTCCTGTCCTATAGATCTGACGAACAGCCGCTCCTGCCCCATAGATCTGACCCACATCTGCCCCACAGCAGCTCCTTCCCCATAGATCTGACCCATAGCAGCCCCACATCAGCTCCTGTCCCATAGATCTGTCCCACAGCAGCTCCTGCCCCATAGATCAGATTCACATCTCCCCATAGCACCTCCTGCCCCATACATCTGACTCAAATATACCCGACAGCAGCTTCTGCCCCATAGATCTGCCCCACAGCATCTCCTGCTCCATTGATATGAGTCATATCTACCCCACAGCAATTCCTGGCCCATAGATGTGACCCTCATCAGCCTCACAGCAGCTCCTGCCCCATAGATCTGACCCACATAAGCCCCCCTGCAGCTCCTGCCCCAGAGATCTCACCCAAATCATCTCCACAGCAGATCCTGCCCCATAAATCTGACATACATGTGCCCCACAGCAGCTGCTGCTTCATAGATCTGACCCACATCTGCCCCACAGAAGCTCCTGCCCTATAGATCTGATCCACATAAGCCCCACAGCAGCTCCTGTTCAATATGTCTCACCCACATCTGCCCCATAGCAGCTCCTGCCTCATAGATCTGAGCCACATCATCCCCACAGCAGCTCCTGCCCCATAGATATGACCCACAGCAGCCCCACAGCAGCTTATGTCCCATAGATCTGACCCATATGTGCCCCACAGCAACTCCTGCCCCATAGATCTGACCCTCAGCAGCTCCTGCCCCATAGATCAGACCCACATCTGCCCCACAGCAACTCCTGCCTCATAGATCTGACCCACATGTGCCCCACAGCAGCTCCTGCCTTATAGATCTGACCCACATCTGCCCCACAGCAGCTCCTGCCTCATAGATCTGACCTACACACTACATCCGGATCTCACTACAGCCTCCCTTCAGGAAGTTAGAGAGAGCAATGAGGTCTCCCCTGAGCCTCCTCTTCTCCAGGCTGAACAATCCCAGCTCCCTCAGCCTCAACTCATACGGCCTGTGCTCCAGACCCCTCACCAGCTTTGTTGCCCTCCTCTGAACGCGTTCCGGGGCCTCCATGTCTTCCTTGCACTGAGGGGCCCAAAACTGAACACAGCACTCGAGCTGCAGCCTCATCAGTGCTGAGAACAGGGGGACAATCACCTCTCTGCTCCTGCTGGCAACACTGTTTCTGATGCAGGCCAGGATGCCCTTGGCCTTCTTAATATACAGCAAAGGAATCTCCTGAAAAGGAAACCAGAATATCTGGCAACATGAAACAAAGTTCTGATTCATAAAAGACTGGCAGCAAGGCCTGAATCTCTTGTGTAATCTGCTCTTGATTTATCCCATTAGCACTAGGTGGAATGCAGAAGCTTCCTGAGACGTGATAATCAAAACCTAGTCCAATGCCTTTAAAAAAGCCTTTAAGAGATTACTCCTCCTTGGCTGTTTAAAATAAACTTAGGTAATACAAAATGTTGGAAAATTTTTGGACAGCTCCCCAGGGCCGGGCTTTGGAAGGCCGTATTGACGAGAGTCAATCAAGCTCCGGCTGCAGGCGTATATGTGTGTGCCAGTTCTTCAACACAGTAGAAATCACAACTTGCTGCGTGATCAAAATTCTGCATGTGCTACTCCTGAACCCCAATTACTTCCAACGGTGTTAAATTACCCCTTGATCTCAAAGCTGAACAAAACAACAAAATGCCACACCAATACTGAATACATAAAAACAAACAACTCCTTGGGCCTCAAGGGGAGGCTGATGCACAGGCCACGGCTGCCAGCGTGCAGCTGGGCTTCCCAGGGCAAACAGCAGCACACGGTGCATCAGAAGCTGAAAGAACCCTCAGGGAAGAGAGGCCAACTCAAGGGGCTGAGCACGGGACACCCTTCTTCCTGCCGGGCTGCTTCCCCTCCTCTGGTTTCTTTCTGTCAGTCCTCAGAGAGCAAGGAGATGCTCACAGCCTGTCACCAGCACTTACGGGTTGGCTGAAAGGCCACAGGTTGGGAAGACCAACAAGGAAACGGGGGAAAACCTGCACCATGTCAAGGGAGAGACGTGAAGCCGACCGCTTCATCGCCCTGTGATTGCCAGCCCGAGCGAGGGACGTTCTGACCAGCTACTGAAAGAGGCAGCACCAGGTTTAGAAAGTTCGCTTCAATTTTACTGCGTACAAGATTTGGCTTGTATTTATTACCCCGCCCACACCCCAAAATGAAGCCCCAGTGCCCAGGATTGCCGCTTAGCAATCAGTCACTCAGCCTCCAGTCAGACCCAAGGAGAAGCCAAACCCCAGGGCTACGTCACCTCCTCCCTCTCCAGTCCCAGCCAGCCCTATTTCAACCTAACCCTACACTAGGCCTGGACCTCAAGAGACACACCCTGAAGGAACGCAGCGTCTCCAGCTCTTGCCGTACACCAAGTCCTGCACAGGTGAAGCCCTCTTTGCTTCTAACGCAGCACAAGTCCTTCCTGTCCAGTTCACTTCCATCATCTCCACCGTCCATGACAGGGAAAGCACGGCTGTGCCAGTAAACTGGACCGTTGAGTCAGCAGCTTTTGGTGCCACCTCCGAGGAAGCGCTGCAGGTGGTTCTGCTGTCCTTTGTAGCTTCTTGCTCAGGCCATCATCGTTGCTTTCTGCTTTCCTTCTCGGCTTTCTTCCTCAGCTGAGCAGCGCTTGCCTTGCCTCAGCTTTCTTCACTCTCTCCCAAGTCTCAGTCCCCAGACTCTCCGAGTCCTACAAGAATCAATTCGGAAACGCTCAGGGAACCTTCTCAGCTAACAACTGGTTGGCGGCTCGCTTTGGGAGCTCAAGTCACCCTGCTGGGCACGTTGGGCTGCCAGAACTGGGAACCGCCTTCCTGACAGTCGGGCACACAAGAAACTCCACCCCTGTCTCGTTCCCCAAATCCCACACAAACCAGAGCCTAAAGCCCTTTCCTGCAAGGCGGTCCCTGCACGGGCGGGAGGACCCTGTGCCTGGCAGCTCATAGGGAGCAGCAGTAGCCACAGGATAAGACTGAGCTGGCACCTCCAGGCTGCTGGCAACAGTTACAGATGGTTCCCTCCCACCCAGTTGCCCGTGCCTTTCTCCTATCCCATGAGAGCACCACTTACTGCCTTTGGGAACTTGGAAACTGGCAGCATGATGGCCAGCACAGAGAAGCTGCAAAACGGCTCCGTAGAAGAGTCTGTGGCGCAGCATGTTCTTCATTAGCATGGGCTCAGGGATCTCAGGTGGCCAGAAATGCAGTTCAGCAGCCATAGCACAGACAGCCTGCTGCTCTACTGCTCTCACGGAGGCTGCCTGCTGTGAGGGGGGAAAAAGAGGCATCTTTTTGTGTGCCCCCGTGGCGCAGGGGGTAGGAATGCTGCATTGCAACACCGGGGCCCGGGTGTTCGAATCCCCCTGTGGTGCAAGTGGTAGAAGTGCCACCCTGTAGCACAGAGGCTGGAATCCCGGGGGTTCGACTCGATGATCTCTAAGGTCCCTTCCAACCCGCACGAGACTATTACTATTACTATTACTATTATTACTTTCAGGCACTGTGATGGAGTTACTTCCTGCTAGAAACATTTCCAGGCTGACTTAGAGAAGTGCTCTGAAGCTTGGTCACCTTGGGCTACCGACCCAAGAACAAAGAGGGACAACAAACTTGCATTTCAATTGCCCTTTAGCGCCTGCCTCGGAGAAGAGCCCTCAGCCTTCAGTATTGCTGCACTTACAGGTGAGGGGAAGAGAAGCAAGAGGACGGGTGGGTGTCAAAGAAGGGAAAATTTACCAGGCAAGAATAAACCTATCCCTGAGCTCCATCACACACATGTGAATACTGCCTTACTAATATGAACAATAACATCATTCACACAGCTAAATTTACTCAAATTCACGTACCTGGTTGTGGACATGTTCGAGGCCTCGCTGCTGCTGTGCTGTTCAACGCCGGCCACAGCAATAAAGCGTGCAGAAAGCCCATCTGTTGCAGACAGAGGAGTGAGCCGTGCTTAACCAACACTGCTTCAGCGCACGCTTACAGTAAGGCACACCTACCTTGCGCTGGCCATGCAGGAAGCTCGTGACGCAGCTCCAGACTGCTCTCCTGAGGCCCAGCTTCATTTCACGGCCTCTCACGCTCTGCTGCTGGACATTCTGCAACGGAAAAGCCACCGGATGCAAATCCCATCCCTCGCAGATGGCATCAGACCTCCGCTCTCATGGCAGTCGCACTCACGGCTCCGGGGGAGAAAGCAGACGTGTGCTTACCGAGCGAGCGCTGTTTGCTGCCAGCTGCTGGTAGGAACCCACGCCCAACCCTACAGTACCAACAGTAACCTATGCCTAACTCTACTATGGGAACAACAATCTACTCCTAACACTAAAGAATGAAGAGGAACAAACTCCTAACAGGAAAACACCAACTACTAACACTAAACCTACTCCTAACCTACTCCTAACACTAAAAAATGAACAATAAGCAATGCCTAACTCGAAAACACAAACAATAACCTATGCCTAACTCAAAAACACTAACAACAACCTACACCTAACTCTAAAACTAAACTAAACCCAAAAACCAACTATAGAAACAGGGACTGGAACAAACAGGGTAAAGATGGGACTGGGGGCCCACAGAATGTGGCTGCAGAATAGGCCCAAAGGAGGAACAGATGTTACAAAAATGCCACCCAGCTAATGCAGGGGGCGGGGGCCGTGCAGCGGGTAAGGAGCTCAGCGCCTGGACCAGCCACAGGTGGAGCTGTGACCATGCCAGCGCGGGGCCTGGCACGGTGGTGTGGTGCCAGGCCAGCTATGCCGCGGGCGGATCCACCTCCATGGGCTCCTCTGCAGGTGGATCCACCTCCATGGGCTCCTCTGCAGGTGGATCCACCTCCATTCGCTCAACTGGAGGTGGATCCACCTCCATAGGCTCCACATGGGTGGTGGTCACGGGGCTGGTCCAGGCATGATGGAATATGGCTCTCTTACCCATCCTCTGCCTGGTGGTCATGGCGGGCCCCCTCCTCCTTCTCACTCCTAGGGCCCCCAGCTCCATCCTCCCGCCTGAAACAGGGAAAACTTCTACCCTAGCCCTCTTAGCTGCCGACATGTCTGATAACTGCCACAGCTGTCAGAGGCGAGTGCGTTGCGCGCGGCAGCGGTGACCAAGGTGACGTGGAAAGGGTTCTAAAATGGCGGCCGCACTGCTGGCACTGGTGTTCCACATAGGATGAGGAGGGGGCTGGTAATAGCAGGACAAGGGGAAACTGATTTAAGTTGAAAGAGGGAAGATTTAGGTTGGATGTTAGGGGGAAAGTTGTTTACTAGGAGAGTGGTTAGGCCCTGGAACGGGCTGCCCAGGGAGGTTGTGGATGCCCCGTCCTTGGGGGTGTTCAGGGCCAGGTTGGACAGGGCCCTGGGCAACCTGATCTAGTAAAGGTGTATGTTTGGTGGCCCTGCCAGGCAGGGGGGTTTGTTCTTCATGATCCATGAGGTCCCTTCCAACCTGGGTCATTCTGTGACTCTGTGATACTGGTGTGTGGCTGTTTGTCCCAGCGCGCTGACCTTTTGTCTTCAGGTTCACCAACAAGACTGTAACTGATTTATGGAGGAGGCAAGTGATGGGTGCTACCGTGTGACAATCAACATCACTTTGTGGACATTTGAAAGCACCTTCCTCCAGAGCTGTTCACCTCCAGAAGAGCTCCAGCTTTCCCGGGAGCACAGCTCCATTACTCTCACCTGTGCTCCCGCAGCTGACCCCACACTTGCCTCAGCTGATTAATCAGAGGTTCAGGCTGTGATTACCAATCTCCCATACAGCCCCTATGGGTCCCAGTGTTTCCCTATGGGTCTCTAGCTGTCCCTATAGGTCTCTATGGGGTTACTATGCCTCTAAATGGGTCCCTATGTGTCTCTGTGTCTCTCTATGGGGTCCCTATGTGTCCCAATGTCCCCCTATGGATCTCTATGTATCCATATGGGTCCCAGTGACTCCCTTTGGGTCACTAATGAGTCACTATGTGTCCCAACGTCTCCCCTATGGGTTGCTATGTGCCTCTGTGGGGTCTCTTATGGGTATCTCTGGACCCAAATGTATTCCTATGGGTACCTATGGGTTTCAATGTGGTCCCTAGGTGCCTCTATGGGGTCTTTCATGGGTCTCAGCGGGGTCCCTATGTGTCACTATGGGTCTCACTGTCCCCCACTGTAATCCATGGGATCCCTATGTGTCCCAATGTCCCCCTATGGGTCACTATGTGTCCCTATGTGTCCCAATATCCCCCCTATGGGTAACTATGTGCCTCTATGGGGTCTCTTATTTGTATCTATGGGCTTAAATGTCCTCCTATGGGTATCTATGGGTTTCAGTGTGGTCCCTATGTGCCTCTATGGGGTCTCTTATGGGTCTCAGCAGAGTCTCTATGTGTCTCTACGGGTATCACTGTCCCCCACTGTAATCCATGGTGTCCCTATGTGTCCCAATGTCACCCTATGGGTCCCAGTGTCTCCCTATGGGTCACTATGTGTCCCAGTGTCCCCCCTATGGGTTGCTATGTGCCTCTATGGGGTGCCTATGGAGCTCTATGGGGTTCTATGGAGCGTTCTGAGGTTTCTATGGGGTGTCTATGGAACGCTATGGTGTGTCTATGTGGCAAAATGAGTTTCTATGGGTGGCTATGGGAGCTCTATGGGGCACAATGGGTTGCCTACGGGGCTCTATGGGATGTCTATGGGGCTCTATGGCGCGGCTATATGTCCTTATGTGGTGTTTATGTGGCACTATGTTGTGCTATGGGGTGCTGTGAGGCACTATGGGGTGCTATGGGGCTCTATGGAGCAGTATAGGGTGTCTATGGGTCCCTATGGGGTGCAATGGGGCGCTGTGGGGCACAAGGGAGTGTCTATGAGGCTCCAAGGGCTGCTATGGGGCACTGTGGAGTAGCTATGGGATGATTTGGGGTCTCTTTGTGCCCCTATGGGGCGCTATGGGTCACTATGTGGTGTCTATGGGGCGGCTATGCAGTGCTGTAGGGTGGCTATGGGGTGCTTTGGGGTATCCTTGTGTTCCTATGGGGCGCTATGGGTGACTATGGGGTGCTATGGTTTGCTATGGGGCACTATGCGGAAGAATGGGGTCTCTATGGGGCGCTATGAGGTCCCTATGGGGCTCTATGGGGAGTCGATGGGGTGTCTTTGGGGATCTATGGGTTGTCTGTGGGGCTCTATGGGGTCTGCATGGGGTCTGTATGGGGTTCAGTGGGTCTCTATGGGGCTCTATGGGGTGTCTACAGGCACTATGGGGCGATATGGGGTGTCTATGTGGTTCAATTGGGCTCTATGGTGTGGCTGTAGGGCCTTATGTGGTGTCTATGGGGCACTGTGGGCTGCTATGGGGTACTGTGGGGAACTATGGGGTGTCTATGGGGCTCTATGGAGCAGTATGCTGTGTCTATGGGTCCCTATGGGGTGCAATGGGGTGCTGTGGGGCACAATGGAGTGTCTATGAGGCTCCATGGGCTACTAAGGGGCACTATGGAGTAGCTGTGGGGTGCTATGGGGTCTCTTTGGGCCCCTATGGGTCACTATGGGGCGTCTATGGGGCTCTATGGGGTATCTTTGTTTTCCTATGGGGTGCTATGGGTGACTATGGGGTCGCTATGGGTTTCTTTGAGGCACTATGGGTCTCAATGGGGTCTCTATGGGTCTCAATTTATCCTTATGGCTCCCAGTGACTGTCTATGGGTCTCTATGTGTCCCTATGGGTCCCAGTGTCTCTCTATGTGTCCCTATGGGTCCCAGTGTCTCTCTACGGGTCCCAATGTCTTCCTCTGGATCTCTATGGGTCCCTATGGGTCCCAGTGTCTCTCTATGTCCCCCTGTCTAGGTGGTAACTATACAGATGGTAACAAAGATGGTAACAAATGTACAGAGGTTCTAAGCGAGAGAGAAACTCACCAGTGGTGATGCCTTCGCTGAGGAAGCTGGGGCGGTCTTCACTGCAGAGCGATGTCCAAGAGATGCTGCCTCACAGAATCACAGAATTCTCAAGGTTGGAAAAGGGCTGCCAGCTTTTGTAGGAGAATAGCATGGGAGACAGTTGTGAAGGCTTTGCTGAAGTCCAAGTAGAGCACATCAACAGCCTTTCTTTCTTTCCTTCATCCATCAGATGGGTCACAGGATCGTAGAAGGAGATCAGATTGGTCAAGCAGGAGCTGCCCTTCACGAACCCATGCTGGCTAGGTCTGATCTCCTGCTCATCCCACACCTGCCGCATCTGTCATCTCCCTCAAGACAATTCGTTCCATTCCCTTCCCTGGCACCGAGGTCAGGCTAACAGGCCTGGAGTTGCCCGGATCCTCCTGACAACCTTGCTTGGAAATGGGAGTCACGTTGGCAAGCCTCCAGTCTCCTGGGACCTCACCCGGTAACAGGGAGCTCGGAAAGATAATGGAAAGCGGCTCGAGTGAGGGTCAGCCCTTAAATGAGGTCTCAGAGGAGGTGGAGTCGAGCTCCAGCCCTCCCGGGAGCACAGCTCCATTACTCTCACCTGTGCTCCCGCAGCTGACCCCACACTTGCCTCAGCTGATTAATCAGAGGTTCAGGCTGTGATTACCAATCTCCCACACAGCCCCTATGGGTCCCAATGTTTCCCTATGGGTCTCTGGGTGTCCCTATAGGACTCTATGGGGTTATTATGCCTCTAAATGGGTCCCTATATGTCTCTATGTCTCTCTATGGGGTCCCTATGTGTCCCAATGTCCCCACTATGGTTTGCTATGTGCCTCTATGGGGTCTCTATGGGGTCTTTTATGGGTAACTATCGTCCCAAATGTATTCCTAAGGGTATCTATGGGTTTCAATGTGGTCCCTATGTGCCTCTATGGGGTCTCTATGGGTCTTAGCAAGGTTCCTATGTGTCTCAATGGGTCTCACTGTCCCCCACTGTAATCCATGGGGTCCCTATGTGTCCCAGTGTCCCCCTATGGGTCCCAGTGTCTCCCTATCTGTCCCTAAGTGTCCCAATGTCCCTCCTATGATTTGCTATGTGCCTCTATTGGGTCTCTATGGGGTCTCCTATGGGTATCTCTGGGCCCAAATGTCTTCCTATGGGTATCTATGGGTTTCAGTGTGGTCCCTATGTGCCTCTATGAGGTCTCCTATGGGTCTCAACGAAGTCCCTATGTGTCTCTATGGGTCTCACTGTTCCCCACTGTAATCCATGGGGTCCCTATGTGTCCCAATATCCCCATATGGGTCCCAGTGTATCCCTATGGGTCACTATGCGTCCCTATGTGTCCCAATGTCTCCCCTATGGGTTGCTATGTGCCTCAATGGGCTCTCTTATGGATAGCTCTGGGCCCAAAGTCTCCCTGTGGGTATCTATGGGTTACATTAGGTCCCTATGTGCCTCTATGGTGTCTCTTATGGGTCTCAGCGGGTTCCCTATGTGTCTCTATGGGTCTCACTGTCCCCCACTGTAATCCATGGGGTCCCTATGTGTCCCATTGTCCCCCTATGGGATCCAGTGTCTCCTCATGGGTCACGGTGTGTCCCTATGTGTCCCAATGTCCCCCCTATGGGTTGCTATGTTCCTCTATGGGGTCTCTTATGGGTCTCAGCAGGGTCCCTATGTGTCTCGATGGATCTGACTGTCCCCCACTTTAATCCATGGGGTCACTATGTTTCCCAGTGTCCCCCTATGGGTCCCAGTGTCTCCCTATGGGTCCCAGTGTCTCCCTATGGGTCACTATGTGTCCCAACGTCTCCCCTATGGGTTGCTATGTGCCTCTGTGGGGTCTCTTATGGGTATCTCTGGGCCCAAATATCTTCCTATAGCTATCTATGGGTTTCAATGTGGTCCCTATGTGCCTCTATGGGGTCTCTTATGGGTCTCAGCGGGGTTTCTATGTGTCTCTATGGGTCTGGCTGTCCCCCACTGTAATCCAAGGGGTCCCTATGTGTCCCAATGTCCCCATATGGGTCCCAGTGTCTCCCTATGGGTCACTATGTTTCCCAACGTGTCCCAGTGTCCCCCCTATGGGTTGCTATGTGCCTCTATGGGGTCTCTGTGGGGTCTCTTATGGTTATCTCTGGGCCCAAATGTCTTCCTTTGGGTATCTATAAGTTTTAAAGTCGTCCTATGTGTCCCTATGTGTCTTAATGGCTCCTAATGTGTCCCTATGAGTCTATATGTGGTCTCACTGTCCCAGTGGGTCTCTATGTGTTCCTATGTGTCTATATGGAGTCTCTATCTGGTTTCTATGGGTCTTGGTGTCCCTCTATGTGTCACCTTGTGCCTCTATGGGGTCTTCATGGGTTTCTATGGGGTCTCTATGTCTCTCTATGGGTCCCTATTGGTCCCAATGGGTCCCTATGAGTCTCTATGATGTCTCCCTTTGTCCCCATATGGGTCCCAGTGTCTTTCTATGGGTCTCTATGGTACTCAGTGTGTCACTATGAGGTTTCAGTGGGTCTCTATGGAATTTCTATGGGTCCCAGTGTTCCCCTATGGGGTCTCTATTGGTCTCTATGGGGTCCATATGTCTGTCTATGGGTCTCTTTGGGTCCCAGTGTCCCCCTAAGTGTCCCAATGTCTCCCTATAGGTGTCTATGTCCAAGGGGTCTCTATGGGGTGTCTATGAGGTGCTATGCGTCTTTATGGGTCCCTATGGGTTTCTATGGGATGCTGTGGGTGTCTATGGTGCTCTATGGGGTAGTATGGGGTGCTGTGGACTGGCTATGGGGCACTGTAGGGTGCCTATGGGGCTCTATGGAGTAGTATGGGGTGTCTATGGGGCTCTATGAGGTCTGTATGGGGTTCAGTTGGGCACTGTGTGTCGATGTGGGGCACTATGGGGGTCTATGTGATGTCTGTGGGGCACTATGGGGTGGCTATTAGGTGCCTATTGGGCTCTGTGGTGTTCTGTCGGTAGCTATTGGGGTCTATGGGGTGCCTATTGAGTTCTATGGGGTTCTATGGGGCATTCTGAGGTTTCTATGGGGTGTCTATGGGGCACTATGGTGTGTCTATGGGGCTCTAAGGGGCACTATGCATGGCTATTGTGTGTCTATTGGGCAAAATGAGTTTCTATGGGTGGCTATGGGATCTCTATGGGGCACTGTAGGGTTGCCTATGGGGCTTTATGGGATGTCTATGGGGTTCTATGGGGTGTCTATGGGGCTCTATGGCGTTCTATGGGGTCTCTATGGGGCGGCTATAGGTCCTTATGTGGTGTCTATGTGGCACTATGGTGTGCTATGGGGTGCTGTGAGGCACTATGGGGTGCTATGGGGCTCTATGGAGCAGTATAGGGTGTCTGTGGGACCCTATGGGGTGCAATGGGGTGCTGTGGGGCACAAGGGTGTGTCTATGAGGCTCCTTGGGCTGCTATGGGGCACTGTGGAGTAGCTATGGGATGATTTGGGGTCTCTTTGTGCCCCTATGGGGAGCTATGGGTCACTATGTGGTGTCTATGGGGCTCTATGGGGTGGCTATGGGGTGCTGTAGGGTGGCTATGCGGTGCTTTGAGGTATCCTTGGGTTCCTATGCTGCGCTTTGGGACTCTATGCGGAAGAATGGGGTCTCTATGAAGCACTATGGTGTGTCTATGGCGTGCTAGAGGGTGTCTATTGTGTGTTATGTGGTGCCTATTGGGCTCTATGGTGTTCTGTGGGTGGCTATGGGTTCTCTATGGGGATCTATGGGGTGCGTATGGAGCGCTATTGGGTCTCTATGAGGCTCTATTCGGCACTATGGGGTGTCTATTGGGATCTATGGGTTGTCTGTCGGGCTCTATGAGTTCTGCATAGGGTCTGTATGGGGTTCAGTGGGTCTCTATGGGGCTCTATGGGGTGTCTACAGGCACTATGGAGCGATATGGGGTGTCTACGTGGATCAATTGGGCTCTATGGTGTGGCTGTAGGGCCTTATGTGGTGTCTATGGGGCACTATGGGGTGCTATGGGGTACTGTGGGGAACTATGGGGTGTCTATGGGGCTCTATGGAGCAGTATGCTGTGTCTATGGGTCCCTATGGGGTGCAATGGGGTGCCGTGGGGCACAATGGAGTGTCTATGAGGCTCCATGGGCTGCTATGGGGCACTGTGGAGTAGCTATGGGGTGCTATGGGGTCTCTTTGGGCCCCTATGGGTCACTATGGGGCGTCTATGGGGTATCTTTGTGTTCCTATGGGGCGCTATGGGTGACTATGGGGTCGCTATGGGTTTCTTTGAGGCGCTATGGGCCTCAATGGGGTCTCTATGGGTCTCAATTTATCCTTATGGCTCCCAATGACTGTCTATGGGTCTCTATGTGTCCCTATGGGTCCCAGTGTCTCTCTATGTGTCCCTATGGGTCCCAGTGTCTCTCTATGTGTCCCAATGTCTTCCTCTGGATCTCTATGGGTCCCTATGGGTCCCAGTGTCTCTCTATGTCCCCCTGTCTAGGTGGTAACTATACAGATGGTAACAAAGATGGTAACAAATGTACAGAGGTTCTAAGCGAGAGAGAAACTCACCAGTGGTGATGCCTTCGCTGAGGAAGCTGGGGCGGTCTTCACTGCAGAGCGATGTCCAAGAGATGCTGCCTCACAGAATCACAGAATTCTCAAGGTTGGAAAAGGGCTGCCAGCTTTTGTAGGAGAATAGCATGGGAGACAGTTGTGAAGGCTTTGCTGAAGTCCAAGTAGAGCACATCAACAGCCTTTCTTTCTTTCCTTCATCCATCAGATGGGTCACAGGATCGTAGAAGGAGATCAGATTGGTCAAGCAGGAGCTGCCCTTCACGAACCCATGCTGGCTAGGTCTGATCTCCTGCTCATCCCACACCTGCCGCATCTGTCATCTCCCTCAAGACAATTCGTTCCATTCCCTTCCCTGGCACCGAGGTCAGGCTAACAGGCCTGGAGTTGCCCGGATCCTCCTGACAACCTTGCTTGGAAATGGGAGTCACGTTGGCAAGCCTCCAGTCTTCTGGGACCTCACCCGGTAACAGGGAGCTCGGAAAGATAATGGAAAGCGGCTCGAGTGAGGGTCAGCCCTTAAATGAGGTCTCAGAGGAGGTGGAGTCGAGCTCCAGCCCTCCCGGGAGCACAGCTCCATTACTCTCACCTGTGCTCCCGCAGCTGACCCCACACTTGCCTCAGCTGATTAATCAGAGGTTCAGGCTGTGATTACCAATCTCCCACACAGCCCCTATGGGTCCCAATGTTTCCCTATGGGTCTCTGGGTGTCCCTATAGGTCTCTATGGGGTTATTATGCCTCTAAATGGGTCCCTATGTGTCTCTATGTCTCTCTATGGGGTCCCTATGTGTCCCAATGTCCCCCTATGGATCTCTATGTATCCATATGGGTCCCAGTGACTCCCTTTGGGTCACTAATGAGTCACTATGTGTCCCAACATCTCCCCTATGGGTTGCTATGTGCCTCTGTGGGGTCTCTTATGGGTATCTCTGGACCCAAATGTATTCCTATGGGTACCTATGGGTTTCAATGTGGTCCCTAGGTGCCTCTATGGGGTCTCTTATGGGTCTCAGCAGTGTCCCTATGTGTCTCTATGGGTCTCACTGTCCCCCACTGTAATCCATGGGATCCCTATGTGTCCCAATGTCCCCCCTATGGGTTGCTATGTGCCACTATGGGGTCTCTATGGGGTCTCTATGGGGTCTCATGGATATCTCTGGGCCCAAATTTCTTCCTATGGGTATCTATGGGTTTCAATGCAGTCCCTATGTGCCTGTATGGGGTCTCTTATGGGTCTCAGCGAGGTCCCTATGTGTCTCTATGGGTCTCACTGTCCCCCACGGTAATCCATGGTGTCCCTATGTGTCCCAATGTCACCCTATGGGTCCCAGTGTCTCCCTATGGGTCACTATGTGTCCCCATATGTCCCAGTGTCTCTCCTATGTGGTCTGCTTGGGGTCTGTATGGGGTTCAGTGGGTCTCTATGGGGCTCTATGGGGTGTCTACAGGCACTATGGGGCGATATGGGGTGTCTATGTGGTTCAATTGGGCTCTATGGTGTGGCTGTAGGGCCTTATGTGGTGTCTATGGGGTACTGTGGGCTGCTATGGGGTGCTGTGGGGAACTATGGGGTGTCTATGGGGCTCTATGGAGCAGTATGCTGTGTCTATGGGTCCCTATGGGGTGCAATGGGGTGCCGTGGGGCACAATGGAGTGTCTATGAGGCTCCATGGGCTGCTATGGGGCACTATGGAGTAGCTATGGGGTGCTATGGGGTCTCTTTGGGCCCCTATGGGTCACTATGGGGTGTCTATGGGGCTCTATGGGGTATCTTTGTTTTCCTATGGGGCGCTATGGGTGACTATGGGGTCGCTATGGGTTTCTTTGAGGCACTATGGGTCTCAATGGGGTCTCTACGTGTCTCAATTTATCCTTTTGCTCCCAATGACTGTCTATTGGTCTCTATGTGTCCCTATGGGTCCCAGTGTCTCTCTATGTGTCCCTATGGGTCCCAGTGTCTCTCTACGGGTCCCAATGTCTTCCTCTGGATCTCTATGGGTCCCTATGGGTCCCAGTGTCTCTCTACGGGTCCCAATGTCTTCCTCTGGATCTCTATGGGTCCCTATGGGTCCCAGTGTCTCTCTATGTCCCCCTGTCTAGGTGGTAACTATACAGATGGTAACAAAGATGGTAACAAATGTACAGAGGTTCTAAGCGAGAGAGAAACTCACCAGTGGTGATGCCTTCGCTGAGGAAGCTGGGGCGGTCTTCACTGCAGAGCGATGTCCAAGAGATGCTGCCTCACAGAATCACAGAATTCTCAAGGTTGGAAAAGGGCTGCCAGCTTTTGTAGGAGAATAGCATGGGAGACAGTTGTGAAGGCTTTGCTGAAGTCCAAGTAGAGCACATCAACAGCCTTTCTTTCTTTCCTTCATCCATCAGATGGGTCACAGGATCGTAGAAGGAGATCAGATTGGTCAAGCAGGAGCTGCCCTTCACGAACCCATGCTGGCTAGGTCTGATCTCCTGCTCATCCCACACCTGCCGCATCTGTCATCTCCCTCAAGACAATTCGTTCCATTCCCTTCCCTGGCACCGAGGTCAGGCTAACAGGCCTGGAGTTGCCCGGATCCTCCTGACAACCTTGCTTGGAAATGGGAGTCACGTTGGCAAGCCTCCAGTCTCCTGGGACCTCACCCGGTAACAGGGAGCTCGGAAAGATAATGGAAAGCGGCTCGAGTGAGGGTCAGCCCTTAAATGAGGTCTCAGAGGAGGTGGAGTCGAGCTCCAGCCCTCCCGGGAGCACAGCTCCATGACTCTCACCTGTGCTCCCGCAGCTGACCCCACACTTGCCTCAGCTGATTAATCAGAGGTTCAGGCTGTGATTACCAATCTCCCACACAGCCCCTATGGGTCCCAATGCTTCCCTATGGGTCTCTGGGTGTCCCTATAGGACTCAGTGGGGTTTTATATGCCTCCCAGTTGGTCCCTATGTGTCTCTATGTCTCTCTATGGGGTCTCAACGTGTCCCACTGCCCCCCTATGGATCTCTATGTCCCCCTATGGGTCCCAGTGTCTCCCTATTGGTCACTTTGTGTCCCTATGTGTCCCAATGTCCCCCTATGTGTCCCAGTGTCTCCCTATGGGTCACTATGTGTCCATATATGTCCCAATGTCCACCCTGTGGGTTGCTATGTCCTTCTATGTGGTCACTTATGGGTCTCAGTGGGGTCCATCCGTATGTGTCTCTATGGGTCTCACTGTCCCCCACTTTAATCCATGGGGTCCTTAAGTGTCCCAATGTCCCCCTATGGGTCCCAATATCTCCCTATGGGTCACTATGTGTCCCTATGTGTCACGAAGTCTTTCCTACGGGTTGCTATGTGCCTCTGTGGGGTTTCTATGGGGTCTCTTATTGGTATCTATGGGCCCAAATGTCTTCCTATGGGTATCTATGGGTTCCAATGTGGTCCCCATGTGTTTCTATTGGTTCTCTTTTGGGGCTCATCGTGGTCCGTATGTGTCTCCATAAGTCTCACTGTCCCCCACTCTAATCCATGCAGTCCCTATGTGTCCCAATGTCCCCCTTTGGGTCCCAGTATCTCCCTATGGGTCACTATTTTTCCCTATGTGTCCCAATGTCCCACCTATGGGTTGCTAAGTGCCTCTATGGAGTCTCTATGTGGTCTCTTATGGGTATCTCTGGGCCCAAATGTCTTCCTATGGGAATCTATGGGTTACAATGTGGTCCCTATGTGCCACTATGGGGTCTCTTATGGGTCTCAGTGGGGTCCCTATGTGTCTCTATGGGTCTCAATGTCCCTAACTGTAATCGATGTGGACCCTATGTGTCCCAGTGTCCCCTTATTATTCCCTGTGTCTCCCTGATGGGTCACTATGTGTCCTTAAGTGTCCCAATGTCCCCCCTGTGGGTTGCTATGTGCCTCTATGGGGTCTCTATTGGGTCTCTTATGGGTATCTCTGGGCCCAAATTTCTTCCTATGGTTATCTATGGGTTTCAATGTGGTCCCTATGTGCCTCTATGGGGTCTCTTATGCGTCTCAGCAGGGTCCCTATGTGTCTCTATGGGTCTCACTGTCCTTCACTGTAATCCATGGGGTCCCTATGTGTCCCAATGTCCCCCAATGGGTCCCTGTGTCTCCCTATGGGTCTCTATGTGTAGAGAATGATTATGCAGAATGGCTTCATGAGAAAGGACATGAAGAGATTCCACTAGTTAAATTGTAAAAGAATGAACGTGACTGAAGACAAAGACGGTCTATCCTAGGGCCGATCACGGGCTAGGCAGCTGAGAAGAAATCAGGATGTGAAAAGACAGGGTATGTAGCTAAAGACGAAATATGTATCTAGAGGCAAGGACGGCCTGAGGGAAAAGCAAGATGTGTAGCAAGGTGTAGACAGAGCTGCAAAGAAAAAGTATCCATAAGACTAACCACAAAGCTCAGATGAAGTAATGTGTAACCCACCTATCCTGAGCTTAACTTTTGCAATATGCATGAACTTATTACTGATTGTATAAATGAGATGCTGTAACACCTAATAAACGAGACTTGTTGACCATGATAGCATGAGACTTGTCTCCCGCGGTTACTTCCAACAAAGCTGTGTTACAGAAAGGCAGAATTTCTATACGTCCTTATCAAACTAGTTTTTTCTTCTTTTAGTTTGACTCCTGACTTTAACTTTGAAATCAGACAAAGACCTTACAGTAGCAGACATATCTGATGAAGAATTCACCATTTGTTTACTGTTACAGCATGAAATGATTTGTAAAATGAGTACAGAGCAGGTAAAGAACATCTACCATGTGAAATCAAGGATCATCCATTCCTGCCCTAAACACACACTTATTCACCGAAAAAATTCTCCCTCTACATATCCAAAAGCTGATTTTAACAGAAATCAGAGCATAGACAGAAACACACAATCAAAATTAAAATGTTTCTTTGTGAGTCATTATGAAGTTAATAAAACATTTAATAAACACAGTGAGTCCGAGCTTCAGAGATGCTTTGTGTTTTTATTTATTTATCTAGCCGGAAGAATGTACACACACATTTCCTTGGACTGTGGTATTGAGAGATACACTTAAAGCAATCAAGCTGAAGTATAACAGAAGTATATCTAAAGCACCTTTCTTGAAGGACGGCAGGATCACTGAGGATAAGATAATACAGAGCCATAAATGAGAAGGATCAGAAGGACCAACCAAGCTGTATAGCATTTCAGAGTGTAGCTGGTTCTTAGAAGAACGAATGACTCTATGGTTCTATGATTCTGTGACTTAAGGTTGGAAAAGACCACTGAAGGTCATCTAGTTCAACCATCAACCCACTCCCAGCATGCCCACTATGTCCCTCAGAGCCACATCTACACGTTTCTTGGACGTCTGCAGGGATGGTGATTCCACCATCACCCTGGGCAAACCTTTCCAATACCTAATGACTATTTTTGAGAAGTTGTTTCTCCGAACATCCAGTAGAACCTCTCCTGGCACAACTCTAAGCCACTCCCTCTTGTCCTGTCACTAGTTACACACAAAAAGAGGTTGAACCTCACCTCACCACAACCCCCCTTCAGGAAGTTGTAGAGAGCAATGAGGTCTCCCCCCAAGCCTCCTCTTCGCCGGACTAAATACCCCCATCTTTCTCAGCTGCTCCTCACAAGACTTATGCTCCAGACCCCACATCAGCCACATTAGCATTCTATGAACATGTGCCAGGGTCTTTCTTGTAGTGAGGGGGCCCAAAAATGAACACAGTACTCAAGTCACAGCTTCACCAGTGCCAAGTACTGAGAGATTATCACCTCCCTGGTCCTGCTGGCAACACTATTTCTGATACAAGCCAGGCCTTCTAGGCTACCAGGCACACTGCTGGCTCACATTCATCTGGCTGTCAACGAACACCACCAGAATCTAGATTCTAGCCACAAGCCTGCAAAATGGAGTGGCATGATATTGTGATCAAAGTGCAGTAGCTGGCACTTGACTTTGTTGAAGCTTATACAATTGCCTTCAGCTCATTGATCCAGCCAATTCAGATCCCTCTGTAAGGCCTTCCTACTCTCAGGCAAATCAACACTTCCTTCCAGTGAGGAGTCATCTGCAAACTCACTGAGGATACACTCAATCCCCCCATCCAGATCATCAATAAAGATATTAAACAGGACCTACCCCTATACTGACGCCTGGGGAAAAAAAAACAAAAAAAGTCAATTAATGAAGCTGGGAAACAGCACAACATTAGGCACCTCTTTGTATTCTAAGTGAGACAAGAAAGAATATTTTCCACTTTAAATTCACAGTATGTAATTAGCAACAGGATAATAGTTATCTATAAATACCTACAAAATCCTTTTACTGAAGGCTTGTTTTGTTCTGGAGACAAACCATCTGTGCATTCCACTCAGAATCTGTATTTACAAATGCTCTGACTTATGTCATTGATATCAGATCAAAAGAACCACAAGCTAAAAACTGCTAACAAAGATAACAACCAGCTTAAGTCGATCTGCATATACTAAAAGTTTAACTCTCACTGGGTTAGTAGAAAAAAACTACAGTACTGGAATGTAGAGGATTTTACAGACACTTTACACCTGTGTTTTTAACTGTGTATCTGAAGCCCAGGCTGCCCAGCAAAGCCACCAGGTGGCACGAACACATAGTACCAGAGGTGCTTTCTCTCACCATCCCTCAGCAAAGGCACTGCCCCAAAACAAACTGTGCGATCAACCTACCAAATGACAGAAGCACAAAATCATTTATCTGAAATGAATCTGAAAATATCTGGCAAACCAATACCCTTCATAAAAAGAGGAAGAGATGATTAACAAAAAAAATACATTCTATTTCCTCACAATTATTGGGTTCAACTTCAGGCATCTTTTTATTCACTCAACATATCCTTTAAATATCAGGTCACAGTAGCAGCCCCTGTTTTGTTACACAAGATGAAGAGCAGTCATGCCCTGCCCGGCATTAGAGTTCTCATCACCTGTTAACTCATCTGCGAGCTCATATGCAGCAATAATGTATAGATCAATCAGGAAATTAAAAAACAAATAAAAAACCAGCAGGATGCCATAAATTTTGCACTGATTCAGCAACAGGAGATAGTATTTAACTATTTGTGGCATTCGACTCTCTAAGACAAGATCAAACCATTTCAGAAACAATAAATGTCAAAAACCCTCTCAAATCTGTATCAAAGAGCATCAAGACCTCCAAAACATTGTACCCTAGAGCTTAAACTCTCAGGAAAGAAGATGACACATACATACAAGAAAATACTTTAAGGCTGTCAGAGAGAAGGCACCTACTACATTAAAGCATTGCAACTCGATCCTTGCAACACTGCAGTACTTGCAGTCTTTACAGTTAGCTGAATTCCATTTCTAGACCATCAGAAGAGCAGTAGAACAGGTGCCATTTGTAAACAGCGAGCTCTTCAGGAGTACAAGATGGATATTAACACTACCCAGCAAATGCATGCCTTGGGCAACAAATACATGAGCTCTACTTCACAGTGTCAATTGATGTGATATCTAAAGTATTCATAAATAATATCCACATATACTATTGGTTCCATTTAAATCTAATCAGAACTTGGTACAGTGTATATTAACAGTACAAAATTGCAAAAACGGCTTTCAAGTAAAATTTTTCAATACATGGTCCTTCTACAAGGAATATAATGATTGCACCCAAAAAATTCAAATAGCATATCCATGCAACACTTAGATTGCTCAGAGGGATTAATAACTCTTTTGACAAATGAAATGGATGCGACAAAAGACAGAAATTACTGATCACACAAGAACATTACGTGCGTGAAAACAGAGGACACTCAAAGTCCATGACGGGTCAGATCTATGGGTCAGGAGGTGCTGTGAAGTTGATGTGGGTAAGATCTATGGGGCAGGAGCTGCTGTTGCTCAGATCTATGGGGCAAGAGATGCAGTGCAGCTCATGTGGATCCGATCTATGGAGCAGGAGCTGCTGTGTGGCTGATGTGGTTCAGGTCTATGGGGCAGGAGTTGCTGTGAGTCAGATCTATGAGGCAGGAGCTGCTGTGTGGCTGATGTGGTTCAGGTCTATGGGGCAGGATCTGATGTGGGGCAGATGTGGGTCTGATCTATGGGGCAGTAGCTGCTGTGGGTCAGATCTATGGGGCAGGAGCTACTGTGGATATGATGTGGGTCATAACTATGTGGTAGGAGATTATGTGAGACAATGTGGGTCAGATCTATGGGCAGGAGCTGCTGTGGGGCACATGTGAGTCAGATCTCTGGGGCAGGAGTTGCTGTGGGGAAGATGTGGGTCTGATCAATGGGGAAGGATCTGCTGTGGGGATGATGTGGGTCAGATCTATGGGGCAGGAGCTGCTGTGGGTCAGATGTGGGTCAGAACTATGGGGCACGAGATGCTGTGGAGATGATGTGGGTTAGATCTATGGGGCAGGAGCTGCTGTGGGGCAGATGTGGGTCAGATCTATGGGGCAGGAGCTGCAGTGGGGCTGATGTAGGTCAGATCTATGGGGCAGGAGCTGCTGTGGGGCAGATGTGGGTCAGATATTTGGGGCAGGAGATGCTGTGGTTCAAATCTATGGGGCAGGAGATGCTGAGGAGATGATGTGGGTCAGATATTTGGGGCAGGAGATGCTGTGGTTCAGATATATGGGGCAGGAGCTGCTGTGGGGCTGATGTGGGTCAGATCTATGTGGCAGGAGCTGCTGTGGGGCTGATGTGGGTCAGATATATGGGGCAGTAGCTGATGTGGGGCAGATGTGGGTCCGAACAATGGGGCAGGAGCTACTGTGGAGATTATGTGGGTAAGATCTATGGGGCAGATGCTGCTGTCAGGCAAATATGAGTCAGATCTATGGGACAGGAGCTGCTGTGGGGCAGATCTATGGGGCAGGAGCTGCTGTGTGGCTGATGTGGGTCAGATCTATGGGGCAGGTGCTGCTGTGTGTCAGATCTATGGGGAAGGAGCTGCTGTGGGACAGATCTATGGGACAGGAGAGTCTCTGGGGCTGATGTGGGTCACATCTATGGGGCAGGAGCTGCTGTGGGGTAGATGTGGGTCAGATCTATGGGGCAGGAGCCGCTTTGGAGCTTATGGGGGTTAGATCATTTCGGTAGGAGCTGCTGTGAGTCAGATATATGGGGCAGGAGATGCAGTGGGGCAGTAGTGGGTCAGATCTATGGGGCAGGAGATGTTGTGGGTCAGATCTATGGGACAGAAGCTGCTCTGGGGCTGATTTGGGTCAGTTTTTTGGGAAAGGTGCTGCTTTGGGGCTGATGTGGGTCAGATCTATGGGTCAGGTGTGCTGTTGGTCTCATTGGTGTAAGATCTATGGGGCAGGAGCTGCTGTGGGACTGATGTGGGTCAGATCTATTTGTCAGGAGCTTCTCTGTGGCACATGTGGGTCAGATCTATGGGGAGGGAGCAGCTGTGGGACTGATGGTGTTTAGATCAATTGAGCAGGAGCTGCTGTCGGTCAGAACTATGGGGCAGGAGCTGCTGTGAGGCAGAGGTGGATCAGATCTATGGGGCACGAGCTGCTGTGGGTCAGATCTATGGGGCAGGAGCTGCTGTGGGACACATGTGGTTCAGATTTATGGGTAGGTGTAGCTGTGGGGCTCATGTGGGTCAGATCTATGGGGCAGGAGCTGCTGTGTGGCTGATATGGTTCAGATCAATGGGGCAGGAGCTGGTGTGGGGCTGATGTGGGTCAGATCTATGGGGCAGGAGCTGGTGTGGGGCTGATTTGGGTCAGATCTATGGGGCAGGAGCTGCTGTGGGGCAGATCTATGGGACAGGCTCTGCTCTGGGGCACATCTGGGTAAGATCTATTGGGCAGGAGCTGCTGTGGGGTAGATGTGGGTCAGATCTATGGGGCAGGAGCTGCTGTGGGGCAGATGTAGGACAGATCTATGGGGCAGGAGCTCTTGTGGGACTGATGAGGGTCAGACCTCTAAGGCTGGAGCTGATCTGGGTCAGATCTATGTGTCAGGAGCTGATGTGGGTCAGATCTATGGGGCAGAAGCTGTTGTGTTGCAGATGAGGGTCAGATCTATGTGGCAGGAGCTGCTGTGGGGCTGATGTGGGTCAGATCTGTAGGGCAGGAGCTGCTGTGGGGTAGACGTGGGTAAGATCTATGGGGCAGGAGCTGCTGTCGGGCTGATGTGGGTCAGATCTATGGGGCAGGAGCTGCTGTGGGGCAGATGTGGGTCTGATCTATGGGGCAGGAGCTGCTGTGTGTCAGATATATGGGGCAGGAGAAGCTGTGGGTCAGATCTATGGGGCAGGAGCTGCTGTGGGGCACATGTGGTTCATATCTATTGGGAAGGAGCTGCTGTGGGGCAGATGTGGGTCATATCAATGGGGTAGCTGTTGCTGTGGGTTAGATCTATGGGGCAGAAGCTCCTTTCGGGCATATGTGAGTCAGATGTATAGCAATACCTGGCCCATAGATGTGACCCTCATCAGCCTCACAGCAGCTCCTGCCCCATAGATCTGACCAACATCAGCCCCACAGCAGCTCCTGCCCCATAGATCTGAACCACATCTGACCAACAGCAGCTCCTGCCCCATAGATCTGACTCACATATGCCCGACAGCAGCTTCTGCCCCATAGATCTAACCCACAGCATCTCCTTCCCCATTGATATGACCCTCATCACACCCACAGCTGCTCCAGCCCAATAGATATGACCCACATATACCCCTCAGCAGGTTATGCCCCATAGATCTGACCCACATGTGCCCCACAGCAACTCCTGCCCCATAGATCTGACCCACAGCAGCTCCTGCCCCATAGATCAGACCCACATTTGCCCCACAGCAACTCCTGCCCCATAGATCTGACCCACAAGAGCCCCAAAGAAGCTCCTGCCCCATAGATCTGACTCACGCCTGCCCCACAGCTGATTTGCCTCTTAGATCTGACCCACATCAGCCCCAGAGAAGCTACTGCCCCATAGATCTGACCCCCCACAGCCTTACAGCTGATCCTGACCCAAAGATCTAACCCACAGCATCTCCTGCCCCATTGATATGACCCTCATCAGACACACAGCATCTCCTGCCCCATATATATGACCAACATCTGCCCCATAGCAGATCCTGCCCCATAGATCTGAACCACATAATCCCCAGAGCACCTTCTGCCCAATAGATCTGACCCCAATCAGCCCTACAGCAGCTCCTGCCCCATAGATCTGAACCACATCTGCCCAACTGCAGCTCCTGCCCTATAGATCAGACCCACATCTGCTTCACAGCAGCTCCTGCCCTACAGATCTGACCCACATGTGCCCCACAGCAGCTCCTGCCTCAATAGATCATACCCCAATTAGCCCCACAGCAGAACCTGTCCCATAGACCTGACCCACATGTGCCCCACAGCTGCTCCTGCTCCATAGATCTGACCCTCATCAGCCCCACAGCAGCTCCTGCCCAATAGATCAGTCCCACCTCTACCCCACAGCAGATCCTTCCCAATAGATCTGACCTACATCTGCCTCACAGCAGCTCCTGCCCTATAGATCTTACCGCAATCAGCCCCACAGCATTTCCTGCCCCATAGATCTGACCCACATCTACCCCACAGCAACTCTGGCCCCATAGATCTGACCCACATGTGCCCCACAGCAGCTCCTGCCCCATAGATCTGACACACATATACCCCAGAGCTGGTCCTGCACAATAGATCTGACCCCAATCAGCCCTACAGCAGCTCCTACCCCATATATCTTACCCACAGCAGCTCCACAGCAACTCCTGCCCCATAGATCTGATCCACATGTGCCCCACAGCAGCTCATGCCCCATAGATCTGACTCACATCTGCCCCACAGCTGCTCATGCCCCATAGATCTGACTCACATGTGCACCAGAGCAGCTCCTGCCCCATAGATCTGATACACATGTGCCCCATAGCAGCTCCTGCCCCATAGATCTGACCCACAGCAACCCCACAGCAGCTCCTGCCCCGTAGATCTGACCCACAGCAGCTTCTGCCTCAATAGATCATACCCCAATTAGCCCCACAGCAGAACCTGTCCCATAGACCTGACCCACATGTGCCCCACAGCTGCTCCTGCTCCATAGATCTGACACACATATACCCCAGAGCTGGTCCTGCACAATAGATCTGACCCCAATCAGCCCTACAGCAGCTCCTACCCCATATATCTTACCCACAGCAGCTCCACAGCAACTCCTGCCCCATAGATCTGATCCACATGTGCCCCACAGCAGCTCATGCCCCATAGATCTGACCCACATCTGCCCCACAGCTGCTCATGCCCCATAGATCAGACCCACATCTGCCCCACAGAAGCTCCTGCCCCATAGATCTGACTCACATGTGCACCAGAGCAGCTCCTGCCCCAAAGATCTGATCCACATGTGCCCCACTGCATCTCCTGCCCCATACATCTGACCCACAACAGATCCTGCCCCATAGATCAGACCGACATCTGCCCCACAGCAGATCCTGCCCAATTGATCTATCCCCCATCAGCCCCACAGCAGCTCCAGCACCATAGATCTGACCCACATCTGCCCCACAGCAGCTCCTGCCCCATAGATCTGACCCCCCTCAGCCCCACAGCAGCTCCTGCCCCATAGATCTGATCCACATCTACCCACCTTTGAAGTACTTTGGTCCTTCTCTGCCAGTCGATCGCCGCAGCATCTGGTTGTCTCCTGCTCAACACTCTGTCCTACATCCCTCCTACACAGGCCAGAAACCAAGGCACAGAAAGTATAAGGGATCCCTAAGGGTCTGAGGCGTCTTCCCTGCTGGAACAGCAATGGAGGACACAAGACCACAAGAAGCCAGATTCAGGCAGAGAAGCTTGAGGGTGCAGCCATCTGCATTAAGGTTGCTATGGTTTGGCGTTGCAAATACTACTCTGCCTGACTGGGGCAGGGCAGGCTTACGCAAGTGTTTAAGCAGACGTCTTTCTGGTCCTGTAGGAAGCAGCAGGTCTGAATTAAAAGGAGCAATGAGGCAAGGAGTGCCCTGAGCTTGTTTCCTAAATAGAAGGCAGTGTGGGACAATTTGAGGAACAGGAATTCAACTACTGTAATGCAGAGCACTATTTTTGTCGCCTTCCAGCAGTCACCGATTAATGGAAGATTCTTGTCCTTCCCAGACTCCACTGTTGGTAACTCACATCTACAGCCTCTCTGGGCAGCCTGTGCCATTGCCTCACCACCCTCTGTCTGAAAAAGTTTCCCCCTAGTATCTAACCTAACATGTAGCCTAATTCTCCTCTCTTTATTCACAGGAGATGTGCTCTAGACCTCTAATTATCATTCTGACCTTCCTCTGGAGCTAATCCAGAAGCTCTGCACCTTTCTTGTGCTGTGGGCTCCAGATCTGGACACAGTACTGCAGATGGGGACTCATGAAGGCAGAGTGGAGGGGAGCAAGAGCCTACTTCTCCATGCTGCCACTTCTCTGTGGATACAGTTGGTCTTCCAGACTGCAAGCACACACTGCTGGTTCATGTCCATCTTTTTGTCCACCAGAACCTCCAAATCGTTCTCCACATTTCTTCCATGAGGAACAGCTCCATGATCTTCCCAGGCACAGAGGTAAGGCTCACTGGCCTGTAGTTTCCCATGTGATTTCCTTCCTGCCTTTCTAAAAACTGGGAGTGATGTTTCCCTTTTCCAGACCCCAGGGACTTCTCCTGCCTTCTTCTGACAGCCATGACTTTTCAAATACGGTGGAGAATGGCTGGGTGAGCGTATCAACCAGCTCCCTCATGACTCTGGGAAGCACGTCATCCTGCCCCATGGACTTGGACATATCCAGTCTTATGAGGAGGTCTTGGACTTGCTCGTCTCTTACAGTAGGAAGGATTTTGCTCCCCTGGTGTCCACCTAAATGTTCAGAGACATGAGTGTCATTCACTTTCTAGGCTCTTCTTGTGGCTCCTTAAAGTCCAAGAAGTCTCATTTTCAGCTCTCCTTACGCTTTTACCACACAAAGTAACCTGTTCCAGTTGCTTTCTCTTGTGGAAGGACAAAGGAGATTGACAGTGCACCATAAGTCAGAATATAAACTGCTGCTATACAGAAAATATTTCTGATTTCTTCAGTATTTGTCTGGAAGACAAAGCTCATAGAAAAATGTTCTAAAGTGTGAAGAACGAGCCCCTTTCAGGACTGAAAATGACTTCTGCTTTAGATGAATAACATGAATGTCTTACAGGCAAAAAATACTAATCTGGAAAATATGAAATAGGAGTCAGAAAAGTTCCTGATGAGCTGCACATGAAGAGTATGGCAGAGTTTCCTTAGGGTAACCATCTTCTTTATTACCCTACAGGAATGGGTAACAAGGGCAGGAGTATGGTTCATCATTCCCTTCTTAGTTTGATGGCAGCTCCCTCTTTGTGCTGGGAAGGTAAATAATGATGGGAGAGACCCCTGGGTTTTGGTGGGACATGAAATATCTGTGGTCACAGCAGGTATGTGTCAGCTGTCACAAGGCAGACATACACAGGTAATGCAGGGTAAATTAAACGAGAGCCTGTACAATGAATATGATTAAAAACTGTGTAATAACAGCTCAACAAGAAAACCACTTGAAAGAAAGCAGGGGATCTGGCAGTGTGAATATATGCTAATTATAGAATGGATATTTGGCTGACGTCAGTAAGAATGTGCAATGTGTAATTTTTATGTGTCAGATAAGTACAATAGGCTGTTTTCTATGTTTAAGAAACCCTGACACTTGGGTCTCCAGGCTGTCTCCCCAAGTTATTCCCTAGTGTGCTTCACAACACTAAGAATGTGGAACTGGATCATTCTCTTAGCCCTCTTGCGTTGCTAAGTGTGAGATCCTCTGTTCAGAATTGGATTAGCTATCAATGAGTGATGCACAGATGCTATGGCAGACCCACAGTCCTTCCACTTCTGCCCTCCTACTGCTGACCTGTGAGCGCAGATGTACTGTTCTATAAGATGCTTTAGAGAGCTCAGGCTTAGCCAGTTGCTGCACCCACAGAAAGGCAGAGGGAAGGGCTGAAAGTCTGTGGTGACAAAGCTGGGCTGCTGAGGGGCTGATTTTCAGTTCTGTCACAGAAATCCCAGGGCCATTTGCAGTCCTTCAGGCAACTGCCCATTTGTAATAGGCTGACAAACTTGTCTTGTGCGTCACATCTGTTCAGGCTGCAGAATTCTTGGAGCAGGGTTCATTTCCTATGGAGAAAACCTCACTCTGTTTGGGTCTCTCCCTTTCTACAAAGAAAGGAAAATGACAGCAATCAAAATGATAAACACAAACATAGGACATTGCTTAGTTAGGATGTGTTTAACAGTCAACAGCAGTGTAACACTTATTCCTCAGGCAAAGAAAATAAGAAAACGAGCCATCTGGGCTTGTCTCTTCCCAGTTTTGAATGAGGCAACAGCATTAATCTTTTATTCCCTCCATTTTGGGCCTGGTAAACTTGGAGTTCTGAGAGATGTGGTTTTTGGTGAATAGATGTGGCCTTCAGTATTCTCCTTTTACTCCAAAGTCTGAATCTCTGCATTCCCCCATATCACATTAATGCTTTCTTTCCCCCTCCCCCCTCCCAATAAATAAATAAATAAATAAAAACAAAAATTAATAATAATAAAAAAGCAAGCTCTCAGCTTATGAAGAAATAGCTGACAACAACCTTCTGGACAAAGCGTTTTTATGGAGTACAGTTCATATTTATAGGGAAAAAAGATCCAGAACTTTGTGCTCTGTAGTCTCCCAGTACCATATCCCACACATGCTAACACACCCTTAGGACAAAGATTACAACTGGAAATAATGATGTGGCAGTTATCCTCCACCCTGATAAAACTTCATCCATTGATGAAAAAGGTGTGTTCCACAACCTAGTGCCCATGCCATGTGGTTCCTATCAGTGGGAGAAAGTAAGGGGGAAAGCTAGAAGGTACTGTTCACATTAAGGAAATACAAGAGAAGATTTTTTTTGTTTTCCTGCACAGAGGTTGCCTTGCTTAAGCTTTATTCTGCTATGGAGGAAATGCATACACTTTTCTTCCTCATTTTCCCTTGCTAACAGAGGGAAAAGTCTGACAAGAAGAGTTATTGTCACCTTCCTCATCCTTACTACTTGCTGACACTGGAGAAGAAAATCCTCTGGGGACTACATGGCTTTGTTTCTTGGCTGTCTACTGTGCAGTTGTCCCTTCTCTTCACTTTCTCATTTCCTTAAGGTAACATCAAGCTGATGTGTGCAGCCCACCAATAAAAGTCTGTGGAAGTAAGCCTTTCTCAGGAGGTGCTGTGCTACTGTCCTCACTCATTTGCAAAGTTCCCTCTCCATTCTTTAGCATAATCTCCAGGTGGGAATGGCAGGAGGCAGTTACAGAAGGAACTGCCAGACCCCAAAGCAGAGCTGGTGCAGGAGGGTACCACACAGCCATGACTTCAGGTTGGGAACTCAGAAGACCATCATACTTGAGCAAGGAAGAGTCCCTTTAAATAATGAGATGTGCAGAAACACCAATGAGTAGAGAAATAAAAAATCTAGCCTTTTCAGTTTATCATATTGGCTTATAAGTTGTGAGAAATCTATGCTAGTTCTTTGAGAGGGACAGATTTTGTTTCTCTACTTTTCAGCTTACATTTGCACCACTGAGTTACTGATGGAAAAGGAATGTTACCTATAACAAAGATAAGCTTTATCTACTGATTGCTTTAAATAAACCCTCATTCCTTTCAGCTTTCACAGCTTGTAGTCTGTTAATCCCGTCAATCATTGACTTTAAATGTAGGAAATATGTAGTAAATGCATGTCAAGCTCTCTCAGTGTGTGTCAGAGAATCCAGCCACGAGCCTAAGAACAAGTAGGGGCCCTAGCCTTAAAAGAAACTGGGGGTGGGGAGTCAAACCACATTTGGGCCACCACCACAATAAATAAAATCCAGGCAAAATATGGGTGAACCATGGGCTGACAGCTCAGCCTCAAAGGGTTAAAGTAAAGGGGTCAGCCAGGTTGGATGGCCCTGTTCTAACCTGACCTGCTGGGTAGCAGCGCTCCCATGGCAGGGGTTGGGTGGGCCCTGAGGTCCCTTCCAACCCAACTATTCTGTGGTTCTATGATCCTTGAGAGCCCCTTCCAAATCGGGATATTCCGTGATTCAATCTCGTGTGCTGAGCGCTCCCTCTGCTGGCACACACACATAGCTGGATTTTTCCCTACTCAGGCTGGGAAAAAAACGTGCCAGTGGAGCTGATGAAATGAAAGAGGTCATCGAAACAGAGCCCGTGGGGACTTGAAGGCTGAGCTTACCTTTTCTTCTTGGTACAGTTAGCGATCAGCGTCGTTCATTACCTTCAGCACCATGCAGATAGCGCCTGTATTTTACACAGGCCTTAGAGCTGGTTTTCTTATTAACTGGAACGGCCAGTAAAAGAATCTGAAGTTTTTCTTCAGTTTCTGATAACAGGGCAACAAGTTTGTTTAGTCACTTCTTTTTTACAAAAGCTGTGACCTGAGGAACGGATTTATAAGCAGAGCATTTCTACACTCATGTAAAAATCCTGTGGAATGCAAATGTCCAGAAGAATTTTAGCACCCACTGTGGGGTTTGTCCTTCCAGTGCAGAGCAGACTGGCACATTGTTCAGCCTTGTCTGTTTAGAGCATAAAGTCCAAGAATGGCACCACATGAAAGTTTGTCATGCAAGGATCAAGTACACCTCATAGTCAGCACCATCAGCTCCCACAATATCCCACAGCACAGCACTGAGGACCTGAGTGGAAGGTGGTGGGATACCTGTCTATGTTCCCATGATGCTGCCTCTAGGACACATGCTCATCCCTGGATAAGCAGTATAGCAAAAACACAACATCAGAAAACAAAGATTCCATCTTTCTGTTTTTCCTTGTCTATTGCTACTGAATTTCTTGTTCCATTGGGCTCGAATCCATAATGGCTTATATATGGATATGACAGTCCTGTCCTCTCTCCCCTCTAAACATGTGTACAACCACACAAGCAGCCAGACACAGCCCTGACACAGTTGCCATTCACAATCACTATCCCCCAGGGCAGCACAGTAAGCTTTCATCCCACAGGATGAACTACTGCTTTAATGGAGAGGGGAAAACACAGGGGCAGCCAGAGACAGCTTTGTTCTGCTCTGGATGCATCTCCAGCAAAATCACGTTCAGTTAGGTGGCATACATCTCACAGTAACAGAGGGCAGTTTGCTATCTGCAGAAAAGGTGAAAACCAAAAGAAGTATTATCCACAAAACATAAAGAAATACTGTTATATGTCTTCTCTTTGAGTCATTATACACAGTCATTACAGAAAAAATGTTCTCCTTGCTGGGCATTGCAGCAGGATTTAGTTATGTCTTCTCTTAGAGATCCACATCTTATTCATGCTTACACCATGTCAAGTCAAAATGAGGACGGGCATTTTGTAGATGCGTGGTATGAGAGGCCAATATTCTGTTAGTAATGCTTTCCTCCCAAGGTTTGAAGGCAGCACCTTTTCCAGCCTCATTTCAAATACTGCATCACATTTAAATCCCAGCTTTCCTAACACAGATGCAATGTTAGGAAGCCATGTGAGGAAAGACAGGGATGGCTTTAAGTCTCTAAATAAGAAGAAAGAGAATCATCATCAAGGAGGCTGACTGACTGAAAAAGAATGTGCTTTTCCAGGCCATTTCTGAAGGTACAGCTGAGGGCTAACCCATGACAGTTACTTTACTTGTTGAATAACATTTTTATGTATGTGTTTTATGTTTTGCTTTTTGTCACTTTGCCTCATGTTTAATTGCTCTGTTCCAAAGTTTTGCTGAAGGGAACTGAGGAATGATTTGAATGGCAGTAAATGTGGATATCACAGATCCAAAACATGGCCAGAACTCAACATTGTAAAAGCTGCGATTTGACCCTCGCTCAACAAATACTTTGTACATTTAAACAGGCAAAAAAAGAACCAGCTTTCAACTGAGATGAAACCACAGATCAGAGATGAACATTTCATTAAATACTGGACAAAGCAGTAGAAACTCTTGCTCTCTTCTTGTTTGCAGATCATGAGAGTTCAGAAAAGCCCATGGAATTATATCTGATTTATAATCTGATTTATAAGCAGCACTGCATTGAGACAAGATGGGGATGAAAGGACAGAGCACAGCTCTGGTGAAAAGGGCTGGGCATCACCTTGGGGTGATCATTGTGACTCCATGTTGGGAGTGGCCGAAGCCCCCATCACAAACACGTGCCATCACAATGACACCCCATCAGAACCCCCAGGGTGTTCAGAAGGATTTCACTTGCCGAGTGGCACAGCGAAAACCGCTTTGTCGCAGAAATGTCTGCAAGGACAAACTTCAATTGGACTGAGCAAAGACGCTCCCACCCTGCAAGAGGTGGTCAAGGATCGGCTCGTGATGCTGCTCACTCCCATGTCCGTCTTTAGCAATTGAAAATCTCCTGTACCTTGCTGTCTTTCAAGCGCAAGGTGATAACAACTGACTCTTCTCCTTTGCCTTTTGCAGCCTCTCGTCAACTGGAACCCAGACTTCGGAGGAGAGAGCTCTCGGCTCCTCGAGCAGCGCAGGCCGAGATCTGCCCGGAGAAGGAGAGCCGAGACGGGCCCCTGCTGCTGCTCCTGCTGCTGCTGCTGCTCCTGCTCCCGCAGGGGCTGCCTGCAGGCAGCGGGTCCGGCAGCCGGCACCCAGGCGGCTGCAGCCAGGGGACCCCGGCCTCCCAAGCGCCAAAGGAGAAACCGCAGCCGACGCCGAGCTCGAGCCTCTCACAGCCGGCCAATGCGTGCTGCAGCAGCTTGGGGAATGAACCAGCCTCTGGACCCGTCCCTGCTGCCACCAAACAGCGGCTGGAGCCCTGGAGACATTTGTACTTCCTTGTCGTTCACCGCTTCATTTTACATGGGAGACAGCTTGCCACGCAACCCAGCACTGCAGGAACTTCCCTGGCGCCCAAGAGAGCAAGAGCAGCGTGCTCCTGACGCCGGCCTGCTTTTCCACTCCTTATCGCTCATGGTGAACATACAGCATGAAGTCACGGTGATGCCAGAGGAGTGGGAGCCTTGGGAGGACCCGCAGCGCCCACCTTTCACCAGCTCTGTCTGGGTAGAGGAAGGCTGCTGGCTGCGCACCGATGAAGATGACAGTGATGAAGATGACGAGTGAGCGCCCTGCAGTGGGGTCATGTCGGCGCCCGCATAGTGGCCCGAGGTGGTAGTGGATAGACCGATAGTTATAAGGACAGGTTGTTTCAATAATAAATCGTTTCAGTTGTCACTTCAGTTTGGTCATTCAGTCCTTTCCTTGAGGGCGAGATCTCAGATGCGATTTTAATTTTGTCAGTGAAAACGTGCAAGGCTTTGGCTTGGTTGAACGAGGTGTACTCCCGCAGGGAACTCATCCCGATACTTCCATCACCCGCCCCTCATCCCGCCCCGCTCGGCCCTGGCTCCGCCCGGCTCCCCGGGCCGCGGCTGCGCGGAGGGCGGTGTGAGCGGGGAGCGCGTCCCGTGCCGAGCCGACAGCCGCCCCATGGCCGTGCCGCCATGCTGCCCAACACTGGGTAAGGCGACCTGGGCTTTCCTCCTTCCTTCGGCGGGGCCGTGAGCTCCGAGCCACAGGAGCTGCCGGGGCAGAGCTGGGGCCGGGGCCGGGGCCGGGGCCGGGGCCGGGGCCGGGCGGAGGGACAGACGCGTGCTCCGCAGCCCCTTGAGGGCGATGGGACGCGGGGTGGAGGCCGCGGCCGGGCACGGTGGCCCCGGAGCGGCTGGGTCGGACCCGGAGTCCCGCTCGGTGCTGTTTGCTCACGGGCCGAGCTGTGTGCACGTCCGGAGGGCAAAGTGCGGCTGTGGGTGTGCTGTGGAATCTGAATTGAGTGACTGCTGCGGCGTTATTTCTGCGCTGCTAATGAACGGGGACATACGTTGACCTTATTCGTTCCTGTGTGTTGCAAGCAGTAGTCATGAGATCCTGTACGAGTGCAGAAAGCGCCCACGGTGCAGCCTGTGGGCTGCCCTGGTTGCGGCCGTGCCTGCTGCAAAAGGAGCCCACCTGCATGATTCTAACTCCCTGAACCTGTCCAGTTAACATTTCTCTTACCCCTTAGGCTGTTCAACCATCCAGACTATTATGTATTTACTTGGATACAAAAGTATTTTGAGAGATGGTAATGAAAGCCTTGCTAATGTGAATGGTGTCAGCTGTTATCACTTTGGCCTCAAATCCTTTCATTCTATCACAGAAGTCAATCAGGTTCACCAGGCTTGATTTTACCTACTGAGATTGATGATGCATTGGAACATGCTGCCCAGGGAAGTGGTGAAGTCACCATCCCTGGTGATGTTCAGGAAGGGTTTAGATGTGGCACTGAAGGACATGGTTTAGTGGCCATAGTGGGGATGGGTTGAAGGTTGGACTATATTGTCTTTTCCAACCTTGCAAGTTCTAAGATTACCTCTCATCTATGGCTAGTTTCTCATGTCCTGGTAAACCATGTTCCTAAGCAAGGCACTACCAGTGTCTGCTCTCACTGAATCACCCATGCCACTCAGCAACGCCTTTCCCTTGTTCATGCTCTTCCTACCCACATTATAGCAGATAAACAAGTTGCCACTGGCTTCCCTTGCAAGTCTCAGCTGCAGGTGAACTTTGGTTCTCCTCACACTGTGCTGATATGCTCATGCAATATTCCCAGTTCCTTTTTATCTCACTGGTGCTTCCACTCTGTGTGACACCTTTGTACACAGGGGCTCAGTCACAAGTCGTTTGCACAGCTGTGTCAGCCTGCTGGTTGGTTGGACAGACTTGTGGGGATTTATTGGGTTAAATGCAGTTACTTGCAAACTGAGTTTTACTGTGAAAGCCTTAAGGAAAATCATGGTCATTTTTGAAAATCTGATTTTTGGCTCTTGTCTTTGGCACCCTGCATTGGGATTGTGATCCTGGACTTTGCCTTTACAGCGTGTTGAGCTACTGGTCCTCTGTGTTCAGAGGGCCAAAAGAATTAAATTACAGAGAGCTGCACTGAGTATCAAAACGTTAGATTTGGTTGGTTTTGTTGTTTTTAGAAGTCACTCCTTTTCTGCTTTTGGAGAATGCAGCAGTTCTGTTGTGGGCAGCCTTGGATTATTGTACAAAAAGTCTTCAGTGGTGGTGAAAGGCTTATATTTCCAAGAAGGTTCTGCAGGTAAGAGTTAAGAGTTTTTCATAGGATTTCTTAATACTACACCATGTTTTCTATTCCCAATAGAGATAGGAAGGCAAAATCTTTTTTTCTCTATGCTTCCACATTTGATTTGGTAGCGATAAAGCTCATTGCTGTCTTTTTAAATAGAAATTATCTTTGAGGAGTGAAGGAGGCCCCAATTGCGTCTTTGGGCTAGAACATATGTTGCTCATCTTAAACCTGTGGATTATCTTTTAAACTTCAACACTTGGAACATGGTTAAACTCCTCTTGCAGGTCCATGTTCCTTCTCTGCAGCACCCCCTTCTCAGAGTATACAAAAAGGATTTACAACGTGCTTTTTTCCTTTTTTTTTTCCCTCCCCAATTCAATACTCATGTAAAAGGGTCAGTTTGTATCTGAAGGGGGTGGTAGGAGCTGGGAGAGTTTCTGTACTCTAGGAAGATGATGCTTTGACCCCAGAAAGTTGATTTTTCCGTGACTTACATCCTTCAAAAGTAAAATTCTATGTGTAGACTAAATATGTATCCTACTAAAACTGGGATTTTTGTGTGCTTTTTGTAGCCTACACAATTTGTAAATATGGCATGTCCATGTGTGTCTTGGGAATGGCAGAAGAATTTAAAGGAGAAGTTGCTGTCAATGCTTTATGGCCTAAAACAGGTGATTATTTTGAATTGTTGTGTTTTGTCCTATACAGGTGGTCTTATTTAGGACTGATTCAGAACACCGAGCACTTCTGTGTATTTTTTTGTGATCAAAGATGTTGTGTGGGTATTGGCTTTCTTTCCTAGTTCTCACTGTTGCCTTCCTGTTTTCACTTAAACTTGCCTTCAGCCTGAGCACATTCTGCTTTTTCTCCTGTCTTGTCACTGCTCCTTTCAACATGACTCGAACTTTGTTTTGCACACCATCCCTGAGTAGTATTGGACATTTATGTCAATATTTAGAATCCCCAGCTAGTTAGATTGCCAGGAAATAGATGAAGCTGACAAGATATGTACCTCTGTAGATGTAAAAAAAAAAAAAGTTTTGGCTGAGTGGGAAATCAATTGCTTCTTCACACAACCATCCAACACTTCTTGCAAGTCACAGCACACTGAAGGGCCGCATAGCAGAAAAATAACTTGGTGTGCCCATCTTATACTAGCTCCAGTTTATTGTCCATGGGTCAGTGAGGACCAGGGCTGCTGTTGAAGGTTTGGTAGCTGCTGAACAAAGAGACCAGTGTCTTGAAAGCATTAGAAGCAGCAAGTGAGCTTTCAAAATTTGTATGTATCGGTGTTTCCTTGATGAAAACTGTTCATGTTCTGAAGTATAAAAGTTTGTAATGTTCAGTCTAGGAAGAAAAATGTTGTTTTGAAAGGTTTAACTGCCAAAACAAAAGTTAACTACTTTAGAGAGTGAGAGAGGTGACTTCTGTAGAATCTACATTACAATTACAAAGTTTTTAATTTAAAGAACATCATATATATGTGATCAGCTTCAATGCTGGAGATTAACACTGTGCTAGGATGGTTCTATTGGTTCATCCAGCTCCTTGAAACAAGAAAATATGCTGATAGTGAGATGTTATGAGCTCTCGATTTAACTAAAAGTGAAAGAGGTAGCCTGCCAAAAGGATGTAAGAGTGTGAATGAGTAGTAGAGGTACTGCAGGGTCAAAGTGGAAGATGCTGTATGTATGAATTAATGGAAAACCAGCAGCACTTTGTATGAAATAGATGGAAGGATGTGCAGATTGCAGGACAGTAGATGGTTTTTCATATCAGTCTTTGCCCATAGTTTTGCTATATTTAGAACAATAATAATTGGCTGTAATGTGAAAGTAGAGGAGCATAAGCCAGGAAAAGTTTGAGTTTGTGCTATTGGGTTTCTCATCTTTAACTTAGAGTCACTTTGTTATCTCACAAGTTATTGTGGGGCTAAAATTGAGATTTTCAGTATGGTAATGGCTGCAGAAAATGTTAATTGCTGATGCACATTCACTTTGAGAAAGATAGTTGTCCTGTTAGTTTTTCATGTCCTAAATAAAGCCAGAGGAAGTCTTTGTGTGGAAAGTATTGATAGAAGCATTGAATAATATGAATATTACAAGGAGTTCTTCCCTTTATTCCTCTTTTGGTTCCTTTAATACTTTTCAAGTAAGGGAATCTTTACACTTTGAGGATTGTTTGCTGGTTGACCATTCTTCGCTGGTTGATGGTATTTCACAGTTTAGTCTTCTCATGATTTACTTTCATGTGAGAGGAGAATAAAGTTTATGCATTTGCCAAAGAGATGAGTATGTGATGTCATTAGTGTTAAACTTGTAATTTCCTGTCCTCTGAATTTTCCAGCCATACATACAGCTGCTATGGATATGCTGGGAGGATCCGGAATAGAGAAGCAGTGCAGAAAAACTGACATAATTGCAGATGCTGCATATTGCATTTTAACAAAGCCGAAAACTTTCACTGGAAACTTCATTATTGATGAAGTTCTACTGAGAGAAGAAGGCGTTAAGGATTTTGATGTCTATGCAATTGCACCAGGTAAAAGAGATCTTTAAAATGAGAAGTTTGCGAAGGAAGGAAGGCCATATGGGGAATATGGATATATTCCTTTGACTCAGTCAAAAGATGCTTTGCCTCACGTTTGAGAATGTGGATTCTGGGAAAGCACATAATAGTCCACTGAGGCTCTAATAATCAATGCCTATATAAATATATATATATATATATATATATTTTAAACCCATTAGCAAAAAGAAAATAGACCTGCACCACAAGCGCATGTATTACTATTTACCAAATAGTGAGATAGTGTTTCTTCATCTTCAGATGTTTCTGACTGAATTTGTAAGAGGCTTCTGGGTCTGATTTTAAATGTACCAGAACCTAAACATGTCACCTTGTCTTCTTTCAACCTGTAGTTCATTTACTGGTAAATTGAGGTGCTGTTGCCTTCAGAATGGATTCCTGTTTGTGCTGTTCACCCTTACTTGGGCTTACTGTTATTGTTCAACTCCCCTTTAGGTCACCCCCTGATGCCTGACTTCTTCTTGGATGCTGAAACTGACATGACAGCCACATAATCAGAAGGCCGTGGAAGGGCAACCTCTGCATGTACATGTCGATTATTTGTGATGATAATGAATGCCTCCTCTATTTCAAGTTACTTTTGGACTACATTCAAGCTATGTGGCAAAATCTCTTGTATTTGGGCTGTTTGATTTATGGAAGTGACTTTAGTGTCTGCAACTTTCACAGTTCATAATCAGCACCTTGTTTTGAACAACCTTTTTGCTTTTTACCACCAGAGTTAAGTGGTATGAAGATTATGAGTAAATATTGCTGTAAAAAAATCACAAGCAATCAGCATATTTTGCAGGAGTGTTACATCTTTCTTGCAGTGTGAGAACTTGAGAAGCTTCTATTCCTACATGAAGTTCTCACAGTCGTACATGATGTGAATGTCTACAAGATGAAATAGAGAAGTTGTTTTTTTACAAAAGCATCAGGTTCACTTTTTCAGAATAGTGATGTTTCTATTGGAGGGCAAATAGGAATACTGGATATGTTTTATAGGAGTGCCAAAACAAATATAGGAAAGAAAGAGGCTAAGTTTGAAAAGAGCCCAGTTCCCTTGAAAATACTATTTGTGAGTGCGCACTTAGACTTTTCTGCCAGGAACTGATACTGCCAACTGCCCAGATCTCCAACACAGTAGCAATTCACTGAGTAGAATAATTATTTCCTGATACACTGACCTTCTGCATGGCTTTTAGGGGCTGCTAAGCATTACATGCCTTATAAATTGCAAATGCTCTTTCTTAATGTTAAATGAGCACATTCACTGCAGTGTAGAAAGTTGCTGATTAAAGTAGTGAATTGATTCACACCTTAGAAGCTTTTGCAGAAGAACTGCTGAAAACATATATATTCTTAGAAAGATAAGTGAGATAGAGCATTCCAGCATTTTACAGAGAATCCATCTGTTTCTTTTAGGTGCTTCACAGGCATCAGGTGGAGCCAAGCTTAATAAAGAATCAGCTTCAGCGGGGCCTGTTGCAGAAACATTCAGAGTTATTCAGGGAGAACTCAATAAAGAAATAGTGAAATCCACGCAGGGCGTCTTTCAGTTTGAATTGTCAGGTAAGACCATCACTTGTAAAATTCTCAAATGCTCACTTTTCTAGCAAGAGTCAGTCTGTATTTTCACATGTAAATACTTGTCTTTTATAACTGGTCTAGGAACAGGGACATCTTTGGGTGTGCTCTATAAGATGCTGCCTTTCAGAGCCAACTTCAGCACATGTGGGATTTACCCTGCTGCTGTTGTCACAGGGAGATGCTTTCTGCATCAGCAGCATGTGCTGCTCTTTTGGGGACTGTGGTGTGTTTTCGTGGTGTTTCATTTCTGCTGTGTCACCCTGCTGGCCGTGCTGCACAGGGTCAGCATGGTAGTTCTGTTCCAAACCCCTGCTGCCTCCAGCTCCACCAGCAGCCACTGCCTTGTCCCCTGACACTGTGGCACTGTGGGGCATCTGCTGGGGCTGACCTTGTCTGCACAGAGAGCGCGGGGCAGCTTCTGGCACAGCACCTCCAGCACGTCTAGCACGAAGATGGGAGAGAAAAGCAGGCGGGGGTAGCAAAGGGCAGGGCACATCAGTCCTTGTGGTGCTGCCACAGGTTCTCCCTGTTCCACTCAGGTGATGAAGGAGGCACTTGGTACCTTGACCTGAAAACCAGCAGTGGGAGTGCTGGGTTTGGGAAGCCTCCTGCAGCAGCTGATGTTGTGATGAGCATGTCGAGTGGCGACTTTGTGAAGATGTTCACTGGTGAGTAACAAACGGGTTTGGCAGAACTGAGGCAGCTACTGGTGGCAGGAAACATCTTGCTGATGGATGAGCTGACAGGCTCACCTCTCTTTGTGGTCTTGGAATTGGATGAGCTGTAGCTGGAAGTGCATGGCCTTTAAATTCCCTTCCAACGTAAGTCACTCTGTGAGTCCATGATTTTATAATAAAAATATCTACTGCTTTGTTCAGTAGCTATTGAACTTCTCAGAGCGTAGCTTCAGAAAGCATCCAGTCAATCTGTTGAACCTCTTTTCTGATGCTTTTACAGTAGAACTTGGTAGCAAAGTAACTACTATATGATATCGCAATCTCCAGTTCCTTTCCTTTTCCTGATGATTCTGTGTCTTCTTTTTAGGTAAACTAAAGCCAACCATGGCCTTCATGTCAGGAAAATTAAGGATTAAAGGTAACATGGCACTAGCATTGAAGCTAGAGAAGATGCTGACACAGTTTAATGCTAAACTGTGAGGGAGAAGCTGTACCAGCAGAACATCCAGCCTTTCTTTTATAATAGCAATGCTACATTTTAAAACGATAATCTACTTTTTTCTCTTTTTTTGTGTGTATAACAACTGTGGATAAAATGCTGATCTGTTAGAGAAGATCTAATTTAGTTTTATTAAGACTGAAAGGTGTTTGTGATTAAACAATTCCTTTTTGAGAATACTTCTATTATGTAACTGGTGTTTTCCTTTCTTACACTCCTTTGGAGCAATGCAACACACCTGAAGTGGGTTTTCTTTTACATATTTGCTTGCATGCGTGCATGTCCCATAAGAAGTCTGGGAGGAGCAAATATCACCTTGCAGATCTTCACACAAACACACCCCCAGCCCAGACTGCCACAAACAAGGTAATCCCTCCCACAGCACCTGCGTGCAGCACCAGAAGGTTTAAACTACAACATGTTTACAGGCACATCACCTTCCCTCTTTAGCATGGAAAGAATGGAAACTCATGAGAAAAAGCACAAATGCTCTCTAAGGGGACAAGAGCACAGATCCTCCTCCTGGTTCAAGAGCACGTGCAAAGCCAGAGGTAGCAACCTCACAGTGTTGCCAACAGAACTGCTCAAAATGTAGGGCATTTTACTCCTAAGTATGTAGAGAATATTTCAAGACTTAGAATTTATTTTCTAACTCGTGCAATGGTCAAATAGTTTATAGTCTTCAAAGCCTGTGCTCAAACAAAATTATTTGTGCTGTAAAGGTTCCATCCCTGTTGAATTCTGGTAATAATACAGAGAATGTTGAATTCACTTATGCACTCTGCAGTCCCAGCGCCATGAAAAACATGAAGGAACTTTCCTTTTGAGGTGACAGCTTGCCTGTGGCTGTGTGGTTGTTCCCACACTTGGCTACATTATGCAGTACTGTATGTGTAATGCTGGTTGCAGCAGTGCAATCAGGAAGTATGCCTTAGGATTGCCAGGGCTGTTACATCTGGAAGGAGATGTAAGCAGATGTGGCTTGTTCTCATCTAGATAACATGAAGAGTATTGAGGGGATAGTGCAAGAAAAAGAATCTTTCAAAAGCAGTCAAACAAGTGCTTTGCTGCATGACCTGAAAGGGTGATGGTACCAGATTGTCTTGGTGTGAGCACATGGTAAGATTTTTGTGTTAATAACTAAAGACCGTTAGATACGCTGCTGTTCTCTGAGCTGAATAAACATCAGCTGGCGGTACCTCATGTATGAGCAGAGGATGGGTGAGAAGGTGGTGTGTTTGGAAACTGGGGGTGGCTGGGATCTAGAAGATGCAGAGTGAGCTGAGAAAAGGTAAAGGTTGAAAACAAAATGGGAAAAGAGTTTTGCCAGTTCCTCAGCCGGTGACCCTCCTGAGAACTGAGAGTGGGGAAAAATTAATCAGATGAAATTCCAGCTCCCTCCCTTGAAGACTGACAAAGATTTTAGAGGCACATGTTCATGTTGGACTACACCTCTTTTCCCCTATGAATAAAAAACCTTGCTGCCTCAAAAAACAGGGCACCTTTCCCTTCTTTGATCCAGTCTTGCTCAGATCTGGAGGAGCTGGAGAGAGCTGCAGCATAAGTATTCACATATAGTAGTACTTTTAAGCACAACCTGTAGGTGACAGCAGGGCAGCAGCACCTCCAGTGCTGTGGGCTGCTCATGGGTGTGTTGCTCAATTCTATGCAGCTGGGAGCTGCTTGCAAAATGCTGAATGTGCTGTGACCAGCACAGTGCAGAGCTTTTACTCTATCTCACTTTCTGCCTTCCCTCGGAATAATGCACCTACTCTATCACAATTGCATTTGTGTAAAAATGAATATTTGAAACCCTGTTCTTTTGGTTACTCAGCTGATCTCCATTCCCTTGTTAGCAGTCCTGTGTTTTTTTATGGCTTGCACCATCATTAGTCATCTGCCTGTGCTATAAGATTCTCCTTTATCTCTCGTTTGCCTACGCCATATTCAAGCATTTCCAGGAAAAGCTCAGGGTATTGAAATATCCTTGAGTGGTCTAAGTATTCTTTCAGAATATAGGAGGAAGGAATGTGCTTTAAGCACCCGCATCTAAGTAGCTTCTGCTACACTCATAAATTAGATCTAATCCAACACCTGTGAATAACAGCTCCCCTCTGCTTTATAGTTTAGCTGTTCTTTTGGAAACCTGAATTGTGAGTATTGTGTGAGAAACAATTGATGCAATTACATTTGCTGGAAAGAATAACGACTGTCACTTCCTTTGGAACAAGAGGAAGTACACCATTTTGTGCTTTTTCTGTCTAATACAACAGCACATGTGAGATAACTAGTGACTAGATCTAAGGGAAGACATGTAATATGTTCTCTCCACAAGTAATTCAGCTTCAGCAGATCCACTGCAGTTACATTTTCTAAGGTACCTCAAACGAGATCAAGGCTTGGCTTTTCAAAAGATGCGTTTGCATGTGGGAGGGAACCTCTGAATGTTGTGCAATGAGCTGCAGCCTCTCTTTAGCCCCTAAATTAATGAAGATCCATGTAAGTATGTTCAGCACACAATCAAAGTGCTGCCAAAACAGTCCCATTTAATGCAATTATCAGCTACTTTGCACTGTCCATGCTTTCCCTTTGTTGGCACCTACAACACAATGCTGTCACAAGGGGAGCACGCAGGCACACAGCCCTTGGCAGCCCTTCTACATGATGCTGGGCAGAGGTGAAAATACAAAGAGGCTCAGTGAGGCAGGCACAGAGTGCCAGTGTCAGGTGCTCAGGTGGGGCTATGGGCATTCTGGGGACCTTCCCTGCCCAGAAAGTGTCTTTTTTGGCTCAGTGAGAGTGTTTTGAAGGCCCTCCAGGAAAGCATGATTTGGGAGTGGAAGATTGGTATGTCATGCTGGTCACACATCCATCCTAGTGCAGAACAGAGAGCATTCATTCACACTCCTACTACTGCTCCTTTAAGCTCTCCTACAGTCTGCAGTTCTGATTTACCAGCAGTCAGCAAAGAAATCATAGCTTCTTCCTACTCATTTGTCTCTAGCAGTCAAATAAAACCATTTGTGTCAAACCTTTCTCTCTGTAGCACCTGCTTTGGCCTGGAGGCGTCTCCCTCAGACTCACAGATAAGCATGCTGGCCCTGAAGGATTCCAAACCATGGCTCTCACCACAGCTCCCCTCTCCCCAAGTTGAAACATACCTTTTTACAGTTATAAACTGCATGTAAAGATCATCATACTCGAATAGAATGCACATGTTTTGACTTAGCCAAATGGAACTGTGTGGTAATAGTTACTTGCAAAGAGTTTGCTCTGCTCTCTGAGCCATTTTGAAAGCTGTGTGCCTTGAAGGCCAACTGCTCTGATTTTAATGCCTCTTTTATCCATATTTCTGTGCCTAATTCAGTCATACTGCAAAAGTGAAGGTAGTTATATGGATTTACAGCACCTTTGGGTCTCAGCAGCAGCCTGGAGACACGAAGCACATGTGCTTGGAGACTCATACTGCCCAAGTGCTCTTTTCTTCACCAAAGGTCCTCTTCCTCAGTTAGAAGGTGCCATGGTGGAGCTGCAGGATCCTTCTTCGGGGAGATTTGATCACCAGAGTGAGGAGATGATTATACAGAATTTGTCCACATGGGTGTGTGTGCATGATGACACTAAGCTGAGTGGTGCAGTTGAAGGAATGCCATTCAGAGGGACCTTGACAGGCTTGAAAGGTGGGCCTGAGTGAACCTAATGAGGTTCAACACGGCAAAGTGCAAGGTTTTGCACTTAGGTTGGAAGAACCCCAGGCACCTGTACAGGCTGGGAGGAGTGGTCCTTGAGAGCAGCTCGGCAGAGAAGGACCTGGGGGTCCTGATGGATGAGAAACTTAACATGAGCCAGCAGTGCGCTCTGGCAGCCCGGAAAGCAAATGGGATCCTGGGCTCCATCAGGAGAGGGGTGGTCAGCAGGGATAGGGAGGTGATCGTCCCTCTCTACTCTGCTCTCGTGAGGCCCCATCTGTTGTACCGTGTCCAGGTGTGGAGCCCTCAGTACAAAAAAGACATGGAGATTTTGGAAGGGGCCCAGAGGAGGGTCACGAAGATGATCAGGGGGCTGGAGCACCTCCCCTATGAGGACAGGCTGAGGGAGTTGGGTTTGTTCAGCCTGGAGAAGAGAAGGTTGCGGGGTGACCTCATTGCAGCCTTTCAGTACCTGAAGGGAACTTACTGCCAGGAGGGGAGTAAACTCTTGGAAAGGGCTGATAATAGCAGGACTAGGGGAAACTGATTTATGTTGAAAGAGGGAAGATTTAGGTTGGATGTTAGGGGGAAAGTTGTTTACTAGCAGAGTGGTTAGGCCCTGGAACGGGCTGCCCAGGGAGGTTGTGGATGCCCCATCCTTGGGGGTGTTCAGGGCCAGGTTGGACAGGGCCCTGGGCAACCTGATCTAGTAAAGGTGTATGTTTGGTGGCCCTGCCAGGCAGGGGGGTTTGTTCTTCATGATCCATGAGGTCCCTTCCAACCTGGGTCATTCTGTGATTCTGCGATTCTGTGATTCTGTGATCTAATCCCCATCAGCCACACAGCAGCTCCAGCCCCATAGATCTGACCCATATCAGCACCACAGCAGCTCCTGCCCAATAGATCTGACCCTCATCAGCCACACAACAGCTCCTGCCCCATAGATCTGACCCACATCAGCCCCACAGCATCTCCTGCCCCATAGATCCGACCCACATCTGCCCCTTAGGAGCTCCAACCCCATAGATCTGACCGACCGCTGCTCCTGCCACATAGATCTGACCCACATCTGCCCCAGAACAGCTCCCGCCCCATAGATCTGTCCCACATCGGACCCACAACAGCTCCTGCCCCATAGATCAGACCCACATCTACCCCACAGCAGCTCCTGCCCCATATATCTTACCAACATCAGCGCCATAGCATCTCCTGACCCATAGATCTGACACACATCACCCCCACAGCAGCTCCTGCCCCATAGATCTAGCCCCCATCAGACCCACAGCAGCTCCAGTCCCATAGATCTGACCCACATCTACCCCACAGCAGCTCCTGCCCCATAGATCTCAACCACATGAGCCACACAGCAGCTCCTGTCCCACAGATCTGACCAACATCAGCTCCACAGCAGCTCCTTCCCTATAGATCTGACCCACATAAACCCACAGCAGCACCTGTTCCGTAGATCTGACACACATCATCCCCACAACTGCTCCTGCCCCAAAGATCTGATATACATGTGCCCCACAGGAGCTCCTGCCCCATAGATCTGACCCACATCTGCACTACAGCAGCTCCTGCCCCATAGATCTCACTCACATGTGCCCCAGAGCAGATACTGCCCGATAGATCTGACCCACAACTACCCCACAGCAGCTCCTGCCCCATAGTTCTGACCCACATCTGCACTACAGCAGCTCCTGCCCCATACATCTGACTCACATATGCCCCACAGCTACTCCTGCCCCATAGATCTGACCAACATCTACCCCACAGCAGCTCCTGCCCCATAGATCTCACTCACATGTGCCCCAGAGCAGATCCTGCCCCATAGATCTGACCCACAACTACCCCACAGCAGCTCCTGCCCCATAGATCTGACCCAAATCAGCCCCACACCAGCTCCTGCCCCATAGATCTGACCCACATCAGCCCCACAGCAGCTCCTTCCCTATAGATCTGACCCACATAAGCCCCACAGCAGCACCTGTTCCGTAGATCTGACCCACCTCAGCCCCTGCCTCATAGATCTGACCCACATGTGCCCCTTAGCAGCTCCTGCCCCATAGATCTGACCCACAGCAGCTCCTAACTCATAGATCTGACCCACATATGACCCACAGCATATCCTGCCCCATAGATCTGATTCACAGCAGCTCCTGCCCCATAGATCTGACCAACATCAGCTCCACAGCAGCACCTACCCCATAGATTTGACCCACATCTGCCCCACAGCAGCTCCTGACCCATAGATCTGACCCACATCTGCCCCACAGCAGCTCCTATCTCATAGATCTTAACCACATCAGCACCACAGCAGCTCCTGCCCCATAGATCTGACCCTCATCAGACCCACAGTAGCTCCTTTCCATAGATCTGACCCACATCTGCCCCACATGAGCTCCTGCCCTATAGATCTGATCCACTTAAGCCCCACAGCAGCTCCTGTTCAAAATCTCTCACCCACATCTGTCACATAGCAGTTCTGAACCAAATCATCTCCACAGCAGCTCCTGCCCCATAGATCTGAACCAAATCTGCCCCACAGCAGCTCCTGACCCATAGATCTGACCCACATCTGCCCCACAGCAGCTCCTGAACCATAGATCTGACACACATCAGCGCCACAGCAGCTCCCGCCCCATAGATCTGACCCACATCAGCCACACAGCAGCTCCTGCCCCATAGATCAGACCCACATCTACCCCACAGTAGCTCCTGCCCCATAGATCTGACCCACATCAGCCCCACAGCAGCTCCTGCCCCATTGATCTGACTCACTTGTGCCCCACAGCAGCTCCAGTCCCATAGATCTGCCCCACAGCAGCTCCTGCCCCATAGATCTGATGCACATCAGCCCCACAGCAGCTCCTGTCCTATAGATCTGACGTACAGCCGCTCCTGCCCCATAGATCTGACCCACATCTGCCCCACAGCAGCTCCTTCCCCATAGATCTGACCCATAGCAGCCCCACATCAGCTCCTGTCCCATAGATCTGTCCCACAGCAGCTCCTGCCCCATAGATCAGATTCACATCTCCCCATAGCAGCTCCTGCCCCATACATCTGACTCAAATATACCCGACAGCAGCTTCTGCCCCATAGATCTGCCCCACAGCATCTCCTGCTCCATTGATATGAGCCATATCTACCCCACAGCAATTCCTGGCCCATAGATGTGACCCTCATCAGCCTCACAGCAGCTCCTGCCCCATAGATCTGACCCACATAAGCCCCCCTGCAGCTCCTGCCCCAGAGATCTCACCCAAATCATCTCCACAGCAGATCCTGCCCCATAAATCTGACATACATGTGCCCCACAGCAGCTGCTGCTTCATAGATCTGACCCACATCTGCCCCACAGAAGCTCCTGCCCTATAGATCTGATCCACATAAGCCCCACGGCAGCTCCTGTTCAATATGTCTCACCCACATCTGCCCCATAGCAGCTCCTGCCTCATAGATCTGAGCCACATCATCTCCACAGCAGCTCCTGCCCCATAGATATGACCCACAGCAGCCCCACAGCAGCTTATGTCCCATAGATCTGACCCATATGTGCCCCACAGCAACTCCTGCCCCATAGATCTGACCCTCAGCAGCTCCTGCCCCATAGATCAGACCCACATCTGCCCCACAGCAACTCCTGCCTCATAGATCTGACCCACATGTGCCCCACAGCAGCTCCTGCCTTATAGATCTGACCCACATGTGCCCCACAGCAGCTCCTGCCCCTTAGATCTGTCCCACAGCAGCTCTTGCCTCATAGATCTGACCCTCATCATCCCCACAACAGCTCCTGCCCCATAGATCTGACCCACATCTGCCCCACAGCAGCTCCTGCCTCATAGATCTGACCTACACACTACATCCGGATCTCACTACAGCCTCCCTTCAGGAAGTTAGAGAGAGCAATGAGGTCTCCCCTGAGCCTCCTCTTCTCCAGGCTGAACAATCCCAGCTCCCTCAGCCTCAACTCATACGGCCTGTGCTCCAGACCCCTCACCAGCTTTGTTGCCCTCCTCTGAACGCGTTCCGGGGCCTCCATGTCTTCCTTGCACTGAGGGGCCCAAAACTGAACACAGCACTCGAGCTGCAGCCTCATCAGTGCTGAGAACAGGGGGACAATCACCTCTCTGCTCCTGCTGGCAACACTGTTTCTGATGCAGGCCAGGATGCCCTTGGCCTTCTTAATATACAGCAAAGGAATCTCCTGAAAAGGAAACCAGAATATCTGGCAACATGAAACAAAGTTCTGATTCATAAAAGACTGGCAGCAAGGCCTGAATCTCTTGTGTAATCTGCTCTTGATTTATCCCATTAGCACTAGGTGGAATGCAGAAGCTTCCTGAGACGTGATAATCAAAACCTATTCCAATGCCTTTAAAAAAGCCTTTAAGAGATTACTCCTCCTTGGCTGTTTAAAATAAACTTAGGTAATACAAAATGTTGGAAAATTTTTGGACAGCTCCCCAGGGCCGGGCTTTGGAAGGCCGTATTGACGAGAGTCAATCAAGCTCCGGCTGCAGGCGTATATGTGTGTGCCAGTTCTTCAACACAGTAGAAATCACAACTTGCTGCGTGATCAAAATTCTGCATGTGCTACTCCTGAACCCCAATTACTTCCAACGGTGTTAAATTACCCCTTGATCTCAAAGCTGAACAAAACAACAAAATGCCACACCAATACTGAATACATAAAAACAAACAACTCCTTGGGCCTCAAGGGGAGGCTGATGCACAGGCCACGGCTGCCAGCGTGCAGCTGGGCTTCCCAGGGCAAACAGCAGCACACGGTGCATCAGAAGCTGAAAGAACCCTCAGGGAAGAGAGGCCAACTCAAGGGGCTGAGCACGGGACACCCTTCTTCCTGCCGGGCTGCTTCCCCTCCTCTGGTTTCTTTCTGTCAGTCCTCAGAGAGCAAGGAGATGCTCACAGCCTGTCACCAGCACTTACGGGTTGGCTGAAAGGCCACAGGTTGGGAAGACCAACAAGGAAACGGGGGAAAACCTGCACCATGTCAAGGGAGAGACGTGAAGCCGACCGCTTCATCGCCCTGTGATTGCCAGCCCGAGCGAGGGACGTTCTGACCAGCTACTGAAAGAGGCAGCACCAGGTTTAGAAAGTTCGCTTCAATTTTATTGCGTACAAGATTTGGCTTGTATTTATTACCCCGCCCACACCCCAAAATGAAGCCCCAGTGCCCAGGATTGCCGCTTAGCAATCAGTCACTCAGCCTCCAGTCAGACCCAAGGAGAAGCCAAACCCCAGGGCTACGTCACCTCCTCCCTCTCCAGTCCCAGCCAGCCCTATTTCAACCTAACCCTACACCAGGCCTGGACCTCAAGAGACACACCCTGAAGGAACGCAGCGTCTCCAGCTCTTGCCATACACCAAGTCCTGCACAGGTGAAGCCCTCTTTGCTTCTAACGCAGCACAAGTCCTTCCTGTCCAGTTCACTTCCATCATCTCCACCGTCCATGACAGGGAAAGCACGGCTGTGCCGGTAAACTGGACCGTTGAGTCAGCAGCTTTTGGTGCCACCTCCGAGAAAGCGCTGCAGGTGGCTCTGCTGTCCTTTGTAGCTTCTTGCTCAGGCCATCATCGTTGCTTTCTGCTTTCCTTCTCGGCTTTCTTCCTCAGCTGAGCAGCGCTTGCCTTGCCTCAGCTTTCTTCACTCTCTCCCAAGTCTCAGTCCCCAGACTCTCCGAGTCCTACAAGAATCAATTCGGAAACGCTCAGGGAACCTTCTCAGCTAACAACTGGTTGGCGGCTCGCTTTGGGAGCTCAAGTCACCCTGCTGGGCACGTTGGGCTGCCAGAACTGGGAACCGCCTTCCTGACAGTCGGGCACACAAGAAACTCCACCCCTGTCTCGTTCCCCAAATCCCACACAAACCAGAGCCTAAAGCCCTTTCCTGCAAGGCGGTCCCTGCACGGGCGGGAGGACCCTGTGCCTGGCAGCTCATAGGGAGCAGCAGTAGCCACAGGATAAGACTGAGCTGGCACCTCCAGGCTGCTGGCAACAGTTACAGATGGTTCCCTCCCACCCAGTTGCCCGTGCCTTTCTCCTATCCCATGAGAGCACCACTTACTGCCTTTGGGAACTTGGAAACTGGCAGCATGATGGCCAGCACAGAGAAGCTGCAAAACGGCTCCGTAGAAGAGTCTGTGGCGCAGCATGTTCTTCATTAGCATGGGCTCAGGGATCTCAGGTGGCCAGAAATGCAGTTCAGCAGCCATAGCACAGACAGCCTGCTGCTCTACTGCTCTCACGGAGGCTGCCTGCTGTGAGGGGGGAAAAGGAGGCATCTTTTTGTGTGCCCCCGTGGCGCAGGTGGTAGGAATGCTGCATTGCAACACCGGGGCCCGGGTGTTCGAATCCCCCTGTGGTGCAAGTGGTAGAAGTGCCACCCTGTAGCACAGAGGCTGGAATCCCGGGGGTTCGACTCGATGATCTCTAAGGTCCCTTCCAACCCGCACGAGACTATTACTATTACTATTACTATTATTACTCTCAGGCACTGTGATGGAGTTACTTCCTGCTAGAAACATTTCCAGGCTGACTTAGAGAAGTGCTCTGAAGCTTGGTCACCTTGGGCTACCGACCCAAGAACAAAGAGGGACAACAAACTTGCATTTCAATTGCCCTTTAGCGCCCGCCTCGGAGAAGAGCCCTCAGCCTTCAGTATTGCTGCACTTACAGGTGAGGGGAAGAGAAGCAAGAGGACGGGTGGGTGTCAAAGAAGGGAAAATTTACCAGGCAAGAATAAACCTATCCCTGAGCTCCATCACACACATGTGAATACTGCCTTACTAATATGAACAATAACATCATTCACACAGCTAAATTTACTCACATTCACGTACCTGGTTGTGGACATGTTCGAGGCCTCGCTGCTGCTGTGCTGTTCAACGCCGGCCACAGCAATAAAGCGTGCAGAAAGCCCATCTGTTGCAGACAGAGGAGTGAGCCGTGCTTAACCAACACTGCTTCAGCGCACGCTTACAGTAAGGCACACCTACCTTGCACTGGCCATGCAGGAAGCTCGTGACGCAGCTCCAGACGGCTCTCCTGAGGCCCAGCTTCATTTCACGGCCTCTCACGCTCTGCTGCTGGACATTCTGCAACGGAAAAGCCACCGGATGCAAATCCCATCCCTCGCAGATGGCATCAGACCTCTGCTCTCATGGCAGTCGCACTCACGGCTCCAGGGGAGAAAGCAGACGTGTGCTTACCGAGCGAGCGCTGTTTGCTGCCAGCTGCTGGTAGGAACCCACGCCCAACCCTACAGTACCAACAGTAACCTATGCCTAACTCTACTATGGGAACAACAATCTACTCCTAACACTAAAGAATGAAGAGGAACAAACTCCTAACAGGAAAACACCAACTACTAACACTAAACCTACTCCTAACCTACTCCTAACACTAAAAAATGAACAATAAGCAATGCCTAACTCGAAAACACAAACAATAACCTATGCCTAACTCAAAAACACTAACAACAACCTACACCTAACTCTAAAACTAAACTAAACCCAAAAACCAACTATAGAAACAGGGACTGGAACAAACAGGGTAAAGATGGGACTGGGGGCCCACAGAATGTGGCTGCAGAATAGGCCCAAAGGAGGAACAGATGTTACAAAAATGCCACCCAGCTAATGCAGGGGGCGGGGGCCGTGCAGCGGGTAAGGAGCTCAGCGCCTGGACCAGCCACAGGTGGAGCTGTGACCATGCCAGCGCGGGGCCTGGCACGGTGGTGTGGTGCCAGGCCAGCTATGCCGCGGGCGGATCCACCTCCATGGGCTCCTCTGCAGGTGGATCCACCTCCATTCGCTCATCTGGAGGTGGATCCACCTCCATAGGCTCCACATGGGTGGTGGTCACGGGGCTGGTCCAGGCATGATGGAATATGGCTCTCTTACCCATCCTCTGCCTGGTGGTCATGGCGGGCCCCCTCCTCCTTCTCACTCCTAGGGCCCCCAGCTCCATCCTCCCGCCTGAAACAGGGAAAACTTCTACCCTAGCCCTCTTAGCTGCCGACATGGCTGCTAACTGCCACAGCTGTCAGAGGCGAGTGCGTTGCGCGCGGCAGCGGTGACCAAGGTGACGTGGAAAGGGTTCTAAAATGGCAGCCGCACTGCTGGCACTGGTGTTCCACATAGGATGAGGAGGGGGCTGGTAATAGCAGAACAAGGGGAAACTGATTTAAGTTGAAAGAGGGAAGATTTAGGTTGGATGTTAGGGGGAAAGTTGTTTACTAGGAGAGTGGTTAGGCCCTGGAACGGGCTGCCCAGGGAGGTTGTGGATGCCCCGTCCTTGGGGGTGTTCAGGGCCAGGTTGGACAAGGCCCTGGGCAACCTGATCTAGTAAAGGTGTATGTTTGGTGGCCCTGCCAGGCAGGGGGGTTTGTTCTTCATGATCCATGAGGTCCCTTCCAACCTGGGTCATTCTGTGACTCTGTGATACTGGTGTGTGGCTGTTTGTCCCAGCGCGCTGACCTTTTGTCTTCAGGTTCACCAACAAGACTGTAACTGATTTATGGAGGAGGCAAGTGATGGGTGCTACTGAGTGACAATCAACATCACTTTGTGGACATTTGAAAGCACCTTCCTCCAGAGCTGTTCACCTCCAGAAGAGCTCCAGCTTTCCCGGGAGCACAGCTCCATTACTCTCACCTGTGCTCCCGCAGCTGACCCCACACTTGCCTCAGCTGATTAATCAGAGGTTCAGGCTGTGATTACCAATCTCCCATACAGCCCCTATGGGTCCCAGTGTTTCCCTATGGGTCTCTAGCTGTCCCTATAGGTCTCTATGGGGTTACTATGCCTCTAAATGGGTCCCTATGTGTCTCTGTGTCTCTCTATGGGGTCCCTATGTGTCCCAATGTCCCCCTATGGATCTCTATGTATCCATATGGGTCCCAGTGACTCCCTTTGGGTCACTAATGAGTCACTATGTGTCCCAACGTCTCCCCTATGGGTTGCTATGTGCCTCTGCGTGGTCTCTTATGGGTATCTCTGGACCCAAATGTATTCCTATGGGTACCTATGGGTTTCAATGTGGTCCCTAGGTGCCTCTATGGGGTCTTTCATGGGTCTCAGCAAGGTCCCTATGTGTCACTATGGGTCTCACTGTCCCCCACTGTAATCCATGGGATCCCTATGTGTCCCAATGTCCCCCTATGGGTCACTATGTGTCCCTATGTGTCCCAATATCCCCCCTATGGGTAACTATGTGCCTCTATGGGGTCTCTTATTTGTATCTATGGGCTTAAATGTCCTCCTATGGGTATCTATGGGTTTCAGTGTGGTCCCTATGTGCCTCTATGGGGTCTCTTATGGGTCTCAGCAGAGTCTCTATGTGTCTCTACGGGTATCACTGTCCCCCACTGTAATCCATGGTGTCCCTATGTGTCCCAATGTCACCCTATGGGTCCCAGTGTCTCCCTATGGGTCACTATGTGTCCCAGTGTCCCCCCTATGGGTTGCTATGTGCCTCTATGGGGTGCCTATGGAGCTCTATGGGGTTCTATGGAGCGTTCTGAGGTTTCTATGGGGTGTCTATGGAACGCTATGGTGTGTCTATGTGGCAAAATGAGTTTCTATGGGTGGCTATGGGAGCTCTATGGGGCACAATGGGTTGCCTACGGGGCTCTATGGGATGTCTATGGGGCTCTATGGCGCAGCTATATGTCCTTATGTGGTGTCTATGTGGCACTATGTTGTGCTATGGGGTGCTGTGAGGCACTATGGGGAGCTATGGGGCTCTATGGAGCAGTATAGGGTGTCTATGGGTCCCTATGGGGTGCAATGGGGCGCTGTGGGGCACAAGGGAGTGTCTATGAGGCTCCATGGGCTGCTATGGGGCACTGTGGAGTAGCTATGGGATGATTTGGGGTCTCTTTGTGCCCCTATGGGGCGCTATGGGTCACTATGTGGTGTCTATGGGGCGGCTATGCAGTGCTGTAGGGTGGCTATGGGGTGCTTTGGGGTATCCTTGGGTTCCTATGGGGCGCTATGGGTGACTATGGGGTGCTATGGTTTGCTATGGGGCACTATGCGGAAGAATGGGGTCTCTATGGGGCGCTATGAGGTCCCTATGGGGCTCTATGGGGAGTCGATGGGGTGTCTTTGGGGATCTATGGGTTGTCTGTGGGGCTCTATGGGGTCTGCATGGGGTCTGTATGGGGTTCAGTGGGTCTCTATGGGGCTCTATGGGGTGTCTACAGGCACTATGGGGCGATATGGGGTGTCTATGTGGTTCAATTGGGCTCTATGGTGTGGCTGTAGGGCCTTATGTGGTGTCTATGGGGCACTGTGGGCTGATATGGGGTACTGTGGGGAACTATGGGGTGTCTATGGGGCTCTATGGAGCAGTATGCTGTGTCTATGGGTCCCTATGGGGTGCAATGGGGTGCTGTGGGGCACAATGGAGTGTCTATGAGGCTCCATGGGCTGCTATGGGGCACTATGGAGTAGCTGTGGGGTGCTATGGGGTCTCTTTGGGCCCCTATGGGTCACTATGGGGCGTCTATGGGGCTCTATGGGGTATCTTTGTGTTCCTATGGGGTGCTATGGGTGACTATGGGGTCGCTATGGGTTTCTTTGAGGCACTATGGGTCTCAACTTATCCTTATGGCTCCCAATGACTGTCTATGGGTCTCTATGTGTCCCTATGGGTCCCAGTGTCTCTCTATGTGTCCCTATGGGTCCCAGTGTCTCTCTATGGGTCCCAATGTCTTCCTCTGGATCTCTATGGGTCCCTATGGGTCCCAGTGTCTCTCTATGTCCCCCTGTCTAGGTGGTAACTATACAGATGGTAACAAAGATGGTAACAAATGTACAGAGGTTCTAAGCGAGAGAGAAACTCACCAGTGGTGATGCCTTCGCTGAGGAAGCTGGGGCGGTCTTCACTGCAGAGCGATGTCCAAGAGATGCTGCCTCACAGAATCACAGAATTCTCAAGGTTGGAAAAGGGCTGCCAGCTTTTGTAGGAGAATAGCATGGGAGACAGTTGTGAAGGCTTTGCTGAAGTCCAAGTAGAGCACATCAACAGCCTTTCTTTCTTTCCTTCATCCATCAGATGGGTCACAGGATCGTAGAAGGAGATCAGATTGGTCAAGCAGGAGCTGCCCTTCACGAACCCATGCTGGCTAGGTCTGATCTCCTGCTCATCCCACACCTGCCGCATCTGTCATCTCCCTCAAGACAATTCGTTCCATTCCCTTCCCTGGCACCGAGGTCAGGCTAACAGGCCTGGAGTTGCCCGGATCCTCCTGACAACCTTGCTTGGAAATGGGAGTCACGTTGGCAAGCCTCCAGTCTCCTGGGACCTCACCCGGTAACAGGGAGCTCGGAAAGATAATGGAAAGCGGCTCGAGTGAGGGTCAGCCCTTAAATGAGGTCTCAGAGGAGGTGGAGTCGAGCTCCAGCCCTCCCGGGAGCACAGCTCCATTACTCTCACCTGTGCTCCCGCAGCTGACCCCACACTTGCCTCAGCTGATTAATCAGAGGTTCAGGCTGTGATTACCAATCTCCCACACAGCCCCTATGGGTCCCAATGTTTCCCTATGGGTCTCTGGGTGTCCCTATAGGACTCTATGGGGTTATTATGCCTCTAAATGGGTCCCTATATATCTCTATGTCTCTCTATGGGGTCCCTATGTGTCCCAATGTCCCCACTATGGTTTGCTATGTGCCTCTATGGGGTCTCTATGGGGTCTTTTATGGGTAACTATCGTCCCAAATGTATTCCTAAGGGTATCTATGGGTTTCAATGTGGTCCCTATGTGCCTCTATGGGGTCTCTATGGGTCTTAGCAAGGTTCCTATGTGTCTCAATGGGTCTCACTGTCCCCCACTGTAATCCATGGGGTCCCTATGTGTCCCAGTGTCCCCCTATGGGTCCCAGTGTCTCCCTATCTGTCCCTAAGTGTCCCAATGTCCCTCCTATGATTTGCTATGTGCCTCTATTGGGTCTCTATGGGGTCTCCTATGGGTATCTCTGGGCCCAAATGTCTTCCTATGGGTATCTATGGGTTTCAGTGTGGTCCCTATGTGCCTCTATGAGGTCTCCTATGGGTCTCAACGAAGTCCCTATGTGTCTCTATGGGTCTCACTGTTCCCCACTGTAATCCATGGGGTCCCTATGTGTCCCAATATCCCCATATGGGTCCCAGTGTATCCCTATGGGTCACTATGCGTCCCTATGTGTCCCAATGTCTCCCCTATGGGTTGCTATGTGCCTCAATGGGCTCTCTTATGGATAGCTCTGGGCCCAAAGTCTCCCTGTGGGTATCTATGGGTTACATTAGGTCCCTATGTGCCTCTATGGTGTCTCTTATGGGTCTCAGCGGGTTCCCTATGTGTCTCTATGGGTCTCACTGTCCCCCACTGTAATCCATGGGGTCCCTATGTGTCCCATTGTCCCCCTATGGGATCCAGTGTCTCCTCATGGGTCACGGTGTGTCCCTATGTGTCCCAGTGTCCCCCCTATGGGTTGCTATGTTCCTCTATGGGGTCTCTTATGGGTCTCAGCAGGGTCCCTATGTGTCTCGATGGATCTGACTGTCCCCCACTTTAATCCATGGGGTCACTATGTTTCCCAGTGTCCCCCTATGGGTCCCAGTGTCTCCCTGTGTGTACCTATGTGTCCCAATGTCCCCCTATGGGTCCCAGTGTCTCCCTATGGGTCACTATGTGTCCCAATGTCCCCCCTATGGGTTGCTATGTGCTTGTATGTGGTTTCTTATGGGTATCTCTGGGCCCAAATATCTTCCTATAGCTATCTATGGGTTTCAATGTGGTCCCTATGTGCCTCTATGGGGTCTCTTATGGGTCTCAGCGGGGTTTCTATGTGTCTCTATGGGTCTGGCTGTCCCCCACTGTAATCCAAGGGGTCCCTATGTGTCCCAATGTCCCCATATGGGTCCCAGTGTCTCCCTATGTGTCACTATGTTTCCCAACGTGTCCCAATGTCCCCCCTATGGGTTGCTATGTGCCTCTATGGGGTCTCTGTGGGGTCTCTTATGGTTATCTCTGGGCCCAAATGTCTTCCTTTGGGTATCTATAAGTTTTAAAGTCGTCCTATGTGTCCCTATGTGTCTTAATGGCTCCTAATGTGTCCCTATGAGTCTATATGTGGTCTCACTGTCCCAGTGGGTCTCTATGTGTTCCTATGTGTCTATATGGAGTCTCTATCTGGTTTCTATGGGTCTTGGTGTCCCTCTATGTGTCACCTTGTGCCTCTATGGGGTCTTCATGGGTTTCTATGGGGTCTCTATGTCTCTCTATGGGTCCCTATTGGTCCCAATGGGTCCCTATGAGTCTCTATGATGTCTCCCTTTGTCCCCATATGGGTCCCAGTGTCTTTCTATGGGTCTCTATGGTACTCGGTGTGTCACTATGAGGTTTCAGTGGGTCTCTATGGAATTTCTATGGGTCCCAGTGTTCCCCTATGGGGTCTCTATTGGTCTCTATGGGGTCCATATGTCTGTCTATGGGTCTCTTTGGGTCCCAGTGTCCCCCTAAGTGTCCCAATGTCTCCCTATAGGTGTCTATGTCTAAGGGGTCTCTATGGGGTGTCTATGAGGTGCTATGCATCTTTATGGGTCCCTATGGGTTTCTATGGGATGCTGTGGGTGTCTATGGTGCTCTATGGGGTAGTATGGGGTGCTGTGGACTGGCTATGGGGCACTGTAGGGTGCCTATGGGGCTCTATGGAGTAGTATGGGGTGTCTATGGGGCTCTATGAGGTCTGTATGGGGTTCAGTTGGGCACTGTGTGTCGATGTGGGGCACTATGGGGGTCTATGTGATGTCTGTGGGGCACTATGGGGTGGCTATTAGGTGCCTATTGGGCTCTGTGGTGTTCTGTCGGTAGCTATTGGGGTCTATGGGGTGCCTATTGAGTTCTATGGGGTTCTATGGGGCATTCTGAGGTTTCTATGGGGTGTCTATGGGGCACTATGGTGTGTCTATGGGGCTCTAAGGGGCACTATGCATGGCTATTGTGTGTCTATTGGGCAAAATGAGTTTCTATGGGTGGCTATGGGATCTCTATGGGGCACTGTAGGGTTGCCTATGGGGCTTTATGGGATGTCTATGGGGTTCTATGGGGTGTCTATGGGGCTCTATGGCGTTCTATGGGGTCTCTATGGGGCGGCTATAGGTCCTTATGTGGTGTCTATGTGGCACTATGGTGTGCTATGGGGTGCTGTGAGGCACTATGGGGTGCTATGGGGCTCTATGGAGCAGTATAGGGTGTCTGTGGGACCCTATGGGGTGCAATGGGGTGCTGTGGGGCACAAGGGTGTGTCTATGAGGCTCCTTGGGCTGCTATGGGGCACTGTGGAGTAGCTATGGGATGATTTGGGGTCTCTTTGTGCCCCTATGGGGAGCTATGGGTCACTATGTGGTGTCTATGGGGCTCTATGGGGTGGCTATGGGGTGCTGTAGGGTGGCTATGCGGTGCTTTGAGGTATCCTTGGGTTCCTATGCTGCGCTTTGGGACTCTATGCGGAAGAATGGGGTCTCTATGAAGCACTATGGTGTGTCTATGGCGTGCTAGAGGGTGTCTATTGTGTGTTATGTGGTGCCTATTGGGCTCTATGGTGTTCTGTGGGTGGCTATGGGTTCTCTATGGGGATCTATGGGGTGCGTATGGAGCGCTATTGGGTCTCTATGAGGCTCTATTCGGCACTATGGGGTGTCTATTGGGATCTATGGGTTGTCTGTCGGGCTCTATGAGTTCTGCATAGGGTCTGTATGGGGTTCAGTGGGTCTCTATGGGGCTCTATGGGGTGTCTACAGGCACTATGGAGCGATATGGGGTGTCTACGTGGATCAATTGGGCTCTATGGTGTGGCTGTAGGGCCTTATGTGGTGTCTATGGGGCACTATGGGGTGCTATGGGGTACTGTGGGGAACTATGGGGTGTCTATGGGGCTCTATGGAGCAGTATGCTGTGTCTATGGGTCCCTATGGGGTGCAATGGGGTGCCGTGGGGCACAATGGAGTGTCTATGAGGCTCCATGGGCTGCTATGGGGCACTATGGAGTAGCTATGGGGTGCTATGGGGTCTCTTTGGGCCCCTATGGGTCACTATGGGGCGTCTATGGGGTATCTTTGTGTTCCTATGGGGCGCTATGGGTGACTATGGGGTCGCTATGGGTTTCTTTGAGGCGCTATGGGCCTCAATGGGGTCTCTATGGGTCTCAATTTATCCTTATGGCTCCCAATGACTGTCTATGGGTCTCTATGTGTCCCTATGGGTCCCAGTGTCTCTCTATGTGTCCCTATGGGTCCCAGTGTCTCTCTACGGGTCCCAATGTCTTCCTCTGGATCTCTATGGGTCCCTATGGGTCCCAGTGTCTCTCTATGTCCCCCTGTCTAGGTGGTAACTATACAGATGGTAACAAAGATGGTAACAAATGTACAGAGGTTCTAAGCGAGAGAGAAACTCACCAGTGGTGATGCCTTCGCTGAGGAAGCTGGGGCGGTCTTCACTGCAGAGCGATGTCCAAGAGATGCTGCCTCACAGAATCACAGAATTCTCAAGGTTGGAAAAGGGCTGCCAGCTTTTGTAGGAGAATAGCATGGGAGACAGTTGTGAAGGCTTTGCTGAAGTCCAAGTAGAGCACATCAACAGCCTTTCTTTCTTTCCTTCATCCATCAGATGGGTCACAGGATCGTAGAAGGAGATCAGATTGGTCAAGCAGGAGCTGCCCTTCACGAACCCATGCTGGCTAGGTCTGATCTCCTGCTCATCCCACACCTGCCGCATCTGTCATCTCCCTCAAGACAATTCGTTCCATTCCCTTCCCTGGCACCGAGGTCAGGCTAACAGGCCTGGAGTTGCCCGGATCCTCCTGACAACCTTGCTTGGAAATGGGAGTCACGTTGGCAAGCCTCCAGTCTTCTGGGACCTCACCCGGTAACAGGGAGCTCGGAAAGATAATGGAAAGCGGCTCGAGTGAGGGTCAGCCCTTAAATGAGGTCTCAGAGGAGGTGGAGTCGAGCTCCAGCCCTCCCGGGAGCACAGCTCCATTACTCTCACCTGTGCTCCCGCAGCTGACCCCACACTTGCCTCAGCTGATTAATCAGAGGTTCAGGCTTTGATTACCAATCTCCCACACAGCCCCTATGGGTCCCAATGTTTCCCTATGGGTCTCTGGGTGTCCCTATAGGACTCTATGGGGTTATTATGCCTCTAAATGGGTCCCTATATGTCTCTATGTCTCTCTATGGGGTCCCTATGTGTCCCAATGTCCCCACTATGGTTTGCTATGTGCCTCTATGGGGTCTCTATGGGGTCTTTTATGGGTAACTATCGTCCCAAATGTATTCCTAAGGGTATCTATGGGTTTCAATGTGGTCCCTATGTGCCTCTATGGGGTCTCTATGGGTCTTAGCAAGGTTCCTATGTGTCTCAATGGGTCTCACTGTCCCCCACTGTAATCCATGGGGTCCCTATGTGTCCCAGTGTCCCCCTATGGGTCCCAGTGTCTCCCTATCTGTCCCTAAGTGTCCCAATGTCCCTCCTATGATTTGCTATGTGCCTCTATTGGGTCTCTATGGGGTCTCCTATGGGTATCTCTGGGCCCAAATGTCTTCCTATGGGTATCTATGGGTTTCAGTGTGGTCCCTATGTGCCTCTATGAGGTCTCCTATGGGTCTCAACGAAGTCCCTATGTGTCTCTATGGGTCTCACTGTTCCCCACTGTAATCCATGGGGTCCCTATGTGTCCCAATATCCCCATATGGGTCCCAGTGTATCCCTATGGGTCACTATGCGTCCCTATGTGTCCCAATGTCTCCCCTATGGGTTGCTATGTGCCTCAATGGGCTCTCTTATGGATAGCTCTGGGCCCAAAGTCTCCCTGTGGGTATCTATGGGTTACATTAGGTCCCTATGTGCCTCTATGGTGTCTCTTATGGGTCTCAGCGGGTTCCCTATGTGTCTCTATGGGTCTCACTGTCCCCCACTGTAATCCATGGGGTCCCTATGTGTCCCATTGTCCCCCTATGGGATCCAGTGTCTCCTCATGGGTCACGGTGTGTCCCTATGTGTCCCAATGTCCCCCCTATGGGTTGCTATGTTCCTCTATGGGGTCTCTTATGGGTCTCAGCAGGGTCCCTATGTGTCTCGATGGATCTGACTGTCCCCCACTTTAATCCATGGGGTCACTATGTTTCCCAGTGTCCCCCTATGGGTCCCAGTGTCCCCCTATGGGTCCCAGTGTCTCCCTATGTGTACCTATGTGTCCCAATGTCCCCCTATGGGTCCCAGTGCCCCCTTATGGGTCACTATGTGTCCCAATGTCCCCCCTATGGGTTGCTATGTGCTTGTATGTGGTTTCTTAGGGGTATCTCTGGGCCCAAATATCTTCCTATAGCTATCTATGGGTTTCAATGTGGTCCCTATGTGCCTCTATGGGGTCTCTTATGGGTCTCAGCGGGGTTTCTATGTGTCTCTATGGGTCTGGCTGTCCCCCACTGTAATCCAAGGGGTCCCTATGTGTCCCAATGTCCCCATATGGGTCCCAGTGTCTCCCTATGGGTCACTATGTTTCCCAACGTGTCCCAATGTCCCCCCTATGGGTTGCTATGTGCCTCTATGGGGTCTCTGTGGGGTCTCTTATGGTTATCTCTGGGCCCAAATGTCTTCCTTTGGGTATCTATAAGTTTTAAAGTCGTCCTATGTGTCCCTATGTGTCTTAATGGCTCCTAATGTGTCCCTATGAGTCTATATGTGGTCTCACTGTCCCAGTGGGTCACTATGTGTTCCTATGTGTCTATATGGAGTCTCTATCTGGTTTCTATGGGTCTTGGTGTCCCTCTATGTGTCACCTTGTGCCTCTATGGGGTCTTCATGGGTTTCTATGGGGTCTCTATGTCTCTCTATGGGTCCCTATTGGTCCCAATGGGTCCCTATGAGTCTCTAGCTGTCCCTATAGGTCTCTATGGGGTTATTATGCCTCTAAATGGGTCCCTATGTGTCTCTGTGTCTCTCTATGGGGTCCCTATGTGTCCCAATGTCCCCCTATGGATCTCTATGTATCCATATGGGTCCCAGTGACTCCATTTGGGTCACTAATGAGTCACTATATGTCCCAACGTCTCCCCTATGGGTTGCTATGTGCCTCTGTGGGGTCTCTTATGGGTATCTCTGGACCCAAATGTATTCCTATGGGTACCTATGGGTTTCAATGTGGTCCCTAGGTGCCTCTATGGGGTCTCTTATGGGTCTCAGCAGTGTCCCTATGTGTCTCTATGGGTCTCACTGTCCCCCACTGTAATCCATGGGATCCCTATGTGTCCCAATGTCCCCCCTATGGGTTGCTATGTGCCACTATGGGGTCTCTATGGGGTCTCATGGATATCTCTGGGCCCAAATGTCTTCCTATGGGTATCTATGGGTTTCAATGCAGTCCCTATGTGCCTCTATGGGGTCTCTTATGGGTCTCAGCGAGGTCCCTATGTGTCTCTATGGGTCTCACTGTCCCCCACGGTAATCCATGGGGTCCCTATGTGTCCCAATGTCCCCCTATTGGTCCCAGTGTCAGCCTATGGGTCACAATGTGTCCCTATATGTCCCAGTGTCTCTCCTATGTGTTGCTAAGTGTCTCCATGGGGTCTCTTATGAGGATCTCTGGGCCAAAATATCTACCAATTTTTATCCATAGGTTACATTAGGTCCCTATGTGCCTCTATGGGGTTTCTTAAGGGTTACAGCGGAGTCCCTATGTGTCTCTATGGGTCTCACTGTCCCCCACTATGTTCCATGGGGTCCCTATGTGTCCCAATATACCCCTATGGGTCCCAGTGTCTCCCTATGGGTCACTATGTGTTCCTAAGTGCCGAATGTCCCCGCTATGTGTCCCAATGGCCCCCTTTGGGGTTTCTATGGGGACTCTTATTGGTATCTCTGGGCCCAAATGTCTTCCTATGGGTATCTATGGGTTTCAATGAGGTCCCTATGTGCCTCTATGGGGTCTCTTATGGGTATCAGTGGAGCCCCTATGTGTCTCTACGGGTCTCACTGTTCCCCACTGTAATCCATGGGGTCCCTCTGTGTCCCAATGTCCACACTATGGGTTCCTATGTACCTCTATGGGTTCTCTATGTGGTCTCTTATGGGTATCTCTGGGCTCAAATGTCTTCCTAAGGGTATCTATGGGTTTCAATGTGGTCCCTATGTGCCTCTATGGGTCTCACTGTCCCCCACCTTAATCCATGGCGTCTCTATGTGTCCCAATGTCCCCCTATGGTTACCAGTGTCTCCCTATGGGTCACTATGTGTCCCTATGTGTCCCAATATCCCCCGTATGGGTTGCTATGTGCCTCTATGGGTTCTCTATGGGGCTCTATGGGGTGCCTATGGAGCTCTATGGTGTTCTATGGAGCGTTCTGAGGTTTCTATGGGGTGTCTATGGAACGCTATGGTGTGTCTATGTGGCAAAATGTGTTTCTATGGGTGGCTATGGGAGCTCTATGGGGCACAATGGGTTGCCTACGGGGCTCTATGGGATGTCTATGGGGCTCTATGGCGCGGCGATATGTCCTTATGTGGTGTCTATGTGGCACTATGTTGTGCTATGGGGTGCTGTGAGGCACTATGGGGTGCTATGGGGCTCTATGGAGCAGTATAGGGTGTCTATGGGTCCCTATGGGGTGCAATGGGGCGCAGTGGGGCACAAGGGAGTGTCTATGAGGCTCCATGGGCTGCTATGGGGCACTGTGGAGTAGCTATGGGATGATTTGGGGTCTCTTTGTGCCCCTATGGGGCGCTATGGGTCACTATGTGGTGTCTATGGGGCTCTATGGGGTGGCTATGCGGTGCTGTAGGGTGGCTATGGGGTGCTTTGGGGTATCCTTGGGTTCCTATGGGGCGCTATGGGTGACTATGGGGTGCTATGGTTTGCTATGGGGCTCTATGCGGAAGAATGGGGTCTCTATGGGGCGCTATGAGGTCCCTATGGGGCTCTATGGGGAGTCTATGGGGTGTCTTTGGGGCTCTATGTGGTCTGCTTGGGGTCTGTATGGGGTTCAGTGGGTCTCTATGGGGCTCTATGGGGTGTCTACAGGCACTATGGGGCGATATGGGGTGTCTATGTGGTTCAATTGGGCTCTATGGTGTGGCTGTAGGGCCTTATGTGGTGTCTATGGGGTACTGTGGGCTGCTATGGGGTGCTGTGGGGAACTATGGGGTGTCTATGGGGCTCTATGGAGCAGTATGCTGTGTCTATGGGTCCCTATGGGGTGCAATGGGGTGCTGTGGGGCACAATGGAGTGTCTATGAGGCTCCATGGGCTGCTATGGGGCACTATGGAGTAGCTATGGGGTGCTATGGGGCTCTATGGGGTATCTTTGTGTTCCTAAGGGGCGCTATGGGTGACTATGGGGTCCCTATGGGTTTCTTTGAGGCACTATGGGTCTCAATGGGGTCTCTACGTGTCTCAATTTATCCTTTTGCTCCCAATGACTGTCTATTGGTCTCTATGTGTCCCTATGGGTCCCAGTCTCTCTCTATGTGTCCCTATGGGTCCCAGTGTCTCTCTATGGGTCCCAATGTCTTCCTCTGGATCTCTATGGGTCCCTATGGGTCCCAGTGTCTCTCTATGTCCCCCTGTCTAGGTGGTAACTATACAGATGGTAACAAAGATGGTAACAAATGTACAGAGGTTCTAAGCGAGAGAGAAACTCACCAGTGGTGATGCCTTCGCTGAGGAAGCTGGGGCGGTCTTCACTGCAGAGCGATGTCCAAGAGATGCTGCCTCACAGAATCACAGAATTCTCAAGGTTGGAAAAGGGCTGCCAGCTTTTGTAGGAGAATAGCATGGGAGACAGTTGTGAAGGCTTTGCTGAAGTCCAAGTAGAGCACATCAACAGCCTTTCTTTCTTTCCTTCATCCATCAGATGGGTCACAGGATCGTAGAAGGAGATGAGATTGGTCAAGCAGGAGCTGCCCTTCACGAACCCATGCTGGCTAGGTCTGATCTCCTGCTCATCCCACACCTGCCGCATCTGTCATCTCCCTCAAGACAATTCGTTCCATTCCCTTCCCTGGCACCGAGGTCAGGCTAACAGGCCTGGAGTTGCCCGGATCCTCCTGACAACCTTGCTTGGAAATGGGAGTCACGTTGGCAAGCCTCCAGTCTTCTGGGACCTCACCCGGTAACAGGGAGCTCGGAAAGATAATGGAAAGCGGCTCGAGTGAGGGTCAGCCCTTAAATGAGGTCTCAGAGGAGGTGGAGTCGAGCTCCAGCCCTCCCGGGAGCACAGCTCCATTACTCTCACCTGTGCTCCCGCAGCTGACCCCACACTTGCCTCAGCTGATTAATCAGAGGTTCAGGCTGTGATTACCAATCTCCCACACAGCCCCTATGGGTCCCAATGCTTCCCTATGGGTCTCTGGGTGTCCCTATAGGACTCAGTGGGGTTTTATATGCCTCCCAGTTGGTCCCTATGTGTCTCTATGTCTCTCTATGGGGTCTCAACGTGTCCCACTGCCCCCCTATGGATCTCTATGTCCCCCTATGGGTCCCAGTGTCTCCCTATTGGTCATTTGTGTCCCTATGTGTCCCAATGTCCCCCTATGTGTCCCAGTGTCTCCCTATGGGTCACTATGTGTCCATATATGTCCCAATGTCCACCCTGTGGGTTGCTATGTCCTTCTATGTGGTCACTTATGGGTCTCAGTGGGGTCCATCCGTATGTGTCTCTATGGGTCTCACTGTCCCCCACTTTAATCCATGGGGTCCTTAAGTGTCCCAATGTCCCCCTATGGGTCCCAATATCTCCCTATGGGTCACTATGTGTCCCTATGTGTCACGAAGTCTTTCCTACGGGTTGCTATGTGCCTCTGTGTGGTTTCTATGGGGTCTCTTATTGGTATCTATGGGCCCAAATGTCTTCCTATGGGTATCTATGGGTTCCAATGTGGTCCCCATGTGTTTCTATTGGTTCTCTTTTGGGGCTCATCGTGGTCCGTATGTGTCTCCATAAGTCTCACTGTCCCCCACTCTAATCCATGCAGTCCCTATGTGTCCCAATGTCCCCCTTTGGGTCCCAGTATCTCCCTATGGGTCACTATTTTTCCCTATGTGTCCCAATGTCCCACCTATGGGTTGCTAAGTGCCTCTATGGAGTCTCTATGTGGTCTCTTATGGGTATCTCTGGGCCCAAATGTCTTCCTATGGGAATCTATGGGTTACAATGTGGTCCCTATGTGCCACTATGGGGTCTCTTATGGGTCTCAGTGGGGTCCCTATGTGTCTCTATGGGTCTCAATGTCCCTAACTGTAATCGATGTGGACCCTATGTGTCCCAGTGTCCCCTTATTATTCCCTGTGTCTCCCTGATGGGTCACTATGTGTCCTTAAGTGTCCCAATGTCCCCCCTGTGGGTTGCTATGTGCCTCTATGGGGTCTCTATTGGGTCTCTTATGGGTATCTCTGGGCCCAAATTTCTTCCTATGGTTATCTATGGGTTTCAATGTGGTCCCTATGTGCCTCTATGGGGTCTCTTATGCGTCTCAGCAGGGTCCCTATGTGACTCTATGGGTCTCACTGTCCTTCACTGTAATCCATGGGGTCCCTATGTGTCCCAATGTCCCCCAATGGGTCCCTGTGTCTCCCTATGGGTCTCTATGTGTGGAGAATGATTATGCAGAATGGCTTCATGAGAAAGGACATGAAGAGATTCCACTAGTTAAATTGTAAAAGAATGAACGTGACTGAAGACAATGACGGTCTATCCTAGGGCCGATCACGGGCTAGGCAGCTGAGAAGAAATCAGGATGTGAAAAGACAGGGTATGTAGCTAAAGACGAAATATGTATCTAGAGGCAAGGACGGCCTGAGGGAAAAGCAAGATGTGTAGCAAGGTGTAGACAGAGCTGCAAAGAAAAAGTATCCATAAGACTAACCACAAAGGTCAGATGAAGTAATGTGTAACCCACCAATCCTGAGCTTTACTTTTGCAATATGCATGAACTTATTACTGATTGTATAAATGAGATGCTGTAACACCTAATAAACGAGACTTGTTGACCATGATAGCATGAGACTTGTCTCCCGCGGTTACTTTCAACAAAGCTGTGTTACAGAAAGGCAGAATTTCTATACGTCCTTATCAAACTAGTTTTTTCTTCTTTTAGTTTGACTCCTGACTTTAACTTTGAAATCAGACAAAGACCTTACAGTAGCAGACATATCTGATGAAGAATTCACCATTTGTTTACTGTTACAGCATGAAATGATTTGTAAAATGAGTACAGAGCAGGTAAAGAACATCTACCATGTGAAATCAAGGATCATCCATTCCTGCCCTAAACACACAGTTATTCACCGAAAAAATTCTCCCTCTACATATCCAAAAGCTGATTTTAACAGAAATCAGAGCATAGACAGAAACACACAATCAAAATTAAAATGTTTCTTTGTGAGTCATTATGAAGTTAATAAAACATTTAATAAACACAGTGAGTCCGAGCTTCAGAGATGCTTTGTGTTTTTATTTATTTATCTTGCCGGAAGAATGTACACACACATTTCCTTGGACTGTGGTATTGAGAGATACACTTAAAGCAATCAAGCTGAAGTATAACAGAAGTATATCTAAAGCACCTTTCTTGAAGGACGGCAGGATCACTGAGGATAAGATAATACAGAGCCATAAATGAGAAGGATCAGAAGGACCAACCAAGCTGTATAGCATTTCAGAGTGTAGCTGGTTCTTAGAAGAACGAATGACTCTATGGTTCTATGATTCTGTGACTTAAGGTTGGAAAAGACCACTGAAGGTCATCTAGTTCAACCATCAACCCACTCCCAGCATGCCCACTATGTCCCTCAGAGCCACATCTACACGTTTCTTGGACGTCTGCAGGGATGGTGATTCCACCATCACCCTGGGCAAACCTTTCCAATACCTAATGACTATTTTTGAGAAGTTGTTTCTCCGAACATCCAGTAGAACCTCTCCTGGCACAACTCTAAGCCACTCCCTCTTGTCCTGTCACTAGTTACACACAAAAAGAGGTTGAACCTCACCTCACCACAACCCCCCTTCAGGAAGTTGTAGAGAGCAATGAGGTCTCCCCCCAAGCCTCCTCTTCGCCGGACTAAATACCCCCATCTTTCTCAGCTGCTCCTCACAAGACTTATGCTCCAGACCCCACATCAGCCACATTAGCATTCTATGAACATGTGCCAGGGTCTTTCTTGTAGTGAGGGGGCCCAAAAATGAACACAGTACTCAAGTCACAGCTTCACCAGTGCCAAGTACTGAGAGATTATCACCTCCCTGGTCCTGCTGGCAACACTATTTCTGATACAAGCCAGGCCTTCTAGGCTACCAGGCACACTGCTGGCTCACATTCATCTGGCTGTCAACGAACACCACCAGAATCTAGATTCTAGCCACAAGCCTGCAAAATGGAGTGGCATGATATTGTGATCAAAGTGCAGTAGCTGGCACTTGACTTTGTTGAAGCTTATACAATTGCCTTCAGCCCATTGATCCAGCCAATTCAGATCCCTCTGTAAGGCCTTCCTACTCTCAGGCAAATCAACACTTCCTTCCAGCGAGGAGTCATCTGCAAACTCACTGAGGATACACTCAATCCCCCCATCCAGATCATCAATAAAGATATTAAACAGGACCTACCCCTATACTGACGCCTGGGGAAAAAAAAAAAAAAAAAGTCAATTAATGAAGCTGGGAAACAGCACAACATTAGGCACCTCTTTGTATTCTAAGTGAGACAAGAAAGAATATTTTCCACTTTAAATTCACAGTATGTAATTAGCAACAGGATAATAGTTATCTATAAATACCTACAAAATCCTTTTACTGAAGGCTTGTTTTGTTCTGGAGACAAACCATCTGTGCATTCCACTCAGAATCTGTATTTACAAATGCTCTGACTTATGTCATTGATATCAGATCAAAAGAACCACAAGCTAAAAACTGCTAACAAAGATAACAACCAGCTTAAGTCGATCTGCATATACTAAAAGTTTAACTCTCACTGGGTTAGTAGAAAAAAACTACAGTACTGGAATGTAGAGGATTTTACAGACACTTTACACCTGTGTTTTTAACTGTGTATCTGAAGCCCAGGCTGCCCAGCAAAGCCACCAGGTGGCACGAACACATACTACCAGAGGTGCTTTCTCTCACCATCCCTCAGCAAAGGCACTGCCCCAAAACAAATTGTGCGATCAACCCACCAAATGACAGAAGCACAAAATCATTTATCTGAAATGAATCTGAAAATATCTGGCAAACCAATACCCTTCATAAAAAGAGGAAGAGATGATTAACAAAAAAAATACATTCTATTTCCTCACAATTATTGGGTTCAACTTCAGGCATCTTTTTATTCACTCAACATATCCTTTAAAAATCAGGTCACAGTAGCAGCCCCTGTTTTGTTACACAAGATGAAGAGCAGTCATGCCCTGCCCGGCATTAGAGTTCTCATCACCTGTTAACTCATCTGCGAGCTCATATGCAGCAATAATGTATAGATCAATCAGGAAATTAAAAAACAAATAAAAAACCAGCAGGATGCCATAAATGTTGCACTGATTCAGCAACAGGAGATAGTATTTACCTATTTGTGGCATTCGACTCTCTAAGACAAGATCAAACCATTTCAGAAACAATAAATGTCAAAAACCCTCTCAAATCTGTATCAAAGAGCATCAAGACCTCCAAAACATTGTACCCTAGAGCTTAAACTCTCAGGAAAGAAGATGACACATACATACAAGAAAATACTTTAAGGCTGTCAGAGAGAAGGCACCTACTACATTAAAGCATTGCAACTCGATCCTTGCAACACTGCAGTACTTGCAGTCTTTACAGTTAGCTGAATTCCATTTCTAGACCATCAGAAGAGCAGTAGAACAGGTGCCATTTGTAAACAGCGAGCTCTTCAGGAGTACAAGATGGATATTAACACTACCCAGCAAATGCATGCCTTGGGCAACAAATACATGAGCTCTACTTCACAGCGTCAATTGATGTGATATCTAAAGTATTCATAAATAATATCCACATATACTATTGGTTCCATTTAAATCTAATCAGAACTTGGTACAGTGTATATTAACAGTAATTGCAAAAACGGCTTTCAAGTTAAATTTTTCAATACATGGTCCTTCTACAAGGAATATAATGATTGCACCCAAAAAATTCAAATAGCATATCCATGCAACACTTAGATTGCTCAGAGGGATTAATAACTCTTTTAACAAATGAAATGGATGCGACAAAAGACAGAAAGTACTGATCACACAAGAACATTACGTGCGTGAAAACAGAGGACACTCGAAGTCCATGACGTGTTAAATCGTCACTAAGATCATCACGTCCATCTATCAGAGACAAACATGAACTTTTATTGAATACTACACGCCATACGTGTTTTGCATGTGTGCAATGGCCAGGGAGACCTGAGGGGGATCATGGGATCACATGGCTGAGGCCCCACTCTCATAGGAAACACCCATGCCAAGCACATGAGATGTGGGGAAGGGAGAGGGCAGCGGCACTGGGAAAAGCCCAGAAACTTGAGCTGGGGCTGGAGCACGTGCTGCGGGTGAGGACGGCTCACTGTGATGAGCCAGCAGTGGACTGCGGCATCGCTGTGAGACAGGCAGTGATGTACCCAAGCGAAGGTCAAGCGAAGGTGACGCCCAGCAGTTTGGCCAAGCCATGGTTGGAGACATCACCAGGCAACGGATTGTGACCCCATAGGCCACGCTGGCTTTGACGCGGGCGCAGCAGCTCAGCCCAGCAGTTCGTGCCTGGCCTCCGACCGAGCGTGTGTGCGAGGACTGGAGTGTGGACAGGGCGAGCTTTGGTGCTGGAAAGTGCTCTGGGTGCTGTTAGCACAGCTCCCAGCGGCCTTCTCAGAGCCATTTGTTCTTTCCCCGAGCCTGCCGGGAGCAGGCAGACGGGACATCCTAGAGAAAAAAGCGTGTGCAGCAGCACAGGTAGGCGGCACAGAGACTGGCAGCGGGGGGGCACAACTTGAGGGACCCTTCCCAGGCCGGAGTCTGACTAATGTCTCTTGTCCTCTTCCAGCGTGTCACCTGCTGCTGCTGCTGCAGCGTTAGTGCTGGGGAGCACGTTACCATCTCCTGCTCCCACTGGCCCACCGCAACTGGTGGAAGGATGGAGGCAGAGTTTGAGACCCGCTGCCCCGTGTGCCTGGAGAACTGGGACAGCGCAGCATACGCCATGCCTTGCTGCCACCAGTTCTGCTTCCGCTGCATCCAGCGGTGGACAAGCACCAGGCCCCAGTGTCCGCTGTGCAAACGGGATGTGAAGACCATCATTCACTCCGTGCAAGCGGACGACAACTACAAGGAGGTGGAGGTCAGACCAGCTGCACAGGCATCCGTTGCTACACGGAGACCCGCACTCCACCACGCAGCCCGGCCATGGCCTGCAGTGCCCACGCATCCTCTGGGCGGCCTCTCCCCTGCCACCTGGGCTTCCCTCTTCAGGGAGCAGCCGGCCCTGCTGCGGCCCCTGCGGTCCTGGCTGCGCCAGAACCTGCACCGCATCCTGGGCACCGAGGGGCCACAGGCAAATATCCTGGTTGACAGTGTCATCTGGGCCCTGCTCCTCGTAGGCTTGGCAGAGGGGATCCTGATAGAAATGCTGGATCCTGACCTGCACGGCCACACAGTGACCTTTGTGAGGCACTTCATCGCATTTGCGGTGCGGAGGTGCAGCTGGGTGGCAGGCCGCTTCCTGGGCCTCAACATCCCCCCTGCTCCTGGGGCACAGGAGGCCACAGCAGCAGAGCCCAGAGCTGCCACACCAGAGGAGCCACCTGTCCCTGGCTCAGCACCCTCCAGCAGCCCTGCCAGCTCCAACAGGGACGAAATGCTGGGCAGGGCAACACAAGAGGTTCGTGGGCATCCCAGCCGCCCACACGGCAACCCTGCAACTGTCACCACAGAGCAGGCAGCGCCTCAGGAGGAGCCAGGAGAGCCTGTGGCAGGGCCCTCCGGCACCAGCCCACCTGAGGGGACCCGGCAAGCCCCGAAGAGGAAGGCCGGCGACTCACAGGCCTCAGCACCATCAAAGAAGAGGCCACCCCGCCGGCAGCAATAGAAGAGCCCATGGGGCAGCTGAGGAGGCTGGGGCCAGGCAGCACCTGGGACACACACTGGCCCCAACGGACCCTTGTCATCACCGTCCAATTCAACCTCAAATAGAAAACAGAAAGACTGCAAACAATAAATTAACATTGAAAAAAACTGAAAAACAAAGTGTTGGTATTGAGTGTTGGTATTGATAACAGCACAGCTGTTGACGCTTCCCCATCCTTGACGCTCTCTCCCCTTTTTCCTACTGCCGTGCAACTGCTGCCACTGTTGCATTCCAGACACGAACCCCACGGGCTTCAGAGAGGGCAATGGCAAATCTCTGCTCCTGGGGACCAACATGCACAGGCCGTGCTACAGCTGGGGTCAGCCAGCTGGAGCAGAACCACCAGTCCTGCTGGACACCAGGCTGAACCTGCAAGGAACCCACCCGGGCTGCCTTGCCGAACGCTGTCCTGGGCTGCGTGAGGCCAGGTGCCACCCGTGGGTGAAGGGCGGTTATCCCGCCCTCTGCTCAGCCCTGAGGAGGTCACAGCTGGAGCGCTGGGACCGCAGCTGGGCTACCCAGCACAGGGGATAACAACACACTTCTTCCCATTACGAGTGGACCGTTCGCTTCTACCACTCCAGATCCGCAGCCCATCCCTGTACAACCGCTCTTAAGTAGGGACCTATACACTTCCTTCTTTGCAGGCATTTGAAATGTCTCTACAGAAGACAAAACCAGACAAAAATCTTTCCGTGCCTATCCACACCACGTTCCTAAGACAACACAGCTGGTTCTTAAACACGGTAGTACGTACCCTTGGTTTACTGCACATCTGGTGAACAGAAAGTTCTCCAGCCTCACTACGGAACAAAGAACTCCACCGTCATTCCCATGCTCCCTATGAAGCATCCTAAGCTCCAACACTCACTCAGTCCCTCACTCAATCTTCCCCCTGCTAATGTTCTTCCATCTAATTCCACCTCACATCACAGCACAAGCTGTCACAGCCTAGTGTACAGTCTCATCAAAGGGAACGCTGCTTGTTTGCCATCAGAATTAATTCAAAAATGAAACAATTCAACAACCATCAACCACTACTTCTCATATTACCTACAGGCAACAATGCCTGAAGAACTGGAGTGTCAGATGGCATGCAAGACATTAGAAGTTGGCTCGTAGGAATGAAAGAATTTCATGAGAGAACGGGGCTAATGACACAAGGAGCGCCATAGACATCAAAGATAACCACTGGAAGAACCGATGGGATTAATAACTCTTTTGACAAATGAAATGGATGCGACAAAAGACAGAAATTACTAATCACAAAAGAACTTGACGTGCGTGAAAACAGAGGACACTCAAAGTCCATGACGTGTTAAATCACCACTAAGATCATCACGTCCATCTATCAGAGACAAACATGAACTTTTACTGAATACTACACGCCATACGTGTTTTGCATGTGTGTAATGGCCAGGGAGACCTGTCAGATCTATGGGGCCGGAGCTATTGTGGGGCAGATGTGCATCAGATCTATGGGGCAGGAGATGCAGTGGGGATGATATGGGTCAGATCTATGGAGCAGGAGCAGCTGTGGAGATGATGAGGGTCAGAACTATGTGGTAGGAGATGATGTGGGACAATGTGGGTCAGATCTATGGGGCAGTTGCTGCTGTGGGGCTAATTGGGGTAAGATCTATGGGGCAGGAGCTCTTGTGGGTCAGATCTACGGAGGAGGAGCTGCTTTGGGGCTGATGTTGGTCAGATTTATGGGGCAGGAGCTGTTGTGGTGCACATGTGGGTCAGATCTATGGGGCAGGAGCTGCTGTGGAGCTGATGTCGGTCAGATCTATGGGGCAGGAGCTGCTGTAGGGCTGATTGGGTTCAGATCTATGGGGCAGGAGATGATGTGGGGCACATTTGTGTCAGATCTATGGGGCAGGAGTTGCTGTGGGGCACATGTGGGTCAGATCCAAGGGGGAGGCGCTGCTGTGGGGTATATGTGGGTCAGATCTATGGGGCAGGAGCTGCTGTGGGATTTGTGTCAGATCTATGGGGCAGGAGTTGCTGTGGGGCACATGTGGGTCAGATCCAAGGGGTAGGCGCTGCTGTGGGGATGATGTGGCTCAGATCTATGGGGCAGGAGCTGCTGTGGGGCAGATGTGGCTCAGATGTATGGGGTAGTTGCTGCTATGGGGCAGATTTGGGTCAGGTATATGGGGCAGGAGCTGCTGTGGGGCTGATTGCGGTAAGATCTATAGGGCAGGAGCTGCTGTGAGGCAGATGTGGGTCAGATGTATTGGGAAGGATCTGCTGTGGGGTAGAGGTGGGTCAGATCTATGTGGCAGGAGCTGCTGTGGGGCTGATGTGGGTCAGATCTATGTGGCAGGAGCTGCTGTGGAGCTGATGTGGGTCAGATCTATGGGGCAGAAGCTGCTGTGGAGCTGATGTGGGTCAGATCTATTGGGCAGGAGCTGCTGTAGGGCTGATTGGGGTCAGATCTATGGGGCAGGAGATGATGTGGGGCACATTTGTGTCAGATCTATGGGGCAGGAGTTGCTGTGGGGCACATGTGGGTCAGATCCAAGGGGGAGGCGCTGCTGTGGGGTATATGTGGGTCAGATCTATGGGGCAGGAGCTGCTGTGGGGATGATGTGGCTCAGATCTATGGGGCAGGAGCTGCTGTAGGGCTGATTGGGGTCAGATCTATGGGGCAGGAGATGATGTGGGGCACATTTGTGTCAGATCTATGGGGCAGGAGTTGCTGTGGGGCACATGTGGGTCAGATCCAAGGGGGAGGCGCTGCTGTGGGGTATATGTTGGTCAGATCTATGGGGCAGGAGCTGCTGTGGGGCAGATGTGGCTCAGATGTATGGGGTAGTTGCTGCTATGGGGCAGATTTGGGTCAGGTATATGGGGCAGGAGCTGCTGTGGGGCTGATTGCGGTAAGATCTATAGGGCAGGAGCTGCTGTGAGGCAGATGTGGGTCAGATCTATTGGGAAGGATCTGCTGTGGGGTAGAGGTGGGTCAGATCTATGGGGCAGGCGCTGCTGTGGGGCAGAAGTGGGTCAGATTTAACGGGCAGGAGCTGCTGTGGGGTAGAGGTGGGTCAGATCTATGGTGCAGGTGCTGCTATGGGGCACATGTGTGTCAGGTCAATGGGGCAGGAGCTGCTGTGGGGCACATGTGGGTCAGATCTATGGGCAGTAGCTGCTGTGGGGAAGATGTGGGTCTGATCTATGGGGCAGGAGCTGCTCTGGATCACATGTGGGTCAGATCTATGGGGCAGGAGCTGCTGTGGGGATGATTTGGGTCAGATCTATGGGGCAGGAGCTGCTATGGGGCAGATTTGGGTCAGATCTATGGGGCAGGAGCTGCTGTGGGGCAGATGTGGGTCTGAACAATGGGGCAGGAGTTGCTGTGGGGCTGATGTGGGTCAGTTCTATGGGGCAGGAGCTGCTGTGTGGCTGATGAGGGTCAAATCTATGGGGCAGGAGCTGCTGTGTGGCTGATGATTTGGGTCAGATCTATGGGGCAGGAGCTGCTGTGGGGCTGATGTTGGTCAGATCTATGGGGCAGGAGCTGCTGTGGGGCAGATATGGGTCATCTTGATGGGCCAGGAGCTGCTGTGGTGCAGATGTGGGTCAGATCTATGGGGCAGTAGCTGCTGCGGGGCAGATGTGGGTCAGATCTATGGGGCTCGAGATGCTGTGGGTCAGATCTATGGGGCAGGTGATGCTGTGGGTCAGATCTATGGGGCAGGAGCTGCTGTGGGGCACATGTGGGTACGATGTATAGGGCAGGAGCTGCTGTGGGGCTGATGTGGGTCAGATCTATGGGACAGGAGCTGCTGTGGGGCTGATGTTGGTCAGATCTATGTGGCAGGAGCTGCTCTGGGGCATATGTGGGTCAGATCTATGGGGCAGGAGCTGCTGTGGGGCAAATGTGGGTCAGAACAATGGGGCAGGATCTTCTGTGGGGCAGATTTTCGTCACATCTATGTGGGAGAAGATGGTTTCGGGCTGATGGGGGTCTCAACTATGCGGCAGGAGCTGCTGTGGGGCTGATGTGGGTCGTATCTTTAGGGCAGGAGCTGCTGTGGGTCAGATCTATGGGGCAGGATATGCAGTGGGGTAGATGTGGATCAGATCTATGGGGCAGGCACTGCTGTGTGTCTGATATGGGTCAGATATATGGGGCAGGAGCTGCCATGGGGCAGATCTATTGGGCAGGAGCTGCAGTGGGTCTCATGTTGTTCAGATCTATGGGGCAGGAGCTGCTGTGGGGCACATGTGGGTCAGATCTATGGGGGTTGAGCTGCTGTGGGGCTGATGTGGGTCAGATCTATAAGGCAGGAGCTGCTTTTGGAAAGATGTGGGTCTGATCTATGGGGCAGGAGTAGCTGTGGGGCAGATGAGGGTCAGAATTATGGGGAAGGAGCTGCTGTGGGGCTGAGGGGGGTCGGATCTATGGGGCAGGAGATGCTGTGTGTGTAGGTCTATGGGGCAGAAGCTGCTGTCGGGCATATGTGAGCCAGATGTATCGGGCAGGAGCTGCTGTGGGTCAGATGTGGGTCAAATCTTTGGGGCAGGAGCTGAGGTGGGTCAGAGGTGGGACTGATCTATTGGGCAGGAGCTGCTGTGGGGCTAATGTGGGTCAGATCTATAGGGAAGGTGCTGCTGTGGGGCTGATGTGGGTCACATCTATGGAGCAGGAGCTGCTGTGAGGCACATGTGGGTCGGGTCTATGGGGCAGGTACTGCTGTGGGGCTGATGTGGGTCGGATCTATGGGCCATGTGCTGCTATGGGGCACATATGTATCAGATCTATGGGGCAGAAGCTGTTGTGGGGCACATGTGGGTCAGATCTATGGGTCAGGAGGTGCTGTGAAGTTGATGTGGGTAAGATCTATGGAGCAGGAGCTGCTGTGGCTCAGATCTATCGGGCAAGAGATGCAGTGCGGCTCATGTGGATCTGATCTATGGAGCAGGAGCTGCTGTGTGGCTGATGTGGTTCAGGTCTATGGGGCAGGAGCTGATGTGGGCCAGATGTGGGTCTGATCTATGGGGCAGTAGCTGCTGTGGGTCAGATCTATGGGGCAGGAGCTACTGTGGGTATGATGTGGGTCATAACTATGTGGTAGGAGATTATGTGAGACAATGTGGGTCAGATCTATGGGCAGGAGCTGCTGTGGGGCACATGTGAGTCAGATCTCTGGGGCAGGAGTTGCTGAGGGGAAGATGTGGGTCTGATCAATGGGGAAGGATCTGCTGTGGAGATGATGTGGGTCAGATCTATGGGGCAGGAGTTGCTGTGGTTCAAATCTATGGGGCAGGAGATGCTGTGGAGATGATGTGGGTCAGATATTTGGGGCAGGAGATGCTGTGGATCAGATCTATGGGGCAGGAGCTGCTGTGGGGCTGATGTGGGTAAGATCTATTGGGCAGGAGCTGCTGTGGGGCAGATGTGATTCAGATCTATGTGGCAGGAGCTGCTGTGGGGCTGATGTGGGTCAGATCTATGGGGCAGGAGATGCTGTGGGGCTGACGTGGGTCAGATATATGGGGCAGTAGCTGATGTGGGGCAGATGTGGGTCTGAACAATGGGGCAGGAGCTACTGTGGAGATTATGTGGGTAAGATCTATGGGGCAGATGCTGCTGTCAGGCAAATATGAGTCAGATCTATGGGACAGGAGCTACTGCGGGGCAGATCTATGGGACAGGAGCTGCTGTGTGGCTGATGTGGGTCAGATCTATGGGGCAGGTGCTGCTGTGTGTCAGATCTATGGGGAAGGAGTTGCTGTGGGACAGATCTATGGGACAGGAGAGTCTCTGGGGCTGATGTGGGTCACATCTATGGGGCAGGAGCTGCTGTGGGGTAGATGTGGGTCAGATCTATGGGGCAGGAGCCGCTTTGGGGCTTATGAGGATTAGATCATTTCGGTAGGAGCTGCTGTGGGTCAGATATATGGGGCAGGAGATGCAGTGGGGCAGTTGTGGGTCAGATCTATTGGGAAGGATCTGCTGTGGGGTAGATGTGGGTCAGATATATGGGGCAGGAGCTGCTGTGGGGCAGATGTGGGTCTGATCTATGGGGCAGGAGATGTTGTGGGTCAGATCTATGGGGCAGAAGCTGCTCTGGGGCTGATTTGGGTCAGTTTTTTGGGAAAGGTGCTGCTTTGGGGCTGATGAGGGTCAGATCTATGGGGCAGGTGGTGCTGTTGGTCTCATTGGTGTAAGATCTATGGGGCAGGAGCTGCTGTGGGACTGATGTGGGTCAGATCTATTTGTCAGGAGCTTCTCTGTGGCACATGTGGGTCAGATCTATGGGGAGGGAGCAGCTGTGGGACTGATGGTGTTTAGATCAATTGAGCAGGAGCTGCTGTCGGTCAGAACTATGGGGCAGGAGCTGCTGTGAGGCAGAGGTGGGTCAGATCTATGGGTCACGAGCTGCTGTGGGTCAGATCTATGGGGCAGGAGCTGCTGTGGGACACATGTGGTTCAGATTTATGGGTAGGAGCTGCTGTGGGGCTCATGTGGGTCAGATCTATGGGGCAGGAGCTGCTGTGTGGCTGATATGGTTCAGATCAATGGGGCAGGAGCTGGTGTGGGGCTGATGTGGGTCAGATCTATGGGGCAGGAGCTGGTGTGGGGCTGATTTGGGTCAGATCTATGGGGCAGGAGCTGCTGTGGGGCAGATCTATGGGACAGGCTCTGCTCTGGGGCACATCTGGGTAAGATCTATGGGGCAGCAGCTGCTGTGGGGTAGATGTGGGTCAGATCTATGGGGCAGGAGCTGCTGTGGGGCAGATGTAGGTCAGATCTATGGGGCAGGAGCTCTTGTGGGACTGATGAGGGTCAGACCTCTAAGGCTGGAGCTGATCTGGGTCAGATCTATGTGTCAGGAGCTGATGTGGGTCAGATCTATCGGGCAGAAGCTGTTGTGTTGCAGATGAGGGTCAGATCTATGGGGCAGGAGCTGCTGTGGGGCTGATGTGGGTCAGATCTGTAGGGCAGGAGCTGCTGTGGGGCAGATGTGGGTCTGATCTATGGGGCAGGAGCTGCTGTGTGTCAGATATATGGGGCAGGAGAAGCTGTGGGTCAGATCTATGGGGCAGGAGCTGCTGTGGGGCACATGTGGTTCATATCTATTGGGAAGGAGCTGCTGTGGGGCAGATGTGGGTCATATCAATGGGGTAGCTGTTGCTGTGGGTTAGATCTATGGGGCAGAAGCTCCTTTCGGGCATATGTGAGTCAGATGTATAGCAATACCTGGCCCATAGATGTGACCCTCATCAGCCTCACAGCAGCTCCTGCCCCATAGATCTGACCAACATCAGCCCCACAGCAGCTCCTGCCCCATAGATCTGACTCACATATGCCCGAAAGCAGCTTCTGCCCCATAGATCTAACCCACAGCATCTCCTTCCCCATTGATATGACCCTCATCAGACCCACAGCTGCACCAGCCCAATAGATATGACCCACATATACCCCTCAGCAGGTTATGCCCCATAGATCTGACCCACATGTGCCCCACAGCAACTCCTGCCCCATAGATCTGACCCACAGCAGCTCCTGCCCCATAGATCTGACCCACAGCAACTCCTGCCCCATAGATCAGACCCACATCTGCCCCACAGCAACTCCTGCCCCATAGATCTGACCCACAAGAGCCCCAAAGAAGCTCCTGCCCCATAGATCTGACTCACGCCTGCCCCACAGCTGATTTGCCTCTTAGATCTGACCCACATCAGCCCCAGAGAAGCTACTGCCCCATAGATCTGACCCCCCACAGCCTTACAGCTGATCCTGACCCAAAGATCTAACCCACAGCATCTCCTGCCCCATTGATATGACCCTCATCAGACACACAGCATCTCCTGCCCCATATATATGACCAACATCTGCCCCATAGCAGATCCTGCCCCATAGATCTGAACCACATCATCCCCAGAGCACCTTCTGCCCAATAGATCTGACCCCAATCAGCCCTACAGCAGCTCCTGCCCCATAGATCTGAACCACATCTGCCCAACTGCAGCTCCTGCCCTATAGATCAGACCCACATCTGCTTCACAGCAGCTCCTGCCCTACAGATCTGTCCCACATGTGCCCCAGAGCAGCTCCTGTCCCATACATGAGCCCCACAGCAGCTCCTGCCCCATATATCTGACCCACATCTGACCCAGAGCAGCTCCTGCCCCATAGATCTGAGCAACATCATCCCCACAGCAGCGTCTCCCCATTAATCTGACCCACATGTGCCCCAGAGCATCTCCTGTCCCATAGATCTGCCCCACAGCAGCTCCTGCCCCACAGATCTGATCCACATCAGCCCCACAGCAGCTCCTGCCACATAGATCTGAGCCACAGCAGCTCCCGCCCCATAGATATGAACCATATCTGCCCCACAGCAGCTCCTGCCCCATAGATCTGACCCACATGTGCACCACAGCAGCTCCTGCCCCATTGATCTGACCCACATGTGCCCCACAACAGCTCCTGCCCCATAGATCTGATACACATGTGCCCCATAGCAGCTCCTGCCCCATAGATCTGACCCACAGCAACCCCACAGCAGCTCCTGCCCCGTAGATCTGACCCACAGCAGCTCCTGCCTCAATAGATCATACCCCAATTAGCCCCACAGCAGAACCTGTCCCATAGACCTGACCCACATGTGCCCCACAGCTGCTCCTGCTCCATAGATCTGACCCTCATCAGCCCCACAGCAGCTCCTGCCCAATAGATCAGTCCCACCTCTACCCCACAGTAGATCCTTCCCAATATATCTGACCCACATCTGCCTCACAGCAGCTCCTGCCCCATAGATCAGACCCACATCTGCCCCACAGCAACTCCTGCCCCATAGATCTGACCCACAAGAGCCCCAAAGAAGCTCCTGCCCCATAGATCTGACTCACGCCTGCCCCACAGCTGATTTGCCTCTTAGATCTGACCCACATCAGCCCCAGAGAAGCTACTGCCCCATAGATCTGACCCCCCACAGCCTTACAGCTGATCCTGACCCAAAGATCTAACCCACAGCATCTCCTGCCCCATTGATATGACCCTCATCAGACACACAGCATCTCCTGCCCCATATATATGACCAACATCTGCCCCATAGCAGATCCTGCCCCATAGATCTGAACCACATCATCCCCAGAGCACCTTCTGCCCAATAGATCTGACCCCAATCAGCCCTACAGCAGCTCCTGCCCCATAGATCTGAACCACATCTGCCCAACTGCAGCGCCTGCCCTATAGATCAGACCCACATCTGCTTCACAGCAGCTCCTGCCCTACAGATCTGTCCCACATGTGCCCCAGAGCAGCTCCTGTCCCATACATGAGCCCCACAGCAGCTCCTGCCCCATATATCTGACCCACATCTGACCCAGAGCAGCTCCTGCCCCATAGATCTGAGCAACATCATCCCCACAGCAGCGTCTCCCCATTAATCTGACCCACATGTGCCCCAGAGCATCTCCTGTCCCATAGATCTGCCCCACAGCAGCTCCTGCCCCACAGATCTGATCCACATCAGCCCCACAGCAGCTCCTGCCACATAGATATGAACCATATCTGCCCCACAGCAGCTCCTGCCCCATAGATCTGACCCACATGTGCACCACAGCAGCTCCTGCCCCATTGATCTGACCCACATGTGCCCCACAACAGCTCCTGCCCCATAGATCTGATACACATGTGCCCCATAGCAGCTCCTGCCCCATAGATCTGACCCACAGCAACCCCACAGCAGCTCCTGCCCCGTAGATCTGACCCACAGCAGCTCCTGCCTCAATAGATCATACCCCAATTAGCCCCACAGCAGAACCTGTCCCATAGACCTGACCCACATGTGCCCCACAGCTGCTCCTGCTCCATAGATCTGACCCTCATCAGCCCCACAGCAGCTCCTGCCCAATAGATCAGTCCCAACTCTACCCCACAGCAGATCCTTCCCAATATATCTGACCCACATCTGCCTCACAGCAGCTCCTGCCCTATAGATCTTACTGCAATCAGCCCCACAGCATTTCCTGCCCCATAGATCTGACCCATATGTGCCCCACAGCAACTCTGGCCCCATAGATCTGACCCACATGTGCCCCACAGCAGCTCCTGCCCCATAGATCTGACCCACATCTACCCCACAGCAACTCTGGCCCCATAGATCTGACCCACATGTGCCCCACAGCAGCTCCTGCCCCATAGATCTGACACACATATACCCCAGAGCTGGTCCTGCACAATAGATCTGACCCCAATCAGCCCTACAGCAGCTCCTACCCCATATATCTTACCCACAGCAGCTCCACAGCAACTCCTGCCCCATAGATCTGATCCACATGTGCCCCACAGCAGCTCATGCCCCATAGATCTGACTCACATCTGCCCCACAGCTGCTCATGCCCCATAGATCTGACTCACATGTGCACCAGAGCAGCTCCTGCCCCATAGATCTGATACACATGTGCCCCATAGCAGCTCCTGCCCCATAGATCTGACCCACAGCAACCCCACAGCAGCTCCTGCCCCGTAGATCTGACCCACAGCAACCCCACAGCAGCTCCTGCCCCGTAGATCTGACCCACAGCAGCTTCTGCCTCAATAGATCATACCCCAATTAGCCCCACAGCAGAACCTGTCCCATAGACCTGACCCACATGTGCCCCACAGCTGCTCCTGCTCCATAGATCTGACACACATATACCCCAGAGCTGGTCCTGCACAATAGATCTGACCCCAATCAGCCCTACAGCAGCTCCTACCCCATATATCTTACCCACAGCAGCTCCACAGCAACTCCTGCCCCATAGATCTGATCCACATGTGCCCCACAGCAGCTCATGCCCCATAGATCTGACCCACATCTGCCCCACAGCTGCTCATGCCCCATAGATCAGACCCACATCTGCCCCACAGAAGCTCCTGCCCCATAGATCTGACTCACATGTGCACCAGAGCAGCTCCTGCCCCAAAGATCTGATCCACATGTGCCCCACTGCATCTCCTGCCCCATACATCTGACCCACAACAGATCCTGCCCCATAGATCAGACCGACATCTGCCCCACAGCAGATCCTGCCCAATTGATCTATCCCCCATCAGCCCCACAGCAGCTCCAGCACCATAGATCTGACCCACATCTGCCCCACAGCAGCTCCTGCCCCATAGATCTGACCCCCCTCAGCACCACAGCAGCTCCTGCCCCATAGATCTGATCCACATCTACCCACCTTTGAAGTACTTTGGTCCTTCTCTGCCAGTCGATCGCCGCAGCATCTGGTTGTCTCCTGCTCAACACTCTGTCCTACATCCCTCCTACACAGGCCAGAAACCAAGGCACAGAAAGTATAAGGGATCCACAAGGGTCTGAGGCGTCTTCCCTGCTGGAACAGCAATGGAGGACACAAGACCACAAGAAGCCAGATTCAGGCAGAGAAGCTTGAGGGTGCAGCCATCTGCATTAAGGTTGCTATGGTTTGGCGTTGCAAATACTACTCTGCCTGACTGGGGCAGGGCAGGCTTACGCAAGTGTTTAAGCAGACGTCTTTCTGGTCCTGTAGGAAGCAGCAGGTCTGAATTAAAAGGAGCAATGAGGCAAGGAGTGCCCTGAGCTTGTTTCCTAAATAGAAGGCAGTGTGGGACAATTTGAGGAACAGGAATTCAACTACTGTAATGCAGAGCACTATTTTTGTCGCCTTCCAGCAGTCACCGATTAATGGAAGATTCTTGTCCTTCCCAGACTCCACTGTTGGTAACTCACATCTACAGCCTCTCTGGGCAGCCTGTGCCATTGCCTCACCACCCTCTGTCTGAAAAAGTTTCCCCCTAGTATCTAACCTAACATGTAGCCTAATTCTCCTCTCTTTATTCACAGGAGATGTGCTCTAGACCTCTAATTATCATTCTGACCTTCCTCTGGAGCTAATCCAGAAGCTCTGCACCTTTCTTGTGCTGTGGGCTCCAGATCTGGACACAGTACTGCAGATGGGGACTCATGAAGGCAGAGTGGAGGGGAGCAAGAGCCTACTTCTCCATGCTGCCACTTCTCTGTGGATACAGTTGGTCTTCCAGACTGCAAGCACACACTGCTGGTTCATGTCCATCTTTTTGTCCACCAGAACCTCCAAATCGTTCTCCACATTTCTTCCATGAGGAACAGCTCCATGATCTTCCCAGGCACAGAGGTAAGGCTCACTGGCCTGTAGTTTCCCATGTGATTTCCTTCCTGCCTTTCTAAAAACTGGGAGTGATGTTTCCCTTTTCCAGACCCCAGGGACTTCTCCTGCCTTCTTCTGACAGCCATGACTTTTCAAATACGGTGGAGAATGGCTGGGTGAGCGTATCAACCAGCTCCCTCATGACTCTGGGAAGCACGTCATCCTGCCCCATGGACTTGGACATATCCAGTCTTATGAGGAGGTCTTGGACTTGCTCGTCTCTTACAGTAGGAAGGATTTTGCTCCCCTGGTGTCCACCTAAATGTTCAGAGACATGAGTGTCATTCACTTTCTAGGCTCTTCTTGTGGCTCCTTAAAGTCCAAGAAGTCTCATTTTCAGCTCTCCTTACGCTTTTACCACACAAAGTAACCTGTTCCAGTTGCTTTCTCTTGTGGAAGGACAAAGGAGATTGACAGTGCACCATAAGTCAGAATATAAACTGCTGCTATACAGAAAATATTTCTGATTTCTTCAGTATTTGTCTGGAAGACAAAGCTCATAGAAAAATGTTCTAAAGTGTGAAGAACGAGCCCCTTTCAGGACTGAAAATGACTTCTGCTTTAGATGAATAACATGAATGTCTTACAGGCAAAAAATACTAATCTGGAAAATATGAAATAGGAGTCAGAAAAGTTCCTGATGAGCTGCACATGAAGAGTATGGCAGAGTTTCCTTAGGGTAACCATCTTCTTTATTACCCTACAGGAATGGGTAACAAGGGCAGGAGTATGGTTCATCATTCCCTTCTTAGTTTGATGGCAGCTCCCTCTTTGTGCTGGGAAGGTAAATAATGATGGGAGAGACCCCTGGGTTTTGGTGGGACATGAAATATCTGTGGTCACAGCAGGTATGTGTCAGCTGTCACAAGGCAGACATACACAGGTAATGCAGGGTAAATTAAACGAGAGCCTGTACAATGAATATGATTAAAAACTGTGTAATAACAGCTCAACAAGAAAACCACTTGAAAGAAAGCAGGGGATCTGGCAGTGTGAATATATGCTAATTATAGAATGGATATTTGGCTGACGTCAGTAAGAATGTGCAATGTGTAATTTTTATGTGTCAGATAAGTACAATAGGCTGTTTTCTATGTTTAAGAAACCCTGACACTTGGGTCTCCAGGCTGTCTCCCCAAGTTATTCCCTAGTGTGCTTCACAACACTAAGAATGTGGAACTGGATCATTCTCTTAGCCCTCTTGCGTTGCTAAGTGTGAGATCCTCTGTTCAGAATTGGATTAGCTATCAATGAGTGATGCACAGATGCTATGGCAGACCCACAGTCCTTCCACTTCTGCCCTCCTACTGCTGACCTGTGAGCGCAGATGTACTGTTCTATAAGATGCTTTAGAGAGCTCAGGCTTAGCCAGTTGCTGCACCCACAGAAAGGCAGAGGGAAGGGCTGAAAGTCTGTGGTGACAAAGCTGGGCTGCTGAGGGGCTGATTTTCAGTTCTGTCACAGAAATCCCAGGGCCATTTGCAGTCCTTCAGGCAACTGCCCATTTGTAATAGGCTGACAAACTTGTCTTGTGCGTCACATCTGTTCAGGCTGCAGAATTCTTGGAGCAGGGTTCATTTCCTATGGAGAAAACCTCACTCTGTTTGGGTCTCTCCCTTTCTACAAAGAAAGGAAAATGACAGCAATCAAAATGATAAACACAAACATAGGACATTGCTTAGTTAGGATGTGTTTAACAGTCAACAGCAGTGTAACACTTATTCCTCAGGCAAAGAAAATAAGAAAACGAGCCATCTGGGCTTGCCTCTTCCCAGTTTTGAATGAGGCAACAGCATTAATCTTTTATTCCCTCCATTTTGGGCCTGGTAAACTTGGAGTTCTGAGAGATGTGGTTTTTGGTGAATAGATGTGGCCTTCAGTATTCTCCTTTTACTCCAAAGTCTGAATCTCTGCATTCCCCCATATCACATTAATGCTTTCTTTCCCCTCCCCACTCCCAATAAATAAATAAATAAATAAAAACAAAAATTAATAATAATAAAAAAGCAAGCTCTCAGCTTATGAAGAAATAGCTGACAACAACCTTCTGGACAAAGCGTTTTTATGGAGTACAGTTCATATTTATAGGGAAAAAAGATCCAGAACTTTGTGCTCTGTAGTCTCCCAGTACCATATCCCACACATGCTAACACACCCTTAGGACAAAGATTACAACTGGAAATAATGATGTGGCAGTTATCCTCCACCCTGATAAAACTTCATCCATTGATGAAAAAGGTGTGTTCCACAACCTAGTGCTCATGCCATGTGGTTCCTATCAGTGGGAGAAAGTAAGGGGGAAAGCTAGAAGGTACTGTTCACATTAAGGAAATACAAGAGAAGATTTTTTTTGTTTTCCTGCACAGAGGTTGCCTTGCTTAAGCTTTATTCTGCTATGGAGGAAATGCATACACTTTTCTTCCTCATTTTCCCTTGCTAACAGAGGGAAAAGTCTGACAAGAAGAGTTATTGTCACCTTCCTCATCCTTACTACTTGCTGACACTGGAGAAGAAAATCCTCTGGGGACTACATGGCTTTATTTCTTGGCTGTCTACTGTGCAGTTGTCCCTTCTCTTCACTTTCTCATTTCCTTAAGGTAACATCAAGCTGATGTGTGCAGCCCACCAATAAAAGTCTGTGGAAGTAAGCCTTTCTCAGGAGGTGCTGTGCTACTGTCCTCACTCATTTGCAAAGTTCCCTCTCCATTCTTTAGCATAATCTCCATGTGGGAATGGCAGGAGGCAGTTACAGAAGGAACTGCCAGACCCCAAAGCAGAGCTGGTGCAGGAGGGTACCACACAGCCATGACTTCAGGTTGGGAACTCAGAAGACCATCATACTTGAGCAAGGAAGAGTCCCTTTAAATAATGAGATGTGCAGAAACACCAATGAGTAGAGAAATAAAAATTCTGGCCTTTTCAGTTTATCATATTGGCTTATAAGTTGTGAGAAATCTATGCTAGTTCTTTGAGAGGGACAGATTTTGTTTCTCTACTTTTCAGCTTACATTTGCACCACTGAGTTACTGATGGAAAAGGAATGTTACCTATAACAAAGATAAGCTTTATCTACTGATTGCTTTAAATAAACCCTCATTCCTTTCAGCTTTCACAGCTTGTAGTCTGTTAATCCCGTCAATCATTGACTTTAAATGTAGGAAATATGTAGTAAATGCATGTCAAGCTCTCTCAGTGTGTGTCAGAGAATCCAGCCACAAGCCTAAGAACAAGTAGGGGCCCTAGCCTTAAAAGAAACTGGGGGTGGGGAGTCAAACCACATTTGGACCACCACCACAATAAATAAAATCCAGGCAAAATATGGGTGAACCATGGGCTGACAGATCAGCCTCAAAGGGTTAAAGTAAAGGGGTCAGCCAGGTTGGATGGCCCTGTTCTAACCTGACCTGCTGGGTAGCAGCGCTCCCATGGCAGGGGTTGGGTGGGCCCTGAGGTCCCTTCCAACCCAACTATTCTGTGGTTCTATGATCCTTGAGAGCCCCTTCCAAATCGGGATATTCCGTGATTCAATCTCGTGTGCTGAGCGCTCCCTCTGCTGGCACACACACATAGCTGGATTTTTCCCTACTCAGGCTGGGAAAAAAACGCGCCAGTGGAGCTGATGAAATGAAAGAGGTCATCGAAACAGAGCCCGTGGGGACTTGAAGGCTGAGCTTACCTTTTCTTCTTGGTACAGTTAGCGATCAGCGTCGTTCATTACCTTCAGCACCATGCAGATAGCGCCTGTATTTTACACAGGCCTTAGAGCTGGTTTTCTTATTAACTGGAACGGCCAGTAAAAGAATCTGAAGTTTTTCTTCAGTTTCTGATAACAGGGCAACAAGTTTGTTTAGTCACTTCTTTTTTACAAAAGCTGTGACCTGAGGAACGGATTTATAAGCAGAGCATTTCTACACTCATGTAAAAATCCTGTGGAATGCAAATGTCCAGAAGAATTTTAGCACCCACTGTGGGGTTTGTCCTTCCAGTGCAGAGCAGACTGGCACATTGTTCAGCCTTGTCTGTTTAGAGCATAAAGTCCAAGAATGGCACCACATGAAAGTTTGTCATGCAAGGATCAAGTACACCTCATAGTCAGCACCATCAGCTCCCACAATATCCCACAGCACAGCACTGAGGACCTGAGTGGAAGGTGGTGGGATACCTGTCTATGTTCCCATGATGCTGCCTCTAGGACACATGCTCATCCCTGGATAAGCAGTATAGCATAAACACATCATCAGAAAACAAAGATTCCATCTTTCTGTTTTTCCTTGTCTATTGCTACAGAATTTCTTGTTCCATTGGGCTCGAATCCATAATGGCTTATATATGGATATGACAGTCCTGTCCTCTTTCCCCTCTAAACATGTGTACAACCACACAAGCAGCCAGACACAGCCCTGACACAGTTGCCATTCACAATCACTATCCCCCAGGGCAGCACAGTAAGCTTTCATCCCACAGGATGAACTACTGCTTTAATGGAGAGGGGAAAACACAGGGGGCAGCCAGAGACAGCTTTGTTCTGCTCTGGATGCATCTCCAGCAAAATCACGTTCAGTTAGGTGGCATACATCTCACAGTAACAGAGGGCAGTTTGCTATCTGCAGAAAAGGTGAAAACCAAAAGAAGTATTATCCACAAAACATAAAGAAATACTGTTATATGTCTTCTCTTTGAGTCATTATACACAGTCATTACAGAAAAAATGTTCTCCTTGCTGGGCATTGCAGCAGGATTTAGTTACGTCTTCTCTTAGAGATCCACATCTTATTCATGCTTACACCATGTCAAGTCAAAATGAGGACGGGCATTTTGTAGATGCGTGGTATGAGAGGCCAATATTCTGTTAGTAATGCTTTCCTCCCAAGGTTTGAAGGCAGCACCTTTTCCAGCCTCATTTCAAATACTGCATCACATTTAAATCCCAGCTTTCCTAACACAGATGCAATGTTAGGAAGCCATGTGAGGAAAGACAGGGATGGCTTTAAGTCTCTAAATAAGAAGAAAGAGAATCATCATCAAGGAGGCTGACTGACTGAAAAAGAATGTGCTTTTCCAGGCCATTTCTGAAGGTACAGCTGAGGGCTAACCCATAACAGTTACTTTACTTGTTGAATAACATTTTTATGTATGTGTTTTATGTTTTGCTTTTTGTCACTTTGCCTCATGTTTAATTGCTCTGTTCCAAAGTTTTGCTGAAGGGAACTGAGGAATGATTTGAATGGCAGTAAATGTGGATATCACAGATCCAAAACATGGCCAGAACTCAACATTGTAAAAGCTGCGATTTGACCCTCGCTCAACAAATACTTTGTACATTTAAACAGGCAAAAAAAGAACCAGCTTTCAACTGAGATGAAACCACAGATCAGAGATGAACATTTCATTAAATACTGGACAAAGCAGTAGAAACTCTTGCTCTCTTCTTGTTTGCAGATCATGAGAGTTCAGAAAAGCCCATGGAATTATATCTGATTTATAATCTGATTTATAAGCAGCACTGCATTGAGACAAGATGGGGATGAAAGGACAGAGCACAGCTCTGGTGAAAAGGGCTGGGCATCACCTTGGGGTGATCATTGTGACTCCATGTTGGGAGTGGCCGAAGCCCCCATCACAAACACGTGCCATCACAATGACACCCCATCAGAACCCCCAGGGTGTTCAGAAGGATTTCACTTGCCGAGTGGCACAGCGAAAACCGCTTTGTCGCAGAAATGTCTGCAAGGACAAACTTCAATTGGACTGAGCAAAGACGCTCCCACCCTGCAAGAGGTGGTCAAGGATCGGCTCGTGATGCTGCTCACTCCCATGTCCGTCTTTAGCAATTGAAAATCTCCTGTACCTTGCTGTCTTTCAAGCGCAAGGTGATAACAACTGACTCTTCTCCTTTGCCTTTTGCAGCCTCTCGTCAACTGGAACCCAGACTTCGGAGGAGAGAGCTCTCGGCTCCTCGAGCAGCGCAGGCCGAGATCTGCCCGGAGAAGGAGAGCCGAGACGGGCCCCTGCTGCTGCTCCTGCTGCTGCTGCTGCTCCTGCTCCCGCAGGGGCTGCCTGCAGGCAGCGGGTCCGGCAGCCGGCACCCAGGCGGCTGCAGCCAGGGGACCCCGGCCTCCCAAGCGCCAAAGGAGAAACCGCAGCCGACGCGGAGCTCGAGCCTCTCACAGCCGGCCAATGCGTGCTGCAGCAGCTTGGGGAATGAACCAGCCTCTGGACCCGTCCCTGCTGCCACCAAACAGCGGCTGGAGCCCTGGAGACATTTGTACTTCCTTGTCGTTCACCGCTTCATTTTACATGGGAGACAGCTTGCCACGCAACCCAGCACTGCAGGAACTTCCCTGGCGCCCAAGAGAGCAAGAGCAGCGTGCTCCTGACGCCGGCCTGCTTTTCCACTCCTTATCGCTCATGGTGAACATACAGCATGAAGTCACGGTGATGCCAGAGGAGTGGGAGCCTTGGGAGGACCCGCAGCGCCCACCTTTCACCAGCTCTGTCTGGGTAGAGGAAGGCTGCTGGCTGCGCACCGATGAAGATGACAGTGATGAAGATGACGAGTGAGCGCCCTGCAGTGGGGTCATGTCGGCGCCCGCATAGTGGCCCGAGGTGGTAGTGGATAGACCGATAGTTATAAGGACAGGTTGTTTCAATAATAAATCGTTTCAGTTGTCACTTCAGTTTGGTCATTCAGTCCTTTCCTTGAGGGCGAGATCTCAGATGCGATTTTAATTTTGTCAGTGAAAACGTGCAAGGCTTTGGCTTGGTTGAACGAGGTGTACTCCCGCAGGGAACTCATCCCGATACTTCCATCACCCGCCCCTCATCCCGCCCCGCTCGGCCCTGGCTCCGCCCGGCTCCCCGGGCCGCGGCTGCGCGGAGGGCGGTGTGAGCGGGGAGCGCGTCCCGTGCCGAGCCGACAGCCGCCCCATGGCCGTGCCGCCATGCTGCCCAACACTGGGTAAGGCGACCTGGGCTTTCCTCCTTCCTTCGGCGGGGCCGTGAGCTCCGAGCCACAGGAGCTGCCGGGGCAGAGCTGGGGCCGGGGCCGGGGCCGGGGCCGGGGCCGGGGCCGGGGCCGGGCGGAGGGACAGACGCGTGCTCCGCAGCCCCTTGAGGGCGATGGGACGCGGGGTGGAGGCCGCGGCCGGGCACGGTGGCCCCGGAGCGGCTGGGTCGGACCCGGAGTCCCGCTCGGTGCTGTTTGCTCACGGGCCGAGCTGTGTGCACGTCCGGAGGGCAAAGTGCGGCTGTGGGTGTGCTGTGGAATCTGAATTGAGTGACTGCTGCGGCGTTATTTCTGCGCTGCTAATGAACGGGGACATACGTTGACCTTATTCGTTCCTGTGTGTTGCAAGCAGTAGTCATGAGATCCTGTACGAGTGCAGAAAGCGCCCACGGTGCAGCCTGTGGGCTGCCCTGGTTGCGGCCGTGCCTGCTGCAAAAGGAGCCCACCTGCATGATTCTAACTCCCTGAACCTGTCCAGTTAACATTTCTCTTACCCCTTAGGCTGTTCAACCATCCAGACTATTATGTATTTACTTGGATACAAAAGTATTTTGAGAGATGGTAATGAAAGCCTTGCTAATGTGAATGGTGTCAGCTGTTATCACTTTGGCCTCAAATCCTTTCATTCTATCACAGAAGTCAATCAGGTTCACCAGGCTTGATTTTACCTACTGAGATTGATGATGCATTGGAACATGCTGCCCAGGGAAGTGGTGAAGTCACCATCCCTGGTGATGTTCAGGAAGGGTTTAGATGTGGCACTGAAGGACATGGTTTAGTGGCCATAGTGGGGATGGGTTGAAGGTTGGACTATATTGTCTTTTCCAACCTTGCAAGTTCTAAGATTACCTCTCATCTATGGCTAGTTTCTCATGTCCTGGTAAACCATGTTCCTAAGCAAGGCACTACCAGTGTCTGCTCTCACTGAATCACCCATGCCACTCAGCAACGCCTTTCCCTTGTTCATGCTCTTCCTACCCACATTATAGCAGATAAACAAGTTGCCACTGGCTTCCCTTGCAAGTCTCAGCTGCAGGTGAACTTTGGTTCTCCTCACACTGTGCTGATATGCTCATGCAATATTCCCAGTTCCTTTTTATCTCACTGGTGCTTCCACTCTGTGTGACACCTTTGTACACAGGGGCTCAGTCACAAGTCGTTTGCACAGCTGTGTCAGCCTGCTGGTTGGTTGGACAGACTTGTGGGGATTTATTGGGTTAAATGCAGTTACTTGCAAACTGAGTTTTACTGTGAAAGCCTTAAGGAAAATCATGGTCATTTTTGAAAATCTGATTTTTGGCTCTTGTCCTTGGCACCCTGCATTGGGATTGTGATCCTGGACTTTGCCTTTACAGCGTGTTGAGCTACTGGTCCTCTGTGTTCAGAGGGCCAAAAGAATTAAATTACAGAGAGCTGCACTGAGTATCAAAACGTTAGAATTGGTTGGTTTTGTTGTTTTTAGAAGTCACTCCTTTTCTGCTTTTGGAGAATGCAGCAGTTCTGTTGTGGGCAGCCTTGGATTATTGTACAAAAAGTCTTCAGTGGTGGTGAAAGGCTTATATTTCCAAGAAGGTTCTGCAGGTAAGAGTTAAGAGTTTTTCATAGGATTTCTTAATACTACACCATGTTTTCTATTCCCAATAGAGATAGGAAGGCAAAATCTTTTTTTCTCTATGCTTCCACATTTGATTTGGTAGCGATAAAGCTCATTGCTGTCTTTTTAAATAGAAATTATCTTTGAGGAGTGAAGGAGGCCCCAATTGCGTCTTTGGGCTAGAACATATGTTGCTCATCTTAAACCTGTGGATTATCTTTTAAACTTCAACACTTGGAACATGGTTAAACTCCTCTTGCAGGTCCATGTTCCTTCTCTGCAACACCCCCTTCTCAGAGTATACAAAAAGGATTTACAACGTGCTTTTTTCCTTTTTTTTTTCCCTCCCCAATTCAATACTCATGTAAAAGGGTCAGTTTGTATCTGAAGGGGGTGGTAGGAGCTGGGAGAGTTTCTGTACTCTAGGAAGATGATGCTTTGACCCCAGAAAGTTGATTTTTCCGCGACTTACATCCTTCAAAAGTAAAATTCTATGTGTAGACTAAATATGTATCCTACTAAATATGGGATTTTTGTGTGCTTTTTGTAGCCTACACAATTTGTAAATATGGCATGTCCATGTGTGTCTTGGGAATGGCAGAAGAATTTAAAGGAGAAGTTGCTGTCAATGCTTTATGGCCTAAAACAGGTGATTATTTTGAATTGTTGTGTTTTGTCCTATACAGGTGGTCTTATTTAGGACTGATTCAGAACACCGAGCACTTCTGTGTATTTTTTTGTGATCAAAGATGTTGTGTGGGTATTGGCTTTCTTTCCTAGTTCTCACTGTTGCCTTCCTGTTTTCACTTAAACTTGCCTTCAGCCTGAGCACATTCTGCTTTTTCTCCTGTCTTGTCACTGCTCCTTTCAACATGACTCGAACTTTGGTTTGCACACCATCCCTGAGTAGTATTGGACATTTATGTCAATATTTAGAATCCCCAGCTAGTTAGATTGCCAGGAAATAGATGAAGCTGACAAGATATGTACCTCTGTAGATGTAAAAAAAAAAAAAGTTTTGGCTGAGTGGGAAATCAATTGCTTCTTCACACAACCATCCAACACTTCTTGCAAGTCACAGCACACTGAAGGGCCGCATAGCAGAAAAATAACTTGGTGTGCCCATCTTATACTAGCTCCAGTTTATTGTCCATGGGTCAGTGAGGACCAGGGCTGCTGTTGAAGGTTTGGTAGCTGCTGAACAAAGCGACCAGTGTCTTGAAAGCATTAGAAGCAGCAAGTGAGCTTTCAAAATTTGTATGTATCGGTGTTTCCTTGATGAAAACTGTTCATGTTCTGAAGTATAAAAGTTTGTAATGTTCAGTCTAGGAAGAAAAATGTTGTTTTGAAAGGTTTAACTGCCAAAACAAAAGTTAACTACTTTAGAGAGTGAGAGAGGTGACTTCTGTAGAATCTACATTACAATTACAAAGTTTTTAATTTAAAGAACATCATATATATGTGATCAGCTTCAATGCTGGAGATTAACACTGTGCTAGGATGGTTCTATTGGTTCATCCAGCTCCTTGAAACAAGAAAATATGCTGATAGTGAGATGTTATGAGCTCTCGATTTAACTAAAAGTGAAAGAGGTAGCCTGCCAAAAGGATGTAAGAGTGTGAATGAGTAGTAGAGGTACTGCAGGGTCAAAGTGGAAGATGCTGTATGTATGAATTAATGGAAAACCAGCAGCACTTTGTATGAAATAGATGGAAGGATGTGCAGATTGCAGGACAGTAGATGGTTTTTCATATCAGTCTTTGCCCATAGTTTTGCTATATTTAGAACAATAATAATTGGCTGTAATGTGAAAGTAGAGGAGCATAAGCCAGGAAAAGTTTGAGTTTGTGCTATTGGGTTTCTCATCTTTAACTTAGAGTCACTTTGTTATCTCACAAGTTATTGTGGGGCTAAAATTGAGATTTTCAGTATGGTAATGGCTGCAGAAAATGTTAATTGCTGATGCACATTCACTTTGAGAAAGGTAGTTGTCCTGTTAGTTTTTCATGTCCTAAATAAAGCCAGAGGAAGTCTTTGTGTGGAAAGTATTGATAGAAGCATTGAATAATATGAATATTACAAGGAGTTCTTCCCTTTATTCCTCTTTTGGTTCCTTTAATACTTTTCAAGTAAGGGAATCTTTACACTTTGAGGATTGTTTGCTGGTTGACCATTCTTCGCTGGTTGATGGTATTTCACAGTTTAGTCTTCTCATGATTACTTTCATGTGAGAGGAGAATAAAGTTTATGCATTTGCCAAAGAGATGAGTATGTGATGTCATTAGTGTTAAACTTGTAATTTCCTGTCCTCTGAATTTTCCAGCCATACATACAGCTGCTATGGATATGCTGGGAGGATCCGGAATAGAGAAGCAGTGCAGAAAAACTGACATAATTGCAGATGCTGCATATTGCATTTTAACAAAGCCGAAAACTTTCACTGGAAACTTCATTATTGATGAAGTTCTACTGAGAGAAGAAGGCGTTAAGGATTTTGATGTCTATGCAATTGCACCAGGTAAAAGAGATCTTTAAAATGAGAAGTTTGCGAAGGAAGGAAGGCCATATGGGGAATATGGATATATTCCTTTGACTCAGTCAAAAGATGCTTTGCCTCACGTTTGAGAATGTGGATTCTGGGAAAGCACATAATAGTCCACTGAGGCTCTAATAATCAATGCCTATATAAATATATATATATATATATATATTTTAAACCCATTAGCAAAAAGAAAATAGACCTGCACCACAAGTGCATGTATTACTATTTACCAAATAGTGAGATAGTGTTTCTTCATCTTCAGATGTTTCTGACTGAATTTGTAAGAGGCTTCTGGGTCTGATTTTAAATGTACCAGAACCTAAACATGTCACCTCGTCTTCTTTCAACCTGTAGTTCATTTACTGGTAAATTGAGGTGCTGTTGCCTTCAGAATGGATTCCTGTTTGTGCTGTTCACCCTTACTTGGGCTTACTGTTATTGTTCAACTCCCCTTTAGGTCACCCCCTGATGCCTGACTTCTTCTTGGATGCTGAAACTGACATGACAGCCACATAATCAGAAGGCCGTGGAAGGGCAACCTCTGCATGTACATGTCGATTATTTGTGATGATAATGAATGCCTCCTCTATTTCAAGTTACTTTTGGACTACATTCAAGCTATGTGGCAAAATCTCTTGTATTTGGGCTGTTTGATTTATGGAAGTGACTTTAGTGTCTGCAACTTTCACAGTTCATAATCAGCACCTTGTTTTGAACAACCTTTTTGCTTTTTACCACCAGAGTTAAGTGGTATGAAGATTATGAGTAAATATTGCTGTAAAAAAATCACAAGCAATCAGCATATTTTGCAGGAGTGTTACATCTTTCTTGCAGTGTGAGAACTTGAGAAGCTTCTATTCCTACATGAAGTTCTCACAGTCGTACATGATGTGAATGTCTACAAGATGAAATAGAGAAGTTGTTTTTTTACAAAAGCATCAGGTTCACTTTTTCAGAATAGTGATGTTTCTATTGGAGGGCAAATAGGAATACTGGATATGTTTTATAGGAGTGCCAAAACAAATATAGGAAAGAAAGAGGCTAAGTTTGAAAAGAGCCCAGTTCCCTTGAAAATACTATTTGTGAGTGCGCACTTAGACTTTTCTGCCAGGAACTGATACTGCCAACTGCCCAGATCTCCAACACAGTAGCAATTCACTGAGTAGAATAATTATTTCCTGATACACTGACCTTCTGCATGGCTTTTAGGGGCTGCTAAGCATTACATGCCTTATAAATTGCAAATGCTCTTTCTTAATGTTAAATGAGCACATTCACTGCAGTGTAGAAAGTTGCTGATTAAAGTAGTGAATTGATTCACACCTTAGAAGCTTTTGCAGAAGAACTGCTGAAAACATATATATTCTTAGAAAGATAAGTGAGATAGAGCATTCCAGCATTTTACAGAGAATCCATCTGTTTCTTTTAGGTGCTTCACAGGCATCAGGTGGAGCCAAGCTTAATAAAGAATCAGCTTCAGCGGGGCCTGTTGCAGAAACATTCAGAGTTATTCAGGGAGAACTCAATAAAGAAATAGTGAAATCCACGCAGGGCGTCTTTCAGTTTGAATTGTCAGGTAAGACCATCACTTGTAAAATTCTCAAATGCTCACTTTTCTAGCAAGAGTCAGTCTGTATTTTCACATGTAAATACTTGTCTTTTATAACTGGTCTAGGAACAGGGACATCTTTGGGTGTGCTCTATAAGATGCTGCCTTTCAGAGCCAACTTCAGCACATGTGGGATTTACCCTGCTGCTGTTGTCACAGGGAGATGCTTTCTGCATCAGCAGCATGTGCTGCTCTTTTGGGGACTGTGGTGTGTTTTCCTGGTGTTTCATTTCTGCTGTGTCACCCTGCTGGCCGTGCTGCACAGGGTCAGCATGGTAGTTCTGTTCCAAACCCCTGCTGCCTCCAGCTCCACCAGCAGCCACTGCCTTGTCCCCTGACACTGTGGCACTGTGGGGCATCTGCTGGGGCTGACCTTGTCTGCACAGAGAGCGCGGGGCAGCTTCTGGCACAGCACCTCCAGCACGTCTAGCACGAAGATGGGAGAGAAAAGCAGGCGGGGGTAGCAAAGGGCAGGGCACATCAGTCCTTGTGGTGCTGCCACAGGTTCTCCCTGTTCCACTCAGGTGATGAAGGAGGCACTTGGTACCTTGACCTGAAAACCAGCAGTGGGAGTGCTGGGTTTGGGAAGCCTCCTGCAGCAGCTGATGTTGTGATGAGCATGTCGAGTGGCGACTTTGTGAAGATGTTCACTGGTGAGTAACAAACGGGTTTGGCAGAACTGAGGCAGCTACTGGTGGCAGGAAACATCTTGCTGATGGATGAGCTGACAGGCTCACCTCTCTTTGTGGTCTTGGAATTGGATGAGCTGTAGCTGGAAGTGCATGGCCTTTAAATTCCCTTCCAACGTAAGTCACTCTGTGAGTCCATGATTTTATAATAAAAATATCTACTGCTTTGTTCAGTAGCTATTGAACTTTTCAGAGCGTAGCTTCAGAAAGCATCCAGTCAATCTGTTGAACCTCTTTTCTGATGCTTTTACAGTAGAACTTGGTAGCAAAGTAACTACTATATGATATCGCAATCTCCAGTTCCTTTCCTTTTCCTGATGATTCTGTGTCTTCTTTTTAGGTAAACTAAAGCCAACCATGGCCTTCATGTCAGGAAAATTAAGGATTAAAGGTAACATGGCACTAGCATTGAAGCTAGAGAAGATGCTGACACAGTTTAATGCTAAACTGTGAGGGAGAAGCTGTACCAGCAGAACATCCAGCCTTTCTTTTATAATAGCAATGCTACATTTTAAAACGATAATCTACTTTTTTCTCTTTTTTTGTGTGTATAACAACTGTGGATAAAATGCTGATCTGTTAGAGAAGATCTAATTTAGTTTTATTAAGACTGAAAGGTGTTTGTGATTAAACAATTCCTTCTTGAGAATACTTCTATTATGTAACTGGTGTTTTCCTTTCTTACACTCCTTTGGAGCAATGCAACACACCTGAAGTGGGTTTTCTTTTACATATTTGCTTGCATGCGTGCATGTCCCATAAGAAGTCTGGGAGGAGCAAATATCACCTTGCAGATCTTCACACAAACACACCCCCAGCCCAGACTGCCACAAACAAGGTAATCCCTCCCACAGCACCTGCGTGCAGCACCAGAAGGTTTAAACTACAACATGTTTACAGGCACATCACCTTCCCTCTTTAGCATGGAAAGAATGGAAACTCATGAGAAAAAGCACAAATGCTCTCTAAGGGGACAAGAGCACAGATCCTCCTCCTGGTTCAAGAGCACGTGCAAAGCCAGAGGTAGCAACCTCACAGTGTTGCCAACAGAACTGCTCAAAATGTAGGGCATTTTACTCCTAAGTATGTAGAGAATATTTCAAGACTTAGAATTTATTTTCTAACTCGTGCAATGGTCAAATAGTTTATAGTCTTCAAAGCCTGTGCTCAAACAAAATTATTTGTGCTGTAAAGGTTCCATCCCTGTTGAATTCTGGTAATAATACAGAGAATGTTGAATTCACTTATGCACTCTGCAGTCCCAGCGCCATGAAAAACATGAACGAACTTTCCTTTTGAGGTGACAGCTTGCCTGTGGCTGTGTGGTTGTTCCCACACTTGGCTACATTATGCAATACTGTATGTGTAATGCTGGTTGCAGCAGTGCAATCAGGAAGTATGCCTTAGGATTGCCAGGGCTGTTACATCTGGAAGGAGATGTAAGCAGATGTGGCTTGTTCTCGTCTAGATAACATGAAGAGTATTGAGGGGATAGTGCAAGAAAAAGAATCTTTCAAAAGCAGTCAAACAAGTGCTTTGCTGCATGACCTGAAAGGGTGATGGTACCAGATTGTCTTGGTGTGAGCACATGGTAAGATTTTTGTGTTAATAACTAAAGACCGTTAGATACGCTGCTGTTCTCTGAGCTGAATAAACATCAGCTGGCGGTACCTCATGTATGAGCAGAGGATGGGTGAGAAGGTGGTGTGTTTGGAAACTGGGGGTGGCTGGGATCTAGAAGATGCAGAGTGAGCTGACAAAAGGTAAAGGTTGAAAACAAAATGGGAAAAGAGTTTTGCCAGTTCCTCAGCCGGTGACCCTCCTGAGAACTGAGAGTGGGGAAAAATTAATCAGATGAAATTCCAGCTCCCTCCCTTGAAGACTGACAACGATTTTAGAGGCACATGTTCATGTTGGACTACACCTCTTTTCCCCTATGAATAAAAAACCTTGCTGCCTCAAAAAACAGGGCACCTTACCCTTCTTTGATCCAGTCTTGCTCAGATCTGGAGGAGCTGGAGAGAGCTGCAGCATAAGTATTCACATATAGTAGTACTTTTAAGCACAACCTGTAGGTGACAGCAGGGCAGCAGCACCTCCAGTGCTGTGGGCTGCTCATGGGTGTGTTGCTCAATTCTATGCAGCTGGGAGCTGCTTGCAAAATGCTGAATGTGCTGTGACCAGCACAGTGCAGAGCTTTTACTCTATCTCACTTTCTGCCTTCCCTCGGAATAATGCACCTACTCTATCACAATTGCATTTGTGTAAAAATGAATATTTGAAACCCTGTTCTTTTGGTTACTCAGCTGATCTCCATTCCCTTGTTAGCAGTCCTGTGTTTTTTTATGGCTTGCACCATCATTAGTCATCTGCCTGTGCTATAAGATTCTCCTTTATCTCTCGTTTGCCTACGCCATATTCAAGCATTTCCAGGAAAAGCTCAGGGTATTGAAATATCCTTGAGTGGTCTAAGTATTCTTTCAGAATATAGGAGGAAGGAATGTGCTTTAAGCACCCGCATCTAAGTAGCTTCCGCTACACTCATAAATTAGATCTAATCCAACACCTGTGAATAACAGCTCCCCTCTGCTTTATAGTTTAGCTGTTCTTTTGGAAACCTGAATTGTGAGTATTGTGTGAGAAACAATTGATGCAATTACATTTGCTGGAAAGAATAACGACTGTCACTTCCTTTGGAACAAGAGGAAGTACACCATTTTGTGCTTTTTCTGTCTAATACAACAGCACATGTGAGATAAGTAGTGACTAGATCTAAGGGAAGACATGTAATATGTTCTCTCCACAAGTAATTCAGCTTCAGCAGATCCACTGCAGTTACATTTTCTAAGGTACCTCAAACGAGATCAAGGCTTGGCTTTTCAAAAGATGCGTTTGCATGTGGGAGGGAACCTCTGAATGTTGTGCAATGAGCTGCAGCCTCTCTTTAGCCCCTAAATTAATGAAGATCCATGTAAGTATGTTCAGCACACAATCAAAGTGCTGCCAAAACAGTCCCATTTAATGCAATTATCAGCTACTTTGCACTGTCCGTGCTTTCCCTTTGTTGGCACCTACAACACAATGCTGTCACAAGGGGAGCACGCAGGCACACAGCCCTTGGCAGCCCTTCTACATGATGCTGGGCAGAGGTGAAAATACAAAGAGGCTCAGTGAGGCAGGCACAGAGTGCCAGTGTCAGGTGCTCAGGTGGGGCTATGGGCATTCTGGGGACCTTCCCTGCCCAGAAAGTGTCTTTTTTGGCTCAGTGAGAGTGTTTTGAAGGCCCTCCAGGAAAGCATGATTTGGGAGTGGAAGATTGGTATGTCATGCTGGTCACACATCCATCCTAGTGCAGAACAGAGAGCATTCATTCACACTCCTACTACTGCTCCTTTAAGCTCTCCTACAGTCTGCAGTTCTGATTTACCAGCAGTCAGCAAAGAAATCATAGCTTCTTCCTACTCATTTGTCTCTAGCAGTCAAATAAAACCATTTGTGTCAAACCTTTCTCTCTGTAGCACCTGCTTTGGCCTGGAGGCGTCTCCCTCAGACTCACAGATAAGCATGCTGGCCCTGAAGGATTCCAAACCATGGCTCTCACCACAGCTCCCCTCTCCCCAAGTTGAAACATACCTTTTTACAGTTATAAACTGCATGTAAAGATCATCATACTCGAATAGAATGCACATGTTTTGACTTAGCCAAATGGAACTGTGTGGTAATAGTTACTTGCAAAGAGTTTGCTCTGCTCTCCGAGCCATTTTGAAAGCTGTGTGCCTTGAAGGCCAACTGCTCTGATTTTAATGCCTCTTTTATCCATATTTCTGTGCCTAATTCAGTCATACTGCAAAAGTGAAGGTAGTTATATGGATTTACAGCACCTTTGGGTCTCAGCAGCAGCCTGGAGACACGAAGCACATGTGCTTGGAGACTCATACTGCCCAAGTGCTCTTTTCTTCACCAAAGGTCCTCTTCCTCAGTTAGAAGGTGCCATGGTGGAGCTGCAGGATCCTTCTTCGGGGAGATTTGATCACCAGAGTGAGGAGATGATTATACAGAATTTGTCCACATGGGTGTGTGTGCATGATGACACTAAGCTGAGTGGTGCAGTTGAAGGAATGCCATTCAGAGGGACCTTGACAGGCTTGAAAGGTGGGCCTGAGTGAACCTAATGAGGTTCAACACGGCAAAGTGCAAGGTTTTGCACTTAGGTTGGAAGAACCCCAGGCACCTGTACAGGCTGGGAGGAGTGGTCCTTGAGAGCAGCTCGGCAGAGAAGGACCTGGGGGTCCTGATGGATGAGAAACTTAACATGAGCCAGCAGTGCGCTCTGGCAGCCCGGAAAGCAAATGGGATCCTGGGCTCCATCAGGAGAGGGGTGGTCAGCAGGGATAGGGAGGTGATCGTCTCTCTCTACTCTGCTCTTGTGAGGCCCCATCTGTTGTACCGTGTCCAGGTGTGGAGCCCTCAGTACAAAAAAGACATGGAGCTGTTGGAAGGGGCCCAGAGGAGGGTCACGAAGATGATCAGGGGGCTGGAGCACCTCCCCTATGGGGACAGGCTGAGGGAGTTGGGTTTGTTCAGCCTGGAGAAGAGAAGGTTGCGGGGTGACCTCATTGCAGCCTTTCAGTACCTGAAGGGAACTTACTGCCAGGAGGGGAGTAAACTCTTGGAAAGGGCTGATAATAGCAGGACAAGGGGAAACTGATTTATGTTGAAAGAGGGAAGATTTAGGTTGGATGTTAGGGGGAAAGTTGTTTACTAGGAGAGTGGTTAGGCCCTGGAACGGGCTGCCCAGGGAGGTTGTGGATGCCCCATCCTTGGGGGTGTTCAGGGCCAGGTTGGACAGGGCCCTGGGCAACCTGATCTAGTAAAGGTGTATGTTTGGTGGCCCTGCCAGGCAGAGGGGGGTTTGTTCTTCATGATCCATGAGGTCCCTTCCAACCTGGGTCATTCTGTGATTCTGCGATTCTGTGATTCTGTGATCTAATCCCCATCAGCCACACAGCAGCTCCAGCCCCATAGATCTGACCCATATCAGCACCACAGCAGATCCAGCCCCATAGTTCCGACCCACATCTACCCCAGAGCAGCTCCTGTCCCACAGATCTGCCCCACAGCAGCTCCAGCCCCATAGATCTGACCCATATCAGCACCACAGCTGTTCCTGCCCCATAGATCTGACCCACATCTGACACACAGCAGCTCCTGTCTCATAGATCTTAAACACATCAGCACCACAGCAGCTCCTGCCCAATAGATCTGACCATCATCAGCCACACAACAGCTCCTGCCCCATAGATCTGACCCACATCAGCCCCACAGCATCTCCTGCCCCATAGATCCGACCCACATCTGCCCCTTAGGAGCTCCTGCCCCATAGATCTGACCGACAGCTGCTCCTGCCACATAGATCTGACCCACATCTGCCCCAGAACAGCTCCCGCCCCATAGATCTGACCCACATCGGACCCACAACAGCTCCTGCCCCATAGATCAGACCCACATCTACCCCACAGCAGCTCCTGCCCCATATATCTTACTAACATCAGCGCCATAGCATCTCCTGACCCATAGATCTGACACACATCACCCCCACAGCAGCTCCTGCCCCATAGATCTAGCCCCCATCAGACCCACAGCAGCTCCAGTCCCATAGATCTGACCCACATCTACCCCACAGCAGCTCCTGCCCCATAGATCTCAACCACATGAGCCACACAGCAGCTCCTGTCCCACAGATCTGACCAACATCAGCTCCACAGCAGCTCCTTCCCTATAGATCTGACCCACATAAACCCACAGCAGCACCTGTTCCGTAGATCTGACACACATCATCCCCACAACTGCTCCTGCCCCAAAGATCTGATATACATGTGCCCCACAGGAGCTCCTGCCCCATAGATCTGACCCACATCTGCACTACAGCAGCTCCTGCCCCATAGATCTCACTCACATGTGCCCCAGAGCAGATACTGCCCGATAGATCTGACCCACAACTACCCCACAGCAGCTCCTGCCCCATAGTTCTGACCCACATCTGCACTACAGCAGCTCCTGCCGCATACATCTGACTCACATAAGCCCCACAGCTACTCCTGCCCCATAGATCTGACCAACATCTACCCCATAGCAGCTCCTGCCCCATAGATCTCACTCACATGTGCCCCAGAGCAGATCCTGCCCCCATAGATCTGACCCACAACTACCCCACAGCAGCTCCTGCCCCATAGATCTGACCCAAATCAGCCCCACAGCAGCTCCTGCCCCATAGATCTGACCCACATCAGCCCCGCAGCAGCTCCTGCCCCATTGATCTGACCCACACCAGCCCCACAGCAGCTCCTGCCCCATAGATATGACCCACACCTGCCCCACAGCAGCTCCTTCCCTATAGATCTGACCCACATAAGCCCCACAGCAGCACCTGTTCCGTAGATCTGACCCACATAAGCCCCACAGCAGCACCTGCCCCATAGATATGACCCACCTCAGCCCCTGCCTCATAGATCTGACCCACATGTGCCCCTTAGCAGCTCCTGACCCATAGATCTGACCCACAGCAGCTCCTAACTCATAGATCTGACCCACATATGACCCACAGCAGATCCTGCCCCATAGATCTGATTCACAGCAGCTCCTGCCCCATAGATCTGACCAACATCAGCTCCACAGCAGCACCTACCCCATAGATTTGACCCACATCTGCCCCACAGCAGCTCCTGCCACATAGATCTACCGACATGTGCCCCACAACAGCTCCTGCCCCAAAGATCTGATACCCATGTGCCCCACAACAGCTCCTGCCCAATAGATCTGACCCACATCTGCCCCACAGCAGCTCCTATCTCATAGATCTTAACCACATCAGCACCACAGCAGCTCCTGCCCCATAGATCTGACCCTCATCAGACCCACAGTAGCTCCTTTCCATAGATCTGACCCACATCTGCCCCACATGAGCTCCTGCCCTATAGATCTGATCCACTTAAGCCCCACAGCAGCTCCTGTTCAAAATCTCTCACCCACATCTGTCACATAGCAGTTCTGAACCAAATCATCTCCACAGCAGCTCCTGCCCCATAAATCTGACATACATGTGCCCCACAGCAGCTGCTGCTTCATAGATCTGACCCACATCTGCCCCACAGAAGCTCCTGCCCTATAGATCTGATCCACATAAGCCCCACAGCAGCTCCTGTTCAATATGTCTCACCCACATCTGCCCCATAGCAGCTCCTGCCTCATAGATCTGAGCCACATCATCCCCACAGCAGCTCCTGCCCCATAGATATGACCCACAGCAGCCCCACAGCAGCTTATGTCCCATAGATCTGACCCATATGTGCCCCACAGCAACTCCTGCCCCATAGATCTGACCCTCAGCAGCTCCTGCCCCATAGATCAGACCCACATCTGCCCCACAGCAACTCCTGCCTCATAGATCTGACCCACATGTGCCCCACAGCAGCTCCTGCCTTATAGATCTGACCCACATGTGCCCCACAGCAGCTCCTGCCTCATAGATCTGACCTACACACTACATCTGGATCTCACTACAGCCTCCCTTCAGGAAGTTAGAGAGAGCAATGAGGTCTCCCCTGAGCCTCCTCTTCTCCAGGCTGAACAATCCCAGCTCCCTCAGCCTCAACTCATACGGCCTGTGCTCCAGACCCCTCACCAGCTTTGTTGCCCTCCTCTGAACGCGTTCCGGGGCCTCCATGTCTTCCTTGCACTGAGGGGCCCAAAACTGAACACAGCACTCGAGCTGCAGCCTCATCAGTGCTGAGAACAGGGGGACAATCACCTCTCTGCTCCTGCTGGCAACACTGTTTCTGATGCAGACCAGGATGCCCTTGGCCTTCTTAATATACAGCAAAGGAATCTCCTGAAAAGGAAACCAGAATATCTGGCAACATGAAACAAAGTTCTGATTCATAAAAGACTTGCAGCAAGGCCTGAATCTCTTGTGTAATCTGCTCTTGATTTATCCCATTAGCACTAGGTGGAATGCAGAAGCTTCCTGAGACGTGATAATCAAAACCTAGTCCAATGCCTTTAAAAAAGCCTTTAAGAGATTACTCCTCCTTGGCTGTTTAAAATAAACTTAGGTAATACAAAATGTTGGATAATTTTTGGACAGCTCCCCAGGGCCGGGCTTTGGAAGGCCGTATTGACGAGAGTCAATCAAGCTCCTGCTGCAGGCGTATATGTGTGTGCCAGTTCTTCAACACAGTAGAAATCACAACTTGCTGCGTGATCAAAATTCTGCATGTGCTACTCCTGAACCCCAATTACTTCCAACGGTGTTAAATTACCCCTTGATCTCAAAGCTGAACAAAACAACAAAATGCCACACCAATACTGAATACATAAAAACAAACAACTCCTTGGGCCTCAAGGGGAGGATGATGCACAGGCCACGGCTGCCAGCGTGCAGCTGGGCTTCCCAGCGCAAACAGCAGCACACGGTGCATCAGAAGCTGAAAGAACCCTCAGGGAAGAGAGGCCAACTCTAGGGGCTGAGCACGGGACACCCTTCTTCCTGCCGGGCTGCTTCCCCTCCTCTGGTTTCTTTCTGTCAGTCCTCAGAGAGCAAGGAGATGCTCACAGCCTGTCACCAGCACTTACGGGTTGGCTGAAAGGCCACAGGTTGGGAAGACCAACAAGGAAACGGGGGAAAACCTGCACCATGTCAAGGGAGAGACGTGAAGCCGACCGCTTCATCGCCCTGTGATTGCCAGCCCGAGCGAGGGACGTTCTGACCAGCTACTGAAAGAGGCAGCACCAGGTTTAGAAAGTTCGCTTCAATTTTATTGCGTACAAGATTTGGCTTGTATTTATTACCCCGCCCACACCCCAAAATGAAGCCCCAGTGCCCAGGATTGCCGCTTAGCAATCAGTCACTCAGCCTCCAGTCAGACCCAAGGAGAAGCCAAACCCCAGGGCTACGTCACCTCCTCCCTCTCCAGTCCCAGCCAGCCCTATTTCAACCTAACCCTACACTAGGCCTGGACCTCAAGAGACACACCCTGAAGGAACCCAGCGTCTCCAGCTCTTGCCATACACCAAGTCCTGCACAGGTGAAGCCCTCTTTGCTTCTAACGCAGCACAAGTCCTTCCTGTCCAGTTCACTTCCATCATCTCCACCGTCCATGACAGGGAAAGCACGGCTGTGCCGGTAAACTGGACCGTTGAGTCAGCAGCTTTTGGTGCCACCTCCGAGGAAGCGCTGCAGGTGGTTCTGCTGTCCTTTGTAGCTTCTTGCTCAGGCCATCATCGTTGCTTTCTGCTTTCCTTCTCGGCTTTCTTCCTCAGCTGAGCAGCGCTTGCCTTGCCTCAGCTTTCTTCACTCTCTCCCAAGTCTCAGTCCCCAAACTCTCCGAGTCCTACAAGAATCAATTCGGAAACGCTCAGGGAACCTTCTCAGCTAACAACTGGTTGGCGGCTCGCTTTGGGAGCTCAAGTCACCCTGCTGGGCACGTTGGGCTGCCAGAACTGGGAACCGCCTTCCTGACAGTCGGGCACACAAGAAACTCCACCCCTGTCTCGTTCCCCAAATCCCACACAAACCAGAGCCTAAAGCCCTTTCCTGCAAGGCGGTCCCTGCACGGGCGGGAGGACCCTGTGCCTGGCAGCTCATAGGGAGCAGCAGTAGCCACAGGATAAGACTGAGCTGGCACCTCCAGGCTGCTGGCAACAGTTACAGATGGTTCCCTCCCACCCAGTTGCCCGTGCCTTTCTCCTATCCCATGAGAGCACCACTTACTGCCTTTGGGAACTTGGAAACTGGCAGCATGATGGCCAGCACAGAGAAGCTGCAAAACGGCTCCGTAGAAGAGTCTGTGGCGCAGCATGTTCTTCATTAGCATGGGCTCAGGGATCTCAGGTGGCCAGAAATGCAGTTCAGCAGCCATAGCACAGACAGCCTGCTGCTCTACTGCTCTCACGGAGGCTGCCTGCTGTGAGGGGGGAAAAAGAGGCATCATTACTCTCAGGCACTGTGATGGAGTTACTTCCTGCTAGAAACATTTCCAGGCTGACTTAGAGAAGTGCTCTGAAGCTTGGTCACCTTGGGCTACCGACCCAAGAACAAAGAGGGACAACAAACTTGCATTTCAATTGCCCTTTAGCGCCTGCCTCGGAGAAGAGCCCTCAGCCTTCAGTATTGCTGCACTTACAGGTGAGGGGAAGAGAAGCAAGAGGACGGGTGGGTGTCAAAGAAGGGAAAATTTACCAGGCAAGAATAAACCTATCCCTGAGCTCCATCACACACATGTGAATACTGCCTTACTAATATGAACAATAACATCATTCACACAGCTAAATTTACTCACATTCACGTACCTGGTTGTGGACATGTTCGAGGCCTCGCTGCTGCTGTGCTGTTCAACGCCGGCCACAGCAATAAAGCGTGCAGAAAGCCCATCTGTTGCAGACAGAGGAGTGAGCCGTGCTTAACCAACACTGCTTCAGCGCACGCTTACAGTAAGGCACACCTACCTTGCGCTGGCCATGCAGGAAGCTCGTGACGCAGCTCCAGACGGCTCTCCTGAGGCCCAGCTTCATTTCACGGCCTCTCACGCTCTGCTGCTGGACATTCTGCAACGGAAAAGCCACCGGATGCAAATCCCATCCCTCGCAGATGGCATCAGACCTCCGCTCTCATGGCAGTCGCACTCACGGCTCCGGGGGAGAAAGCAGACGTGTGCTTACCGAGCGAGCGCTGTTTGCTGCCAGCTGCTGGTAGGAACCCACGCCCAACCCTACAGTACCAACAGTAACCTATGCCTAACTCTACTATGGGAACAACAATCTACTCCTAACACTAAAGAATGAAGAGGAACAAACTCCTAACAGGAAAACACCAACTACTAACACTAAACCTACTCCTAACCTACTCCTAACACTAAAAAATGAACAATAAGCAATGCCTAACTCGAAAACACAAACAATAACCTATGCCTAACTCAAAAACACTAACAACAACCTACACCTAACTCTAAAACTAAACTAAACCCAAAAACCAACTATAGAAACAGGGACTGGAACAAACAGGGTAAAGATGGGACTGGGGGCCCACAGAATGTGGCTGCAGAATAGGCCCAAAGGAGGAACAGATGTTACAAAAATGCCACCCAGCTAATGCAGGGGGCGGGGGCCGTGCAGCGGGTAAGGAGCTCAGCGCCTGGACCAGCCACAGGTGGAGCTGTGACCATGCCAGCGCGGGGCCTGGCACGGTGGTGTGGTGCCAGGCCAGCTATGCCGCGGGCGGACCCACCTCCATGGGCTCCTCTGCAGGTGGATCCACCTCCATGGGCTCCTCTGCAGGTGGATCCACCTCCATTCGCTCATCTGGAGGTGGATCCACCTCCATAGGCTCCACATGGGTGGTGGTCACGGGGCTGGTCCAGGCATGATGGAATATGGCTCTCTTACCCATCCTCTGCCTGGTGGTCATGGCGGGCCCCCTCCTCCTTCTCACTCCTAGGGCCCCCAGCTCCATCCTCCCGCCTGAAACAGGGAAAACTTCTACCCTAGCCCTCTTAGCTGCCGACATGGCTGCTAACTGCCACAGCTGTCAGAGGCGAGTGCGTTGCGCGCGGCAGCGGTGACCAAGGTGACGTGGAGAGGGTTCTAAAATGGCGGCCGCACTGCTGGCACTGGTGTTCCACATAGGATGAGGAGGGGGCTGGTAATAGCAGGACAAGGGGAAACTGATTTAAGTTGAAAGAGGGAAGATTTAGGTTGGATGTTAGGGGGAAAGTTGTTTACTAGGAGAGTGGTTAGGCCCTGGAACGGGCTGCCCAGGGAGGTTGTGGATGCCCCGTCCTTGGGGGTGTTCAGGGCCAGGTTGGACAGGGCCCTGGGCAACCTGATCTAGTAAAGGTGTATGTTTGGTGGCCCTGCCAGGCAGGGGGGTTTGTTCTTCATGATCCATGAGGTCCCTTCCAACCTGGGTCATTCTGTGACTCTGTGATACTGGTGTGTGGCTGTTTGTCCCAGCGCGCTGACCTTTTGTCTTCAGGTTCACCAACAAGACTGTAACTGATTTATGGAGGAGGCAAGTGATGGGTGCTACCGTGTGACAATCAACATCACTTTGTGGACATTTGAAAGCACCTTCCTCCAGAGCTGTTCACCTCCAGAAGAGCTCCAGCTTTCCCGGGAGCACAGCTCCATTACTCTCACCTGTGCTCCCGCAGCTGACCCCACACTTGCCTCAGCTGATTAATCAGAGGTTCAGGCTGTGATTACCAATCTCCCATACAGCCCCTATGGGTCCCAGTGTTTCCCTATGGGTCTCTAGCTGTCCCTATAGGTCTCTATGGGGTTACTATGCCTCTAAATGGGTCCCTATGTGTCTCTGTGTCTCTCTATGGGGTCCCTATGTGTCCCAATGTCCCCCTATGGATCTCTATGTATCCATATGGGTCCCAGTGACTCCCTTTGGGTCACTAATGAGTCACTATGTGTCCCAACGTCTCCCCTATGGGTTGCTATGTGCCTCTGTGGGGTCTCTTATGGGTATCTCTGGACCCAAATGTATTCCTATGGGTACCTATGGGTTTCAATGTGGTCCCTAGGTGCCTCTATGGGGTCTTTCATGGGTCTCAGCGGGGTCCCTATGTGTCACTATGGGTCTCACTGTCCCCCACTGTAATCCATGGGATCCCTATGTGTCCCAATGTCCCCCTATGGGTCACTATGTGTCCCTATGTGTCCCAATATCCCCCCTATGGGTAACTATGTGCCTCTATGGGGTCTCTTATTTGTATCTATGGGCTTAAATGTCCTCCTATGGGTATCTATGGGTTTCAGTGTGGTCCCTATGTGCCTCTATGGGGTCTCTTATGGGTCTCAGCAGAGTCTCTATGTGTCTCTACCGGTATCACTGTCCCCCACTGTAATCCATGGTGTCCCTATGTGTCCCAATGTCACCCTATGGGTCCCAGTGTCTCCCTATGGGTCACTATGTGTCCCAGTGTCCCCCCTGTGGGTTGCTATGTGCCTCTATGGGGTGCCTATGGAGCTCTATGGGGTTCTATGGAGCGTTCTGAGGTTTCTATGGGGTGTCTATGGAACGCTATGGTGTGTCTATGTGGCAAAATGAGTTTCTATGGGTGGCTATGGGAGCTCTATGGGGCACAATGGGTTGCCTACGGGGCTCTATGGGATGTCTATGGGGCTCTATGGCGCGGCTATATGTCCTTATGTGGTGTCTATGTGGCACTATGTTGTGCTATGGGGTGCTGTGAGGCACTATGGGGTGCTATGGGGCTCTATGGAGCAGTATAGGGTGTCTATGGGTCCCTATGGGGTGCAATGGGGCGCTGTGGGGCACAAGGGAGTGTCTATGAGGCTCCAAGGGCTGCTATGGGGCACTGTGGAGTAGCTATGGGATGATTTGGGGTCTCTTCGTGCCCCTATGGGGCGCTATGGGTCACTATGTGGTGTCTATGGGGCGGCTATGCAGTGCTGTAGGGTGGCTATGGGGTGCTTTGGGGTATCCTTGGGTTCCTATGGGGCGCTATGGGTGACTATGGGGTGCTATGGTTTGCTATGGGGCACTATGCGGAAGAATGGGGTCTCTATGGGGCGCTATGAGGTCCCTATGGGGCTCTATGGGGAGTCGATGGGGTGTCTTTGGGGATCTATGGGTTGTCTGTGGGGCTCTATGGGGTCTGCATGGGGTCTGTATGGGGTTCAGTGGGTCTCTATGGGGCTCTATGGGGTGTCTACAGGCACTATGGGGCGATATGGGGTGTCTATGTGGTTCAATTGGGCTCTATGGTGTGGCTGTAGGGCCTTATGTGGTGTCTATGGGGCACTGTGGGCTGCTATGGGGTACTGTGGGGAACTATGGGGTGTCTATGGGGCTCTATGGAGCAGTATGCTGTGTCTATGGGTCCCTATGGGGTGCAATGGGGTGCTGTGGGGAACAATGGAGTGTCTATGAGGCTCCATGGGCTGCTATGGGGCACTATGGAGTAGCTGTGGGGAGCTATGGGGTCTCTTTGGGCCCCTATGGGTCACTATGGGGCGTCTATGGGGCTCTATGGGGTATCTTTGTGTTCCTATGGAGTGCTATGGGTGACTATGGGGTCGCTATGGGTTTCTTTGAGGCACTATGGGTCTCAATGGGGTCTCTATGGGTCTCAATTTATCCTTATGGCTCCCAATGACTGTCTATGGGTCTCTATGTGTCCCTATGGGTCCCAGTGTCTCTCTATGGGTCCCAATGTCTTCCTCTGGATCTCTATGGGTCCCTAGGGGTCCCAGTGTCTCTCTATGTCCCCCTGTCTAGGTGGTAACTATACAGATGGTAACAAAGATGGTAACAAATGTACAGAGGTTCTAAGCGAGAGAGAAACTCACCAGTGGTGATGCCTTCGCTGAGGAAGCTGGGGCGGTCTTCACTGCAGAGCGATGTCCAAGAGATGCTGCCTCACAGAATCACAGAATTCTCAAGGTTGGAAAAGGGCTGCCAGCTTTTGTAGGAGAATAGCATGGGAGACAGTTGTGAAGGCTTTGCTGAAGTCCAAGTAGAGCACATCAACAGCCTTTCTTTCTTTCCTTCATCCATCAGATGGGTCACAGGATCGTAGAAGGAGATCAGATTGGTCAAGCAGGAGCTGCCCTTCACGAACCCATGCTGGCTAGGTCTGATCTCCTGCTCATCCCACACCTGCCGCATCTGTCATCTCCCTCAAGACAATTCGTTCCATTCCCTTCCCTGGCACCGAGGTCAGGCTAACAGGCCTGGAGTTGCCCGGATCCTCCTGACAACCTTGCTTGGAAATGGGAGTCACGTTGGCAAGCCTCCAGTCTTCTGGGACCTCACCCGGTAACAGGGAGCTCGGAAAGATAATGGAAAGCGGCTCGAGTGAGGGTCAGCCCTTAAATGAGGTCTCAGAGGAGGTGGAGTCGAGCTCCAGCCCTCCCGGGAGCACAGCTCCATGACTCTCACCTGTGCTCCCGCAGCTGACCCCACACTTGCCTCAGCTGATTAATCAGAGGTTCAGGCTGTGATTACCAATCTCCCACACAGCCCCTATGGGTCCCAATGTTTCCCTATGGGTCTCTGGGTGTCCCTATAGGACTCTATGGGGTTATTATGCCTCTAAATGGGTCCCTATATGTCTCTATGTCTCTCTATGGGGTCCCTATGTGTCCCAATGTCCCCACTATGGTTTGCTATGTGCCTCTATGGGGTCTCTATGGGGTCTTTTATGGGTAACTATCGTCCCAAATGTATTCCTAAGGGTATCTATGGGTTTCAATGTGGTCCCTAGGTGCCTCTATGGGGTCTCTATGGGTCTTAGCAAGGTTCCTATGTGTCTCAATGGGTCTCACTGTCCCCCACTGTAATCCATGGGGTCCCTATGTGTCCCAGTGTCCCCCTGTGGGTCCCAGTGTCTCCCTATCTGTCCCTAAGTGTCCCAATGTCCCTCCTATGATTTGCTATGTGCCTCTATTGGGTCTCTATGGGGTCTCCTATGGGTATCTCTGGGCCCAAATGTCTTCCTATGGGTATCTATGGGTTTCAGTGTGGTCCCTATGTGCCTCTATGAGGTCTCCTATGGGTCTCAACGAAGTCCCTATGTGTCTCTATGGGTCTCACTGTTCCCCACTGTAATCCATGGGGTCCCTATGTGTCCCAATATCCCCATATGGGTCCCAGTGTATCCCTATGGGTCACTATGCGTCCCTATGTGTCCCAATGTCTCCCCTATGGGTTGCTATGTGCCTCAATGGGCTCTCTTATGGATAGCTCTGGGCCCAAAGTCTCCCTGTGGGTATCTATGGGTTACATTAGGTCCCTATGTGCCTCTATGGTGTCTCTTATGGGTCTCAGCGGGTTCCCTATGTGTCTCTATGGGTCTCACTGTCCCCCACTGTAATCCATGGGGTCCCTATGTGTCCCATTGTCCCCCTATGGGATCCAGTGTCTCCTCATGGGTCACGGTGTGTCCCTATGTGTCCCAATGTCCCCCCTATGGGTTGCTATGTTCCTCTATGGGGTCTCTTATGGGTCTCAGCAGGGTCCCTATGTGTCTCGATGGATCTGACTGTCCCCCACTTTAATCCATGGGGTCACTATGTTTCCCAGTGTCCCCCTATGGGTCCCAGTGTCTCCCTATGTGTACCTATGTGTCCCAATGTCCCCCTATGGGTCCCAGTGTCTCCCTATGGGTCACTATGTGTCCCAATGTCCCCCCTATGGGTTGCTATGTGCTTGTATGTGGTTTCTTATGGGTATCTCTGGGCCCAAATATCTTCCTATAGCTATCTATGGGTTTCAATGTGGTCCCTATGTGCCTCTATGGGGTCTCTTATGGGTCTCAGCGGGGTTTCTATGTGTCTCTATGGGTCTGGCTGTCCCCCACTGTAATCCAAGGGGTCCCTATGTGTCCCAATGTCCCCATATGGGTCCCAGTGTCTCCCTATGGGTCACTATGTTTCCCAACGTGTCCCAATGTCCCCCCTATGGGTTGCTATGTGCCTCTATGGGGTCTCTGTGGGGTCTCTTATGGTTATCTCTGGGCCCAAATGTCTTCCTTTGGGTATCTATAAGTTTTAAAGTCGTCCTATGTGTCCCTATGTGTCTTAATGGCTCCTAATGTGTCCCTATGAGTCTATATGTGGTCTCACTGTCCCAGTGGGTCTCTATGTGTTCCTATGTGTCTATATGGAGTCTCTATCTGGTTTCTATGGGTCTTGGTGTCCCTCTATGTGTCACCTTGTGCCTCTATGGGGTCTTCATGGGTTTCTATGGGGTCTCTATGTCTCTCTATGGGTCCCTATTGGTCCCAATGGGTCCCTATGAGTCTCTATGATGTCTCCCTTTGTCCCCATATGGGTCCCAGTGTCTTTCTATGGGTCTCTATGGTACTCAGTGTGTCACAATGAGGTTTCAGTGGGTCTCTATGGAATTTCTATGGGTCCCAGTGTTCCCCTATGGGGTCTCTATTGGTCTCTATGGGGTCCATATGTCTGTCTATGGGTCTCTTTGGGTCCCAGTGTCTCCCTAAGTGTCCCAATGTCTCCCTATAGGTGTCTATGTCTAAGGGGTCTCTATGGGGTGTCTATGAGGTGCTATGCGTCTTTATGGGTCCCTATGGGTTTCTATGGGATGCTGTGGGTGTCTATGGTGCTCTATGGGGTAGTATGGGGTGCTGTGGACTGGCTATGGGGCACTGTAGGGTGCCTATGGGGCTCTATGGAGTAGTATGGGGTGTCTATGGGGCTCTATGAGGTCTGTATGGGGTTCAGTTGGGCACTGTGTGTCGATGTGGGGCACTATGGGGGTCTATGTGATGTCTGTGGGGCACTATGGGGTGGCTATTAGGTGCCTATTGGGCTCTGTGGTGTTCTGTCGGTAGCTATTGGGGTCTATGGGGTGCCTATTGAGTTCTATGGGGTTCTATGGGGCATTCTGAGGTTTCTATGGGGTGTCTATGGGGCATTATGGTGTGTCTATGGGGCTCTAAGGGGCACTATGCATGGCTATTGTGTGTCTATTGGGCAAAATGAGTTTCTATGGGTGGCTATGGGATCTCTATGGGGCACTGTAGGGTTGCCTATGGGGCTTTATGGGATGTCTATGGGGTTCTATGGGGTGTCTATGGGGCTCTATGGCGTTCTATGGGGTCTCTATGGGGCGGCTATAGGTCCTTATGTGGTGTCTATGTGGCACTATGGTGTGCTATGGGGTGCTGTGAGGCACTATGGGGTGCTATGGGGCTCTATGGAGCAGTATAGGGTGTCTGTGGGACCCTATGGGGTGCAATGGGGTGCTGTGGGGCACAAGGGTGTGTCTATGAGGCTCCTTGGGCTGCTATGGGGCACTGTGGAGTAGCTATGGGATGATTTGGGGTCTCTTTGTGCCCCTATGGGGAGCTATGGGTCACTATGTGGTGTCTATGGGGCTCTATGGGGTGGCTATGGGGTGCTGTAGGGTGGCTATGCGGTGCTTTGAGGTATCCTTGGGTTCCTATGCTGCGCTTTGGGACTCTATGCGGAAGAATGGGGTCTCTATGAAGCACTATGGTGTGTCTATGGCGTGCTAGAGGGTGTCTATTGTGTGTTATGTGGTGCCTATTGGGCTCTATGGTGTTCTGTGGGTGGCTATGGGTTCTCTATGGGGATCTATGGGGTGCGTATGGAGCGCTATTGGGTCTCTATGAGGCTCTATTCGGCACCATGGGGTGTCTATTGGGATCTATGGGTTGTCTGTTGGGCTCTATGAGTTCTGCATAGGGTCTGTATGGGGTTCAGTGGATCTCTATGGGGCTCTATGGGGTGTCTACAGGCACTATGGAGCGATATGGGGTGTCTACGTGGATCAATTGGGCTCTATGGTGTGGCTGTAGGGCCTTATGTGGTGTCTATGGGGCACTATGGGGTGCTATGGGGTACTGTGGGGAACTATGGGGTGTCTATGGGGCTCTATGGAGCAGTATGCTGTGTCTATGGGTCCCTATGGGGTGCAATGGGGTGCCGTGGGGCACAATGGAGTGTCTATGAGGCTCCATGGGCTGCTATGGGGCACTATGGAGTAGCTATGGGGTGCTATGGGGTCTCTTTGGGCCCCTATGGGTCACTATGGGGCGTCTATGGGGTATCTTTGTGTTCCTATGGGGCGCTATGGGTGACTATGGGGTCGCTATGGGTTTCTTTGAGGCGCTATGGGCCTCAATGGGGTCTCTATGGGTCTCAATTTATCCTTATGGCTCCCAATGACTGTCTATGGGTCTCTATTTTTCCCTATGGGTCCCAGTGTCTCTCTACGGGTCCCAATGTCTTCCTCTGGATCTCTATGGGTCCCTATGGGTCCCAGTGTCTCTCTATGTCCCCCTGTCTAGGTGGTAACTATACAGATGGTAACAAAGATGGTAACAAATGTACAGAGGTTCTAAGCGAGAGAGAAACTCACCAGTGGTGATGCCTTCGCTGAGGAAGCTGGGGCGGTCTTCACTGCAGAGCGATGTCCAAGAGATGCTGCCTCACAGAATCACAGAATTCTCAAGGTTGGAAAAGGGCTGCCAGCTTTTGTAGGAGAATAGCATGGGAGACAGTTGTGAAGGCTTTGCTGAAGTCCAAGTAGAGCACATCAACAGCCTTTCTTTCTTTCCTTCATCCATCAGATGGGTCACAGGATCGTAGAAGGAGATCAGATTGGTCAAGCAGGAGCTGCCCTTCACGAACCCATGCTGGCTAGGTCTGATCTCCTGCTCATCCCACACCTGCCGCATCTGTCATCTCCCTCAAGACAATTCGTTCCATTCCCTTCCCTGGCACCGAGGTCAGGCTAACAGGCCTGGAGTTGCCCGGATCCTCCTGACAACCTTGCTTGGAAATGGGAGTCACGTTGGCAAGCCTCCAGTCTTCTGGGACCTCACCCGGTAACAGGGAGCTCGGAAAGATAATGGAAAGTGGCTCGAGTGAGGGTCAGCCCTTAAATGAGGTCTCAGAGGAGGTGGAGTCGAGCTCCAGCCCTCCCGGGAGCACAGCTCCATTACTCTCACCTGTGCTCCCGCAGCTGACCCCACACTTGCCTCAGCTGATTAATCAGAGGTTCAGGATGTGATTACCAATCTCCCACACAGCCCCTATGGGTCTCTAGCTGTCCCTATAGGTCTCTATGGGGTTATTATGCCTCTAAATGGGTCCCTATGTGTCTCTATGTCTCTCTATGGGGTCCCTATGTGTCCCAATGTCCCCCTATGGATCTCTATGTATCCATATGGGTCCCAGTGACTCCCTTTGGGTCACTAATGAGTCACTATGTGTCCCAACGTCTCCCCTATGGGTTGCTATGTGCCTCTGTGGGGTCTCTTATGGGTATCTCTGGACCCAAATGTATTCCTATGGGTACCTATGGGTTTCAGTGTGGTCCCTAGGTGCCTCTATGGGGTCTCTTATGGGTCTCAGCAGTGTCCCTATGTGTCTCTATGGGTCTCACTGTCCCCCACTGTAATCCATGGGATCCCTATGTGTCCCAATGTCCCCCCTATGGGTTGCTATGTGCCACTATGGGGTCTCTATGGGGTCTCTATGGGGTCTCATGGATATCTCTGGGCCCAAATGTCTTCCTATGGGTATCTATGGGTTTCAATGCAGTCCCTATGTGCCTCTATGGGGTCTCTTATGGGTCTCAGCGAGGTCCCTATGTGTCTCTATGGGTCTCACTGTCCCCCACGGTAATCCATGGGGTCCCTATGTGTCCCAATGTCCCCCTATTGGTCCCAGTGTCAGCCTATGGGTCACAATGTGTCCCTATATGTCCCAGTGTCTCTCCTATGTGTTGCTAAGTGTCTCCATGGGGTCTCTTATGAGGATCTCTGGGCCAAAATATCTACCAATTTTTATCCATAGGTTACATTAGGTCCCTATGTGCCTCTATGGGGTTTCTTAAGGGTTACAGCGGAGTCCCTATGTGTCTCTATGGGTCTCACTGTCCCCCACTATGTTCCATGGGGTCCCTATGTGTCCCAATATACCCCTATGGGTCCCAGTGTCTCCCTATGGGTCACTATGTGTTCCTAAGTGCCGAATGTCCCCGCTATGTGTCCCAATGGCCCCCTTTGGGGTTTCTATGGGGACTCTTATTGGTATCTCTGGGCCCAAATGTCTTCCTATGGGTATCTATGGGTTTCAATGAGGTCCCTATGTGCCTCTATGGGGTCTCTTATGGGTATCAGTGGAGCCCCTATGTGTCTCTACGGGTCTCACTGTTCCCCACTGTAATCCATGGGGTCCCTCTGTGTCCCAATGTCCACACTATGGGTTCCTATGTACCTCTATGGGTTCTCTATGTGGTCTCTTATGGGTATCTCTCGGCTCAAATGTCTTCCTAAGGGTATCTATGGGTTTCAATGTGGTCCCTATGTGCCTCTATGGGTCTCACTGTCCCCCACCTTAATCCATGGGGTCTCTATGTGTCCCAATGTCCCCCTATGGTTACCAGTGTCTCCCTATGGGTCACTATGTGTCCCTATGTGTCCCAATATCCCCCCTATGGGTTGCTATGTGCCTCTATGGGCTCTCTATGGGGCTCTATGGGGTGCCTATGGAGCTCTATGGTGTTCTTTTGAGCGTTCTGAGGTTTCTATGGGGTGTCTATGGAACGCTATGGTGTGTTTATGTGGCAAAATGTGTTTCTATGGGTGGCTATGGGAGCTCTATGGGGCACAATGGGTTTCCTACGGGGCTCTATGGGATGTCTATGGGGCTCTATGGCGCGGCTATATGTCCTTATGTGGTGTCTATGTGGCACTATGTTGTGCTATGGGGTGCTGTGAGGCACTATGGGGTGCTATGGGGCTCTATGGAGCAGTATAGGGTGTCTATGGGTCCCTATGGGGTGCAATGGGGCGCTGTGGGGCACAAGGGAGTGTCTATGAGGCTCCATAGGCTGCTATGGGGCACTGTGGAGTAGCTATGGGATGATTTGGGGTCTCTTTGTGCCCCTATGGGGCGCTATGGGTCACTATGTGGTGTCTATGGGGCTCTATGGGGTGGCTATGCGGTGCTTTGGGGTATCCTTGGGTTCCTATGGGGCGCTATGGGTGACTATGGGGTGCTATGGTTTGCTATGGGGCTCTATGCGGAAGAATGGGGTCTCTATGGGGCGCTATGAGGTCCCTATGGGGCTCTATGGGGAGTGTATGGGGTGTCTTTGGGGCTCTATGTGGTCTGCTTGGGGTCTGTATGGGGTTCAGTGGGTCTCTATGGGGCTCTATGGGGTGTCTACAGGCACTATGGGGCGATATGGGGTGTCTATGTGGTTCAATTGGGCTCTATGGTGTGGCTGTAGGGCCTTATGTGGTGTCTATGGGGCACTGTGGGCTGCTCTGGGGTGCTGTGGGGAACTATGGGGTGTCTATGGGGCTCTATGGAGCAGTATGCTGTGTCTATGGGTCCCTATGGGGTGCAATGGGGTGCTGTGGGGCACAATGGAGTGTCTATGAGGCTCCATGGGCTGCTATGGGGCACTATGGAGTAGCTATGGGGTGCTATGGGGTCTCTTTGGGCCCCTATGGGTCACTATGGGGTGTCTATGGGGCTCTATGGGGTATCTTTGTGTTCCTATGGGGCGCTATGGGTGACTATGGGGTAGCTATGGGTGACTATGGGGTCGCTATGGGCCTCAATGGGGTCTCTATGGGTCTCAATTTATCCTTATGGCTCCCAATGACTGTCTATTGGTCTCTATGTGTCCCTATGGGTCCCAGTGTCTCTCTATGTGTCCCTATGGGTCCCAGTGTCTCTCTACGGGTCCCAATGTCTTCCTCTGGATCTCTATGGGTCCCTATGGGTCCCAGTGTCTCTCTATGTCCCCCTGTCTAGGTGGTAACTATACAGATGGTAACAAAGATGGTAACAAATGTACAGAGGTTCTAAGCGAGAGAGAAACTCACCAGTGGTGATGCCTTCGCTGAGGAAGCTGGGGCGGTCTTCACTGCAGAGCGATGTCCAAGAGATGCTGCCTCACAGAATCACAGAATTCTCAAGGTTGGAAAAGGGCTGCCAGCTTTTGTAGGAGAATAGCATGGGAGACAGTTGTGAAGGCTTTGCTGAAGTCCAAGTAGAGCACATCAACAGCCTTTCTTTCTTTCCTTCATCCATCAGATGGGTCACAGGATCGTAGAAGGAGATCAGATTGGTCAAGCAGGAGCTGCCCTTCACGAACCCATGCTGGCTAGGTCTGATCTCCTGCTCATCCCACACCTGCCGCATCTGTCATCTCCCTCAAGACAATTCGTTCCATTCCCTTCCCTGGCACCGAGGTCAGGCTAACAGGCCTGGAGTTGCCCGGATCCTCCTGACAACCTTGCTTGGAAATGGGAGTCACGTTGGCAAGCCTCCAGTCTTCTGGGACCTCACCCGGTAACAGGGAGCTTGGAAAGATAATGGAAAGCGGCTCGAGTGAGGGTCAGCCCTTAAATGAGGTCTCAGAGGAGGTGGAGTCGAGCTCCAGCCCTCCCGGGAGCACAGCTCCATTACTCTCACCTGTGCTCCCGCAGCTGACCCCACACTTGCCTCAGCTGATTAATCAGAGGTTCAGGCTGTGATTACCAATCTCCCACACAGCCCCTATGGGTCCCAATGCTTCCCTATGGGTCTCTGGGTGTCCCTATAGGACTCAGTGGGGTTTTATATGCCTCCCAGTTGGTCCCTATGTGTCTCTATGTCTCTCTATGGGGTCTCAACGTGTCCCACTGCCCCCCTATGGATCTCTATGTCCCCCTATGGGTCCCAGTGTCTCCCTATTGGTCACTTTGTGTCCCTATGTGTCCCAATGTCCCCCTATGTGTCCCAGTGTCTCCCTATGGGTCACTATGTGTCCATATATGTCCCAATGTCCACCCTGTGGGTTGCTATGTCCTTCTATGTGGTCACTTATGGGTCTCAGTGGGGTCCATCCGTATGTGTCTCTATGGGTCTCACTGTCCCCCACTTTAATCCATGGGGTCCTTAAGTGTCCCAATGTCCCCCTATGGGTCCCAATATCTCCCTATGGGTCACTATGTGTCCCTATGTGTCACGAAGTCTTTCCTACGGGTTGCTATGTGCCTCTGTGGGGTTTCTATGGGGTCTCTTATTGGTATCTATGGGCCCAAATGTCTTCCTATGGGTATCTATGGGTTCCAATGTGGTCCCCATGTGTTTCTATTGGTTCTCTTTTGGGGCTCATCGTGGTCCGTATGTGTCTCCATAAGTCTCACTGTCCCCCACTCTAATCCATGCAGTCCCTATGTGTCCCAATGTCCCCCTTTGGGTCCCAGTATCTCCCTATGGGTCACTATTTTTCCCTATGTGTCCCGATGTCCCACCTATGGGTTGCTAAGTGCCTCTATGGAGTCTCTATGTGGTCTCTTATGGGTATCTCTGGGCCCAAATGTCTTCCTATGGGAATCTATGGGTTACAATGTGGTCCCTATGTGCCACTATGGGGTCTCTTATGGGTCTCAGTGGGGTCCCTATGTGTCTCTATGGGTCTCAATGTCCCTAACTGTAATCGATGTGGACCCTATGTGTCCCAGTGTCCCCTTATTATTCCCTGTGTCTCCCTGATGGGTCACTATGTGTCCTTAAGTGTCCCAATGTCCCCCCTGTGGGTTGCTATGTGCCTCTATGGGGTCTCTATTGGGTCTCTTATGGGTATCTCTGGGCCCAAATTTCTTCCTATGGTTATCTATGGGTTTCAATGTGGTCCCTATGTGCCTCTATGGGGTCTCTTATGCGTCTCAGCAGGGTCCCTATGTGTCTCTATGGGTCTCACTGTCCTTCACTGTAATCCATGGGGTCCCTATGTGTCCCAATGTCCCCCAATGGGTCCCTGTGTCTCCCTATGGGTCTCTATGTGTGGAGAATGATTATGCAGAATGGCTTCATGAGAAAGGACATGAAGAGATTCCACTAGTTAAATTGTAAAAGAATGAACGTGACTGAAGACAACGACGGTCTATCCTAGGGCCGATCACGGGCTAGGCAGCTGAGAAGAAATCAGGATGTGAAAAGACAGGGTATGTAGCTAAAGACGAAATATGTATCTAGAGGCAAGGACGGCCTGAGGGAAAAGCAAGATGTGTAGCAAGGTGTAGACAGAGCTGCAAAGAAAAAGTATCCATAAGACTAACCACAAAGGTCAGATGAAGTAATGTGTAACCCACCTATCCTGAGCTTAACTTTTGCAATATGCATGAACTTATTACTGATTGTATAAATGAGATGCTGTAACACCTAATAAACGAGACTTGTTGACCATGATAGCATGAGACTTGTCTCCCGCGGTTACTTCCAACAAAGCTGTGTTACAGAAAGGCAGAATTTCTATACGTCCTTATCAAACTAGTTTTTTCTTCTTTTAGTTTGACTCCTGACTTTAACTTTGAAATCAGACAAAGACCTTACAGTAGCAGACATATCTGATGAAGAATTCACCATTTGTTTACTGTTACAGCATGAAATGATTTGTAAAATGAGTACAGAGCAGGTAAAGAACATCTACCATGTGAAATCAAGGATCATCCATTCCTGCCCTAAACACACACTTATTCACCGAAAAAATTCTCCCTCTACATATCCAAAAGCTGATTTTAACAGAAATCAGAGCATAGACAGAAACACACAATCAAAATTAAAATGTTTCTTTGTGAGTCATTATGAAGTTATTAAAACATTTAATAAACACAGTGAGTCCGAGCTTCAGAGATGCTTTGTGTTTTTATTTATTTATCTAGCCGGAAGAATGTACACACACATTTCCTTGGACTGTGGTATTGAGAGATACACTTAAAGCAATCAAGCTGAAGTATAACAGAAGTATATCTAAAGCACCTTTTGTTGTCGAACGGCGGGAGAAAAGCAAATGACCACACCTGTCATTGACATATGATCAGCTATTCTCGTTTATTCCTTGGCTGCATGTACCTTTATAATACGGATAATTAGCTCATACATATTGCAAAAGTGGAGCTCATCATTGGTTCCCAATTACATACCATCCCCGAGTATCTTTGCAGCTTATTGTTATCATCCTGAAAGTTACTCCCTTGCCGAGTTCACAAAACCATGGCTAGTTTCTCACCATCCCAGGGCATCCTGTTGATCTCACTGTCCTTGCAGGTGGCATGGCTGCTTGATTAACTGTACCGTGTTTACGACCCTTCTCAGCTAGCTGTAAAAAACACTCCCTACATTTCCCCCGTTTTCTTTTAGGATGAAAAAGGGTTTGATTTAACGACCGATTAATCATATTTAACAAGCAGTTCAGTTCCTTTGTTCAGTCAGTTCTCATGTAGTTTTATCCTGCTTCATAGCTGCTGTTCTGTGAACTTCTCATCTGGATCCATGACTGACGCTCTGTAGAATCCTTCTTACAATACTGCCTATAGAATAGCAACACTACTTAAATTAATAACATAACTATTATAACTCAATCAAGGCCTCGATTGACAATACTCTAAAAGTGAAAAAAGAGACAAGTCAAATACAACTTAACAACATTACTGTTACCTACTAAAAAGAACAAACATGTTTGTACTGCAACCTAAGTTTCTGCAACCTGAAAATAAATCCGTGAGGGTCCCATTGTGCTAATCTGTAACTGATCAGGAAAAGTCTTCAATTTTCATATACTCTAATATATTGATTTTAATGACCACTAAAATTTGTGCAATAAATGCTTTTAGGATGCTCATAACCATGCTCTACCAACTGAGTTATCCGGGCTAATAATTGATTAATGATCGCACAATTTAATGGAATAGCATGTCAAATAGAACCAATTTTAGAGGACAAATGTACTAGAGTATCACTAGGGGCATTAATACTTATTGACCCTTGAGAAACAGCAAGCCATGTTGGTGGTGGATGTGACAGGTTGTGCCAGCAGGGCGTCCCCTGCTTCAAGGTGCACCTTTCCTCTCTCACCCATCACAGATTCTCTCCTGCATTCAGGGTCTGAAGGATTTCTTCCAGTTGTACACCATATCCGCATGGCCAGTGCGTGATATAGAGCCCAAGTGGAACACCTGCTTGGAAAACAGAATAAACTATCAAATTTAGTTCTATTAGTGTGCACTTTTGTCTAAAATGATGCATGGTTATATTTTCAGATCCCAATTAATTGGATGTAAAAGAGGTATCCGTTCTATGATACAGGGTCTTTGACTGGGATTCCTTTCCAGGTTTTGTCTTTGCAAATTAAGAAAAGCTAATTAATAGGCTAATAACATCATAACCAAACAGTACTAAAACATTAAAAGAACTATTCCTGTAGATTCTAGCATTGATTAGATCAAATCCTGTTTAATACACATCTGATCTATTACTAAAATAGAAGAAGCACACAACATCCTAGCTAATGTTTTAAACTCTAAATCTTGAGACTGCATTGGTAAAACAGAAAATCACAGAATCACAGAATTATCAAGGTTGGAAAAGACCTAGAAGATCATCTAGTCCAAGCATCAGCAATACTTCCTGGCTAAATCATATTCCTCAGTGCCACATCCAAGCGTTTCTTGAACACTCCCATGGTCGGTGACTCCACCACCTCCCTGGGCAGTGCATTCCAATGCCTGACTACTCTTTCCGAAAAGTAATACTTCCTAATGTCCAGCCTGAATCTCCCCTGATGCAGCTTAAAACCATTCCCTCTAGTTCCATCACTATCACACACTATGTCAGACTATTACTAATATTATCTATAACACAGCAAGTTACAAAGCAATGCCACTAAGTAAGAAACACACAATTACAATTACTATAAAGGCTGGATGTTATTTTCTGCCTTCAGATGAGACCGAAGATATCATGCTGGAACCCACATAGGGCCAGTCCCTGTGGAAATACGAGCATATTCATGACCCCAAGTTGTCAGTGGTAGGGAACAGTCCCAAAGTCCTGTGGCCATATTCCAAACATTAACCATAGTCTGTTCCTTTAGCACTGGAGAAACCTCAAAATGACGATCCACATAAGCTGTATCTGTATGAACACGATTCAAAAACTTCAGCACAAGCAAAACAAGCAAAATCTTACACAATATTTTCAAAAAATTCAGCACAAGCAAAAGAAGCAAAACCTTGCATAATATTTCTTGTAGTGTGTCTCCCATATTCCCCCTTTTTTGTTTAATAATAAGAATGGATTTCAGTGTTTGATAAATGTGATCAGTGATAGCTTGTTCAGTGGGAGAATGAGCAATGGCTGTAGTATGTCTAACACACCCTTGGAGGAAAGTTTGAGTGGCCTTAGAGGTATATGCAGGCCCATTATCTGTTTTCGTAGCATGTGGGATTCCCATAGCGGCATAAGCAGATAACCAGTGTTTACGGGTGTCATGGCTGTGTTCACCTGTATGTGCTGTGGCAAATATGTAAGAAGAATGAGTATCTATTGTTATATGTGCATATTTTAGACAGCCAAATTCAGGAACGTGAGTGACATTTGTCTGACACAGTTGAAGAGGTGCTGTGCCACATGGATGTGTCCCAATTTGAGGCAAAGAGGTATCAGTCAAATTATGTAGCCGGTATTCAATCATAAACACAGCGTATTGCATAGCAGAGAGGATCATTCTTAACACAGTTTTCCAATCGTGAGGGGTCATAGCGCAACTGTCACTGTTTGCAACCAAAAGATTGTATGTAAAGGCTGACTGAACTCCGTATGTTCTCACTGACTCCCTTAGCTCCTTCACTGCCTCACAAGGCAGGGATTCCAAATGGGGGACCTGATTAGGAAAGGTTTGCAACGTGTCAGCATCACCCCTTAATATTGTTTCTTTTCTGCCTTGTTCTAAGACATCACAGTACGCTGTAGGGAAATTTGTCATTCCTGCTCCAAACAAAGTATCAAGAGAAAATGTGTCCGATTCGCTTTCTGGATCTACAGGACCTGGGTCACAACGATCCTCTGGTTTCGGTCCATCCGCGTCTTTAACCACGTTATACACGGGCTGCACAGACGCAGCCGCGCACGACGAGGGGGGGGCGGCACGGCGAGGCGCAGAGAACGACGTGGGCGAAGCAGAGGGCTGGGGCGCGACGAGCGACGTAGGCGGACTGAAGGGCGGGGGGGCCGTAGAGGCCGACAACGCAGCGAGAGACTTGTGCGGGGGGGCAGGCGGCCGCTGGCTGGGAACGGCAGCTTGTATCGGAGCGCGGCCGCTGTTCTTTCTTGCGCTGGGCTGGAGGTTTCTTGACCGGCGACGGCAGGTGACGGTGTTGTGGTTGTCCGAGCGGCAGTTCTGGCACCACACACCGACAGCTTGGCAATTCCGTCGCAAATGTCCTTTAACGCCGCACCGGAAACATTTAAAAGAGGTGCTTGGGCCTGCACTGGTTACCGCAGACGCTTGTAAGGGTGCAAGAGCTGCTGACACTTGATTCTGGGAAGCCTCAGCCTGTGCCTTTAATCCTGCCCCTAGCTCTTTAATAGCCTCAACTATGAAAGCCTGAGCCCCTGTGGGCACGCTCGATAACCTGTCTAACGCCTCCTCTATTGTCCAGTTACTCCTCAAAGTACTTAGAATGCCACGAGCTGTAGCATTACAATTCTGAAGTGCACAATGTTTTAGCATTATTTCCCTCATGAACTCTGGTACTCCAGCCTTCTCTATGGCTCCGGCTACCTTATCTATGAACGCTCCAAAATCCTCATTTCTTCCCTGCTGGATTCCCATATAAGACGGCAGCCCACCTGGCACCTTGATCTTATCCATAGCCTGCCTGGCCAGATACATTGACTCCCTACATTTAATTGGTCCTAATAAAGCCTGGGCCTCCGTCCGGATGAAAGGACCCATCCCTAAAAGTTCTTCAACAGTTACATTATACAAGGGATCTCCGGGCTGCCTAACTATCACAACGCTCTGTTGGCACATCTCTTCCCAATAAGCATTAAATAGCAGTTGTTGGTGCTGAGAAAAAATCAACCTAGCTATAGCCCGACAATCAGATGGCAACAAAACCTGAGTACTCCAGATATAATCCAGTATCTGTCTCGCTGGCTCACTTTTTACTCCAAACTGACTGACCGTAGACCGCAATTGTGACAACAACTTCCAATCTAAAGCACTGATAGCAGCCTGTGTCCCACCTGCAGCATTAGGCGAATACCCCCCCGGCAGCACCGCCTGTCGCACCGCTTCCAACGCCTCACCGTCTCCTGCCTCTAAACAAGCCCGCGCCAGCGCAGCCCAAGCCTCCCCCCGCTCCCGCGCGACGGCCTCCGCCAGGTCACTCTGTGCCCCAGGGAGCGGCTCATTGCAAAGGGGGGTCGAGGGGGCCGGCTGTAGCGCCATGGTCGATGCAGGCGGCTCGTCTGATACAGACGTGCCGGGAGACGGAGACGGGGCACTCGGCTCCGCAGCCACCGGCAATGCAGGCTCGGCGGCCGACGGCAACTTTACGGTGGACAAAGCAGGGGACACCGGGCAATCTGACCATTCATTATAATTCTTATTCCTCCCCTGCACAGCACTAGCTTGTTCTGCCGCTTCCTTTTCTGCCTGATGTAGCAACAAATCATTATAAACCACACGCCACCACTTCCCGCATTTTTTAGCTGTTTTCTCCCCATCTAATATTCCCTGAAAAATTGCATCTCCAAATTTACGCCACTCAGCAAGATCATACACTAAATGCGGATTCTGAAATAACCCTTTAGCATACCCATATGCTAATAACTCAGGGAGTTCCTTTTGCAAGTCTGTCCCCTTAACCTGACACTTTCTTTTCAAAAAACAAGAAAATACCTGACACCTTTTTTTAAAAAAGCAAGAAAATAATTCATAAACCGCTTGCCTTCCCATACCTATTTGTCAGCGCTGTTGCAGCCTTAAAGGATGTCGTCGGCCCGTATCGGCTAGGCCCTTCTGTAAGGTCACGTAGAGCACCTGCACCTTCTTTTCATGGCGCATGCTATCCCCACTGCTTAAGGATCCGAACACCTTCGCCGCTGCGATCCTTCCTGGTAGGCCACGTCGGGGTCACCAATTGTTGTCGAACGGCGGGAGAAAAGCAAATGACCACACCTGTCATTGACATATGATCAGCTATTCTCGTTTATTCCTTGGCTGCATGTACCTTTATAATACGGATAATTAGCTCATACATATTGCAAAAGTGGAGCTCATCATTGGTTCCCAATTACATACCATCCCCGAGTATCTTTGCAGCTTATTGTTATCATCCTGAAAGTTACTCCCTTGCCGAGTTCACAAAACCATGGCTAGTTTCTCACCATCCCAGGGCATCCTGTTGATCTCACTGTCCTTGCAGGTGGCATGGCTGCTTGATTAACTGTACCGTGTTTACGACCCTTCTCAGCTAGCTGTAAAAAACACTCCCTACACCTTTCTTGAAGGACGGCAGGATCACTGAGGATAAGATAATACAGAGCCATAAATGAGAAGGATCAGAAGGACCAACCAACCTGTATAGCATTTCAGAGTGTAGCTGGTTCTTAGAAGAACGAATGACTCTATGGTTCTATGATTCTGTGACTTAAGGTTGGAAAAGACCACTGAAGGTCATCTAGTTCAACCATCAACCCACTCCCAGCATGCCCACTATGTCCCTCAGAGCCACATCTACACGTTTCTTGGACGTCTGCAGGGATGGTGATTCCACCATCACCCTGGGCAAACCTTTCCAATACCTAATGACTATTTTTGAGAAGTTGTTTCTCCGAACATCCAGTAGAACCTCTCCTGGCACAACTCTAAGCCACTCCCTCTTGTCCTGTCACTAGTTACACACAAAAAGAGGTTGAACCTCACCTCACCACAACCCCCCTTCAGGAAGTTGTAGAGAGCAATGAGGTCTCCCCCCAAGCCTCCTCTTCGCCGGACTAAATACCCCCATCTTTCTCAGCTGCTCCTCACAAGACTTATGCTCCAGACCCCACATCAGCCACATTAGCATTCTATGAACATGTGCCAGGGTCTTTCTTGTAGTGAGGGGGCCCAAAAATGAACACAGTACTCAAGTCACAGCTTCACCAGTGCCAAGTACTGAGAGATTATCACCTCCCTGGTCCTGCTGGCAACACTATTTCTGATACAAGCCAGGCCTTCTAGGCTACCAGGCACACTGCTGGCTCACATTCATCTGGCTGTCAACGAACACCACCAGAATCTAGATTCTAGCCACAAGCCTGCAAAATGGAGTGGCATGATATTGTGATCAAAGTGCAGTAGCTGGCACTTGACTTTGTTGAAGCTTATACAATTGCCTTCAGCTCATTGATCCAGCCAATTCAGATCCCTCTGTAAGGCCTTCCTACTCTCAGGCAAATCAACACTTCCTTCCAGCGAGGAGTCATCTGCAAACTCACTGAGGATACACTCAATCCCCCCATCCAGATCATCAATAAAGATATTAAACAGGACCTACCCCTATACTGACGCCTGGGGAAAAAAAAAAAAAAAAGTCAATTAATGAAGCTGGGAAACAGCACAACATTAGGCACCTCTTTGTATTCTAAGTGAGACAAGAAAGAATATTTTCCACTTTAAATTCACAGTATGTAATTAGCAACAGGATAATAGTTATCTATAAATACCTACAAAATCCTTTTACTGAAGGCTTGTTTTGTTCTGGAGACAAACCATCTGTGCATTCCACTCAGAATCTGTATTTACAAATGCTCTGACTTATGTCATTGATATCAGATCAAAAGAACCACAAGCTAAAAACTGCTAACAAAGATAACAACCAGCTTAAGTCGATCTGCATATACTAAAAGTTTAACTCTCACTGGGTTAGTAGAAAAAAACTACAGTACTGGAATGTAGAGGATTTTACAGACACTTTACACCTGTGTTTTTAACTGTGTATCTGAAGCCCAGGCTGCCCAGCAAAGCCACCAGGTGGCACGAACACATAGTACCAGAGGTGCTTTCTCTCACCATCCCTCAGCAAAGGCACTGCCCCAAAACAAATTGTGCGATCAACCCACCAAATGACAGAAGCACAAAATCATTTATCTGAAATGAATCTGAAAATATCTGGCAAACCAATACCCTTCATAAAAAGAGGAAGAGATGATTAACAAAAAAAATACATTCTATTTCCTCACAATTATTGGGTTCAACTTCAGGCATCTTTTTATTCACTCAACATATCCTTTAAAAATCAGGTCACAGTAGCAGCCCCTGTTTTGTTACACAAGATGAAGAGCAGTCATGCCCTGCCCGGCATTAGAGTTCTCATCACCTGTTAACTCATCTGCGAGCTCATATGCAGCAATAATGTACAGATCAATCAGGAAATTAAAAAACAAATAAAAAACCAGCAGGATGCCATAAATGTTGCACTGATTCAGCAACAGGAGATAGTATTTACCTATTTGTGGCATTCGACTCTCTAAGACAAGATCAAACCATTTCAGAAACAATAAATGTCAAAAACCCTCTCAAATCTGTATCAAAGAGCATCAAGACCTCCAAAACATTGTACCCTAGAGCTTAAACTCTCAGGAAAGAAGATGACACATACATACAAGAAAATACTTTAAGGCTGTCAGAGAGAAGGCACCTACTACATTAAAGCATTGCAACTCGATCCTTGCAACACTGCAGTACTTGCAGTCTTTACAGTTTGCTGAATTCCATTTCTAGACCATCAGAAGAGCAGTAGAACAGGTGCCATTTGTAAACAGCGAGCTCTTCAGGAGTACAAGATGGATATTAACACTACCCAGCAAATGCATGCCTTGGGCAACAAATACATGAGCTCTACTTCACAGCGTCAATTGATGTGATATCTAAAGTATTCATAAATAATATCCACATATACTATTGGTTCCATTTAAATCTAATCAGAACTTGGTACAGTGTATATTAACAGTAATTGCAAAAACGGCTTTCAAGTTAAATTTTTCAATACATGGTCCTTCTACAAGGAATATAATGATTGCACCCAAAAAATTCAAATAGCATATCCATGCAACACTTAGATTGCTCAGAGGGATTAATAACTCTTTTGACAAATGAAATGGATGCGACAAAAGACAGAAAGTACTGATCACACAAGAACATTACGTGCGTGAAAACAGAGGACACTCAAAGTCCATGACGTGTTAAATCGCCACTAAGATCATCACGTCCATCTATCAGAGACAAACATGAACTTTTATTGAATACTACACGCCATACGTGTTTTGCATGTGTGTAATGGCCAGGGAGACCTGAGGGGGATCATGGGATCACATGGCTGAGGCCCCACTCTCATAGGAAACACCCATGCCAAGCACATGAGATGTGGGGAAGGGAGAGGGCAGCGGCACTGGGAAAAGCCCAGAAACTTGAGCTGGGGCTGGAGCACGTGCTGCGGGTGAGGACGGCTCACTGTGATATGCCAGCAGTGGACTGCGGCATCGCTGTGAGACGGGCAGTGATGTACCCAAGCGAAGGTCAAGCGAAGGTGACGCCCAGCAGTTTGGCCAAGCCATGGTTGGAGACATCACCAGGCAACAACGGATTGTGACCCGATAGGCCGCGCCGGCTTTGTCGCGGGCGCAGCAGCTCAGCCCAGCAGTTCGTGCCTGGCCTCCGACCGAGCGTGTGTGCGAGGACTGGAGTGTGGACAGGGCGAGCTTTGGTGCTGGAAAGTGCTCTGGGTGCTGTTAGCACAGCTCCCAGCGGCCTTCTCAGAGCCATTTGTTCTTTCCCCGAGCCTGCCGGGAGCAGGCAGACGGGACATCCTAGAGAAAAAAGCGTGTGCAGCAGCACAAGTAGGCGGCACAGAGACTGGCAGCGGGGGGGCACAACTTGAGGGACCCTTCCCAGGCCGGAGTCTGACTAATGTCTCTTGTCCTCTTCCAGCGTGTCACCTGCTGCTGCTGCTGCTGCAGCGTTAGTGCTGGGGAGCACGTTACCATCTCCCGCTCCCACTGGCCCACCGCAACTGGTGGAAGGATGGAGGCAGAGTTTGAGACCCGCTGCCCCGTGTGCCTGGAGAACTGGGACAGCGCAGCATACGCCATGCCTTGCTGCCACCAGTTCTGCTTCCGCTGCATCCAGCGGTGGACAAGCACCAGGCCCCAGTGTCCGCTGTGCAAACGGGATGTGAAGACCATCATTCACTCCGTGCAAGCGGACGACAACTACAAGGAGGTGGAGGTCAGACCAGCTGCACAGGCATCCGTTGCTACACGGAGACCCGCACTCCACCACGCAGCCCGGCCATGGCCTGCAGTGCCCACGCATCCTCTGGGCGGCCTCTCCCCTGCCACCTGGGCTTCCCTCTTCAGGGAGCAGCCGGCCCTGCTGCGGCCCCTGCGGTCCTGGCTGCGCCAGAACCTGCACCGCATCCTGGGCACCGAGGGGCCACAGGCAAATATCCTGGTTGACAGTGTCATCTGGGCCCTGCTCCTCGTAGGCTTGGCAGAGGGGATCCTGATAGAAATGCTGGATCCTGACCTGCACGGCCACACGGTGACCTTTGTGAGGCACTTCATCGCATTTGCGGTGCGGAGGTGCAGCTGGGTGGCAGGCCGCTTCCTGGGCCTCAACATCCCCCCTGCTGCTGGGGCACAGGAGGCCACAGCAGCAGAGCCCAGAGCTGCCACACCAGAGGAGCCACCTGTCCCTGGCTCAGCACCCTCCAGCAGCCCTGCCAGCTCCAACAGGGACGAAATGCTGGGCAGGGCAACACAAGAGGTTCGTAGGCATCCCAGCCGCCCACACGGCAACCCTGCAACTGTCACCACAGAGCAGGCAGCGCCTCAGGAGGAGCCAGGAGAGCCTGTGGCAGGGCCCTCCGGCACCAGCCCACCTGAGGGGACCCGGCGAGCCCCGAAGAGGAAGGCCGGCGACTCACAGGCCTCAGCACCATCAAAGAAGAGGCCACCCCGCCGGCAGCAATAGAAGAGCCCATGGGGCAGCTGAGGAGGCTGGGGCCAGGCAGCACCTGGGACACACACTGGCCCCAACGGACCCTTGTCATCACCGTCCAATTCAACCTCAAATAGAAAACAGAAAGACTGCAAACAATAAATTAACATTGAAAAAAACTGAAAAACAAAGTGTTGGTATTGAGTGTTGGTATTGATAACAGCACAGCTGTTGACGCTTCCCCATCCTTGACGCTCTCTCCCCTTTTTCCTACTGCCGTGCAACTGCTGCCACTGTTGCATTCCAGACACGAACCCCACGGGCTTCAGAGAGGGCAATGGCAAATCTCTGCTCCTGGGGACCAACATGCACAGGCCGTGCTACAGCTGGGGTCAGCCAGCTGGAGCAGAACCACCAGTCCTGCTGGACACCAGGCTGAACCTGCAAGGAACCCACCCGGGCTGCCTTGCCGAACGCTGTCCTGGGCTGCGTGAGGCCAGGTGCCACCCGTGGGTGAAGGGCGGTTATCCCGCCCTCTGCTCAGCCCTGAGGAGGTCACAGCTGGAGCGCTGGGACCGCAGCTGGGCTACCCAGCACAGGGGATAACAACACACTTCTTCCCATTACGAGTGGACCATTCGCTTCTACCACTCCAGATCCGCAGCCCATCCCTGTACAACCGCTCTTAAGTAGGGACCTATACACTTCCTTCTTTGCAGGCATTTGAAATGTCTCTACAGAAGACAAAACCAGACAAAAATCTTTCCGTGCCTATCCACACCACGTTCCTAAGACAACACAGCTGGTTCTTAAACACGGTAGTACGTACCCTTGGTTTACTGCACATCTGGTGAACAGAAAGTTCTCCAGCCTCACTACGGAACAAAGAACTCCACCGTCATTCCCATGCTCCCTATGAAGCATCCTGAGCTCCAACACTCACTCAGTCCCTCACTCAATCTTCCCCCTGCTAATGTTCTTCCATCTAATTCCACCTCACATCACAGCACAAGCTGTCACAGCCTAGTGTACAGTCTCATCAAAGGGAACGCTGCTTGTTTGCCATCAGAATTCATTCAAAAATGAAACAATTCAACAACCATCAACCACTACTTCTCATATTACCTACAGGCAACAATGCCTGAAGAACTGGAGTGTCAGATGGCATGCAAAACATTAGAAGTTGGCTCGTAGGAATGAAAGAATTTCATGAGAGAACGGGGCTAATGACACAAGGAGCGCCATAGACATCAAAGATAACCACTGGAAGAACCGATGGGATTAATAACTCTTTTGACAAATGAAATGGATGCGACAAAAGACAGAAATTACTAATCACAAAAGAACTTGACGTGCGTGAAAACAGAGGACACTCAAAGTCCATGGCGTGTTAATTCACCACTAAGATCATCACGTCCATCTATCAGAGACAAACATGAACTTTTACTGAATACTACACGCCATACGTGTTTTGCATGTGTGTAATGGCCAGGGAGACCTGTCAGATCTATGGGGCCGGAGCTATTGTGGGGCAGATGTGCATCAGATCTATGGGGCAGGAGATGCTGTGGGGATGATATGGGTCAGATCTATGGAGCAGGAGCAGCTGTGGAGATGATGAGGGTCAGAACTATGTGGTAGGAGATGATGTGGGACAATGTGGGTCAGATCTATGGGGCAGTTGCTGCTGTGGGGCTAATTGGGGTAAGATCTATGGGGCAGGAGCTCTTGTGGGTCAGATCTACGGAGGAGGAGCTGCTTTGGGGCTGATGTTGGTCAGATTTATGGGGCAGGAGCTGTTGTGGTGCACATGTGGGTCAGATCTATGGGGCAGGAGCTGCAGTGGGGCAGATGTAGGTCAGATCTATGGGGCAGGAGCTGCTGTGGGCCTTATTGGCGTCAGATCTATGGGGCAGAAGATGCAGTGGGGCAGATTTGCATCAGATCTATGGGGCAGGAGCTGCTGTGTGGCTGATATGGTTCATATCTATGGGCAGGAGCTGCTGTGGGGCTGATATGGGTCAGATCTACGGAGCAGGAGCAGCTTTGGTGCAGATGAGAGTCAGATCTATGGGGCAGTAGCTGCTGTGGGTCAGATCTATGGGGCAGGATCAACTGTGGAGATGATGTGGGTCAGAACTATGTGGTAGGAGATGATGTGAGACAATGTGGGTCAGATCTATGTGGCAGGAGCTGCTGTGGAGCTGATGCGGGTCCGATCTATGGGGCAGCAGCTGCTGTAGGGCTGATTGTGGTCAGATCTATTGGGCAGGAGGTGCTCTGGTGCATATGTGTGTCAGATCTGTGGGGCAGGAGCTGCTGTGGGGCACATGTGGGTCAGATATACGGGGCAGGAGTTGCTGTGGGGTAGATGTGGGTCAGATCTATGGGGCAGGTGCTGCTGTGGGGATGTTGTGGCTCAGATCTATGGGGCAGGAGCTGCTATGGGGCATATATGGGTGAGATATATGGGGCAGGAGCTGCTACGGGGATGATTGCGCTAAGATCAATAGGGCAGGAGCTGCTGTGAGGCAGATGTGGGTCAGATTTATTGGGAAGGATCTGCTGTGGGGTAGAGGTGGGTCTGATCTATTGGGCAGAAGCTGCTGTGGGGTAGAGGTGGGTCTGATCTATTGGGCAGGAGCTGCTGTGGGGCTGATGTGGGTCAGATCTACGGAGCAGGAGCTGCTCTGGGGCACATGTGGTTCAGGTCTGTGGGGCAGGTGCTGCTGTGGGGAAGATGTGGGTCAGATCTATGGGGCAGGAGCTGATGTGGGTCAGATCTGCGGGGCAGGAGCTGCTGTGGGGCAGATGTAGGTCAGATCTATGGGTCAGGAACTGCTGTGGAGCTGATGTGGGTCAGATCTATGGGGCAGGAGCTGCTGTGGTGCTGCTTGGCGTCAGATCTATGGAGAGGAGCTGCTTTGGTGCACATGTGGGTCAGATCTATGGGGCAGGAGCTGCTGTGTGGCTGATATGGGTCAGATCTATGTGGCACGCGCTGCTGTGGGGTAGATGTGGGTCAGATCTATGGGGCAGGAATTGCTGTGTGGATGATGTGGGTCAGATCTATGGGGCAGGAGCTGCTATGGGGCAGATGTGGGTCAGATCTATGGGGCAGGAGCTGCAGTGGGGATGATTGCGGTAAGATCTATAGGGCAGGAGCCGCTGTGAGGCAGATGTGGGTCAGATCTATTGGGAAGGATCTGCTGTGGGGTAGAGGTGGGTCACATCAATGAGGCAGGAGCTGCTGTGGGCAGATGTGGGTCTGATCTATGGGGCAGAAGCTGCTGTGGGTCAGATCTATGGGGCAGGAGTTGCTGTGGGGCACATGTGGGTCGGATCTATGGGTCAGGAGCTGCTGTGGGGTAGATGTGGGTCCGATCTATGGTACAGAAGCAGCTTTGGGGATGATGTGGCTAAGATATATGGGGCAGGAGCTGCTATGGGGCAGATGTGGGTGAGATATATGGGGCAGGATCTGATCTGGGAATGATTGCGGTAAGGTCTATAGGGCAGGAGCTGCTGTGGGGTAGAGGTGGGTCAGATCAATGGGGCAGGACCTATGTGGGGCAGATGTGGGTCTTATCTATTGGGCAGGAGCTGCTGTGGGGAACATGTAGGTCAGGTCTATAAGGCAGGTGCTGCTGTGGGGCTAATTGGGGTAAGATCTATGGGGCAGGAGCTGATGTGGGTCAGATCTATGGGGCAGGAGCTGCTGCGGGGCTGATGTGGGTCAGATCTATGGGGTAGAAGCTGCTATGGGGCACATGTGTATCAGATCTATGGGGCAGTAGCTGTTGTGGGGCACATTTGGGTCAGATCTATGGGCCTGGAGCTGCTGTGGGGCAGATGTAGGTCAGATCAATGGGTCAGGAGCTGCTGTGGAGCTGCTGTGGGTCAGATCTATGGGGCAGGATCTCCTGTGGGGCTGATTGGCATCAGATCAATGGGACAGGAGCTGCTGTGGTGCACATGTGGGTCAGATCTATGGGGCAGGAGCTGCTCTGCGGTATATGTGGGTCAGATCTATGGGGCAGGAGCTGCTGTGGGGCTGATTTGGGTCAGATCTATGGGGCAGGAGCTGCTGTGGGTCAGATCTATGGGGCAGGAGCTGCTGTGGAGATGATGTGGGTCAGAACTATGTGGTAGGAGATGATGTGGGACAATGTGGGTCAGATCTATGGGGCAGGAACTGCTGTGTGGCTGCTAAGGGTCACATCTATGGGGCAGGAGCTGCTGTGGGGCACATGTGGTTCAGATCTATGGGGCAGGAGCTGCTGTGGAGCTGATGTCGGTCAGATCTATGGGGCAAGAGCTGCTGTAGGGCTGATTGGGTTCAGATCTATGGGGCAGGAGATGATGTGGGGCACATTTGTGTCAGATCTATGGGGCAGGAGTTGCTGTGGGGCACATGTGGGTCAGATCCAAGGGGGAGGCGCTGCTGTGGGGTATATGTGGGTCAGATCTATGGGGCAGGAGCTGCTGTGGGGATGATGTGGCTCAGATCTATGGGGCAGGAGCTGCTGTAGGGCTGATTGGGGTCAGATCTATGGGGCAGGAGATGATGTGGGGCACATGTGGGTCAGATCTATGGGGCAGGAGTTGCTGTGGGGCACATGTGGGTCAGATCCAAGGGGGAGGCGCTGCTGTGGGGATGATGTGGCTCAGATCTATGGGGCAGGAGCTGCTCTGGGGCAGATGTGGCTCAGATCTATGGGGTAGTTGCTGCTATGGGGCAGATTTGGGTCAGGTATATGGGGCAGGAGCTGCTGTGGGGCTGATTGCGGTAAGATCTATAGGGCAGGAGCTGCTGTGAGGCAGATGTGGGTCAGATCTATTGGGAAGGATCTGCTGTGGGGTAGAGGTGGGTCAGATCTATGGGGCAGGCGCTGCTGTGGGGCAGAAGTGGGTCAGATTTAACGGGCAGGAGCTGCTGTGGGGTAGAGGTGGGTCAGATCTATGGTGCAGGTGCTGCTATGGGGCACATGTGTGTCAGGTCAATGGGGCAGGAGCTGCTGTGGGGCACATGTGGGTCAGATCTATGGGCAGTAGCTGCTGTGGGGAAGATGTGGGTCTGATCTATGGGGCAGGAGCTGCTCTGGATCACATGTGGGTCAGATATATGGGGCAGGAGCTGCTGTGGGGATGATTTGGGTCAGATCTATGGGGCAGGAGCTGCTATGGGGCAGATTTGGGTCAGATCTATGGGGCAGGAGCTGCTGTGGGGCAGATGTGGGTCTGAACAATGGGGCAGGAGTTGCTGTGGGGCTGATGTGGGTCAGTTCTATGGGGCAGGAGCTGCTGTGTGGCTGATGAGGGTCAAATCTATGGGGCAGGAACTGCTGTGTGGCTGATGATTTGGGTCAGATCTATGGGGCAGTAGCTGCTGTGGGGCTGATGTTGGTCAGATCTATGGGGCAGGAGCTGCTGTGGGGCAGATATGGGTCATCTTGGTGGGCCAGGAGCTGCTGTGGTGCAGATGTGGGTCAGATCTATGGGGCAGTAGCTGCTGCGGGGCAGATGTGGGTCAGATCTATGGGGCTCGAGATGCTGTGGGTCAGATCTATGGGGCAGGTGATGCTGTGGGTCAGATCTATGGGGCAGGAGCTGCTGTGGGGCACATGTGGGTACGATGTATAGGGCAGGAGCTGCTGTGGGGCTGATGTGGGTCAGATCTATGGGACAGGAGCTGCTGTGGGGCTGATGTTGGTCAGATCTATGTGGCAGGAGCTGCTCTGGGGCATATGTGGGTCAGATCTATGGGGCAGGTGATGCTGTGGGGCTGATGTGGGTCAGATCTATGGGGCAGGAGTTGCTGTGGGGCTGATGAGGGACAGATCTATGGGGCAGGAACTTCTTTGGGGCATATGTGGGTCAGATCTATTGGTCAGGAGCTGCTCTGGGGCACATGTGGGTCAGATCTATGGGGCAGGAGCCGCTGTGGGTCTGATCTACTGGGCTGGAGCTGCTGTGGGGCTGATGTGGGTCAGATCTATGGGGCAGGAGCTTTTGTGGGGCACATGTATATCAGATCTATGGGGCAGGAGCAGTTGTGGGGATGATGTGTGTCAGATCTACGGAACAGGTTCTGCTGTGGGTCTTATGTGGGTCAGATCTATAGGGAAGGAGCTGCTGTGGAGCTGATGTTGGTTAGATCTATGGGGCAGGAGCTGCTGTGGGGCCTATGTGGGTCAGATCTGTGGGACAGGAGCTGCTGTGTGGCTCATGTGGTTGAGATCTATGGGGCAGGAGCTGCTGTGGGGAAGACGTGGGTCAGATCTATGGGGCAGGAGCTGCTGTAGGGGTGATGTGTGTCAGATCTATGGGGCAGGAGATGCTATGGCGCTGATATATGGGGCAAGATATATGGGGCAGGAGCTGCAGTGGGGTAGATGTGGGTCTGATCTATGGGGCAGGAGCTGTTGTGGGTCCGATGTGGGTCAGATCTATGGGGCGGGAGCTGCTGTGTGGCTTACGTGGGTCTGATCTATGGGGCAGGAGCTTCTTTGGGGATGATGTGGGTCAGATCTATGGGGCAGGAGCTGCTGTGGGGATAATGTGGGTCAGATCAATTGGGCAGGAGCTGCTATGGGGCAGATGTGGGTCAGATCTATGGGGCAGGAGCTGCTGTGGGGCAGATGTGGGTCTGATCTATGGGGCAGGAGCTGCTGTGGGGCTGATGAGGGTCAGATCGATGGGTCAGGAGCTGCTGTGTGGCTGATGTGGGTCTGATCTATGGGGCAGGAGCTTCTTTGGGGCTGATGTGGGTCAGATCTATGGGGCGGGAGCTGTTCTGGGGCAGATGTGGGTCAGATCTATGTGGCAGGAGAAGCTGTTGGTCAGATCTATGGGGTTGGTGCTCCTAAGGGGCAGATGTTGGTCGGATCTATGGGGCAGGAGATGCTGTGGGGCTGATGTGGGTCAGATCTATGGGGCAGGAGCTGTTCTGTGGCTGATGAGGGTCAGATCTATTGGGCAGGAGCTGCTGTGGTGCTGATGTGGGTAAGATCTATGAGACAGGAGCTGCTGTGGGGCACATGTTGGTCAGATCTATGGGGCAGGAGCTTTTGTGGGGCACATGGGTATCAGATGATTGGGGCAGGAGCTGTTGTGGGGCACATGTCAGTAGATCTATGTGGCAGGAGCTGCTGTGGGGCAGATGTTGGTCAGATCTATGGGGCAGGAGCTGCTGTGGTGCTGGTGTTGGTCAGATCTGTGGGGCAGGAGCTGCTGTGTTGCTGCTGAGGGTCAGATCTATGGGGCAGGAGCTGCTGTGGGGCCTATGTGGGTCAGATCTGTGGGACAGGAGCTGCTGTGGGGCTCATGTGGTTGAGATCTATGGGGCAGGCGTTGCTGTGGATCTGATATGGGTCATATATATGGGGCAGGAGCTGCTACGGGGCAGATGTGGGTCAGATCTATGGGGCAGGAACTGCAGTGGGGCAGATGTGAGTCAGATCAATGGGGCAGGAGCTGCTGTGGGGCAGATGTGGGTCAGATCTATGGGGCAGGAGCTGCTGTGGAGTAGATCTATGGGGCAGGAGCTGTTGTGAGGCTGATGATGGTCTGATCTATAAGGCAGAAGCTGCTGTGGGGCGCAAGTGGGTCAGATGTATGGGGCAGGAGCTGCTGTGTGGCTGATGCGGGTCAGATCTATGGGGCAGGAGCTGCTGTGGGGCAGATGTGGGTCAGATCTATGGGGCAGGAGCTGCTGTGGGGCAGATGTGGGTCAGATCTATGGGCAGGAGCTGCTTTGGGGCAGATGTGGGTCAGATCTATGGGGTAGGTGCTGCTGTGGAGCTGATGTTGGTAAGATCTATGGGGCAGGAGCTGCTGTGGGGTATATGTGGGTCATATCTGTGGGGCAGGTGCTGCTGTGTTGCTGCTGAGGGTCAGATCTATGGGGCAGAAGATGCTGTGGGGTTGATGAGGGTCACATCTATGTAGCAGGAGATGCTCAAGGGTAGATCTTTTGGGCAGGAGCTGTTGTGAGGCTGATGAGGGTCTGATCTGTAAGGCAGGAGCTGCAGTGGGGCATATGTGTGTCAGATTTATTGGGCAGGAGCTGCTGTAGGGCGCATGTGGGTCAGATCTATGGGGCAGGAGCTGCTGTGGGGCAGATGTGGGTAAGATCTATGGGGCAGGAGCTGCTGTGGGGCTGAAGTGTGTCAGATCTATTGGGGCAGGAGCTGCTGTGGGGCAGATGTGGGTCTGATCTATGGGGCAGGAGCTGCTGTGGGGCTGATGTGGGTCAGATCTATGGGGCAGGAGCTGCTGTGGTACTGATTGGGATCAGATCTATGGGGCAGGAGCTTTTCTGTGGCTGATGTGGGTCAGATTTTTAGGGCAGAAGGCTCTGTGGGGCAGATGTGGGTCAGATCGATGGGGCAGAAGATGCTGTGGGGTTGATGGGCGTCAGATCTATGGGGCAGGAGCTGCTGTGGGGATGGTGAGGGTCAGATCTCTGGGGCAGGAGCTGTTGTGAGGCTGATGATGGTCTGATCTATAAGGCAGGGGCTTTTGTGGGGCGCATTTGGGTCAGATGTATGGGGCAGGAGCTGCTGTGGGGGAGATGTGGATCTGATCTATTGGGCAGGAGCTGCTGTGGGGCTGATGTGGGTCAGATCTATGGGGCAGGAGCTTCTATGGGGCTGATGTGGGACATTTCTATGGGGCAGGAGATGCTGTGGGTCACATGTGCGTCAGATCTATGGGGCAGGAGCTGCTGTGGGGATGATTTGGGTCAGATCTATGGGGCAGGAGCTGCTATGGGGCAGATGTGGGTCTGATCAATGGGGCAGGAGTTGCTGTGGGGCTGATGTGGGTCAGTTCTATGGGGCAGGAGCTGCTATGGGGCAGATGTGGGTCTGATCTATGGGGCAAGAGTTGCTGTGGGGCTGATATGGGTCAGTTCTATTGGGCAGGAGCTGCTGTGTGGCTGATGAGGGTCAGATCTATGCGGCAGGAGCTGCTGTGTGGCTCATGATTTGGGTCAGATCTATGGGGCAGTAGCTGCTGTGGGGCTGATGTTGGTAAGATCTATGGGGCAGGAGCTGCTGTGGGGCAGATATGGGTCATCTTGATGGGCCAGGAGCTGCTGTGGTGCAGCTGTGGGTCAGATCTATGGGGCAGGAGCTTCTATGGGGCTGATGTGGGACATTTCTATGGGGCAGGAGATGCTGTGGGTCACATGTGCGTCAGATCTATGGGGCTGGACCTGCTGTGGGGCAGATGTGGGTCAGATCTATGGGCAGTAGCTGCTGTGGGGCAGATGTGGGTCTGATCTATGGGGCAGGAGCTGCTCTGGATCACATGTTGGTCAGATATATGGGGCAGGAGCTGCTGTGGAGATGATTTGGGTCAGATCTATGGGGCAGGAGCAGCTCTGGGGCAGATGTGGGTCTGATCTATGGGGCAGGAGTTGCTGTGGGGCTGATGTGGGTCAGTTCTATGGGGCAGGAGCTGCTGTGTGGCTGATGAGGGTCAGATCTATGGGGCAGGAGCTGCTCTGTGGCTGATGATTTGGGTCAGATCTATGGGGCAGTAGCTGCTGTGGGGCTGATGTTGGTCAGATCAATGGGGCAGGAGCTGCTGTGGGGTAGATATGGGTCATCTTGATGGGCCAGGAGCTGCTGTGGTGCAGATGTGGGTCAGATCTATGGGGCAGTAGCTGCTGTGGGGCAGATGTGGGTCAGATCTATGGGGCAGGTGATGCTGTTGGTCAGATCTATGGGGCAGGAGTTGCTGTGGGGCACATGTGGGTACGATGTATAGGGCAGGAGCTGCTGTGGGGCTGATGTGGGTCAGTTCTATGGGGCAGGAGCTGCTGTGGGGCAGATGTGGGTCAGATCTATGGGGCAGGAGCTGCTGTGGGGCAGATGTGGGTCAGATCTGTGGGACAGGAGCTGCTGTGTGGCTCATGTGGTTGAGATCTATGGGGCAGGAGCTGCTGTGGGGGTGATGTGTGTCAGATCTATGGGGCAGGAGATGCTATGGCGCTGATGTTGGTAAGATATATGGGGCAGGAGCTGCAGTGGGGTAGATGTGGGTCTGATCTATGGGGCAGGAGCTTCTTTGGGGCTGATGTGGGTCAGATCTATGTGGCAGGAGCTGCTGTGGGGATAATGTGGGTCAGATCAATTGGGCAGGAGCTGCTATGGGGCAGATGTGGGTCAGATCTATGGGGCAGGAGCTGCTGTGGGGCAGATGTGGGTCTGATCTATGGGGCAGGAGCTGCTGTGGGGCTGATGAGGGTCAGATCTATGGGGCAGGAGCTGCTGTGGGGCTGATTGGGATCAGATCTATGGGTCAGGAGCTGCTGTGTGGCTGATGTGGGTCTGATCTATGGGGCAGGAGCTTCTTTGGGGCTGATGTGGGTCAGATCTATGGGGCGGGAGCTGTTCTGGGGCAGATGTGGGTCAGATCTATGTGGCAGGAGAAGCTGTTGGTCAGATCTATGGGGTTGGTGCTCCTAAGGGGCAGATGTTGGTCGGATCTATGGGGCAGGAGATGCTGTGGGGCTGATGTGGGTCAGATCGATGGGGCAGAAGATGCTGTGGGGTTGATGGGCGTCAGATCTATGGGGCAGGAGCTGCTGTGGGGATGGTGAGGGTCAGATCTCTGGGGCAGGAGCTGTTGTGAGGCTGATGATGGTCTGATCTATAAGGCAGGAGCTTTTGTGGGGCGCATTTGGGTCAGATGTATGGGGCAGGAGCTGCTGTGGGGGAGATGTGGATCTGATCTATTGGGCAGGAGCTGCTGTGGGGCTGATGTGGGTCAGATCTATGGGGCAGGAGCTGCTGTGGGGCACATGTGGATCAGACCTATGGGGCAGGAGCTTCTGTGGGGCTGATGTGGGTCAGATCTATGGGGCAGGAGCTTCTATGGGGCTGATGTGGGACATTTCTATGGGGCAGGAGATGCTGTGGGTCACATGTGAGTCAGATCTATGGGGCAGGAGCTGCTGTGGGGCAGATGTGGGTCAGATCAATAGGGCAGGAGTTGAAGTGGGGCAGATGTGGGTCAGATCTATGGGCAGTAGCTGCTCTGGGGCAGAAGTGGGTCTGATCTATGGGGCAGGAGCTGCTGTGGGGATGATTTGGGTCAGATCTATAAGGCAGGATCTGCTATGGGGCAGATGTGGGTCTGATCTATGGGGCAGGAGTTGCTGTGGGGCTGATGTGGGTCAGTTCTATGGGCCCGGAGCTGCTGTGGTGCAGATGTGGGTCAGATCTATGGGGCAGGAGCTTCTATGGGGCTGATGTGGGACATTTCTATGGGGCAGGAGATGCTTTGGGTCACATGTGCGTCAGATCTATGGGGCTGGAGCTGCTGTGGGGCAGATGTGGGTCAGATCTATGGGCAGTAGCTGCTGTGGGGCAGATGTGGGTCTGATCTATGGGGCTGGAGCTGCTCTGGATCACATGTTAGTCAGATATATGGGGCAGGAGCTGCTGTGGGGATGATTTGGGTCAGATCTATGGGGCAGGAGCTGCTATGGGGCAGATGTGGGTCTGATCTATGGGGCAGGAGTTGCTGTGGGGCTGATGTGGGTCAGTTCTATGGGGCAGGAGCTGCTGTGTGGCTGATGAGGGTCAGATCTATGGGGCAGGAGCTGCTGTGTGGCTGATGATTTGGGTCAGATCTATGGGGCAGTAGCTGCTGTGGGGCTGATGTTGGTCAGATCAATGGGGCAGGAGCTGCTGTGGGGTAGATATGGGTCATCTTGATTGGCCAGGAGCTGCTGTGGTGCAGATGTGGGTCAGATCTATGGGGCAGTAGCTGCTGTGGGGCAGATGTGGGTCAGATCTATGGGGCAGGTGATGCTGTTGGTCAGATCTATGGGGCAGGAGTTGCTGTGGGGCACATGTGGGTACGATGTATAGGGCAGGAGCTGCTGTGGGGCTGATGTGGGTCAGATCTATGGGACAGGAGCTTCTGTGGGGCTGATGTGGGTCAGATCTATGTGGCAGGAGCTGCTCTGGGGCATATGTGGGTCAGATCTATGGGGCAGGAGCTGCTGTGGGGCTGATTTGGGTCAGATCTATGGGGCAGGAGTTGCTGTGGGGCTGATGAGGGACAGATCTATGGGGCAGGAACTTCTGTGGGGCATATGTGGGTCAGATCTATTGGTCAGGAGCTGCTCTGGGGCACATGTGGGTCAGATCTATAGGGCAGGAGCTGCTGTGGAACTGATGTGGGTCAGTTCTATGGGGCAGGAGCTGCTGTGGGGCAGATGTGGGTCAGATCTATGGGACAGGAGCTGCTGTGGGGCAGATGTGGGTCAGATCTGTGGGACAGGAGCTGCTGTGTGGCTCATGTGGTTGAGATCTATGGGGCAGGATCTGCTGTGGGGAAGACGTGGGTCAGATCTATGGGGCAGGAGCTGCTGTGGGGGTGATGTGTGTCAGATCTATGGGGCAGGAGATGCTATGGCGCTGATGTTGGTAAGATATATGGGGCAGGAGCTGCAGTGGGGTAGATGTGGGTCTGATCTATGGGGCAGGAGCTGTTGTGGGTCCGATGTGGGTCTGATCTATGGGGCAGGAGCTTCTTTGGGTCTGATGTGGGTCAGATCTATGGGGAGGAGCTGCTGTAGGTATAATGTGGGTCAGATCAATTGGGCAGGAGCTGCTATGGGGCAGATGTGGGTCAGATCTATGGGGCAGGAGCTGCTGTGGGGCAGATGTGGGTCTGATCTATGGGGCAGGAGCTGCTGTGGGGCTGATGAGGGTCAGATCTATGGGGCAGGAGCTGCTGTGGGGCTGATTGGGATCAGATCTATGGGTCAGGAGCTGCTGTGTGGCTGATGTGGGTCTGATCTATGGGGCAGGAGCTTCTTTGGGGCTGATGTGGGTCAGATCTATGGGGCAGGAGCTGTTCTGGGGCAGATGTGGGTCAGATCTATGTGGCAGGAGAAGCTGTTGGTCAGATCTATGGGGTTGGTGCTCCTAAGGGGCAGATGTTGGTCGGATCTATGGGGCAGGAGATGCTGTGGGGCTGATGTGGGTCAGATCTATGGGGCAGGAGCTGCTGTGTGGCTGATGAGGGTCAGATCTATGGGGCAGTAGCTGCTGTGGGGCAGATGTGGGTCAGATCTATGGGGCAGGTGATGCTGTTGGTCAGATCTATGGGGCAGGAGTTGCTGTGGGGCACATGTGGGTACGATGTATAGGGCAGGAGCTGCTGTGGGGCTGATGTGGGTCAGATCTATGGGACATGAGCTGCTGTTGGGCTGATGTGGGTCAGATCTATGTGGCAGGAGCTGCTCTGGGGCTTATGTGGGTCAGATCTATGGGGCAGGAGCTGCTGTGGGGCTGATTTGGGTCAGATCTATGGGGCAGGAGTTGCTGTGGGGCTGATGAGGGACAGATCTATGGGGCAGGAATTTCTGTGGGGCATATGTGGGTCAGTTCTATTGGTCAGGAGCTGCTCTGGGGCACATGTGGGTCAGATCTATAGGGCAGGAGCTGCTGTGGAACTGATGTGGGTCAGTTCTATGGGGCAGGAGCTGCTGTGGGGCAGATGTGGGTCAGATCTATGGGGAAGGAGCTGCTGTGGGGGTGATGTGTGTCAGATCTATGGGGCAGGAGATGCTATGGCGCTGATGTTGGTAAGATATATGGGGCAGGAGCTTGCAGTGGGGTAGATGTGGGTCTGATCTATGGGGCAGGAGCTGTTGTGGGTCCGATGTGGGTCAGATCTATGGGGCGGGAGCTGCTGTGTTGCTGACGTGGGTCTGATCTATGGGGCAGGAGCTTCTTTGGCTGATGTGGGTCAGATCTATGGGGCAGGAGCTGCTGTGGGGATAATGTGGGTCTGATCTATGGGTCAGGAGCTGCTATGGGGCAGATGTGGGTCAGATCTATGGGGCAGGAGCTGATGTGGGGCAGATGTGGGTCTGATCTATGGGGCAGGAGCTGCTGTGGGGCTGATGAGGGTCAGATCTATGGGGCAGGAGCTGCTGTGGGGCTGATTGGGATCAGATCTATGGGTCAGGAGCTGCTGTGTGGCTGATGTGGGTCTGATCTATGGGGCAGGAGCTTCTTTGGGGCTGATGTGGGTCAGATCTACAGGGCGGGAGCTGTTCTGGGGCAGATGTGGGTCAGATCTATGTGGCAGGAGAAGCTGTTGGTCAGATCTATGGGGTTGGTGCTCCTAAGGGGCAGATGTTGGTCGGATCTATGGGGCAGGAGATGCTGTGGGGCTGATGTGGGTCAGATCTATGGGGCAGGAGCTGTTCTGTGGCTGATGAGGGTCAGATCTATTGGGCAGGAGCTGCTGTGGTGCTGATGTGGGTAAGATCTATGAGACAGGAGCTGCTGTGGGGCACATGTTGGTCAGATCTATGGGGCAGGAGCTGTTGTGGGGCACATGGGTATCAGATGATTGGGGCAGGAGCTGTTGTGGGGCACATGTCGGTAGATCTATGTGGCAGGAGCTGCTGTGGGGCAGATGTGGGTCAGATCTATGGGCAGTAGCTGCTGTGGGGCAGATGTGGGTCTGATCTATGGGGCAGGAGCTGCTCTGGATCACATGTTGGTCAGATATATGGGGCAGGAGCTGCTGTGGGGATGAGTTGGGTCAGATCTATGGGGCAGGAGCTGCTATGGGGCAGATGTGGGTCTGATCTATGGGGCAGGAGTTGCTGTGGGGCTGATGTGGGTCAGTTCTATGGGGCAGGAGCTGCTGTGTGGCTGATGATTTGGGTCAGATCTATGGGGCAGTAGCTGCTGTGGGGCTGATGTTGGTCAGATCAATGGGGCAGGAGCTGCTGTGGGGCACATGTGGGTCTGATCTATGGGGCAGTAGCTGCTGTGGGGCAGATGTGGGTCTGATCTATGGGGCAGGAGTTGCTGTGGGGCACATGTGGGTACGATGTATAGGGCAGGAGCTGCTGTGGGGCTGATGTGGGTCAGATCTATGGGACAGGAGCTTCTGTGGGGCTGATGTGGGTCAGATCTATGTGGCAGGAGCTGCTCTGGGGCATATGTGGGTCAGATCTATGGGGCAGGAGCTGCTGTGGGGCTGATTTGGGTCAGATCTATGGGGCAGGAGTTGCTGTGGGGCTGATGAGGGACAGATCTATGGGGCAGGAACTTCTGTGGGGCATATGTGGGTCAGATCTATTGGTCAGGAGCTGCTCTGGGGCACATGTGGGTCAGATCTATAGGGCAGGAGCTGCTGTGGAACTGATGTGGGTCAGTTCTATGGGGCAGGAGCTGCTGTGGGGCAGATGTGGGTCAGATCTATGGGGCAGGAGCTGCTGTGGGGCAGATTTGGGTCAGATCTGTGGGACAGGAGCTGCTGTGGGGCTCATGTGGTTGAGATCTATGGGGCAGGAGCTGCTGTGGGGAAGACGTGGGTCAGATCTATGGGGCAGGAGCTGCTGTGGGGGTGATGTGTGTCAGATCTATGGGGCAGGAGATGCTATGGCGCTGATGTTGGTAAGATATATGGGGCAGGAGCTGCAGTGGGGTAGATGTGGGTCTGATCTATGGGGCAGGAGCTGTTGTGGGTCCGATGTGGGTCAGATCTATGGGGCGGGAGCTGCTGTGTGGCTGACGTGGGTCTGATCTATGGGGCAGGAGCTTTTTTGGGGCTGATGTGGGTCAGATCTATGGGGCAGGAGCTGCTGTGGGGATAATGTGGGTCAGATCAATTGGGCAGGAGCTGCTATGGGGCAGATGTGGGTCAGATCTATTGGGCAGGAGCTGCTGTGGGGCAGATGTGGGTCTGATCTATGGGGCAGGAGCTGCTGTGGGGCTGATGAGGGTCAGATCTATGGGGCAGGAGCTGCTGTGGGGCTGATTGGGATCAGATCTATGGGTCAGGAGCTGCTGTGTGGCTGATGTGGGTCTGATCTATGGGGCGGGAGCTGTTCTGGGGCAGATGTGGGTCAGATCTATGTGGCAGGAGATGCTGTGGGGCTGATGTGGGTCAGATCTATGGGGCAGGAGCTTTTGTGGGGCACATGGGTATCAGATGATTGGGGCAGGAGCTGTTGTGGGGCACATGTCGGTAGATCTATGTGGCAGGAGCTGCTGTGGGGCAGATGTGGGTCAGATCTATGGGGCAGTAGCTGCTGTGGGACAGATGTGGGTCAGATCTATGGGGCAGGTGATGCTGTTGGTCAGATCTATGTGGCAGGAGTTGCTGTGGGGCACATGTGGGTACGATGTATAGGGCAGGAGCTGCTGTGGGGCTGATGTGGGTCAGATCTATGGGACAGGAGCTGCTGTGGGGCTGATGTGGGTCAGATCTATGGGGCAGGAGCTGCTGTGGGGCTGATTGGGATCAGATCTATGGGTCAGGAGCTGCTGTGTGGCTGATGTGGGTCTGATCTATGGGGCAGGAGCTTCTTTGGGGCTGATGTGGGTCAGATCTATGGGGCAGGAGCTGTTCTGGGGCAGATGTGGGTCAGATCTATGTGGCAGGAGAAGCTGTTGGTCAGATCTATGGGGTTGGTGCTCCTAAGGGGCAGATGTTGGTCGGATCTATGGGGCAGGAGATGCTGTGGGGCTGATGTGGGTCAGATCTATGGGGCAGGAGCTGTTCTGTGGCTGATGAGGGTCAGATCTATTGGGCAGGAGCTGCTGTGGTGCTGATGTGGGTAAGATCTATGAGACAGGAGCTGCTGTGGGGCACATGTTGGTCAGATCTATGGGGCAGGAGCTTTTGTGGGGCACATGGGTATCAGATGATTGGGGCAGGAGCTGTTGTGGGGCACATGTCGGTAGATCTATGTGGCAGGAGCTGCTGTGGGGCAGATTGGGATCAGATCTATGGGTCAGGAGCTGCTGTGTGGCTGATGTGGGTCTGATCTATGGGGCGGGAGCTGTTCTGGGGCAGATGTGGGTCAGATCTATGTGGCAGGAGATGCTGTGGGGCTGATGTGGGTCAGATCTATGGGGCAGGAGCTTTTGTGGGGCACATGGGTATCAGATGATTGGGGCAGGAGCTGTTGTGGGGCACATGTCGGTAGATCTATGTGGCAGGAGCTGCTGTGGGGCAGATGTGGGTCAGATCTATGGGGCAGTAGCTGCTGTGGGACAGATGTGGGTCAGATCTATGGGGCAGGTGATGCTGTTGGTCAGATCTATGTGGCAGGAGTTGCTGTGGGGCACATGTGGGTACGATGTATAGGGCAGGAGCTGCTGTGGGGCTGATGTGGGTCAGATCTATGGGACAGGAGCTGCTGTGGGGCTGATGTGGGTCAGATCTATGGGGCAGGAGCTGCTGTGGGGCTGATTGGGATCAGATCTATGGGTCAGGAGCTGCTGTGTGGCTGATGTGGGTCTGATCTATGGGGCAGGAGCTTCTTTGGGGCTGATGTGGGTCAGATCTATGGGGCAGGAGCTGTTCTGGGGCAGATGTGGGTCAGATCTATGTGGCAGGAGAAGCTGTTGGTCAGATCTATGGGGTTGGTGCTCCTAAGGGGCAGATGTTGGTCGGATCTATGGGGCAGGAGATGCTGTGGGGCTGATGTGGGTCAGATCTATGGGGCAGGAGCTGTTCTGTGGCTGATGAGGGTCAGATCTATTGGGCAGGAGCTGCTGTGGTGCTGATGTGGGTAAGATCTATGAGACAGGAGCTGCTGTGGGGCACATGTTGGTCAGATCTATGGGGCAGGAGCTTTTGTGGGGCACATGGGTATCAGATGATTGGGGCAGGAGCTGTTGTGGGGCACATGTCGGTAGATCTATGTGGCAGGAGCTGCTGTGGGGCAGATGTGGGTCAGATCTATGGGGCAGGAGCTGCTGTGGGGCTGATGTGGGTCAGATCTATGGGGCAGGATCTCCTGTGGGGCTGATGTGGGTCAAATCAATGGGGCAGAGCTGCTCTGGAGCACATGTGGGTCAGATCTATGGGGCAGGAGCTGATGTGGGTCAGATCTATGGGGCAGGAGCTGCTGTGGGGCAGGTATGGTTCATATCTATGGGGCAGGAGCTGATGTGGGGCAGATTTGAATCAGATCTATAGGGCAGGAGCTGCTGTGGGTCAGATCTATGGGGCAGGAGATGCTGTGGGGCACATGTGAGTTAGATCTATGGGGCAGGAGATGGTGTGGGGCAGATTTGGGTCAGATTTATCGGGCATGAGCTGCTGTCGGTCAAATTTATGGGGCAGGAGCTCCTGTGGGGAAGATGTGTGTCAGATCTACGGGACAAGAGTTGCTGTGGGGCACATGTGGGTCAGTTCTATGGGGCAGGAGCTGCTGTGGGGCTGCTGTGAGTCAGATCTATGGGGCAGGACCTGCTGTGGGGCAGATGTGGGTCAGATCTATGGAGCAGGAGCTGCTGTGGGGCTGTTGTGGGTCAGATCTATGTGGTAGGAGCTGTTTTGGGCAGATGTGGGTCAGATCTATGGGGCATGAGCTGCTGTGGGGTAGATATGGGTCATCTTGATTGGCCAGGAGCTGCTGTGGTGCAGATGTGGGTCAGATCTATGGGGCAGTAGCTGCTGTGGGGCAGATGTGGGTCAGATCTATGGGGCAGGTGATGCTGTTGGTTAGATCTATGGGGCAGGAGTTGCTGTGGGGCACATGTGGGTACGATGTATAGGGCAGGAGCTGCTGTGGGGCATATGTGGGTCAGATCTATGGGGCAGGAGCTGCTGTGGGGCTGATTTGGGTCAGATCTATGGGGCAGGAGTTGCTGTGGGGCTGATGAGGGACAGATCTATGGGGCAGGAACTTCTTTGGGGCATATGTGGGTCAGATCTATTGGTCAGGAGCTGCTCTGGGGCACATGTGGGTCAGATCTATGGGGCAGGAGCCGCTGTGGGTCTGATCTACTGGGCTGGAGCTGCTGTGGGGCTGATGTGGGTCAGATCTATGGGGCAGGAGCTTTTGTGGGGCACATGTATATCAGATCTTTGGGGCAGGAGCAGTTGTGAGGATGATATGTGTCAGATCTACGGAACAAGTTCTGCTGTGGGTCTTATGTGGGTCAGATCTATAGGGAAGGAGCTGCTGTGGAGCTAATGTTGGTTAGATCTATGGGGCAGGAGCTGCTGTGGGGCCTATGTGGTTCAGATCTGTGGGACAGGAGCTGCTGTGTGGCTCATGTGGTTGAGATCTATGGGGCAGGAGCTGCTGTGGGGAAGACGTGGGTCAGATCTATGGGGCAGGAGCTGCTGTGGGGGTGATGTGTGTCAGATCTATGGGGCAGGAGATGCTATGGCGCTGATGTTGGTAAGATATATGGGGCAGGAGCTGCAGTGGGGTAGATGTGGGTCTGATCTATGGGGCAGGAGCTGTTGTGGGTCCGATGTGGGTCAGATCTATGGGGCGGGAGCTGCTGTGTGGCTTACGTGGGTCTGATCTATGGGGCAGGAGCTTCTTTGGGGCTGATGTGGGTCAGATCTATGGGGCAGGAGCTGCTGTGGGGATAATGTGGGTCAGATCAATTGGGCAGGAGCTGCTATGGGGCAGATGTGGGTCAGATCTATGGGGCAGGAGCTGCTGTGGGGCAGATGTGGGTCTGATCTATGGGGCAGGAGCTGCTGTGGGGCTGATGAGGGTCAGATCGATGGGTCAGGAGCTGCTGTGTGGCTGATGTGGGTCTGATCTATGGGGCAGGAGCTTCTTTGGGGCTGATGTGGGTCAGATCTATGGGGCGGGAGCTGTTCTGGGGCAGATGTGGGTCAGATCTATGTGGCAGGAGAAGCTGTTGGTCAGATCTATGGGGTTGGTGCTCCTAAGGGGCAGATGTTGGTCAGATCTATGGGGCAGGAGATGCTGTGGGGCTGATGTGGGTCAGATCTATGGGGCAGGAGCTGTTCTGTGGCTGATGAGGGTCAGATCTATTGGGCAGGAGCTGCTGTGGTGCTGATGTGGGTAAGATCTATGAGACAGGAGCTGCTGTGGGGCACATGTTGGTCAGATCTATGGGGCAGGAGCTTTTGTGGGGCACATGGGTATCAGATGATTGGGGCAGGAGCTGTTGTGGGGCACATGTCGGTAGATCTATGTGGCAGGAGCTGCTGTGGGGCTGATGTGGGTCAGATCTATGGGGTAGGTGCTGCTGTGGTGCTGATGTTGGTCAGATCTATGGGGCAGAAGCTGCTGTGGTGCTGGTGTTGGTCAGATCTGTGGGGCAGGAGCTGCTGTGTTGCTGCTGAGGGTCAGATCTATGGGGCAGGAGCTGCTGTGGGGCCTATGTGGGTCAGATCTGTGGGACAGGAGCTGCTGTGGGGCTCATGTGGTTGAGATCTATGGGGCAGGCGTTGCTGTGGATCTGATATGGGTCAGATATATGGGGCAGGAGCTGCTACGGGCAGATGTGGGTCAGATCTATGGGGCAGGAGCTGCAGTGGGGCAGATGTGAGTCAGATCAATGGGGCAGGAGCTGCTGTGGGGATGATGAGTGTCAGATCTATGGGGCAGGAGCTGCTGTGGAGTAGATCTATGGGGCAGGAGCTGTTGTGAGGCTGATGATGGTCTGATCTATAAGGCAGAAGCTGCTGTGGGGCGCAAGTGGGTCAGATGTATGGGGCAGGAGCTGCTGTGTGGCTGATGCGGGTCAGATCTATGGGGCAGGAGCTGCTGTGGGGCAGATGTGGGTCAGATCTATGGGCAGGAGCTGCTTTGGGGCAGATGTGGGTCAGATCTATGGGGTAGGTGCTGCTGTGGAGCTGATGTTGGTAAGATCTATGGGGCAGGAGCTGCTGTGGGGTATATGAGGGTCATATCTGTGGGGCAGGTGCTGCTGTGTTGCTGCTGAGGGTCAGATCTATGGGGCAGAAGATGCTGTGGGGTTGATGAGGGTCACATCTATGTAGCAGGAGATGCTGTGGGGTAGATCTATGGGGCAGGAGCTGTTGTGGGGCTGATGAGGGTCTGATCTGTAAGGCAGGAGCTGCAGTGGGGCATATGTGTGTCAGATTTATTGGGCAGGAGCTGCTGTAGGGCGCATGTGGGTCAGATCTATGGGGCAGTAGCTGCTGTGGGGCAGATGTGGGTAAGATCTATGGGGCAGGAGCTGCTGTGGGGCTGAAGTGTGTCAGATCTATTGGGGCAGGAGCTGCTGTGGGGCAGATGTGGGTCTGATCTATGGGGCAGGAGCTGCTGTGGGGCTGATGTGGGTCAGATCTATGGGGCAGGAGCTGCTGTGGTGCTGATTGGGATCAGATCTATGGGGCAGGAGCTGTTCTGTGGCTGATGTGGGTCAGATTTTTAGGGCAGAAGGCTCTGTGGGGCAGATGTGGGTCAGATCGATGGGGCAGAAGATGCTGTGGGGTTGATGGGCGTCAGATCTATGGGGCAGGAGCTGCTGTGGGGATGGTGAGGGTCAGATCTCTGGGGCAGGAGCTGTTGTGAGGCTGATGATGGTCTGATCTATAAGGCAGGAGCTTTTGTGGGGCGCATTTGGGTCAGATGTATGGGGAAGGAGCTGCTGTGGGGGAGATGTGGATCTGATCTATTGGGCAGGAGCTGCTGTGGGGCTGATGTGGGTCAGATCTATGAGGCAGGAGCTGCTGTGGGGCACATGTGGATCAGACCTATGGGGCAGGAGCTTCTGTGGGGCTGATGTGGGTCAGATCTATGGGGCAGGAGCTTCTATGGGGCTGATGTGGGACATTTCTATGGGGCAGGAGATGCTGTGGGTCACATGTGCGTCAGATCTATGGGGCAGGAGCTGCTGTGGGGATGATTTGGGTCAGATCTATGGGGCAGGAGCTGCTATGGGGCAGATGTGGGTCTGATCTATGGGGCAGGAGTTGCTGTGGGGCTGATGTGGGTCAGTTCTATTGGGCAGGAGCTGCTATGGGGCAGATGTGGGTCTGATCTATGGGGCAAGAGTTGCTGTGGGGCTGATATGGGTCAGTTCTATTGGGCAGGAGCTGCTGTGTGGCTGATGATTTGGGTCAGATCTATGGGGCAGTAGCTGCTGTGGGGCTGATGTTGGGAAAGATCTATGGTGCAGGAGCTGCTGTGGGGCAGATATGGGTCATCTTGATGGGCCAGGAGCTGCTGTGGTGCAGATGTGGGTCAGATCTATGGGGCAGGAGCTTCTATGGGGCTGATGTGGGACATTTCTATGGGGCAGGAGATGCTGTGGGTCACATGTGCGTCAGATCTATGGGGCTGGAGCTGCTGTGGGGCAGATGTGGGTCTGATCTATGGGGCAGGAGCTGCTCTGGATCACATGTTGGTCAGATATATGGGGCAGGAGCTGCTGTGGGGATGATTTGGGTCAGATCTATGGGGCAGGAGCTGCTATGGGGCAGATGTGGGTCTGATCTATGGGGCAGGAGTTGCTGTGGGGCTGATGTGGGTCAGTTCTATGGGGCAGGAGCTGCTGTGTGGCTGATGAGGGTCAGATCTATGGGGCAGGAGCTTCTATGGGGCTGATGTGGGACATTTCTATGGGGCAGGAGATGCTGTGGGTCACATGTGCGTCAGATCTATGGGGCTGGAGCTGCTGTGGGGCAGATGTGGGTCTGATCTATGGGGCAGGAGCTGAAGTGGTGCAGATGTGGGTCAGATCTATGGGGCAGGAGCTGCTGTGTGGCTGATGATTTGGGTCAGATCTATGGGGCAGTAGCTGCTGTGGAGCTGATGTTGGTCAGATCAATGGGGCAGGAGCTGCTGTGGGGTAGATATGGGTCATCTTGATTGGCCAGGAGCTGCTGTGGTGCAGATGTGGGTCAGATCTATGGGGCAGTAGCTGCTGTGGGGCAGATGTGGGTCAGATCTATGGGGCAGGTGATGCTGTTGGTTAGATCTATGGGGCAGGAGTTGCTGTGGGGCACATGTGGGTACGATGTATAGGGCAGGAGCTGCTGTGGGGCTGATGTGGGTCAGATCTATGGGACAGGAGCTGCTGTGGGGCTGATGTGGGTCAGATCTATGTGGCAGGAGCTGCTCTGGGGCATATGTGGGTCAGATCTATGGGGCAGGAGCTGCTGTGGGGCTGATTTGGGTCAGATCTATGGGGCAGGAGTTGCTGTGGGGCTGATGAGGGACAGATCTATGGGGCAGGAACTTCTGTGGGGCATATGTGGGTCAGATCTATTGGTCAGGAGCTGCTCTGGGGTACATGTGGGTCAGATCTATAGGGCAGGAGCTGCTGTGGAAATGATGTGGGTCAGTTCTATGGGGCAGGAGCTGCTGTGGGGCAGATGTGGGTCAGATCTATGGGGCAGGAGCTGCTGTGGGGCAGATGTGGGTCAGATCTGTGGGACAGGAGCTGCTGTGTGGCTCATGTGGTTGAGATCTATGGGGCAGGAGCTGCTGTGGGGAAGACGTGGGTCAGATCTATGGGGCAGGAGCTGTTGTGGGTCCGATGTGGGTCAGATCTATGGGGCGGGAGCTGCTGTGTGGCTGACGTGGGTCTGATCTATGGGGCAGGAGCTTCTTTGGCTGATGTGGGTCAGATCTATGGGGCAGGAGCTGCTGTGGGGATAATGTGGGTCAGATCAATTGGGCAGGAGCTGCTATGGGGCAGATGTGGGTCAGATCTATGGGGCAGGAGCTTATGTGGGGCAGATGTGGGTCTGATCTATGGGGCAGGAGCTGCTGTGGGGCTGATGAGGGTCAGATCTATGGGGCAGGAGCTGCTGTGGGGCTGATTGGGATCAGATCTATGGGTCAGGAGCTGCTGTGTGGCTGATGTGGGTCTGATCTATGGGGCAGGAGCTTCTTTGGGGCTGATGTGGGTCAGATCTACGGGGCGGGAGCTGTTCTGGGGCAGATGTGGGTCAGATCTATGTGGCAGGAGAAGCTGTTGGTCAGATCTATGGGGTTGGTGCTCCTAAGGGGCAGATGTTGGTCGGATCTATTGGGCAGGAGATGCTGTGGGGCTGATGTGGGTCAGATCTATGGGGCAGGAGCTGTTCTGTGGTGCTGATGTGGGTAAGATCTATGAGACAGGAGCTGCTGTGGGGCACATGTTGGTCAGATCTATGGGGCAGGAGCTTTTGTGGGGCACATGGGTATCAGATCATTGGGGCAGGAGCTGTTGTGGGGCACATGTCGGTAGATCTATGTGGCAGGAGCTGCTGTGGGGCAGATGTGGGTCAGATCTATGGGCAGTAGCTGCTGTGGGGCAGATGTGGGTCTGATCTATGGGGCAGGAGCTGCTCTGGATCACATGTTGGTCAGATATATGGGGCAGGGGCTGCTGTGGGGATGATTTGGGTTAGATCTATGGGGCAGGAGCTGCTATGGGGCAGATGTGGGTCTGATCTATGGGGCAGGAGTTGCTGTGGGGCTGATGTGGGTCAGTTCTATGGGGCAGGAGCTGCTGTGTGGCTGATGAGGGTCAGATCTATGGGGCAGGAGCTGCTGTGTGGCTGATGATTTGGGTCAGATCTATGGGGCAGTAGCTGCTGTGGGGCTGATGTTGGTCAGATCAATGGGGCAGGAGCTGCTGTGGGGTAGATATGGGTCATCTTGATGGGCCAGGAGCTGCTGTGGTGCAGATGTGGGTCAGATCTATGGGGCAGGTGATGCTGTTGGTCAGATCTATGGGGCAGGAGTTGCTGTGGGGCACATGTGGGTACGATGTATAGGGCAGGAGCTGCTGTGGGGCTGATGTGGGTCAGATCTATGGGACAGGAGCTGCTGTGGGGCTGATGTGGGTCAGATCTATGTGGCAGGAGCTGCTCTGGGGCATATGTGGGTCAGATCTATGGGGCAGGAGCTGCTGTGGGGCTGATTTGGGTCAGATCTATGGGGCAGGAGTTGCTGTGGGGCTGATGAGGGACAGATCTATGGGGCAGGAACTTCTGTGGGGCATATGTGGGTCAGATCTATTGGTCAGGAGCTGCTCTGGGGCACATGCGGGTCAGATCTATAGGGCAGGAGCTGCTGTGGAACTGATGTGGGTCAGTTCTATGGGGCAGGAGCTGCTGTGGGGCAGATGTGGGTCAGATCTATGGGGCAGGAGCTGCTGTGGGGCAGATGTGGGTCAGATCTGTGGGACAGGAGCTGCTGTGGGGCTCATGTGGTTGAGATCTATGGGGCAGGAGCTGCTGTGGGGAAGACGTGGGTCAGATCTATGGGGCAGGAGCTGCTGTGGGGGTGATGTGTGTCAGATCTATGGGGCAGGAGATGCTATGGCGCTGATGTTGGTAAGATATATGGGGCAGGAGCTGCTGTGGGGTAGATGTGGGTCTGATCTATTGGGCAGGAGCTGTTGTGGGTCCGATGTGGGTCAGATCTATGGGGCGGGAGCTGCTGTGTGGCTGACGTGGGTCTGATCTATGGGGCAGGAGCTTCTTTGGGGCTGATGTGGGTCAGATCTATGGGGCAGGAGCTGCTGTGGGGATAATGTGGGTCAGATCAATTGGGCAGGAGCTGCTATGGGGCAGATGTGGGTCAGATCTATGGGGCAGGAGCTGCTGTGGGGCAGATGTGGGTCTGATCTATGGGGCAGGAGCTGCTGTGGGGCTGATGAGGGTCAGATCTATGGGGCAGGAGCTGCTGTGGGGCTTATTGGGATCAGATCTATGGGTCAGGAGCTGCTGTGTGGCTGATGTGGGTCTGATCTATGGGGCAGGAGCTTCTTTGGGGCTGATGTGGGTCAGATCTATGGGGCGGGAGCTGTTCTGGGGCAGATGTGGGTCAGATCTATGGGCAGTAGCTGCTGTGGGGCAGATGTGGGTCTGATCTATGGGGCAGGAGCTGCTCTGGATCACATGTTGGTCAGATATATGGGGCAGGAGCTGCTGTGGGGATGATTTGGGTTAGATCTATGGGGCAGGAGCTGCTATGGGGCAGATGTGGGTCTGATCTATGGGGCAGGAGTTGCTGTGGGGCTGATGTGGGTCAGTTCTATGGGGCAGGAGCTGCTGTGTGGCTGATGAGGGTCAGATCTATGGGGCAGGAGCTGCTGTGTGGCTGATGATTTGGGTCAGATCTATGGGGCAGTAGCTGCTGTGGGGCTGATGTTGGTCAGATCAATGGGGCAGGAGCTGCTGTGGGGTAGATATGGGTCATCTTGATGGGCCAGGAGCTGCTGTGGTGCAGATGTGGGTCAGATCTATGGGGCAGGTGATGCTGTTGGTCAGATCTATGGGGCAGGAGTTGCTGTGGGGCACATGTGGGTACGATGTATAGGGCAGGAGCTGCTGTGGGGCTGATGTGGGTCAGATCTATGGGACAGGAGCTGCTGTGGGGCTGATGTGGGTCAGATCTATGTGGCAGGAGCTGCTCTGGGGCATATGTGGGTCAGATCTATGGGGCAGGAGCTGCTGTGGGGCTGATTTGGGTCAGATCTATGGGGCAGGAGTTGCTGTGGGGCTGATGAGGGACAGATCTATGGGGCAGGAACTTCTGTGGGGCATATGTGGGTCAGATCTATTGGTCAGGAGCTGCTCTGGGGCACATGTGGGTCAGATCTATAGGGCAGGAGCTGCTGTGGAACTGATGTGGGTCAGTTCTATGGGGCAGGAGCTGCTGTGGGGCAGATGTGGGTCAGATCTATGGGGCAGGAGCTGCTGTGGGGCATATGTGGGTCAGATCTGTGGGACAGGAGCTGCTGTGTGGCTCATGTGGTTGAGATCTATGGGGCAGGAGCTGCTGTGGGGAAGACGTGGGTCAGATCTATGGGGCAGGAGCTGCTGTGGGGGTGATGTGTGTCAGATCTATGGGGCAGGAGATGCTATGGCGCTGATGTTGGTAAGATATATGGGGCAGGAGCTGCAGTGGGGTAGATGTGGGTCTGATCTATGGGGCAGGAGCTGTTGTGGGTCCGATGTGGGTCAGATCTATGGGGCGGGAGCTGCTGTGTGGCTGACGTGGGTCTGATCTATGGGGCAGGAGCTTCTTTGGGGCTGATGTGGGTCAGATCTATGGGGCAGGAGCTGCTGTGGGGATAATGTGGGTCAGATCAATTGGGCAGGAGCTGCTATGGGGCAGATGTGGGTCAGATCTATGGGGCAAGAGCTGCTGTGGGGCAGATATGGGTCTGATCTATGGGGCAGGAGCTGCTGTGTGGCTGATGAGGGTCAGATCTATGGGTCAGGAGCTGCTGTGGGGCTGATTGGGATCAGATCTATGGGTCAGGAGCTGCTGTGTGGCTGATGTGGGTCTGATCTATGGGGCAGGAGCTGCTCTGGATCACATGTTGGTCAGATATATGGGGCAGGAGCTGCTGTGGGGATGATTTGGGTCAGATCTATGGGGCAGGAGCTGCTATGGGGCAGATGTGGGTCTGGTCTATGGGGCAGGAGTTGCTGTGGGGCTGATGTGGGTCAGTTCTATGGGGCAGGAGCTGCTGTGTGGCTGATGAGGGTCAGATCTATGGGGCAGTAGCTGCTGTGGGGCTGATGTTGGTCAGATCAATGGGGCAGGAGCTGCTGTGGGGTAGATATGGGTCATCTTGATGGGCCAGGAGCTGCTGTGGTGCAGATGTGGGTCAGATCTATGGGGCAGTAGCTTCTGTGGGGCAGATGTGGGTCAGATCTATGGGGCAGTAGCTGCTGTGGGGCAGATGTGGGTCAGATCTATAGGGCAGGAGCTGCTGTGGAACTGATGTGGGTCAGTTGTATGCGGCAGGAGCTGCTGTGGGGCAGATGATTTGGGTCAGATCTATGGGGCAGTAGCTGCTGTGGGGCTGATGTTGGTCAGATCAATGGGGCAGGAGCTGCTGTGGGGCTTATTGGGATCAGATCTATGGGGCAGGAGCTGCTGTGGGGCAGATATGGGTCAGATCTATGGGGCAGGTTATGCTGTTGGTCAGATCTATGGGGCAGGAGTTGCTGTGGGGCACATGTGGGTACGATGTATAGGGCAGGAGCAGCTGTGGGGCTGATGTGGGTCAGATCTATGGGACAGGAGCTGCTGTGGGGCTGATGTGGGTCAGATCTATGTGGCAGGAGCTGCTCTGGGGCATATGTGGGTCAGATCTATGGGGCAGGAGCTGCTGTGGGGCTGATTTGGGTCAGATCTATGGGGCAGGAGTTGCTGTGGGGCTGATGAGGGACAGATCTATGGGGCAGGAACTTCTGTGGGGCATATGTGGGTCAGATCTATTGGTCAGGAGCTGCTCTGGGGCACATGTGGGTCAGATCTATAGGGCAGGAGCTGCTGTGGAACTGATGTGGGTCAGTTCTATGGGGCAGGAGCTGCTGTGGGGCAGATGTGGGTCAGATCTATGGGGCAGGAGCTGCTGTGGGGCAGATTTGGGTCAGATCTGTGGGACAGGAGCTGCTGTGGGGCTCATGTGGTTGAGATCTATGGGGCAGGAGCTGCTGTGGGGAAGACGTGGGTCAGATCTATGGGGCAGGAGCTGCTGTGGGGGTGATGTGTGTCAGATCTATGGGGCAGGAGATGCTATGGCGCTGATGTTGGTAAGATGTATGGGGCAGGAGCTGCAGTGGGGTAGATGTGGGTCTGATCTATGGGGCAGGAGCTGTTGTGGGTCCGATGTGGGTCAGATCTATGGGGCGGGAGCTGCTGTGTGGCTGACGTGGGTCTGATCTATGGGGCAGGAGCTTCTTTGGGGCTGATGTGGGTCAGATCTATGGGGCAGGAGCTTCTTTGGCTGATGTGGGTCAGATCTATGGGGCAGGAGCTGCTATGGGGATAATGTGGGTCAGATCAGTTTGGCAGGAGCTGCTATGGGGCAGATGTGGGTCAGATCTATGGGGCAGGAGCTGCTGTGGGGCAGATGTGGGTCTGATCTATGGGGCAGGAGCTGCTGTGGGGCTGATGAGGGTCAGATCTATGGGGCAGGAGCTGCTGTGGGGCTGATTGGGATCAGATCTATGGGTCAGGAGCTGCTGTGTGGCTGATGTGGGTCTGATCTATGGGGCGGGAGCTGTTCTGGGGCAGATGTGGGTCAGATCTATGTGGCAGGAGAAGCTGTTGGTCAGATCTATGGGGTTGGTGCTCCTTAGGGGCAGATGTTGGTCGGATCTATGGGGCAGGAGATGCTGTGGGGCTGATGTGGGTCAGATCTATGGGGCAGGAGCTGTTCTGTGGCTGATGAGGGTCAGATCTATTGGGCAGGAGCTGCTGTGGTGCTGATGTGGGTAAGATCTATGAGACAGGAGCTGCTGTGGGGCACATGTTGGTCAGATCTATGGGGCAGGAGCTTTTGTGGGGCACATGGGTATCAGATGATTGGGGCAGGAGCTGTTGTGGGGCACATGTCGGTAGATCTATGTGGCAGGAGCTGCTGTGGGGCAGATGTGGGTCAGATCTATGGGCAGTAGCTGCTGTGGGGCAGATGTGGGTCTGATCTATGGGGCAGGAGCTGCTCTGGATCACATGTTGGTCAGATATATGGGGCAGGAGCTGCTGTGGGGATGATTTGGGTCAGATCTATGGGGCAGGAGCTGCTATGGGGCAGATGTGGGTCTGATCTATGGGGCAGGAGTTGCTGTGGGGCTGATGTGGGTCAGTTCTATGGGGCAGGAGCTGCTGTGTGGCTGATGAGGGTCAGATCTATGGGGCAGGAGCTGCTGTGGGGCAGATGTGGGTCAGATCTATGGGGCAGGTGATGCTGTTGGTCAGATCTATGTGGCAGGAGTTGCTGTGGGGCACATGTGGGTACGATGTATAGGGCAGGAGCTGCTGTGGGGCTGATGTGGGTCAGATCTATGGGACAGTTGCTGCTGTGGGGCTGATGTGGGTCAGATCTATGTGGTAGTGTTATGGTTTTGTAATTTGGTTGGTGTTGGTATTCCACATCAGAACACCATGCTTCATAATGGGAGTAAAGGGGACAAGTTTTTTTCTGTGAACTGCCTTAATGAGCATGTGGGGTGGGGCACCGGAAGGGAAGTGAGGAAGGGGACGGCGTTGCTGGACCGGCTCCCTGCGAGGAGACAACGTGGTCAGAGCTTCCTGCCTTCCACAGCTCCATCGGTGAGATTGGGGACTTGGTATTCTCTTTGTTGAAACTCTCTTGTTGTTGTTTAGTGTTATTAGGTTATTAAACTGCCATTCGTTCTCAGATCACCTTTTTCCTCCCTTATTTTTTGTTAGACCTAATCGCAATCTCCCTTCCCTTCCCCTCTTCTGAAACGCACGTGGCCGGGCCGGGCCACGCCGCACTCTGCCGTACCCTGCCGCTAGAGAAAAGGGGGGGAGGGGGCTTTTGTTCCTGCTGCCCCGGGTTTTATGCCCACTGTCCCGGAGTGAGCTCTAGAGAGAACTCCGTGACAGGCAGGAGCTGCTGTGGGGCATATGTGGGTCAGATCTATGGGGCAGGAGCTGCTGTGGGGCTGATTTGGGTCAGATCTATGGGGCAGGAGTTGCTGTGGGGCTGATGAGGGACAGATCTATGGGGCAGGAATTTCTGTGGGGCATATGTGGGTCAGATCTATTGGTCAGGAGCTGCTCTGGGGCACATGTGGGTCAGATCTATAGGGCAGGAGCTGCTGTGGAACTGATGTGGGTCAGTTCTATGGGGCAGGAGCTGCTGTGGGGCAGATGTGGGTCAGAACAATGGGGCAGGATCTGCTGTGGGGCAGATTTTCGTCACATCTATGTGGGAGAAGATGGTTTCGGGCTGATGGGGGTCTCATCTATGCGGCAGGAGCAACTGTGGGGCTGATGTGGGTCGTATCTTTAGGGCAGGAGCTGCTGTGGGTCAGATCTATGGGGCAGGATATGAAGTGGGGTAGATGTGGATCAGATCTATGGGGCAGGCGCTGCTGTGTGTCTGATATGGGTCAGATCTATGGGGCAGGAGCTGCCATGGGGCAGATCTATTGGGCAGGAGCTGCAGTGGGTCTCATGTTGTTCAGATCTATGGGGCAGGAACTGCATTGTGTCTCATGTTGTTCAGATCTATGGGGTTGGAGCTGCTGTGGGGCACATGTGGGTCAGATCTATGAGGCAGGAGCTGCTTTGGGAAAGATGTGGGTCTGATCTATGGGGCAGGAGTATCTGTGGGGCAGATGAGGGTCAGAATTATGGGGAAGGAGCTGCTGTGGGGCTGAGGGGGGTCGGATCTATGGGGCAGGAGCTGTTGTGGGGCATATGTGTGTCAGATCTATGGGGCAGGAGCTGCTGTGGGGCTGATGTTGGTCTTATCAATGGGGCAGGAGATGCTGTGGGTGTAGGTCTATGGGGCAGAAGCTGCTGTCGGGCATATGTGAGCCAGACGTATCGGGCAGGAGCTGCTGTGGGTCAGATGTGGGTCACATCTTTGGGGCAGGAGCTGAGGTGGGGCAGAGGTGGGACTGATCTATTGGGCAGGAGCTACTGTGGATATGATGTGGGTCAGATCTATAGGGAAGGTGCTGCTGTGGGGCTGATGTGGGTCACATCTATGGAGCAGGAGCTGCTGTGAGGCACATGTGGGTCGGGTCTATGGGGCAGGTACTGCTGTGGGGCTGATGTGGGTCGGATCTATGGGCCATGTGCTGCTATGGGGCCCATATGTATCAGATCTATGGGGCAGAAGCTGTTGTGGGGCACATGTGGGTCTGATCTATGGGTCAGGAGCTGCTGGGGGCTGATGTAGGTCAGATCTATGGGGCAGGAGCTGCTGTGGGGCAGACGTGGGTCAGATATTTGGGGCAGGAGATGTTGTGGTTCAAATCTATGGGGCAGGAGATGCTGTGGAGATGATGTGGGTCAGATATATGGGGCAGTAGCTGATGTGGGGCAGATGTGGGTCCGAACAATGGGGCAGGAGCTACTGTGGAGATTATGTGGGTAAGATCTATTGGGCAGATGCTGCTGTCAGGCAAATATGAGTCAGATCTATGGGACAGGAGCTGCTGTGGGGCAGATCTATGGGACAGGAGGTGCTGTGTGGCTGATGTGGGTCAGATCTATGGGGCAGGTGCTGCTGTGTGTCAGATCTATGGGGAAGGAGTTGCTGTGGGACAGATCTATGGGACAGGAGAGTCTCTGGGGCTGATGTGGGTCACATCTATGGGGCAGGAGCTGCTGTGGGGTAGATGTGGGTCAGATCTATGGGGCAGGAGCCGCTTTTGGGCTTATGGGGGTTAGATCATTTCGGTAGGAGCTGCTGTGGGTCAGATATATGGGGCAGGAGATGCAGTGGGGCAGTAGTGGGTCAGATCTATTGAGAAGGATCTGCTGTGGGGTAGATGTGGGTCAGATATATGGGGCAGGAGCTGCTGTGGGGTAGATGTGGGTCAGATATATGGGGCAGGAGCTGCTGTGGGGCAGATGTGGGTCTGATCTATGGGGCAGGAGATGTTGTGGGTCAGATCTATGGGGCAGAAGCTGCTCTGGGGCTGATTTGGGTCAGTTTTTTGGGAAAGGTGCTGCTTTGGGGCTGATGTGGGTCAGATCTATGGGGCAGGTGGTGCTGTTGGTCTCATTGGTGTAAGATCTATGGGGCAGGAGCTGCTGTGGGACTGATGTGGGTCAGATCTATTTGTCAGGAGCTTCTCTGTGGCACATGTGGGTCAGATCTATGGGGAGGGAGCAGCTGTGGGACTGATGGGGTTTAGATCAATTGAGCAGGAGCTGCTGTCGGTCAGAACTATGGGGCAGGAGCTGCTGTGAGGCAGAGGTGGGTCAGATCTATGGGGCACGAGCTGCTGTGGGTCAGATCTATGGGGCAGGAGCTGCTGTGGGACAAATGTGGTTCAGATTTATGGGTAGGTGTAGCTGTGGGGCTCATGTGGGTCAGATCTATGGGGCAGGAGCTGCTGTGTGGCTGATATGGTTCAGATCAATGGGGCAGGAGCTGGTGTGGGGCTGATTTGGGTCAGATCTATGGGGCAGGAGCTGCTGTGGGGCAGATCTATGGGACTGGCTCTGCTCTGGGGCACATCTGGTTAAGATCTATGGGGCAGCAGCTGCTGTGGGGTAGATGTGGGTCAGATCTGTGGGGCAGGAGCTGCTGTGGGGCAGATGTAAGTCAGATCTATGGGGCAGGAGCTCTTGTGGGACTGATGAGGGTCAGACCTCTAAGGCTGGAGCTGATCTGGGTCAGATCTATGTGTCAGGAGCTGATGTGGGTCAGATCTATGGGGCAGAAGCTGTTGTGTTGCAGATGAGCGTCAGATCTATGTGGCAGGAGCTGCTGTGGGGCTGATGTGGGTCAGATCTGTAGGGCAGGAGCTGCTGTGGGGTAGACGTGGGTAAGATCTATGTGGCAGGAGCTGCTGTCAGGCTGATGTGGGTCAGATCTATGGGGCAGGAGCTGCTGTGGGGCAGATATATGGGGCAGGAGAAGCTGTGGGTCAGATCTATGGGGCAGGAGCTGCTGTGGGGCACATGTGGTTCATATCTATTGGGAAGGAGCTGCTGTGGGGCAGATGTGGGTCATATCAATGGGGTAGCTGTTGCTGTGGGTTAGATCTATGGGGCAGAAGCTCCTTTCGGGCATATGTGAGTCAGATGTATAGCAATACCTGGCCCATAGATGTGACCCTCATCAGCCTCACAGCAGCTCCTGCCCCATAGATCTGACCAACATCAGCCCCACAGCAGCTCCTGCCCCATAGATCTGAACCACATCTGACCAACAGCAGCTCCTGCCCCATAGATCTGACTCACATATGCCCGACAGCAGCTTCTGCCCCATAGATCTAACCCACAGCATCTCCTTCCCCATTGATATGACCCTCATCAGACCCACAGCTGCTCCAGCCCAATAGATATGACCCACATATACCCCTCAGCAGGTTATGCCCCATAGATCTGACCCACATGTGCCCCACAGTAACTCCTGCCCCATAGATCTGACCCACAGCAGCTCCTGCCCCATAGATCAGACCCACATCTGCCCCACAGCAACTCCTGCCCCATAGATCTGACCCACAAGAGCCCCAAAGAAGCTCCTGCCCCATAGATCTGACTCACGCCTGCCCCACAGCTGATTTGCCTCTTAGATCTGACCCACATCAGCCCCAGAGAAGCTACTGCCCCATAGATCTGACCCCCCACAGCCTTACAGCTGATCCTGACCCAAAGATCTAACCCACAGCATCTCCTGCCCCATATATATGACCAACATCTGCCCCATAGCAGATCCTGCCCCATAGATCTGAACCACATCATCCCCAGAGCACCTTCTGCCCAATAGATCTGACCCCAATCAGCCCTACAGCAGCTCCTGCCCCATAGATCTGACCCACATGTGCACCACAGCAGCTCCTGCCCCATCGATCTGACCCACATGTGCCCCACAGCAGCTCCTGACCCATAGATCTGATACACATGTGCCCCATAGCAGCTCCTGCCCCATAGATCTGACCCACAGCAACCCCACAGCAGCTCCTGCCCCGTAGATCTGACCCACAGCAGCTCCTGCCTCAATAGATCATACCCCAATTAGCCCCACAGCAGAACCTGTCCCATAGACCTGACCCACATGTGCCCCACAGCTGCTCCTGCTCCATAGATCTGACCCTCATCAGCCCCACAGCAGCTCCTGCCCAATAGATCAGTCCCACCTCTACCCCCCAGCAGATCCTTCCCAATATATCTGACCCACATCTGCCTCACAGCAGCTCCTGCCCTATAGATCTTACTGCAATCAGCCCCACAGCATTTCCTGCCCCATAGATCTGACCCATATGTGCCCCACAGCAACTCTGGCCCCATAGATCTGACCCACATGTGCCCCACAGCAGCTCCTGCCCCATAGATCTGACCCACATCTACCCCACAGCAACTCTGGCCCCATAGATCTGACCCACATGTGCCCCACAGCAGCTCCTGCCCCATAGATCTGACACACATATACCCCAGAGCTGGTCCTGCACAATAGATCTGACCCCAATCAGCCCTACAGCAGCTCCTACCCCATATATCTTACCCACAGCAGCTCCACAGCAACTCCTGCCCCATAGATCTGATCCACATGTGCCCCACAGCAGCTCATGCCCCATAGATCTGACTCACATCTGCCCCACAGCTGCTCATGCCCCATAGATCTGACTCACATGTGCACCAGAGCAGCTCCTGCCCCATAGATCTGATACACATGTGCCCCATAGCAGCTCCTGCCCCATAGATCTGACCCACAGCAACCCCACAGCAGCTCCTGCCCCGTAGATCTGACCCACAGCAGCTTCTGCCTCAATAGATCATACCCCAATTAGCCCCACAGCAGAACCTGTCCCATAGACCTGACCCACATGTGCCCCACAGCAGCTCCTTCTCCATAGATCTGACACACATATACCCCAGAGCTGGTCCTGCACAATAGATCTGACCCCAATCAGCCCTACAGCAGCTCCTACCCCATATATCTTACCCACAGCAGCTCCACAGCAACTCCTGCCCCATAGATCTGATCCACATGTGCCCCACAGCAGCTCATGCCCCATAGATCTGACCCACATCTGCCCCACAGCTGCTCATGCCCCATAGATCAGACCCACATCTGCCCCACAGAAGCTCCTGCCCCATAGATCTGACTCACATGTGCACCAGAGCAGCTCCTGCCCCAAAGATCTGATCCACATGTGCCCCACTGCATCTCCTGCCCCATACATCTGACCCACAACAGATCCTGCCCCATAGATCAGATCGACATCTGCCCCACAGCAGATCCTGCCCAATTGATCTATCCCCCATCAGCCCCACAGCAGCTCCAGCACCATAGATCTGACCCACATCTGCCCCACAGCAGCTCCTGCCCCATAGATCTGACCCCCCTCAGCACCACAGCACCTCCTGCCCCATAGATCTGATCCACATCTACCCACCTTTGAAGTACTTTGGTCCTTCTCTGCCAGTCGATCGCCGCAGCATCTGGTTGTCTCCTGCTCAACACTCTGTCCTACATCCCTCCTACACAGGCCAGAAACCAAGGCACAGAAAGTATAAGGGATCCCTAAGGGTCTGAGGCGTCTTCCCTGCTGGAACAGCAATGGAGGACACAAGACCACAAGAAGCCAGATTCAGGCAGAGAAGCTTGAGGGTGCAGCCATCTGCATTAAGGTTGCTATGGTTTGGCGTTGCAAATACTACTCTGCCTGACTGGGGCAGGGCAGGCTTACGCAAGTGTTTAAGCAGACGTCTTTCTGGTCCTGTAGGAAGCAGCAGGTCTGAATTAAAAGGAGCAATGAGGCAAGGAGTGCCCTGAGCTTGTTTCCTAAATAGAAGGCAGTGTGGGACAATTTGAGGAACAGGAATTCAACTACTGTAATGCAGAGCACTATTTTTGTCGCCTTCCAGCAGTCACCGATTAATGGAAGATTCTTGTCCTTCCCAGACTCCACTGTTGGTAACTCACATCTACAGCCTCTCTGGGCAGCCTGTGCCATTGCCTCACCACCCTCTGTCTGAAAAAGTTTCCCCCTAGTATCTAACCTAACATGTAGCCTAATTCTCCTCTCTTTATTCACAGGAGATGTGCTCTAGACCTCTAATTATCATTCTGACCTTCCTCTGGAGCTAATCCAGAAGCTCTGCACCTTTCTTGTGCTGTGGGCTCCAGATCTGGACACAGTACTGCAGATGGGGACTCATGAAGGCAGAGTGGAGGGGAGCAAGAGCCTACTTCTCCATGCTGCCACTTCTCTGTGGATACAGTTGGTCTTCCAGACTGCAAGCACACACTGCTGGTTCATGTCCATCTTTTTGTCCACCAGAACCTCCAAATCGTTCTCCACATTTCTTCCATGAGGAACAGCTCCATGATCTTCCCAGGCACAGAGGTAAGGCTCACTGGCCTGTAGTTTCCCATGTGATTTCCTTCCTGCCTTTCTAAAAACTGGGAGTGATGTTTCCCTTTTCCAGACCCCAGGGACTTCTCCTGCCTTCTTCTGACAGCCATGACTTTTCAAATACGGTGGAGAATGGCTGGGTGAGCGTATCAACCAGCTCCCTCATGACTCTGGGAAGCACGTCATCCTGCCCCATGGACTTGGACATATCCAGTCTTATGAGGAGGTCTTGGACTTGCTCGTCTCTTACAGTAGGAAGGATTTTGCTCCCCTGGTGTCCACCTAAATGTTCAGAGACATGAGTGTCATTCACTTTCTAGGCTCTTCTTGTGGCTCCTTAAAGTCCAAGAAGTCTCATTTTCAGCTCTCCTTACGCTTTTACCACACAAAGTAACCTGTTCCAGTTGCTTTCTCTTGTGGAAGGACAAAGGAGATTGACAGTGCACCATAAGTCAGAATATAAACTGCTGCTATACAGAAAATATTTCTGATTTCTTCAGTATTTGTCTGGAAGACAAAGCTCATAGAAAAATGTTCTAAAGTGTGAAGAACGAGCCCCTTTCAGGACTGAAAATGACTTCTGCTTTAGATGAATAACATGAATGTCTTACAGGCAAAAAATACTAATCTGGAAAATATGAAATAGGAGTCAGAAATGTTCCTGATGAGCTGCACATGAAGAGTATGGCAGAGTTTCCTTAGGGTAACCATCTTCTTTATTACCCTACAGGAATGGGTAACAAGGGCAGGAGTATGGTTCATCATTCCCTTCTTAGTTTGATGGCAGCTCCCTCTTTGTGCTGGGAAGGTAAATAATGATGGGAGAGACCCCTGGGTTTTGGTGGGGCATGAAATATCTGTGGTCACAGCAGGTATGTGTCAGCTGTCACAAGGCAGACATACACAGGTAATGCAGGGTAAATTAAACGAGAGCCTGTACAATGAATATGATTAAAAACTGTGTAATAACAGCTCAACAAGAAAACCACTTGAAAGAAAGCAGGGGATCTGGCAGTGTGAATATATGCTAATTATAGAATGGATATTTGGCTGACGTTAGTAAGAATGTGCAATGTGTAATTTTTATGTGTCAGATAAGTACAATAGGCTGTTTTCTATGTTTAAGAAACCCTGACACTTGGGTCTCCAGGCTGTCTCCCCAAGTTATTCCCTAGTGTGCTTCACAACACTAAGAATGTGGAACTGGATCATTCTCTTAGCCCTCTTGCGTTGCTAAGTGTGAGATCCTCTGTTCAGAATTGGATTAGCTATCAATGAGTGATGCACAGATGCTATGGCAGACCCACAGTCCTTCCACTTCTGCCCTCCTACTGCTGACCTGTGAGCGCAGATGTACTGTTCTATAAGATGCTTTAGAGAGCTCAGGCTTAGCCAGTTGCTGCACCCACAGAAAGGCAGAGGGAAGGGCTGAAAGTCTGTGGTGACAAAGCTGGGCTGCTGAGGGGCTGATTTTCAGTTCTGTCACAGAAATCCCAGGGCCATTTGCAGTCCTTCAGGCAACTGCCCATTTGTAATAGGCTGACAAACTTGTCTTGTGCGTCACATCTGTTCAGGCTGCAGAATTCTTGGAGCAGGGTTCATTTCCTATGGAGAAAACCTCACTCTGTTTGGGTCTCTCCCTTTCTACAAAGAAAGGAAAATGACAGCAATCAAAATGATAAACACAAACATAGGACATTGCTTAGTTAGGATGTGTTTAACAGTCAACAGCAGTGTAACACTTATTCCTCAGGCAAAGAAAATAAGAAAACGAGCCATCTGGGCTTGTCTCTTCCCAGTTTTGAATGAGGCAACAGCATTAATCTTTTATTCCCTCCATTTTGGGCCTGGTAAACTTGGAGTTCTGAGAGATGTGGTTTTTGGTGAATAGATGTGGCCTTCAGTATTCTCCTTTTACTCCAAAGTCTGAATCTCTGCATTCCCCCATATCACATTAATGCTTTCTTTCCCCCTCCCCCCTCCCAATAAATAAATAAATAAATAAAAACAAAAATTAATAATAATAAAAAAGCAAGCTCTCAGCTTATGAAGAAATAGCTGACAACAACCTTCTGGACAAAGCGTTTTTATGGAGTACAGTTCATATTTATAGGGAAAAAAGATCCAGAACTTTGTGCTCTGTAGTCTCCCAGTACCACATCCCACACATGCTAACACACCCTTAGGACAAAGATTACAACTGGAAATAATGATGTGGCAGTTATCCTCCACCCTGATAAAACTTCATCCATTGATGAAAAAGGTGTGTTCCACAACCTAGTGCTCATGCCATGTGGTTCGTATCAGTGGGAGAAAGTAAGGGGGAAAGCTAGAAGGTACTGTTCACATTAAGGAAATACAAGAGAAGATTTTTTTGTTTTCCTGCACAGAGGTTGCCTTGCTTAAGCTTTATTCTGCTATGGAGGAAATGCATACACTTTTCTTCCTCATTTTCCCTTGCTAACAGAGGGAAAAGTCTGACAAGAAGAGTTATTGTCACCTTCCTCATCCTTACTACTTGCTGACACTGGAGAAGAAAATCCTCTGGGGACTACATGGCTTTGTTTCTTGGCTGTCTACTGTGCAGTTGTCCCTTCTCTTCACTTTCTCATTTCCTTAAGGTAACATCAAGCTGATGTGTGCAGCCCACCAATAAAAGTCTGTGGAAGTAAGCCTTTCTCAGGAGGTGCTGTGCTACTGTCCTCACTCATTTGCAAAGTTCCCTCTCCATTCTTTAGCATAATCTCCAGGTGGGAATGGCAGGAGGCAGTTACATAAGGAACTGCCAGACCCCAAAGCAGAGCTGGTGCAGGAGGGTACCACACAGCCATGACTTCAGGTTGGGAACTCAGAAGACCATCATACTTGAGCAAGGAAGAGTCCCTTTAAATAATGAGATGTGCAGAAACACCAATGAGTAGAGAAATAAAAAATCTAGCCTTTTCAGTTTATCATATTGGCTTATAAGTTGTGAGAAATCTATGCTAGTTCTTTGAGAGGGACAGATTTTGTTTCTCTACTTTTCAGCTTACATTTGCACCACTGAGTTACTGATGGAAAAGGAATGTTACCTATAACAAAGATAAGCTTTATCTACTGATTGCTTTAAATAAACCCTCATTCCTTTCAGCTTTCACAGCTTGTAGTCTGTTAATCCCATCAATCATTGACTTTAAATGTAGGAAATATGTAGTAAATGCATGTCAAGCTCTCTCAGCGTGTGTCAGAGAATCCAGCCACAAGCCTAAGAACAAGTAGGGGCCCTAGCCTTAAAAGAAACTGGGGGTGGGGAGTCAAACCACATTTGGGCCACCACCACAATAAATAAAATCCAGGCAAAATATGGGTGAACCATGGGCTGACAGCTCAGCCTCAAAGGGTTAAAGTAAAGGGGTCAGCCAGGTTGGATGGCCCTGTTCTAACCTGACCTGCTGGGTAGCAGCGCTCCCATGGCAGGGGTTGGGTGGGCCCTGAGGTCCCTTCCAACCCAACTATTCTGTGGTTCTATGATCCTTGAGAGCCCCTTCCAAATCGGGATATTCCATGATTCAATCTCCTGTGCTGAGCGCTCCCTCTGCTGGCACACACACATAGCTGGATTTTTCCCTACTCAGGCTGGGAAAAAAACGCGCCAGTGGAGCTGATGAAATGAAAGAGGTCATCGAAACAGAGCCCGTGGGGACTTGAAGGCTGAGCTTACCTTTTCTTCTTGGTACAGTTAGCGATCAGCGTCGTTCATTACCTTCAGCACCATGCAGATAGCGCCTGTATTTTACACAGGCCTTAGAGCTGGTTTTCTTATTAACTGGAACGGCCAGTAAAAGAATCTGAAGTTTTTCTTCAGTTTCTGATAACAGGGCAACAAGTTTGTTTAGTCACTTCTTTTTTACAAAAGCTGTGACCTGAGGAACGGATTTATAAGCAGAGCATTTCTACACTCATGTAAAAATCCTGTGGAATGCAAATGTCCAGAAGAATTTTAGCACCCACTGTGGGATTTGTCCTTCCAGTGCAGAGCAGACTGGCACATTGTTCAGCCTTGTCTGTTTAGAGCATAAAGTCCAAGAATGGCACCACATGAAAGTTTGTAATGCAAGGATCAAGTACCCCTCATAGTCAGCACCATCAGCTCCCACAATATCCCACAGCACAGCACTGAGGACCTGAGTGGAAGGTGGTGGGATACCTGTCTATGTTCCCATGATGCTGCCTCTAGGACACATGCTCATCCTTGGATAAGCAGTATAGCAAAAACACAACATCAGAAAACAAAGATTCCATCTTTCTGTTTTTCCTTGTCTATTGCTACTGAATTTCTTGTTCCATTGGGCTCGAATCCATAATGGCTTATATATGGATATGACAGTCCTGTCCTCTCTCCCCTCTAAACATGTGTACAACCACACAAGCAGCCAGACACAGCCCTGACACAGTTGCCATTCACAATCACTATCCCCCAGGGCAGCACAGTAAGCTTTCATCCCACAGGATGAACTACTGCTTTAATGGAGAGGGGAAAACACAGGGGGCAGCCAGAGACAGCTTTGTTCTGCTCTGGATGCATCTCCAGCAAAATCACGTTCAGTTAGGTGGCATACATCTCACAATAACAGTGGGCAGTTTGCTATCTGCAGAAAAGGTGAAAACCAAAAGAAGTATTATCCTCAAAACATAAAGAAATACTGTTATATGTCTTCTCTTTGAGTCATTATACACAGTCATTACAGAAAAAATGTTCTCCTTGCTGGGCATTGCAGCAGGATTTAGTTACGTCTTCTCTTAGAGATCCACATCTTATTCATGCTTACACCATGTCAAGTCAAAATGAGGACGGGCATTTTGTAGATGCGTGGTATGAGAGGCCAATATTCTGTTAGTAATGCTTTCCTCCCATGGTTTGAAGGCAGCACCTTTTCCAGCCTCATTTCAAATACTGCATCACATTTAAATCCCAGCTTTCCTAACACAGATGCAATGTTAGGAAGCCATGTGAGGAAAGACAGGGATGGCTTTAAGTCTCTAAATAAGAAGAAAGAGAATCATCATCAAGGAGGCTGACTGACTGAAAAAGAATGTGCTTTTCCAGGCCATTTCTGAAGGTACAGCTGAGGGCTAACCCATGACAGTTACTTTACTTGTTGAATAACATTTTTATGTATGTGTTTTATGTTTTGCTTTTTGTCACTTTGCCTCATGTTTAATTGCTCTGTTCCAAAGTTTTGCTGAAGGGAACTGAGGAATGATTTGAATGGCAGTAAATGTGGATATCACAGATCCAAAACATGGCCAGAACTCAACATTGTAAAAGCTGCGATTTGACCCTCGCTCAACAAATACTTTGTACATTTAAACAGGCAAAAAAAGAACCAGCTTTCAACTGAGATGAAACCACAGATCAGAGATGAACATTTCATTAAATACTGGACAAAGCAGTAGAAACTCTTGCTCTCTTCTTGTTTGCAGATCATGAGAGTTCAGAAAAGCCCATGGAATTATATCTGATTTATAATCTGATTTATAAGCAGCACTGCATTGAGACAAGATGGGGATGAAAGGACAGAGCACAGCTCTGGTGAAAAGGGCTGGGCATCACCTTGGGGTGATCATTGTGACTCCATGTTGGGAGTGGCCGAAGCCCCCATCACAAACACGTGCCATCACAATGACACCCCATCAGAACCCCCAGGGTGTTCAGAAGGATTTCACTTGCCGAGTGGCACAGCGAAAACTGCTTTGTCGCAGAAATGTCTGCAAGGACAAACTTCAATTGGACTGAGCAAAGACGCTCCCACCCTGCAAGAGGTGGTCAAGGATCGGCTCGTGATGCTGCTCACTCCCATGTCCGTCTTTAGCAATTGAAAATCTCCTGTACCTTGCTGTCTTTCAAGCGCAAGGTGATAACAACTGACTCTTCTCCTTTGCCTTTTGCAGCCTCTCGTCAACTGGAACCCAGACTTCGGAGGAGAGAGCTCTCGGCTCCTCGAGCAGCGCAGGCCGAGATCTGCCCGGAGAAGGAGAGCCGAGACGGGCCGCGGCTGCGCGGAGGGCGGTGTGAGCGGGGAGCGCGTCCCGTGCCGAGCCGACAGCCGCCCCATGGCCGTGCCGCCATGCTGCCCAACACTGGGTAAGGCGACCTGGGCTTTCCTCCTTCCTTCGGCGGGGCCGCGAGCTCCGAGCCACAGGAGCTGCCGGGGCCGAGCCGGGGCCGGGGCCGGGGCCGGGGCCGGGGCCGGGGCCGGGGCCGGGCGGAGGGACAGACGCGTGCTCCGCAGCCCCTTGAGGGCGATGGGACGCGGGGTGGAGGCCGCGGCCGGGCACGGTGGCCCCGGAGCGGCTGGGTTGGACCCGGAGTCCCGCTCGGTGCTGTTTGCTCACGGGCCGAGCTGTGTGCACGTCCGGAGGGCAAAGTGCGGCTGTGGGTGTGCTGTGGAATCTGAATTGAGTGACTGCTGCGGTGTTATTTCTGCGCTGCTAATGAACGGGGACATACGTTGACCTTATTCGTTCCCGTGTGTTGCAAGCAGTAGTCATGAGATCCTGTACGAGTGCAGAAAGCGCCCACGGTGCAGCCTGTGGGCTGCCCTGGTTGCGGCCGTGCCTGCTGCAAAAGGAGCCCACCTGCATGATTCTAACTCCCTGAACCTGTCCAGTTAACATTTCTCTTACCCCTTAGGCTGTTCAACCATCCAGACTATTATGTATTTACTTGGATACAAAAGTATTTTGAGAGATGGTAATGAAAGCCTTGCTAATGTGAATGGTGTCAGCTGTTATCACTTTGGCCTCAAATCCTTTCATTCTATCACAGAAGTCAATCAGGTTCACCAGGCTTGATTTTACCTACTGAGATTGATGATGCATTGGAACATGCTGCCCAGGGAAGTGGTGAAGTCACCATCCCTGGTGATGTTCAGGAAGGGTTTAGATGTGGCACTGAAGGACATGGTTTAGTGGCCATAGTGGGGATGGGTTGAAGGTTGGACTATATTGTCTTTTCCAACCTTGCAAGTTCTAAGATTACCTCTCATCTATGGCTAGTTTCTCATGTCCTGGTAAACCATGTTCCTAAGCAAGGCACTACCAGTGTCTGCTCTCACTGAATCACCCATGCCACTCAGCAACGCCTTTCCCTTGTTCATGCTCTTCCTACCCACATTATAGCAGATAAACAAGTTGCCACTGGCTTCCCTTGCAAGTCTCAGCTGCAGGTGAACTTTGGTTCTCCTCACACTGTGCTGAAATGCTCATGCAATATTCCCAGTTCCTTTTTATCTCACTGGTGCTTCCACTCTGTGTGACACCTTTGTACACAGGGGCTCAGTCACAAGTCGTTTGCACAGCTGTGTCAGCCTGCTGGTTGGTTGGACAGACTTGTGGGGATTTATTGGGTTAAATGCAGTTACTTGCAAACTGAGTTTTACTGTGAAAGCCTTAAGGAAAATCATGGTCATTTTTGAAAATCTGATTTTTGGCTCTTGTCTTTGGCACCCTGCATTGGGATTGTGATCCTGGACTTTGCCTTTACAGCGTGTTGAGCTACTGGTCCTCTGTGTTCAGAGGGCCAAAAGAATTAAATTACAGAGAGCTGCACTGAGTATCAAAACGTTAGATTTGGTTGGTTTTGTTGTTTTTAGAAGTCACTCCTTTTCTGCTTTTGGAGAATGCAGCAGTTCTGTTGTGGGCAGCCTTGGATTATTGTACAAAAAGTCTTCAGTGGTGGTGAAAGGCTTATATTTCCAAGAAGGTTCTGCAGGTAAGAGTTAAGAGTTTTTCATAGGATTTCTTAATACTACACCATGTTTTCTATTCCCAATAGAGATAGGAAGGCAAAATCTTTTTTTCTCTATGCTTCCACATTTGATTTGGTAGCGATAAAGCTCATTGCTGTCTTTTTAAATAGAAATTATCTTTGAGGAGTGAAGGAGGCCCCAATTGCGTCTTTGGGCTAGAACATATGTTGCTCATCTTAAACCTGTGGATTATCTTTTAAACTTCAACACTTGGAACATGGTTAAACTCCTCTTGCAGGTCCATGTTCCTTCTCTGCAACACCCCCTTCTCAGAGTATACAAAAAGGATTTACAACGTGCTTTTTTCCTTTTTTTTTTCCCTCCCCAATTCAATACTCATGTAAAAGGGTCAGTTTGTATCTGAAGGGGGTGGTAGGAGCTGGGAGAGTTTCTGTACTCTAGGAAGATGATGCTTTGACCCCAGAAAGTTGATTTTTCCGTGACTTACATCCTTCAAAAGTAAAATTCTATGTGTAGACTAAATATGTATCCTACTAAATATGGGATTTTTGTGTGCTTTTTGTAGCCTACACAATTTGTAAATATGGCATGTCCATGTGTGTCTTGGGAATGGCAGAAGAATTTAAAGGAGAAGTTGCTGTCAATGCTTTATGGCCTAAAACAGGTGATTATTTTGAATTGTTGTGTTTTGTCCTATACAGGTGGTCTTATTTAGGACTGATTCAGAACACCGAGCACTTCTGTGTATTTTTTTGTGATCAAAGATGTTGTGTGGGTATTGGCTTTCTTTCCTAGTTCTCACTGTTGCCTTCCTGTTTTCACTTAAACTTGCCTTCAGCCTGAGCACATTCTGCTTTTTCTCCTGTCTTGTCACTGCTCCTTTCAACATGACTCGAACTTTGTTTTGCACACCATCCCTGAGTAGTATTGGACATTTATGTCAATATTTAGAATCCCCAGCTAGTTAGATTGCCAGGAAATAGATGAAGCTGACAAGATATGTACCTCTGTAGATGTAAAAAAAAAAAAAGTTTTGGCTGAGTGGGAAATCAATTGCTTCTTCACACAACCATCCAACACTTCTTGCAAGTCACAGCACACTGAAGGGCCGCATAGCAGAAAAATAACTTGGTGTGCCCATCTTATACTAGCTCCAGTTTATTGTCCATGGGTCAGTGAGGACCAGGGCTGCTGTTGAAGGTGTGGTAGCTGCTGAACAAAGAGACCAGTGTCTTGAAAGCATTAGAAGCAGCAAGTGAGCTTTCAAAATTTGTATGTATCGGTGTTTCCTTGATGAAAACTGTTCATGTTCTGAAGTATAAAAGTTTGTAATGTTCAGTCTAGGAAGAAAAATGTTGTTTTGAAAGGTTTAACTGCCAAAACAAAAGTTAACTACTTTAGAGAGTGAGAGAGGTGACTTCTGTAGAATCTACATTACAATTACAAAGTTTTTAATTTAAAGAACATCATATATATGTGATCAGCTTCAATGCTGGAGATTAACACTGTGCTAGGATGGTTCTATTGGTTCATCCAGCTCCTTGAAACAAGAGAATATGCTGATAGTGAGATGTTATGAGCTCTCGATTTAACTAAAAGTGAAAGAGGTAGCCTGCCAAAAGGATGTAAGAGTGTGAATGAGTAGTAGAGGTACTGCAGGGTCAAAGTGGAAGATGCTGTATGTATGAATTAATGGAAAACCAGCAGCACTTTGTATGAAATAGATGGAAGGATGTGCAGATTGCAGGACAGTAGATGGTTTTTCATATCAGTCTTTGCCCATAGTTTTGCTATATTTAGAACAATAATAATTGGCTGTAATGTGAAAGTAGAGGAGCATAAGCCAGGAAAAGTTTGAGTTTGTGCTATTGAGTTTCTCATCTTTAACTTAGAGTCACTTTGTTATCTCACAAGTTATTGTGGGGCTAAAATTGAGATTTTCAGTATGGTAATGGCTGCAGAAAATGTTAATTGCTGATGCACATTCACTTTGAGAAAGATAGTTGTCCTGTTAGTTTTTCATGTCCTAAATAAAGCCAGAGGAAGTCTTTGTGTGGAAAGTATTGATAGAAGCATTGAATAATATGAATATTACAAGGAGTTCTTCCCTTTATTCCTCTTTTGGTTCCTTTAATACTTTTCAAGTAAGGGAATCTTTACACTTTGAGGATTGTTTGCTGGTTGACCATTCTTCGCTGGTTGATGGTATTTCACAGTTTAGTCTTCTCATGATTTACTTTCATGTGAGAGGAGAATAAAGTTTATGCATTTGCCAAAGAGATGAGTATGTGATGTCATTAGTGTTAAACTTGTAATTTCCTGTCCTCTGAATTTTCCAGCCATACATACAGCTGCTATGGATATGCTGGGAGGATCCGGAATAGAGAAGCAGTGCAGAAAAACTGACATAATTGCAGATGCTGCATATTGCATTTTAACAAAGCCGAAAACTTTCACTGGAAACTTCATTATTGATGAAGTTCTACTGAGAGAAGAAGGCGTTAAGGATTTTGATGTCTATGCAATTGCACCAGGCAAAAGAGATCTTTAAAATGAGAAGTTTGCGAAGGAAGGAAGGCCATATGGGGAATATGGATATATTCCTTTGACTCAGTCAAAAGATGCTTTGCCTCACGTTTGAGAATGTGGATTCTGGGAAAGCACATAATAGTCCACTGAGGCTCTAATAATCAATGCCTATATAAATATATATATATATATATATATATTTTAAACCCATTAGCAAAAAGAAAATAGACCTGCACCACAAGCGCATGTATTGCTATTTACCAAATAGTGAGATAGTGTTTCTTCATCTTCAGATGTTTCTGACTGAATTTGTAAGAGGCTTCTGGGTCTGATTTTAAATGTACCAGAACCTAAACATGTCACCTTGTCTTTTTTCAACCTGTAGTTCATTTACTGGTAAATTGAGGTGCTGTTGCCTTCAGAATGGATTCCTGTTTGTGCTGTTCACCCTTACTTGGGCTTACTGTTATTGTTCAACTCCCCTTTAGGTCACCCCCTGATGCCTGACTTCTTCTTGGATGCTGAAACTGACATGACAGCCACATAATCAGAAGGCCGTGGAAGGGCAACCTCTGCATGTACATGTCGATTATTTGTGATGATAATGAATGCCTCCTCTATTTCAAGTTACTTTTGGACTACATTCAAGCTATGTGGCAAAATCTCTTGTATTTGGGCTGTTTGATTTATGGAAGTGACTTTAGTGTCTGCAACTTTCACAGTTCATAATCAGCACCTTGTTTTGAACAACCTTTTTGCTTTTTACCACCAGAGTTAAGTGGTATGAAGATTATGAGTAAATATTGCTGTAAAAAAATCACAAGCAATCAGCATATTTTGCAGGAGTGTTACATCTTTCTTGCAGTGTGAGAACTTGAGAAGCTTCTATTCCTACATGAAGTTCTCACAGTCGTACATGATGTGAATGTCTACAAGATGAAATAGAGAAGTTGTTTTTTTACAAAAGCATCAGGTTCACTTTTTCAGAATAGTGATGTTTCTATTGGAGGGCAAATAGGAATACTGGATATGTTTTATAGGAGTGCCAAAACAAATATAGGAAAGAAAGAGGCTAAGTTTGAAAAGAGCCCAGTTCCCTTGAAAATACTATTTGTGAGTGCGCACTTAGACTTTTCTGCCAGGAACTGATACTGCCAACTGCCCAGATCTCCAACACAGTAGCAATTCACTGAGTAGAATAATTATTTCCTGATACACTGACCTTCTGCATGGCTTTTAGGGGCTGCTAAGCATTACATGCCTTATAAATTGCAAATGCTCTTTCTTAATGTTAAATGAGCACATTCACTGCAGTGTAGAAAGTTGCTGATTAAAGTAGTGAATTGATTCACACCTTAGAAGCTTTTGCAGAAGAACTGCTGAAAACATATATATTCTTAGAAAGATAAGTGAGATAGAGCGTTCCAGCATTTTACAGAGAATCCATCTGTTTCTTTTAGGTGCTTCACAGGCATCAGGTGGAGCCAAGCTTAATAAAGAATCAGCTTCAGCGGGGCCTGTTGCAGAAACATTCAGAGTTATTCAGGGAGAACTCAATAAAGAAACAGTGAAATCCACGCAGGGCGTCTTTCAGTTTGAATTGTCAGGTAAGACCATCACTTGTAAAATTCTCAAATGCTCACTTTTCTAGCAAGAGTCAGTCTGTATTTTCACATGTAAATACTTGTCTTTTATAACTGGTCTAGGAACAGGGACATCTTTGGGTGTGCTCTATAAGATGCTGCCTTTCAGAGCCAACTTCAGCACATGTGGGATTTACCCTGCTGCTGTTGTCACAGGGAGATGCTTTCTGCATCAGCAGCATGTGCTGCTCTTTTGGGGACTGTGGTGTGTTTTCCTGGTGTTTCATTTCTGCTGTGTCACCCTGCTGGCCGTGCTGCACAGGGTCAGCATGGTAGTTCTGTTCCAAACCCCTGCTGCCTCCAGCTCCACCAGCAGCCACTGCCTTGTCCCCTGACACTGTGGCACTGTGGGGCATCTGCTGGGGCTGACCTTGTCTGCACAGAGAGCGCGGGGCAGCTTCTGGCACAGCACCTCCAGCACGTCTAGCACGAAGATGGGAGAGAAAAGCAGGCGGGGGTAGCAAAGGGCAGGGCACATCAGTCCTTGTGGTGCTGCCACAGGTTCTCCCTGTTCCACTCAGGTGATGAAGGAGGCACTTGGTACCTTGACCTGAAAACCAGCAGTGGGAGTGCTGGGTTTGGGAAGCCTCCTGCAGCAGCTGATGTTGTGATGAGCATGTCGAGTGGCGACTTTGTGAAGATGTTCACTGGTGAGTAACAAACGGGTTTGGCAGAACTGAGGCAGCTACTGGTGGCAGGAAACATCTTGCTGATGGATGAGCTGACAGGCTCACCTCTCTTTGTGGTCTTGGAATTGGATGAGCTGTAGCTGGAAGTGCATGGCCTTTAAATTCCCTTCCAACGTAAGTCACTCTGTGAGTCCATGATTTTATAATAAAAATATCTACTGCTTTGTTCAGTAGCTATTGAACTTTTCAGAGCGTAGCTTCAGAAAGCATCCAGTCAATCTGTTGAACCTCTTTTCTGATGCTTTTACAGTAGAACTTGGTAGCAAAGTAACTACTATATGATATCGCAATCTCCAGTTCCTTTCCTTTTCTTGATGATTCTGTGTCTTCTTTTTAGGTAAACTAAAGCCAACCATGGCCTTCATGTCAGGAAAATTAAGGATTAAAGGTAACATGGCACTAGCATTGAAGCTAGAGAAGATGCTGACACAGTTTAATGCTAAACTGTGAGGGAGAAGCTGTACCAGCAGAACATCCAGCCTTTCTTTTATAATAGCAATGCTACATTTTAAAACGATAATCTACTTTTTTCTCTTTTTTTGTGTGTATAACAACTGTGGATAAAATGCTGATCTGTTAGAGAAGATCTAATTTAGTTTTATTAAGACTGAAAGGTGTTTGTGATTAAACAATTCCTTCTTGAGAATACTTCTATTATGTAACTGGTGTTTTCCTTTCTTACACTCCTTTGGAGCAATGCAACACACCTGAAGTGGGTTTTCTTTTACATATTTGCTTGCATGCGTGCATGTCCCATAAGAAGTCTGGGAGGAGCAAATATCACCTTGCAGATCTTCACACAAACACACCCCCAGCCCAGACTGCCACAAACAAGGTAATCCCTCCCACAGCACCTGCGTGCAGCACCAGAAGGTTTAAACTACAACATGTTTACAGGCACATCACCTTCCCTCTTTAGCATGGAAAGAATGGAAACTCATGAGAAAAAGCACAAATGCTCTCTAAGGGGACAAGAGCACAGATCCTCCTCCTGGTTCAAGAGCACGTGCAAAGCCAGAGGTAGCAACCTCACAGTGTTGCCAACAGAACTGCTCAAAATGTAGGGCATTTTACTCCTAAGTATGTAGAGAATATTTCAAGACTTAGAATTTATTTTCTAACTCGTGCAATGGTCAAATAGTTTATAGTCTTCAAAGCCTGTGCTCAAACAAAATTATTTGTGCTGTAAAGGTTCCATCCCTGTTGAATTCTGGTAATAATACAGAGAATGTTGAATTCACTTATGCACTCTGCAGTCCCAGCGCCATGAAAAACATGAACGAACTTTCCTTTTGAGGTGACAGCTTGCCTGTGGCTGTGTGGTTGTTCCCACACTTGGCTACATGATGCAATACTGTATGTGTAATGCTGGTTGCAGCAGTGCAATCAGGAAGTATGCCTTAGGATTGCCAGGGCTGTTACATCTGGAAGGAGATGTAAGCAGATGTGGCTTGTTCTCATCTAGATAACATGAAGAGTATTGAGGGGATAGTGCAAGAAAAAGAATCTTTCAAAAGCAGTCAAACAAGTGCTTTGCTGCATGACCTGAAAGGGTGATGGTACCAGATTGTCTTGGTGTGAGCACATGGTAAGATTTTTGTGTTAATAACTAAAGACCGTTAGATACGCTGCTGTTCTCTGAGCTGAATAAACATCAGCTGGCGGTACCTCATGTATGAGCAGAGGATGGGTGAGAAGGTGGTGTGTTTGGAAACTGGGGGTGGCTGGGATCTAGAAGATGCAGAGTGAGCTGACAAAAGGTAAAGGTTGAAAACAAAATGGGAAAAGAGTTTTGCCAGTTCCTCAGCCGGTGACCCTCCTGAGAACTGAGAGTGGGGAAAAATTAATCAGATGAAATTCCAGCTCCCTCCCTTGAAGACTGACAACGATTTTAGAGGCACATGTTCATGTTGGACTACACCTCTTTTCCCCTATGAATAAAAAACCTTGCTGCCTCAAAAAACAGGGCACCTTACCCTTCTTTGATCCAGTCTTGCTCAGATCTGGAGGAGCTGGAGAGAGCTGCAGCATAAGTATTCACATATAGTAGTACTTTTAAGCACAACCTGTAGGTGACAGCAGGGCAGCAGCACCTCCAGTGCTGTGGGCTGCTCATGGGTGTGTTGCTCAATTCTATGCAGCTGGGAGCTGCTTGCAAAATGCTGAATGTGCTGTGACCAGCACAGTGCAGAGCTTTATCTCTATCTCTATCTATATAGGAGGAAGGAATGTGCTTTAAGCACCCGCATCTAAGTAGCTTCTGCTACACTCATAAATTAGATCTAATCCAACACCTGTGAATAACAGCTCCCCTCTGCTTTATAGTTTAGCTGTTCTTTTGGAAACCTTAATTTTTAGTATTGTGTGAGAAACAATTGATGCAATTACATTTGCTGGAAAGAATAACGACTGTCACTTCCTTTGGAACAAGAGGAAGTACACCATTTTGTGCTTTTTCTGTCTAATACAACAGCACATGTGAGATAACTAGTGACTAGATCTAAGGGAAGACATGTAATATGTTCTCTCCACAAGTAATTCAGCTTCAGCAGATCCACTGCAGTTACATTTTCTAAGGTACCTCAAACGAGATCAAGGCTTGGCTTTTCAAAAGATGCGTTTGCATGTGGGAGGGAACCTCTGAATGTTGTGCAATGAGCTGCAGCCTCTCTTCAGCCCATAAATTAATGAAGATCCGTGTAAGTATGTCCAGCACACAATCAAAGTGCTGCCAAAACAGTCCCATTTAATGCAATTATCAGCTACTTTGCACTGTCCGTGCTTTCCCTTTGTTGGCACCTACAACACAATGCTGTCACAAGGGGAGCACGCAGGCACACAGCCCTTGGCAGCCCTTCTACATGATGCTGGGCAGAGGTGAAAATACAAAGAGGCTCAGTGAGGCAGGCACAGAGTGCCAGTGTCAGGTGCTCAGGTGGGGCTATGGGCATTCTGGGGACCTTCCCTGCCCAGAAAGTGTCTTTTTTGGCTCAGTGAGAGTGTTTTGAAGGCCCTCCAGGAAAGCATGATTTGGGAGTGGAAGATTGGTATGTCATGCTGGTCACACATCCATCCTAGTGCAGAACAGAGAGCATTCATTCACACTCCTACTACTGCTCCTTTAAGCTCTCCTACAGTCTGCAGTTCTGATTTACCAGCAGTCAGCAAAGAAATCATAGCTTCTTCCTACTCATTTGTCTCTAGCAGTCAAATAAAACCATTTGTGTCAAACCTTTCTCTCTGTAGCACCTGCTTTGGCCTGGAGGCGTCTCCCTCAGACTCACAGATAAGCATGCTGGCCCTGAAGGATTCCAAACCATGGCTCTCACCACAGCTCCCCTCTCCCCAAGTTGAAACATACCTTTTTACAGTTATAAACTGCATGTAAAGATCATCATACTCGAATAGAATGCACATGTTTTGACTTAGCCAAATGGAACTGTGTGGTAATAGTTACTTGCAAAGAGTTTGCTCTGCTCTCCAAGCCATTTTGAAAGCTGTGTGCCTTGAAGGCCAACTGCTCTGATTTTAATGCCTCTTTTATCCATATTTCTGTGCCTAATTCAGTCATACTGCAAAAGTGAAGGTAGTTATATGGATTTACAGCACCTTTGGGTCTCAGCAGCAGCCTGGAGACACGAAGCACATGTGCTTGGAGACTCATACTGCCCAAGTGCTCTTTTCTTCACCAAAGGTCCTCTTCCTCAGTTAGAAGGTGCCATGGTGGAGCTGCAGGATCCTTCTTCGGGGAGATTTGATCACCAGAGTGAGGAGATGATTATATAGAATTTGTCCACATGGGTGTGTGTGCATGATGACACTAAGCTGAGTGGTGCAGTTGAAGGAATGCCATTCAGAGGGACCTTGACAGGCTTGAAAGGTGGGCCTGAGTGAACCTAATGAGGTTCAACACGGCAAAGTGCAAGGTTTTGCACTTAGGTTGGAAGAACCCCAGGCACCTGTACAGGCTGGGAGGAGTGGTCCTTGAGAGCAGCTCGGCAGAGAAGGACCTGGGGGTCCTGATGGATGAGAAACTTAACATGAGCCAGCAGTGCGCTCTGGCAGCCCGGAAAGCAAATGGGATCCTGGGCTCCATCAGGAGAGGGGTGGTCAGCAGGGATAGGGAGGTGATCGTCTCTCTCTACTCTGCTCTTGTGAGGCCCCATCTGTTGTACCGTGTCCAGGTGTGGAGCCCTCAGTACAAAAAAGACATGGAGCTGTTGGAAGGGGCCCAGAGGAGGGTCACGAAGATGATCAGGGGGCTGGAGCACCTCCCCTATGAGGACAGGCTGAGGGAGTTGGGTTTGTTCAGCCTGGAGAAGAGAAGGTTGCGGGGTGACCTCATTGCAGCCTTTCAGTACCTGAAGGGAACTTACTGCCAGGAGGGGAGTAAACTCTTGGAAAGGGCTGATAATAGCAGGACTAGGGGAAACTGATTTATGTTGAAAGAGGGAAGATTTAGGTTGGATGTTAGGGGGAAAGTTGTTTACTAGGAGAGTGGTTAGGCCCTGGAACGGGCTGCCCAGGGAGGTTGTGGATGCCCCATCCTTGGGGGTGTTCAGGGCCAGGTTGGACAGGGCCCTGGGCAACCTGATCTAGTAAAGGTGTATGTTTGGTGGCCCTGCCAGGCAGAGGGGGGTTTGTTCTTCATGATCCATGAGGTCCCTTCCAACCTGGGTCATTCTGTGATTCTGCGATTCTGTGATTCTGTGATCTAATCCCCATCAGCCACACAGCAGCTCCAGCCCCATAGATCTGACCCATATCAGCACCACAGCAGCTCCAGCCCCATAGATCCGACCCACATCTACCCCAGAGCAGCTCCTGTCCCACAGATCTGCCCCACAGCAGCTCCAGCCCCATAGATCTGACCCATATCAGCACCACAGCTGTTCCTGCCCCATAGATCTGACCCACATCTGACACACAGCAGCTCCTGCCAAATTGATCTGACCAACATCAGCACGACAGCAGCACCTCTCCCATAGATCTGACCAACGACTGCCCCACAGCAGCAACTGCCCCATAGATCTGACCCACATCTGCCCCACAGCAGCTCCTGTCTCATAGATCTTAAAAACATCAGCACCACAGCAGCTCCTGCCCAATAGATCTGACCCTCATCAGCCACACAACAGCTCCTGCCCCATAGATCTGACCCACATCAGCCCCACAGCATCTCCTGCCCCATAGATCCGACCCACATCTGCCCCTTAGGAGCTCCAACCCCATAGATCTGACCGACAGCTGCTCCTGCCACATAGATCTGACCCACATCTGCCCCAGAACAGCTCCAGCCCCATAGATCTGACCCACATCGGACCCACAACAGCTCCTGCCCCATAGATCAGACCCACATCTACCCCACAGCAGCTCCTGCCCCATATATCTTACCAACATCAGCGCCATAGCATCTCCTGACCCATAGATCTGACACACATCACCCCCACAGCAGCTCCTGCCCCATAGATCTAGCCCCCATCAGACCCACAGCAGCTCCAGTCCCATAGATCTGACCCACATCTACCCCACAGCAGCTCCTGCCCCATAGATCTCAACCACATGAGCCACACAGCAGCTCCTGTCCCACAGATCTGACCAACATCAGCTCCACAGCAGCTCCTTCCCTATAGATCTGACCCACATAAACCCACAGCAGCACCTGTTCCGTAGATCTGACACACATCATCCCCACAACTGCTCCTGCCCCAAAGATCTGATATACATGTGCCCCACAGGAGCTCCTGCCCCATAGATCTGACCCACATCTGCACTACAGCAGCTCCTGCCCCATAGATCTCACTCACATGTGCCCCAGAGCAGATACTGCCCGATAGATCTGACCCACAACTACCCCACAGCAGCTCCTGCCCCATAGTTCTGACCCACATCTGCACTACAGCAGCTCCTGCCCCATACATCTGACTCACATATGCCCCACAGCTACTCCTGCCCCATAGATCTGACCAACATCTACCCCACAGCAGCTCCTGCCCCATAGATCTCACTCACATGTGCCCCAGAGCAGATCCTGCCCCATAGATCTGACCCACAACTACCCCACAGCAGCTCCTGCCCCATAGATCTGATCCAAATCAGCCCCACACCAGCTCCTGCCCCATAGATCTGACCCACATCAGCCCCGCAGCAGCTCCTGCCCCATTGATCTGACCCACACCAGCCCCACAGCAGCTCCTGCCCCATAGATATGACCCACACCTGCCCCACAGCAGCTCCTTCCCTATAGATCTGACCCACATAAGCCCCACAGCAGCACCTGTTCCGTAGATCTGACCCACATAAGCCCCACAGCAGCACCTGCCCCATAGATATGACCCACCTCAGCCCCTGCCTCATAGATCTGACCCACATGTGCCCCTTAGCAGCTCCTGCCCCATAGATCTGACCCACAGCAGCTCCTAACTCATAGATCTGACCCACATATGACCCACAGCAGATCCTGCCCCATAGATCTGATTCACAGCAGCTCCTGCCCCATAGATCTGACCAACATCAGCTCCACAGCAGCACCTACCCCATAGATTTGACCCACATCTGCCCCACAGCAGCTCCTGCCACATAGATCTACCGACATGTGCCCCACAACAGCTCCTGCCCCAAAGATCTGATACCCATGTGCCCCACAACAGCTCCTGCCCAATAGATCTGACCCACATCTGCCCCACAGCAGCTCCTATCTCATAGATCTTAACCACATCAGCACCACAGCAGCTCCTGCCCCATAGATCTGACCCTCATCAGACCCACAGTAGCTCCTTTCCATAGATCTGACCCACATCTGCCCCACATGAGCTCCTGCCCTATAGATCTGATCCACTTAAGCCCCACAGCAGCTCCTGTTCAAAATCTCTCACCCACATCTGTCACATAGCAGTTCTGAACCAAATCATCTCCACAGCAGCTCCTGCCCCATAGATCTGAACCAAATCTGCCCCACAGCAGCTCCTGACCCATAGATCTGACCCACATCTGCCCCACAGCAGATCCTGAACCATAGATCTGACACACATCAGCGCCACAGCAGCTCCTGCCCCATAGATCTGACCCACATCAGCCACACAGCAGCTCCTGCCCCATAGATCAGACCCACATCTACCCCACAGTAGCTCCTGCCCAATAGATCTGACCCACTTCAGACCCACAGCAGCTCCTGCCCCATAGATCTGACCCACATCAGCCCCACAGCAGCTCCTGCCCCATTGATCTGACTCACTTGTGCCCCACAGCAGCTCCAGTCCCATAGATCTGCCCCACAGCAGCTCCTGCCCCATAGATCTGATGCACATCAGCCCCACAGCAGCTCCTGTCCTATAGATCTGACGCACAGCCGGTCCTGCCCCATAGATCTGACCCACATCTGCCGCACATCAGCTCCTGTCCCATAGATCTGTCCCACAGCAGCTCCTGCCCCATAGATCAGATTCACATCTCCCCATAGCACCTCCTGCCCCATACATCTGACTCAAATATACCCGACAGCAGCTTCTGCCCCATAGATCTGCCCCACAGCATCTCCTGCTCCATTGATATGAGCCATATCTACCCCACAGCAATTCCTGGCCCATAGATGTGACCCTCATCAGCCTCACAGCAGCTCCTGCCCCATAGATCTGACCCACATAAGCCCCCCTGCAGCTCCTGCCCCAGAGATCTCACCCAAATCATCTCCACAGCAGATCCTGCCCCATAAATCTGACATACATGTGCCCCACAGCAGCTGCTGCTTCATAGATCTGACCCACATCTGCCCCACAGAAGCTCCTGCCCTATAGATCTGATCCACATAAGCCCCACAGCAGCTCCTGTTCAATATGTCTCACCCACATCTGCCCCATAGCAGCTCCTGCCTCATAGATCTGAGCCACATCATCCCCACAGCAGCTCCTGCCCCATAGATATGACCCACAGCAGCCCCACAGCAGCTTATGTCCCATAGATCTGACCCATATGTGCCCCACAGCAACTCCTGCCCCATAGATCTGACCCTCAGCAGCTCCTGCCCCATAGATCAGACCCACATCTGCCCCACAGCAACTCCTGCCTCATAGATCTGACCCACATGTGCCCCACAGCAGCTCCTGCCTTATAGATCTGACCCACATGTGCCCCACAGCAGCTCCTGCCCCTTAGATCTGTCCCACAGCAGCTCTTGCCTCATAGATCTGACCTACACACTACATCCGGATCTCACTACAGCCTCCCTTCAGGAAGTTAGAGAGAGCAATGAGGTCTCCCCTGAGCCTCCTCTTCTCCAGGCTGAACAATCCCAGCTCCCTCAGCCTCAACTCATACGGCCTGTGCTCCAGACCCCTCACCAGCTTTGTTGCCCTCTTCTGAACGCGTTCCGGGGCCTCCATGTCTTCCTTGCACTGAGGGGCCCAAAACTGAACACAGCACTCGAGCTGCGGCCTCATCAGTGCTGAGAACAGGGGGACAATCACCTCTCTGCTCCTGCTGGCAACACTGTTTCTGATGCAGGCCAGGATGCCCTTGGCCTTCTTAATATACAGCAAAGGAATCTCCTGAAAAGGAAACCAGAATATCTGGCAACATGAAACAAAGTTCTGATTCATAAAAGACTGGCAGCAAGGCCTGAATCTCTTGTGTAATCTGCTCTTGATTTATCCCATTAGCACTAGGTGGAATGCAGAAGCTTCCTGAGACGTGATAATCAAAACCTATTCCAATGCCTTTAAAAAAGCCTTTAAGAGATTACTCCTCCTTGGCTGTTTAAAATAAACTTAGGTAATACAAAATGTTGGAAAATTTTTGGACAGCTCCCCAGGGCCGGGCTTTGGAAGGCCGTATTGACGAGAGTCAATCAAGCTCCGGCTGCAGGCGTATATGTGTGTGCCAGTTCTTCAACACAGTAGAAATCACAACTTGCTGCGTGATCAAAATTCTGCATGTGCTACTCCTGAACCCCAATTACTTCCAACGGTGTTAAATTACCCCTTGATCTCAAAGCTGAACAAAACAACAAAATGCCACACCAATACTGAATACATAAAAACAAACAACTCCTTGGGCCTCAAGGGGAGGCTGATGCACAGGCCACGGCTGCCAGCGTGCAGCTGGGCTTCCCAGGGCAAACAGCAGCACACGGTGCATCAGAAGCTGAAAGAACCCTCAGGGAAGAGAGGCCAACTCAAGGGGCTGAGCACGGGACACCCTTCTTCCTGCCGGGCTGCTTCCCCTCCTCTGGTTTCTTTCTGTCAGTCCTCAGAGAGCAAGGAGATGCTCACAGCCTGTCACCAGCACTTACGGGTTGGCTGAAAGGCCACAGGTTGGGAAGACCAACAAGGAAACGGCGGAAAACCTGCACTGCACCATGTCAAGGGAGAGACGTGAAGCCGACCGCTTCATCGCCCTGTGATTGCCAGCCTGAGCGAGGGACGTTCTGACCAGCTACTGAAAGAGGCAGCACCAGGTTTAGAAAGTTCGCTTCAATTTTATTGCGTACAAGAAGATTTGGCTTGTATTTATTACCCCGCCCACACCCTAAAATGAAGCCCCAGTGCCCAGGATTGCCGCTTAGCAATCAGTCACTCAGCCTCCAGTCAGACCCAAGGAGAAGCCAAACCCCAGGGCTACGTCACCTCCTCCCTCTCCAGTCCCAGCCAGCCCTATTTCAACCTAACCCTACACTAGGCCTGGACCTCAAGAGACACACCCTGAAGGAACGCAGCGTCTCCAGCTCTTGCCGTGCACCAAGTCCTGCACAGGTGAAGCCCTCTTTGCTTCTAACGCAGCACAAGTCCTTCCTGTCCAGTTCACTTCCATCATCTCCACCGTCCATGACAGGGAAAGCACGGCTGTGCCGGTAAACTGGACTGTTCAGTCAGCAGGTTTTGGTGCCACCTCCGAGGAAGCGCTGCAGGTGGTTCTGCTGTCCTTTGTAGCTTCTTGCTCAGGCCATCATCGTTGCTTTCTGCTTTCCTTCTCGGCTTTCTTCCTCAGCTGAGCAGCGCTTGCCTTGCCTCAGCTTTCTTCACTCTCTCCCAAGTCTCAGTCCCCAAACTCTCCAAGTCCTACAAGAATCAATTCGGAAACGCTCAGGGAACCTTCTCAGCTAACAACTGGTTGGCGGCTCGCTTTGGGAGCTCAAGTCACCCTGCTGGGCACGTTGGGCTGCCAGAACTGGGAACCGCCTTCCTGACAGTCGGGCACACAAGAAACTCCACCCCTGTCTCGTTCCCCAAATCCCACACAAACCAGAGCCTAAAGCCCTTTCCTGCAAGGCGGTCCCTGCACGGGCGGGAGGACCCTGTGCCTGGCAGCTCATAGGGAGCAGCAGTAGCCACAGGATAAGACTGAGCTGGCACCTCCAGGCTGCTGGCAACAGTTACAGATGGTTCCCTCCCACCCAGTTGCCCGTGCCTTTCTCCTATCCCATGAGAGCACCACTTACTGCCTTTGGAAACTTGGAAACTGGCAGCATGATGGCCAGCACAGAGAAGCTGCAAAACGGCTCCGTAGAAGAGTCTGTGGCGCAGCATGTTCTTCATTAGCATGGGCTCAGGGATCTCAGGTGGCCAGAAATGCAGTTCAGCAGCCATAGCACAGACAGCCTGCTGCTCTACTGCTCTCACGGAGGCTGCCTGCTGTGAGGGGGGAAAAAGAGGCATCTTTTTGTGTGCCCCCGTGGCGCAGGTGGTAGGAATGCTGCATTGCAACACCGGGGCCCGGGTGTTCGAATCCCCCTGTGGTGCAAGTGGTAGAAGTGCCACCCTGTAGCACAGAGGCTGGAATCCCGGGGGTTGGACTCGATGATCTCTAAGGTCCCTTCCAACCCGCACGAGACTATTACTATTACTATTATTACTCTCAGGAACTGTGATGGAGTTACTTCCTGCTAGAAACATTTCCAGGCTGACTTAGAGAAGTGCTCTGAAGCTTGGTCACCTTGGGCTACCGACCCAAGAACAAAGAGGGACAACAAACTTGCATTTCAATTGCCCTTTAGCGCCCGCCTCGGAGAAGAGCCCTCAGCCTTCAGTATTGCTGCACTTACAGGTTAGGGGAAGAGAAGCAAGAGGACGGGTGGGTGTCAAAGAAGGGAAAATTTACCAGGCAAGAATAAACCTATCCCTGAGCTCCATCACACACATGTGAATACTGCCTTACTAATATGAACAATAACATCATTCACACAGCTAAATTTACTCACATTCACGTACCTGGTTGTGGACATGTTCGAGGCCTCGCTGCTGCTGTGCTGTTCAACGCCGGCCACAGCAATAAAGCGTGCAGAAAGCCCATCTGTTGCAGACAGAGGAGTGAGCCGTGCTTAACCAACTCTGCTTCAGTGCACGCTTAAAGTAAGACACACCTACCTTGCGCTGGCCATGCAGGAAGCTCGTGACGCAGCTCCAGACTGCTCTCCTGAGGCCCAGCTTCATTTCACGGCCACTCACGCTCTGCTGCTGGACATTCTGCAACGGAAAAGCCACCGGATGCAAATCCCATCCCTCGCAGATGGCATCAGACCTCTGCTCTCATGGCAGTCGCACTCACGGCTCCGGGGGAGAAAGCAGACGTGTGCTTACCGAGCGAGCGCTGTTTGCTGCCAGCTGCTGGTAGGAACCCACGCCCAACCCTACAGTACCAACAGTAACCTATGCCTAACTCTACTATGGGAACAACAATCTACTCCTAACACTAAAGAATGAAGAGGAACAAACTCCTAACAGGAAAACACCAACTACTAACACTAAACCTACTCCTAACCTACTCCTAACACTAAAAAATGAACAATAAGCAATGCCTAACTCGAAAACACAAACAATAACCTATGCCTAACTCAAAAACACTAACAACAACCTACACCTAACTCTAAAACTAAACTAAACCCAAAAACCAACTATAGAAACAGGGACTGGAACAAACAGGGTAAAGATGGGACTGGGGGCCCACAGAATGTGGCTGCAGAATAGGCCCAAAGGAGGAACAGATGTTACAAAAATGCCACCCAGCTAATGCAGGGGGCGGGGGCCGTGCAGCGGGTAAGGAGCTCAGCGCCTGGACCAGCCACAGGTGGAGCTGTGACCATGCCAGCGCGGGGCCTGGCACGGTGGTGTGGTGCCAGGCCAGCTATGCCGCGGGCGGATCCACCTCCATGGGCTCCTCTGCAGGTGGATCCACCTCCATGGGCTCCTCTGCAGGTGGATCCACCTCCATTCGCTCATCTGGAGGTGGATCCACCTCCATAGGCTCCACATGGGTGGTGGTCACGGGGCTGGTCCAGGCATGATGGAATATGGCTCTCTTACCCATCCTCTGCCTGGTGGTCATGGCGGGCCCCCTCCTCCTTCTCACTCCTAGGGCCCCCAGCTCCATCCTCCCGCCTGAAACAGGGAAAACTTCTACCCTAGCCCTCTTAGCTGCCGACATGGCTGCTAACTGCCACAGCTGTCAGAGGCGAGTGCGTTGCGCGCGGCAGCGGTGACCAAGGTGACGTGGAAAGGGTTCTAAAATGGCGGCCGCACTGCTGGCACTGGTGTTCCACATAGGATGAGGAGGGGGCTGGTAATAGCAGGACAAGGGGAAACTGATTTAAGTTGAAAGAGGGAAGATTTAGGTTGGATGTTAGGGGGAAAGTTGTTTACTAGCAGAGTGGTTAGGCCCTGGAACGGGCTGCCCAGGGAGGTTGTGGATGCCCCGTCCTTGGGGGTGTTCAGGGCCAGGTTGGACAGGGCCCTGGGCAACCTGATCTAGTAAAGGTGTATGTTTGGTGGCCCTGCCAGGCAGGGGGGTTTGTTCTTCATGATCCATGAGGTCCCTTCCAACCTGGGTCATTCTGTGACTCTGTGATACTGGTGTGTGGCTGTTTGTCCCAGCGCGCTGACCTTTTGTCTTCAGGTTCACCAACAAGACTGTAACTGATTTATGGAGGAGGCAAGTGATGGGTGCTACCGTGTGACAATCAACATCACTTTGTGGACATTTGAAAGCACTTTCCTCCAGAGCTGTTCACGTCCAGAAGAGCTCCAGCTTTCCCGGGAGCACAGCTCCATTACTCTCACCTGTGCTCCCGCAGCTGACCCCACACTTGCCTCAGCTGATTAATCAGAGGTTCAGGCTGTGATTACCAATCTCCCATACAGCCCCTATGGGTCCCAGTGTTTCCCTATGGGTCTCTAGCTGTCCCTATAGGTCTCTATGGGGTTACTATGCCTCTAAATGGGTCCCTATGTATCTCTGTGTCTCTCTATGGGGTCCCTATGTGTCCCAATGTCCCCCTATGGATCTCTATGTATCCATATGGGTCCCAGTGACTCCCTTTGGGTCACTAATGAGTCACTATGTGTCCCAACGTCTCCCCTATGGGTTGCTATGTGCCTCTGTGGGGTCTCTTATGGGTATCTCTGGACCCAAATGTATTCCTATGGGTACCTATGGGTTTCAATGTGGTCCCTAGGTGCCTCTATGGGGTCTTTCATGGGTCTCAGCGGGGTCCCTATGTGTCACTATGGGTCTCACTGTCCCCCACTGTAATCCATGGGATCCCTATGTGTCCCAATGTCCCCCTATGGGTCACTATGTGTCCCTATGTGTCCCAATATCCCCCCTATGGGTAACTATGTGCCTCTATGGGGTCTCTTATTTGTATCTATGGGCTTAAATGTCCTCCTATGGGTATCTATGGGTTTCAGTGTGGTCCCTATGTGCCTCTATGGGGTCTCTTATGGGTCTCAGCAGAGTCTCTATGTGTCTCTACGGGTATCACTGTCCCCCACTGTAATCCATGGTGTCCCTATGTGTCCCAATGTCACCCTATGGGTCCCAGTGTCTTCCTATGGGTCACTATGTGTCCCAGTGTCCCCCCTATGGGTTGCTATGTGCCTCTATGGGGTGCCTATGGAGCTCTATGGGGTTCTATGGAGCGTTCTGAGGTTTCTATGGGGTGTCTATGGAACGCTATGGTGTGTCTATGTGGCAAAATGAGTTTCTATGGGTGGCTATGGGAGCTCTATGGGGCACAATGGGTTGCCTACGGGGCTCTATGGGATGTCTATGGGGCTCTATGGCGCGGCTATATGTCCTTATGTGGTGTCTATGTGGCACTATGTTGTGCTATGGGGTGCTGTGAGGCACTATGGGGTGCTATGGGGCTCTATGGAGCAGTATAGGGTGTCTATGGGTCCCTATGGGGTGCAATGGGGCGCTGTGGGGCACAAGGGAGTGTCTATGAGGCTCCAAGGGCTGCTATGGGGCACTGTGGAGTAGCTATGGGATGATTTGGGGTCTCTTTGTGCCCCTATGGGGCGCTATGGGTCACTATGTGGTGTCTATGGGGCGGCTATGCAGTGCTGTAGGGTGGCTATGGGGTGCTTTGGGGTATCCTTGGGTTTCTAGCGGGCGCTATGGGTGACTATGGGGTGCTATGGTTTGCTATGGGGCACTATGCGGAAGAATGGGGTCTCTATGGGGCGCTATGAGGTCCCTATGGGGCTCTATGGGGAGTCGATGGGGTGTCTTTGGGGATCTATGGGTTGTCTGTGGGGCTCTATGGGGTCTGCATGGGGTCTGTATGGGGTTCAGTGGGTCTCTATGGGGCTCTATGGGGTGTCTACAGGCACTATGGGGCGATATGGGGTGTCTATGTGGTTCAATTGGGCTCTATGGTGTGGCTGTAGGGCCTTATGTGGTGTCTATGGGGCACTGTGGGCTGCTATGGGGTACTGTGGGGAACTATGGGGTGTCTATGGGGCTCTATGGAGCAGTATGCTGTGTCTATGGGTCCCTATGGGGTGCAATGGGGTGCTGTGGGGCACAATGGAGTGTCTATGAGGCTCCATGGGCTGCTATGGGGCACTATGGAGTAGCTGTGGGGTGCTATGGGGTCTCTTTGGGCCCCTATGGGTCACTATGGGGCGTCTATGGGGCTCTATGGGGTATCTTTGTGTTCCTATGGGGTGCTATGGGTGACTATGGGGTCGCTATGGGTTTCTTTGAGGCACTATGGGTCTCAATGGGGTCTCTATGGGTCTCAATTTATCCTTATGGCTCCCAATGACTGTCTATGGGTCTCTATTTTTCCCTATGGGTCCCAGTGTCTCTCTATGTGTCCCTATGGGTCCCAGTGTCTCTCTACGGGTCCCAGTGTCTTCCTCTGGATCTCTATGGGTCCCTATGGGTCCCAGTGTCTCTCTATGTCCCCCTGTCTAGGTGGTAACTATACAGATGGTAACAAAGATGGTAACAAATGTACAGAGGTTCTAAGCGAGAGAGAAACTCACCAGTGGTGATGCCTTCGCTGAGGAAGCTGGGGCGGTCTTCACTGCAGAGCGATGTCCAAGAGATGCTGCCTCACAGAATCACAGAATTCTCAAGGTTGGAAAAGGGCTGCCAGCTTTTGTAGGAGAATAGCATGGGAGACAGTTGTGAAGGCTTTGCTGAAGTCCAAGTAGAGAACATCAACAGCCTTTCTTTCCTTCATCCATCAGATGGGTCACAGGATCGTAGAAGGAGATCAGATTGGTCAAGCAGGAGCTGCCCTTCACGAACCCATGCTGGCTAGGTCTGATCTCCTGCTCATCCCACACCTGCCGCATCTGTCATCTCCCTCAAGACAATTCGTTCCATTCCCTTCCCTGGCACCGAGGTCAGGCTAACAGGCCTGGAGTTGCCCGGATCCTCCTGACAACCTTGCTTGGAAATGGGAGTCACGTTGGCAAGCCTCCAGTCTTCTGGGACCTCACCCGGTAACAGGGAGCTCGGAAAGATAATGGAAAGCGGCTCGAGTGAGGGTCAGCCCTTAAATGAGGTCTCAGAGGAGGTGGAGTCGAGCTCCAGCCCTCCCGGGAGCACAGCTCCATTACTCTCACCTGTGCTCCCGCAGCTGACCCCACACTTGCCTCAGCTGATTAATCAGAGGTTCAGGCTGTGATTACCAATCTCCCACACAGCCCCTATGGGTCCCAATGTTTCCCTATGGGTCTCTGGGTGTCCCTATAGGACTCTATGGGGTTATTATGCCTCTAAATGGGTCCCTATATGTCTCTATGTCTCTCTATGGGGTCCCTATGTGTCCCAATGTCCCCACTATGGTTTGCTATGTGCCTCTATGGGGTCTCTATGGGGTCTTTTATGGGTAACTATCGTCCCAAATGTATTCCTAAGGGTATCTATGGGTTTCAATGTGGTCCCTATGTGCCTCTATGGGGTCTCTATGGGTCTTAGCAAGGTTCCTATGTGTCTCAATGGGTCTCACTGTCCCCCACTGTAATCCATGGGGTCCCTATGTGTCCCAGTGTCCCCCTATGGGTCCCAGTGTCTCCCTATCTGTCCCTAAGTGTCCCAATGTCCCTCCTATGATTTGCTATGTGCCTCTATTGGGTCTCTATGGGGTCTCCTATGGGTATCTCTGGGCCCAAATGTCTTCCTATGGGTATCTATGGGTTTCAGTGTGGTCCCTATGTGCCTCTATGAGGTCTCCTATGGGTCTCAACGAAGTCCCTATGTGTCTCTATGGGTCTCACTGTTCCCCACTGTAATCCATGGGGTCCCTATGTGTCCCAATATCCCCATATGTGTCCCAGTGTATCCCTATGTGTCCCAATGTCTCCCCTATGGGTTGCTATGTGCCTCAATGGGCTCTCTTATGGATAGCTCTGGGCCCAAAGTCTCCCTGTGGGTATCTATGGGTTACATTAGGTCCCTATGTGCCTCTATGGTGTCTCTTATGGGTCTCAGCGGGTTCCCTATGTGTCTCTATGGGTCTCACTGTCCCCCACTGTAATCCATGGGGTCCCTATGTGTCCCATTGTCCCCCTATGGGATCCAGTGTCTCCTCATGGGTCACGGTGTGTCCCTATGTGTCCCAATGTCCCCCCTATGGGTTGCTATGTTCCTCTATGGGGTCTCTTATGGGTCTCAGCAGGGTCCCTATGTGTCTCGATGGATCTGACTGTCCCCCACTTTAATCCATGGGGTCACTATGTTTCCCAGTGTCCCCCTATGGGTCCCAGTGTCTCCCTATGTGTACCTATGTGTCCCAATGTCCCCCTATGGGTCCCAGTGTCTCCCTATGGGTCACTATGTGTCCCAATGTCCCCCCTATGGGTTGCTATGTGCTTGTATGTGGTTTCTTATGGGTATCTCTGGGCCCAAATATCTTCCTATAGCTATCTATGGGTTTCAATGTGGTCCCTAGGTGCCTCTATGGGGTCTCTTATGGGTCTCAGCGGGGTTTCTATGTGTCTCTATGGGTCTGGCTGTCCCCCACTGTAATCCAAGGGGTCCCTATGTGTCCCAATGTCCCCATATGGGTCCCAGTGTCTCCCTATGGGTCACTATGTTTCCCAACGTGTCCCAATGTCCCCCCTATGGGTTGCTATGTGCCTCTATGGGGTCTCTGTGGGGTCTCTTATGGTTATCTCTGGGCCCAAATGTCTTCCTTTGGGTATCTATAAGTTTTAAAGTCGTCCTATGTGTCCCTATGTGTCTTAATGGCTCCTAATGTGTCCCTATGAGTCTATATGTGGTCTCACTGTCCCAGTGGGTCTCTATGTATTCCTATGTGTCTATATGGAGTCTCTATCTGGTTTCTATGGGTCTTGGTGTCCCTCTATGTGTCACCTTGTGCCTCTATGGGGTCTTCATGGGTTTCTATGGGGTCTCTATGTCTCTCTATGGGTCCCTATTGGTCCCAATGGGTCCCTATGAGTCTCTATGATGTCTCCCTTTGTCCCCATATGGGTCCCAGTGTCTTTCTATGGGTCTCTGTGGTACTCGGTGTGTCACTATGAGGTTTCAGTGGGTCTCTATGGAATTTCTATGGGTCCCAGTGTTCCCCTATGGGGTCTCTATTGGTCTCTATGGGGTCCATATGTCTGTCTATGGGTCTCTTTGGGTCCCAGAGTCCCCCTAAGTGTCCCAATGTCTCCCTATAGGTGTCTATGTCTAAGGGGTCTCTATGGGGTGTCTATGAGGTGCTATGCGTCTTTATGGGTCCCTATGGGTTTCTATGGGATGCTGTGGGTGTCTATGGTGCTCTATGGGGTAGTATGGGGTGCTGTGGACTGGCTATGGGGCACTGTAGGGTGCCTATGGGGCTCTATGGAGTAGTATGGGGTGTCTATGGGGCTCTATGAGGTCTGTATGGGGTTCAGTTGGGCACTGTGTGTCGATGTGGGGCACTATGGGGGTCTATGTGATGTCTGTGGGGCACTATGGGGTGGCTATTAGGTGCCTATTGGGCTCTGTGGTGTTCTGTCGGTAGCTATTGGGGTCTATGGGGTGCCTATTGAGTTCTATGGGGTTCTATGGGGCATTCTGAGGTTTCTATGGGGTGTCTATGGGGCACTATGGTGTGTCTATGGGGCTCTAAGGGGCACTATGCATGGCTATTGTGTGTCTATTGGGCAAAATGAGTTTCTATGGGTGGCTATGGGATCTCTATGGGGCACTGTAGGGTTGCCTATGGGGCTTTATGGGATGTCTATGGGGTTCTATGGGGTGTCTATGGGGCTCTATGGCGTTCTATGGGGTCTCTATGGGGCGGCTATAGGTCCTTATGTGGTGTCTATGTGGCACTATGGTGTGCTATGGGGTGCTGTGAGGCACTATGGGGTGCTATGGGGCTCTATGGAGCAGTATAGGGTGTCTGTGGGACCCTATGGGGTGCAATGGGGTGCTGTGGGGCACAAGGGTGTGTCTATGAGGCTCCTTGGGCTGCTATGGGGCACTGTGGAGTAGCTATGGGATGATTTGGGGTCTCTTTGTGCCCCTATGGGGAGCTATGGGTCACTATGTGGTGTCTATGGGGCTCTATGGGGTGGCTATGGGGTTCTGTAGGGTGGCTATGCGGTGCTTTGAGGTATCCTTGGGTTCCTATGCTGCGCTTTGGGACTCTATGCGGAAGAATGGGGTCTCTATGAAGCACTATGGTGTGTCTATGGCGTGCTAGAGGGTGTCTATTGTGTGTTATGTGGTGCCTATTGGGCTCTATGGTGTTCTGTGGGTGGCTATGGGTTCTCTATGGGGATCTATGGGGTGCGTATGGAGCGCTATTGGGTCTCTATGAGGCTCTATTCGGCACTATGGGGTGTCTATTGGGATCTATGGGTTGTCTGTCGGGCTCTATGAGTTCTGCATAGGGTCTGTATGGGGTTCAGTGGGTCTCTATGGGGCTCTATGGGGTGTCTACAGGCACTATGGAGCGATATGGGGTGTCTACGTGGATCAATTGGGCTCTATGGTGTGGCTGTAGGGCCTTATGTGATGTCTATGGGGCACTATGGGGTGCTATGGGGTACTGTGGGGAACTATGGGGTGTCTATGGGGCTCTATGGAGCAGTATGCTGTGTCTATGGGTCCCTATGGGGTGCAATGGGGTGCCGTGGGGCACAATGGAGTGTCTATGAGGCTCCATGGGCTGCTATGGGGCACTATGGAGTAGCTATGGGGTGCTATGGGGTCTCTTTGGGCCCCTATGGGTCACTATGGGGCGTCTATGGGGTATCTTTGTGTTCCTATGGGGCGCTATGGGTGACTATGGGGTCGCTATGGGTTTCTTTGAGGCGCTATGGGCCTCAATGGGGTCTCTATGGGTCTCAATTTATCCTTATGGCTCCCAATGACTGTCTATGGGTCTCTATTTTTCCCTATGGGTCCCAGTGTCTCTCTACGGGTCCCAATGTCTTCCTCTGGATCTCTATGGGTCCCTATGGGTCCCAGTGTCTCTCTATGTCCCCCTGTCTAGGTGGTAACTATACAGATGGTAACAAAGATGGTAACAAATGTACAGAGGTTCTAAGCGAGAGAGAAACTCACCAGTGGTGATGCCTTCGCTGAGGAAGCTGGGGCGGTCTTCACTGCAGAGCGATGTCCAAGAGATGCTGCCTCACAGAATCACAGAATTCTCAAGGTTGGAAAAGGGCTGCCAGCTTTTGTAGGAGAATAGCATGGGAGACAGTTGTGAAGGCTTTGCTGAAGTCCAAGTAGAGCACATCAACAGCCTTTCTTTCTTTCCTTCATCCATCAGATGGGTCACAGGATCGTAGAAGGAGATCAGATTGGTCAAGCAGGAGCTGCCCTTCACGAACCCATGCTGGCTAGGTCTGATCTCCTGCTCATCCCACACCTGCCGCATCTGTCATCTCCCTCAAGACAATTCGTTCCATTCCCTTCCCTGGCACCGAGGTCAGGCTAACAGGCCTGGAGTTGCCCGGATCCTCCTGACAACCTTGCTTGGAAATGGGAGTCACGTTGGCAAGCCTCCAGTCTCCTGGGACCTCACCCGGTAACAGGGAGCTCGGAAAGATAATGGAAAGCGGCTCGAGTGAGGGTCAGCCCTTAAATGAGGTCTCAGAGGAGGTGGAGTCGAGCTCCAGCCCTCCCGGGAGCACAGCTCCATTACTCTCACCTGTGCTCCCGCAGCTGACCCCACACTTGCCTCAGCTGATTAATCAGAGGTTCAGGCTGTGATTACCAATCTCCCACACAGCCCCTATGGGTCCCAATGCTTCCCTATGGGTCTCTGGGTGTCCCTATAGGACTCAGTGGGGTTTTATATGCCTCCCAGTTGGTCCCTATGTGTCTCTATGTCTCTCTATGGGGTCTCAACGTGTCCCACTGCCCCCCTATGGATCTCTATGTCCCCCTATGGGTCCCAGTGTCTCCCTATTGGTCACTTTGTGTCCCTATGTGTCCCAATGTCCCCCTATGTGTCCCAGTGTCTCCCTATGGGTCACTATGTGTCCATATATGTCCCAATGTCCACCCTGTGGGTTGCTATGTCCTTCTATGTGGTCACTTATGGGTCTCAGTGGGGTCCATCCGTATGTGTCTCTATGGGTCTCACTGTCCCCCACTTTAATCCATGGGGTCCTTAAGTGTCCCAATGTCCCCCTATGGGTCCCAATATCTCCCTATGGGTCACTATGTGTCCCTATGTGTCACGAAGTCTTTCCTACGGGTTGCTATGTGCCTCTGTGGGGTTTCTATGGGGTCTCTTATTGGTATCTATGGGCCCAAATGTCTTCCTATGGGTATCTATGGGTTCCAATGTGGTCCCCATGTGTTTCTATTGGTTCTCTTTTGGGGCTCATCGTGGTCCGTATGTGTCTCCATAAGTCTCACTGTCCCCCACTCTAATCCATGCAGTCCCTATGTGTCCCAATGTCCCCCTTTGGGTCCCAGTATCTCCCTATGGGTCACTATTTTTCCCTATGTGTCCCAATGTCCCACCTATGGGTTGCTAAGTGCCTCTATGGAGTCTCTATGTGGTCTCTTATGGGTATCTCTGGGCCCAAATGTCTTCCTATGGGAATCTATGGGTTACAATGTGGTCCCTATGTGCCACTATGGGGTCTCTTATGGGTCTCAGTGGGGTCCCTATGTGTCTCTATGGGTCTCAATGTCCCTAACTGTAATCGATGTGGACCCTATGTGTCCCAGTGTCCCCTTATTATTCCCTGTGTCTCCCTGATGGGTCACTATGTGTCCTTAAGTGTCCCAATGTCCCCCCTGTGGGTTGCTATGTGCCTCTATGGGGTCTCTATTGGGTCTCTTATGGGTATCTCTGGGCCCAAATTTCTTCCTATGGTTATCTATGGGTTTCAATGTGGTCCCTATGTGCCTCTATGGGGTCTCTTATGCGTCTCAGCAGGGTCCCTATGTGTCTCTATGGGTCTCACTGTCCTTCACTGTAATCCATGGGGTCCCTATGTGTCCCAATGTCCCCCAATGGGTCCCTGTGTCTCCCTATGGGTCTCTATGTGTGGAGAATGATTATGCAGAATGGCTTCATGAGAAAGGACATGAAGAGATTCCACTAGTTAAACTGTAAAAGAATGAACGTGACTGAAGACAACGACGGTCTATCCTAGGGCCGATCACGGGCTAGGCAGCTGAGAAGAAATCAGGATGTGAAAAGACAGGGTATGTAGCTAAAGACGAAATATGTATCTAGAGGCAAGGACGGCCTGAGGGAAAAGCAAGATGTGTAGCAAGGTGTAGACAGAGCTGCAAAGAAAAAGTATCCATAAGACTAACCACAAAGGTCAGATGAAGTAATGTGTAACCCACCTATCCTGAGCTTAACTTTTGCAATATGCATGAACTTATTACTGATTGTATAAATGAGATGCTGTAACACCTAATAAACGAGACTTGTTGACCATGATAGCATGAGACTTGTCTCCCGCGGTTACTTCCAACAAAGCTGTGTTACAGAAAGGCAGAATTTCTATACGTCCTTATCAAACTAGTTTTTTCTTTTAGTTTGACTCCTGACTTTAACTTTGAAATCAGACAAAGACCTTACAGTAGCAGACATATCTGATGAAGAATTCACCATTTGTTTACTGTTACAGCATGAAATGATTTGTAAAATGAGTACAGAGCAGGTAAAGAACATCTACCATGTGAAATCAAGGATCATCCATTCCTGCCCTAAACACACACTTATTCACCGAAAAAATTCTCCCTCTACATATCCAAAAGCTGATTTTAACAGAAATCAGAGCATAGACAGAAACACACAATCAAAATTAAAATGTTTCTTTGTGAGTCATTATGAAGTTAATAAAACATTTAATAAACACAGTGAGTCCGAGCTTCAGAGATGCTTTGTGTTTTTATTTATTTATCTAGCCGGAAGAATGTACACACACATTTCCTTGGACTGTGGTATTGAGAGATACACTTAAAGCAATCAAGCTGAAATATAACAGAAGTATATCTAAAGCACCTTTCTTGAAGGACGGCAGGATCACTGAGGATAAGATAATACAGAGCCATAAATGAGAAGGATCAGAAGGACCAACCAACCTGTATAGCATTTCAGAGTGTAGCTGGTTCTTAGAAGAACGAATGACTCTATGGTTCTATGATTCTGTGACTTAAGGTTGGAAAAGACCACTGAAGGTCATCTAGTTCAACCATCAACCCACTCCCAGCATGCCCACTATGTCCCTCAGAGCCACATCTACACGTTTCTTGGACGTCTGCAGGGATGGTGATTCCACCATCACCCTGGGCAAACCTTTCCAATACCTAATGACTATTTTTGAGAAGTTGTTTCTCCGAACATCCAGTAGAACCTCTCCTGGCACAACTCTAAGCCACTCCCTCTTGTCCTGTCACTAGTTACACACAAAAAGAGGTTGAACCTCACCTCACCACAACCCCCCTTCAGGAAGTTGTAGAGAGCAATGAGGTCTCCCCCCAAGCCTCCTCTTCGCCGGACTAAATACCCCCATCTTTCTCAGCTGCTCCTCACAAGACTTATGCTCCAGACCCCACATCAGCCACATTAGCATTCTATGAACATGTGCCAGGGTCTTTCTTGTAGTGAGGGGGCCCAAAAATGAACACAGTACTCAAGTCACAGCTTCACCAGTGCCAAGTACTGAGAGATTATCACCTCCCTGGTCTTGCTGGCAACACTATTTCTGATACAAGCCAGGCCTTCTAGGCTACCAGGCACACTGCTGGCTCACATTCATCTGGCTGTCAACGAACACCACCAGAATCTAGATTCTAGCCACAAGCCTGCAAAATGGAGTGGCATGATATTGTGATCAAAGTGCAGTAGCTGGCACTTGACTTTGTTGAAGCTTATACAATTGCCTTCAGCCCATTGATCCAGCCAATTCAGATCCCTCTGTAAGGCCTTCCTACTCTCAGGCAAATCAACACTTCCTTCCAGCGAGGAGTCATCTGCAAACTCACTGAGGATACACTCAATCCCCCCATCCAGATCATCAATAAAGATATTAAACAGGACCTACCCCTATACTGACGCCTGGGGAAAAAAAAAAAAAAAAGTCAATTAATGAAGCTGGGAAACAGCACAACATTAGGCACCTCTTTGTATTCTAAGTGAGACAAGAAAGAATATTTTCCACTTTAAATTCACAGTATGTAATTAGCAACAGGATAATAGTTATCTATAAATACCTACAAAATCCTTTTACTGAAGGCTTGTTTTGTTCTGGAGACAAACCATCTGTGCATTCCACTCAGAATCTGTATTTACAAATGCTCTGACTTATGTCATTGATATCAGATCAAAAGAACCACAAGCTAAAAACTGCTAACAAAGATAAGAACCAGCTTAAGTCGATCTGCATATACTAAAAGTTTAACTCTCACTGGGTTAGTAGAAAAAAACTACAGTACTGGAATGTAGAGGATTTTACAGACACTTTACACCTGTGTTTTTAACTGTGTATCTGAAGCCCAGGCTGCCCAGCAAAGCCACCAGGTGGCACGAACACATACTACCAGAGGTGCTTTCTCTCACCATCCCTCAGCAAAGGCACTGCCCCAAAACAAATTGTGCGATCAACCCACCAAATGACAGAAGCACAAAATCATTTATCTGAAATGAATCTGAAAATATCTGGCAAACCAATACCCTTCATAAAAAGAGGAAGAGATGATTAACAAAAAAAATACATTCTATTTCCTCACAATTATTGGGTTCAACTTCAGGCATCTTTTTATTCACTCAACATATCCTTTAAAAATCAGGTCACAGTAGCAGCCCCTGTTTTGTTACACAAGATGAAGAGCAGTCATGCCCTGCCCGGCATTAGAGTTCTCATCACCTGTTAACTCATCTGCGAGCTCATATGCAGCAATAATGTATAGATCAATCAGGAAATTAAAAAACAAATAAAAAACCAGCAGGATGCCATAAATGTTGCACTGATTCAGCAACAGGAGATAGTATTTACCTATTTTATGGCATTCGACTCTCTAAGACAAGATCAAACCATTTCAGAAACAATAAATGTCAAAAACCCTCTCAAATCTGTATCAAAGAGCATCAAGACCTCCAAAACATTGTACCCTAGAGCTTAAACTCTCAGGAAAGAAGATGACACATACATACAAGAAAATACTTTAAGGCTGTCAGAGAGAAGGCACCTACTACATTAAAGCATTGCAACTCGATCCTTGCAACACTGCAGTACTTGCAGTCTTTACAGTTAGCTGAATTCCATTTCTAGACCATCAGAAGAGCAGTAGAACAGGTGCCATTTGTAAACAGCGAGCTCTTCAGGAGTACAAGATGGATATTAACACTACCCAGCAAATGCATGCCTTGGGCAACAAATACATGAGCTCTACTTCACAGCGTCAATTGATGTGATATCTAAAGTATTCATAAATAATATCCACATATACTATTGGTTCCATTTAAATCTAATCAGAACTTGGTACAGTGTATATTAACAGTAATTGCTAAAACGGCTTTCAAGTTAAATTTTTCAATACATGGTCCTTCTACAAGGAATATAATGATTGCACCCAAAAAATTCAAAGAGCATATCCATGCAACACTTAGATTGCTCAGAGGGATTAATAACTCTTTTGACAAATGAAATGGATGCGACAAAAGACAGAAAGTACTGATCACACAAGAACATTACGTGCGTGAAAACAGAGGACACTCGAAGTCCATGACGTGTTAAATCGCCACTAAGATCATCACGTCCATCTATCAGAGACAAACATGAACTTTTATTGAATACTACACGCCATACGTGTTTTGCATGTGTGTAATGGCCAGGGAGACCTGAGGGGGATCATGGGATCACATGGCTGAGGCCCCACTCTGGTAGGAAACACCCATGCCAAGCACATGAGATGTGGGGAAGGGAGAGGGCAGCGGCACTGGGAAAAGCCCAGAAACTTGAGCTGGGGCTGGAGCACGTGCTGCGGGTGAGGACGGCTCACTGTGATGACCCAGCAGTGGACTGCGGCATCGCTGTGAGACAGGCAGTGATGTACCCAAGCGAAGGTCAAGCGAAGGTGACGCCCAGCAGTTTGGCCAAGCCATGGTTGGAGACATCACCAGGCAACAACGGATTGTGACCCCATAGGCCACGCCGGCTTTGACGCGGGCGCAGCAGCTCAGCCCAGCAGTTCGTGCCTGGCCTCCGACCGAGCGTGTGTGCGAGGACTGGAGTGTGGACAGGGCGAGCTTTGGTGCTGGAAAGTGCTCTGGGTGCTGTTAGCACAGCTCCCAGCGGCCTTCTCAGAGCCATTTGTTCTTTCCCCGAGCCTGCCGGGAGCAGGCAGACGGGACATCCTAGAGAAAAAAGCGTGTGCAGCAGCACAGGTAGGCGGCACAGAGACTGGCAGCGGGGGGGCACAACTTGAGGGACCCTTCCCAGGCCGGAGTCTGACTAATGTCTCTTGTCCTCTTCCAGCGTGTCCCTGCTGCTGCTGCTGCAGCGTTAGTGCTGGGGAGCACGTTACCATCTCCCGCTCCCACTGGCCCACCGCAACTGGTGGAAGGATGGAGGCAGAGTTTGAGACCCGCTGCCCCGTGTGCCTGGAGAACTGGGACAGCGCAGCATACGCCATGCCTTGCTGCCACCAGTTCTGCTTCCGCTGCATCCAGCGGTGGACAAGCACCAGGCCCCAGTGTCCGCTGTGCAAACGGGATGTGAAGACCATCATTCACTCCGTGCAAGCGGACGACAACTACAAGGAGGTGGAGGTCAGACCAGCTGCACAGGCATCCGTTGCTACACGGAGACCCGCACTCCACCACGCAGCCCGGCCATGGCCTGCAGTGCCCACGCATCCTCTGGGCGGCCTCTCCCCTGCCACCTGGGCTTCCCTCTTCAGGGAGCAGCCGGCCCTGCTGCGGCCCCTGCGGTCCTGGCTGCGCCAGAACCTGCACCGCATCCTGGGCACCGAGGGGCCACAGGCAAATATCCTGGTTGACAGTGTCATCTGGGCCCTGCTCCTCGTAGGCTTGGCAGAGGGGATCCTGATAGAAATGCTGGATCCTGACCTGCACGGCCACATGGTGACCTTTGTGAGGCACTTCATCGCCTTTGCGGTGCGGAGGTGCAGCCGGGTGGCAGGCCGCTTCCTGGGCCTCAACATCCCCCCTGCTCCTGGGGCACAGGAGGCCACAGCAGCAGAGCCCAGAGCTGCCACACCAGAGGAGCCACCTGTCCCTGGCTCAGCACCCTCCAGCAGCCCTGCCAGCTCCAACAGGGACGAAATGCTGGGCAGGGCAACACAAGAGGTTCGTAGGCATCCCAGCCGCCCACACGGCAACCCTGCAACTGTCACCACAGAGCAGGCAGCGCCTCAGGAGGAGCCAGGAGAGCCTGTGGCAGGGCCCTCCGGCACCAGCCCACCTGAGGGGACCCGGCAAGCCCCGAAGAGGAAGGCCGGCGACTCACAGGCCTCAGCACCATCAAAGAAGAGGCCACCCCGCCGGCAGCAATAGAAGAGCCCATGGGGCAGCTGAGGAGGCTGGGGCCAGGCAGCACCTGGGACACACACTGGCCCCAACGGACCCTTGTCATCACCGTCCAATTCAACCTCAAATAGAAAACAGAAAGACTGCAAACAATAAATTAACATTGAAAAAAACTGAAAAACAAAGTGTTGGTATTGAGTGTTGGTATTGATAACAGCACAGCTGTTGACGCTTCCCCATCCTTGACGCTCTCTCCCCTTTTTCCTACTGCCGTGCAACTGCTGCCACTGTTGCATTCCAGACACGAACCCCACGGGCTTCAGAGAGGGCAATGGCAAATCTCTGCTCCTGGGGACCAACATCCACAGGCCGTGCTACAGCTGGGGTCAGCCAGCTGGAGCAGAACCACCAGTCCTGCTGGACACCAGGCTGAACCTGCAAGGAACCCACCCGGGCTGCCTTGCCGAACGCTGTCCTGGGCTGCGTGAGGCCAGGTGCCACCCGTGGGTGAAGGGCGGTTATCCCGCCCTCTGCTCAGCCCTGAGGAGGTCACAGCTGGAGCGCTGGGACCGCAGCTGGGCTACCCAGCACAGGGGATAACAACACACTTCTTCCCATTACGAGTGGACCATTCGCTTCTACCACTCCAGATCCGCAGCCCATCCCTGTACAACCGCTCTTAAGTAGGGACCTATACACTTCCTTCTTTGCAGGCATTTGAAATGTCTCTACAGAAGACAAAACCAGACAAAAATCTTTCCGTGCCTATCCACACCACGTTCCTAAGACAACACAGCTGGTTCTTAAACACGGTAGTACGTACCCTTGGTTTACTGCACATCTGGTGAACAGAAAGTTCTCCAGCCTCACTACGGAACAAAGAACTCCACCGTCATTCCCATGCTCCCTATGAAGCATCCTAAGCTCCAACACTCACTCAGTCCCTCACTCAATCTTCCCCCTGCTAATGTTCTTCCATCTAATTCCACCTCACATCACAGCACAAGCTGTCACAGCCTAGTGTACAGTCTCATCAAAGGGAACGCTGCTTGTTTGCCATCAGAATTCATTCAAAAATGAAACAATTCAACAACCATCAACCACTACTTCTCATATTACCTACAGGCAACAATGCCTGAAGAACTGGAGTGTCAGATGGCATGCAAGACATTAGAAGTTGGCTCGTAGGAATGAAAGAATTTCATGAGAGAACGGGGCTAATGACACAAGGAGCGCCATAGACATCAAAGATAACCACTGGAAGAACCGATGGGATTAATAACTCTTTTGACAAATGAAATGGATGCGACAAAAGACAGAAATTACTAATCACAAAAGAACTTGACGTGCGTGAAAACAGAGGACACTCAAAGTCCATGGCGTGTTAAATCACCACTAAGATCATCACGTCCATCTATCAGAGACAAACATGAACTTTTACTGAATACTACACGCCATACGTGTTTTGCATGTGTGTAATGGCCAGGGAGACCTGTCAGATCTATGGGGCAGGAGCTACTGTGGGGCAGATGTGCATCAGATCTATGGGGCAGGAGATGCTGTGGGGATGATATGGGTCAGATCTATGGAGCAGGAGCAGCTGTGGAGATGATGAGGGTCAGAACTATGTGGTAGGAGATGATGTGGGACAATGTGGGTCAGATCTATGGGGCAGTTGCTGCTGTGGGGCTAATTGGGGTAAGATCTATGGGGCAGGAGCTCTTGTGGGTCAGATCTACGGAGGAGGAGCTGCTTTGGGGCTGATGTTGGTCAGATTTATGGGGCAGGAGCTGTTGTGGTGCACATGTGGGTCAGATCTATGGGGCAGGAGCTGCAGTGGGGCAGATGTAGGTCAGATCTATGGGGCAGGAGCTGCTGTGGGCCTTATTGGCGTCAGATCTATGGGGCAGAAGATGCAGTGGGGCAGATTTGCATCAGATCTATGGGGCAGGAGCTGCTGTGTGGCTGATATGGTTCATATCTATGGGCAGGAGCTGCTGTGGGGCTGATATGGGTCAGATCTACGGAGCAGGAGCAGCTTTGGTGCAGATGAGAGTCAGATCTATGGGGCAGTAGCTGCTGTGGGTCAGATCTATGGGGCAGGATCAACTGTGGAGATGATGTGGGTCAGAACTATGTGGTAGGAGATGATGTGAGACAATGTGGGTCAGATCTATGTGGCAGGAGCTGCTGTGGAGCTGATGCGGGTCCGATCTATGGGGCAGCAGCTGCTGTAGGGCTGATTGTGGTCAGATCTATTGGGCAGGAGGTGCTCTGGTGCATATGTGTGTCAGATCTGTGGGGCAGGAGCTGCTGTGGGGCACATGTGGGTCAGATATACGGGGCAGGAGTTGCTGTGGGGTAGATGTGGGTCAGATCTATGGGGCAGGTGCTGCTGTGGGGATGTTGTGGCTCAGATCTATGGGGCAGGAGCTGCTATGGGGCATATATGGGTGAGATATATGGGGCAGGAGCTGCTACGGGGATGATTGCGCTAAGATCAATAGGGCAGGAGCTGCTGTGAGGCAGATGTGGGTCAGATTTATTGGGAAGGATCTGCTGTGGGGTAGAGGTGGGTCTGATCTATTGGGCAGAAGCTGCTGTGGGGTAGAGGTGGGTCTGATCTATTGGGCAGGAGCTGCTGTGGGGCTGATGTGGGTCAGATCTACGGAGCAGGAGCTGCTCTGGGGCACATGTGGTTCAGGTCTGTGGGGCAGGTGCTGCTGTGGGGAAGATGTGGGTCAGAACTATGTGGTAGGAGATGATGTGGGACAATGTGGGTCAGATCTATGGGGCAGGAACTGCTGTGTGGCTGCTAAGGGTCACATCTATGGGGCAGGAGCTGCTGTGGGGCACATGTGGTTCAGATCTATGGGGCAGGAGCTGCTGTGGAGCTGATGTTGGTCAGATCTATGGGGCAGGAGCTGCTGTAGGGCTGATTGGGTTCAGATCTATGGGGCAGGAGATGATGTGGGTCAGATCTGCGGGGCAGGAGCTGCTATGGGGTACATGTTTATCAGATCTATGGGGCAGGAGCTGCTGTGGGGCAGATGTAGGTCAGATCTATGGGTCAGGAACTGCTGTGGAGCTGATGTGGGTCAGATCTATGGGGCAGGAGCTGCTGTGGTGCTGCTTGGCGTCAGATCTATGGACAGGAGCTGCTTTGGTGCACATGTGGGTCAGATCTATGGGGCAGGAGCTGCTGTGTGGCTGATATGGGTCAGATCTATGTGGCACGCGCTGCTGTGGGGTAGATGTGGGTCAGATCTATGGGGCAGGAATTGCTGTGTGGATGATGTGGGTCAGATCTATGGGGCAGGAGCTGCTATGGGGCAGATGTGGGTCAGATCTATGGGGCAGGAGCTGCAGTTGGGATGATTGCGGTAAGATCTATAGGGCAGGAGCCGCTGTGAGGCAGATGTGGGTCAGATGTATTGGGAAGGATCTGCTGTGGGGTAGAGGTGGGTCACATCAATGAGGCAGGAGCTGCTGTGGGCAGATGTGGGTCTGATCTATGGGGCAGAAGCTGCTGTGGATCAGATCTATGGGGCAGGAGTTGCTGTGGGGCACATGTGGGTCGGATCTATGGGTCAGGAGCTGCTGTGGGGTAGATGTGGGTCCGATCTATGGTACAGAAGCAGCTTTGGGGATGATGTGGCTAAGATATATGGGGCAGGAGCTGCTATGGGGCAGATGTGGGTGAGATATATGGGGCAGGATCTGATCTGGGAATGATTGCGGTAAGGTCTATAGGGCAGGAGCTGCTGTGGGGTAGAGGTGGGTCAGATCAATGGGGCAGGACCTATGTGGGGCAGAGGGGGTTCTTATCTATTGGGCAGGAGCTGCTGTGGGGAACATGTGGGTCAGGTCTATAAGGCAGGTGCTGCTGTGGGGCTAATTGGGGTAAGATCTATGGGGCAGGAGCTGATGTGGGTCAGATCTATGGGGCAGGAGCTGCTGCGGGGCTGATGTGGGTCAGATCTATGGGGTAGAAGCTGCTATGGGGCACATGTGTATCAGATCTATGGGGCAGTAGCTGTTGTGGGGCACATGTGGGTCAGATCTATGGGCCTGGAGCTGCTGTGGGGCAGATGTAGGTCAGATCAATGGGTCAGGAGCTGCTGTGGAGCTGATGTGGGTCAGATCTATGGGGCAGGATCTCCTGTGGGGCTGATTGGCATCAGATCGATGGGACAGGAGCTGCTGTGGTGCACATGTGGGTCAGATCTATGGGGCAGGAGCTGCTCTGCGGTATATGTGGGTCAGATCTATGGGGCAGGAGCTGCTGTGGGGCTGATTTGGGTCAGATCTATGGGGCAGGAGCTGCTGTGGGTCAGATCTATGGGGCAGGAGCTGCTGTAGGGCTGATTGGGGTCAGATCTATGGGGCAGGAGATGATGTGGGGCACATTTGTGTCAGATCTATGGGGCAGGAGTTGCTGTGGGGCACATGTGGGTCAGATCCAAGGGGGAGGCGCTGCTGTGGGGATGATGTGGCTCAGATCTATGGGGCAGGAGCTGCTGTGGGGCAGATGTGGCTCAGATGTATGGGGTAGTTGCTGCTATGGGGCAGATTTGGGTCAGGTATATGGGGCAGGAGCTGCTGTGGGGCTGATTGCGGTAAGATCTATAGGGCAGGAGCTGCTGTGAGGCAGATGTGGGTCAGATCTATTGGGAAGGATCTGCTGTGGGGTAGAGGTGGGTCAGATCTATGGGGCAGGCGCTGCTGTGGGGCAGAAGTGGGTCAGATTTAACGGGCAGGAGCTGCTGTGGGGTAGAGGTGGGTCAGATCTATGGTGCAGGTGCTGCTATGGGGCACATGTGTGTCAGGTCAATGGGGCAGGAGCTGCTGTGGGGCACATGTGGGTCAGATCTATGGGCAGTAGCTGCTGTGGGGAAGATGTGGGTCTGATCTATGGGGCAGGAGCTGCTCTGGATCACATGTGGGTCAGATATATGGGGCAGGAGCTGCTGTGGGGATGATTTGGGTCAGATCTATGGGGCAGGAGCTGCTATGGGGCAGATTTGGGTCAGATCTATGGGGCAGGAGCTGCTGTGGGGCAGATGTGGGTCTGAACAATGGGGCAGGAGTTGCTGTGGGGCTGATGTGGGTCAGTTCTATGGGGCAGGAGCTGCTGTGTGGCTGATGAGGGTCAAATCTATGGGGCAGGAGCTGCTGTGTGGCTGATGATTTGGGTCAGATCTATGGGGCAGTAGCTGCTGTGGGGCTGATGTTGGTCAGATCTATGGGGCAGGAGCTGCTGTGGGGCAGATATGGGTCATCTTGATGGGCCAGGAGCTGCTGTGGTGCAGATGTGGGTCAGATCTATGGGGCAGTAGCTGCTGCGGGGCAGATGTGGGTCAGATCTATGGGGCTCGAGATGCTGTGGGTCAGATCTATGGGGCAGGTGATGCTGTGGGTCAGATCTATGGGGCAGGAGCTGCTGTGGGGCACATGTGGGTACGATGTATAGGGCAGGAGCTGCTGTGGGGCTGATGTGGGTCAGATCTATGGGACAGGAGCTGCTGTGGGGCTGATGTTGGTCAGATCTATGTGGCAGGAGCTGCTCTGGGGCATATGTGGGTCAGATCTATGGGGCAGGAGCTGCTGTGGGGCAGATGTGGGTCAGAACAATGGGGCAGGATCTTCTGTGGGGCAGATTTTCGTCACATCTATGTGGGAGAAGATGGTTTCGGGCTGATGGGGGTCTCAACTATGCGGCAGGAGCTGCTGTGGGGCTGATGTGGGTCGTATCTTTAGGGCAGGAGCTGCTGTGGGTCAGATCTATGGGGCAGGATATGCAGTGGGGTAGATGTGGATCAGATCTATGGGGCAGGCACTGCTGTGTGTCTGATATGGGTCAGATATATGGGGCAGGAGCTGCCATGGGGCAGATCTATTGGGCAGGAGCTGCAGTGGGTCTCATGTTGTTCAGATCTATGGGGCAGGAACTGCATTGTGTCTCATGTTGTTCAGATCTATGGGGTTGGAGCTGCTGTGGGGCACATGTGGGTCAGATCTATGAGGCAGGAGCTGCTTTGGGAAAGATGTGGGTCTGATCTATGGGGCAGGAGTATCTGTGGGGCAGATGAGGGTCAGAATTATGGGGAAGGAGCTGCTGTGGGGCTGAGGGGGGTCGGATCTATGGGGCAGGAGCTGTTGTGGGGCATATGTGTGTCAGATCTATGGGGCAGGAGCTGCTGTGGGGCTGATGTTGGTCTTATCAATGGGGCAGGAGATGCTGTGGGTGTAGGTCTATGGGGCAGAAGCTGCTGTCGGGCATATGTGAGCCAGACGTATCGGGCAGGAGCTGCTGTGGGTCAGATGTGGGTCACATCTTTGGGGCAGGAGCTGAGGTGGGGCAGAGGTGGGACTGATCTATTGGGCAGGAGCTACTGTGGATATGATGTGGGTCAGATCTATAGGGAAGGTGCTGCTGTGGGGCTGATGTGGGTCACATCTATGGAGCAGGAGCTGCTGTGAGGCACATGTGGGTCGGGTCTATGGGGCAGGTACTGCTGTGGGGCTGATGTGGGTCGGATCTATGGGCCATGTGCTGCTATGGGGCCCATATGTATCAGATCTATGGGGCAGAAGCTGTTGTGGGGCACATGTGGGTCTGATCTATGGGTCAGGAGCTGCTGGGGGCTGATGTAGGTCAGATCTATGGGGCAGGAGCTGCTGTGGGGCAGACGTGGGTCAGATATTTGGGGCAGGAGATGTTGTGGTTCAAATCTATGGGGCAGGAGATGCTGTGGAGATGATGTGGGTCAGATATATGGGGCAGTAGCTGATGTGGGGCAGATGTGGGTCCGAACAATGGGGCAGGAGCTACTGTGGAGATTATGTGGGTAAGATCTATTGGGCAGATGCTGCTGTCAGGCAAATATGAGTCAGATCTATGGGACAGGAGCTGCTGTGGGGCAGATCTATGGGACAGGAGGTGCTGTGTGGCTGATGTGGGTCAGATCTATGGGGCAGGTGCTGCTGTGTGTCAGATCTATGGGGAAGGAGTTGCTGTGGGACAGATCTATGGGACAGGAGAGTCTCTGGGGCTGATGTGGGTCACATCTATGGGGCAGGAGCTGCTGTGGGGTAGATGTGGGTCAGATCTATGGGGCAGGAGCCGCTTTTGGGCTTATGGGGGTTAGATCATTTCGGTAGGAGCTGCTGTGGGTCAGATATATGGGGCAGGAGATGCAGTGGGGCAGTAGTGGGTCAGATCTATTGAGAAGGATCTGCTGTGGGGTAGATGTGGGTCAGATATATGGGGCAGGAGCTGCTGTGGGGTAGATGTGGGTCAGATATATGGGGCAGGAGCTGCTGTGGGGCAGATGTGGGTCTGATCTATGGGGCAGGAGATGTTGTGGGTCAGATCTATGGGGCAGAAGCTGCTCTGGGGCTGATTTGGGTCAGTTTTTTGGGAAAGGTGCTGCTTTGGGGCTGATGTGGGTCAGATCTATGGGGCAGGTGGTGCTGTTGGTCTCATTGGTGTAAGATCTATGGGGCAGGAGCTGCTGTGGGACTGATGTGGGTCAGATCTATTTGTCAGGAGCTTCTCTGTGGCACATGTGGGTCAGATCTATGGGGAGGGAGCAGCTGTGGGACTGATGGGGTTTAGATCAATTGAGCAGGAGCTGCTGTCGGTCAGAACTATGGGGCAGGAGCTGCTGTGAGGCAGAGGTGGGTCAGATCTATGGGGCACGAGCTGCTGTGGGTCAGATCTATGGGGCAGGAGCTGCTGTGGGACAAATGTGGTTCAGATTTATGGGTAGGTGTAGCTGTGGGGCTCATGTGGGTCAGATCTATGGGGCAGGAGCTGCTGTGTGGCTGATATGGTTCAGATCAATGGGGCAGGAGCTGGTGTGGGGCTGATTTGGGTCAGATCTATGGGGCAGGAGCTGCTGTGGGGCAGATCTATGGGACTGGCTCTGCTCTGGGGCACATCTGGTTAAGATCTATGGGGCAGCAGCTGCTGTGGGGTAGATGTGGGTCAGATCTGTGGGGCAGGAGCTGCTGTGGGGCAGATGTAAGTCAGATCTATGGGGCAGGAGCTCTTGTGGGACTGATGAGGGTCAGACCTCTAAGGCTGGAGCTGATCTGGGTCAGATCTATGTGTCAGGAGCTGATGTGGGTCAGATCTATGGGGCAGAAGCTGTTGTGTTGCAGATGAGCGTCAGATCTATGTGGCAGGAGCTGCTGTGGGGCTGATGTGGGTCAGATCTGTAGGGCAGGAGCTGCTGTGGGGTAGACGTGGGTAAGATCTATGTGGCAGGAGCTGCTGTCAGGCTGATGTGGGTCAGATCTATGGGGCAGGAGCTGCTGTGGGGCAGATATATGGGGCAGGAGAAGCTGTGGGTCAGATCTATGGGGCAGGAGCTGCTGTGGGGCACATGTGGTTCATATCTATTGGGAAGGAGCTGCTGTGGGGCAGATGTGGGTCATATCAATGGGGTAGCTGTTGCTGTGGGTTAGATCTATGGGGCAGAAGCTCCTTTCGGGCATATGTGAGTCAGATGTATAGCAATACCTGGCCCATAGATGTGACCCTCATCAGCCTCACAGCAGCTCCTGCCCCATAGATCTGACCAACATCAGCCCCACAGCAGCTCCTGCCCCATAGATCTGAACCACATCTGACCAACAGCAGCTCCTGCCCCATAGATCTGACTCACATATGCCCGACAGCAGCTTCTGCCCCATAGATCTAACCCACAGCATCTCCTTCCCCATTGATATGACCCTCATCAGACCCACAGCTGCTCCAGCCCAATAGATATGACCCACATATACCCCTCAGCAGGTTATGCCCCATAGATCTGACCCACATGTGCCCCACAGTAACTCCTGCCCCATAGATCTGACCCACAGCAGCTCCTGCCCCATAGATCAGACCCACATCTGCCCCACAGCAACTCCTGCCCCATAGATCTGACCCACAAGAGCCCCAAAGAAGCTCCTGCCCCATAGATCTGACTCACGCCTGCCCCACAGCTGATTTGCCTCTTAGATCTGACCCACATCAGCCCCAGAGAAGCTACTGCCCCATAGATCTGACCCCCCACAGCCTTACAGCTGATCCTGACCCAAAGATCTAACCCACAGCATCTCCTGCCCCATATATATGACCAACATCTGCCCCATAGCAGATCCTGCCCCATAGATCTGAACCACATCATCCCCAGAGCACCTTCTGCCCAATAGATCTGACCCCAATCAGCCCTACAGCAGCTCCTGCCCCATAGATCTGACCCACATGTGCACCACAGCAGCTCCTGCCCCATCGATCTGACCCACATGTGCCCCACAGCAGCTCCTGACCCATAGATCTGATACACATGTGCCCCATAGCAGCTCCTGCCCCATAGATCTGACCCACAGCAACCCCACAGCAGCTCCTGCCCCGTAGATCTGACCCACAGCAGCTCCTGCCTCAATAGATCATACCCCAATTAGCCCCACAGCAGAACCTGTCCCATAGACCTGACCCACATGTGCCCCACAGCTGCTCCTGCTCCATAGATCTGACCCTCATCAGCCCCACAGCAGCTCCTGCCCAATAGATCAGTCCCACCTCTACCCCCCAGCAGATCCTTCCCAATATATCTGACCCACATCTGCCTCACAGCAGCTCCTGCCCTATAGATCTTACTGCAATCAGCCCCACAGCATTTCCTGCCCCATAGATCTGACCCATATGTGCCCCACAGCAACTCTGGCCCCATAGATCTGACCCACATGTGCCCCACAGCAGCTCCTGCCCCATAGATCTGACCCACATCTACCCCACAGCAACTCTGGCCCCATAGATCTGACCCACATGTGCCCCACAGCAGCTCCTGCCCCATAGATCTGACACACATATACCCCAGAGCTGGTCCTGCACAATAGATCTGACCCCAATCAGCCCTACAGCAGCTCCTACCCCATATATCTTACCCACAGCAGCTCCACAGCAACTCCTGCCCCATAGATCTGATCCACATGTGCCCCACAGCAGCTCATGCCCCATAGATCTGACTCACATCTGCCCCACAGCTGCTCATGCCCCATAGATCTGACTCACATGTGCACCAGAGCAGCTCCTGCCCCATAGATCTGATACACATGTGCCCCATAGCAGCTCCTGCCCCATAGATCTGACCCACAGCAACCCCACAGCAGCTCCTGCCCCGTAGATCTGACCCACAGCAGCTTCTGCCTCAATAGATCATACCCCAATTAGCCCCACAGCAGAACCTGTCCCATAGACCTGACCCACATGTGCCCCACAGCAGCTCCTTCTCCATAGATCTGACACACATATACCCCAGAGCTGGTCCTGCACAATAGATCTGACCCCAATCAGCCCTACAGCAGCTCCTACCCCATATATCTTACCCACAGCAGCTCCACAGCAACTCCTGCCCCATAGATCTGATCCACATGTGCCCCACAGCAGCTCATGCCCCATAGATCTGACCCACATCTGCCCCACAGCTGCTCATGCCCCATAGATCAGACCCACATCTGCCCCACAGAAGCTCCTGCCCCATAGATCTGACTCACATGTGCACCAGAGCAGCTCCTGCCCCAAAGATCTGATCCACATGTGCCCCACTGCATCTCCTGCCCCATACATCTGACCCACAACAGATCCTGCCCCATAGATCAGATCGACATCTGCCCCACAGCAGATCCTGCCCAATTGATCTATCCCCCATCAGCCCCACAGCAGCTCCAGCACCATAGATCTGACCCACATCTGCCCCACAGCAGCTCCTGCCCCATAGATCTGACCCCCCTCAGCACCACAGCACCTCCTGCCCCATAGATCTGATCCACATCTACCCACCTTTGAAGTACTTTGGTCCTTCTCTGCCAGTCGATCGCCGCAGCATCTGGTTGTCTCCTGCTCAACACTCTGTCCTACATCCCTCCTACACAGGCCAGAAACCAAGGCACAGAAAGTATAAGGGATCCCTAAGGGTCTGAGGCGTCTTCCCTGCTGGAACAGCAATGGAGGACACAAGACCACAAGAAGCCAGATTCAGGCAGAGAAGCTTGAGGGTGCAGCCATCTGCATTAAGGTTGCTATGGTTTGGCGTTGCAAATACTACTCTGCCTGACTGGGGCAGGGCAGGCTTACGCAAGTGTTTAAGCAGACGTCTCTCTGGTCCTGTAGGAAGCAGCAGGTCTGAATTAAAAGGAGCAATGAGGCAAGGAGTGCCCTGAGCTTGTTTCCTAAATAGAAGGCAGTGTGGGACAATTTGAGGAACAGGAATTCAACTACTGTAATGCAGAGCACTATTTTTGTCGCCTTCCAGCAGTCACCGATTAATGGAAGATTCTTGTCCTTCCCAGACGCCACTGTTGGTAACTCACATCTACAGCCTCTCTGGGCAGCCTGTGCCATTGCCTCACCACCCTCTGTCTGAAAAAGTTTCCCCCTAGTATCTAACCTAACATGTAGCCTAATTCTCCTCTCTTTATTCACAGGAGATGTGCTCTAGACCTCTAATTATCATTCTGACCTTCCTCTGGAGCTAATCCAGAAGCTCTGCACCTTTCTTGTGCTGTGGGCTCCAGATCTGGACACAGTACTGCAGATGGGGACTCATGAAGGCAGAGTGAAGGGGAGCAAGAGCCTACTTCTCCATGCTGCCACTTCTCTGTGGATACAGTTGGTCTTCCAGACTGCAAGCACACACTGCTGGTTCATGTCCATCTTTTTGTCCACCAGAACCTCCAAATCGTTCTCCACATTTCTTCCATGAGGAACAGCTCCATGATCTTCCCAGGCACAGAGGTAAGGCTCACTGGCCTGTAGTTTCCCATGTGATTTCCTTCCTGCCTTTCTAAAAACTGGGAGTGATGTTTCCCTTTTCCAGACCCCAGGGACTTCTCCTGCCTTCTTCTGACAGCCATGACTTTTCAAATACGGTGGAGAATGGCTGGGTGAGCGTATCAACCAGCTCCCTCATGACTCTGGGAAGCACGTCATCCTGCCCCATGGACTTGGACATATCCAGTCTTATGAGGAGGTCTTGGACTTGCTCGTCTCTTACAGTAGGAAGGATTTTGCTCCCCTGGTGTCCACCTAAATGTTCAGAGACATGAGTGTCATTCACTTTCTAGGCTCTTCTTGTGGCTCCTTAAAGTCCAAGAAGTCTCATTTTCAGCTCTCCTTACGCTTTTACCACACAAAGTAACCTGTTCCAGTTGCTTTCTCTTGTGGAAGGACAAAGGAGATTGACAGTGCACCATAAGTCAGAATATAAACTGCTGCTATACAGAAAATATTTCTGATTTCTTCAGTATTTGTCTGGAAGACAAAGCTCATAGAAAAATGTTCTAAAGTGTGAAGAACGAGCCCCTTTCAGGACTGAAAATGACTTCTGCTTTAGATGAATAACATGAATGTCTTACAGGCAAAAAATACTAATCTGGAAAATATGAAATAGGAGTCAGAAATGTTCCTGATGAGCTGCACATGAAGAGTATGGCAGAGTTTCCTTAGGGTAACCATCTTCTTTATTACCCTACAGGAATGGGTAACAAGGGCAGGAGTATGGTTCATCATTCCCTTCTTAGTTTGATGGCAGCTCCCTCTTTGTGCTGGGAAGGTAAATAATGATGGGAGAGACCCCTGGGTTTTGGTGGGGCATGAAATATCTGTGGTCACAGCAGGTATGTGTCAGCTGTCACAAGGCAGACATACACAGGTAATGCAGGGTAAATTAAACGAGAGCCTGTACAATGAATATGATTAAAAACTGTGTAATAACAGCTCAACAAGAAAACCACTTGAAAGAAAGCAGGGGATCTGGCAGTGTGAATATATGCTAATTATAGAATGGATATTTGGCTGACGTTAGTAAGAATGTGCAATGTGTAATTTTTATGTGTCAGATAAGTACAATAGGCTGTTTTCTATGTTTAAGAAACCCTGACACTTGGGTCTCCAGGCTGTCTCCCCAAGTTATTCCCTAGTGTGCTTCACAACACTAAGAATGTGGAACTGGATCATTCTCTTAGCCCTCTTGCGTTGCTAAGTGTGAGATCCTCTGTTCAGAATTGGATTAGCTATCAATGAGTGATGCACAGATGCTATGGCAGACCCACAGTCCTTCCACTTCTGCCCTCCTACTGCTGACCTGTGAGCGCAGATGTACTGTTCTATAAGATTCTTTAGAGAGATCAGGCTTAGCCAGTTGCTGCACCCACAGAAAGGCAGAGGGAAGGGCTGAAAGTCTGTGGTGACAAAGCTGGGCTGCTGAGGGGCTGATTTTCAGTTCTGTCACAGAAATCCCAGGGCCATTTGCAGTCCTTCAGGCAACTGCCCATTTGTAATAGGCTGACAAACTTGTCTTGTGCGTCACATCTGTTCAGGCTGCAGAATTCTTGGAGCAGGGTTCATTTCCTATGGAGAAAACCTCACTCTGTTTGGGTCTCTCCCTTTCTACAAAGAAAGGAAAATGACAGCAATCAAAATGATAAACACAAACATAGGACATTGCTTAGTTAGGATGTGTTTAACAGTCAACAGCAGTGTAACACTTATTCCTCAGGCAAAGAAAATAAGAAAACGAGCCATCTGGGCTTGTCTCTTCCCAGTTTTGAATGAGGCAACAGCATTAATCTTTTATTCCCTCCATTTTGGGCCTGGTAAACTTGGAGTTCTGAGAGATGTGGTTTTTGGTGAATATATGTGGCCTTCAGTATTCTCCTTTTACTCCAAAGTCTGAATCTCTGCATTCCCCCATATCACATTAATGCTTTCTTTCCCCCTCCCCCCTCCCAATAAATAAATAAATAAATAAAAACAAAAATTAATAATAATAAAAAAGCAAGCTCTCAGCTTATGAAGAAATAGCTGACAACAACCTTCTGGACAAAGCGTTTTTATGGAGTACAGTTCATATTTATAGGGAAAAAAGATCCAGAACTTTGTGCTCTGTAGTCTCCCAGTACCATATCCCACACATGCTAACACACCCTTAGGACAAAGATTACAACTGGAAATAATGATGTGGCAGTTATCCTCCACCCTGATAAAACTTCATCCATTGATGAAAAAGGTGTGTTCCACAACCTAGTGCTCATGCCATGTGGTTCGTATCAGTGGGAGAAAGTAAGGGGGAAAGCTAGAAGGTACTGTTCACATTAAGGAAATACAAGAGAAGATTTTTTTGTTTTCCTGCACAGAGGTTGCCTTGCTTAAGCTTTATTCTGCTATGGAGGAAATGCATACACTTTTCTTCCTCATTTTCCCTTGTTAACAGAGGGAAAAGTCTGACAAGAAGAGTTATTGTCACCTTCCTCATCCTTACTACTTGCTGACACTGGAGAAGAAAATCCTCTGGGGACTACATGGCTTTGTTTCTTGGCTGTCTACTGTGCAGTTGTCCCTTCTCTTCACTTTCTCATTTCCTTAAGGTAACATCAAGCTGATGTGTGCAGCCCACCAATAAAAGTCTGTGGAAGTAAGCCTTTCTCAGGAGGTGCTGTGCTACTGTCCTCACTCATTTGCAAAGTTCCCTCTCCATTCTTTAGCATAATCTCCAGGTGGGAATGGCAGGAGGCAGTTACAGAAGGAACTGCCAGACCCCAAAGCAGAGCTGGTGCAGGAGGGTACCACACAGCCATGACTTCAGGTTGGGAACTCAGAAGACCATCATACTTGAGCAAGGAAGAGTCCCTTTAAATAATGAGATGTGCAGAAACACCAATGAGTAGAGAAATAAAAAATCTAGCCTTTTCAGTTTATCATATTGGCTTATAAGTTGTGAGAAATCTATGCTAGTTCTTTGAGAGGGACAGATTTTGTTTCTCTACTTTTCAGCTTACATTTGCACCACTGAGTTACTGATGGAAAAGGAATGTTACCTATAACAAAGATAAGCTTTATCTACTGATTGCTTTAAATAAACCCTCATTCCTTTCAGCTTTCACAGCTTGTAGTCTGTTAATCCCGTCAATCATTGACTTTAAATGTAGGAAATATGTAGTAAATGCATGTCAAGCTCTCTCAGTGTGTGTCAGAGAATCCAGCCACAAGCCTAAGAACAAGTAGGGGCCCTAGCCTTAAAAGAAACTGGGGGTGGGGAGTCAAACCACATTTGGGCCACCACCACAATAAATAAAATCCAGGCAAAATATGGGTGAACCATGGGCTGACAGCTCAGCCTCAAAGGGTTAAAGTAAAGGGGTCAGCCAGGTTGGATGGCCCTGTTCTAACCTGACCTGCTGGGTAGCAGCGCTCCCATGGCAGGGGTTGGGTGGGCCCTGAGGTCCCTTCCAACCCAACTATTCTGTGGTTCTATGATCCTTGAGAGCCCCTTCCAAATCGGGATATTCCGTGATTCAATCTCGTGTGCTGAGCGCTCCCTCTGCTGGCACACACACATAGCTGGATTTTTCCCTACTCAGGCTGGGAAAAAAACGCGCCAGTGGGGCTGATGAAATGAAAGAGGTCATCGAAACAGAGCCCGTGGGGACTTGAAGGCTGAGCTTACCTTTTCTTCTTGGTACAGTTAGCGATCAGCGTCGTTCATTACCTTCAGCACCATGCAGATAGCGCCTGTATTTTACACAGGCCTTAGAGCTGGTTTTCTTATTAACTGGAACGGCCAGTAAAAGAATCTGAAGTTTTTCTTCAGTTTCTGATAACAGGGCAACAAGTTTGTTTAGTCACTTCTTTTTTACAAAAGCTGTGACCTGAGGAACGGATTTATAAGCAGAGCATTTCTACACTCATGTAAAAATCCTGTGGAATGCAAATGTCCAGAAGAATTTTAGCACCCACTGTGGGGTTTGTCCTTCCAGTGCAGAGCAGACTGGCACATTGTTCAGCCTTGTCTGTTTAGAGCATAAAGTCCAAGAATGGCACCACATGAAAGTTTGTCATGCAAGGATCAAGTACACCTCATAGTCAGCACCATCAGCTCCCACAATATCCCACAGCACAGCACTGAGGACCTGAGTGGAAGGTGGTGGGATACCTGTCTATGTTCCCATGATGCTGCCTCTAGGACACATGCTCATCCCTGGATAAGCAGTATAGCAAAAACACAACATCAGAAAACAAAGATTCCATCTTTCTGTTTTTCCTTGTCTATTGCTACTGAATTTCTTGTTCCATTGGGCTCGAATCCATAATGGCTTATATATGGATATGACAGTCCTGTCCTCTCTCCCCTCTAGATCATAGATCTCCCCATGCAGATCATGAGAGTTCAGAAAAGCCCATGGAATTATATCTGATTTATAATCTGATTTATAAGCAGCACTGCATTGAGACAAGATGGGGATGAAAGGACAGAGCACAGCTCTGGTGAAAAGGGCTGGGCATCACCTTGGGGTGATCATTGTGACTCCATGTTGGGAGTGGCCGAAGCCCCCATCACAAACACGTGCCATCACAATGACACCCCATCAGAACCCCCAGGGTGTTCAGAAGGATTTCACTTGCCGAGTGGCACAGCGAAAACCGCTTTGTCGCAGAAATGTCTGCAAGGACAAACTTCAATTGGACTGAGCAAAGACGCTCCCACCCTGCAAGAGGTGGTCAAGGATCGGCTCGTGATGCTGCTCACTCCCATGTCCGTCTTTAGCAATTGAAAATCTCCTGTACCTTGCTGTCTTTCAAGCGCAAGGTGATAACAACTGACTCTTCTCCTTTGCCTTTTGCAGCCTCTCGTCAACTGGAACCCAGACTTCGGAGGAGAGAGCTCTCGGCTCCTCGAGCAGCGCAGGCCGAGATCTGCCCGGAGAAGGAGAGCCGAGACGGGCCCCTGCTGCTGCTCCTGCTGCTGCTGCTGCTCCTGCTCCCGCAGGGGCTGCCTGCAGGCAGCGGGTCCGGCAGCCGGCACCCAGGCGGCTGCAGCCAGGGGACCCCGGCCTCCCAAGCGCCAAAGGAGAAACCGCAGCCGACGCCGAGCTCGAGCCTCTCACAGCCGGCCAATGCGTGCTGCAGCAGCTTGGGGAATGAACCAGCCTCTGGACCCGTCCCTGCTGCCACCAAACAGCGGCTGGAGCCCTGGAGACATTTGTACTTCCTTGTCGTTCACCGCTTCATCTTACATGGGAGACAGCTTGCCACGCAACCCAGCGCTGCAGGAACTTCCCTGGCGCCCAAGAGAGCAAGAGCAGCGTGCTCCTGAGGCCGGCCTGCTTTTCCACTCCTTATCGCTCACGGTGAACATACAGCATGAAGTCACGGTGATGCCAGAGGAGTGGGAGCCTTGGGAGGACCCGCAGCGCCCACCTTTCACCAGCTCTGTCTGGGTAGAGGAAGGCTGCTGGCTGCGCACCGATGAAGATGACAGTGATGAAGATGACGAGTGAGCGCCCTGCAGTGGGGTCATGTCGGCGCCCGCATAGTGGCCCGAGGTGGTAGTGGATAGACCGATAGTTATAAGGACAGGTTGTTTCAATAATAAATCGTTTCAGTTGTCACTTCAGTTTGGTCATTCAGTCCTTTCCTTGAGGGCGAGATCTCAGATGCGATTTTAATTTTGTCAGTGAAAACGTGCAAGGCTTTGGCTTGGTTGAACGAGGTGTACTCCCGCAGGGAACTCATCCCGATACTTCCATCACCCGCCCCTCATCCCGCCCCGCTCGGCCCTGGCTCCGCCCGGCTCCCCGGGCCGCGGCTGCGCGGAGGGCGGTGTGAGCGGGGAGCGCGTCCCGTGCCGAGCCGACAGCCGCCCCATGGCCGTGCCGCCATGCTGCCCAACACTGGGTAAGGCGACCTGGGCTTTCCTCCTTCCTTCGGCGGGGCCGCGAGCTCCGAGCCACAGGAGCTGCCGGGGCAGAGCTGGGGCCGGGGCCGGGGCCGGGGCCGGGGCCGGGGCCGGGGCCGGGGCCGGGGCCGGGCGGAGGGACAGACGCGTGCTCCGCAGCCCCTTGAGGGCGATGGGACGCGGGGTGGAGGCCGCGGCCGGGCACGGTGGCCCCGGAGCGGCTGGGTTGGACCCGGAGTCCCGCTCGGTGCTGTTTGCTCACGGGCCGAGCTGTGTGCACGTCCGGAGGGCAAAGTGCGGCTGTGGGTGTGCTGTGGAATCTGAATTGAGTGACTGCTGCGGCGTTATTTCTGCGCTGCTAATGAACGGGGACATACGTTGACCTTATTCGTTCCTGTGTGTTGCAAGCAGTAGTCATGAGATCCTGTACGAGTGCAGAAAGCGCCCACGGTGCAGCCTGTGGGCTGCCCTGGTTGCGGCCGTGCCTGCTGCAAAAGGAGCCCACCTGCATGATTCTAACTCCCTGAACCTGTCCAGTTAACATTTCTCTTACCCCTTAGGCTGTTCAACCATCCAGACTATTATGTATTTACTTGGATACAAAAGTATTTTGAGAGATGGTAATGAAAGCCTTGCTAATGTGAATGGTGTCAGCTGTTATCACTTTGGCCTCAAATCCTTTCATTCTATCACAGAAGTCAATCAGGTTCACCAGGCTTGATTTTACCTACTGAGATTGATGATGCATTGGAACATGCTGCCCAGGGAAGTGGTGAAGTCACCATCCCTGGTGATGTTCAGGAAGGGTTTAGATGTGGCACTATATTGGTTGGACTATATTGTCTTTTCCAACCTTCCAAGTTCTAAGATTACCTCTCATCTATGGCTAGTTTCTCATGTCCTGGTAAACCATGTTCCTAAGCAAGGCACTACCAGTGTCTGCTCTCACTGAATCACCCATGCCACTCAGCAACGCCTTTCCCTTGTTCATGCTCTTCCTACCCACATTATAGCAGATAAACAAGTTGCCACTGGCTTCCCTTGCAAGTCTCAGCTGCAGGTGAACTTTGGTTCTCCTCACACTGTGCTGATATGCTCATGCAATATTCCCAGTTCCTTTTTATCTCACTGGTGCTTCCACTCTGTGTGACACCTTTGTACACAGGGGCTCAGTCACAAGTCGTTTGCACAGCTGTGTCAGCCTGCTGGTTGGTTGGACAGACTTGTGGGGATTTATTGGGTTAAATGCAGTTACTTGCAAACTGAGTTTTACTGTGAAAGCCTTAAGGAAAATCATGGTCATTTTTGAAAATCTGATTTTTGGCTCTTGTCTTTGGCACCCTGCATTGGGATTGTGATCCTGGACTTTGCCTTTACAGCGTGTTGAGCTACTGGTCCTCTGTGTTCAGAGGGCCAAAAGAATTAAATTACAGAGAGCTGCACTGAGTATCAAAACGTTAGATTTGGTTGGTTTTGTTGTTTTTAGAAGTCACTCCTTTTCTGCTTTTGGAGAATGCAGCAGTTCTGTTGTGGGCAGCCTTGGATTATTGTACAAAAAGTCTTCAGTGGTGGTGAAAGGCTTATATTTCCAAGAAGGTTCTGCAGGTAAGAGTTAAGAGTTTTTCATAGGATTTCTTAATACTACACCATGTTTTCTATTCCCAATAGAGATAGGAAGGCAAAATCTTTTTTTCTCTATGCTTCCACATTTGATTTGGTAGCGATAAAGCTCATTGCTGTCTTTTTAAATAGAAATTATCTTTGAGGAGTGAAGGAGGCCCCAATTGCGTCTTTGGGCTAGAACATATGTTGCTCATCTTAAACCTGTGGATTATCTTTTAAACTTCAACACTTGGAACATGGTTAAACTCCTCTTGCAGGTCCATGTTCCTTCTCTGCAACACCCCCTTCTCAGAGTATACAAAAAGGATTTACAACATGCTTTTTTCCTTTTTTTTTTCCCTCCCCAATTCAATACTCATGTAAAAGGGTCAGTTTGTATCTGAAGGGGGTGGTAGGAGCTGGGAGAGTTTCTGTACTCTAGGAAGATGATGCTTTGACCCCAGAAAGTTGATTTTTCCGTGACTTACATCCTTCAAAAGTAAAATTCTATGTGTAGACTAAATATGTATCCTACTAAATATGGGATTTTTGAGTGCTTTTTGTAGCCTACACAATTTGTAAATATGGCATGTCCATGTGTGTCTTGGGAATGGCAGAAGAATTTAAAGGAGAAGTTGCTGTCAATGCTTTATGGCCTAAAACAGGTGATTATTTTGAATTGTTGTGTTTTGTCCTATACAGGTGGTCTTATTTAGGACTGATTCAGAACACCGAGCACTTCTGTGTATTTTTTTGTGATCAAAGATGTTGTGTGGGTATTGGCTTTCTTTCCTAGTTCTCACTGTTGCCTTCCTGTTTTCACTTAAACTTGCCTTCAGCCTGAGCACATTCTGCTTTTTCTCCTGTCTTGTCACTGCTCCTTTCAACATGACTCAAACTTTGGTTTGCACACCATCCCTGAGTAGTATTGGACATTTATGTCAATATTTAGAATCCCCAGCTAGTTAGATTGCCAGAAAATAGATGAAGCTGACAAGATATGTACCTCTGTAGATGTAAAAAAAAAAAAAGTTTTGGCTGAGTGGGAAATCAATTGCTTCTTCACACAACCATCCAACACTTCTTGCAAGTCACAGCACACTGAAGGGCCGCATAGCAGAAAAATAACTTGGTGTGCCCATCTTATACTAGCTCCAGTTTATTGTCCATGGGTCAGTGAGGACCAGGGCTGCTGTTGAAGGTTTGGTAGCTGCTGAACAAAGAGACCAGTGTCTTGAAAGCATTAGAAGCAGCAAGTGAGCTTTCAAAATTTGTATGTATCGGTGTTTCCTTGATGAAAACTGTTCATGTTCTGAAGTATAAAAGTTTGTAATGTTCAGTCTAGGAAGAAAAATGTTGTTTTGAAAGGTTTAACTGCCAAAACAAAAGTTAACTACTTTAGAGAGTGAGAGAGGTGACTTCTGTAGAATCTACATTACAATTACAAAGTTTTTAATTTAAAGAACATCATATATATGTGATCAGCTTCAATGCTGGAGATTAACACTGTGCTAGGATGGTTCTATTGGTTCATCCAGCTCCTTGAAACAAGAAAATATGCTGATAGTGAGATGTTATGAGCTCTCGATTTAACTAAAAGTGAAAGAGGTAGCCTGCCAAAAGGATGTAAGAGTGTGAATGAGTAGTAGAGGTACTGCAGGGTCAAAGTGGAAGATGCTGTATGTATGAATTAATGGAAAACCAGCAGCACTTTGTATGAAATAGATGGAAGGATGTGCAGATTGCAGGACAGTAGATGGTTTTTCATATCAGTCTTTGCCCATAGTTTTGCTATATTTAGAACAATAATAATTGGCTGTAATGTGAAAGTAGAGGAGCATAAGCCAGGAAAAGTTTGAGTTTGTGCTATTGGGTTTCTCATCTTTAACTTAGAGTCACTTTGTTATCTCACAAGTTATTGTGGGGCTAAAATTGAGATTTTCAGTATGGTAATGGCTGCAGAAAATGTTAATTGCTGATGCACATTCACTTTGAGAAAGATAGTTGTCCTGTTAGTTTTTCATGTCCTGAATAAAGCCAGAGGAAGTCTTTGTGTGGAAAGTATTGATAGAAGCATTGAATAATATGAATATTACAAGGAGTTCTTCCCTTTATTCCTCTTTTGGTTCCTTTAATACTTTTCAAGTAAGGGAATCTTTACACTTTGAGGATTGTTTGCTGGTTGACCATTCTTCGCTGGTTGATGGTATTTCACAGTTTAGTCTTCTCATGATTTACTTTCATGTGAGAGGAGAATAAAGTTTATGCATTTGCCAAAGAGATGAGTATGTGATGTCATTAGTGTTAAACTTGTAATTTCCTGTCCTCTGAATTTTCCAGCCATACATACAGCTGCTATGGATATGCTGGGAGGATCCGGAATAGAGAAGCAGTGCAGAAAAACTGACATAATTGCAGATGCTGCATATTGCATTTTAACAAAGCCGAAAACTTTCACTGGAAACTTCATTATTGATGAAGTTCTACTGAGAGAAGAAGGCGTTAAGGATTTTGATGTCTATGCAATTGCACCAGGCAAAAGAGATCTTTAAAATGAGAAGTTTGCGAAGGAAGGAAGGCCATATGGGGAATATGGATATATTCCTTTGACTCAGTCAAAAGATGCTTTGCCTCACGTTTGAGAATGTGGATTCTGGGAAAGCACATAATAGTCCACTGAGGCTCTAATAATCAATGCCTATATAAATATATATATATATATATATATTTTAAACCCATTAGCAAAAAGAAAATAGACCTGCACCACAAGCGCATGTATTACTATTTACCAAATAGTGAGATAGTGTTTCTTCATCTTCAGATGTTTCTGACTGAATTTGTAAGAGGCTTCTGGGTCTGATTTTAAATGTACCAGAACCTAAACATGTCACCTTGTCTTTTTTCAACCTGTAGTTCATTTACTGGTAAATTGAGGTGCTGTTGCCTTCAGAATGGATTCCTGTTTGTTCTGTTCACCCTTACTTGGGCTTACTGTTATTGTTCAACTCCCCTTTAGGTCACCCCCTGATGCCTGACTTCTTCTTGGATGCTGAAACTGACATGACAGCCACATAATCAGAAGGCCGTGGAAGGGCAACCTCTGCATGTACATGTCGATTATTTGTGATGATAATGAATGCCTCCTCTATTTCAAGTTACTTTTGGACTACATTCAAGCTATGTGGCAAAATCTCTTGTATTTGGGCTGTTTGATTTATGGAAGTGACTTTAGTGTCTGCAACTTTCACAGTTCATAATCAGCACCTTGTTTTGAACAACCTTTTTGCTTTTTACCACCAGAGTTAAGTGGTATGAAGATTATGAGTAAATATTGCTGTAAAAAAATCACAAGCAATCAGCATATTTTGCAGGAGTGTTACATCTTTCTTGCAGTGTGAGAACTTGAGAAGCTTCTATTCCTACATGAAGTTCTCACAGTCGTACATGATGTGAATGTCTACAAGATGAAATAGAGAAGTTGTTTTTTTACAAAAGCATCAGGTTCACTTTTTCAGAATAGTGATGTTTCTATTGGAGAGCAAATAGGAATACTGGATATGTTTTATAGGAGTGCCAAAACAAATATAGGAAAGAAAGAGGCTAAGTTTGAAAAGAGCCCAGTTCCCTTGAAAATACTATTTGTGAGTGCGCACTTAGACTTTTCTGCCAGGAACTGATACTGCCAACTGCCCAGATCTCCAACACAGTAGCAATTCACTGAGTAGAATAATTATTTCCTGATACACTGACCTTCTGCATGGCTTTTAGGGGATGCTAAGCATTACATGCCTTATAAATTGCAAATGCTCTTTCTTAATGTTAAATGAGCACATTCACTGCAGTGTAGAAAGTTGCTGATTAAAGTAGTGAATTGATTCACACCTTAGAAGCTTTTGCAGAAGAACTGCTGAAAACATATATATTCTTAGAAAGATAAGTGAGATAGAGCGTTCCAGCATTTTACAGAGAATCCATCTGTTTCTTTTAGGTGCTTCACAGGCATCAGGTGGAGCCAAGCTTAATAAAGAATCAGCTTCAGCGGGGCCTGTTGCAGAAACATTCAGAGTTATTCAGGGAGAACTCAATAAAGAAATAGTGAAATCCACGCAGGGCGTCTTTCAGTTTGAATTGTCAGGTAAGACCATCACTTGTAAAATTCTCAAATGCTCACTTTTCTAGCAAGAGTCAGTCTGTATTTTCACATGTAAATACTTGTCTTTTATAACTGGTCTAGGAACAGGGACATCTTTGGGTGTGCTCTATAAGATGCTGCCTTTCAGAGCCAACTTCAGCACATGTGGGATTTACCCTGCTGCTGTTGTCACAGGGAGATGCTTTCTGCATCAGCAGCATGTGCTGCTCTTTTGGGGACTGTGGTGTGTTTTCCTGGTGTTTCATTTCTGCTGTGTCACCCTGCTGGCCGTGCTGCACAGGGTCAGCATGGTAGTTCTGTTCCAAACCCCTGCTGCCTCCAGCTCCACCAGCAGCCACTGCCTTGTCCCCTGACACTGTGGCACTGTGGGGCATCTGCTGGGGCTGACCTTGTCTGCACAGAGAGCGCGGGGCAGCTTCTGGCACAGCACCTCCAGCACGTCTAGCACGAAGATGGGAGAGAAAAGCAGGCGGGGGTAGCAAAGGGCAGGGCACATCAGTCCTTGTGGTGCTGCCACAGGTTCTCCCTGTTCCACTCAGGTGATGAAGGAGGCACTTGGTACCTTGACCTGAAAACCAGCAGTGGGAGTGCTGGGTTTGGGAAGCCTCCTGCAGCAGCTGATGTTGTGATGAGCATGTCGAGTGGCGACTTTGTGAAGATGTTCACTGGTGAGTAACAGACGGGTTTGGCAGAACTGAGGCAGCTACTGGTGGCAGGAAACATCTTGCTGATGGATGAGCTGACAGGCTCACCTCTCTTTGTGGTCTTGGAATTGGATGAGCTGTAGCTGGAAGTGCATGGCCTTTAAATTCCCTTCCAACGTAAGTCACTCTGTGAGTCCATGATTTTATAATAAAAATATCTACTGCTTTGTTCAGTAGCTATTGAACTTCTCAGAGCGTAGCTTCAGAAAGCATCCAGTCAATCTGTTGAACCTCTTTTCTGATGCTTTTACAGTAGAACTTGGTAGCAAAGTAACTACTATATGATATCGCAATCTCCAGTTCCTTTCCTTTTCCTGATGATTCTGTGTCTTCTTTTTAGGTAAACTAAAGCCAACCATGGCCTTCATGTCAGGAAAATTAAGGATTAAAGGTAACATGGCACTAGCATTGAAGCTAGAGAAGATGCTGACACAGTTTAATGCTAAACTGTGAGGGAGAAGCTGCACCAGCAGAACATCCAGCCTTTCTTTTATAATAGCAATGCTACATTTTAAAACGATAATCTACTTTTTTCTCTTTTTTTGTGTGTATAACAACTGTGGATAAAATGCTGATCTGTTAGAGAAGATCTAATTTAGTTTTATTAAGACTGAAAGGTGTTTGTGATTAAACAATTCCTTCTTGAGAATACTTCTATTATGTAACTGGTGTTTTCCTTTCTTACACTCCTTTGGAGCAATGCAACACACCTGAAGTGGGTTTTCTTTTACATATTTGCTTGCATGCGTGCATGTCCCATAAGAAGTCTGGGAGGAGCAAATATCACCTTGCAGATCTTCACACAAACACACCCCCAGCCCAGACTGCCACAAACAAGGTAATCCCTCCCACAGCACCTGCGTGCAGCACCAGAAGGTTTAAACTACAACATGTTTACAGGCACATCACCTTCCCTCTTTAGCATGGAAAGAATGGAAACTCATGAGAAAAAGCACAAATGCTCTCTAAGGGGACAAGAGCACAGATCCTCCTCCTGGTTCAAGAGCACGTGCAAAGCCAGAGGTAGCAACCTCACAGTGTTGCCAACAGAACTGCTCAAAATGTAGGGCATTTTACTCCTAAGTATGTAGAGAATATTTCAAGACTTAGAATTTATTTTCTAACTCGTGCAATGGTCAAATAGTTTATAGTCTTCAAAGCCTGTGCTCAAACAAAATTATTTGTGCTGTAAAGGTTCCATCCCTGTTGAATTCTGGTAATAATACAGAGAATGTTGAATTCACTTATGCACTCTGCAGTCCCAGCGCCATGAAAAACATGAACGAACTTTCCTTTTGAGGTGACAGCTTGCCTGTGGCTGTGTGGTTGTTCCCACACTTGGCTACATTATGCAATACTGTATGTGTAATGCTGGTTGCAGCAGTGCAATCAGGAAGTATGCCTTAGGATTGCCAGGGCTGTTACATCTGGAAGGAGATGTAAGCAGATGTGGCTTGTTCTCATCTAGATAACATGAAGAGTATTGAGGGGATAGTGCAAGAAAAAGAATCTTTCAAAAGCAGTCAAACAAGTGCTTTGCTGCATGACCTGAAAGGCTGATGGTACCAGATTGTCTTGGTGTGAGCACATGGTAAGATTTTTGTGTTAATAACTAAAGACCGTTAGATACGCTGCTGTTCTCTGAGCTGAATAAACATCAGCTGGCGGTACCTCATGTATGAGCAGAGGATGGGTGAGAAGGTGGTGTGTTTGGAAACTGGGGGTGGCTGGGATCTAGAAGATGCAGAGTGAGCTGACAAAAGGTAAAGGTTGAAAACAAAATGGGAAAAGAGTTTTGCCAGTTCCTCAGCCGGTGACCCTCCTGAGAACTGAGAGTGGGGAAAAATTAATCAGATGAAATTCCAGCTCCCTCCCTTGAAGACTGACAACGATTTTAGAGGCACATGTTCATGTTGGACTACACCTCTTTTCCCCTATGAATAAAAAACCTTGCTGCCTCAAAAAACAGGGCACCTTACCCTTCTTTGATCCAGTCTTGCTCAGATCTGGAGGAGCTGGAGAGAGCTGCAGCATAAGTATTCACATATAGTAGTACTTTTAAGCACAACCTGTAGGTGACAGCAGGGCAGCAGCACCTCCAGTGCTGTGGGCTGCTCATGGGTGTGTTGCTCAATTCTATGCAGCTGGGAGCTGCTTGCAAAATGCTGAATGTGCTGTGACCAGCACAGTGCAGAGCTTTTACTCTATCTCACTTTCTGCCTTCCCTCGGAATAATGCACCTACTCTATCACAATTGCATTTGTGTAAAAATGAATATTTGAAACCCTGTTCTTTTGGTTACTCAGCTGATCTCCATTCCCTTGTTAGCAGTCCTGTGTTTTTTTATGGCTTGCACCATCATTAGTCATCTGCCTGTGCTATAAGATTCTCCTTTATCTCTCGTTTGCCTACGCCATATTCAAGCATTTCCAGGAAAAGCTCAGGGTATTGAAATATCCTTGAGTGGTCTAAGTATTCTTTCAGAATATAGGAGGAAGGAATGTGCTTTAAGCACCCGCATCTAAGTAGCTTCTGCTACACTCATAAATTAGATCTAATCCAACACCTGTGAATAACAGCTCCCCTCTGCTTTATAGTTTAGCTGTTCTTTTGGAAACCTTAATTGTGAGTATTGTGTGAGAAACAATTGATGCAATTACATTTGCTGGAAAGAATAACGACTGTCACTTCCTTTGGAACAAGAGGAAGTACACCATTTTGTGCTTTTTCTGTCTAATACAACAGCACATGTGAGATAAGTAGTGACTAGATCTAAGGGAAGACATGTAATATGTTCTCTCCACAAGTAATTCAGCTTCAGCAGATCCACTGCAGTTACATTTTCTAAGGTACCTCAAACGAGATCAAGGCTTGGCTTTTCAAAAGATGCGTTTGCATGTGGGAGGGAACCTCTGAATGTTGTGCAATGAGCTGCAGCCTCTCTTCAGCCCCTAAATTAATGAAGATCCGTGTAAGTATGTTCAGCACACAATCAAAGTGCTGCCAAAACAGTCCCATTTAATGCAATTATCAGCTACTTTTCACTGTCCGTGCTTTCCCTTTGTTGGCACCTACAACACAATGCTGTCACAAGGGGAGCACGCAGGCACACAGCCCTTGGCAGCCCTTCTACATGATGCTGGGCAGAGGTGAAAATACAAAGAGGCTCAGTGAGGCAGGCACAGAGTGCCAGTGTCAGGTGCTCAGGTGGGGCTATGGGCATTCTGGGGACCTTCCCTGCCCAGAAAGTGTCTTTTTTGGCTCAGTGAGAGTGTTTTGAAGGCCCTCCAGGAAAGCATGATTTGGGAGTGGAAGATTGGTATGTCATGCTGGTCACACATCCATCCTAGTGCAGAACAGAGAGCATTCATTCACACTCCTACTACTGCTCCTTTAAGCTCTCCTACAGTCTGCAGTTCTGATTTACCAGCAGTCAGCAAAGAAATCATAGCTTCTTCCTACTCATTTGTCTCTAGCAGTCAAATAAAACCATTTGTGTCAAACCTTTCTCTCTGTAGCACCTGCTTTGGCCTGGAGGCGTCTCCCTCAGACTCACAGATAAGCATGCTGGCCCTGAAGGATTCCAAACCATGGCTCTCACCACAGCTCCCCTCTCCCCAAGTTGAAACATACCTTTTTACAGTTATAAACTGCATGTAAAGATCATCATACTCGAATAGAATGCACATGTTTTGACTTAGCCAAATGGAACTGTGTGGTAATAGTTACTTGCAAAGAGTTTGCTCTGCTCTCCAAGCCATTTTGAAAGCTGTGTGCCTTGAAGGCCAACTGCTCTGATTTTAATGCCTCTTTTATCCATATTTCTGTGCCTAATTCAGTCATACTGCAAAAGTGAAGGTAGTTACATGGATTTACAGCACCTTTGGGTCTCAGCAGCAGCCTGGAGAAACGAAGCACATGTGCTTGGAGACTCATACTGCCCAAGTGCTCTTTTCTTCACCAAAGGTCCTCTTCCTCAGTTAGAAGGTGCCATGGTGGAGCTGCAGGATCCTTCTTCGGGGAGATTTGATCACCAGAGTGAGGAGATGATTATACAGAATTTGTCCACATGGGTGTGTGTGCATGATGACACTAAGCTGAGTGGTGCAGTTGAAGGAATGCCATTCAGAGGGACCTTGACAGGCTTGAAAGGTGGGCCTGAGTGAACCTAATGAGGTTCAACACGGCAAAGTGCAAGGTTTTGCACTTAGGTTGGAAGAACCCCAGGCACCTGTACAGGCTGGGAGGAGTGGTCCTTGAGAGCAGCTCGGCAGAGAAGGACCTGGGGGTCCTGATGGATGAGAAACTTAACATGAGCCAGTAGTGCGCTCTGGCAGCCCGGAAAGCAAATGGGATCCTGGGCTCCATCAGGAGAGGGGTGGTCAGCAGGGATAGGGAGGTGATCGTCCCTCTCTACTCTGCTCTCGTGAGGCCCCATCTATTGTACCGTGTCCAGGTGTGGAGCCCTCAGTACAAAAAAGACATGGAGCTGTTGGAAGGGGCCCAGAGGAGGGTCACGAAGATGATCAGGGGGCTGGAGCACCTCCCCTATGAGGACAGGCTGAAGGAGTTGGGTTTGTTCAGCCTGGAGAAGAGAAGGTTGCGGGGTGACCTCATTGCAGCCTTTCAGTACCTGAAGGGAACTTACTGCCAGGAGGGGAGTAAACTCTTGGAAAGGGCTGATAATAGCAGGACTAGGGGAAAGTGATTTAAGTTGAAAGAGGGAAGATTTAGGTTGGACGTTAGGGGGAAAGTTGTTTACTAGGAGAGTGGTTAGGCCCTGGAACGTGCTGCCCAGGGAGGTTGTGGATGCCCCGTCCTTGGAGGTGTTCAGGGCCAGGTTGGACAGGGCCCTGGGCAACCTGATCTAGTAAAGGTGTATGTTTGGTGGCCCTGCCAGGCAGGGGGGTTTGTTCTTCATGATCCATGAGGTCCCTTCCAACCTGGGTCATTCTGTGATTCTGCGATTCTGTGATTCTGTGATCTAATCCCCATCAGCCACACAGCAGCTCCAGCCCCATAGATCTGACCCATATCAGCTCCACAGCAGCTCCAGCCCCATAGATCCGACCCACATCTACCCCAGAGCAGCTCCTGTCCCACAGATCTGCCCCACAGCAGCTCCAGCCCCATAGATCTGACCCATATCAGCACCACAGCTGTTCCTGCCCCATAGATCTGACCCACATCTGACACACAGCAGCTCCAGCCAAATTGATCTGACCCACATCAGCACGACAGCAGCACCTCTCCCATAGATCTGACTAACGACTGCCCCACAGCAGCAACTGCCCCATAGATCTGACCCATATCTGCCCCACAGCAGCTCCTGTCTCATAGATCTTAAACACATCAGCACCACAGCAGCTCCAGCCCAATAGATCTGACCCTCATCAGCCACACAACAGCTCCTGCCCCATAGATCTGGCCCACATCAGCCCCACAGCATCTCCTGCCCCATAGATCCGACCCACATCTGCCCCTTAGGAGCTCCAACCCCATAGATCTGACTGACAGCTGCTCCTGCCACATAGATCTGACCCACATCTGCCCCAGAACAGCTCCCGCCCCATAGATCTGACCCACATCGGACCCACAACAGCTCCTGCCCCATAGATCAGACCCACATCTACCCCACAGCAGCTCCTGCCCCATATATTTTACCAACATCAGCGCCATAGCATCTCCTGCCCCATAGATCTGACCCACATCAGCAACACAGCAGCTCCTGCCCCATAGATCTAGCCCCCATCAGACACACAGCAGCTCCATTCCCATAGATCTGACCCACATCTACCCCACAGCAGCTCCTGCCCCATAGATCTGACCCACATTGGCCCCACAGCAGCTCCTGCCCCATAGATCTAAACAACATCAGCTCCACAGCAGCTCCTTCCCTATAGATCTGACCCACATAAGACCCACAGCAGCACCTGTTCCGTAGTTCTGACACACATCATCCCCACAACTGCTCCTGCCCCAAAGATCTGATATACATGTGCCCCACAGGAGCTCCTGCCCCATAGATCTGACCCACATCTGCCCCACAGCAGCTCCTGCCCAGTATATCTGACCCACAGCAGCTCCTGCCCCATAGATCTGACCAACATGTTCCCCAGAGCAGGTCCTGCCCCATAGACCTTACCCACATCAGCCTGGTCTATAGATCTGACCCACATGTGCACCACAGCACCTCCTGTCCCATAGATCTGCCCCACAGCAGCTCCTGCCCCATAGATCTGACCCACATCTGCACTACAGCAGCTCCTGCCCCATAGATCTCACTCACATGTGCCCCAGAGCAGATACTGCCCGATAGATCTGACCCACAACTACCCCACAGCAGCTCCTGCCCCATAGTTCTGACCCACATCTGCACTACAGCAGCTCCTGCCCCATACATCTGACTCACATATGCCCCACAGCTACTCCTACGCCATAGATCTGACCAACATCTGCCCCACAGCAGCTCCTGCCCCATAGATCTCATTCACATGTGCCCCAGAGCAGATCCTGCCCCATAGATCTGACCCACAACTACCCCACAGCAGCTCCTGCCCCATAGATCTGATCCAAATCAGCCCCACACCAGCTCCTGCCCCATAGATCTGACCCACATCAGCCCCACACCAGCACCTGCCCCATTGATCTGACCCACACCAGCCCCACAGCAGCTCCTGCCCCATAGATATGACACACACCTGCCCCACAGCTGCTCCTTCCCTATAGATCCGACCCACATAAGCCCCACAGCAGCACCTGTTCCGTAGATCTGACCCACATCAGCCCCACAGCAGCTCCTGCCCCATAGATATGACCCACCTCAGCCCCTGCCTCAGAGATCTGTCCCACATGTGCCCCTTAGCAGCTCCTGCCCCATAGATCTGACCCACAGCAGCTCCTAACTCATAGATCTGACCCACATATGACCCACAGCAGATCCTGCCCCATAGATCTGACCCACAGCAGCTCCTGCCCCATAGATCTGACCAACATCAGCTCCACAGCAGCACCTACCCCAAAAATCTGACCCACATCTGCCCCACAGCAGCTCCTGCCACATAGATCTACCGACATGTGCCCCACAACAGCTCCTGCCCCAATGATCTGATACCCATGTGCCCCACAACAGCTCCTGCCCAACAGATCTGACCCACATCTGCCCCACAGCAGCTCATGTCTCATAGATCTTAACCACATCAGCACCACAGCAGCTCCTGCCCCATAGATCTGACCCTCATCAGAACCACAGTAGCTCCTTTCCATAGATCTGACCCACATCTGCCCCACATGAGCTCCTGCCCTATAGATCTGACCCACTGAAGCCCCACAGCAGCTCCTGTTCAAAATCTCTCACCCACATCTGTCACATAGCAGTTCCTGACCCATAGTTCTGAACCAAATCATCTCCACAGCAGCTCCTGCCCCATAGATCTGAACCACATCTGCCCCACAGCAGCTCCTGGCCCATAGATCTGACCCACATCTGCCCCACAGCAGCTCCTGACCCATAGATCTGACACACATCAGCGCCACAGCAGCTCCTGCCCCATAGATCTGACCCACATCAGCCACACAGCAGCTCCTGCCCCATAGATCAGACCCACATCTACCCCAGAGTAGCTCCTGCCCCATAGATCTGACCCACATCAGCCACACAGCAGCTCCTGCCCCATTGATCTGACTCACTTGTGCCCCACAGCAGCTCCAGTCCCATTGATCTGCCCCACAGCAGCTCCTGCCCCATAGATCTGATGCACATCAGCTCCACAGCAGCTCCTGTCCTATAGATCTGACGCACAGCCGCTCCTGCCCCATAGATCTGACCCACATCTGCCCCACAGCAGCTCCTTCCCCATAGATCTGACCCATATCAGCCCCACATCAGCTCCTGTCCCATAGATCTGTCCCACAGCAGCTCCTGCCCCATAGATCAGATTCACATCTCCCCATAGCAGCTCCTGCCCCATACATCTGACTCAAATATACCCGACAGCAGCTTCTGCCCCATAGATCTGCCCCACAGCATCTCCTGCTCCACTGATATGAGCCATATCTACCCCACAGCAATTCCTGGCCCATAGATGTGACCCTCATCAGCCTCACAGCAGCTCCTGCCCCATAGATCTGACCCACATAAGCCCCTCTGCAGCTCCTGCCCCAGAGATCTCACCCAAATCATCTCCACAGCAGCTCCTGCCCCATAGATCTGACCCACATGTGCCCCACAGCAGCTGCTGCTTCATAGATCTGACCCACATCTGCCCCACAGAAGCTCCTGCCCTATAGATCTGACCCAAATCATCCCCACAGCAGCTCCTGCCCCATATATCTGACCAACATGTGATCCAGAGCTCATGTTCTGACCAGCTACTGAAAGAGGCAGCACCAGGTTTAGAAAGTTCGCTTCAATTTTATTGCGTACAAGAAGATTTGGCTTCTATTTATTACCCCGCCCACACCCCAAAATGAAGCCCCAGTGCCCAGGATTGCCGCTTAGCAATCAGTCACTCAGCCTCCAGTCAGACCCAAGGAGAAGCCAAACCCCAGGGCTACGTCACCTCCTCCCTCTCCAGTCCCAGCCAGCCCTATTTCAACCTAACCCTACACCAGGCCTGGACCTCAAGAGACACACCCTGAAGGAACGCAGCGTCTCCAGCTCTTGCCGTACACCAAGTCCTGCACAGGTGAAGCCCTCTTTGCTTCTAACGCAGCACAAGTCCTTCCTGTCCAGTTCACTTCCATCATCTCCACCGTCCATGACAGGGAAAGCACGGCTGTGCCGGTAAACTGGACCGTTGAGTCAGCAGCTTTTGGTGCCACCTCCGAGAAAGCGCTGCAGGTGGTTCTGCTGTCCTTTGTAGCTTCTTGCTCAGGCCATCATCGTTGCTTTCTGCTTTCCTTCTCGGCTTTCTTCCTCAGCTGAGCAGCGCTTGCCTTGCCTCAGCTTTCTTCACTCTCTCCCAAGTCTCAGTCCCCAAACTCTCCGAGTCCTACAAGAATCAATTCGGAAACGCTCAGGGAACCTTCTCAGCTAACAACTGGTTGGCGGCTCGCTTTGGGAGCTCAAGTCACCCTGCTGGGCACGTTGGGCTGCCAGAACTGGGAACCGCCTTCCTGACAGTCGGGCACACAAGAAACTCCACCCCTGTCTCGTTCCCCAAATCCCACACAAACCAGAGCCTAAAGCCCTTTCCTGCAAGGCGGTCCCTGCACGGGCGGGAGGACCCTGTGCCTGGCAGCTCATAGGGAGCAGCAGTAGCCACAGGATAAGACTGAGCTGGCACCTCCAGGCTGCTGGCAACAGTTACAGATGGTTCCCTCCCACCCAGTTGCCCGTGCCTTTCTCCTATCCCATGAGAGCACCACTTACTGCCTTTGGGAACTTGGAAACTGGCAGCATGATGGCCAGCACAGAGAAGCTGCAAAACGGCTCCGTAGAAGAGTCTGTGGCGCAGCATGTTCTTCATTAGCATGGGCTCAGGGATCTCAGGTGGCCAGAAATGCAGTTCAGCAGCCATAGCACAGACAGCCTGCTGCTCTACTGCTCTCTTATGGAGGCTGCCTGCTGTGAGGGGGGAAAAAGAGGCATCATTACTCTCAGGCACTGTGATGGAGTTACTTCCTGCTAGAAACATTTCCAGGCTGACTTAGAGAAGTGCTCTGAAGCTTGGTCACCTTGGGCTACCGACCCAAGAACAAAGAGGGACAACAAACTTGCATTTCAATTGCCCTTTAGCGCCTGCCTCGGAGAAGAGCCCTCAGCCTTCAGTATTGCTGCACTTACAGGTGAGGGGAAGAGAAGCAAGAGGACGGGTGGGTGTCAAAGAAGGGAAAATTTACCAGGCAAGAATAAACCTATCCCTGAGCTCCATCACACACATGTGAATACTGCCTTACTAATATGAACAATAACATCATTCACACAGCTAAATTTACTCACATTCACGTACCTGGTTGTGGACATGTTCGAGGCCTCGCTGCTGCTGTGCTGTTCAATGCCGGCCACAGCAATAAAGCGCGCAGAAAGCCCATCTGTTGCAGACAAAGGAGTGAGCCGTGCTTAACCAACACTGCTTCAGCGCACGCTTACAGTAAGGCACACCTACCTTGCGCTGGCCATGCAGGAAGCTCGTGACGCAGCTCCAGACGGCTCTCCTGAGGCCCAGCTTCATTTCACGGCCACTCACGCTCTGCTGCTGGACATTCTGCAACGGAAAAGCCACCGGATGCAAATCCCATCCCTCGCAGATGGCATCAGACCTCCGCTCTCATGGCAGTCGCACTCACGGCTCCGGGGGAGAAAGCAGACGTGTGCTTACCGAGCGAGCGCTGTTTGCTGCCAGCTGCTGGTAGGAACCCACGCCCAACCCTACAGTACCAACAGTAACCTATGCCTAACTCTACTATGGGAACAACAATCTACTCCTAACACTAAAGAATGAAGAGGAACAAACTCCTAACAGGAAAACACCAACTACTAACACTAAACCTACTCCTAACCTACTCCTAACACTAAAAAATGAACAATAAGCAATGCCTAACTCAAAAACACAAACAATATCCTATGCCTAACTCAAAAACACTAACAACAACCTACACCTAACTCTAAAACTAAACTAAACCCAAAAACCAACTATAGAAACAGGGACTGGAGCAAACAGGGTAAAGATGGGACTGGGGACCCACAGAATGTGGCTGCAGAATAGGCCCAAAGGAGGAACAGATGTTACAAAAATGCCACCCAGCTAATGCAGGGGGCGGGGGCCGTGCAGCGGGTAAGGAGCTCAGCGCCTGGACCAGCCACGGTGGAGCTGTGACCATGCCAGCGTGGGGCCTGGCACGGTGGTGTGGTGCCAGGCCAGCTATGCCATGGGTGGATCCACCTCCATGGGCTCCTCTGGAGGTGGATCCACCTCCATGGGCTCCTCTGCAGGTGGATCCACCTCCATTCGCTCATCTGGAGGTGGATCCACCTCCATTCGCTCATCTGGAGGTGGATCCACCTCCATAGGCTCCACATGGGTGGTGGTCAAGGGGCTGGTCCAGGCATGATGGGATATGGCTCTCTTACCCCTCCTCTGCCTGGTGGTCATGGCGGGCCCCCTCCTCCTTCTCACTCCTAGGGCCCCCAGCTCCATCCTCCCGCCTGAAACAGGGAAAACTTCTACCCTAGCCCTCTTAGCTGCCGACATGGCTGCTAACTGCCACAGCTGTCAGAGGCGAGTGCGTTGCGCGCGGCAGCGGTGACCAAGGTGACGTGGAGAGGGTTCTAAAATGGCGGCCGCACTGCTGGCACTGGTGTTCCACATAGGATGAGGAGGGGGCTGGTAATAGCAGGACAAGGGGAAACTGATTTATGTTGAAAGAGGGAAGATTTAGGTTGGATGTTAGGGGGAAAGTTGTTTACTAGCAGAGTGGTTAGGCCCTGGAACGGGCTGCCCAGGGAGGTTGTGGATGCCCCGTCCTTGGGGGTGTTCAGGGCCAGGTTGGACAGGGCCCTGGGCAACCTGATCTAGTAAAGGTGTATGTTTGGTGGCCCTGCCAGGCAGGGGGGTTTGTTCTTCATGATCCATGAGGTCCCTTCCAACCTGGGTCATTCTGTGACTCTGTGATACTGGTGTGTGGCTGTTTGTCCCAGCGCGCTGACCTTTTGTCTTCAGGTTCACCAACAAGACTGTAACTGATTTATGGAGGAGGCAAGTGATGGGTGCTACTGTGTGACAATCAACATCACTTTGTGGACATTTGAAAGCACCTTCCTCCAGAGCTGTTCACCTCCAGAAGAGGGTGCTCAGAAGTGTTTACTGGCAGAAGATCTGGCAGCTGCCCCCCCCCACCAGGCCCCAGCCCGGCCTGAGCCACGTGACAGTGACAGGAAGTGCTTCCTGCAGGCGGCGGAGAGCACTTCCGGGCCATGGCGGCCATGAGCGGGGCCGGGAGGAGCGGGCTCTGTGCTGCGAACGGGGTCGGGCCTCGGTGCGGGGGCACGGAGGGGCTGTCGGGGGAGGAGCTCGCGGCGCTGCCGGCACCCAGAGGCGGCTCCCGGGCGGCTCCACGGTCTCGCTGTGCTGCGGAGTCACCCGGCCGGCCCCAAAAGCCTGGAGGCAGAGCCTGAGGATCGTGTGGTGCGGCTCCGGCCGTGCTGGGCTGTGCGGCACCAAGAGGAAGACGTCCGTTCGTTTGCCGGCCGCTCGCTGGCTGTAAGATCCGGGTGGCGCCGAGGCCCGGTTAAGAAACGGCGTGGATGAAGGTTTGTACGGATGGAGTGGGTCTGGATTGCAGTGAGCGGGACGAGTCCGGGCTGCGGTTTGGCGTGGTTGTGTTGGTTGCTTTGAAGGGCTGCCGTCATAGGGCGGAGGGAGGGAGAGGGAGAGGGAGGGAGCTTTGAACAGTGCGGGCAGTCAGGAGCACGTCGCGTTTCTGCCTGCTGTGTTGGCGCTGCCGTAAGTCTTTGGGTCCCCAGGGAGGCTCTCCCTGGGGGTGTCCCGATTGGAAGGCAGGATTCAATCCCGCCGCAGCCCGTCCATGGCAGGCAGACGCTTCTCTCCTCTGCTCATGGGACTCAGCAGTGCCAGGGGTTTCACAGCGCGTGTTGCAGTGGCTGGCAGCCTCCGTGTGTTTTTCTGTTGCAAACAGGATCCCATGGTGGAGCCGAACTAGAAGCAGACGTTGGTGTCTTGTGGCAGGAGCAAGGGCAGTGGAAGCGCTGCCCAATGCCGGGTGGTGGTGACTGCTATGAGAGCAGGGGTCTGATACCATCTGTGAGGGATGGGATTTGCATCCGGTGGCTTTTCCGTTGCAGAATGTCCAGCAGCAGAGCGTGAGTGGCCGTGAAATGAAGCTGGGCCTCAGGAGAGCCGCCTGGAGCTGCGTCACGAGCACCTTGTGTGTGTGCTGGCCATCATGCTGCCAGTTTCCAAGTTCCCAGAGGCAGTAAGTGGTGCTCTCATGGTCTGAGAGAAAGGCACGGGCAACTGGCTGGGAGGGAACTGTCAAATACAAGATACGAAATACTAAAGTATTGATGCTACAGATAAAGCTCAGTTTGCATTTTTGTTAGAGTCTGTGACAACAAATACAATGTCCCTGAAGAAATGGCTTTTTTGGCCATTAAAAGACAAAATGCAATCTTTTGATTTGCACAAAGCAGTAGAAACAACACTGGAGCGATTTTCTTTATCCTTTGACAGAGTCTCTGGGTCTTTAATGTCCCTTCCCACCCAAACCATTCCACAATAATATATTTCCACAATGTAAATGTGAAAATATCTGCCATGGTCTCCTGCTGCTCTAGATGACTGGGAATCCTCAGCGTCCATAACAAGCCCAGGGGGAGCCTGGTCCTTGCGGTGGAACAGATCTACCCAGTGGGACACGCTCCCAGTAATTCTTCCCCAGCAGCCTGGCACTCACCCACTAAGGGGTGCCACAAGCACCCACTCTATGCAGCCCTGCTGCACAGGAGGAGCAGCCCGTGGGGAGGCCCAGCCAGCAGCCTGGGGATGTGAGGTCACTATGCCCTGCCACATTGCTGCCTTGTGCCACAAGATCACAATGCCCAGCTGCGTGCTCTAGGTGTTCTGTGCCCCAATAGCAGCACTCGTTGTGGCTGTAGCAGTGGTGGTAGCAGCATGGCACGAGTACTGGGGGCCACGGCCCCCACCTGCCTTGCCGTCCTCCTACTGATAGCCATGTGTTGTCAGGAGACTTGTGCTGCTCCAGGGCGAGCAGCAGGAGCAGGTGGGTGGGCAGAGATGGGGTAAAAAATAAGCGGAAATGAGAGTGAGAAGCCCAGGTTCTGGTTCCAGTGGCTCTGTGCCTTATAGCCCTAAGGCTGCCTTCGATGGGGGCGGGGGGGTATTGGAAAGGGGGGACAGGCAGCACCACAGGAGCTGGGCAAGGGCATGAGGAAGCCCTGTGCTCCCACGGCTCTGCCGCTGGCTGGGTGGAGCATGCTCTTCATCCTGGGGGTGTCCCAGGGGAGAACGTGGAAGGTGTGTGCTGGGAAAAGCATGAGCATTTCTGCTCCAGCTGCCTGATGCTCCCCATAGAAAAATCCTGGTTCCCAACAGAGACCCCCAGCTGTAGCCCAGTGTGTTTCAGGCACCTTTTCTTTGTATGCTCTTCCACGCGGTCCCGGAGGGGTGCTGCATGTGGCCAGGAGGGAGCATTTGTAAAGCTGCCGAGTGCTAGGCTCCAGGTCACCCTGGCCCCTCTATAGCTTTGGCGATCAAGGCCTGAGTCTCCCATCCCGTTACCTGTCCCCTTCCCTGTCACTAAGGGAGAGGAAGATCACAGCATGCAATGGGAACAACCCTCTTCTGTTCTTTCTTCTAGATGATGACATTGGTACTCCTTCCTCAGATGACTGGAAGGAGACTGCTTTTGTGCCTCAGGGGAAACTCCGAGGTAAGTTGTGAGTGTCTGTTTCATTGGAAGTCGAAAAATTAGTGTTATAATAGCTTATTTGGGTACGTAAGGCTCTCCAAAGGTCTTTCAAGTCTCTTTGTGCTTTGAAGGTCGTACACAGATCAGTCATTAGTATTTCTTTACTTGGAGAATTGTCACATTTCAGTGGGAAGGCGGCCCTTGCCAGTCTTTGCTCCTATTCCTTTGCTGTTTGGGCCATGTCATTCCCTGACCTGCAGCCAGTCCTCACAGGTCACTGCAGGAAAAAAAACAAGGCAGACCCCAGTGCGCAGTGGAAGCTCTCCTCACCTGTGTCTGATCACTCTTGTGCCTGCAGGCCCCTTTGGTGCATTTCAAAAGCAAAGTCGCGGCCCTGAGCCTGGGGTGGATGCCAGAGGTAAGTCACCAGTCTTCATCTCATGATCTTTGCTCATATTTGGCTGTGGAAGTTCAGGGGGGGTTCATCTTTTCACTGCCTGGTGATTTCTTCTCCATGAGAAGCTTGGGTAGTCACTGTTTCTTGGGTGCTGCATGCTCCCAGCATCCCGTTGACTTTGTCTCCATACATCAGAGATCTCCCCACTAAAAAAACCTTGAGGGGCCAAATGTTCTTCTATGCCTTCTCTGAAGATTGTTTAACATGGCCTGGAGAGAGTATCTGGAAAGCTGCTGAGTGCCAGCCAACTGCCCACCTGGCTTCTCTGCAGCTTTGCAACTTTTGACCCAGGTCTGAGTGCCATGTCATCACCTGAGCCCCTTCCAGTCACTGCAGGTCCCTAAGGAAGAGAGAAATCACAGCATACCATGGCACCCAAACAGCAGCACCCTGGCACATGAGTGGCAGGCCCAGCTGCCCCCAGGCATCAACACCAGGAGATGTTTCTCGTCGATGCTGTGCCTATAAGCAACGCTTTGCCAAAGCCTCAGCATAATCCAGCCTGTGAGCCTCAGGGCAGTCCCACAGGAAAGGGCCTTTAGATCTTGCCCTTCCTCTTCCACCCCCTTCCCTTCTCCAGGCAGTTCTACACACGGTTCCTTTTTGGACTGTCACGGTGCCACTGCAGGCACCCAACAACTATTTGCCAGATGCTTCTGTGTGGCAGGGAGAGGAGAGTGCTGTGGAGCAGTGCTGTCATTCCAGTGTAAACAGGTGTCTGACAGGAGCTGCTCTGTCTGTGTTTGCTGACAGCTCCTAGTGGAGTTGAATGGCATCCAGTTTCCCAGCTTAGCTCCAGGACAGAAGCCCCAGCGATTCAAATGGGTACGTCATGAGATTTTACTTCCTTTGAGAGATGCCAGCTCACAGTCCTAATGTCAGCGAGGCGCGTCTGCAGGTGTGAGTGAGAATGCACACCTGTGTGTGTGTGCCCTGCCCTCGCACAATGCCCTGGTCCCATTCAGTGATGCCGTTATGCGTTTAGGTAAGCTGCAGTGTGTGGTGAAAAGTTCTCATTCTTTGGTTGCAGAAGTGCCTCCAGGGAAGGCCGTGCTAAATCCTTAGTTGTGCTGGAACCCCACAGGCATCCCAGGGGTGGCTGTTGTCGTTACTGACTTCACTGAAAAGACCGTTCAGTTTAATACCTTGTTTGTCTGAAAGTTATCTTAATGCTTTCTGTTTAGGTCCTGAGAAACAGAAAGAGGCCCTGGAAACAGGAAAATATCTGCAGACACTGCCCCCTCTGCTAATGAAAATCATGAAGGACAAAGCACGTGGTAGGTGTATTTCCGTCTGTTCCCTGAAAGGCTTGTGAAACTGAATTTCTAGAAATACATGTGGAGAAACTGCACCATCTTCCTGATGAGAAGCAGTTACTTACAGTCCCACTCCCTTACCTCCTTTCTAAAGAGACAGGTGGAGCACCTATGCGCTGGCTTGCATTTTGGAACGGCAGAGTTCGCACACTGACTGTCCCCCTGAGAGTAATAGAGGCCATGCACACAACAACTGTCACTCCAGGTAAGGGCCGCTCATAGAGCTCCGTGGCCGTGGTTAGAGGTTGCTCCCCTCCCACTGCAGCCAGTTCCCAGGGACTTAGGAACTTTGTCCTTTTGGGAACTAGGCCACCAGAACCACATTCAGCAGATAAGGAGAGGAAACAGGACCCTCCATAGTACCTCCTGTGCACAGACCCTGCATTCCAGAGCTTGCTGTGCTTCCCCTGAGCCACCAGGCACAACAGCAGCCCGGAGCGGGATCCTTCCTGTGGTTGTTCTTGTCCACGTCACTCAAAGCAGCAGCTGGTGAAACAGATCCACATTGTTTTTCCAGGTGCGGATGGTGAGGAACACGCAAATGCCGCAGACAATAATTTTATCAAGAAGTACTGCCTGGGATTTGGTGTGGCTATCTTCGTTACCATGCTGATGGCAATGTTTTCGTGCTATCGTCTTGTCCGACAACGGAGGCAGATAAACCAGTGAGTTCTTGTTCACCCCCAACCCCATCCTGCCCCCTCTCTTTACTATAGGGATCCTGTGAGCAAGGAGGCATTTCTAGTTAAAGCAGCATAGAGAAGCCAGTTAGTTGTTGCCTAACACTGTCTGAGATTGACACTGTCAGACATTTAACTGGCCTCGCCATTCCTGCTGCATGTTCTTACTGCTGGGCCTGAGACAGGCCCAGAGCTGAGAGTGACTCTATCATGCACTGTGAGGAAGGAGAGCAGGGGGTTCTCCTGTGCCCTCAGCACGTTTCTCTCCCTGCAGGCGCCTTGCTGAAGATGCTGCAGTCCAGCATATTGCCCGCAGCAACCTCACGCTTGGACAAACAGCTTGCTCGCCTCAGTGTGCTGCACAGAAAAGACGTGGCACAAACAACCGGTGCCTGTGCAGTGACAATCTGCCCACCAGCCGCAGAGCATCACCAGAGCGGCCCCTGCCAGGCCTGATGGCTGTCGGGCTCATCTGCCCCCAGTTCAGCCCCTGTAGCCCACCAGCCCAGGCTCCGTGGCCCCTGGGAAGTACATCATGCCCAGTGGCCCCTATCCACCTTGGGCATCAACACCTCTTTCAGGGGACAGGAGGGACCCACCTGGTTTGGAAGCTTGCAGTCATCGGCTAGCACCCAAACAGCAGCACCCTGGCATCAACACCACCCTCCCGTCCCCCACCAACATCCTTCAGGGGTTGGCAGTGGCTCCCTCAAAGTGTCACCCGCAGGCAGCCACTGCCTCAGGGAAGCTTGAGAGGCCTGTCAGCCTCCAGCACCATCTCTGCCCTCACCCTCCCCTCCACCATCCATCAGGGGATGGAAGCGACCCCAGCAGAGTATAGACCTGGGGACATCATCCAACAGACGGACGACCATTGCCTGGGGGAAGCCAACTGGCCCAGCAGCCCCCTGTCCCCCCCAGGAACTGTCACCAACTTCACCATCCTTCAGGAGGTTGGAGCAGCCCCCACAGGGTGGCAGTTTGAGGGCATCATCTGACACCCAGAAAACCACAGCCAGGGGAAAGCATACCAGGCCCCACAGCTCCCAGCCCCCCACAGCACCAACTCTGCCCTCCCGCTCCTCTCCTCCATCCTTCAGGATGTGGGAGTGCCCCCCCCCACAGGGTCGGCATGGGGGCAACACCTGTAAAACCTCTGCCTGGAAAAAGTATGACAGGCCCAGCAGCCCCAAGATCCCCCCAGCACCACCTCTCTCTTCATGCTCCTCTCCACCATTGGTCAGGGGGTGGGAGCATCATCACTGGTCAACACAACAGGGGGTTCTTTCTTTAACATCCTTATTACACCTTCCGAACTGAGTATACCTTTTCTACAAAAATTCTCAGCACCACAGATGATCATATTCAAAACATCTATGACTATATGGAATATAGATATTGTAAATTAATTCAATAAAATTCAACAACAAAACAAAATAACCAAGAAGCTGCTTCCTTCAAAAGGCAGAGTATTCTGACGAGGAGAAAACAGCAATACTAACATCACGTCACAGCGTTGCCATCAGGGCTCAAGCTAAGGCAGCCAGCTGACCAGGGCAGAACTTGTGTTAGATGCTGCTCAGTGACAACACCCAGAATGAAGTAGCAAGGATGTGAAGTGTAGGAGACTACTTGCGCTTATCACATTCTGTCTGCTGTAACAGCACTACTCAAAGATTTCTAATCGGGCCAAGATCTTTGTGAAGCAGCAGTTTGTTCATTACTGCCATCATGGCCGCACACCCCTACTGACTGTTGGGCAGGGCTGCAGTGGAGAACGCCCTCCACACGCAGTCCTGGGCAGGCAAGGGCTGTCGGTGCACAGTGCCACACGCTCCTTGCCATCTGCACACACGTGGGCTGGCTTTGCACTGCCAGGCACATCGTCTCGCCTGGGCACTGCAGGTCCTCGCTTGGTGGTATGCAGAGACAGCGGGGCCAACAGATGAAGTTATCTGTGTTGTGTGCAATACTTGCATGACTTGGGAGCTGACAATCCTTGTGGTTCTCTGTCCTGCTCCAATTTATAGGAAGGAGAGGAGGTCCATACGTGTATGCCTGAGCATGGTTCAAATGTTGGAGGACGGACGCTATTACGATTTAGGGTGATTAGGAAGGGAAGGCGGGCAATAGAAAAGACAGGAAAAAGAATCAAGGAGTCTTTATAGGAAGCAAGAGGGAGAGAGAGTCACCACCATGGATCTGACGTGTTTAGTAGTTCAGTCATTGATCTTCAGTAGTGGTGGGTCATCAGGAGTTGTTGTTCCGCTGACGATGACTGTGACCACGGCAACAGTTTCCAATGATAGTATAAACTTACAAATAAGTCCAACGTGGTTCAGTCAGCTCTCCTTGGTGTGACAGCTCAAATCCAAAATGGTTGAGTCAGCTCTCCTTGGAATGGCAGCTTCTGGCTCTGGGATCTCATCTGGACCTTGCCAGCAGACAAGAGGGAGCAGGGACGCCCACCTGCTTCTTGTTCTTCACCGGACACGATGGTATCATTCCCCAGTTTTCCCATACCAAGCTGGAGCCAGATCTTCTGCCAGTAAACACTTCTGAGCACCCTCTTCTGGAGGTGAACAGCTCTGGAGGAAGGTGCTTTCAAATGTCCACAAAGTGATGTTGATTGTCACACGGTAGCACCCATCACTTGCCTCCTCCATAAATCAGTTACAGTCTTGTTGGTGAACCTGAAGACAAAACGTCATCACGCTGGAACAAACAGCCACACACCAGTATCACAGAGTCACAGAATGACCCAGGTTGGAAGGGACCTCATGGATCATGAAGAACAAACCCCCCTGCCTGGCAGGGCCACCAAACATACACCTTTACTAGATCAGGTTGCCCAGGGCCCTGTCCAACCTGGCCCTGAACACCCCCAAGGACGGGGCATCCACAACCTCCCTGGGCAGCCTGTTCCAGGGCCTAACCACTCTCCTAGTAAACAACTTTCCCCCTAACATCCAACCTAAATCTTCCCTCTTTCAACTTCAATCAGTTTCCCCTTGTCCTGCTATTACCAGCCCCCTCCTCATCCTATGTGGAACACCAGTGCCAGCATTGTGGCCGCCATTTTAGAACCCTCTCCACGTCACCTTGGTCACCGCTGCCGCGCGCAACGCACTCGCCTCTGACAGCTGTGGCAGTTAGCAGCCATGTCGGCAGCTAAGAGGGCTAGGGTAGAAGTTTTCCCTGTTTCAGGCGGGAGGATGGAGCTGGGGGCCCTAGGAGTGAGAAGGAGGAGGGGGCCCGCCATGACCACCAGGCAGCTGGGTCAGATCTCTGAGGCAGGGGCTGAGGTGGGTCATATCTATGGGGCAGGAGCTGCTGTGGGGCTGATGTGTGTCAGATCTACAGAACAGGTGCTGCTGTGGTACTTATGTGGGTCAGATCTATAGGGAAGGAGCTGCTGTGGGGCAGGTGTGTGTCATATCTGTGGGGCAGGAGCTGCTGTGGGGCTGGTGTGGGTCATATCTATGGGGCAGGAGCTGCTGTGGGGCTGATTTGGATAAGATCTATGGGGCAGGAGCAGCTGTGGGGTAGTTGTGGGTCAGATCTATGGGGCAGGATCTGCTCTGGGGCACATGTGAGTGAGATCTATGGGGCAGGAGCTGCTGTGGGGTAGATGTTGGTCAGATCTATGGGGCAGGTGTAGCTGTGGGGCATATGTGAGTCAGATGTATGCGGCAGGAGCTCCTGTAGTGCAGATGTGGATCAGATCTATGGGGCAGGAGCTGCTGTGGGGTAGTTGTGGGTCAGATCTATGGGGCAGTATCTGCTCTGGGGCACATGTGAGTGGGATCTATGGGGCAGGAGCTGCTGTAGTGCAGATGTGGGTCAGATCTATGGGGCAGGAGCTGCTGTGGGGCAGATCTATGGGACAGGAGGTGCTGTGGTGCACATGTTGGTCAGATCTATGGGGCAGGAGCCGCTGTGGGTCAGATCTACTGGGCTGGAGATGCTGTGGGGCTGATGTGGGTCAGATCTATGGGGCAGGAGCTCCTGTGGGGCACATGTATATCAGATCTTTGGGGCAGGAGGAGTTGTGGGGATGATGTGTGTCAGATCTACGGAACAGGTTCTGCTGTGGGTCTTATGTGGGTCAGATCTATAGGGAAGGAGCTGCTGTGGAGCTGATGTTGGTTAGATCTATGGGGCAAGAGCTGCTGTGGGGCCTATGTGGGTCAGATCTGTGGGACAGGAGCTGCTGTGTGGCTCATGTGGTTGAGATCTATGGGGCAGGAGCTGCTGTGGGGAAGACGTGGGTCAGATCTATGGGGCAGGAGCTGCTGTGGGGAAGACGTGGGTAAGATCTATGGGGCAGGAGCTGCTGTGGGGGTGCTGTGTGTCAGATCTATGGGGCAGGAGCTCCTGTGGGGCACATGTATATCAGATCTTTGGGGCAGGAGCAGTTGTGGGGATGATGTGTGTCAGATCTACGGAACAGGTGCTGCTGTGGGTCTTATATGGGTCAGATCTATAGGGAAGGAGCTGCTGTGGAGCTGATGTTGGTTAGATCTATGGGGCAAGAGCTGCTGTGGGGCCTATGTGGGTCAGATCTGTGGGACAGGAGCTGCTGTGTGGCTCATGTGGTTGAGATCTATGGGGCAGGAGCTGCTGTGGGGAAGACGTGGGTCAGATCTATGGGGCAGGAGCTGCTGTGGGGAAGACGTGGGTAAGATCTATGGGGCAGGAGCTGCTGTGGGGGTGCTGTGTGTCAGATCTATGGGGCAGGAGCTCCTGTGGGGCACATGTATATCAGATCTTTGGGGCAGGAGCAGTTGTGGGGATGATGTGTGTCAGATCTACGGAACAGGTGCTGCTGTGGGTCTTATATGGGTCAGATCTATAGGGAAGGAGCTGCTTTAGGGCGCATGTGGGTCAGATCTATGGGGCAGGAGATGCTGTGGGGCAGATGTGGGTAAGATCTGTGGGACAGGAGCTGCTGTGTGGCTCATGTGGTTGAGATCTATGGGGCAGGAGCTGGTGTGGGGAAGACGTGGGTCAGATCTATGGGGCAGGAGCTGCTGTGGGGAAGACGTTGGTCAGATATATGGTGCAGGAGCTTCTGTGGGGTAGATGTGGGTCAGATCTATGGGACTGGAGCTGCTGTGGGGCAGATGGGGGTTAGATCTATGGGGCAGGAGCTGCTGTGTGGGTGATTTGTGTCAGATCTATGGGGCAGGAGATGCTATGGCGCTGATGTTGGTAAGATATATGGGGCAGGAGCTGCTGTGGGGTAGATGTGGGTCTGATCTATGGGGCAGGAGCTGTTGTGGGTCCAATGTGGGTCAGATCTATGGGGCGGGAGCTGCTGTGTGGCTGACGCTGGTCTGATCTATGGGGCAGGAGCTTCTTTGGGGCTGATGTGGGTCAGATCAATGGGGCAGGAGCTGCTGTGGGGATAATGTGGGTCAGATCGATTGGGCAGGATCTGGTATGGGGCAGATGTGGGTCAGATCTATGGGGCAGGAGCTGCTGTGGGGCAGATATGGGTCTGATCTATGGGGCAGGAGCTGCTGTGGGGCTGATGAGGGTCAGATCTATAAGGCAGGAGATGCTGTGGGGCTGATTGTGATCAGATCGATGGGTCAGGAGCTGCTGTGTGGCTGATGTGGGTCTGATCTATGGGGCAGGAGCTTCTTTGGGGCTGATGTGGGTCAGATCTATGGGGCGGGAGCTGTTCTGGGGCAGATGTGGGTCAGATCTATGTGGCAGGAGAAGCTGTTGGTCAGATCTATGGGGTTGGAGCTCCTAAGGGGCAGATGTGGGTCGGATCTATGGGGCAGGAGATGCTGTGGTGCTGATGTGGGTCAGATCTATGGGGCAAGAGCTGTTGTGTGGCTGATGAGGGTCAGATCTATTGGGCAGGAGCTGCTGTGGTGCTGATGTGTTTAAGATCTATGAGACAGGAGCTGCTGTGGGGCACATGTTGGTCAGATCTATGGGGCAGGAGCTTTTGTGGGGCACATGGGTATCAGATCATTGGGGCAGGAGCTGTTGTGGGGCACATGTCGGTAGATCTATGTGGCAGGAGCTGCTGTGGGGCAGATGTGGTTCAGATCTATGAGGTAGGTGCTGCTGTGGAGCTGGTGTTGGTCAGATCTGTGGGGCAGGAGCTGCTGTGTTGCTGCTGAGGGTCAAATCTATGGGGCAGGAGCTGCTATGGGGCCTATGTGGGTCAGATCTGTGGGACAGGAGCTTCTGTGGGGCTCATGTGGTTGAGATCTATGGGGCAGGCATTGCTGTGGATCTTATATGGGTCAGATATATGGGGCAGGAGCTGCTATGGGGCAGATGTGGGTCAGATCTATGGGGCAGGAGCTGCAGTGGGGCAGATGTGAGTCAGATCAATGGGGCAGGAGCTGCTGTGGGGATGATGAGGGTCAGATCTATGGGGCAGGAGCTTCTGTGGAGTAGATCTATGGGGCAGGAGCTGTTGTGAGGCTGATGATGGTCTGATCTATAAGGCAGGAGCAGCTGTGGGGCGCAAGTGCGTCAGATTTATGGGGAGGAGCTGCTGTGTGGCTGATGCGGGTCAGATCTATGGGGCAGGAGCTGCTGTGGGGCACATGTGGTTCAGATGTATGGGGCAGGAGCTGCTGTGGAGCAGATGTGGGTCAGATCTATGGGCAGGAGCTGCTTTGGGGACGATGTGGGTCAGATCTATGAGGCAGGAGCTGCTGTGGGGTTGGTGTGGGTCAGATCTATGGGGCAGGAGCTGCTGTGGGTTTATGTGGGTCAGATCAATGGGGCAGGAGCTGCTGTGTGGCTGATGAGGTTCAAATCTACGGGACAGGAGCTGCTCTGGGGCTCAGGGGGGACAGATCTATGAGGCAGGAGCTGCTGTGGGTCTGATCTATGGGTCAGGAGCTGCTGTGGGGCTGATGAGGGTCAGATCTATAGGGCCGGATCTGCGGTGGGGCTGATGTGGGTCTGATCTATGGGCAGGAGCTGCTGTGGGGCAGATGTGGGTCAGATCTATGGGGTAGGAGCTGCTGTGGGCCAGATCTATGGGGCAGGAGCTTCTGTGGGGCAGATGTGGGTCAGATCTATGAAGCAGGAGCTCCTGTGGGGCACATGTATTTCAAATCTTTGGGGCAGGATCAGTTGTGGGGATGATGTATGTCAGATCTACGGAACAGTTGCTGCTGTGGGTTTATGTGGGTCAAATCAATGGGGGAGGAGCTGCTGTGGGTCATATGAGGGTCAGATCTATGAGTTAGGAGCTGCTGTGGGTCAGATCTATGGGGCAGGAGCTGCTAAGGGGCACATGTGGGTCAGATCTATGACGCAGGGGCTGAGGTGGGTCATATCTATGGGGCAGGAGCTGCTGTGGGGCAGGTGTGTGTCATATCTATGTGGCAGGAGCTGCTGTGGGGCAGGTGTGTGTCAGATCTATGGGGCAGGAGCTGCTGTGGGGCTGGTGTGGGTCAGATCAATGGGCCAGGAACTGGTGTGGGGCTGATGTGGGTCAGATCTATGGGGCAGGAGCTGGTGTGGGGCTGATTTGGATCAGATCTATAGGGCAGGATCTGCTGTGGGGTAGTTGTGTGTCAGATCTATGGGGCAGGATCTGCTCTGGGGCACATGTGAGTGAGATCTAAGGGGCAGGAGCTGCTGTGGGGTAGATGTGAGTCAGATGTATGCGGCAGGAGCTACTGTAGTGCAGATGTGGATCAGATCTATGGGGCAGGAGCTGCTGTGGGGTAGTTGTGGGTCAGATCTATCGGGCAGTATCTGCTCTGGGGCACATGTGAGTGGGATCTATGGGGCAGGAGCTGCTGTAGTGCAGATGTGGGTCAGATCTATGGGGCAGGAGCTGCTGTGGGGTAGTTGTGGGTCAGATCTATCGGGCAGTATCTGCTCTGGGGCACATGTTGGTCAGATCTATGGGGCAGGAGCTGCTGTGGGGCAGATGTGGGTCAGATCTATGGGGCAGGAGCTCCTGTGGGGCACATGTATATCAGATCTTTGGGGCAGGAGCAGTTGTGGGGATGATGTGTGTCAGATCTACGGAACAGGTGCTGCTGTGGGTTTATGTGGGTCAGATCAATGGGGCAGGAGCTGCTGTGGAGGTGCTGTGTGTCAGATCTATGGGGCAGGAGCTGCTTTGGGGTAGATGTGGGTCAGATCTGTGGGACAGGAGCTGCTGTGGGGCTCATGTGGTTGAGATCTTTGGGGCAGGCGTTGCTGTGGTGCTGATATGGGTCAGATATATGGGGCAGGAGCTGCTATGGGGCAGATGTGGGTCAGATCTATGGGGCAGGAGCTGCTGTGTGGCTGATGTGGGTCAGATCTATGGGGCAGGAGCTGCTGTGAGGCACATGTGGGTCAGATGTATGGGGCAGGAGCTGCTGTGTGGCTGATGTGGGTCAGATCTATGGGGCAGGAGCTGCTGTGGGAATAATGAGGGTCAGATCTATGGGGCAGGAGTTGCTTTGGGGCAGATGTGGGTCAGATCTATGGGGTAGGTACTGCTGTGGAGCTGATGTTGGTAAGATCTATGTGGCAGGAGCTGCTGTGGGGTATATGTGGGTCATATCTATGGGGCAGGAGCTGCTGTGAGGCACATGTGGGTCAGATGTATGGGGCAGGAGCTGCTGTGTGGCTGATGTGGGTCAGATCTATGGGGCAGGAGCTGCTGTGGGAATAATGAGGGTCAGATCTATGGGGCAGGAGTTGCTTTGGGGCAGATGTGGGTCAGATCTATGGGGTAGGTACTGCTGTGGAGCTGATGTTGGTAAGATCTATGTGGCAGGAGCTGCTGTGGGGTATATGTGGGTCATATCTGTGGGGCAGGTGCTGCTGTGTTGCTGCTGAGGGTCAGATCTATGGGGCAGAAGATGCTGTGGGGTAGATCTATGGGGCAGGAGCAGTTTTAGGCTGATGAGGGACTGATCTTTAAGGCAGGAGCTGCAGTGGGGTGCATGTGGGTCAGATCTATGGGGCAGGAGCCGCTGTGGGTCTGATCTACTGGGCTGGAGCTGCTGTGGGGCTGATGTGGGTCAGATCTATGGGGCAGGAGCTTTTGTGGGGCACATGTATATCAGATATTTGGGGCAGGAGCAGTTGTGGGGATGATGTGTGTCAGATCTACGGAACAGGTTCTGCTGTGGGTCTTATGTGGGTCAGATCTATAGGGAAGGAGCTGCTGTGGAGCTGATGTTGGTTAGATCTATGGGGCAGGAGCTGCTGTGGGGCCTATGTGGGTCAGATCTGTGGGACAGGAGCTGCTGTGTGGCTCATGTGGTTGAGATCTATGGGGCAGGAGCTGCTGTGGGGAAGACGTGGGTCAGATCTATGGGGCAGGAGCTGCTGTGGGGGTGATGTGTGTCAGATCTATGGGGCAGGAGATGCTATGGCGCTGATGTTGGTAAGATATATGGGGCAGGAGCTGCAGTGGGGTAGATGTGGGTCTGATCTATGGGGCAGGAGCTGTTGTGGGTCCGATGTGGGTCAGATCTATGGGGCGGGTGCTGCTGTGTGGCTGACGTGGGTCTGATCTATGGGGCAGGAGCTTCTTTGGGGCTGATGTGGGTCAGATCTATGGGGCAGGAGCTGCTGTGGGGATAATGTGGGTCAGATCAATTGGGCAGGAGCTTCTATGGGGCAGATGTGGGTCAGATCTATGGGGCAGGAGCTGCTGTGGGGCAGATGTGGGTCTGATCTATGGGGCAGGAGCTGCTGTGGGGCTGATGAGGGTCAGATCTATGGGTCAGGAGCTGCTGTGGGGCTGATGTGGGTCTGATCCATGGGGCAGGAGCTTCTTTGGGGCTGATGTGGGTCAGATCTATGGGGCGGGAGCTGTTCTGGGGCAGATGTTGGTCAGATCTATGTGGCAGGAGAAGCTGTTGGTCAGATCTATGGGGTTGGTGCTCCTAAGGGGCAGATGTTGGTCGGATCTATGGGGCAGGAGATGCTGTGGGGCTGATGTGGGTCAGATCTATGGGGCAGGAGCTGTTCTGTGTCTGATGAGGGTCAGATCTATTGGGCAGGAGCTGCTGTGGGGCACATGGGTATCAGATCATTGGGGCAGGAGATGTTGTGGGGCACATGTCGGTAGATCTATGTGGCAGGAGCTGCTGTGGGGCTGATGTGGGTCAGATCTATGGGGTAGGTGCTGCTGTGGAGCTGATGTTGGTCAGATCTATGGGGCAGGAACTGCTGTGTTGCTGCTGAGGGTCAGATCTATGGGGCAGGAGCTGCTGTGGGGCCTATGTGGGTCAGATCTGTGGGACAGGAGATGCTGTGGGGCTCATGTGGTTGAGATCTATGGGGCAGGCGTTGCTGTGGATCTGATATGGGTCAGATATATGGGGCAGGAGCTGCTACGGGGCAGATGTGGGTCAGATCTATGGGGCAGGAGCTGCAGTGGGGCAGATGTGAGTCAGATCAATGGGGCAGGAGCTGCTGTGGGGATGATGAGGGTCAGATCTATGGGGCAGGAGCTGTTGTAGGTCCGATGTGGGTCAGATCTATGGGGCGGGAGCTGCTGTGTGGCTGACGTGGGTCTGATCTATGGGGCAGGAGCTTCTTTGGGGCTGATGTGGGTCAGATCTATGGGGCAGGAGCTGCTGTGGGGATAATGTGGGTCAGATCAATTGGGCAGGAGCTGCTATGGGGCAGATGTGGGTCAGATCTATGGGGCAGGAGCTGCTGTGGGACAGATGTGGGTCTGATCTATGGGGCAGGAGCTGCTGTGGGGTTGATGAGGGTCAGATCTATGGGGCAGGAGCTGCTGTGGGGCTGATTGGGATCAGATCTATGGGGCAGGAGCTGCTGTGTGGCTGATGTGGGTCTGATCTATGGGGCAGGAGCTTCTTTGGGGCTGATGTGGGTCAGATCTATGGGGCGGGAGCTGTTCTGGGGCAGATGTGGGTCAGATCTATGTGGCAGGAGAAGCTGTCGGTCAGATCTATGGGGTTGGTGCTCCTAAGGGGCAGATGTTGGTCGGATCTATGGGGCAGGAGCTGCTGTGGGGCTGATGTGGGTCAGATCTATGGGGCAGGAGCTGTTCTGTGGGGCACATGTCGGTAGATCTATGTGGCAGGAGCTGCTGTAGGGCTGATGTGGGTCAGATCTATGGGGTAGGTGCTGCTGTGGTGCTTATGTTGGTCAGATCTATGGGGCAGGAGCTGCTGTGGTGCTGGTGTTGGTCAGATCTGTGGGGCAGGAGCTGCTGTGTTGCTGCTGAGGGTCAGATCTATGGGGCAGGAGCTGCTGTGGGGCCTATGTGGGTCAGATCTGTGGGACAGGAGCTGCTGTGGGGCTCATGTGGTTGAGATCTATGGGGCAGGCGTTGCTGTGGATCTGATATGGGTCAGATATATGGGGCAGGAGCTGCTACGGGGCAGATGTGGGTCAGATCTATGGGGCAGGAGCTGCAGTGGGGCAGATGTGAGTCAGATCAATGGGGCAGGAGCTGCTTTGGGGATGATGAGGGTCAGATCTATGGGGCAGGAGCTGCTGTGGAGTAGATCTATGGGGCAGGAGCTGTTGTGAGGCTGATGATGGTCTGATCTATAAGGCAGAAGCTGCTGTGGGGCGCAAGTGGGTCAGATGTATGGGGCAGGAGCTGCTGTGTGGCTGATGCGGGTCAGATCTATGGGGCAGGAGCTGCTGTGGGGCAGATGTGGGTCAGATCTATGGGGTAGGTGCTGCTGTGGAGCTGATGTTGGTAAGATCTATGGGGCAGGAGCTGCTGTGGGGTATATGAGGGTCATATCTGTGGGGCAGGTGCTGCTGTGTTGCTGCTGAGGGTCAGATCTATGGGGCAGAAGATGCTGTGGGGTTGATGAGGGTCACATCTATGTAGCAGGAGATGCTCAAGGGTAGATCTTTTGGGCAGGAGCTGTTGTGAGGCTGATGAGGGTCTGATCTGTAAGGCAGGAGCTGCAGTGGGGCATATGTGTTTCAGATTTATTGGGCAGGAGCTGCTGTAGGGCGCATGTGGGTCAGATCTATGGGGCAGGAGATGCTGTGGGGCAGATGTGGGTAAGATCTATGGGGCAGGAGCTGCTGTGGGGATGGTGAGGGTCAGATCTCTGGGGCAGGAGCTGTTGTGAGGCTGATGATGGTCTGATCTATAAGGCAGGAGCTTTTGTGGGGCGCATTTGGGTCAGATGTATGGGGCAGGATCTGCTGTCGGGTAGATATGGGTCAGATCTATGGGGCAGGAGCTGCTGTGGGGGAGATGCGGATCTGATCTATTGGGCAGGAGCTGCTGTGGGGCTGATGTGGGTCAGATCTATGAGGCAGGAGCTGCTGTGGGGCACATGTGGATCAGACCTATGGGGCAGGAGCTTCTATGGGGCTGATGTGGGACATTTCTATGGGGCAGGAGATGCTGTGGGTCACATGTGCGTCAGATCTATGGGGCAGGAGCTGCTGTGGGGCAGATGTGGGTCAGATCAATAGGGCAGGAGCTGAAGTGGGGCAGATGTGGGTCAGATCTATGGGCAGTAGCTGCTGTGGGGCAGAAGTGGGTCTGATCTATGGGGCAGGAGCTGCTGTGGGGATGATTTGGGTCAGATCTATGGGGCAGGAGCTGCTATGGGGCAGATGTGGGTCTGATCTATGGGGCAGGAGTTGCTGTGGGGCTGATGTGGGTCAGTTCTATGGGGCAGGAGCTGCTATGGGGCAGATGTGGGTCTGATCTATGGGGCAAGAGTTGCTGTGGGGCTGATATGGGTCAGTTCTATTGGGCAGGAGCTGCTGTGTGGCTGATGAGGGTCAGATCTATGCGGCAGGAGCTGCTGTGTGGCTGATGATTTGGGTCAGATCTATGGGGCAGTAGCTGCTGTGGGGCTGATGTTGGTACGATCTATGGGGCAGGAGCTGCTGTGGGGCAGATGTGGGTCAGATCTATGGGGCAGGAGCTTCTATGGGTCTGATGTGGGACATTTCTATGGGGCAGGAGATGCTGTGGGTCACATGTGCGTCAGATCTATGGGGCTGGAGCTGCTGTGGGGCAGATGTGGGTCAGATCTATGGGCAGTAGCTGCTGTGGGGCAGATGTGGGTCTGATCTATGGGGCAGGAGCTGCTCTGGATCACATGTTGGTCAGATATATGGGGCAGGAGCTGCTATGGGGCAGATGTGGGTCTGATCTATGGGGCAGGAGTTGCTGTGGGGCTGATGTGGGTCAGTTCTATGGGGCAGGAGCTGCTGTGTGGCTGATGAGGGTCAGATCTATGGGGCAGGAGCTGCTGTGTGGCTGATGATTTGGGTCAGATCTATGGGGCAGTAGCTGCTGGGGGGCTGATGTTGGTCAGATCTATGGGGCAGGAGCTGCTGTGGGGTAGATATGGGTCATCTTGATTGGCCAGGAGCTGCTGTGGTGCAGATGTGGGTCAGATCTATGGGGCAGTAGCTGCTGTGGGGCAGATGTGGGTCAGATCTATGGGGCAGGTGATGCTGTTGGTCAGATCTATGGGGCAGGAGTTGCTGTGGGGCACATGTGGGTACGATGTATAGGGCAGGAGCTGCTGTGGGGCATATGTGGGTCAGATCTATGGGGCAGGAGCTGCTGTGGGGCTGATTTGGGTCAGATCTATGGGGCAGGAGTTGCTGTGGGGCTGATGAGGGACAGATCTATGGGGCAGGAACTTCTGTGGGGCATATGTGGGTCAGATCTATAGGTCAGGAGCTGCTCTGGGGCACATGTGGGTCAGATCTATAGGGCAGGAGCTGCTGTGGAACTGATGTGGGTCAGTTCTATGGGGCAGGAGTTGCTGTGGGGCAGATGTGGGTCAGATCTATGGGGCAGGAGCTGCTGTGGGGCAGATGTGGGTCAGATCTGTGGGACAGGAGCTGCTGTGTGGCTCATGTGGTTGAGATCTATGGGGCAGGAGCTGCTGTGGGGAAGACGTGGGTCAGATCTATGGGGCAGGAGCTGCTGTGGGGGTGATGTGTGTCAGATCTATGGGGCAGGAGATGCTATGGCGCTGATGTTGGTAAGATATATGGGGCAGGAGCTGCAGTGGGGTAGATGTGGGTCTGATCTATGGGGCAGGAGCTGTTGTGGGTCCGATGTGGGTCAGATCTATGGGGCGGGAGCTGCTGTGTTGGCAGACGTGGGTCTGATCTATGGGGTAGGAGCTTCTTTGGGGCTGATGTGGGTCAGATCTATGGGGCAGGAGCTGCTGTGGGGATAATGTGGGTCAGATCAATTGGGCAGGAGCTGCTATGGGGCAGATGTGGGTCTGATCTATGGGGCAGGAGCTGCTGTGGGGCTGATGAGGGTCAGATCGATGGGTCAGGAGCTGCTGTGTGGCTGATGTGGGTCTGATCTATGGGGTAGGAGCTTCTTTGGGGCTGATGTGGGTCAGATCTATGGGGCGGGAGCTGTTCTGGGGCAGATGTGGGTCAGATCTATGTGGCAGGAGAAGCTGTTGGTCGGATCTATGAGGTTGGTGCTCCTAAGGGGCAGATGTTGGTCGGATCTATGGGGCAGGAGATGCTGTGGGGCTGATGTGGGTCAGATCTATGGGGCAGGAGCTGTTCTGTTGCTGATGAGGGTCAGATCTATTGGGCAGGAGCTGCTGTGGTGCTGATGTGGGTAAGATCTATGAGACAGGAGCTGCTGTGGGGCACATGTTGGTCAGATCTATGGGGCAGGAGCTTTTGTGGGGCACATGGGTATCAGATCATTGGGGCAGGAGCTGTTGTGGGGCACATGTCGGTAGATCTATGTGGCAGGAGCTGCTGTAGGGCAGATGTGGGTCAGATCTATGGGGTAGGTGCTGCTGTGGTGCTGATGTTGGTCAGATCTATGGGGCAGGAGCTGCTGTGGTGCTGGTGTTGGTCAGATCTGTGGGGCAGGAGCTGTTGTGTTGCTGCTGAGGGTCAGATCTATTGGGCAGGAGCTGCTGTGGGGCCTATGTGGGTCAGATCTGTGGGACAGGAGCTGCTGTGGGGCTCATGTGGTTGAGATCTATGGGGCAGGAGCTGCTGTGGGGCTCATGTGGTTGAGATCTATGGGGCAGGCGTTGCTGTGGATCTGATATGGGTCAGATATATGGGGCAGGAGCTGCTACGGGGCAGATCTGGGTCAGATCTATGGGGCAGGAGCTGCAGTGGGGCAGATGTGAGTCAGATCAATGGGGCAGGAGCTGCTGTGGGGATGATGAGGGTCAGATCTATGGGGCAGGAGCTGCTGTGGAGTAGATCTATGGGGCAGGAGCTGTTGTGAGGCTGATGATGGTCTGATCTATAAGGCAGAAGCTGCTGTGGGGCGCAAGTGGGTCAGATGTATGGGGCAGGAGCTGCTGTGTGGCTGATGCGGGTCAGATCTATGGGGCAGGAGCTGCTGTGGGGCAGATGTGGGTCAGATCTATGGGGCAGGAGCTGCTTTGGGGCAGATGTGGGTCAGATCTATGGGGTAGGTGCTGCTGTGGAGCTGATGTTGGTAAGATCTATGGGGCAGGAGCTGCTGTGGGGTATATGAGGGTCATATCTGTGGGGCAGGTGCTGCTGTGTTGCTGCTGAGGGTCAGATCTATGGGGCAGAAGATGCTGTGGGGATGATGAGGGTCACATCTATGTAGCAGGAGATGCTCAAGCGTAGATCTTTTGGGCAGGAGCTGTTGTGAGGCTGATGAGGGTCTGATCTGTAAGGCAGGAGCTGCAGTGGGGCATATGTGTGTCAGATTTATTGGGCAGGAGCTGCTGTAGGGCGCATGTGGGTCAGATCTATGGGGCAGGAGATGCTGTGGGGCAGATGTGGGTAAGATCTATGGGGCAGGAGCTGCTGTGGGGCTGAAGTGGGTCAGATCTATTGGGGCAGGAGCTGCTGTGGGGCAGATGTGGGTCTGATTTATGGGGCAGGAGCTGCTGTGGGGCTGATGAGGGTCAGATCTATGGGGCAGGAGCTGCTGTGGTGCTGATTGGGATCAGATCTATGGGGCAGGAGCTGTTCTGTGGCTGATGTGGGTCAGATTTTTAGGGCAGAAGGCTCTGTGGGGCAGATGTGGGTCAGATCGATGGGGCAGAAGATGCTGTGGGGTTGATGGGCGTCAGATCTATGGGGCAGGAGCTGCTGTGGGGATGGTGAGGGTCAGATCTCTGGGGCAGGAGCTGTTGTGAGGCTGATGATGGTCTGATCTATAAGGCAGGAGCTTTTGTGGGGCGCATTTGGGTCAGATGTATGGGGCAGGAGCTGCTGTGGGGGAGATGTGGATCTGATCTATTGGGCAGGAGCTGCTGTGGGGTTGATGTGGGTCAGATCTATGAGGCAGGAGCTGCTGTGGGGCACATGTGGATCAGACCTATGGGGCAGGAGCTTCTGTGGGGCTGATGTGGGTCAGATCTATGGGGCAGGAGCTTCTATGGGGCTGATGTGGGACATTTCTATGGGGCAGGAGATGCTGTGGGTCACATGTGCGTCAGATCTATGGGGCAGGAGCTGCTGTGGGGCAGATGTGGGTCAGATCAATAGGGCAGGAGCTGAAGTGGGGCAGATGTGGGTCAGATCTATGGGCAGTAGCTGCTGTGGGGCAGAAGTGGGTCTGATCTATGGGGCAGGTGCTGCTGTGGGGATGATTTGGGTCAGATCTATAAGGCAGGAGCTGCTATGGGGCAGATGTGGGTCTGATCTATGGGGCAGGAGTTGCTGTGGGGCTGATGTGGGTCAGTTCTATGGGGCAGGAGCTGCTATGGGGCAGATGTGGGTCTGATCTATGGGGCAAGAGTTGCTGTGGGGCTGATATGGGTCAGTTCTATTGGGCAGGAGCTGCTGTGTGGCTGATGAGGGTCAGATCTATGCGGCAGGAGCTGCTGTGTGGCTGATGATTTGGTTCAGATCTATGGGGCAGTAGCTGCTGTGGGGCTGATGTTGGTAAGATCTATGGGGCAGGAGCTGCTGTGGTGCAGATGTGGGTCAGATCTATGGGGCAGGAGCTTCTATGGGGCTGATGTGGGACATTTCTATGGGGCAGGAGATGCTGTGGGTCACATGTGCGTCAGATCTATGGGGCTGGAGCTGCTGTGGGGCAGATGTGGGTCAGATCTATGGGGCAGGAGCTGCTGTGTGGCTGATGAGGGTCAGATCTATGGGGCAGGAGCTGCTGTGTGGCTGATGATTTGGGTCAGATCTATGGGGCAGTAGCTGCTGTGGGGCTGATGTTGGTCAGATCAATGGGGCAGGAGCTGCTGTGGGGTAGATATGGGTCATCTTGATTGGCCAGGAGCTGCTGTGGTGCAGATGTGGGTCAGATCTATGGGCAGTAGCTGCTGTGGGGCAGATGTGGGTCTGATCTATGGGGCAGGTGATGCTGTTGGTCAGATCTATGGGGCAGGAGTTGCTGTGGGGCACATGTGGGTACGATGTATAGGGCAGGAGCTGCTGTGGGGCTGCTGTGGGTCAGATCTATGGGACAGGAGCTGCTGTGGGGCTGATGTGGGTCAGATCTATGTGGCAGGAGCTGCTCTGGGGCATATGTGTGTCAGATCTATGGGGCAGGAGCTGCTGTGGGGCTGATTTGGGTCAGATCTATGGGGCAGGAGTTGCTGTGGGGCTGATGAGGGACAGATCTATGGGGCAGGAACTTCTGTGGGGCATATGTGGGTCAGATCTATTGGTCAGGAGCTGCTCTGGGGCACATGTGGGTCAGATCTATAGGGCAGGAGCTGCTGTGGAACTGATGTGGGTCAGTTCTATGGGGCAGGAGCTGCTGTGGGGCAGATGTGGGTCAGATCTGTGGGACAGGAGCTGCTGTGGGGCAGATGTGGGTCAGATCTGTGGGACAGGAGCTGCTGTGTGGCTCATGTGGTTGAGATCTATGGGGCAGGAGCTGCTGTGGGGAAGACGTGGGTCAGATCTATGGGGCAGGAGCTGCTGTGGGGGTGATGTGTGTCAGATCTATGGGGCAGGAGATGCTATGGCGCTGATGTTGGTTAAGATATATGGGGCAGGAGCTGCAGTGGGGTAGATGTGGGTCTGATCTATGGGGCAGGAGCTGTTGTGGGTCCGATGTGGGTCAGATCTATGGGGTGGGAGCTGCTGTGTGGCTGACGTGGGTCTGATCTATGGGGCAGGAGCTTCTTTGGGGCTGATGTGGGTCAGATCTATGGGGCAGGAGCTGCTGTGGGGATAATGTGGGTCAGATCTATGGGGCAGGAGCTGCTATGGGGCAGATGTGGGTCATATCTATGGGGCAGGAGCTGCTGTGGGGCAGATGTGGGTCTGATCTATGGGGCAGGAGCTGCTGTGGGGCTGATGAGGGTCAGATCTATGGGGCAGGAGCTGCTGTGGGGCTGATTGGGATCAGATCTATGGGTCAGGAGCTGCTGTGTGGCTGATGTGGGTCTGATCTATGAGACAGGAGCTGCTGTGGGGCACATGTTGGTCAGATCTATGGGGCAGGAGCTTTTGTGGGGCACATGGGTATCAGATGATTGGGGCAGGAGCTGTTGTGGGGCACATGTCGGTAGATCTATGTGGCAGGAGCTGCTGTGGGGCAGATGTGGGTCAGATCTATGGGCAGTAGCTGCTCTGGGGCAGATGTGGGTCTGATCTATGGGGCAGGAGCTGCTCTGGATCACATGTTGGTCAGATATATGGGGCAGGAGCTGCTGTGGGGATGATTTGGGTCAGATCTATGGGGCAGGAGCTGCTATGGGGCAGATGTGGGTCTGATCTATGGGGCAGGAGTTGCTGTGGGGCTGATGTGGGTCAGTTCTATGGGGCAGGAGCTGCTGTGTGGCTGATGAGGGTCAGATCTATGGGGCAGGAGCAGCTGTGGGGCTGATGTGGGTCAGATCTATGGGACAGGAGCTGCTGTGGGGCTGATGTGGGTCAGATCTATGTGGCAGGAGCTGCTCTGGGGCATATGTGGGTCAGATCTATGGGGCAGGAGCTGCTGTGGGGCTGATTTGGGTCAGATCTATGGGGCAGGAGTTGCTGTGGGGCTGATGAGGGACAGATCTATGGGGCAGGAACTTCTGTGGGGCATATGTGGGTCAGATCTATTGGTCGTGAGCTGCTCTGGGGCACATGTGGGTCAGATCTATAGGGCAGGAGCTGCTGTGGAACTGATGTGGGTCAGTTCTATGGGGCAGGAGCTGCTGTGGGGCCGATGTGGGTCAGATCTATGGGGCAGGAGCTGCTGTGGGGCAGATGTGGGTCAGATCTATGGGGCAGGAGCTGCTGTGGGGCAGATGTGGGTCAGAACAATGGGGCAGGATCTGCTGTGGGGCAGATTTTCATCACATCTATGTGGGAGAATATGGTTTCGGGCTGATGAGTGTCTCATCTATGCGGCAGGAGCAACTGTGGGGCTGATGTGGGTCGTATCTTTAGGGCAGGAGTTGCTGTGGGTCAGATCTATGGGGCAGGATATGAAGTGGGGTAGATGTGGATCAGATCTATGGGGCAGGCGCTTCTGTGTGTCTGATATGGGTCAGATCTATGGGGCAGGAGCTGCCATGGGGCAGATCTATTGGGCAGGAGCTGCAGTGGGTCTCATGTTGTTCAGATCTATGGGGCAGGAACTGCATTGTGTCTCATGTTGTTCAGATCTATGGGGTTGGAGCTGCTGTGGGGCACATGTGGGTCAGATCTATGAGGCAGGAGCTGCTTTGGGAAAGATGAGGGTCTGATCTATGGGGCAGGAGTATCTGTGGGGCAGATGAGGGTCAGAATTATGGGGAAGGAGCTGCTGTGGGGCTGAGGGGGGTCGGATCTATGGGGCAGGAGCTGTTGTGGGGCATATGTGTGTCAGATCTATGGGGCAGGAGCTGCTGTGGGGCTGATGTTGGTCTTATCAATGGGGCAGGAGATGCTGTGGGTGTAGGTCTATGGGGCAGAAGCTGCTGTCGGGCATATGTGAGCCAGATGTATCGGGCAGGAGCTGCTGTGGGTCAGATGTGGGTCACATCTTTGGGGCAGGAGCTGAGGTGGGGCAGAGGTGGGACTGATCTTTTGGGCAGGAGCTACTGTGGATATGATGTGGGTCAGATCTATAGGGAAGGTGCTGCTGTGGGGCTGATGTGGGTCACATCTATGGAGCAGGAGCTGCTGTGAGGCACATGTGGGTCGGGTCTATGGGGGAGGTGCTGCTGTGGGGAAGATGTGGGTCTGATCAATGGGGAAGGATCTGCTGTGGGGATGATGTGGGTAAGATCTATGGGCCAGGAGCTGCTGGGGGCTGATGTAGGTCAGATCTATGGGGCAGGAGCTGCTGTGGGGCAGACGTGGGTCAGATATTTGGGGCAGGAGATGTTGTGGTTCAAATCTATGGGGCAGGAGATGCTGTGGAGATGATGTGGGTCAGATATATGGGGCAGTAGCTGATGTGGGGCAGATGTGGGTCCGAACAATGGGGCAGGAGCTACTGTGGAGATTATGTGGGTAAGATCTATTGGGCAGATGCTGCTGTCAGGCAAATATGAGTCAGATCTATGGGACAGGAGCTGCTGTGGGGCAGATCTATGGGACAGGAGCTGCTGTGTGGCTGATGTGGGTCAGATCTATGGGGCAGGAGCTGCTGTGGGGTAGATGTGGGTCAGATCTATGGGGCAGGAGCCGCTTTGGGGCTTATGGGGGTTAGATCATTTCGGTAGGAGCTGCTGTGGGTCAGATATATGGGGCAGGAGATGCAGTGGGGCAGTAGTGGGTCAGATCTATTGAGAAGGATCTGCTGTGGGGTAGATGTGGGTCAGATATATGGGGCAGGAGCTGCTGTGGGGTAGATGTGGGTCAGATATATGGGGCAGGAGCTGCTGTGGGGCAGATGTGGGTCTGATCTATGGGGCAGGAGATGTTGTGGGTCAGAGCTATGGGGCAGAAGCTGCTCTGGGGCTGATTTGGGTCAGTTTTTTGGGAAAGGTGCTGCTTTGGGGCTGATGTGGGTCAGATCTATGGGGCAGGTGGTGCTGTTGGTCTCATTGGTGTAAGATCTATGGGGCAGGAGCTGCTGTGGGACTAATGTGGGTCAGATCTATTTGTCAGGAGCTTCTCTGTGGCACATGTGGGTCAGATCTATGGGGAGGGAGCAGCTGTGGGACTGATGGGGTTTAGATCAATTGAGCAGGTGCTGCTGTCGGTCAGAACTATGGGGCAGGAGCTGCTGTGAGGCAGAGGTGGGTCAGATCTATGGGTCACGAGCTGCTGTGGGTCAGATCTATGGGGCAGGAGCTGCTGTGGGACACATGTGGTTCAGATTTATGGGTAGGTGTAGCTGTGGGGCTCATGTGGGTCAGATCTATGGGGCAGGAGCTGCTGTGTGGCTGATATGGTTCAGATCAATGGGGCAGGAGCTGGTGTGGGGCTGATGTGGGTCAGATCTATGGGGCAGGAGCTGGTGTGGGGCTGATTTGGGTCAGATCTATGGGGCAGGAGCTGCTGTGGGGCAGATGTAGGTCAGATCTATGGGGCAGGAGCTGCTATGGGGCAGATGTGGGTCTGATCTATGGGGCAGGAGTTGCTGTGGGGCTGATGTGGGTCAGTTCTATGGGGCAGGAGCTGCTGTGTGGCTGATGAGGGTCAGATCTATGGGGCAGGAGCTGCTGTGTGGCTGATGATTTGGGTCAGATCTATGGGGCAGTAGCTGCTGTGGGGCTGATGTTGGTCAGATCAATGGGGCAGGAGCTGCTGTGGGGTAGATATGGGTCATCTTGATGGGCCAGGAGCTGCTGTGGTGCAGATGTGGGTCAGATCTATGGGGCAGTAGCTGCTGTGGGGCAGATGTGGGTCAGATCTATGGGGCAGGTGATGCTGTTGGTCAGATCTATGGGGCAGGAGTTGCTGTGGGGCACATGTGGGTACGATGTATAGGGCAGGAGCTGCTGTGGGGCTGATGTGGGTCAGATCTATGGGACAGGAGCTGCTGTTGGGCTGATGTGGGTCATATCTATGTGGCAGGAGCTGCTCTGGGGCTTATGTGGGTCAGATCTATGGGGCAGGAGCTGCTGTGGGGCTGATTTGGGTCAGATCTATGGGGCAGGAGTTGCTGTGGGGCTGATGAGGGACAGATCTATGGGGCAGGAATTTCTGTGGGGCATATGTGGGTCAGATCTATTGGTCAGGAGCTGCTCTGGGGCACATGTGGGTCAGATCTATAGGGCAGGAGCTGCTGTGGAACTGATGTGGGTCAGTTCTATGGGGCAGGAGCTGCTGTGGGGCAGATGTGGGTCAGATCTATGGGGCAGGAGCTGCTGTGGGGCAGATGTGGGTCAGATCTGTGGGACAGGAGCTGCTGTGTGGCTCATGTGGTTGAGATCTATGGGGCAGGAGCTGCTGTGGGGAAGACGTGGGTCAGATCTATGGGGCAGGAGCTGCTGTGGGGGTGATGTGTGTCAGATCTATGGGGCAGGAGATGCTATGGCGTTGATGTTGGTAAGATATATGGGGCAGGAGCTGCAGTGGGGTAGATGTGGGTCTGATCTATGGGGCAGGAGCTGTTGTGGGTCCGATGTGGGTCAGATCTATGGGGTGGGAGCTGCTGTGTGGCTGACGTGGGTCTGATCTATGGGGCAGGAGCTTCTTTGGGGCTGATGTGGGTCAGATCTATGGGGCAGGAGCTGCTGTGGGGATAATGTGGGTCAGATCTATGGGGCAGGAGCTGCTATGGGGCAGATGTGGGTCATATCTATGGGGCAGGAGCTGCTGTGGGGCAGATGTGGGTCTGATCTATGGGGCAGGAGCTGCTGTGGGGCTGATGAGGGTCAGATCTATGGGGCAGGAGCTGCTGTGGGGCTGATTGGGATCAGATCTATGGGTCAGGAGCTGCTGTGTGGCTGATGTGGGTCTGATCTATGAGACAGGAGCTGCTGTGGGGCACATGTTGGTCAGATCTATGGGGCAGGAGCTTTTGTGGGGCACATGGGTATCAGATGATTGGGGCAGGAGCTGTTGTGGGGCACATGTCGGTAGATCTATGTGGCAGGAGCTGCTGTGGGGCAGATGTGGGTCAGATCTATGGGCAGTAGCTGCTCTGGGGCAGATGTGGGTCTGATCTATGGGGCAGGAGCTGCTCTGGATCACATGTTGGTCAGATATATGGGGCAGGAGCTGCTGTGGGGATGATTTGGGTCAGATCTATGGGGCAGGAGCTGCTATGGGGCAGATGTGGGTCTGATCTATGGGGCAGGAGTTGCTGTGGGGCTGATGTGGGTCAGTTCTATGGGGCAGGAGCTGCTGTGTGGCTGATGAGGGTCAGATCTATGGGGCAGGAGCAGCTGTGGGGCTGATGTGGGTCAGATCTATGGGACAGGAGCTGCTGTGGGGCTGATGTGGGTCAGATCTATGTGGCAGGAGCTTCTCTGGGGCATATGTGGGTCAGATCTATGGGGCAGGAGCTGCTGTGGGGCTGATTTGGGTCAGATCTATGGGGCAGGAGTTGCTGTGGGGCTGATGAGGGACAGATCTATGGGGCAGGAACTTCTGTGGGGCATATGTGGGTCAGATCTATTGGTCGTGAGCTGCTCTGGGGCACATGTGGGTCAGATCTATAGGGCAGGAGCTGCTGTGGAACTGATGTGGGTCAGTTCTATGGGGCAGGAGCTGCTGTGGGGCCGATGTGGGTCAGATCTATGGGGCAGGAGCTGCTGTGGGGCAGATGTGGGTCAGATCTATGGGGCAGGAGCTGCTGTGGGGCAGATGTGGGTCAGAACAATGGGGCAGGATCTGCTGTGGGGCAGATTTTCATCACATCTATGTGGGAGAATATGGTTTCGGGCTGATGAGTGTCTCATCTATGCGGCAGGAGCAACTGTGGGGCTGATGTGGGTCGTATCTTTAGGGCAGGAGTTGCTGTGGGTCAGATCTATGGGGCAGGATATGAAGTGGGGTAGATGTGGATCAGATCTATGGGGCAGGCGCTTCTGTGTGTCTGATATGGGTCAGATCTATGGGGCAGGAGCTGCCATGGGGCAGATCTATTGGGCAGGAGCTGCAGTGGGTCTCATGTTGTTCAGATCTATGGGGCAGGAACTGCATTGTGTCTCATGTTGTTCAGATCTATGGGGTTGGAGCTGCTGTGGGGCACATGTGGGTCAGATCTATGAGGCAGGAGCTGCTTTGGGAAAGATGAGGGTCTGATCTATGGGGCAGGAGTATCTGTGGGGCAGATGAGGGTCAGAATTATGGGGAAGGAGCTGCTGTGGGGCTGAGGGGGGTCGGATCTATGGGGCAGGAGCTGTTGTGGGGCATATGTGTGTCAGATCTATGGGGCAGGAGCTGCTGTGGGGCTGATGTTGGTCTTATCAATGGGGCAGGAGATGCTGTGGGTGTAGGTCTATGGGGCAGAAGCTGCTGTCGGGCATATGTGAGCCAGATGTATCGGGCAGGAGCTGCTGTGGGTCAGATGTGGGTCACATCTTTGGGGCAGGAGCTGAGGTGGGGCAGAGGTGGGACTGATCTTTTGGGCAGGAGCTACTGTGGATATGATGTGGGTCAGATCTATAGGGAAGGTGCTGCTGTGGGGCTGATGTGGGTCACATCTATGGAGCAGGAGCTGCTGTGAGGCACATGTGGGTCGGGTCTATGGGGGAGGTGCTGCTGTGGGGAAGATGTGGGTCTGATCAATGGGGAAGGATCTGCTGTGGGGATGATGTGGGTAAGATCTATGGGCCAGGAGCTGGTGTGGGGCTGATTTGGGTCAGATCTATGGGGCAGGAGCTGCTGTGGGGCAGATGTAGGTCAGATCTATGGGGCAGGAGCTCTTGTGGGACTGATGAGGGTCAGACCTCTAAGGCTGGAGCTGATCTGGGTCAGATCTATGTGTCAGGAGCTGATGTGGGTCAGATCTATGGGGCAGAAGCTGTTGTGTTGCACATGAGCGTCAGATCTATGTGGCAGGAGCTGCTGTGGGGCTGATGTGGGTCAGATCTGTAGGGCAGGAGCTGCTGTGGGGTAGACGTGGGTAAGATCTATGTGGCAGGAGCTGCTGTCGGGCTGATGTGGGTCAGATCTATGGGGCAGGAGCTGCTGTGGGGTAGATATATGGGGCAGGAGAAGCTGTGGGTCAGATCTATGGGGCAGGAGCTGCTGTGGGGCACATGTGGTTCATATCTATTGGGAAGGAGCTGCTGTGGGGCAGATGTGGGTCATATCAATGGGGTAGCTGTTGCTGTGGGTTAGATCTATGGGGCAGAAGCTCCTTTCGGGCATATGTGAGTCAGATGTATAGCAATACCTGGCCCATAGATGTGACCCTCATCAGCCTCACAGCAGCTCCGGCCCCATAGATCTGAACCACATCTGACCAACAGCAGCTCCTGCCCCATAGATCTGAACCACATCTGACCAACAGCAGCTCCTGCCCCATAGATCTGACTCACATATGCCCGACAGCAGCTTCTGCCCCATAGATCTAACCCACAGCATCTCCTTCCCCATTGATATGACCCTCATCAGACCCACAGCTGCTCCAGCCCAATAGATATGACCCACATATACCCCTCAGCAGGTTATGCCCCATAGATCTGACCCACATGTGCCCCACAGCAACTCCTGCCCCATAGATCTGACCCACAGCAGCTCCTGCCCCATAGATCAGACCCACATCTGCCCCACAGCAACTCCTGCCCCATAGATCTGACCCACATGTGCACCACAGCAGCTCCTGCCCCATTGATCTGACCCACATGTGCCCCACAACAGCTCCTGACCCATAGATCTGATACACATGTGCCCCATAGCAGCTCCTGCCCCATAGATCTGACCCACAGCAACCCCACAGCAGCTCCTGCCCCGTAGATCTGACCCACAGCAGCTCCTGCCTCAATAGATCATACCCCAATTAGCCCCACAGCAGAACCTGTCCCATAGACCTGACCCACATGTGCCCCACAGCTGCTCCTGCTCCATAGATCTGACCCTCATCAGCCCCACAGCAGCTCCTGCCCAATAGATCAGTCCCACCTCTACCCCACAGCAGATCCTTCCCAATAGATCTGACCCACATCTGCCTCACAGCAGCTCCTGCCCTATAGATCTTACTGCAATCAGCCCCACAGCATTTCCTGCCCCATAGATCTGACCCACATCTACCCCACAGCAACTCTGGCCCCATAGATCTGACCCACATGTGCCCCACAGCAGCTCCTGCCCCATAGATCTGACACACATATACCCCAGAGCTGGTCCTGCACAATAGATCTGACCAACATCTACCCCACAGCAGCTCCTGCCCCATAGATCTTACGAACATCATCGCCATAGCATCTCCTGCCCCATAGATCTGACACACAGCAGCACCTGCCCCATAGATCTGACCCACATCTGCACTACAGCAGCTCCTGCCCCATAGATCTCACTCACATGTGCCCCAGAGCAGATACTGCCCGATAGATCTGACCCACAACTACCCCACAGCAGCTCCTGCCCCATAGATCTGACCCACATCTGCACTACAGCAGCTCCTGCCCCATACATCTGACCAACATCTACCCCAAAGCAGCTCCTGCCCCATAGATCTCACTCACATGTGCCCCAGAGCAGATCCTGCCCCATAGATCAGACCCACAACTATACCACAGCAGCTCCTGCCCCATAGATCTGACCCACATCAGCCCCACACCAGCACCTGCCCCATTGATCTGACCCACACCAGCCCCACAGCAGCTCCTGCCCCATAGATATGACACACACCTGCCCCACAGCAGCTCCTTCCCTATAGATCTGACCCACATAAGCCCCACAGCAGCACCTGTTCCGTAGATCTGACCCACATCAGCCCCACAGCAGCTCCTGCCCCATAGATATGACCCACCTCAGCCCCTGCCTCAGAGCAGGGATCCTTCCTGTGGTTGTTCTTGTCCACGTCCCTCAAAGCAGCAGCTGGTGAAACAGATCCACATTGTTTTTCCAGGTGCGGATGGTGAGGAACACGCAAATGCCGCAGACAATAATTTTATCGAGAAGTACTGCCTGGGATTTGGTGTGGCTATCTTCGTTACCATGCTGATGGCAATGTTTTCGTGCTATCGTCTTGTCCGACAACGGAGGCAGATAAACCAGTGAGTTCTTGTTCACCCCCAACCCCATCCTGCCCCCTCTCTTTACTATAGGGATCCTGTGAGCAAGGAGGCATTTCTAGTTAAAGCAGCATAGAGAAGCCAGTTAGTTGTTGCCTAACACTGTCTGAGATTGACACTGTCAGACATTTAACTGGCCTCGCCATTCCTGCTGCATGTTCTTACTGCTGGGCCTGAGACAGGCCGGGAGCTGAGGGTGGCTCTATCATGCACTGTGAGGAAGGAGAGCAGGGGGTTCTCCTGTGCCCTCAGCACGTTTCTCTCCCTGCAGGCGCCTTGCTGAAGATGCTGCAGTCCAGCATATTGCCCGCAGCAACCTCACGCTTGGACAAACAGCTTGCTCGCCTCAGTGCGCCGCACAGAAAAGACGTGGCACAAACAACCGGTGCCTGTGCAGTGACAATCTGCCCACCAGCCGCAGAGCACCACCAGAGCGGCCCCTGCCAGGCCTGACGGCTGTCGGGCTCAGCTGCCCCCAGTGCAGCCCCCGTAGCCCACCAGCCCAGGCTCCGTGGCCCCTGGGAAGTACATCATGCCCAGTGGCCCCTATCCACCTTGGGCATCAACACCTCTTTCAGGGGACAGGAGGGACCCACCTGGTTTGGAAGCTTGCAGTCATCGGCTAGCACCCAAACAGCAGCACCCTGGCATCAACACCACCCTCCTGTCCCCCACCACCATCCTTCAGGGGTTGGCAGTGGCTCCCTCAAAGTGTCACCCGCAGGCAGCCACTGCCTCAGGGAAGCTTGAGAGGCCTGTCAGCCTCCAGCACCATCTCTGCCCTCACCCTCCCCTCCACCATCCATCAGGGGATGGAAGCGACCCCAGCAGAGTATAGACCTGGGGACATCATCCAACAGACGGACGACCATTGCCTGGGGGAAGCCAACTGGCCCAGCAGCCCCCTGTCCCCCCCAGGAACTGTCACCAACTTTCCTTCACCATCCTTCAGGAGGTTGGAGCAGCCCCCACAGGGTGGCAGTTTGAGGGCATCATCCGACACCCAGAAAACTACAGCCAGGGGAAAGCATACCAGGCCCCACAGCTCCCAGCCCCCCACAGCACCAACTCTGCCCTCCCGCTCCTCTCCTCCATCCTTCAGGATGTGGGAGTGCCCCCCCCCACAGGGTCGGCATGGGGGCAACACCTGTAAAACCTCTGCCTGGAAAAAGTATGACAGGCCCAGCAGCCCCAAGATCCCCCCAGCACCACCTCTCTCTTCATGCTCCTCTCCACCATTGGTCAGGGGGTGGGAGCATCTTCACTGGTCAACACAACAGGGGGTTCTTTCTTTAACATCCTTATTACACCTTCCGAACTGAGTATACCTTTTCTACAAAAATTCTCAGCACCACAGATGATCATATTCAAAACATCTATAACTATATGGAATATAGATATTGTAAATTAATTCAATAAAGTTCAACAACAAAACAAAATAACCAAGAAGCTGCTTCCTTCAAAAGGCAGAGTATTCTGACGAGGAGAAAACAGCAATACTAACATCACGTCACAGCGTTGCCATCAGGGCTCAAGCTAAGGCAGCCAGCTGACCAGGGCAGAACTTGTGTTAGATGCTGCTCAGTGACAACACCCAGAATGAAGTAGCAAGGATGTGAAGTGTAGGAGACTACTTGCGCTTATCACATTCTGTCTGCTGTAACAGCACTACTCAAAGATTTCTAATCGGGCCAAGATCTTTGTGAAGCAGCAGTTTGTTCATTACTGCCATCATGGCCGCACACCCCTACTGACTGTTGGGCAGGGCTGCAGTGGAGAACGCCCTCCACACGCAGTCCTGGGCAGGCAAGGGCTGTCGGTGCACAGTGCCACACGCTCCTTGCCATCTGCACACACGTGGGCTGGCTTTGCACTGCCAGGCACATCGTCTCGCCTGGGCACTGCAGGTCCTCGCTTGGTGGTATGCAGAGACAGCGGGGCCAACAGATGAAGTTATCTGTGTTGTGTGCAATACTTGCATGACTTGGGAGCTGACAATCCTTGTGGTTCTCTGTCCTGCTCCAATTTATAGGAAGGAGAGGAGGTCCATACGTGTATGCCTGAGCATGGTTCAAATGTTGGAGGACAGACGCTATTACGATTTAGGGTGATTAGGAAGGGAAGGCGGGCAATAGAAAAGACAGGAAAAAGAATCAAGGAGTCTTTATAGGAAGCAAGAGGGAGAGAGAGTCACCACCATGGATCTGACGTGTTTAGTAGTTCAGTCATTGATCTTCAGTAGTGGTGGGTCATCAGGAGTTGTTGTTCCGCTGACGATGACTGTGACCACGGCAACAGTTTCCAATGATAGTATAAACTTACAAATAAGTCCAACGTGGTTCAGTCAGCTCTCCTTGGTGTGACAGCTCAAATCCAAAATGGTTGAGTCAGCTCTCCTTGGAATGGCAGCTTCTGGCTCTGGGATTTCATCTGGACCTTGCCAGCAGACAAGAGGGAGCAGGGACGCCCACCTGCTTCTTGTTCTTCACCGGACACGATGGTATCATTCCCCAGTTTTCCCATACCAAGCTGGAGCCAGATCTTCTGCCAGTAAACACTTCTGAGCACCCTCTTCTGGAGGTGAACAGCTCTGGAGGAAGGTGCTTTCAAATGTCCACAAAGTGATGTTGATTGTCACACAGTAGCACCCATCACTTGCCTCCTCCATAAATCAGTTACAGTCTTGTTGGTGAACCTGAAGACAAAACGTCATCACGCTGGAACAAACAGCCACACACCAGTATCACAGAGTCACAGAATGACCCAGGTTGGAAGGGACCTCATGGATCATGAAGAACAAACCCCCCTGCCTGGCAGGGCCACCAAACATACACCTTTACTAGATCAGGTTGCCCAGGGCCCTGTCCAACCTGGCCCTGAACACCCCCAAGGACGGGGCATCCACAACCTCCCTGGGCAGCCCGTTCCAGGGCCTAACCACTCTGCTAGTAAACAACTTTCCCCCTAACATCCAACCTAAATGTTCCCTCTTTCAACTTCAATCAGTTTCCCCTTGTCCTGCTATTACCAGCCCCCTCCTCATCCTATGTGGAACACCAGTGCCAGCAGTGCGGCCGCCATTTTAGAACCCTCTCCACGTCACCTTGGTCACCGCTGCCGCGCGCAACGCACTCGCCTCTGACAGCTGTGGCAGTTAGCAGCCATGTCGGCAGCTAAGAGGGCTAGGGTAGAAGTTTTCCCTGTTTCAGGCGGGAGGATGGAGCTGGGGGCCCTAGGAGTGAGAAGGAGGAGGGGGCCCGCCATGACCACCAGGCAGCTGGGTCAGATCTCTGAGGCAGGGGCTGAGGTGGGTCATATCTATGGGGCAGGAGCTGCTGTGGGGCTGATGTGTGTCAGATCTACAGAACAGGTGCTGCTGTGGTGCTTATGTGGGTCAGATCTATAGGGAAGGAGCTGCTGTGGGGCAGGTGTGTGTCATATCTGTGGGGCAGGAGCTGCTGTGGGGCTGGTGTGGGTCAGATCAATGGGGCAGGAGCTGGTGTGGGGCTGATGTGGGTCATATCTATGGGGCAGGAGCTGCTGTGGGGCTGATTTGGATCAGATCTATGGGGCAGGAGCAGCTGTGGGGTAGTTGTGGGTCAGATCTATGGGGCAGGATCTGCTCTGGGGCACATGTGAGTGAGATCTATGGGGCAGGAGCTGCTGTGGGGTAGATGTTGGTCAGATCTATGGGGCAGGTGTAGCTGTGGGGCATATGTGAGTCAGATGTATGCGGCAGGAGCTCCTGTAGTGCAGATGTGGGTCAGATGTATGGGGCAGGAGCTGCTGTGGGGTAGTTGTGGGTCAGATCTATGGGGCAGTATCTGCTCTGGGGCACATGTGAGTGGGATCTATGGGGCAGGAGCTGCTGTAGTGCAGATGTGGGTCAGATCTATGGGGCAGGAGCTGCTGTGGGGCAGATCTATGGGACAGGAGGTGCTGTGGTGCACATGTTGGTCAGATCTATGGGGCAGGAGCCGCTGTGGGTCAGATCTACTGGGCTGGAGATGCTGTGGGGCTGATGTGGGTCAGATCTATGGGGCAGGAGCTCCTGTGGGGCACATGTATATCAGATCTTTGGGGCAGGAGCAGTTGTGGGGATGATGTGTGTCAGATCTACGGAACAGGAGCTGCTGTGGGTCTTATGTGGGTCAGATCTATAGGGAAGGAGCTGCTGTAGGGCGCATGTGGGTCAGATCTATGGGGCAGGAGATGCTGTGGGGCAGATGTGGGTATGATCTGTGGGACAGGAGCTGCTGTGTGGCTCATGTGGTTGAGATCTATGGGGCAGGAGCTGCTGTGGGGAAGACGTGGGTCAGATCTATGGGGCAGGAGCTGCTGTGGGGAAGACGTGGGTCAGATCTATGGGGCAGGAGCTGCTGTGGGGAAGACGTGGGTCAGATATATGGTGCAGGAGCTTCTGTGGGGTAGATGTGGGTCAGATCTATGGGACTGGAGCTGCTGTGGGTCTGATGGGTTTAGATCTATGGGGCAGGAGCTGCTGTGTGGGTGATGTGTGTCAGATCTATGGGGCAGGAGATGCTATGGCGCTGATGTTGGTAAGATATATGGGGCAGGAGCTGCTGTGGGGTAGATGTGGGTCTGATCTATGGGGCAGGAGCTGTTGTGGGTCCAATGTGGGTCAGAATTATGGGGCGGGAGCTGCTGTGTGGCTGACGCTGGTCTGATCTATGGGGCAGGAGCTTCTTTGGGGCTGATGTGGGTCAGATCAATGGGGCAGGAGCTGCTGTGGGGATAATGTGGGTCAGATCGATTGGGCAGGATCTGGTATGGGGCAGATGTGGGTCAGATCTATGGGGCAGGAGCTGCTGTGGGGCAGATATGGGTCTGATCTATGGGGCAGGAGCTGCTGTGGGGCTGATGAGGGTCAGATCTATAAGGCAGGAGATGCTGTGGGGCTGATTGGGATCAGATCGATGGTTCAGGAGCTGCTGTGTGGCTGATGTGGGTCTGATCTATGGGGCAGGAGCTTCTTTGGGGCTGATGTGGGTCAGATCTATGGGGCGGGAGCTGTTCTGGGGCAGATGTGGGTCAGATCTATGTGGCAGGAGCAGCTGTTGGTCAGATCTATGGGGTTGGAGCTCCTAAGGGGCAGATGTGGGTCTGATCTATGGGGCAGGAGATGCTGTGGGGTTGATGAGGGTCAGATCTATAAGGCAGGAGATGCTGTGGGGCTGATTGGGATCAGATCTATGGGGCAGGGACTTCTTTGGGGCTGATGTGGGTCAGATCTATGGGGCGGGAGCTGTTCTGGGGCAGATGTGGGTCAGATCTATGTGGCAGGAGCAGCTGTTGGTCAGATCTATGGGGTTGGAGCTCCTAAGGAGCAGATGTGGGTCGGATCTATGGGGCAGGAGATGCTGTGGTGCTGATGTGGGTCAGATCTATGGGGCAAGAGCTGTTCTGTGGCTGATGAGGGTCAGATCTATTGGGCAGGAGCTGCTGTGGTGCTGATGTGTTTAAGATCTATGAGACAGGAGCTGCTGTGGGGCACATGTTGGTCAGATCTATGGGGCAGGAGCTGTTGTGGGGCACATGGGTATCAGATCTTTGGGGCAGGAGCTGTTGTGGGGCACATGTCGGTAGATCTATGTGGCAGGAGCTGATGTGGGGCAGATGTGGGTCAGATCTATGAGGTAGGTGCTGCTGTGGAGCTGGTGTTGGTCAGATCTGTGGGGCAGGAGCTGCTGTGTTGCTGCTGAGGGTCAGATCTATGGGGCAGGAGCTGCTATGGGGCCTATGTGGGACAGATCTGTGGGACAGGAGCTGCTGTGGGGCTCATGTGGTTGAGATCTATGGGACAGGCATTGCTGTGGATTTTATATGGGTCAGATATATGGGGCAGGAGTTGCTATGGGGCAGATGTGGGTCAGATCTATGGGGCAGGAGCTGCAGTGGGGCAGATGTGAGTCAGATCAATGGGGCAGGAGCTGCTGTGGGGATGATGAGGGTCATATCTATGGGGCAGGAGCTGCTGTGGGGCTGATTTGGATCAGATCTATGGGGCAGGAGCAGCTGTGGGGTAGTTGTGGGTCAGATCTATGGGGCAGGATCTGCTCTGGGGCACATGTGAGTGAGATCTATGGGGCAGGAGCTGCTGTGGGGATGATGAGGGTCAGATCTATGGGGCAGGAGCTGCTGAGGGGTAGATCTATGGTGCAGGAGCTGTTGTGAGGCTGATGATGGTCTGATCTATAAGGCAGGAGCAGCTGTGGGGCGCAAGTGCGTCAGATTTATGGGGCAGGAGCTGCTGTGTGGCTGATGCGGGTCAGATCTATGGGGCAGGAGCTGCTGTGGGGCACATGTGGTTCAGATGTATGGGGCAGGAGCTGCTGTGGGGCAGATGTGGGTCAGATCTATGGGCAGGAGCTGCTTTGGGGACGATGTGGGTCAGATCTATGGGGCAGGAGCTGCTGTGGGGTTGGTGTGGGTCAGATCTATGGGGCAGGAGCTTCTGTGGGTTTATGTGGGTCAGATCAATGGGGCAGGAGCTGCTGTGTGGCTGATGAGGTACAAATCTACGGGACAGGAGCTGCTGTGGGGCTCAGGGGGGACAGATCTATGAGGGAGGAGCTGCTGTGGGTCTGATCTATGGGTCAGGAGCTGCTGTGGGGCTGATGAGGGTCAGATCTATGGGGCAGGATCTGCGGTGGGGCTGATGTGGGTCTGATCTATGGGCAGGAGCTGCTGTGGGGCAGATGTGGGTCAGATCTATGGGGCAGGAGCTGCTTTGGGGCAGATGTGGGTCAGATCTATGGGGTATGTGCTGCTGTTGAGCTGATGTTGGTAAGATCTATAGGGCAGGAGCTGCTGTGGTGTATATGTGGGTCATATCTGTGGGGCAGGTGCTGCTGTGTTGCTGCTGAGGGTCAGATCTATGGGGCAGAAGATGCTGTGGGGATGATGAGGGTCACATCTGTGTAGCAGGAGCTGCTGTGTGGTAGATCTATGGGGCAGGAGCTGTTGTGAGGCTGATGAGGGTCTGATCTGTAAGGCAGGAGCTGCAGTGGGGCATATGTTTGTCAGATTTATTGGGCAGGAGCTGTTGTAGGGCGCATGTGGGTCAGATCTATGGGGCAGGAGATGCTGTGGGGCAGATGTGGGTAAGATCTATCGGGCAGGAGCTGCTGTGGGGCTGAAGTGTGTCAGATCTATGGGGCAGGAGCTGCTGTGGGGCAGATGTGGGTCAGATCTATGGGGCAGGAGCTGCTGTGGGGCAGATGTTGGTCTGATCTATGGGGCAGGAGCTGCTGTGGGGCTGATGAGGGTCAGATCTATTGGGCAGGAGCTGCTGTCGGGCTGATGTGGGTCAGATCTATGGCGCAGGAGCTCCTGTCGGGCTGATGTTGGTCAGATCTATGGGGCAGGAGCTGCTGTGGGGCTGATGAGGGTCAGATCTATGGGGCAGGAGCTGCTGTGGTGCTGATGGTGTTCTGATCTATGAGACAGGAGCTGCTGTGGGGCAGATGTGGTTCAGATTTTTAGGGCAGTAGGCTCTGTGGGGCAGATGTGCGTCAGATCGATGGGGCAGAAGATGCTCTGGGGCTGATGGGCTTCAGATCTATGGGGCAGAAGATACTGTGGGGCTAATGTGGGTCAGATCTATGGTGTAGGAGCTGCTATATGGCACATGTTGGTCAGATCTATGGGGCAGGAGCTGCTGTGGGGCTGATTGGGGTAAGATCTGTGTGGCAGGAGTAGCTGTGGGCAGATGTGGGTCAGATCTATGGGGCAGGAGCTGTTGTGGGTCCAATGTGGGTCAGAATTATGGGGCGGGAGCTGCTGTGTGGCTGACGCTGGTCTGATCTATGGGGCAGGAGCTTCTTTGGGGCTGATGTGGGTCAGATCAATGGGGCAGGAGCTGCTGTGGGGATAATGTGGGTCAGATCGATTGGGCAGGATCTGGTATGGGGCAGATGTGGGTCAGATCTATGGGGCAGGAGCTGCTGTGGGGCAGATATGGGTCTGATCTATGGGGCAGGAGCTGCTGTGGGGCTGATGAGGGTCAGATCTATAAGGCAGGAGATGCTGTGGGGCTGATTGGGATCAGATCGATGGTTCAGGAGCTGCTGTGTGGCTGATGTGGGTCTGATCTATGGGGCAGGAGCTTCTTTGGGGCTGATGTGGGTCAGATCTATGGGGCGGGAGCTGTTCTGGGGCAGATGTGGGTCAGATCTATGTGGCAGGAGCAGCTGTTGGTCAGATCTATGGGGTTGGAGCTCCTAAGGGGCAGATGTGGGTCTGATCTATGGGGCAGGAGATGCTGTGGGGTTGATGAGGGTCAGATCTATAAGGCAGGAGATGCTGTGGGGCTGATTGGGATCAGATCTATAAGGAAGGGACTTCTTTGGGGCTGATGTGGGTCAGATCTATGGGGCGGGAGCTGTTCTGGGGCAGATGTGGGTCAGATCTATGTGGCAGGAGCAGCTGTTGGTCAGATCTATGGGGTTGGAGCTCCTAAGGGGCAGATGTGGGTCGGATCTATGGGGCAGGAGATGCTGTGGTGCTGATGTGGGTCAGATCTATGGGGCAAGAGCTGTTCTGTGGCTGATGAGGGTCAGATCTATTGGGCAGGAGCTGCTGTGGTGCTGATGTGTTTAAGATCTATGAGACAGGAGCTGCTGTGGGGCACATGTTGGTCAGATCTATGGGGCAGGAGCTGTTGTGGGGCACATGGGTATCAGATCTTTGGGGCAGGAGCTGTTGTGGGGCACATGTCGGTAGATCTATGTGGCAGGAGCTGATGTGGGGCAGATGTGGGTCAGATCTATGAGGTAGGTGCTGCTGTGGAGCTGGTGTTGGTCAGATCTGTGGGGCAGGAGCTGCTGTGTTGCTGCTGAGGGTCAGATCTATGGGGCAGGAGCTGCTGTGGGGCTGATTGGGGTAAGATCTGTGTGGCAGGAGTAGCTGTGGGCAGATGTGGGTCAGATCTATGGGGCAGGAGCTGCTGTGGGGCAGATGTGGGTCAGATCTATGTGGCAGGAGCTGCTGTGGGGCAGATCTCTTGGACAGGAGCTGCTCTGGGGCACATTTTGGTCAGATCTATGGGGCAGGAGCTGCTGTGGTGTAGATGTGGGTCAGATCTATGGGACTGGAGCTGCTGTGGGTCTGATGGGGCTAGATCTGTGGGGCAGGAGCTGCTGTGGGGGTGATGTGGGTCCGATCTATGGGGCAGGAGCTGCTGTTTGGCTGATGTGGGTCTGATCTATGGGGCAGGAGCTTCTTTGGGGCTGATGTGCGTCAGATCTATGGGGCGGGAGCTGCTGTGCGTCTGATGTGGGTCAGATCTATGTGGAGAATGTTTATGCAGAATGGCTTCATGAGAAAGGACATGAAGAGATTCCACTAGTTAAATTGTAAAAGAATGAACGTGATTAAAGACAAAGACGGTCTATCCTAGGGCCGATCACGGGTTAAGCAGCTGAGAAGAAACCAGGATGTGAAAAGACAGGGTATGTAGCTAAAGACGAAATATGTATCTAGAGGCAAGGACGGCCTGAGGGAAAAGCAAGATGTGTAGCAAGGTGTAGACAGAGCTGCAAAGAAAAAGTATCCATAATTCTAACCACAAAGCTCAGATGAAGTAATGTGTAACCCACCTATCCTGAGCTTAACTTTTGCAATATGCATGAACTTATTACTGATTGTATAAATGAGATGCTGTAACACCTAATAAACGAGACTTGTTGACCATGATAGCATGAGACTTGTCTCCCGCTGTTACTTCCAACAAAGCTGTGTTACAGAAAGGCAGAATTTCTATACGTCCTTATCAAACTAGTTTTTTCTTCTTTTAGTTTGACTCCTGACTTTAACTTTGAAATCAGACAAAGACCTTACAGTAGCAGACGTATCTGATGAAGAATTCACCATTTGTTTACTGTTACAGCATGAAATGATTTGTAAAATGAGTACAGAGCAGGTAAAGAACATCTACCATGTGAAATCAAGGATCATCCATTCCTGCCCTAAACACACACTTATTCACCGAAAAAATTCTCCCTCTACATATCCAAAAGCTGATTTTAACAGAAATCAGAGCATAGACAGAAACACACAATCAAAATTAAAATGTTTCTTTGTAAGTCATTATGAAGTTAATAAAACATTTAATAAACACAGTGAGTCCGAGCTTCAGAGATGCTTTGTGTTTTTATTTATTTATCTAGCCGGAAGAATGTACACACACATTTCCTTGGACTGTGGTATTGAGAGATACACTTAAAGCAATCAAGCTGAAGTATAACAGAAGTATATCTAAAGCACCTTTCTTGAAGGACGGCAGGATCACTGAGGATAAGATAATACAGAGCCATAAATGAGAAGGATCAGAAGGACCAACCAACCTGTATAGCATTTCAGAGTGTAGCTGGTTCTTAGAAGAACGAATGACTCTATGGTTCTATGATTCTGTGACTTAAGGTTGGAAAAGACCACTGAAGGTCATCTAGTTCAACCATCAACCCACTCCCAGCATGCCCACTATGTCCCTCAGAGCCACATCTACACGTTTCTTGGACGTCTGCAGGGATGGTGATTCCACCATCACCCTGGGCAAACCTTTCCAATACCTAATGACTATTTTTGAGAAGTTGCTTCTCCGAACATCCAGTAGAACCTCTCCTGGCACAACTCTAAGCCACTCCCTCTTGTCCTGTCACTAGTTACACACAAAAAGAGGTTGAACCTCACCTCACCAGAACCCCCCTTCAGGAAGTTGTAGAGAGCAATGAGGTCTCCCCCCAAGCCTCCTCTTCGCCGGACTAAATACCCCCAGCTTCCTCAGCTGCTCCTCACAAGACTTATGCTCCAGACCCCACACCAGCCTCATTACCATTCTATGAACATGTGCCAGGGTCTTTCTTGTAGTGAGGGGGCCCAAAAATGAACACAGTGCTCAAGTCACAGCTTCACCAGTGCCAAGTACTGAGAGATTATCACCTCCCTGGTCCTGCTGGCAACACTATTTCTGATACAAGCCAGGCCTTCTAGGCTACCAGGCACACTGCTGGCTCACATTCATCTGGCTGTCAACGAACACCACCAGAATCTAGATTCTAGCCACAAGCCTGCAAAATGGAGTGGCATGATATTGTGATCAAAGTGCAGTAGCTGGCACTTGACTTTGTTGAAGCTTATACAATTGCCTTCAGCCCATTGATCCAGCCAATTCAGATCCCTCTGTAAGGCCTTCCTACTCTCAGGCAAACCAACACTTCCTTCCAGCGAGGAGTCATCTGCAAACACACTGAGGATACACTCAATCCCCCCATCCAGATCATCAATAAAGATATTAAACAGGACCTACCCCTATACTGACGCCTGGGGAAAAAAAAAAAAAAAAAAAAAAAAAGTCAATTAATGAAGCTGGGAAACAGCACAACATTAGGCACCTCTTTGTATTCTAAGTGAGACAAGAAAGAATATTTTCCACTTTAAATTCACAGTATGTAATTAGCAACAGGATAATAGTTATCTATAAATACCTACAAAATCCTTTTACTGAAGGCTTGTTTTGTTCTGGAGACAAACCATCTGTGCATTCCACTCAGAATCTGTATTTACAAATGCTCTGACTTATGTCATTGATATCAGATCAAAAGAACCACAAGCTAAAAACTGCTAACAAAGATAAGAACCAGCTTAAGTCGATCTGCATATACTAAAAGTTTAACTCTCACTGGGTTAGTAGAAAAAAACTACAGTACTGGAATGTAGAGGATTTTACAGACACTTTACACCTGTGTTTTTAACTGTGTATCTGAAGCCCAGGCTGCCCAGCAAAGCCACCAGGTGGCACGAACACATACTACCAGAGGTGCTTTCTCTCACCATCCCTCAGCAAAGGCACTGCCCCAAAACAAATTGTGCGATCAACCCACCAAATGACAGAAGCACAAAATCATTTATCTGAAATGAATCTGAAAATATCTGGCAAACCAATACCCTTCATAAAAAGAGGAAGAGATGATTAACAAAAAAAATACATTCTATTTCCTCACAATTATTGGGTTCAACTTCAGGCATCTTTTTATTCACTCAACATATCCTTTAAAAATCAGGTCACAGTAGCAGCCCCTGTTTTGTTACACAAGATGAAGAGCAGTCATGCCCTGCCCGGCATTAGAGTTCTCATCACCTGTTAACTCATCTGCGAGCTCATATGCAGCAATAATGTACAGATCAATCAGGAAATTAAAAAACAAATAAAAAACCAGCAGGATGCCATAAATGTTGCACTGATTCAGCAACAGGAGATAGTATTTACCTATTTGTGGCATTCGACTCTCTAAGACAAGATCAAACCATTTCAGAAACAATAAATGTCAAAAACCCTCTCAAATCTGTATCAAAGAGCATCAAGACCTCCAAAACATTGTACCCTAGAGCTTAAACTCTCAGGAAAGAAGATGACACATACATACAAGAAAATACTTTAAGGCTGTCAGAGAGAAGGCACCTACTACATTAAAGCATTGCAACTCGATCCTTGCAACACTGCAGTACTTGCAGTCTTTACAGTTTGCTGAATTCCATTTCTAGACCATCAGAAGAGCAGTAGAACAGGTGCCATTTGTAAACAGCGAGCTCTTCAGGAGTACAAGATGGATATTAACACTACCCAGCAAATGCATGCCTTGGGCAACAAATACATGAGCTCTACTTCACAGCGTCAATTGATGTGATATCTAAAGTATTCATAAATAATATCCACATATACTATTGGTTCCATTTAAATCTAATCAGAACTTGGTACAGTGTATATTAACAGTAATTGCAAAAACGGCTTTCAAGTTAAATTTTTCAATACATGGTCCTTCTACAAGGAATATAATGATTGCACCCAAAAAATTCAAATAGCATATCCATGCAACACTTAGATTGCTAAGAGGGATTAATAACTCTATTGACAAATGAAATGGTTGTGACAAAAGACAGAAAGTACTGATCACAAAAGAACATTACGTGCGTGAAAACAGAGGACACTCAAAGTCCATGACGTGTTAAATCACCACTAAGATCATCACGTCCATCTATCAGAGACAAACATGAACTTTTATTGAATACTACACGCCATACGTGTTTTGCATGTGTGTAATGGCCAGGGAGACCTGAGGGGGATCATGGGATCACATGGCTGAGGCCCCACTCTGGTAGGAAACACCCATGCCAAGCACATGAGATGTGGGGAAGGGAGAGGGCAGCGGCACTGGGAAAAGCCCAGAAACTTGAGCTGGGGCTGGAGCACGTGCTGCGGGTGAGGACGGCTCACTGTGATGAGCCAGCAGTGGACTGCGGCATCGCTGTGAGACAGGCAGTGATGTACCCAAGCGAAGGTCAAGCGAAGGTGACGCCCAGCAGCTTGGCCAAGCCATGGTTGGAGACATCACCAGGCAACAACGGATTGTGACCCGATAGGCCGCACCGGCTTTGACGCGGGCGCAGCAGCTCAGCCCAGCAGTTCGTGCCTGGCCTCCGACCGAGCGTGTGTGCGAGGACTGGAGTGTGGACAGGGCGAGCTTTGGTGCTGGAAAGTGCTCTGGGTGCTGTTAGCACAGCTCCCAGCGGCCTTCTCAGAGCCATTTGTTCTTTCCCCGAGCCTGCCGGGAGCAGGCAGACGGGACATCCTAGAGAAAAAAGCGTGTGCAGCAGCACAGGTAGGCGGCACAGAGACTGGCAGCGGGGGGGCACAACTTGAGGGACCCTTCCCAGGCCGGAGTCTGACTAATGTCTCTTGTCCTCTTCCAGCGTGTCACCTGCTGCTGCTGCTGCAGCGTTAGTGCTGGGGAGCACGTTACCATCTCCCGCTCCCACTGGCCCACCGCAACTGGTGGAAGGATGGAGGCAGAGTTTGAGACCCGCTGCCCCGTGTGCCTGGAGAACTGGGACAGCGCAGCATACGCCATGCCTTGCTGCCACCAGTTCTGCTTCCGCTGCATCCAGCGGTGGACAAGCACCAGGCCCCAGTGTCCGCTGTGCAAACGGGATGTGAAGACCGTCATTCACTCCGTGCAAGCGGACGACAACTACAAGGAGGTGGAGGTCAGACCAGCTGCACAGGCATCCGTTGCTACACGGAGACCCGCACTCCACCACGCAGCCCGGCCATGGCCTGCAGTGCCCACGCATCCTCTGGGCGGCCTCTCCCCTGCCACCTGGGCTTCCCTCTTCAGGGAGCAGCCGGCCCTGCTGCGGCCCCTGCGGTCCTGGCTGCGCCAGAACCTGCACCGCATCCTGGGCACCGAGGGGCCACAGGCAAATATCCTGGTTGACAGTGTCATCTGGGCCCTGCTCCTCGTAGGCTTGGCAGAGGGGATCCTGATAGAAATGCTGGATCCTGACCTGCACGGCCACACGGTGACCTTTGTGAGGCACTTCATCGCCTTTGCGGTGCGGAGGTGCAGCCGGGTGGCAGGCCGCTTCCTGGGCCTCAACATCCCCCCTGCTCCTGGGGCACAGGAGGCCACAGCAGCAGAGCCCAGAGCTGCCACACCAGAGGAGCCACCTGTCCCTGGCTCAGCACCCTCCAGCAGCCCTGCCAGCTCCAACAGGGACGAAATGCTGGGCAGGGCAACACAAGAGGTTCGTGGGCATCCCAGCCGCCCACACGGCAACCCTGCAACTGTCACCACAGAGCAGGCAGCGCCTCAGGAGGAGCCAGGAGAGCCTGTGGCAGGGCCCTCCGGCACCAGCCCACCTGAGGGGACCCGGCGAGCCCCGAAGAGGAAGGCCGGCGACTCACAGGCCTCAGCACCATCAAAGAAGAGGCCACCCCGCCGGCAGCAATAGAAGAGCCCATGGGGCAGCTGAGGAGGCTGGGGCCAGGCAGCACCCGGGACACACACTGGCCCCAACGGACCCTTGTCTTCACCGTCCAATTCAACCTCAAATAGAAAACAGAAAGACTGCAAACAATAAATTAGCATTGAAAAAAACTGAAAAACAAAGTGTTGGTATTGAGTGTTGGTATTGATAACAGCACAGCTGTTGACGCTTCCCCATCCTTGACGCTCTCTCCCCTTTTTCCTACTGCCGTGCAACTGCTGCCACTGTTGCATTCCAGACACGAACCCCACGGGCTTCAGAGAGGGCAATGGCAAATCTCTGCTCCTGGGGACCAACATCCACAGGCCGTGCTACAGCTGGGGTCAGCCAGCTGGAGCAGAACCACCAGTCCTGCTGGACACCAGGCTGAACCTGCAAGGAACCCACCCGGGCTGCCTTGCCGAACGCTGTCCTGGGCTGCGTGAGGCCAGGTGCCACCCGTGGGTGAAGGGCGGTTATCCCGCCCTCTGCTCAGCCCTGAGGAGGTCACAGCTGGAGCGCTGGGACCGCAGCTGGGCTACCCAGCACAGGGGATAACAACACGCTTCTTCCCATTACGAGTGGACCATTCGCTTCTACCACTCCAGATCCGCAGCCCATCCCTGTACAACCGCTCTTAAGTAGGGACCTATACACTTCCTTCTTTGCAGGCATTTGAAATGTCTCTACAGAAGACAAAACCAGACAAAAATCTTTCCGTGCCTATCCACACCACGTTCCTAAGACAACACAGCTGGTTCTTAAACACGGTAGTACGTACCCTTGGTTTACTGCACATCTGGTGAACAGAAAGTTCTCCAGTCTCACTACGGAATAAAGAACTCCACCGTCATTCCCATGCTCCCTATGAAGCATCCTGAGCTCCAACACTCACTCAGTCCCTCACTCAATCTTCCCCCTGCTAATGTTCTTCCATCTAATTCCACCTCACATCACAACACAAGCTGTCACAGCCTAGTGTACAGTCTCATCAAAGGGAACGCTGCTTGTTTGCCATCAGAATTCATTCAAAAATGAAACAATTCAACAACCATCAACCACTACTTCTCATAGTGTTACCTACAGGCAACAATGCCTGAAGAACTGGAGTGTTAGATGGCATGCAAAACATTAGAAGTTGGCTCGTAGGAATGAAAGAATTTCATGAGAGAACGGGGCTAATGACACAAGGAGCGCCATAGACATCAAAGATAACCACTGGAAGAACCGATGGGATTAATAACTCTTTTGACAAATGAAATGGATGCGACAAAAGACAGAAATTACTAATCACAAAAGAACTTGACGTGCGTGAAAACAGAGGACACTCAAAGTCCATGGCGTGTTAAATCACCACTAAGATCATCACGTCCATCTATCAGAGACAAACATGAACTTTTACTGAATACTACACGCCATACGTGTTTTGCATGTGTGTAATGGCCAGGGAGACCTGTCAGATCTATGGGGCCGGAGCTATTGTGGGGCAGATGTGCATCAGATCTATGGGGCAGGAGATGCTGTGGGGATGATATGGGTCAGATCTATGGAGCAGGAGCAGCTGTGGAGATGAGGAGGGTCAGAACTATGTGGTAGGAGATGATGTGGGACAATGTGGGTCAGATCTATGGGGCAGTTGCTGCTGTGGGGCTAATTGGGGTAAGATCTATGGGGCAGGAGCTCTTGTGGGTCAGATCTACGGAGGAGGAGCTGCTTTGGGGCTGATGTTGGTCAGATTTATGGGGCAGGAGCTGTTGTGGTGCACATGTGGGTCAGATCTATGGGGCAGGAGCTGCAGTGGGGCAGATGTAGGTCAGATCTATGGGGCAGGAGCTGCTGTGGGCCTTATTGGCGTCAGATCTATGGGGCAGAAGATGCAGTGGGGCAGATTTGCATCAGATCTATGGGGCAGGAGCTGCTGTGTGGCTGATATGGTTCATATCTATGGGCAGGAGCTGCTGTGGGGCTGATATGGGTCAGATCTACGGAGCAGGAGCAGCTTTGGTGCAGATGAGAGTCAGATCTATGGGGCAGTAGCTGCTGTGGGTCAGATCTATGGGGCAGGATCAACTGTGGAGATGATGTGGGTCAGAACTATGTGGTAGGAGATGATGTGAGACAATGTGGGTCAGATCTATGTGGCAGGAGCTGCTGTGGAGCTGATGCGGGTCCGATCTATGGGGCAGCAGCTGCTGTAGGGCTGATTGTGGTCAGATCTATTGGGCAGGAGGTGCTCTGGTGCATATGTGTGTCAGATCTGTGGGGCAGGAGCTGCTGTGGGGCACATGTGGGTCAGATATACGGGGCAGGAGTTGCTGTGGGGTAGATGTGGGTCAGATCTATGGGGCAGGTGCTGCTGTGGGGATGTTGTGGCTCAGATCTATGGGGCAGGAGCTGCTATGGGGCATATATGGGTGAGATCTATGGGGCAGGAGCTGCTACGGGGCTGATTGCGCTAAGATCAATAGGGCAGGAGCTGCTGTGAGGCAGATGTGGGTCAGATTTATTGGGAAGGATCTGCTGTGGGGTAGAGGTGGGTCTGATCTATTGGGCAGAAGCTGCTGTGGGGTAGAGGTGGGTCTGATCTATTGGGCAGGAGCTGCTGTGGGGCTGATGTGGGTCAGATCTACGGAGCAGGAGCTGCTCTGGGGCACATGTGGTTCAGGTCTGTGGGGCAGGTGCTGCTGTGGGGAAGATGTGGGTCAGATCTATGGGGCAGGAGCTGATGTGGGTCAGATCTGAGGGGCAGGAGCTGCTATGGGGCACATGTGTATCAGATCTATGGGGCAGGAGCTGCTGTGGGGCAGATGTAGGTCAGATCTATGGGTCAGGAACTGCTGTGGAGCTGATGTGGGTCAGATCTATGGGGCAGGAGCTGCTGTGGTGCTGCTTGGCGTCAGATCTATGGACAGGAGCTGCTTTGGTGCACATGTGGGTCAGATCTATGGGGCAGGAGCTGCTGTGTGGCTGATATGGGTCAGATCTATGTGGCACGCGCTGCTGTGGGGTAGATGTGGGTCAGATCTATGGGGCAGGAATTGCTGTGTGGATGATGTGGGTCAGATCTATGGGGCAGGAGCTGCTATGGGGCAGATGTGGGTCAGATCTATGGGGCAGGAGCTGCAGTTGGGATGATTGCGGTAAGATCTATAAGGCAGGAGCCGCTGTGAGGCAGATGTGGGTCAGATCTATTGGGAAGGATCTGCTGTGGGGTAGAGGTGGGTCACATCAATGAGGCAGGAGCTGCTGTGGGCAGATGTGGGTCTGATCTATGGGGCAGAAGCTGCTGTGGGTCAGATCTATGGGGCAGGAGTTGCTGTGGGGCACATGTGGGTCGGATCTATGGGTCAGGAGCTGCTGTGGGGTAGATGTGGGTCCGATCTATGGTACAGAAGCAGCTTTGGGGATGATGTGGCTAAGATATATGGGGCAGGAGCTGCTATGGGGCAGATGTGGGTGAGATATATGGGGCAGGATCTGATCTGGGAATGATTGCGGTAAGGTCTATAGGGCAGGAGCTGCTGTGGGGTAGAGGTGGGTCAGATCAATGGGGCAGGACCTATGTGGGGCAGAGGGGGTTCTTATCTATTGGGCAGGAGCTGCTGTGGGGAACATGTGGGTCAGGTCTATAAGGCAGGTGCTGCTGTGGGGCTAATTGGGGTAAGATCTATGGGGCAGGAGCTGATGTGGGTCAGATCTATGAGGCAGGAGCTGCTGCGGGGCTGATGTGGGTCAGATCTATGGGGTAGAAGCTGCTATGGGGCACATGTGTATCAGATCTATGGGGCAGTAGCTGTTGTGGGGCACATGTGGGTCAGATCTATGGGCCTGGAGCTGCTGTGGGGCAGATGTAGGTCAGATCAATGGGTCAGGAGCTGCTGTGGAGCTGATGTGGGTCAGATCTATGGGGCAGGATCTCCTGTGGGGCTGATTGGCATCAGATCGATGGGACAGGAGCTGCTGTGGTGCACATGTGGGTCAGATCTATGGGGCAGGAGCTGCTCTGCGGTATATGTGGGTCAGATCTATGGGGCAGGAGCTGCTGTGGGGCTGATTTGGGTCAGATCTATGGGGCAGGAGCTGCTGTGGGTCAGATCTATGGGGCAGGAGCTGCTGTGGAGATGATGTGGGTCAGAACTATGTGGTAGGAGATGATGTGGGACAATGTGGGTCAGATCTATGGGGCAGGAACTGCTGTGTGGCTGCTAAGGGTCACATCTATGGGGCAGGAGCTGCTGTGGGGCACATGTGGTTCAGATCTATGGGGCAGGAGCTGCTGTGGAGCTGATGTCGGTCAGATCTATGGGGCAGGAGCTGCTGTAGGGCTGATTGGGTTCAGATCTATGGGGCAGGAGATGATGTGGGGCACATTTGTGTCAGATCTATGGGGCAGGAGTTGCTGTGGGGCACATGTGGGTCAGATCCAAGGGGGAGGCGCTGCTGTGGTGTATATGTGGGTCAGATCTATGGGGCAGGAGCTGCTGTGGGGATGATGTGGCTCAGATCTATGGGGCAGGAGCTGCTGTAGGGCTGATTGGGGTCAGATCTATGGGGCAGGAGATGATGTGGGGCACATTTGTGTCAGATCTATGGGGCAGGAGTTGCTGTGGGGCACATGTGGGTCAGATCCAAGGGGGAGGCGCTGCTGTGGGGATGATGTGGCTCAGATCTATGGGGCAGGAGCTGCTGTGGGGCAGATGTGGCTCAGATCTATGGGGTAGTTGCTGCTATGGGGCAGATTTGGGTCAGGTATATGGGGCAGGAGCTGCTGTGGGGCTGATTGCGGTAAGATCTATAGGGCAGGAGCTGCTGTGAGGCAGATGTGGGTCAGATTTAACGGGAAGGATCTGCTGTGGGGTAGAGGTGGGTCAGATCTATGGGGCAGGCGCTGCTGTGGGGCAGAAGTGGGTCAGATTTAACGGGCAGGAGCTGCTGTGGGGTAGAGGTGGGTCAGATCTATGGTGCAGGTGCTGCTATGGGGCACATGTGTGTCAGGTCAATGGGGCAGGAGCTGCTGTGGGGCACATGTGGGTCAGATCTATGGGCAGTAGCTGCTGTGGGGAAGATGTGGGTCTGATCTATGGGGCAGGAGCTGCTCTGGATCACATGTGGGTCAGATCTATGGGGCAGGAGCTGCTATGGGGCAGATGTGGGTCAGATCTATGGGGCAGGAGCTGCTGTGGGGCAGATGTGGGTCTGAACAATGGGGCAGGAGTTGCTGTGGGGCTGATGTGGGTCAGTTCTATGGGGCAGGAGCTGCTGTGTGGCTGATGAGGGTCAAATCTATGTGGCAGGAGCTGCTGTGTGGCTGATGATTTGGGTCAGATCTATGGGGCAGTAGCTGCTGTGGGGCTGATGTTGGTCAGATCTATGGGGCAGGAGCTGCTGTGGGGCAGATATGGGTCATCTTGATGGGCCAGGAGTTGCTGTGGTGCAGATGTGGGTCAGATCTATGGGGCAGTAGCTGCTGCGGGGCAGATGTGGGTCAGATCTATGGGGCTCGAGATGCTGTGGGTCAGATCTATGGGGCAGGTGATGCTGTGGGTCAGATCTATGGGGCAGGAGCTGCTGTGGGGCACATGTGGGTACGATGTATAGGGCAGGAGCTGCTGTGGGGCTGATGTGGGTCAGATCTATGAGACAGGAGCTGCTGTGGGGCTGATGTTGGTCAGATCTATGTGGCAGGAGCTGCTCTGGGGCATATGTGGGTCAGATCTATGGGGCAGGAGCTGCTGTGGGGCAGATGTGGGTCAGAACAATGGGGCAGGATCTTCTGTGGGGCAGATTTTCGTCACATCTATGTGGGAGAAGATGGTTTCGGGCTGATGGGGGTCTCAACTATGCGGCAGGAGCTGCTGTGGGGCTGATGTGGGTCGTATCTTTAGGGCAGGAGCTGCTGTGGGTCAGATCTATGGGGCAGGATATGCAGTGGGGTAGATGTGGATCAGATCTATGGGGCAGGCACTGCTGTGTGTCTGATATGGGTCAGATATATGGGGCAGGAGCTGCCATGGGGCAGATCTATTGGGCAGGAGCTGCAGTGGGTCTCATGTTGTTCAGATCTATGGGGCAGGAGCTGCAGTGGGTCTCATGTTGTTCAGATCTATGGGGCAGGAGCTGCTGTGGGGCACATGTGGGTCAGATCTATGGGGGTTGAGCTGCTGTGGGGCTGATGTGGGTCAGATCTATAAGGCAGGAGCAGCTTTTGGAAAGATGTGGGTCTGATCTATGGGGCAGGAGTAGCTGTGGGGCAGATGAGGGTCAGAATTATGGGGAAGGAGCTGCTGTGGGGCTGAGGGGGGTCGGATCTATGGGGCAGTAGATGCTGTGTGTGTAGGTCTATGGGGCAGAAGCTGCTGTCGGGCATATGTGAGCCAGATGTATCGGGCAGGAGCTGCTGTGGGTCAGATGTGGGTCACATCTTTGGGGCAGGAGCTGAGGTGGGTCGGAGGTGGGACTGATCTATTGGGCAGGAGCTGCTGTGGGGCTAATGTGGGTCAGATCTATAGGGAAGGTGCTGCTGTGGGGCTGATGTGGGTCACATCTATGGAGCAGGAGCTGCTGTGAGGCACATGTGGGTCGGGTCTATGGGGCAGGTACTGCTGTGGGGCTGATGTGGGTCGGATCTATGGGCCATGTGCTGCTATGGGGCACATATGTATCAGATCTATGGGGCAGAAGCTGTTGTGGGGCACATGTGGGTCAGATCTATGGGTCAGGAGGTGCTGTGAAGTTGATGTGGGTAAGATCTATGGAGCAGGAGCTGCTGTGGCTCAGATCTATGGGGCAAGAGATGCAGTGCGGCTCATGTGGATCTGATCTATGGAGCAGGAGCTGCTGTGTGGCTGATGTGGTTCAGGTCTATGGGGCAGGAGCTGATGTGGGCCAGATGTGGGTCTGATCTATGGGGCAGTAGCTGCTGTGGGTCAGATCTATGGGGCAGGAGCTACTGTGGATATGATGTGGGTCATAACTATGTGGTAGGAGATTATGTGAGACAATGTGGGTCAGATCTATGGGCAGGAGCTGCTGTGGGGCACATGTGAGTCAGATCTCTGGGGCAGGAGTTGCTGAGGGGAAGATGTGGGTCTGATCAATGGGGAAGGATCTGCTGTGGAGATGATGTGGGTCAGATCTATGGTGCAGGAGTTGCTGTGGTTCAAATCTATGGGGCAGGAGATGCTGTGGAGATGATGTGGATCAGATATTTGGGGCAGGAGATGCTGTGGATCAGATCTATGGGGCAGGAGCTGCTGTGGGGCTGATGTGGGTAAGATCTATTGGGCAGGAGCTGCTGTAAGGCAGATGTGATTCAGATCTATGTGGCAGGAGCTGCTGTGGGGCTGATGTGGGTCAGATCTATGGGGCAGGAGATGCTGTGGGGCTGACGTGGGTCAGATATATGGGGCAGTAGCTGATGTGGGGCAGATGTGGGTCTGAACAATGGGGCAGGAGCTACTGTGGAGATTATGTGGGTAAGATCTATGGGGCAGATGCTGCTGTCAGGCAAATATGAGTCAGATCTATGGGACAGGAGCTACTGCGGGGCAGATCTATGGGACAGGAGCTGCTGTGTGGCTGATGTGGGTCAGATCTATGGGGCAGGTGCTGCTGTGTGTCAGATCTATGGGGAAGGAGTTGCTGTGGGACAGATCTATGGGACAGGAGAGTCTCTGGGGCTGATGTGGGTCACATCTATGGGGCAGGAGCTGCTGTGGGGTAGATGTGGGTCAGATCTATGGGGCAGGAGCCGCTTTGGGGCTTATGAGGATTAGATCATTTCGGTAGGAGCTGCTGTGGGTCAGATATATGGGGCAGGAGATGCAGTGGGGCAGTTGTGGGTCAGATCTATTGGGAAGGATCTGCTGTGGGGTAGATGTGGGTCAGATATATGGGGCAGGAGCTGCTGTGGGGCAGATGTGGGTCTGATCTATGGGGCAGGAGATGTTGTGGGTCAGATCTATGGGGCAGAAGCTGCTCTGGGGCTGATTTGGGTCAGTTTTTTGGGAAAGGTGCTGCTTTGGGGCTGATGTGGGTCAGATCTATGGGGCAGGTGGTGCTGTTGGTCTCATTGGTGTAAGATCTATGGGGCAGGAGCTGCTGTGGGACTGATGTGGGTCAGATCTATTTGTCAGGAGCTTCTCTGTGGCACATGTGGGTCAGATCTATGGGGAGGGAGCAGCTGTGGGACTGATGGGGTTTAGATCAATTGAGCAGGAGCTGCTGTCGGTCAGAACTATGGGGCAGGAGCTGCTGTGAGGCAGAGGTGGGTCAGATCTATGGGTCACGAGCTGCTGTGGGTCAGATCTATGGGGCAGGAGCTGCAGTGGGACACATGTGGTTCAGATTTATGGGTAGGAGCTGCTGTGGGGCTCATGTGGGTCAGATCTATGGGGCAGGAGCTGCTGTGTGGCTGATATGGTTCAGATCAATGGGGCAGGAGCTGGTGTGGGGCTGATGTGGGTCAGATCTATGGGGCAGGAGCTGGTGTGGGGCTGATTTGGGTCAGATCTATGGGGCAGGAGCTGCTGTGGGGCAGATCTATGGGACAGGCTCTGCTCTGGGGCACATCTGGGTAAGATCTATGGGGCAGCAGCTGCTGTGGGGTAGATGTGGGTCAGATCTATGGGGCAGGAGCTGCTGTGGGGCAGATGTAGGTCAGATCTATGGGGCAGGAGCTCTTGTGGGACTGATGAGGGTCAGACCTCTAAGGCTGGAGCTGATCTGGGTCAGATCTATGTGTCAGGAGCTGATCTGGGTCAGATCTATGGGGCAGAAGCTGTTGTGTTGCAGATGAGGGTCAGATCTATGGGGCAGGAGCTGCTGTGGGGCTGATGTGGGTCAGATCTGTAGGGCAGGAGCTGCTGTGGGGTAGACGTGGGTAAGATCTATGGGGCAGGAGCTGCTGTCGGGCTGATGTGGGTCAGATCTATGGGGCAGGAGCTGCTGTGGGGCAGATGTGGGTCTGATCTATGGGGCAGGAGCTGCTGTGTGTCAGATATATGGGGCAGGAGAAGCTGTGGGTCAGATCTATGGGGCAGGAGCTGCTGTGGGGCACATGTGGTTCATATCTATTGGGAAGGAGCTGCTGTGGGGCAGATGTGGGTCATATCAATGGGGTAGCTGTTGCTGTGGGTTAGATCTATGGGGCAGAAGCTCCTTTCGGGCATATGTGAGTCAGATGTATAGCAATACCTGGCCCATAGATGTGACCCTCATCAGCCTCACAGCAGCTCCTGCCCCATAGATCTGACCAACATCAGCCCCACAGCAGCTCCTGCCCCATAGATCTGAACCACATCTGACCCACAGCAGCTCCTGCCCCATAGATCTGACTCACATATGCCCGACAGGAGCTTCTGCCCCATAGATCTAACCCACAGCATCTCCTTCCCCATTGATATGACCCTCATCAGACCCACAGCTGCTCCAGCCCAATAGATATGACCCACATATACCCCTCAGCAGGTTATGCCCCATAGATCTGACCCACATGTGCCCCACAGCAACTCCTGCCCCATAGATCTGACCCACAGCAGCTCCTGCCCCATAGATCAGACCCACATCTGCCCCACAGCAACTCCTGCCCCATAGATCTGACCCACAAGAGCCCCAAAGAAGCTCCTGCCCCATAGATCTGACTCACGCCTGCCCCACAGCTGATTTGCCTCTTAGATCTGACCCACATCAGCCCCAGAGAAGCTACTGCCCCATAGATCTGACCCCCCACAGCCTTACAGCTGATCCTGACCCAAAGATCTAACCCACAGCATCTCCTGCCCCATTGATATGACCCTCATCAGACACACAGCATCTCCTGCCCCATATATATGACCAACATCTGCCCCATAGCAGATCCTGCCCCATAGATCTGAACCACATCATCCCCAGAGCACCTTCTGCCCAATAGATCTGACCCCAATCAGCCCTACAGCAGCTCCTGCCCCATAGATCTGAACCACATCTGCCCAACTGCAGCTCCTGCCCTATAGATCAGACCCACATCTGCTTCACAGCAGCTCCTGCCCTACAGATCTGTCCCACATGTGCCCCAGAGCAGCTCCTGTCCCATACATGAGCCCCACAGCAGCTCCTGCCCCATATATCTGACCCACATCTGACCCAGAGCAGCTCCTGCCCCATAGATCTGAGCAACATCATCCCCACAGCAGCGTCTCCCCATTAATCTGACCCACATGTGCCCCAGAGCATCTCCTGTCCCATAGATCTGCCCCACAGCAGCTCCTGCCCCACAGATCTGATCCACATCAGCCCCACAGCAGCTCCTGCCACATAGATCTGAGCCACAGCAGCTCCCGCCCCATAGATATGAACCATATCTGCCCCACAGCAGCTCCTGCCCCATAGATCTGACCCACATGTGCACCACAGCAGCTCCTGCCCCATTGATCTGACCCACATGTGCCCCACAACAGCTCCTGCCCCATAGATCTGATACACATGTGCCCCATAGCAGCTCCTGCCCCATAGATCTGACCCACAGCAACCCCACAGCAGCTCCTGCCCCGTAGATCTGACCCACAGCAGCTCCTGCCTCAATAGATCATACCCCAATTAGCCCCACAGCAGAACCTGTCCCATAGACCTGACCCACATGTGCCCCACAGCTGCTCCTGCTCCATAGATCTGACCCTCATCAGCCCCACAGCAGCTCCTGCCCAATAGATCAGTCCCACCTCTACCCCACAGCAGATCCTTCCCAATATATCTGACCCACATCTGCCTCACAGCAGCTCCTGCCCTATAGATCTTACTGCAATCAGCCCCACAGCATTTCCTGCCCCATAGATCTGACCCATATGTGCCCCACAGCAACTCTGGCCCCATAGATCTGACCCACATGTGCCCCACAGCAGCTCCTGCCCAATAGATCTGACCCACATCTACCCCACAGCAACTCTGGCCCCATAGATCTGACCCACATGTGCCCCACAGCAGCTCCTGCCCCATAGATCTGACACACATATACCCCAGAGCTGGTCCTGCACAATAGATCTGACCCCAATCAGCCCTACAGCAGCTCCTACCCCATATATCTTACCCACAGCAGCTCCACAGCAACTCCTGCCCCATAGATCTGATCCACATGTGCCCCACAGCAGCTCATGCCCCATAGATCTGACTCACATCTGCCCCACAGCTGCTCATGCCCCATAGATCTGACTCACATGTGCACCAGAGCAGCTCCTGCCCCATAGATCTGATACACATGTGCCCCATAGCAGCTCCTGCCCCATAGATCTGACCCACAGCAACCCCACAGCAGCTCCTGCCCCGTAGATCTGACCCACAGCAGCTTCTGCCTCAATAGATCATACCCCAATTAGCCCCACAGCAGAACCTGTCCCATAGACCTGACCCACATGTGCCCCACAGCTGCTCCTGCTCCATAGATCTGACACACATATACCCCAGAGCTGGTCCTGCACAATAGATCTGACCCCAATCAGCCCTACAGCAGCTCCTACCCCATATATCTTACCCACAGCAGCTCCACAGCAACTCCTGCCCCATAGATCTGATCCACATGTGCCCCACAGCAGCTCATGCCCCATAGATCTGACCCACATCTGCCCCACAGCTGCTCATGCCCCATAGATCAGACCCACATCTGCCCCACAGAAGCTCCTGCCCCATAGATCTGACTCACATGTGCACCAGAGCAGCTCCTGCCCCAAAGATCTGATCCACATGTGCCCCACTGCATCTCCTGCCCCATACATCTGACCCACAACAGATCCTGCCCCATAGATCAGACCGACATCTGCCCCACAGCAGATCCTGCCCAATTGATCTATCCCCCATCAGCCCCACAGCAGCTCCAGCACCATAGATCTGACCCACATCTGCCCCACAGCAGCTCCTGCCCCATAGATCTGACCCCCCTCAGCACCACAGCACCTCCTGCCCCATAGATCTGATCCACATCTACCCACCTTTGAAGTACTTTGGTCCTTCTCTGCCAGTCGATCGCCGCAGCATCTGGTTGTCTCCTGCTCAACACTCTGTCCTACATCCCTCCTACACAGGCCAGAAACCAAGGCACAGAAAGTATAAGGGATCCCCAAGGGTCTGAGGCGTCTTCCCTGCTGGAACAGCAATGGAGGACACAAGACCACAAGAAGCCAGATTCAGGCAGAGAAGCTTGAGGGTGCAGCCATCTGCATTAAGGTTGCTATGGTTTGGCGTTGCAAATACTACTCTGCCTGACTGGGGCAGGGCAGGCTTATGCAAGTGTTTAAGCAGACGTCTTTCTGGTCCTGTAGGAAGCAGCAGGTCTGAATTAAAAGGAGCAATGAGGCAAGGAGTGCCCTGAGCTTGTTTCCTAAATAGAAGGCAGTGTGGGACAATTTGAGGAACAGGTATTCAACTACTGTAATGCAGAGCACTATTTTTGTCGCCTTCCAGCAGTCACCGATTAATGGAAGATTCTTGTCCTTCCCAGACTCCACTGTTGGTAACTCACATCTACAGCCTCTCTGGGCAGCCTGTGCCATTGCCTCACCACCCTCTGTCTGAAAAAGTTTCCCCCTAGTATCTAACCTAACATGTAGCCTAATTCTCCTCTCTTTATTCACAGGAGATGTGCTCTAGACCTCTAATTATCATTCTGACCTTCCTCTGGAGCTAATCCAGAAGCTCTGCACCTTTCTTGTGCTGTGGGCTCCAGATCTGGACACAGTACTGCAGATGGGGACTCATGAAGGCAGAGTGGAGGGGAGCAAGAGCCTACTTCTCCATGCTGCCACTTCTCTGTGGATACAGTTGGTCTTCCAGACTGCAAGCACACACTGCTGGTTCATGTCCATCTTTTTGTCCACCAGAACCTCCAAATCGTTCTCCACATTTCTTCCATGAGGAACAGCTCCATGATCTTCCCAGGCACAGAGGTAAGGCTCACTGGCCTGTAGTTTCCCATGTGATTTCCTTCCTGCCTTTCTAAAAACTGGGAGTGATGTTTCCCTTTTCCAGACCCCAGGGACTTCTCCTGCCTTCTTCTGACAGCCATGACTTTTCAAATACGGTGGAGAATGGCTGGGTGAGCGTATCAACCAGCTCCCTCATGACTCTGGGAAGCACGTCATCCTGCCCCATGGACTTGGACATATCCAGTCTTATGAGGAGGTCTTGGACTTGCTCGTCTCTTACAGTAGGAAGGATTTTGCTCCCCTGGTGTCCACCTAAATGTTCAGAGACATGAGTGTCATTCACTTTCTAGGCTCTTCTTGTGGCTCCTTAAAGTCCAAGAAGTCTCATTTTCAGCTCTCCTTACGCTTTTACCACACAAAGTAACCTGTTCCAGTTGCTTTCTCTTGTGGAAGGACAAAGGAGATTGACAGTGCACCATAAGTCAGAATATAAACTGCTGCTATACAGAAAATATTTCTGATTTCTTCAGTATTTGTCTGGAAGACAAAGCTCATAGAAAAATGTTCTAAAGTGTGAAGAACGAGCCCCTTTCAGGACTGAAAATGACTTCTGCTTTAGATGAATAACATGAATGTCTTACACGAAAAAATACTAATCTGGAAAATATGAAATAGGAGTCAGAAATGTTCCTGATGAGCTGCACATGAAGAGTATGGCAGAGTTTCCTTAGGGTAACCATCTTCTTTATTACCCTACAGGAATGGGTAACAAGGGCAGGAGTATGGTTCATCATTCCCTTCTTAGTTTGATGGCAGCTCCCTCTTTGTGCTGGGAAGGTAAATAATGATGGGAGAGACCCCTGGGTTTTGGTGGGACATGAAATATCTGTGGTCACAGCAGGTATGTGTCAGCTGTCACAAGGCAGACATACACAGGTAATGCAGGGTAAATTAAACGAGAGCCTGTACAATGAATATGATTAAAAACTGTGTAATAACAGCTCAACAAGAAAACCACTTGAAAGAAAGCAGGGGATCTGGCAGTGTGAATATATGCTAATTATAGAATGGATATTTGGCTGACGTCAGTAAGAATGTGCAATGTGTAATTTTTATGTGTCAGATAAGTACAATAGGCTGTTTTCTATGTTTAAGAAACCCTGACACTTGGGTCTCCAGGCTGTCTCCCCAAGTTATTCCCTAGTGTGCTTCACAGCACTAAGAATGTGGAACTGGATCATTCTCTTAGCCCTCTTGCATTGCTAAGTGTGAGATCCTCTGTTCAGAATTGGATTAGCTATCAATGAGTGATGCACAGATGCTATGGCAGACCCACAGTCCTTCCACTTCTGCCCTCCTACTGCTGACCTGTGAGCGCAGATGTACTGTTCTATAAGATGCTTTAGAGAGCTCAGGCTTAGCCAGTTGCTGCACCCACAGAAAGGCAGAGGGAAGGGCTGAAAGTCTGTGGTGACAAAGCTGGGCTGCTGAGGGGCTGATTTTCAGTTCTGTCACAGAAATCCCAGGGCCATTTGCAGTCCTTCAGGCAACTGCCCATTTGTAATAGGCTGACAAACTTGTCTTGTGCGTCACATCTGTTCAGGCTGCAGAATTCTTGGAGCAGGGTTCATTTCCTATGGAGAAAACCTCACTCTGTTTGGGTCTCTCCCTTTCTACAAAGAAAGGAAAATGACAGCAATCAAAATGATAAACACAAACATAGGACATTGCTTAGTTAGGATGTGTTTAACAGTCAACAGCAGTGTAACACTTATTCCTCAGGCAAAGAAAATAAGAAAACGAGCCATCTGGGCTTGTCTCTTCCCAGTTTTGAATGAGGCAACAGCATTAATCTTTTATTCCCTCCATTTTGGGCCTGGTAAACTTGGAGTTCTGAGAGATGTGGTTTTTGGTGAATAGATGTGGCCTTCAGTATTCTCCTTTTACTCCAAAGTCTGAATCTCTGCATTCCCCCATATCACATTAATGCTTTCTTTCCCCCTCCCCCCTCCCAATAAATAAATAAATAAATAAAAACAAAAATTAATAATAATAAAAAAGCAAGCTCTCAGCTTATGAAGAAATAGCTGACAACAACCTTCTGGACAAAGCGTTTTTATGGAGTACAGTTCATATTTATAGGGAAAAAAGATCCAGAACTTTGTGCTCTGTAGTCTCCCAGTACCATATCCCACACATGCTAACACACCCTTAGGACAAAGATTACAACTGGAAATAATGATGTGGCAGTTATCCTCCACCCTGATAAAACTTCATCCATTGATGAAAAAGGTGTGTTCCACAACCTAGTGCCCATGCCATGTGGTTCGTATCAGTGGGAGAAAGTAAGGGGGAAAGCTAGAAGGTACTGTTCACATTAAGGAAATACAAGAGAAGATTTTTTTTGTTTTCCTGCACAGAGGTTGCCTTGCTTAAGCTTTATTCTGCTATGGAGGAAATGCATACACTTTTCTTCCTCATTTTCCCTTGCTAACAGAGGGAAAAGTCTGACAAGAAGAGTTATTGTCACCTTCCTCATCCTTACTACTTGCTGACACTGGAGAAGAAAATCCTCTGGGGACTACATGGCTTTGTTTCTTGGCTGTCTACTGTGCAGTTGTCCCTTCTCTTTACTTTCTCATTTCCTTAAGGTAACATCAAGCTGATGTGTGCAGCCCACCAATAAAAGTCTGTGGAAGTAAGCCTTTCTCAGGAGGTGCTGTGCTACTGTCCTCACTCATTTGCAAAGTTCCCTCTCCATTCTTTAGCATAATCTCCAGGTGGGAATGGCAGGAGGCAGTTACAGAAGGAACTGCCAGACCCCAAAGCAGAGCTGGTGCAGGAGGGTACCACACAGCCATGACTTCAGGTTGGGAACTCAGAAGACCATCATACTTGAGCAAGGAAGAGTCCCTTTAAATAATGAGATGTGCAGAAACACCAATGAGTAGAGAAATAAAAATTCTGGCCTTTTCAGTTTATCATATTGGCTTATAAGTTGTGAGAAATCTATGCTAGTTCTTTGAGAGGGACAGATTTTGTTTCTCTACTTTTCAGCTTACATTTGCACCACTGAGTTACTGATGGAAAAGGAATGTTACCTATAACAAAGATAAGCTTTATCTACTGATTGCTTTAAATAAACCCTCATTCCTTTCAGCTTTCACAGCTTGTAGTCTGTTAATCCCGTCAATCATTGACTTTAAATGTAGGAAATATGTAGTAAATGCATGTCAAGCTCTCTCAGTGTGTGTCAGAGAATCCAGCCACAAGCCTAAGAACAAGTAGGGGCCCTAGCCTTAAAAGAAACTGGGGGTGGGGAGTCAAACCACATTTGGGCCACCACCACAATAAATAAAATCCAGGCAAAATATGGGTGAACCATGGGCTGACAGCTCAGCCTCAAAGGGTTAAAGTAAAGGGGTCAGCCAGGTTGGATGGCCCTGTTCTAACCTGACCTGCTGGGTAGCAGCGCTCCCATGGCAGGGGTTGGGTGGGCCCTGAGGTCCCTTCCAACCCAACTATTCTGTGGTTCTATGATCCTTGAGAGCCCCTTCCAAATCGGGATATTCCGTGATTCAATCTCGTGTGCTGAGCGCTCCCTCTGCTGGCACACACACATAGCTGGATTTTTCCCTACTCAGGCTGGGAAAAAAACGCGCCAGTGGAGCTGATGAAATGAAAGAGGTCATCGAAACAGAGCCCGTGGGGACTTGAAGGCTGAGCTTACCTTTTCTTCTTGGTACAGTTAGCGATCAGCGTCGTTCATTACCTTCAGCACCATGCAGATAGCGCCTGTATTTTACACAGGCCTTAGAGCTGGTTTTCTTTCACTTATTAACTGGAACGGCCAGTAAAAGAATCTGAAGTTTTTCTTCAGTTTCTGATAACAGGGCAACAAGTTTGTTTAGTCACTTCTTTTTTACAAAAGCTGTGACCTGAGGAACGGATTTATAAGCAGAGCATTTCTACACTCATGTAAAAATCCTGTGGAATGCAAATGTCCAGAAGAATTTTAGCACCCACTGTGGGCTTTGTCCTTCCAGTGCAGAGCAGACTGGCACATTGTTCAGCCTTGTCTGTTTAGAGCATAAAGTCCAAGAATGGCACCACATGAAAGTTTGTAATGCAAGGATCAAGTACCCCTCATAGTCAGCACCATCAGCTCCCACAATATCCCACAGCACAGCACTGAGGACCTGAGTGGAAGGTGGTGGGATACCTGTCTATGTTCCCATGATGCTGCCTCTAGGACACATGCTCATCCCTGGATAAGCAGTATAGCAAAAACACATCATCAGAAAACAAAGATTCCATCTTTCTGTTTTTCCTTGTCTATTGCTACTGAATTTCTTGTTCCATTGGGCTCGAATCCATAATGGCTTATATATGGATATGACAGTCCTGTCCTCTCTCCCCTCTAAACATGTGTACAACCACACAAGCAGCCAGACACAGCCCTGACACAGTTGCCATTCACAATCACTATCCCCCAGGGCAGCACAGTAAGCTTTCATCCCACAGGATGAACTACTGCTTTAATGGAGAGGGGAAAACACAGGGGGCAGCCAGAGACAGCTTTGTTCTGCTCTGGATGCATCTCCAGCAAAATCACGTTCAGTTAGGTGGCATACATCTCACAGTAACAGAGGGCAGTTTGCTATCTGCAGAAAAGGTGAAAACCAAAAGAAGTATTATTCACAAAACATAAAGAAATACTGTTATATGTCTTCTCTTTGAGTCATTATACACAGTCATTACAGAAAAAATGTTCTCCTTGCTGGGCATTGCAGCAGGATTTAGTTACGTCTTCTCTTAGAGATCCACATCTTATTCATGCTTACACCATGTCAAGTCAAAATGAGGACGGGCATTTTGTAGATGCGTGGTATGAGAGGCCAATATTCTGTTAGTAATGCTTTCCTCCCAAGGTTTGAAGGCAGCACCTTTTCCAGCCTCATTTCAAATACTGCATCACATTTAAATCCCAGCTTTCCTAACACAGATGCAATGTTAGGAAGCCATGTGAGGAAAGACAGGGATGGCTTTAAGTCTCTAAATAAGAAGAAAGAGAATCATCATCAAGGAGGCTGACTGACTGAAAAAGAATGTGCTTTTCCAGGCCATTTCTGAAGGTACAGCTGAGGGCTAACCCATAACAGTTACTTTACTTGCAGGGGCTGCCTGCAGGCAGCGGGTCCGGCAGCCGGCACCCAGGCGGCTGCAGCCAGGGGACCCCGGCCTCCCAAGCGCCGAAGGAGAAACCGCAGCTGACGCCGAGCTCGAGCCTCTCACAGCCGGCCAATGCGTGCTGCAGCAGCTTGGGGAATGAACCAGCCTCTGGACCCGTCCCTGCTGCCACCAAACAGCGGCTGGAGCCCTGGAGACATTTGTACTTCCTTGTCGTTCACCGCTTCATCTTACATGGGAGACAGCTTGCCACGCAACCCAGCACTGCAGGAACTTCCCTGGCGCCCAAGAGAGCAAGAGCAGCGTGCTCCTGAGGCCGGCCTGCTTTTCCACTCCTTATCGCTCACGGTGAACATACAGCATGAAGTCACGGTGATGCCAGAGGAGTGGGAGCCTTGGGAGGACCCGCAGCGCCCACCTTTCACCAGCTCTGTCTGGGTAGAGGAAGGCTGCTGGCTGCGCACCGATGAAGATGACAGTGATGAAGATGACGAGTGAGCGCCCTGCAGTGGGGTCATGTCGGCGCCCGCATAGTGGCCCGAGGTGGTAGTGGATAGACCGATAGTTATAAGGACAGGTTGTTTCAATAATAAATCGTTTCAGTTGTCACTTCAGTTTGGTCATTCAGTCCTTTCCTTGAGGGCGAGATCTCAGATGCGATTTTAATTTTGTCAGTGAAAACGTGCAAGGCTTTGGCTTGGTTGAACGAGGTGTACTCCCGCAGGGAACTCATCCCGATACTTCCATCACCCGCCCCTCATCCCGCCCCGCTCGGCCCTGGCTCCGCCCGGCTCCCCGGGCCGCGGCTGCGCGGAGGGCGGTGTGAGCGGGGAGCGCGTCCCGTGCCGAGCCGACAGCCGCCCCATGGCCGTGCCGCCATGCTGCCCAACACTGGGTAAGGCGACCTGGGCTTTCCTCCTTCCTTCGGCGGGGCCGCGAGCTCCGAGCCACAGGAGCTGCCGGGGCCGAGCCGGGGCCGGGGCCGGGGCCGGGGCCGGGGCCGGGGCCGGGGCCGGGGCCGGGCGGAGGGACAGACGCGTGCTCCGCAGCCCCTTGAGGGCGATGGGACGCGGGGTGGAGGCCGCGGCCGGGCACGGTGGCCCCGGAGCGGCTGGGTTGGACCCGGAGTCCCGCTCGGTGCTGTTTGCTCACGGGCCGAGCTGTGTGCACGTCCGGAGGGCAAAGTGCGGCTGTGGGTGTGCTGTGGAATCTGAATTGAGTGAGTGCTGCGGCGTTATTTCTGCGCTGCTAATGAACGGGGACATACGTTGACCTTATTCGTTCCTGTGTGTTGCAAGCAGTAGTCATGAGATCCTGTACGAGTGCAGAAAGCGCCCACGGTGCAGCCTGTGGGCTGCCCTGGTTGCGGCCGTGCCTGCTGCAAAAGGAGCCCACCTGCATGATTCTAACTCCCTGAACCTGTCCAGTTAACATTTCTCTTACCCCTTAGGCTGTTCAACCATCCAGACTATTATGTATTTACTTGGATACAAAAGTATTTTGAGAGATGGTAATGAAAGCCTTGCTAATGTGAATGGTGTCAGCTGTTATCACTTTGGCCTCAAATCCTTTCATTCTATCACAGAAGTCAATCAGGTTCACCAGGCTTGATTTTACCTACTGAGATTGATGATGCATTGGAACATGCTGCCCAGGGAAGTGGTGAAGTCACCATCCCTGGTGATGTTCAGGAAGGGTTTAGATGTGGCACTGAAGGACATGGTTTAGTGGCCATAGTGGGGATGGGTTGAAGGTTGGACTATATTGTCTTTTCCAACCTTGCAAGTTCTAAGATTACCTCTCATCTATGGCTAGTTTCTCATGTCCTGGTAAACCATGTTCCTAAGCAAGGCACAACCAGTGTCTGCTCTCACTGAATCACCCATGCCACTCAGCAACGCCTTTCCCTTGTTCATGCTCTTCCTACCCACATTATAGCAGATAAACAAGTTGCCACTGGCTTCCCTTGGAAGTCTCAGCTGCAGGTGAACTTTGGTTCTCCTCACACTGTGCTGAAATGCTCATGCAATATTCCCAGTTCCTTTTTATCTCACTGGTGCTTCCACTCTGTGTGACACCTTTGTACACAGGGGCTCAGTCACAAGTCGTTTGCACAGCTGTGTCAGCCTGCTGGTTGGTTGGACAGACTTGTGGGGATTTATTGGGTTAAGTGCAGTTACTTGCAAACTGAGTTTTACTGTGAAAGCCTTAAGGAAAATCATGGTCATTTTTGAAAATCTGATTTTTGGCTCTTGTCTTTGGCACCCTGCATTGGGATTGTGATCCTGGACTTTGCCTTTACAGCGTGTTGAGCTACTGGTCCTCTGTGTTCAGAGGGCCAAAAGAATTAAATTACAGAGAGCTGCACTGAGTATCAAAATGTTAGAATTGGTTGGTTTTGTTGTTTTTAGAAGTCACTCCTTTTCTGCTTTTGGAGAATGCAGCAGTTCTGTTGTGGGCAGCCTTGGATTATTGTACAAAAAGTCTTCAGTGGTGGTGAAAGGCTTATATTTCCAAGAAGGTTCTGCAGGTAAGAGTTAAGAGTTTTTCATAGGATTTCTTAATACTACACCATGTTTTCTATTCCCAATAGAGATAGGAAGGCAAAATCTTTTTTTCTCTATGCTTCCACATTTGATTTGATAGCGATAAAGCTCATTGCTGTCTTTTTAAATAGAAATTATCTTTGAGGAGTGAAGGAGGCCCCAATTGCGTCTTTGGGCTAGAACATATGTTGCTCATCTTAAACCTGTGGATTATCTTTTAAACTTCAACACTTGGAACATGGTTAAACTCCTCTTGCAGGTCCATGTTCCTTCTCTGCAACATCCCCTTCTCAGAGTATACAAAAAGGATTTACAACGTGCTTTTTTCCTTTTTTTATTCCCTCCCCAATTCAATACTCATGTAAAAGGGTCAGTTTGTATCTGAAGGGGGTGGTAGGAGCTGGGAGAGTTTCTGTACTCTAGGAAGATGATGCTTTGACCCCAGAAAGTTGATTTTTCCGTGACTTACATCCTTCAAAAGTAAAATTCTATGTGTAGACTAAATATGTATCCTACTAAATATGGGATTTTTGTGTGCTTTTTGTAGCCTACACAATTTGTAAATATGGCATGTCCATGTGTGTCTTGGGAATGGCAGAAGAATTTAAAGGAGAAGTTGCTGTCAATGCTTTATGGCCTAAAACAGGTGATTATTTTGAATTGTTGTGTTTTGTCCTATACAGGTGGTCTTATTTAGGACTGATTCAGAACACCGAGCACTTCTGTGTATTTTTTTGTGATCAAAGATGTTGTGTGGGTATTGGCTTTCTTTCCTAGTTCTCACTGTTGCCTTCCTGTTTTCACTTAAACTTGCCTTCAGCCTGAGCACATTCTGCTTTTTCTCCTGTCTTGTCACTGCTCCTTTCAACATGACTCGAACTTTGTTTTGCACACCATCCCTGAGTAGTATTGGACATTTATGTCAATATTTAGAATCCCCAGCTAGTTAGATTGCCAGGAAATAGATGAAGCTGACAAGATATGTACCTCTGTAGATGTAAAAAAAAAAAAGTTTTGGCTGAGTGGGAAATCAATTGCTTCTTCACACAACCATCCAACACTTCTTGCAAGTCACAGCACACTGAAGGGCCGCATAGCAGAAAAATAACTTGGTGTGCCCATCTTATACTAGCTCCAGTTTATTGTCCATGGGTCAGTGAGGACCAGGGCTGCTGTTGAAGGTTTGGTAGCTGCTGAACAAAGCGACCAGTGTCTTGAAAGCATTAGAAGCAGCAAGTGAGCTTTCAAAATTTGTATGTATCGGTGTTTCCTTGATGAAAACTGTTCATGTTCTGAAGTATAAAAGTTTGTAATGTTCAGTCTAGGAAGAAAAATGTTGTTTTGAAAGGTTTAACTGCCAAAACAAAAGTTAACTACTTTAGAGAGTGAGAGAGGTGACTTCTGTAGAATCTACATTACAATTACAAAGTTTTTAATTTAAAGAACATCATATATATGTGATCAGCTTCAATGCTGGAGATTAACACTGTGCTAGGATGGTTCTATTGGTTCATCCAGCTCCTTGAAACAAGAAAATATGCTGATAGTGAGATGTTATGAGCTCTCGATTTAACTAAAAGTGAAAGAGGTAGCCTGCCAAAAGGATGTAAGAGTGTGAATGAGTAGTAGAGGTACTGCAGGGTCAAAGTGGAAGATGCTGTATGTATGAATTAATGGAAAACCAGCAGCACTTTGTATGAAATAGATGGAAGGATGTGCAGATTGCAGGACAGTAGATGGTTTTTCATATCAGTCTTTGCCCATAGTTTTGCTATATTTAGAACAATAATAATTGGCTGTAATGTGAAAGTAGAGGAGCATAAGCCAGGAAAAGTTTGAGTTTGTGCTATTGGGTTTCTCATCTTTAACTTAGAGTCACTTTGTTATCTCACAAGTTATTGTGGGGCTAAAATTGAGATTTTCAGTATGGTAATGGCTGCAGAAAATGTTAATTGCTGATGCACATTCACTTTGAGAAAGATAGTTGTCCTGTTAGTTTTTCATGTCCTAAATAAAGCCAGAGGAAGTCTTTGTGTGGAAAGTATTGATAGAAGCATTGAATAATATGAATATTACAAGGAGTTCTTCCCTTTATTCCTCTTTTGGTTCCTTTAATACTTTTCAAGTAAGGGAATCTTTACACTTTGAGGATTGTTTGCTGGTTGACCATTCTTCGCTGGTTGATGGTATTTCACAGTTTAGTCTTCTCATGATTTACTTTCATGTGAGAGGAGAATAAAGTTTATGCATTTGCCAAAGAGATGAGTATGTGATGTCATTAGTGTTAAACTTGTAATTTCCTGTCCTCTGAATTTTCCAGCCATACATACAGCTGCTATGGATATGCTGGGAGGATCCGGAATAGAGAAGCAGTGCAGAAAAACTGACATAATTGCAGATGCTGCATATTGCATTTTAACAAAGCCGAAAACTTTCACTGGAAACTTCATTATTGATGAAGTTCTACTGAGAGAAGAAGGCGTTAAGGATTTTGATGTCTATGCAATTGCACCAGGCAAAAGAGATCTTTAAAATGAGAAGTTTGCTAAGGAAGGAAGGCCATATGGGGAATATGGATATATTCCTTTGACTCAGTCAAAAGATGCTTTGCCTCACGTTTGAGAATGTGGATTCTGGGAAAGCACATAATAGTCCACTGAGGCTCTAATAATCAATGCCTATATAAATATATATATATATATATATATATATGTTTTAAACCCATTAGCAAAAAGAAAATAGACCTGCACCACAAGCGCATGTATTACTATTTACCAAATAGTGAGATAGTGTTTCTTCATCTTCAGATGTTTCTGACTGAATTTGTAAGAGGCTTCTGGGTCTGATTTTAAATGTACCAGAACCTAAACATGTCACCTTGTCTTTTTTCAACCTGTAATTCATTTACTGGTAAATTGAGGTGCTGTTGCCTTCAGAATGGATTCCTGTTTGTGCTGTTCACCCTTACTTGGGCTTACTGTTATTGTTCAACTCCCCTTTAGGTCACCCCCTGATGCCTGACTTCTTCTTGGATGCTGAAACTGACATGACAGCCACATAATCAGAAGGCCGTGGAAGGGCAACCTCTGCATGTACATGTCGATTATTTGTGATGATAATGAATGCCTCCTCTATTTCAAGTTACTTTTGGACTACATTCAAGCTATGTGGCAAAATCTCTTGTATTTGGGCTGTTTGATTTATGGAAGTGACTTTAGTGTCTGCAACTTTCACAGTTCATAATCAGCACCTTGTTTTGAACAACCTTTTTGCTTTTTACCACCAGAGTTAAGTGGTATGAAGATTATGAGTAAATATTGCTGTAAAAAAATCACAAGCAATCAGCATATTTTGCAGGAGTGTTACATCTTTCTTGCAGTGTGAGAACTTGAGAAGCTTCTATTCCTACATGAAGTTCTCACAGTCGTACATGATGTGAATGTCTACAAGATGAAATAGAGAAGTTGTTTTTTTACAAAAGCATCAGGTTCACTTTTTCAGAATAGTGATGTTTCTATTGGAGGGCAAATAGGAATACTGAATATGTTTTATAGGAGTGCCAAAACAAATATAGGAAAGAAAGAGGCTAAGTTTGAAAAGAGCCCAGTTCCCTTGAAAATACTATTTGTGAGTGCGCACTTAGACTTTTCTGCCAGGAACTGATACTGCCAACTGCCCAGATCTCCAACACAGTAGCAATTCACTGAGTAGAATAATTATTTCCTGATACACTGACCTTCTGCATGGCTTTTAGGGGCTGCTAAGCATTACATGCCTTATAAATTGCAAATGCTCTTTCTTAATGTTAAATGAGCACATTCACTGCAGTGTAGAAAGTTGCTGATTAAAGTAGTGAATTGATTCACACCTTAGAAGCTTTTGCAGAAGAACTGCTGAAAACATATATATTCTTAGAAAGATAAGTGAGATAGAGCATTCCAGCATTTTACAGAGAATCCATCTGTTTCTTTTAGGTGCTTCACAGGCATCAGGTGGAGCCAAGCTTAATAAAGAATCAGCTTCAGCAGGGCCTGTTGCAGAAACATTCAGAGTTATTCAGGGAGAACTCAATAAAGAAATAGTGAAATCCACGCAGGGCGTCTTTCAGTTTGAATTGTCAGGTAAGACCATCACTTGTAAAATTCTCAAATGCTCACTTTTCTAGCAAGAGTCAGTCTGTATTTTCACATGTAAATACTTGTCTTTTATAACTGGTCTAGGAACAGGGACATCTTTGGGTGTGCTCTATAAGATGCTGCCTTTCAGAGCCAACTTCAGCACATGTGGGATTTACCCTGCTGCTGTTGTCACAGGGAGATGCTTTCTGCATCAGCAGCATGTGCTGCTCTTTTGGGGACTGTGGTGTGTTTTCCTGGTGTTTCATTTCTGCTGTGTCACCCTGCTGGCCGTGCTGCACAGGGTCAGCATGGTAGTTCTGTTCCAAACCCCTGCTGCCTCCAGCTCCACCAGCAGCCACTGCCTTGTCCCCTGACACTGTGGCACTGTGGGGCATCTGCTGGGGCTGACCTTGTCTGCACAGAGAGCGCGGGGCAGCTTCTGGCACAGCACCTCCAGCACGTCTAGCACGAAGATGGGAGAGAAAAGCAGGCGGGGGTAGCAAAGGGCAGGGCACATCAGTCCTTGTGGTGCTGCCACAGGTTCTCCCTGTTCCACTCAGGTGATGAAGGAGGCACTTGGTACCTTGACCTGAAAACCAGCAGTGGGAGTGCTGGGTTTGGGAAGCCTCCTGCAGCAGCTGATGTTGTGATGAGCATGTCGAGTGGCGACTTTGTGAAGATGTTCACTGGTGAGTAACAAACGGGTTTGGCAGAACTGAGGCAGCTACTGGTGGCAGGAAACATCTTGCTGATGGATGAGCTGACAGGCTCACCTCTCTTTGTGGTCTTGGAATTGGATGAGCTGTAGCTGGAAGTGCATGGCCTTTAAATTCCCTTCCAACGTAAGTCACTCTGTGAGTCCATGATTTTATAATAAAAATATCTACTGCTTTGTTCAGTAGCTATTGAACTTTTCAGAGCGTAGCTTCAGAAAGCATCCAGTCAATCTGTTGAACCTCTTTTCTGATGCTTTTACAGTAGAACTTGGTAGCAAAGTAACTACTATATGATATCGCAATCTCCAGTTCCTTTCCTTTTCCTGATGATTCTGTGTCTTCTTTTTAGGTAAACTAAAGCCAACCATGGCCTTCATGTCAGGAAAATTAAGGATTAAAGGTAACATGGCACTAGCATTGAAGCTAGAGAAGATGCTGACACAGTTTAATGCTAAACTGTGAGGGAGAAGCTGTACCAGCAGAACATCCAGCCTTTCTTTTATAATAGCAATGCTACATTTTAAAACGATAATCTACTTTTTTCTCTTTTTTTGTGTGTATAACAACTGTGGATAAAATGCTGATCTGTTAGAGAAGATCTAATTTAGTTTTATTAAGACTGAAAGGTGTTTGTGATTAAACAATTCCTTCTTGAGAATACTTCTATTATGTAACTGGTGTTTTCCTTTCTTACACTCCTTTGGAGCAATGCAACACACCTGAAGTGGGTTTTCTTTTACATATTTGCTTGCATGCGTGCATGTCCCATAAGAAGTCTGGGAGGAGCAAATATCACCTTGCAGATCTTCACACAAACACACCCCCAGCCCAGACTGCCACAAACAAGGTAATCCCTCCCACAGCACCTGCGTGCAGCACCAGAAGGTTTAAACTACAACATGTTTACAGGCACATCACCTTCCCTCTTTAGCATGGAAAGAATGGAAACTCATGAGAAAAAGCACAAATGCTCTCTAAGGGGACAAGAGCACAGATCCTCCTCCTGGTTCAAGAGCACGTGCAAAGCCAGAGGTAGCAACCTCACAGTGTTGCCAACAGAACTGCTCAAAATGTAGGGCATTTTACTCCTAAGTATGTAGAGAATATTTCAAGACTTAGAATTTATTTTCTAACTCGTGCAATGGTCAAATAGTTTATAGTCTTCAAAGCCTGTGCTCAAACAAAATTATTTGTGCTGTAAAGGTTCCATCCCTGTTGAATTCTGGTAATAATACAGAGAATGTTGAATTCACTTATGCACTCTGCAGTCCCAGCGCCATGAAAAACATGAAGGAACTTTCCTTTTGAGGTGACAGCTTGCCTGTGGCTGTGTGGTTGTTCCCACACTTGGCTACATTATGCAATACTGTATGTGTAATGCTGGTTGCAGCAGTGCAATCAGGAAGTATGCCTTAGGATTGCCAGGGCTGTTACATCTGGAAGGAGATGTAAGCAGATGTGGCTTGTTCTCATCTAGATAACATGAAGAGTATTGAGGGGATAGTGCAAGAAAAAGAATCTTTCAAAAGCAGTCAAACAAGTGCTTTGCTGCATGACCTGAAAGGGTGATGGTACCAGATTGTCTTGGTGTGAGCACATGGTAAGATTTTTGTGTTAATAACTAAAGACCGTTAGATACGCTGCTGTTCTCTGAGCTGAATAAACATCAGCTGGCGGTACCTCATGTATGAGCAGAGGATGGGTGAGAAGGTGGTGTGTTTGGAAACTGGGGGTGGCTGGGATCTAGAAGATGCAGAGTGAGCTGACAAAAGGTAAAGGTTGAAAACAAAATGGGAAAAGAGTTTTGCCAGTTCCTCAGCCGGTGACCCTCCTGAGAACTGAGAGTGGGGAAAAATTAATCAGATGAAATTCCAGCTCCCTCCCTTGAAGACTGACAACGATTTTAGAGGCACATGTTCATGTTGGACTACACCTCTTTTCCCCTATGAATAAAAAACCTTGCTGCCTCAAAAAACATGGCACCTTACCCTTCTTTGATCCAGTCTTGCTCAGATCTGGAGGAGCTGGAGAGAGCTGCAGCATAAGTATTCACATATAGTAGTACTTTTAAACACAACCTGTAGGTGACAGCAGGGCAGCAGCACCTCCAGTGCTGTGGGCTGCTCATGGGTGTGTTGCTCAATTCTATGCAGCTGGGAGCTGCTTGCAAAATGCTGAATGTGCTGTGACCAGCACAGTGCAGAGCTTTTACTCTATCTCACTTTCTGCCTTCCCTCGGAATAATGCACCTACTCTATCACAATTGCATTTGTGTAAAAATGAATATTTGAAACCCTGTTCTTTTGGTTACTCAGCTGATCTCCATTCCCTTGTTAGTAGTCCTGTGTTTTTTTATGGCTTGCACCATCATTAGTCATCTGCCTGTGCTATAAGATTCTCCTTTATCTCTCGTTTGCCTACGCCATATTCAAGCATTTCCAGGAAAAGCTCAGGGTATTGAAATATCCTTGAGTGGTCTAAGTATTCTTTCAGAATATAGGAGGAAGGAATGTGCTTTAAGCACCCGCATCTAAGTAGCTTCTGCTACACTCATAAATTAGATCTAATCCAAGACCTGTGAATAACAGCTCCCCTCTGCTTTATAGTTTAGCTGTTCTTTTGGAAACCTGAATTGTGAGTATTGTGTGAGAAACAATTGATGCAATTACATTTGCTGGAAAGAATAACGACTGTCACTTCCTTTGGAACAAGAGGAAGTACACCATTTTGTGCTTTTTCTGTCTAATACAACAGCACATGTGAGATAAGTAGTGACTAGATCTAAGGGAAGACATGTAATATGTTCTCTCCACAAGTAATTCAGCTTCAGCAGATCCACTGCAGTTACATTTTCTAAGGTACCTCAAACGAGATCAAGGCTTGGCTTTTCAAAAGATGCGTTTGCATGTGGGAGGGAACCTCTGAATGTTGTGCAATGAGCTGCAGCCTCTCTTCAGCCCCTAAATTAATGAAGATCCGTGTAAGTATGTTCAGCACACAATCAAAGTGCTGCCAAAACAGTCCCATTTAATGCAATTATCAGCTACTTTGCACTGTCCGTGCTTTCCCTTTGTTGGCACCTACAACACAATGCTGTCACAAGGGGAGCACGCAGGCACACAGCCCTTGGCAGCCCTTCTACATGATGCTGGGCAGAGGTGAAAATACAAAGAGGCTCAGTGAGGCAGGCACAGAGTGCCAGTGTCAGGTGCTCAGGTGGGGCTATGGGCATTCTGGGGACCTTCCCTGCCCAGAAAGTGTCTTTTTTGGCTCAGTGAGAGTGTTTTGAAGGCCCTCCAGGAAAGCATGATTTGGGAGTGGAAGATTGGTATGTCATGCTGGTCACACATCCATCCTAGTGCAGAACAGAGAGCATTCATTCACACTCCTACTACTGCTCCTTTAAGCTCTCCTACAGTCTGCAGTTCTGATTTACCAGCAGTCAGCAAAGAAATCATAGCTTCTTCCTACTCATTTGTCTCTAGCAGTCAAATAAAACCATTTGTGTCAAACCTTTCTCTCTGTAGCACCTGCTTTGGCCTGGAGGCGTCTCCCTCAGACTCACAGATAAGCATGCTGGCCCTGAAGGATTCCAAACCATGGCTCTCACCACAGCTCCCCTCTCCCCAAGTTGAAACATACCTTTTTACAGTTATAAACTGCATGTAAAGATCATCATACTCGAATAGAATGCACATGTTTTGACTTAGCCAAATGGAACTGTGTGGTAATAGTTACTTGCAAAGAGTTTGCTCTGCTCTCCAAGCCATTTTGAAAGCTGTGTGCCTTGAAGGCCAACTGCTCTGATTTTAATGCCTCTTTTATCCATATTTCTGTGCCTAATTCAGTCATACTGCAAAAGTGAAGGTAGTTACATGGATTTACAGCACCTTTGGGTCTCAGCAGCAGCCTGGAGACGCGAAGCACATGTGCTTGGAGACTCATACTGCCCAAGTGCTCTTTTCTTCACCAAAGGTCCTCTTCCTCAGTTAGAAGGTGCCATGGTGGAGCTGCAGGATCCTTCTTCGGGGAGATTTGATCACCAGAGTGAGGAGATGATTATACAGAATTTGTCCACATGGGTGTGTGTGCATGATGACACTAAGCTGAGTGGTGCAGTTGAAGGAATGCCATTCAGAGGGACCTTGACAGGCTTGAAAGGTGGGCCTGAGTGAACCTAATGAGGTTCAACACGGCAAAGTGCAAGGTTTTGCACTTAGGTTGGAAGAACCCCAGGCACCTGTACAGGCTGGGAGGAGTGGTCCTTGAGAGCAGCTCGGCAGAGAAGGACCTGGGGGTCCTGATGGATGAGAAACTTAACATGAGCCAGTAGTGCGCTCTGGCAGCCCGGAAAGCAAATGGGATCCTGGGCTCCATCAGGAGAGGGGTGGTCAGCAGGGATAGGGAGGTGATCGTCCCTCTCTACTCTGCTCTTGTGAGGCCCCATCTGTTGTACCGTGTCCAGGTGTGGAGCCCTCAGTACAAAAAAGACATGGAGCTGTTGGAAGGGGCCCAGAGGAGGGTCACGAAGATGATCAGGGGGCTGGAGCACCTCCCCTATGAGGACAGGCTGAGGGAGTTGGGTTTGTTCAGCCTGGAGAAGAGAAGGTTGCGGGGTGACCTCATTGCAGCCTTTCAGTACCTGAAGGGAACTTACTGCCAGGAGGGGAGTAAACTCTTGGAAAGGGCTGATAATAGCAGGACTAGGGGAAACTGATTTAAGTTGAAAGAGGGAAGATTTAGGTTGGATGTTAGGGGGAAAGTTGTTTACTAGGAGAGTGGTTAGGCCCTGGAACGGGCTGCCCAGGGAGGTTGTGGATGCCCCGTCCTTGGGGGTGTTCAGGGCCAGGTTGGACAAGGCCCTGGGCAACCTGATCTAGTAAAGGCGTATGTTTGGTGGCCCTGCCAGGCAGGGGGGTTTGTTCTTCATGATCCATGAGGTCCCTTCCAACCTGGGTCATTCTGTGATTCTGCGATTCTGTGATTCTGTGATCTAATCCCCATCAGCCACACAGCAGCTCCAGCCCCATAGATCTGACCCATATCAGCACCACAGCAGATCCAGCCCCATAGATCCGACCCACATCTACCCCAGAGCAGCTCCTGTCCCACAGATCTGCCCCACAGCAGCTCCAGCCCCATAGATCTGACCCATATCAGTACCACAGCTGTTCCTGCCCCATAGATCTGACCCACATCTGACACACAGCAGCTCCTGCCAAATTGATCTGACCCACATCAGCACGACAGCAGCACCTCTCCCATAGATCTGACCAACGACTGCCCCACAGCAGCAACTGCCCCATAGATCTGACCAACATCTGCCCCACAGCAGCTCCTGTCTCATAGATCTTAAACACATCAGCCCCACAGCATCTCCTGCCCCATAGATCCGACCCACATCTGCCCCTTAGGAGCTCGAAACCCATAGATCTGACCGACAGCTGCTCCTGCCACATAGATCTGACCCACATCTGCCCCAGAACAGCTCCCGCCCCATAGATCTGACCCACATCGGACCCACAACAGCTCCTGCCCTATAGATCAGACCCACATCTACCCCACAGCAGCTCCTGCCCCATATATCTTACCAACATCAGCGCCATAGCATCTCCTGCCCCATAGATCTGACACACATCACCCCCACAGCAGCTCCAGTCCCATAGATCTGACCCACATCTACCCCACAGCAGCTCCTGCCCCATAGATCTCAACCACATGAGCCACACAGCAGCTCCTGTCCCACAGATCTGACCAACATCAGCTCCACAGCAGCTCCTTCCCTATAGATCTGACCCACATAAACCCACAGCAGCACCTGTTCCGTAGATTTGACACACATCATCCCCACAACTGCTCCTGCCCCAAGGATCTGATATACATGTGCCCCACAGGAGCTCCTGCCCCATAGATCTGACCCACATCTGCCCCACAGCAGCTCCTGCCCAGTAGATCTGACCCACAGCAGCTCCTGCCCCATAGATCTGACCAACATGTGCCCCAGAGCAGCTCCTGCCCCATAGACCTTACCCACATCAGCCGCACAGCAGCTCCTGGTCTATAGATCTGACCCACATGTGCACCACAGCAGCTCATGCCCCATAGATCTGACCCACCTCTGCACTACAGCAGCTCCTGCCCCATACATCTGACTCACATATGCCCCACAGCTACTCCTGCCCCATAGATCTGACCAACATCTACCCCACAGCAGCTCCTGCCCCATAGATCTCACTCACATGTGCCCGAGAGCAGATCCTGCCCCATAGATCTGACCCACAACTACCCCACAGCAGCTGCTGCCCCATAGATCTGACCCAAATCAGCCCCACACCAGCTCCTGCCCCATAGATCTGACCCACATCAGCCCCACACCAGCACCTGCCCCATTGATCTGACCCACACCAGCCCCACAGCAGCTCCTCCCCATAGATCTCACTCACATGTGCCCGAGAGCAGATCCTGCCCCATAGATCTGACCCACAACTACCCCACAGCAGCTGCTGCCCCATAGATCTGACCCAAATCAGCCCCACAGCAGCTCCTGCCCCATAGATCTGACCCACATCAGCCCCACACCAGCACCTGCCCCATTGATCTGACCCACACCAGCCCCACAGCAGCTCCTGCCCCATAGATATGACACACACCTGCCCCACAGCAGCTCCTTCCCTATAGATCTGACCCACATAAGCCCCACAGCAGCACCTGTTCCGCAGATCTGACCCACATCAGCCCCACAGCAGCTCCTGCCCCATAGATATGACCCACCTCAGCCCCTGCCTCATAGATCTGACCCACATGTGCCCCTTAGCAGCTTTTGCCCCATAGATCTGACCCACAGCAGCTCCTAACTCATAGATCTGACCCACATATGACCCACAGCAGATCCTGCCCCATAGATCTGACCCACAGCAGCTCCTGCCCCATAGATCTGACCAACATCAGCTCCACAGCAGCACCTACCCCATAGATCTGACCCACATCTGCCCCACAGCAGCTCCTGTCACATAGATCTACAGACATGTGCCCCACAAGAGCTCCTGCCCCAAAGATCTGATACCCATGTGCCCCACAACAGCTCCTGCCCAATAGATCTGACCCACATCTGCCCCACAGCAGCTCCTGTCTCATAGATCCTAACCACATCAGCACCACAGCAGCTCCTGCCCCATAGATCTGACCCTCATCAGACCCACAGTAGCTCCTTTCCATAGATCTGACCCACATCTGCCCCACATGAGCTCCTGCCCTATAGATCTGACCCACTGAAGCCCCACAGCAGCTCCTGTTCAAAATCTCTCACCCACATCTGTCACATAGCAGTTCCTGACCCATAGTTCTGAACCAAATCATCTCCACAGCAGCTCCTGCCCCATAGATCTGAACCACATCTGCCCCACAGCAGCTCCTGACCCATAGATCTGACCCACATCTGTCCCACAGCAGCTCCTGACCCATAGATCTGACACACATCAGCGCCACAGCAGCTCCTGCCCCATAGATCTGACCCACATCAGCCACACAGCAGCTCCTGCCCCATAGATCAGACCCACATCTACCCCACAGTAGATCCTGCCCCATAGATCTCACCCACATCAGCCACACAGCAGCTCCTGCCCCATAGATCAGACCAACATCTATCCCACAGTAGCTCCTGCCCCATAGATCTGACCCACTTCAGCCCCACAGCAGCTCCTGCCCCATAGATCTGACCCATATCAGCACCACATCAGCTCCTGTCCCATAGATCTGACCCACATCAGTCCCACAGCAGCTCCTGCCCCATTGATCTGACTCACTTGTGCCCCACAGCAGCTCCAGTCCCATAGATCTGCCCCACAGCAGCTCCTGCCCCATAGATCTGATGCACATCAGCCCCACAGCAGCTCCTGTCCTATAGATCTGACGCACAGCCGCTCCTGCCCCATAGATCTCACCCACATCTGCCTTACAGCAGCTCCTTCCCCACAGATCTGACGCATATCAGCCCCACATCAGCTCCTGTCCCATAGATCTGTCCCACAGCAGCTCCTGCCCCATAGATCAGATTCACATCTCCCCATAGCAGCTCCTGCCCCATACATCTGACTCAAATATACCCGACAGCAGCTTCTGCGCCATTGATCTGCCCCACAGCATCTCCTGCTCCATTGATATGAGCCATATCTACCCCACAGCAATTCCTGGCCCATAGATGTGACCCTCATCAGCCTCACAGCAGCTCCTGCCCCATAGATCTGACCCACATAAGCCCCTCTGTAGCTCCTGCCCCAGAGATCTCACCCAAATCATCTCTACAGCAGCTCCTGCCCCATAGATCTGACATACATGTGCCCCACAGCAGCTGCTGCTTCATAGATCTGTCCCACATCTGCCCCACAGGAGCTCCTGCCCTATAGATCTGATCCACATAAGCCCCACAGCAGCTCCTGTTCAATATGTCTCACCCACATCTGCCCCATAGCAGCTCCTGCCTCATAGATCTGAGCCACATCATCCCCACAGCAGCTCCTGCCCCATAGATATGACCCACAGCAGCCCCACAGCAGCTTATGTCCCATAGATCTGACCCATATGTGCCCCACAGCAACTCCTGCCCCATAGATCTGACCCTCAGCAGCTCCTGCCCCATAGATCAGACCCACATCTGCCCCACAGCAACTCCTGCCTCATAGATCTGACCCACATGTGCCCCACAGCAGCTCCTGCCTTATAGATCTGAACCACATGTGCCCCACAGCAGCTCCTCCCCCTTAGATCTGTCCCACAGCAGCTTCTGACACATAGATCTGACCCTCATCATCCCCACAACAGCTCCTGCCCCATAGATCTGACCCACATCTGCCCCACAGCAGCTCCTGCCTCATAGATCTGACCTACACACTACATCCGGATCTCACTACAGCCTCCCTTCAGGAAGTTAGAGAGAGCAATGAGGTCTCCCCTGAGCCTCTTCTTCTCCAGGCTGAACAATCCCTGCTCCCTCAGCCTCAACTCATACAGCCTGTGCTCCAGACCCCTCACCAGCTTTGTTGCCCTCCTCTGAACGCGTTCCGGGGCCTCCATGTCTTCCTTGCACTGAGGGGCCCAAAACTGAATACAGCACTCGAGCTGCGGCCTCATCAGTGCTGAGAACAGGGGGACAATCACCTCTCTGCTCCTGCTGGCAACACTGTTTCTGATGCAGGCCAGGATGCCCTTGGCCTTCTTAATATACATCAAAGGAATCTCCTGAAAAGGAAACCAGAATATCTGGCAACATGAAACAAAGTTCTGATTCATAAAAGACTTGCAGCAAGGCCTGAATCTCTTGTGTAATCTGCTCTTGATTTATCCCATTAGCACTAGGTGGAATGCAGAAGCTTCCTGAGACGTGATAATCAAAACCTAGTCCAATGCCTTTAAAAAAGCCTTTAAGAGATTACTCCTCCTTGGCTGTTTAAAATAAACTTAGGTAATACAAAATGTTGGAAAATTTTTGGACAGCTCCCCAGGGCCGGGCTTTGGAAGGCCGTATTGACGAGAGTCAATCAAGCTCCGGCTGCAGGCGTATATGTGTGTGCCAGTTCTTCAACACAGTAGAAATCACAACTTGCTGCGTGATCAAAATTCTGCATGTGCTACTCCTGAACCCCAATTACTTCCAACGGTGTTAAATTACCCCTTGATCTCAAAGCTGAACAAAACAACAAAATGCCACACCAATACTGAATACATAAAAACAAACAACTCCTTGGGCCTCAAGGGGAGGCTGATGCACAGGCCACGGCTGCCAGCGTGCAGCTGGGCTTCCCAGGGCAAACAGCAGCACACGGTGCATCAGAAGCTGAAAGAACCCTCAGGGAAGAGAGGCCAACTCAAGGGGCTGAGCACGGGACACCCTTCTTCCTGCCGGGCTGCTTCCCCTCCTCTGGTTTCTTTCTGTCAGTCCTCAGAGAGCAAGGAGATGCTCACAGCCTGTCACCAGCACTTACGGGTTGGCTGAAAGGCCACAGGTTGGGAAGACCAACAAGGAAACGGGGGAAAACCTGCACCATGTCAAGGGAGAGACGTGAAGCCGACCGCTTCATCGCCCTGTGATTGCCAGCCCGAGCGAGGGACGTTCTGACCAGCTACTGAAAGAGGCTGCACCAGGTTTAGAAAGTTCGCTTCAATTTTATTGCGTACAAGAAGATTTGGCTTGTATTTATTACCCCGCCCACACCCTAAAATGAAGCCCCAGTGCCCAGGATTGCCGCTTAGCAATCAGTCACTCAGCCTCCAGTCAGACCCAAGGAGAAGCCAAACCCCAGGGCTACGTCACCTCCTCCCTCTCCAGTCCCAGCCAGCCCTATTTCAACCTAACCCTACACTAGGCCTGGACCTCAAGAGACACACCCTGAAGGAACGCAGCGTCTCCAGCTCTTGCCATACACCAAGTCCTGCACAGGTGAAGCCCTCTTTGCTTCTAACGCAGCACAAGTCCTTCCTGTCCAGTTCACTTCCATCATCTCCACCGTCCATGACAGGGAAAGCACGGCTGTGCCGGTAAACTGGACTGTTCAGTCAGCAGGTTTTGGTGCCACCTCCGAGGAAGCGCTGCAGGTGGTTCTGCTGTCCTTTGTAGCTTCTTGCTCAGGCCATCATCGTTGCTTTCTGCTTTCCTTCTCGGCTTTCTTCCTCAGCTGAGCAGCGCTTGCCTTGCCTCAGCTTTCCTCACTCTCTCCCAAGTCTCAGTCCCCAAACTCTCCGTGTCATACAAGAATCAATTCGGAAACGCTCAGGGAACCTTCTCAGCTAACAACTGATTGGCGGCTCGCTTTGGGAGCTCAAGTCACCCTGCTGGGCACGTTGGGCTGCCAGAACTGGGAACCGCCTTCCTGACAGTCGGGCACACAAGAAACTCCACCCCTGTCTCGTTCCCCAAATCCCACACAAACCAGAGCCTAAAGCCCTTTCCTGCAAGGCGGTCCCTGCACGGGCGGGAGGACCCTGTGCCTGGCAGCTCATAGGGAGCAGCAGTAGCCACAGGATAAGACTGAGCTGGCACCTCCAGGCTGCTGGCAACAGTTACAGATGGTTCCCTCCCACCCAGTTGCCCGTGCCTTTCTCCTATCCCATGAGAGCACCACTTACTGCCTTTGGGAACTTGGAAACTTGCAGCATGATGGCCAGCACAGAGAAGCTGCAAAACGGCTCCGTAGAAGAGTCTGTGGCGCAGCATGTTCTTCATTAGCATGGGCTCAGGGATCTCAGGTGGCCAGAAATGCAGTTCAGCAGCCATAGCACAGACAGCCTGCTGCTCTACTGCTCTCACGGAGGCTGCCTGCTGTGAGGGGGGAAAAAGAGGCATCTTTTTGTGTGCCCCCGTGGCGCAGGTGGTAGGAATGCTGCATTGCAACACCGGGGCCCGGGTGTTCGAATCCCCCTGTGGTGCAAGTGGTAGAAGTGCCACCCTGTAGCACAGAGGCTGGAATCCCGGGGGTTGGACTCGATGATCTCTAAGGTCCCTTCCAACCCGCACGAGACTATTACTATTACTATTACTATTATTACTCTCAGGCACTGTGATGGAGTTACTTCCTGCTAGAAACATTTCCAGGCTGACTTAGAGAAGTGCTCTGAAGCTTGGTCACCTTGGGCTACCGACCCAAGAACAAAGAGGGACAACAAACTTGCATTTCAATTGCCCTTTAGCGCCCGCCTCGGAGAAGAGCCCTCAGCCTTCAGTATTGCTGCACTTACAGGTTAGGGGAAGAGAAGCAAGAGGACGGGTGGGTGTCAAAGAAGGGAAAATTTACCAGGCAAGAATAAACCTATCCCTGAGCTCCATCACACACATGTGAATACTGCCTTACTAATATGAACAATAACATCATTCACACAGCTAAATTTACTCACATTCACGTACCTGGTTGTGGACATGTTCGAGGCCTCGCTGCTGCTGTGCTGTTCAACGCCGGCCACAGCAATAAAGCGTGCAGAAAGCCCATCTGTTGCAGACAGAGGAGTGAGCCGTGCTTAACCAACACTGCTTCAGTGCACGCTTAAAGTAAGGCACACCTACCTTGCGCTGGCCATGCAGGAAGCTCGTGATGCAGCTCCAGACGGCTCTCCTGAGGCCCAGCTTCATTTCACGGCCACTCACGCTCTGCTGCTGGACATTCTGCAACGGAAAAGCCACCGGATGCAAATCCCATCCCTCGCAGATGGCATCAGACCTCCGCTCTCATGGCAGTCGCACTCACGGCTCCGGGGGAGAAAGCAGACGTGTGCTTACCGAGCGAGCGCTGTTTGCTGCCAGCTGCTGGTAGGAACCCACGCCTAACCCTACAGTACCAACAGTAACCTATGCCTAACTCTACTATGGGAACAACAATCTACTCCTAACACTAAAGAATGAAGAGGAACAAACTCCTAACAGGAAAACACCAACTACTAACACTAAAACTACTCCTAACCTACTCCTAACACTAAAAAATGAACAATAAGCAATGCCTAACTCAAAAACACAAACAATAACCTATGCCTAACTCAAAAACACTAACAACAACCTACACCTAACTCTAAAACTAACCTAAACCCAAAAACCAACTATAGAAACAGGGACTGGAACAAACAGGGTAAAGATGGGACTGCAGAATGTGGCTGCAGAATAGGCCCAAAGGAGGAACAGATGTTACAAAAATGCCACCCAGCTAATGCAGGGGGCGGGGGCCGTGCAGCGGGTAAGGAGCTCAGCTCCTGGACCAGCCACAGTGGAGCTGTGACCATGCCAGCGTGGGGCCTGAAACGGTGGTGTGGTGCCAGGCCAGCTATGCCATGGGTGGATCCACCTCCATGGGCTCCTCTGGAGGTGGATCCACCTCCATGGGCTCATCTGGAGGGGGATCCACCTCCATTCGCTCATCTGGAGGTGGATCCACCTCCATAGGCTCCACATGGGTGGTGGTCACGGGGCTGGTCCAGGCATGATGGAATATGGCTCTCTTACCCATCCTCTGCCTGGTGGTCATGGCGGGCCCCCTCCTCCTTCTCACTCCTAGGGCCCCCAGCTCCATCCTCCCGCCTGAAACAGGGAAAACTTCTACCCTAGCCTTCTTAGCTGCCGACATGGCTGATAACTGCCACAACTGTCAGAGGCGAGTGCGTTGCGCGCGGCAGCGGTGACCAAGGTGACGTGTAGAGGGTTCTAAAATGGCGGCCGCACTGCTGGCACTGGTGTTCCACATAGGATGAGGAGGGGGCTGGTAATAGCAGGACAAGGGGAAACTGATTGAAGTTGAAAGAGGGAAGATTTAGGTTGGATGTTAGGGGGAAAGTTGTTTACTAGCAGAGTGGTTAGGCCCTGGAACGGGCTGCCCAGGGAGGTTGTGGATGCCCCGTCCTTGGGGGTGTTCAGGGCCAGGTTGGACAAGGACCTGGGCAACCTGATCTAGTAAAGGTGTATGTTTGGTGGCCCTGCCAGGCAGGGGGGTTTGTTCTTCATGATCCATGAGGTCCCTTCCAACCTGGGTCATTCTGTGACTCTGTGATACTGGTGTGTGGCTGCTTGTCCCAGCGCGCTGACCTTTTGTCTTCAGGTTCACCAACAAGACTGTAACTGATTTATGGAGGAGGCAAGTGATGGGTGCTACTGTGTGACAATCAACATCACTTTGTGGACATTTGAAAGCACCTTCCTCCAGAGCTGTTCACCTCCAGAAGAGGGTGCTCAGAAGTGTTTACTGGCAGAAAATCTGGCAGCTGCCCCCCCCCACAACAGGCCCCAGCCCGGCCTGAGCCACGTGACAGTGACAGGAAGTGCTTCCTGCAGGCGGCGGAGAGCACTTCCGGGCCATGGCGGCCATGAGCGGGGCCGGGAGGAGCGGGCTCTGTGCTGCGAACGGGGTCGGGCCTCGGTGCGGGGGCACGGAGGGGCTGTCGGGGGAGGAGCTCGCGGCTCTGCCGGCACCCAGAGGCGGCTCCCGGGCGGCTCCACGGTCTCGCTGTGCTGCGGAGTCACCCGGCCGGCCCCAAAAGCCTGGAGGCAGAGCCTGAGCCGGCCCCGGCCCGGACCGTGTGGTGCGGCTCCGGCCGTGCTGGGCTGTGCGGCACCAAGAGGAAGACGTCCGTTCGTTTGCCGGCCGCTCGCTGGCTGTAAGATCCGGGTGGCGCCGAGGCCCGGTTAAGAAATGGCGTGGATGAAGGTTTGTACGGATGGAGTGGGTCTGGATTGCAGTGAGCGGGACGAGTCCGGGCTGCGGTTTGGCGTGGTTGTGTTGGTTGCTTTGAAGGGCTGCCGTCATAGGGCGGAGGGAGAGGGAGAGGGAGGGAGCTTTGAACAGTGCGGGCAGTCAGGAGCACGTCGCGTTTCTGCCTGCTGTGTTGGCGCTGCCGTAAGTCTTTGGGTCCCCAGGGAGGCTCTCCCTGGGGGTGTCCCGATTGGAAGGCAGGATTCAATCCCGCCGCAGCCCGTCCATGGCAGGCAGACGCTTCTCTCCTCTGCTCATGGGACTCAGCAGTGCCAGGGGTTTCACAGCGCGTGTTGCAGTGGCCGGCAGCCTCCGTGTGTTTTTCTGTTGCAAACAGGATCCCATGGTGGAGCCGAACTAGAAGCAGACGTTGGTGTCTTGTGGCAGGAGCAAGGGCAGTGGAAGCGCTGCCCAATGCCGGGCGGTGGTGACTGCTATGAGAGCAGGGGTCTGATACCATCTGTGAGGGATGGGATTTGCATCCGGTGGCTTTTCCGTTGCAGAATGTCCAGCAGCAGAGCGTGAGTGGCCGTGAAATGAAGCTGGGCTTCAGGAGAGCCGCCTGGAGCTGCGTCACGAGCACCTTGTGTGTGTGCTGGCCATCATGCTGCCAGTTTCCAAGTTCCCAGAGGCAGTAAGTGGTGTTCTCATGGTCTGAGAGAAAGGCACGGGCAACTGGCTGGGAGGGAACTGTCAAATACAAGATACGAAATGCTAAAGTATTGATGCTACAGATAAAGCTCAGTTTGCATTTTTGTTAGAGTCTGTGACAACAAATACAATGTCCCTGAAGAAATGGCTTTTTTGGCCATTAAAAGACAAAATGCAATCTTTTGATTTGCACAAAGCAGTAAAAACAACACTGGAGCGATTTTCTTTATCCTTTGACAGAGTCTCTGGGTCTTTAATGTCCCTTCCCACCCAAACCATTCCACAATAATATATTTCCACAATGTAAATGTGAAAATATCTGCCATGGTCTCCTGCTGCTCTAGATGACTGGGAATCCTCAGCGTCCATAACAAGCCCAGGGGGAGCCTGGTCCTTGCGGTGGAACAGATCTACCCAGTGGGACACGCTCCCAGTAATTCTTCCCCAGCAGCCTGGCACTCACCCACTAAGGGGTGCCACAAGCACCCACTCTATGCAGCCCTGCTGCACAGGAGGAGCAGCCCGTGGGGAGGCCCAGCCAGCAGCCTGGGGATGTGAGGTCACTATGCCCTGCCACATTGCTGCCTTGTGCCACAAGATCACAATGCCCAGCTGCGTGCTCTAGGTGTTCTGTGCCCCAGTAGCAGCACTCGTTGTGGCTGTAGCAGTGGTGATAGCAGCATGGCACGAGTACTGGGGGCCACGGCCCCCACCTGCCTTGCCGTCCTCCTACTGATAGCCATGTGTTGTCAGGAGACTTGTGCTGCTCCAGGGCGAGCAGCAGGAGCAGGTGGGTGGGCAGAGATGGGGTAAAAAATAAGCGGAAATGAGAGTGAGAAGCCCAGGTTCTGGTTCCAGTGGCTCTGTGCCTTATAGCCCTTAGGCTGCCTTCGATAGGGGCGGGGGGATATTGGAAAAGGGGGACAGGCAGCACCACAGGAGCTGGGCAAGGGCATGAGGAAGCCCTGTGCTCCCACGGCTCTGCCACTGGCTGGGTGGAGCGTGCTCTTCATCCTGGGGGTGTCCCAGGGGAGAACGTGGAAGGTGTGTGCTGGGAAAAGCATGAGCATTTCTGCTCCAGCTGCCTGATGCTCCCCATAGAAAAATCCTGGTTCCCAACAGAGACCCCCAGCTGTAGCCCAGTGTGTTTCAGGCACCTTTTCTTTGTATGCTCTTCCACGCGGTCCCGGAGGGGTGCTGCATGTGGCCAGGAGGGAGCATTTGTAAAGCTGCCGAGTGCTAGGCTTCAGGTCACCCTGGCCCCTCTATAGCTTTGGCGATCAAGGCCTGAGTCTCCCATCCCGTTACCTGGCCCCTTCCCTGTCACTAAGGGAGAGGAAGATCACAACATGCAATGGGAACAACCCTCTTCTGTTCTTTCTTCTAGATGATGACATTGGTACTCCTTCCTCAGATGACTGGAAGGAGACTGCTTTTGTGCCTCAGGGGAAACTCCGAGGTAAGTTGTGAGTGTCTGTTTCCTTGGAAGTCGAAAAATTAGTGTTATAATAGCTTATTTGGGTACGTAAGGCTCTCCAAAGGTCTTTCAAGTCTCTTTGTGCTTTGAAGGTCGTACACAGATCAGTCATTAGTATTTCTTTACTTGGAGAATTGTCACATTTCAGTGGGAAGGCGGCCCTTGCCAGTCTTTGCTCCTATTCCTTTGCTGTTTGGGCCATGTCATTCCCTGACCTGCAGCCAGTCCTCACAGGTCACTGCAGGAAAAAAAACAAGGCAGACCCCAGTGCGCAGTGGAAGCTCTCCTCACCTGTGTCTGATCACTCTTGTGCCTGCAGGCCCCTTTGGTGCATTTCAAAAGCAAAGTCGCGTCCCTGAGCCTGGGGTGGATGCCAGAGGTAAGTCACCAGTCTTCATCTCATGATCTTTGCTCATATTTGGCTGTGGAGGTTCAGGGGGGGTTCATCTTTTCACTGCCTGGTGATTTCTTCTCCATGAGAAGCTTGGGTAGTCACTGTTTCTTGGGTGCTGCATGCTCTCAGCATTCCGTTGACTTTGTCTCCGTACATCAGAGATCTCCCCACTAAAAAAACCTTGAGGGGCCAAATGTTCTTCTATGCCTTCTCTGAAGATTGTTTTACATGGCCTGGAGAGAGTATCTGGAAATCTGCTGAGTGCCAGCCAACTGCCCACCTGGCTTCTCTGCAGCTTTGCAACTTTTGACCCAGGTCTGAGTGCCATGTCATCACCTGAGCCCCTTCCAGTCACTGCAGGTCCCTAAGGAAGAGAGAAATTACAGCATACCATGTCATGAGATTTTACTTCCTTTGAGAGATGCCAGCTCACAGTCCTAATGTCAGCCAGGCGCGTCTGCAGGTGTGAGTGAGAATGCACACCTGTGTGTGTGTGCCCTGCCCTCGCACAATGCCCTGGTCCCATTCAGTGATGCCGTTATGCGTTTAGGTAAGCTGCAGTGTGTGGTGAAAAGTTCTCATTCTTTGGTTGCAGAAGTGCCTCCAGGGAAGGCCGTGCTAAATCCTTAGTTGTGCTGGAACCCCACAGGCATCCCAGGGGTGGCTGTTGTCGTTACTGACTTCACTGAAAAGACCGTTCAGTTTAGTACCTTGTTTGTCTGAAAGTTATCTTAATGCTTTCTGTTTAGGTCCTGAGAAACAGAAAGAGGCCCTGGAAACAGGAAAATATCTGCAGACACTGCCCCCTCTGCTAATGAAAATCATGAAGGACAAAGCACGTGGTAGGTGTATTTCCGTCTGTTCCCTGAAAGGCTTGTGAAACTGAATTTCTAGAAATTCATGTGGAGAAACTGCACCATCTTCCTGATGAGAAGCAGTTACTTACAGTCCCACTCCCTTACCTCCTTTCTAAAGAGACAGGTGGAGCACCTATGCGCTGGCTTGCATTTTGGAACGGCAGAGTTCGCACACTGACTGTCCCCCTGAGAGTAATAGAGGCCATGCACACAACAACTGTCACTCCAGGTAAGGGCCGCTCATAGAGCTCCGTGGCCGTGGTTAGAGGTTGCTCCCCTCCCAGTGCAGCCAGTTCCCAGGGACTTAGGAACTTTGTCCTTTTGGGAACTAGGCCACCAGAACCACATTCAGCAGATAAGGAGAGGAAACAGGACCCTCCATAGTACCTCCTGTGCACAGACCCTGCATTCCAGAGCTTGCTGTGCTTCCCCTGAGCCACCAGGCACAACAGCAGCCCGGAGCGGGATCCTTCCTGTGGTTGTTCTTGTCCACGTCACTCAAAGCAGCAGCTGGTGAAACAGATCCACATTGTTTTTCCAGGTGCGGATGGTGAGGAACACGCAAATGCCGCAGACAATAATTTTATCAAGAAGTACTGCCTGGGATTTGGTGAGGCTATCTTCGTTACCATGCTGATGGCAATGTTTTCGTGCTATCGTCTTGTCCGACAACGGAGGCAGATAAACCAGTGAGTTTTTGATCACCCCCAACCCCATCCTGCCCCCTCTCTTTACTATAGGGATCCTGTGAGCAAGGAGGCATTTCTAGTTAAAGCAGCATAGAGAAGCCAGTTAGTTGTTGCCTAACACTGTCTGAGATTGACACTGTCAGACATTTAACTGGTCTCGCCATTCCTGCTGCATGTTCTTACTGCTGGGCCTGAGACAGGCCGGGAGCTGAGGGTGGCTCTATCATGCACTGTGAGGAAGGAGAGCAGGGGGTTCTCCTGTGCCCTCAGCACGTTTCTCTCCCTGCAGGCACCTTGCTGAAGATGCTGCAGTCCAGCATATTGCCCGCAGCAACCTCACGCTTGGACAAACAGCTTGCTCGCCTCAGTGTGCTGCACAGAAAAGACGTGGCACAAATAACCGGTGCCTGTGCAGTGACAATCTGCCCACCAGCCGCAGAGCATCACCAGAGCGGCCCCTGCCAGGCCTGACAGCTGTCGGGCTCAGCTGCCCCCAGTGCAGCCCCCGTAGCCCACCAGCCCAGGCTCCGTGGCCCCTGGGAAGTACATCATGCCCAGTGGCCCCTATCCACCTTGGGCATCAACACCTCTTTCAGGGGACAGGAGGGACCCACCTGGTTTGGAAGCTTGCAGTCATCGGCTGGCACCCAAACAGCAGCACCCTGGCATCAACACCACCCTCCTGTCCCCCACCACCATTCTTCAGGGGTTGGCAGTGGCTCCCTCAAAGTGTCACCCGCAGGCAGCCACTGCCTCAGGGAAGCTTGAGAGGCCTGTCAGCCTCCAGCACCATCTCTGCCCTCACCCTCCCCTCCACCATCCATCAGGGGATGGAAGCGACCCCAGCAGAGTATAGACCTGGGGACATCATCCAACAGACGGACGACCATTGCCTGGGGGAAGCCAACTGGCCCAGCAGCCCCCTGTCCCCCCCAGGAACTGTCACCAACTTTCCTTCACCATCCTTCAGGAGGTTGGAGCAGCCCCCACAGGGTGGCAGTTTGAGGGCATCGTCCGACACCCAGAAAACTACAGCCAGGGGAAAGCATACCAGGCCCCACAGCTCCCAGCCCCCCACAGCACCAACTCTGCCCTCCCGCTCCTCTCCTCCATCCTTCAGGATGTGGGAGTGCCCCCCCCCACAGGGTCGGCATGGGGGCAACACCTGTAAAACCTCTGCCTGGAAAAAGTATGACAGGCCCAGCAGCCCCAAGATCCCCCCAGCACCACCTCTCTCTTCATGCTCCTCTCCACCATTGGTCAGGGGGTGGGAGCATCATCACTGGTCAACACAACAGGGGGTTCTTTCTTTAACATCCTTATTACACCTTCCGAACTGAGTATACCTTTTCTACAAAAATTCTCAGCACCACAGATGATCATATTCAAAACATCTATAACTATATGGAATATAGATATTGTAAATTAATTCAATAAAATTCAACAACAAAACAAAATAACCAAGAAGCTGCTTCCTTCAAAAGGCAGAGTATTCTGACGAGGAGAAAACAGCAATACTAACATCACGTCACAGCGTTGCCATCAGGGCTCAAGCTAAGGCAGCCAGCTGACCAGGGCAGAACTTGTGTTAGATGCTGCTCAGTGACAACACCCAGAATGAAGTAGCAAGGATGTGAAGTGTAGGAGACTACTTGCGCTTATCACATTCTGTCTGCTGTAACAGCACTACTCAAAGATTTCTAATCAGGCCAAGATCTTTGTGAAGCAGCAGTTTGTTCATTACTGCCATCATGGCCGCACACCCCTACTGACTGTTGGGCAGGGCTGCAGTGGAGAACGCCCTCCACACGCAGTCCTGGGCAGGCAAGGGCTGTCGGTGCACAGTGCCACACGCTCCTTGCCATCTGCACACACGTGGGCTGGCTTTGCACTGCCAGGCACATCGTCTCGCCTGGGCACTGCAGGTCCTCGCTTGGTGGTATGCAGAGACAGCGGGGCCAACAGATGAAGTTATCTGTGTTGTGTGCAATACTTGCATGACTTGGGAGCTGACAATCCTTGTGGTTCTCTGTCCTGCTCCAATTTATAGGAAGGAGAGGAGGTCCATACGTGTATGCCTGAGCATGGTTCAAATGTTGGAGGACGGACGCTATTACGACTTAGGGTGATTAGGAAGGGAAGGCGGGCAATAGAAAAGACAGGAAAAAGAATCAAGGAGTCTTTATAGGAAGCAAGAGGGAGAGAGAGTCACCACCATGGATCTGACGTGTTTAGTAGTTCAGTCATTGATCTTCAGTAGTGGTGGGTCATCAGGAGTTGTTGTTCCGCTGACGATGACTGTGACCACGGCAACAGTTTCCAATGATAGTATAAACTTACAAATAAGTCCAACGTGGTTCAGTCAGCTCTCCTTGGTGTGACAGCTCAAATCCAAAATGGTTGAGTAAGCTCTCCTTGGAATTGCAGCTTCTGGCTCTGGGATCTCATCTGGACCTTGCCAGCAGACAAGAGGGAGCAGGGACGCCCACCTGCTTCTTGTTCTTCACCGGACACGATGGTATCATTCCCCAGTTTTTCCATACCAAGCTGGAGCCAGATCTTCTGCCAGTAAACACTTCTGAGCACCCTCTTCTGGAGGTGAACAGCTCTGGAGGAAGGTGCTTTCAAATGTCCACAAAGTGATGTTGATTGTCACACAGTAGCACCCATCACTTGCCTCCTCCATAAATCAGTTACAGTCTTGTTGGTGAACCTGAAGACAAAAGGTCAGCGCGCTGGGACAAGCAGCCACACACCAGTATCACAGAGTCACAGAATGACCCAGGTTGGAAGGGACCTCATGGATCATGAAGAACAAACCCCCCTGCCTGGCAGGGCCACCAAACATACACCTTTACTAGATCAGGTTGCCCAGGGCCCTGTCCAACCTGGCCCTGAACACCCCCAAGGACGGGGCATCCACAACCTCCCTGGGCAGCCCGTTCCAGGGCCTAACCACTCTCCTAGTAAACAACTTTCCCCCTAACATCCAACCTAAATCTTCCCTCTTTCAACTTCAATCAGTTTCCCCTTGTCCTGCTATTACCAGCCCCCTCCTCATCCTATGTGGAACACCAGTGCCAGCAGTGCGGCCGCCATTTTAGAACCCTCTCCACGTCACCTTGGTCACCGCTGCCGCGCGCAACGCACTCGCCTCTGACAGCTGTGGCAGTTAGCAGCCATGTCGGCAGCTAAGAGGGCTAGGGTAGAAGTTTTCCCTGTTTCAGGCGGGAGGATGGAGCTGGGGGCCCTAGGAGTGAGAAGGAGGAGGGGGCCCGCCATGACCACCAGGCAGAGGACCCCCCTGCAAAGGGGCACATGTGGGTCAGATCTATGAGGCAGGGGCTGAGGTGGGTCATATCTATGGGGCAGGAGCTGCTGTGGGGCTGATGTGTGTCACATCTACGGAACAGGTGCTGCTGTGGGGCTTATGTGGGTCAGATCTATAGGGAAGGAGCTGCTGTGGGGCAGGTGTGTGTCATATCTATGGGGCAGGAGCTGCTGTGGGGCTGGTGTGGGTCAGATCTATGGGGCAGGAGCTGCTGTGGGGGTGATGTGTGTCAGATCTATGGGGCAGGAGCTGGTGTGGGGCTGATTTGGGTCACATCTATGAGGCAGGAGCTGCTGTGGGGTAGTTGTGGGTCAGATCTATGGGGAAGGAGCTGCTCTGGGGCACATGTGAGTGAGATCTATGGGGCAGGAGCTGCTGTGGGGTAGATGTTGGTCAGATCTATGGGGCAGGAGTAGCTGTGGGGTAGATGTTGGTCAGATCTATGGGGCTGGAGTAGCTGTGGGGCATATGTGAGTCAGATCTTTGGGGCAGGAGCTGCAGTGGGGCAGATGTGAGTCAGATCAATGGGGCAGGAGCTGCTGTGGGTCAGATGTATGGGGCAGGAGCTGCTGTGGGGCTGGTGTTGGTCAGATCTGTGGGGCGGGAGCTGCTGTGTTGCTGCTGAGGGTCAGATCTATGGGGCAGGAGCTTCTGTGGGGCCTATGTGGGTCAGATCTGTGGGACAGGAGCTGCTGTTGGGCTCATGTGGTTGAGATCTATGGGGCAGGCGTTGCTGTGGTGCTGATATGGGTCAGATATATGGGGCAGGAGCTGCTATGGGGCAGATGTGGGTCAGATCTATGGGGAAGGAGCTGCAGTGGGGCAGATGTGAGTCAGATCAATGGGGCAGGAGCTTCTGTGGGGATGATGAGGGTCAGATCTATGGGGCAGGAGCTGCTTTGGGGCAGATGTGGGTCAGATCTATGGGGTAGGTACTGCTATGGAGCTGATCTTGGTAAGATCTATGGGGCAGGAGCTGCTGTGGGGTATATGTGGGTCATATCTGTGGGGCAGGTGCTGCTGTGTTGCTGCTGAGGGTCAGATCTATGGGGCAGAAGATGCTGTGGGGTAGATCTATGGGGCAGGAGCTGTTGTGAGGCTGATGAGGGACTGATCTTTAAGGCAGGAGCTGCAGTGGGGTGCATGTGGGTCAGATCTATGGGGCAAGAGCCGCTGTGGGTCAGATCTACTGGGCTGGAGCTGCTGTGGGTCTGATGAGGGTCAGATCTATGGGGCGGGAGCTGTTCTGGGGCAGATGTGGGTCAGATCTATGTGGCAGGAGAAGCTGTTGGTCAGATCTATGGGGTTGGTGCTCCTAAGGGGCAGATGTGGGTCGGATCTATGGGGCAGGAGATGCTGTGGGGCTGATGTGTGTCAGATCTATGGGGCAGGAGCTGTTCTGTGGCTGTTGAGGGTCAGATCTATTGGGCAGGAGCTGCTGTGGTGCTGATGTGGGTAAGATCTATGAGACAGGAGCTGCTGTGGGGCACATGTTGGTCAGATCTATGGGGCAGGAGCTTTTGTGGGGCACATGGGTATCAGATCTTTGGGCAGGAGCTGTTGTGGGGCACATGTCGGTAGATCTATGTGGCAGGAGCTGCTGTGGGGCTGATGTGGGTCAGATCTATGGGGTAGGTGCTGCTGTGGAGCTGATGTTGGTCAGATCTATGGGGCAGGAGCTGCTGGGTTGCTGTTGTTGGTCAGATCTGTGGGGCAGGAGCTGCTGTGTTGCTGCTGAGGGTCAGATCTATGGGGCAGGAGCTGCTCTGGGGCCTATGTGGGTCAGATCTGTGGGACAGGAGCTGCTGTGGGGCTCATGTGGTTGAGATCTATGGGGCAGGCGTTGCTGTGGATCTGATATGGGTCAGATCTATGGGGCAGGAGCTGCTACATGGCAGATGTGGGTCAGATCTATGGGGCAGGAGCTGCAGTGGGGCAGATGTGAGTCAGATCAATGGGGCAGGAGCTGCTGTGGGGATGATGAGGGTCAGATCTATGGGGCAGGAGCTGCTGTGGAGTAGATCTATGGGGCAGGAGCTGTTGTGAGGCTGATGATGGTCTGATCTATAAGGCAGAAGCTGCTGTGGGGCGCAAGTGGGTCAGATGTATGGGGCAGGAGCTGCTGTGTGGCTGATGCGGGTCAGATCTATGGGGCAGGAGCTGCTGTGGGGCAGATGTGGGTCAGATCTATGGGCAGGAGCTGCTTTGGGGCAGATGTGGGTCAGATCTATGGGGTAGGTGCTGCTGTGGAGCTGATGTTGGTAAGATCTATGGGGCAGGAGCTTCTGTGGGGTATATGTGGGTCATATCTGTGGGGCAGGAGCTGCTGTGTTGCTGCTGAGGGTCAGATCTATGGGGCAGAAGATGCTGTGGGGATGATGAGGGTCACATCTATGTAGAAGGAGATGCTGTGGGGTAGATCTATGGGGCAGGAGCTGTTGTGAGGCTGATGAGGGTCTGATCTTTAAGGCAGGAGCTGCAGTGGGGCATATGTGTGTCAGATTTATTGGGCAGGAGCAGCTGTAGGGTGCATGTGGGTCAGATATATGGGGCAGAAGATGCTGTGGGGCAGATTTGGGTAAGATCTATGGGGCAGGAGCTGCTGTGGGGCTCAAGTGGGTCAGATCTATTGGGGCAGGAGCTGCTGTGGGACAGATGTGGGTCTGATCTATGGGGCAGGAGCTGCTGTGGGGCTGATGAGGGTCAGATCTATGGGGCAGGAGCTGCTGTGGTGCTGATTGGAATCAGATCTATGGGGCAGGAGTTGTTCTGTGGCTGATGTGGGTCAGATTTTTAGGGCAGAAGGCTCTGTGGGGCAGATGTGGGTCAGATCGATAGGGCAGAAGATGCTGTGGGGTTGATGGGCGTCAGATCTATGGGGCAGGAGCTGCTGTGGGGATGATGAGGGTCAGATCTCTGGGGCAGGAGCTGTTGTGAGGCTGATGATGGTCTGATCTATAAGGCAGGAGCTTTTGTGGGGCGCATTTGGGTCAGATGTATGGGGCAGGAGCTGCTGTGGGGCACATGTGGGTCAGATGTATGGGGTAGGAGCTGCTGTGTGGCTGATGTGGGTCAGATCTATGGGGCAGGAGCTGCTGTGGTGCTGATGTTCTGATCTATGAGACAGGAGCTGGTGTGGGGCAGATGTGGGTCAGATTTTTAGGGCAGAAGGCTCTGTGGGGCAGATGTGGGTCAGATCGATGGGGCAGAAGATGCTGTGGGGCTAATGGGCGTCAGATCTATGGGGCAGAAGATGCTGTGGGGCTAATGTGGGTCAGATCTATGTGGCAGGAGCTGCTGTGGGGCAGATCTCTTGGACAGGAGCTACTCTGGGGCACATTTTGGTCAGATCTATGGGGCAGGAGCTGCTGTGGTGTAGATGTGGGTCAGATCTATGGGACTGGAGCTGCTGTGGGTCTGATGGGGCTAGATCTATGGGGCTGGAGCTGCTGTGGGGGTGATGTGGGTCCGATCTATGGGACAGGAGCTGCTGTTTGGCTGATGTGGGTCTGATCTATGGGGCAGGAGCTTCTTTGGGGCTGATGTGGGTCAGATCTATGGGGCGGGAGCTGCTGTGCGTCTGATGTGGGTCAGATCTATGTGGAGAATGTTTATGCAGAATGGCTTCATGAGAAAGGACATGAAGAGATTCCACTAGTTAAATTGTAAAAGAATGAACGTGATTAAAGACAAAGACGGTCTATCCTAGGGCCGATCACGGGCTAAGCAGCTATGGAGAAATCAGGATGTGAAAAGACAGGGTATGTAGCTAAAGACGAAATATGTATCTAGAGGCAAGGACGGCCTGAGGGAAAAGCAAGATGTGTAGCAAGGTGTAGACAGAGCTGCAAAGAAAAAGTATCCATAAGACTAACCACAAAGGTCAGATGAAGTAATGTGTAACCCACCAATCCTGAGCTTTACTTTTGCAATATGCATGAACTTATTACTGATTGTATAAATGAGATGCTGTAACACCTAATAAACGAGACTTGTTGACCATGATAGCATGAGACTTGGCTCCCGCGGTTACTTCCAACAAAGCTGTGTTACAGAAAGGCAGAATTTCTATACGTCCTTATCAAACTAGTTTTTTCTTTTAGTTTGACTCCTGACTTTAACTTTGAAATCAGACAAAGACCTTACAGTAGCAGACGTATCTGATGAAGAATTCACCATTTGTTTACTGTTACAGCATGAAATGATTTGTAAAATGAGTACAGAGCAGGTAAAGAACATCTACCATGTGAAATCAAGGATCATCCATTCCTGCCCTAAACACACACTTATTCACCGAAAAAATTCTCCCTCTACATATCCAAAAGCTGATTTTAACAGAAATCAGAGCATAGACAGAAACACACAATCAAAATTAAAATGTTTCTTTGTGAGTCATTATGAAGTTAATAAAACATTTAATAAACACAGTGAGTCCGAGCTTCAGAGATGCTTTGTGTTTTTATTTATTTATCTAGCCGGAAGAATGTACACACACATTTCCTTGGACTGTGGTATTGAGAGATACACTTAAAGCAATCAAGCTGAAGTATAACAGAAGTATATCTAAAGCACCTTTCTTGAAGGACGGCAGGATCACTGAGGATAAGATAATACAGAGCCATAAATGAGAAGGATCAGAAGGACCAACCAACCTGTATAGCATTTCAGAGTGTAGCTGGTTCTTAGAAGAACGAATGACTCTATGGTTCTATGATTCTGTGACTTAAGGTTGGAAAAGACCACTGAAGGTCATCTAGTTCAACCATCAACCCACTCCCAGCATGCCCACTATGTCCCTCAGAGCCACATCTACACGTTTCTTGGACGTCTGCAGGGATGGTGATTCCACCATCACCCTGGGCAAACCTTTCCAATACCTAATGACTATTTTTGAGAAGTTGTTTCTCCGAACATCCAGTAGAACCTCTCCTGGCACAACTCTAAGCCACTCCCTCTTGTCCTGTCACTAGTTACACACAAAAAGAGGTTGAACCTCACCTCACCACAACCCCCCTTCAGGAAGTTGTAGAGAGCAAATGAGGTCTCCCCCCAAGCCTCCTCTTCGCCGGACTAAATACCCCCATCTTTCTCAGCTGCTCCTCACAAGACTTATGCTCCAGACCCCGCACCAGCCTCATTACCATTCTATGAACATGTGCCAGGGTCTTTCTTGTAGTGAGGGGGCCCAAAAATGAACACAGTACTCAAGTCACAGCTTCACCAGTGCCAAGTACTGAGAGATTATCACCTCCCTGGTCCTGCTGGCAACACTATTTCTGATACAAGCCAGGCCTTCTAGGCTACCAGGCACACTGCTGGCTCACATTCATCTGGCTGTCAACGAACACCACCAGAATCTAGATTCTAGCCACAAGCCTGCAAAATGGAGTGGCATGATATTGTGATCAAAGTGCAGTAGCTGGCACTTGACTTTGTTGAAGCTTATACAATTGCCTTCAGCTCATTGATCCAGCCAATTCAGATCCCTCTGTAAGGCCTTCCTACTCTCAGGCAAATCAACACTTCCTTCCAGTGAGGAGTCATCTGCAAACTCACTGAGGATACACTCAATCCCCCCATGCAGATCATCAATAAAGATATTAAACAGGACCTACCCCTATACTGACGCCTGGGGAAAAAAAAAAAAAAAAAGTCAATTAATGAAGCTGGGAAACAGCACAACATTAGGCACCTCTTTGTATTCTAAGTGAGACAAGAAAGAATATTTTCCACTTTAAATTCACAGTATGTAATTAGCAACAGGATAATAGTTATCTATAAATACCTACAAAATCCTTTTACTGAAGGCTTGTTTTGTTCTGGAGACAAACCATCTGTGCATTCCACTCAGAATCTGTATTTACAAATGCTCTGACTTATGTCATTGATATCAGATCAAAAGAACCACAAGCTAAAAACTGCTAACAAAGATAAGAACCAGCTTAAGTCGATCTGCATATACTAAAAGTTTAACTCTCACTGGGTTAGTAGAAAAAAACTACAGTACTGGAATGTAGAGGATTTTACAGACACTTTACACCTGTGTTTTTAACTGTGTATCTGAAGCCCAGGCTGCCCAGCAAAGCCACCAGGTGGCACGAACACATAGTACCAGAGGTGCTTTCTCTCACCATCCCTCAGCAAAGGCACTGCCCCAAAACAAACTGTGCGATCAACCCACCAAATGACAGAAGCACAAAATCATTTATCTGAAATGAATCTGAAAATATCTGGCAAACCAATACCCTTCATAAAAAGAGGAAGAGATGATTAACAAAAAAAATACATTCTATTTCCTCACAATTATTGGGTTCAACTTCAGGCATCTTTTTATTCACTCAACATATCCTTTAAATATCAGGTCACAGTAGCAGCCCCTGTTTTGTTACACAAGATGAAGAGCAGTCATGCCCTGCCCGGCATTAGAGTTCTCATCACCTGTTAACTCATCTGTGAGCTCATATGCAGCAATAATGTATAGATCAATCAGGAAATTAAAAAACAAATAAAAAACCAGCAGGATGCCATAAATGTTGTAATGATTCAGCAACAGGAAATAGTATTTAACTATTTGTGGCATTCGACTCTCTAAGACAAGATCAAACCATTTCAGAAACAATAAATGTCAAAAACCCTCTCAAATCTGTATCAAAGAGCATCAAGACCTCCAAAACATTGTACCCTAGAGCTTAAACTCTCAGGAAAGAAGATGACACATACATACAAGAAAATACTTTAAGGCTGTCAGAGAGAAGGCACCTACTACATTAAAGCATTGCAACTCGATCCTTGCAACACTGCAGTACTTGCACTCTTTACAGTTAGCTGAATTCCATTTCTAGACCATCAGAAGAGCAGTAGAACAGGTGCCATTTGTAAACAGTGAGCTCTTCAGGAGTACAAGATGGATATTAACACTACCCAGCAAATGCATGCCTTGGGCAACAAATACATGAGCTCTACTTCACAGCGTCAATTGATGTGATATCTAAAGTATTCATAAATAATATCCACATATACTATTGGCTCCATTTAAATCTAATCAGAACTTGGTACAGTGTATATTAACAGTTATTGCAAAAACGGCTTTCAAGTTAAATTTTTCAATACATGGTCCTTCTACAAGGAATATAATGATTGCACCCAAAAAATTCAAATAGCATATCCATGCAACACTTAGATTGCTCAGAGGGATTAATAATTCTTTTGACAAATGAAATGGATGCGACAAAAGACAGAAAGTACTGATCACACAAGAACATTACGTGCGTGAAAACAGGACACTCAAAGTCCATGACGTGTTAAATCACCACTAAGATCATCACGTCCATCTATCAGAGACAAACATGAACTTTTATTGAATACTACACGCCATACGTGTTTTGCATGTGTGTAATGGCCAGGGAGACCTGAGGGGGATCATGGGATCACATGGCTGAGGCCCCACTCTCGTAGGAAACACCCATGCCAAGCACATGAGATGTGGGGAAGGGAGAGGGCAGCGGCACTGGGAAAAGCCCAGAAACTTGAGCTGGGGCTGGAGCACGTGCTGCGGGTTAGGATGGCTCACTGTGATGAGCCAGCAGTGGACTGCGGCATCGCTGTGAGACGGGCAGTGATGTACCCAAGCGAAGGTCAAGCGAAGGTGACGCCCAGCAGCTTGGCCAAGCCATGGTTGGAGACATCACCAGGCAACAACGGATTGTGACCCGATAGGCCGCACCGGCTTTGTCGCGGGCGCAGCAGCTCAGCCCAGCAGTTCGTTCCTGGCCTCCGACCGAGCGTGTGTGCGAGGACTGGAGTGTGGACAGGGCGAGCTTTGGTGCTGGAAAGTGCTCTGGGTGCTGTTAGCACAGCTCCCAGCGGCCTTCTCAGAGCCATTTGTTCTTTCCCCGAGCCTGCCGGGAGCAGGCAGACGGGACATCCTAGAGAAAAAAGCGTGTGCAGCAGCACAGGTAGGCGGCACAGAGACTGGCAGCGGGGGGGCACAACTTGAGGGACCCTTCCCAGGCCGGAGTCTGACTAATGTCTCTTGTCCTCTTCCAGCGTGTCACCTGCTGCTGCTGCTGCAGCGTTAGTGCTGGGGAGCACGTTACCATCTCCCGCTCCCACTGGCCCACCGCAACTGGTGGAAGGATGGAGGCAGAGTTTGAGACCCGCTGCCCCGTGTGCCTGGAGAACTGGGACAGCGCAGCATACGCCATGCCTTGCTGCCACCAGTTCTGCTTCCGCTGCATCCAGCGGTGGACAAGCACCAGGCCCCAGTGTCCGCTGTGCAAACGGGATGTGAAGACCATCATTCACTCCGTGCAAGCGGACGACAACTACAAGGAGGTGGAGGTCAGACCAGCTGCACAGGCATCCGTTGCTACACGGAGACCCGCACTCCACCACGCAGCCCGGCCATGGCCTGCAGTGCCCACGCATCCTCTGGGCGGCCTCTCCCCTGCCACCTGGGCTTCCCTCTTCAGGGAGCAGCCGGCCCTGCTGCGGCCCCTGCGGTCCTGGCTGCGCCAGAACCTGCACCGCATCCTGGGCACCGAGGGGCCACAGGCAAATATCCTGGTTGACAGTGTCATCTGGGCCCTGCTCCTCGTAGGCTTGGCAGAGGGGATCCTGATAGAAATGCTGGATCCTGACCTGCACGGCCACACGGTGACCTTTGTGAGGCACTTCATCGCCTTTGCGGTGCGGAGGTGCAGCCGGGTGGCAGGCCGCTTCCTGGGCCTCAACATCCCCCCTGCTCCTGGGGCACAGGAGGCCACAGCAGCAGAGCCCAGAGCTGCCACACCAGAGGAGCCACCTGTCCCTGGCTCAGCACCCTCCAGCAGCCCTGCCAGCTCCAACAGGGACGAAATGCTGGGCAGGGCAACACAAGAGGTTCGTAGGCATCCCAGCCGCCCACACGGCAACCCTGCAACTGTCACCACAGAGCAGGCAGCGCCTCAGGAGGAGCCAGGAGAGCCTGTGGCAGGGCCCTCCGGCACCAGCCCACCTGAGGGGACCCGGCGAGCCCCGAAGAGGAAGGCCGGCGACTCACAGGCCTCAGCACCATCAAAGAAGAGGCCACCCCGCCGGCAGCAATAGAAGAGCCCATGGGGCAGCTGAGGAGGCTGGGGCCAGGCAGCACCCGGGACACACACTGGCCCCAACGGACCCTTGTCATCACCGTCCAATTCAACCTCAAATAGAAAACAGAAAGACTGCAAACAATAAATTAACATTGAAAAAAACTGAAAAACAAAGTGTTGGTATTGAGTGTTGGTATTGATAACAGCACAGCTGTTGACGCTTCCCCATCCTTGACGCTCTCTCCCCTTTTTCCTACTGCCGTGCAACTGCTGCCACTGTTGCATTCCAGACACGAACCCCACGGGCTTCAGAGAGGGCAATGGCAAATCTCTGCTCCTGGGGACCAACATCCACAGGCCGTGCTACAGCTGGGGTCAGGAAGCTGGAGCAGAACCACCAGTCCTGCTGGACACCAGGCTGAACCTGCAAGGAACCCACCCGGGCTGCCTTGCCGAACGCTGTCCTGGGCTGCGTGAGGCCAGGTGCCACCCGTGGGTGAAGGGCGGTTATCCCGCCCTCTGCTCAGCCCTGAGGAGGTCACAGCTGGAGCGCTGGGACCGCAGCTGGGCTACCCAGCACAGGGGATAACAACACACTTCTTCCCATTACGAGTGGACCATTCGCTTCTACCACTCCAGATCCGCAGCCCATCCCTGTACAACCGCTCTTAAGTAGGGACCTATACACTTCCTTCTTTGCAGGCATTTGAAATGTCTCTACAGAAGACAAAACCAGACAAAAATCTTTCCGTGCCTATCCACACCACGTTCCTAAGACAACACAGCTGGTTCTTAAACACGGTAGTACGTACCCTTGGTTTACTGCACATCTGGTGAACAGAAAGTTCTCCAGCCTCACTACGGAACAAAGAACTCCACCGTCATTCCCATGCTCCCTATGAAGCATCCTGAGCTCCAACACTCACTCAGTCCCTCACTCAATCTTCCCCCTGCTAATGTTCTTCCATCTAATTCCACCTCACATCACAGCACAAGCTGTCACAGACTGGTGTACAGTCTCATCAAAGGGAACGCTGCTTGTTTGCCATCAGAATTCATTCAAAAATGAAACAATTCAACAACCATCAACCACTACTTCTCATATTACCTACAGGCAACAATGCCTGAAGAACTGGAGTGTCAGATGGCATGCAAAACATTAGAAGTTGGCTCGTAGGAATGAAAGAATTTCATGAGAGAACGGGGCTAATGACACAAGGAGTGCCATAGACATCAAAGATAACCACTGGAAGAACCGATGGGATTAATAACTCTTTTGACAAATGAAATGGATGCGACAAAAGACAGAAATTACTAATCACAAAAGAACTTGACGTGCGTGAAAACAGAGGACACTCAAAGTCCATGACGTGTTAAATCGCCACTAAGATCATCACGTCCATCTATCAGAGACAAACATGAACTTTTACTGAATACTACACGCCATACGTGTTTTGCATGTGTGTAATGGCCAGGGAGACCTGTCAGATCTATGGGGCAGGAGCTACTGTGGGGCAGATGTGCATCAGATCTATGGGGCAGGAGATGCTGTGGGGATGATATGGGTCAGATCTATGGAGCAGGAGCAGCTGTGGAGATGATGAGGGTCAGAACTATGTGGTAGGAGAAGATGTGGGACAATGTGGGTCAGATCTATGGGGCAGTTGCTGCTGTGGGGCTAATTGGGGTAAGATCTATGGGGCAGGAGCTCTTGTGGGTCAGATCTACGGAGGAGGAGCTGCTTTGGGGCTGATGTTGGTCAGATTTATGGGGCAGGAGCTGTTGTGGTGCACATGTGGGTCAGATCTATGGGGCAGGAGCTGCAGTGGGGCAGATGTAGGTCAGATCTATGGGGCAGGAGCTGCTGTGGGCCTTATTGGCGTCAGATCTATGGGGCAGAAGATGCAGTGGGGCAGATTTGCATCAGATCTATGGGGCAGGAGCTGCTGTGTGGCTGATATGGTTCATATCTATGGGCAGGAGCTGCTGTGGGGCTGATATGGGTCAGATCTACGGAGCAGGAGCAGCTTTGGTGCAGATGAGAGTCAGATCTATGGGGCAGTAGCTGCTGTGGGTCAGATCTATGGGGCAGGAGCAACTGTGGAGATGATGTGGGTCAGAACTATGTGGTAGGAGATGATGTGAGACAATGTGGGTCAGATCTATGTGGCAGGAGCTGCTGTGGAGCTGATGCGGGTCCGATCTATGGGGCAGCAGCTGCTGTAGGGCTGATTGTGGTCAGATCTATTGGGCAGGAGGTGCTCTGGTGCATATGTGTGTCAGATCTGTGGGGCAGGAGCTGCTGTGGGGCACATGTGGGTCAGATATACGGGGCAGGAGTTGCTGTGGGGTAGATGTGGGTCAGATCTATGGGGCAGGTGCTGCTGTGGGGATGTTGTGGCTCAGATCTATGGGGCAGGAGCTGCTATGGGGCATATATGGGTGAGATCTATGGGGCAGGAGCTGCTACGGGGATGATTGCGCTAAGATCAATAGGGCAGGAGCTGCTGTGAGGCAGATGTGGGTCAGATTTATTGGGAAGGATCTGCTGTGGGGTAGAGGTGGGTCTGATCTATTGGGCAGAAGCTGCTGTGGGGTAGAGGTGGGTCTGATCTATTGGGCAGGAGCTGCTGTGGGGCTGATGTGGGTCAGATCTACGGAGCAGGAGCTGCTCTGGGGCACATGTGGTTCAGGTCTGTGGGGCAGGTGCTGCTGTGGGGAAGATGTGGGTCAGATCTATGGGGCAGGAGCTGATGTGGGTCAGATCTGCGGGGCAGGAGCTGCTATGGGGCACATGTGTATCAGATCTATGGGGCAGGAGCTGCTGTGGGGCGGATGTAGGTCAGATCTATGGGTCAGGAACTGCTGTGGAGCTGATGTGGGTCAGATCTATGGGGCAGGAGCTGCTGTGGTGCTGCTTGGAGTCAGATCTATGGACAGGAGCTGCTTTGGTGCACATGTGGGTCAGATCTATGGGGCAGGAGCTGCTGTGTGGCTGATATGGGTCAGATCTATGTGGCACGCGCTGCTGTGGGGTAGATGTGGGTCAGATCTATGGGGCAGGAATTGCTGTGTGGATGATGTGGGTCAGATCTATGGTGCAGGAGCTGCTATGGGGCAGATGTGGGTCAGATCTATGGGGCAGGAGCTGCAGTGGGGATGATTGCGGTAAGATCTATAGGGCAGGAGCAGCTGTGAGGCAGATGTGGGTCAGATCTATTGGGAAGGATCTGCTGTGGGGTAGAGGTGGGTCACATCAATGAGGCAGGAGCTGCTGTGGGCAGATGTGGGTCTGATCTATGGGGCAGAAGCTGCTGTGGGTCAGATCTATGGGGCAGGAGTTGCTGTGGGGCACATGTGGGTCGGATCTATGGGTCAGGAGCTGCTGTTGGGTAGATGTGGGTCCGATCTATGGTACAGAAGCAGCTTTGGGGATGATGTGGCTAAGATATATGGGGCAGGAGCTGCTATGGGGCAGATGTGGGTGAGATATATGGGGCAGGATCTGATCTGGGAATGATTGCGGTAAGATCTATAGGGCAGGAGCTGCTGTGGGGTAGAGGTGGGTCAGATCAATGGGGCAGGACCTATGTGGGGCAGAGGGGGTTCTTATCTATTGGGCAGGAGCTGCTGTGGGGAACATGTGGGTCAGGTCTATAAGGCAGGTGCTGCTGTGGGGCTAATTGGGGTAAGATCTATGGGGCAGGAGCTGATGTGGGTCAGATCTATGGGGCAGGAGCTGCTGCGGGGCTGATGTGGGTCAGATCTATGGGGTAGAAGCTGCTATGGGGCACATGTGTATCAGATCTATGGGGCAGTAGCTGTTGTGGGGCACATGTGGGTCAGATCTATGGGCCTGGAGCTGCTGTGGGGAAGATGTAGGTCAGATCAATGGGTCAGGAGCTGCTGTGGGGCTGATTTGGGTCAGATCTATGGGGCAGGAGCTGATGTGGGTCAGATCTATGGGGCAGGATCTCCTGTGGGGCTGATTGGCATCAGATCGATGGGACAGGAGCTGCTGTGGTGCACATGTGGGTCAGATCTATGGGGCAGGAGCTGCTCTGCGGTATATGTGGGTCAGATCTATGGGGCAGGAGCTGCTGTGGGGCTGATTTGGGTCAGATCTATGGGGCAGGAGCTGCTGTGGGTCAGATCTATGGGGCAGGAGCTGCTGTGGAGATGATGTGGGTCAGAACTATGTGGTAGGAGATGATGTGGGACAATGTGGGTCAGATCTATGGGGCAGGAACTGCTGTGTGGCTGCTAAGGGTCACATCTATGGGGCAGGAGCTGCTGTGGGGCACATGTGGTTCAGATCTATGGGGCAGGAGCTGCTGTGGAGCTGATGTCGGTCAGATCTATGGGGCAGGAGCTGCTGTAGGGCTGATTGGGTTCAGATCTATGGGGCAGGAGATGATGTGGGGCACATTTGTGTCAGATCTATGGGGCAGGAGTTGCTGTGGGGCACACGTGGGTCAGATCCAAGGGGGAGGCGCTGCTGTGGGGTATATGTGTGTCAGATCTATGGGGCAGGAGCTGCTGTGGGGATGATGTGGCTCAGATCTATGGGGCAGGAGCTGCTGTAGGGCTGATTGGGGTCAGATCTATGGGGCAGGAGATGATGTGGGGCACATTTGTGTCAGATCTATGGGGCAGGAGTTGCTGTGGGGCACATGTGGGTCAGATCCAAGGGGGAGGCGCTGCTGTGGGGATGATGTGGCTCAGATCTATGGGGCAGGAGCTGCTGTGGGGCAGATGTGGGTCAGATCTATGGGACAGGAGCTGCTGTGGGGCTGATGTTGGTCAGATCTATGTGGCAGGAGCTGCTCTGGGGCATATGTGGGTCAGATCTATGGGGCAGGAGCTGCTGTGGGGCAGATGTGGGTCAGAACAATGGGGCAGTATCTTCTGTGGGGCAGATTTTCGTCACATCTATGTGGGAGAAGATGGTTTCGGGCTGATGGGGGTTTCAACTATGCGGCAGGAGCTGCTGTGGGGCTGATGTGGGTCGTATCTTTAGGGCAGGAGCTGCTGTGGGTCAGATCTATGGGGCAGGATATGAAGTGGGGTAGATGTGGATCAGATCTTTGGGGCAGGCACTGCTGTGTGTCTGATATGGGTCAGATATATGGGGCAGGAGCTGCCATGGGGCAGATCTATTGGGCAGGAGCTGCAGTGGGTCTCATGTTGTTCAGATCTATGGGGCAGGAGCTGCAGTGGGTCTCATGTTGTTCAGATCTATGGGGCAGGAGCTGCTGTGGGGCACATGTGGGTCAGATCTATGGGGGTTGAGCTGCTGTGGGGCTGATGTGGGTCAGATCTATAAGGCAGGAGCTGCTTTTGGAAAGATGTGGGTCTGATCTATGGGGCAGGAGTAGCTGTGGGGCAGATGAGGGTCAGAATTATGGGGAAGGAGCTGCTGTGGGGCTGAGGGGGGTCGGATCTATGGGGCAGGAGCAGTTGTGGGGCATATGTGTGTCAGATCTATGGGGCAGGAGCTGCTGTGGGGCTGATGTCGGTATATCAATGGGGCAGGAGATGCTGTGGGTGTAGGTCTATGGGGCAGAAGCTGCTGTCGGGCATATGTGAGCCAGATGTATCGTGCAGGAGCTGCTGTGGGTCAGATGTGGGTCACATCTTTGGGGCAGGAGCTGAGGTGGGTCAGAGGTGGGACTGATCTATTGGGCAGGAGCTACTGTGGATATGATGTGGGTCAGATCTATAGGGAAGGTGCTGCTGTGGGGCTGATGTGGGTCACATCTATGGAGCAGGAGCTGCTGTGAGGCACATGTGGGTCGGGTCTATGGGGCAGGTACTGCTGTGGGGCTGATGTGGGTCGGATCTATGGGCCATGTGCTGCTATGGGGCCCATATGTATCAGATCTATGGGGCAGAAGCTGTTGTGGGGCACATGTGGGTCAGATCTATGGGTCAGGAGGTGCTGTGAAGTTGATGTGGGTAAGATCTATGGAGCAGGAGCTGCTGTGGCTCAGATCTATGGGGCAAGAGATGCAGTGCGGCTCATGTGGATCTGATCTATGGAGCAGGAGCTGCTGTGTGGCTGATGTGGTTCAGGTCTATGGGGCAGGAGTTGCTGTGGTTCAAATCTATGGGGCAGGAGATGCTGTGGAGATGATGTGGGTCAGATATTTGGGGCAGGAGATGCTGTGGTTCAGATCTATGGGGCAGGAGCTGCTGTGGGGCTGATGTGGGTAAGATCTATTGGGCAGGAGCTGCTGTGGGGCAGATGTGATTCAGATCTATGTGGCAGGAGCTGCTGTGGGGCTGATGTGGGTCAGATCTATGGGGCAGTAGCTGCTGTGGGGCAGATGTGGGTCTGAACAATGGGGCAGGAGCTACTGTGGAGATTATGTGGGTAAGATCTATGGGGCAGATGCTGCTGTCAGGCAAATATGAGTCAGATCTATGGGACAGGAGCTGCTGCGGGGCAGATCTATGGGACAGGAGCTGCTGTGTGGCTGATGTGGGTCAGATCTATGGGGCAGGTGCTGCTGTGTGTCAGATCTATGGGGAAGGAGTTGCTGTGGGACAGATCTATGGGACAGGAGAGTCTCTGGGGCTGATGTGGGTCACATCTATGGGGCAGGAGATGCAGTGGGGCAGTTGTGGGTCAGATCTATTGGGAAGGATCTGCTGTGGGGTAGATGTGGGTCAGATCTATGGGGCAGGAGCTGCTGTGGGGCAGATGTGGGTCTGATCTATGGGGCAGGAGATGTTGTGGGTCAGATCTATGGGGCAGAAGCTGCTCTGGGGCTGATTTGGGTCAGGTTTTTGGGAAAGGTGCTGCTTTGGGGCTGATGTGGGTCAGATCTATGGGGCAGGTGGTGCTGTTGGTCTCATTGGTGTAAGATCTATGGGGCAGGAGCTGCTGTGGGACTGATGTGGGTCAGATCTATTTGTCAGGAGCTTCTCTGTGGCACATGTGGGTCAGATCTATGGGGAGGGAGCAGCTGTGGGACTGATGGTGTTTAGATCAATTGAGCAGGAGCTGCTGTCGGTCAGAACTATGGGGCAGGAGCTGCTGTGAGGCAGAGGTGGGTCAGATCTATGGGTCACGAGCTGCTGTGGGTCAGATCTATGGGGCAGGAGCTGCTGTGGGACACATGTGGTTCAGATTTATGGGTAGGTGTAGCTGTGGGGCTCATGTGGGTCAGATCTATGGGGCAGGAGATGCTGTGGGGCAGGTGTGTGTCAGATCTATGGGGCAGGAGCTGCTGTGGGGCTGGTGTGGGTCAGATCAATGGGCCAGGAACTGGTGTGGGGCTGAGGTGGGTCAGATCTATGGGGCAGGAGCTGGTGTGGGGCTGATTTGGATCAGATCTATGGGGCAGGAGCTGCTGTGGGGTAGTTGTGTGTCAGATCTATGGGGCACGATCTGCTCTGGGGAACATGTGAGTGAGATCTATGGGGCAGGAGCTGCTGTGGGGTAGATGTAGGTCAGATCTATGGGGCAGGAGTAGCTGTGGGGCATATGTGAGTCAGATGTATGCGGCAGGAGCTACTATCGTGCAGATGTGGGTCAGATCTATGGGGCAGGAGCTGCTGTGGGGTAGTTGTGTGTCAGATCTATGGGGCAGTATCTGCTCTGGGGTACATGTTGGTCAGATCTATGGGGCAGGAGCTGCTGTGGGTCAGATCTACTGGGCAGGAGCTGCTGTGGGGCAGATGTGGGTCAGATCTATGGGGCAGGAGCTCCTGTGGGGCACATGTATATCAGATCTTTGGGGCAGGAGCAGTTGTGGGGATGATGTGTGTCAGATCTACGGAACAGGTGCTGCTGTGGGTTTATGTGGGTCAGATCAATGGGGCAGGAGCTGCTGTGGAGCTGATGTTGGTTAGATCTGTGGGGCAGGAGCTGCTGTGGGGCCTATGTGGGTCAGATCTATGGGGCAGGAGCTGCTGTGGAGGTGCTGTGTGTCAGATCTATGGGGCAGGAGCTGCTTTGGGGTAGATGTGGGTCAGATCTATGGGACTGGAGCTGGTGTGGGTCTGATGGGGGCTAGATCTATGGGGCAGGAGCTGCTGTGGGGGTGATGTGTCTCAGATCTATGGGTCAGGAGATGCTATGGCGCTGATGTTGGTAAGATATATGGGGCAGGAGCTGCAGTGGGGTAGATGTGGGTCTGATCTATGGGGCAGGAGCTGTTGTGGGTCCGATGTGGGTCAGATCTATGGGGCGGGAGCTGTTGTGGGTCCGATGTGGGTCAGATCTATGGGTCAGGAGCTGCTGTGTGGATGATATGGGTCAGATATATGGGGCAGGAGCTGATATGGGGCAGATGTGGGTCAGATCTTTGGGGCAGGAGCTGCAGTGGGGCAGATGTGAGTCAGATCAATGGGGCAGGAGCTGCTGTGGGTCAGATGTATGGGGCAGGAGCTGCTGTGGGGCTGGTGTTGGTCAGATCTGTGGGGCGGGAGCTGCTGTGTTGCTGCTGAGGGTCAGATCTATGGGGCAGGAGCTGCTGTGGGGCCTATGTGGGTCAGATCTGTGGGACAGGAGCTGCTGTGGGGCTCATGTGGTTGAGATCTATGGGGCAGGCGTTGCTGTGGTGCTGATATGGGTCAGATATATGGGGCAGGAGCTGCTATGGGGCAGATGTGGGTAAGATCTATGGGGCAGGAGCTGCAGTGGGGCAGATGTGAGTCAGATCAAAGGGGCAGGAGCTTCTGTGGGGATGATGAGGGTCAGATCTATGGGGCAGGAGCTTCTGTGAGGCACATGTGGGTCAGATGTATGGGGCAGGAGCTGCTGTGTGGCTGATGTGGGTCAGATCTATGAGGCAGGAGCTGCTGTGGGGATGATGAGGGTCAGATCTATGGGGCAGGAGTTGCTTTGGGGCAGATGTGGGTCAGATCTATGGGGTAGGTACTGCTGTGGAGCTGATGTTGGTAAGATCTATGTGGCAGGAGCTGCTTTGGGGCCTATGTGGGTCAGATCTGTGGGACAGGAGCTGCTGTGTGGCTCATGTGGTTGAGAACTATGGGGCAGGAGCAGCTGTCGGGAAGACGTGGGTCATATCTGTGGGGCAGGTGCTGCTGTGTTGCTGCTGAGGGTCAGATCTATGGGGAGAAGATGCTGTGGGGTAGATCTATGGGGCAGGAGCTGTTGTGAGGCTGATGAGGGACTGACCTTTAAGGCACAGCTGCAGTGGGGTGCATGTGGGTCAGATCTATGGGGCAGGAGCCGCTGTGGGTCTGATCTACTGGGCTGGAGCTGCTGTGGGGCTGATGTGGGTCAGATCTATGGGGCAGGAGCTTTTTTGGGGCACATGTAAATCAGATCTTTGGGGCAGGAGCAGTTGTGGGGATGATATGTGTCAGATCTACGGAACAGGTTCTGCTGTGGGTCTTATGTGGGTCAGATCTGTGGGACAGGAGCTGCTGTGTGGCTCATGTGGTTGAGATCTATGGGGCAGGAGCTGCTGTGGGGAAGACGTGGGTCAGATCTATGGGGCAGGAGATGCTATGGCGCTGATGTTGGTAAGATCTATGGGGCAGGAGCTGCAGTGGGGTAGATGTGGGTCTGATCTATGGGGCAGGAGCTGTTGTGGGTCCGATGTGGGTCAGATCTATGGGGCAGGAGCTTCTTTGGGGCTGATGTGGGTCAGATATTTGGGGCAGGAGCTGCTGTGGGGATAATGTGGGTCAGATCAATTGGGCAGGAGCTGCTATGGGGCAGATGTGGGTCAGATCTATGGGGCAGGAACTGCTGTGGGGCAGATGTGGGTCTGATCTATGGGGCAGGAGCTGCTGTGGGGCTGATGAGGGTCAGATCTATGGGTCAGGAGCTGCTGTGTGGCTGATGTGGGTCTGATCTATGGGGCAGGAGCTTCTTTGGGGCTGATGTGGGTCAGATCTATGGGGCGGGAGCTGTTCTGGGGCAGATGTGGGTCAGATCTATGTGGCAGGAGAAGCTGTTGGTCAGATCTATGGGGTTGGTGCTCCTAAGGGGCAGATGTTGGTCGGATCTATGGGGCAGGAGATGCTGAGGGGCTTATGTGGGTCAGATCTATGGGGCAGGAGCTGTTCTGTGGCTGATGAGGGTCAGATCTATTGGGCAGGAGCTGCTGTGGTGCTGATGTGGGTAAGATCTATGAGACAAGAGCTGCTGTGGGGCACATGTTGGTCAGATCTATGGGGCAGGAGCTTTTGTGGGGCACATGGGTATCAGATCATTGGGGCAGGAGATGTTGTGGGGCACATGTCGGTAGATCTATGTGGCAGGAGCTGCTGTGGGGCTGATGTGGGTCAGATCTATGGGGTAGGTGCTGCTGTGGAGCTGATGTTGGTCAGATCTATGGGGCAGGAACTGCTGTGGTGCTGGTGTTGGTCAGATCTGTGGGGCAGGAGCTGCTGTGTTGCTGCTGAGGGTCAGATCTATGGGGCAGGAGCTGCTGTGGGGCCTATGTGGGTCAGATCTGTGGGACAGGAGCTGCTGTGGGGCTCATGTGGTTGAGATCTATGGGGCAGGCGTTGCTGTGGATCTGATATGGGTCAGATATATGGGGCAGGAGCTGCTACGGGGCAGATGTGGGTCAGATCTATGGGGCAGGAGCTGAAGTGGGGCAGATGTTAGTCAGATCAATGGGGCAGGAGCTGCTGTGGGGATGATGAGGGTCAGATCTATGGGGCAGGAGCTGCTGTGGAGTAGATCTATGGGGCAGGAGCTGTTGTGAGGCTGATGATGGTCTGATCTATAAGGCAGAAGCTGCTGTGGGGCGCAAGTGGGTCAGATGTATGGGGCAGGAGCTGCTGTGTGGCTGATGCGGGTCAGATCTATGGGGCAGGAGCTGCTGTGGGGCAGATGTGGGTCAGATCTATGGGCAGGAGCTGCTTTGGGGCAGATGTGGGTCAGATCTATGGGGTAGGTGCTGCTGTGGAGCTGATGTTGGTAAGATCTATGGGGCAGGAGCTGCTGTGGGGTATATGTGGGTCATATCTGTGGGGCAGGTGCTGCTGTGTTGCTGCTGAGGGTCAGATCTATGGGGCAGAAGATGCTGTGGGGTTGATGAGGGTCACATCTATGTAGCAGGAGATGCTCAAGGGTAGATCTTTTGGGCAGGAGCTGTTGTGAGGCTGATGAGGGTCTGATCTGTAAGGCAGGAGCTGCAGTGGGGCATATGTGTGTCAGATTTATTGGGCAGGAGCTGCTCTAGGGCGCATGTGGGTCAGATCTATGGGGCAGGAGATGCTGTGGGGCAGATGTGGGTAAGATCTATGGGGCAGGAGCTGCTGTGGGGCTGAAGTGGGTCAGATCTATTGGGGCAGGAGCTGCTGTGGGGCAGATGTGGGTCTGATCTATGGGGCAGGAGCTGCTGTAGGGCGCATGTGGGTCAGATCTATGGGGCAGGAGCTGCTGTGGTGCTGATTGGGATCAGATCTATGGGGCAGGAGCTGTTCTGTGGCTGATGTGGGTCAGATTTTTAGGGCAGAAGGCTCTGTGGGGCAGATGTGGGTCAGATCGATGGGGCAGAAGATGCTGTGGGGTTGATGGGCGTCAGATCTATGGGGCAGGAGATGCTGTGGGGATGGTGAGGGTCAGATCTCTGGGGCAGGAGCTGTTGTGAGGCTGATGATGGTCTGATCTATAAGGCAGGAGCTTTTGTGGGGCGCATTTGGGTCAGATGTATGGGGCAGGAGCTGCTGTGGGGGAGATGTGGATCTGATCTATTGGGCAGGAGCTGCTGTGGGGCTGATGTGGGTCAGATCTATGGGGCAGGAGCTGCTATGGGGCAGATGTGGGTCTGATCTATGGGGCAGGAGTTGCTGTGGGGCTGATGTGGGTCAGTTCTATGGGGCAGGAGCTGCTGTGTGGCTGATGAGGGTCAGATCTATGGAGCAGGAGCTGCTGTGTGGCTGATGATTTGGGTCAGATCTATGGGGCAGTAGCTGCTGTGGGGCTGATGTTGGTCAGATCAATGGGGCAGGAGCTGCTGTGGGGTAGATATGGGTCATCTTGATTGGCCAGGAGCTGCTGTGGTGCAGATGTGGGTCAGATCTATGGGGCAGTAGCTGCTGTGGGGCAGATGTGGGTCAGATCTATGGGGCAGGTGATGCTGTTGGTTAGATCTATGGGGCAGGAGTTGCTGTGGGGCACATGTGGGTACGATGTATAGGGCAGGAGCTGCTGTGGGGCTGATGTGGGTCAGATCTATGGGGCAGGAGCTGCTGTGGGGATAATGTGGGTCAGATCAATTGGGCAGGGGCTGCTATGGGGCAGATGTGGGTCAGATCTATGGGGCAGGAGCTGCTGTGGGGCAGATGTGGGTCTGATCTTTGGGGCAGGAGCTGCTGTGGGGCTGATGAGGGTCAGACCTATGGGGCAGGAGCTGCTGCGGGGCTGATTGGGATCAGAGCTATGGGTCAGGAGCTGCTGTGTGGCTGATGTGGGTCTGATCTATGGGGCAGGAGCTTCTTTGGGGCTGATGTGGGTCAGATCTATGGGGCAGGAGCTGTTCTGGGGCTGATGTGGGTCAGATCTATGGGGCAGTAGCTGCTGTGGGGCTGATGTTGGTCAGATCAATGGGGCAGGAGCTGCTGTGGGGTAGATATGGGTCAGATCTATGGGGCAGTAGCTGCTGTGGGGCAGATGTGGGTCAGATCTATGGGGCAGTAGCTGCTGTGGGGCAGATGTGGGTCAGATCTATGGGACAGGAGCTGCTGTGGGGATGATGTGGGTCAGATCTATGGGACAGGAGCTGCTGTGGGGATGATGTGGGTCAGATCTATGGGGCAGGAGCTGCTGTGGGGCATATGTGGGTCAGATCTATGGGGCAGGAGCTGCTGTGGGGCTGATTTGGGTCAGATCTATGGGGCAGGAGTTGCTGTGGGGCTGATGAGGGACAGATCTATGGGGCAGGAATTTCTGTGGGGCATATGTGGGTCAGATCTATTGGTCAGGAGCTGCTCTGGGGCACATGTGGGTCAGATCTATAGGGCAGGAGCTGCTGTGGAACTGATGTGGGTCAGTTCTATGGGGCAGGAGCTGCTGTGGGGCAGATGTGGGTCAGATCTATGGGGCAGGAGCTGCTGTGGGGCAGATGTGGGTCAGATCTGTGGGACAGGAGCTGCTGTGTGGCTCATGTGGTTGAGATTTATGGGGCAGGAGCTGCTGTGGGGAAGACGTGGGTCAGATCTATGGGGAAGGAGCTGCTGTGGGGGTGATGTGTGTCAGATCTATGGGGCAGGAGATGCTATGGCGCTGATGTTGGTAAGATATATGGGGCAGGAGCTGCAGTGGGGTAGATGTGGGTCTGATCTATGGGGCAGGAGCTTCTTTGGGGCTGATGTGGGACATTTCTATGGGGCAGGAGATGCTGTGGGTCACATGTGCGTCAGATCTATGGGGCAGGAGCTGCTGTGGGGCAGATGTGGGTCAGATCAATAGGGCAGGAGCTGAAGTGGGGCAGATGTGGGTCAGATCTATGGGCAGTAGCTGCTGTGGGGCAGAAGTGGGTCTGATCTATGGGGCAGGAGCTGCTGTGGGGATGATTTGGGTCAGATCTATGGGGCAGGAGCTGCTATGGGGCAGATGTGGGTCTGATCTATGGGGCAGGAGTTGCTGTGGGGCTGATGTGGGTCAGTTCTATGGGGCAGGAGCTGCTATGGGGCAGATGTGGGTCTGATCTATGGGGCAAGAGTTGCTGTGGGGCTGATATGTGTCAGTTCTATTGGGCAGGAGCTGCTGTGTGGCTGATGAGGGTCAGATCTATGCGGCAGGAGCTGCTGTGTGGCTGATGATTTGGGTCAGATCTATGGGGCAGTAGCTGCTGTGGGGCTGATGTTGGTAAGATCTATGGGGCAGGAGCTGCTGTGGGGCAGATATGGGTCATCTTGATGGGCCAGGAGCTGCTGTGGTGCAGATGTGGGTCAGATCTATGGGGCAGGAGCTTCTATGGGGCTGATGTGGGACATTTCTATGGGGCAGGAGATGCTGTGGGTCACATGTGCGTCAGATCTATGGGGCTGGAGCTGCTGTGGGGCAGATGTGGGTCAGATCTATGGGCAGTAGCTGCTGTGGGGCAGATGTGGGTCTGATCTATGGGGCAGGAGCTGCTCTGGATCACATGTTGGTCAGATATATGGGGCAGGAGCTGCTGTGGGGATGATTTGGGTCAGATCTATGGGGCAGGAGCTGCTATGGGGCAGATGTGGGTCTGATCTATGGGGCAGGAGTTGCTGTGGGGCTGATGTGGGTCAGTTCTATGGGGCAGGAGCTGCTGTGTGGCTGATGAGGGTCTGATCTATGGGGCAGGAGCTGCTGTGTGGCTGATGATTTGGGTCAGATCTATGGGGCAGTAGCTGCTGTGGGGCTGATGTTGGTCAGATCAATGGGGCAGGAGCTGCTGTGGGGTAGATATGGGTCATCTTGATTGGCCAGGAGCTGCTGTGGTGCAGATGTGGGTCAGATCTATGGGGCAGTAGCTGCTGTGGGGCAGATGTGGGTCAGATCTATGGGGCAGGTGATGCTGTTGGTCAGATCTATGTGGCAGGAGTTGCTGTGGGGCACATGTGGGTACGATGTATAGGGCAGGAGCTGCTGTGGGGCTGATGTGGGTCAGATCTATGGGGCAGGAGCTGCTGTGGGGATAATGTGGGTCAGATCAATTGGGCAGGGGCTGCTATGGGGCAGATGTGGGTCAGATCTATGGGGCAGGAGCTGCTGTGGGGCAGATGTGGGTCTGATCTATGGGGCAGGAGCTGCTGTGGGGCTGATGAGGGTCAGACCTATGGGGCAGGAGCTGCTGTGGGGCTGATTGGGATCAGAGCTATGGGTCAGGAGCTGCTGTGTGGCTGATGTGGGTCTGATCTATGGGGCAGGAGCTTCTTTGGGGCTGATGTGGGTCAGATCTATGGGGCAGGAGCTGTTCTGGGGCTGATGTGGGTCAGATCTATGGGGCAGTAGCTGCTGTGGGGCTGATGTTGGTCAGATCAATGGGGCAGGAGCTGCTGTGGGGTAGATATGGGTCAGATCTATGGGGCAGTAGCTGCTGTGGGGCAGATGTGGGTCAGATCTATGGGGCAGTAGCTGCTGTGGGGCAGATGTGGGTCAGATCTATGGGGCAGGAGCTGCTGTGGGGAAGACGTGGGTCAGATCTATGGGGCAGGAGCTGCTGTGGGGGTGATGTGTGTCAGATCTATGGCGCAGGAGATGCTATGGCGCTGATGTTGGTAAGATATATGGGGCAGGAGCTGCAGTGGGGTAGATGTGGGTCTGATCTATGGGGCAGGAGCTGTTGTGGGTCCGATGTGGGTCAGATCTATGGGGCGGGAGCTGCTGTGTGGCTTACGTGGGTCTGATCTATGGGGCAGGAGCTTCTTTGGGGCTGATGTGGGTCAGATCTATGGGGCAGGAGCTGCTGTGGGGATAATGTGGGTCAGATCAATTGGGCAGGAGCTGCTATGGGGCAGATGTGGGTCAGATCTGTGGGGCAGGAGCTGCTGTGGGGCAGATGTGGGTCTGATCTATAGGGCAGGAGCTGCTGTGGGGCTGAGGAGGGTCAGATCTATGGGGCAGGAGCTGCTGTGGGGTTGATTCGGATCAGAGCTATGGGTCAGGAGCTGCTGTGTGGCTGATGTGGGTCTGATCTATGGGGCAGGAGCTTCTTTGGGGCTGATGTGGGTCAGATCTATGGGGCGGGAGCTGTTCTGGGGCAGATGTGGGTCAGATCTATGTGGCAGGAGAAGCTGTTGGTCAGATCTATGGGGTTGGTGCTCCTAAGGGGCAGATGTTGGTCGGATCTATGGGGCAGGAGATGCTGTGGGGCTGATGTGGGTCAGATCTATGGGGCAGGAGCTGTTCTGTGGCTGATGAGGGTCAGATCTATTGGGCAGGAGCTGCTGTGGTGCTGATGTGGGTAAGATCTATGAGACAGGAGCTGCTGTGGGGCACATGTTGGTCAGATCTATGGGGCAGGAGCTTTTGTGGGGCACATGGGTATCAGATCATTGGGGCAGGAGCTGTTGTGGGGCACATGTCGGTAGATCTATGTGGCAGGAGCTGCTGTAGGGCTGATGTGGGTCAGATCTATGGGGTAGGTGCTGCTGTGGTGCTGATGTTGGTCAGATCTATGGGGCAGGAGCTGCTGTGGTGCTGGTGTTGGTCAGATCTGTGGGGCAGGAGCTGCTGTGTTGCTGCTGAGGGTCAGATCTATGGGGCAGGAGCTGCTGTGGGGCCTATGTGGGTCAGATCTGTGGGACAGGAGCTGCTGTGGGGCTCATGTGGTTGAGATCTATGGGGCAGGCGTTGCTGTGGATCTGATATGGGTCAGATCTATGGGGCAGGAGCTGCTACGGGGCAGATGTGGGTCAGATCTATGGGGCAGGAGCTGCAGTGGGGCAGATGTGAGTCAGATCAATGGGGCAGGAGCTGCTGTGGGGATGATGAGGGTCAGATCTATGGGGCAGGAGCTGCTGTGGAGTAGATCTATGGGGCAGGAGCTGTTGTGAGGCTGATGATGGTCTGATCTATAAGGCAGAAGCTGCTGTGGGGCGCAAGTTGGTCAGATGTATGGGGCAGGAGCTGCTGTGTGGCTGATGCGGGTCAGATCTATGGGGCAGGAGCTGCTGTGGGGCAGATGTGGGTCAGATCTATGGGCAGGAGCTGCTTTGGGGCAGATGTGGGTCAGATCTATGGGGTAGGTGCTGCTGTGGAGCTGATGTTGGTAAGATCTATGGGGCAGGAGCTGCTGTGGGGTATATGAGGGTCATATCTGTAAGGCAGGTGCTGCTGTGTTGCTGCTGAGGGTCAGATCTATGGGGCAGAAGATGCTGTGGGGTTGATGAGGGTCACATCTATGTAGCAGGAGATGCTCAAGGGTAGATCTTTTGGGCAGGAGCTGTTGTGAGGCTGATGAGGGTCTGATCTGTAAGGCAGGAGCTGCAGTGGGGCATATGTGTGTCAGATTTATTGGGCAGGAGCTGCTGTAGGGCGCATGTGGGTCAGATCTATGGGGCAGGAGATGCTGTGGGGCAGATGTGGGTCAGATCGATGGGGCAGAAGATGCTGTGGGGTTGATGGGCGTCAGATCTATGGGGCAGGAGCTGCTGTGGGGATGGTGAGGGTCAGATCTCTGGGGCAGGAGCTGTTGTGAGGCTGATGATGGTCTGATCTATAAGGCAGGAGCTATTGTGGGGCGTATTTGGGTCAGATGTATGGGGCAGGAGCTGCTGTGGGGCAGATGTGGATCTGATCTATTGGGCAGGAGCTGCTGTGGGGCTGATGTGGGTCAGATCTATGGGACAGGAGCTTCTGTGGGGCTGATGTGGGTCAGATCTATGGGGCAGGAGCTTCTATGGGGCTGATGTGGGACATTTCTATGGGGCAGGAGATGCTGTGGGTCACATGTGCGTCAGATCTATGGGGCAGGAGCTGCTGTGGGGATGATTTGGGTCAGATCTATGGGGCAGGAGCTGCTATGGGGCAGATGTGGGTCTGATCTATGGGGCAGGAGTTGCTGTGGGGATGATGTGGGTCAGTTATATGGGGCAGGAGCTGCTATGGGGCAGATGTGGGTCTGATCTATGGGGCAAGAGTTGCTGTGGGGCTGATATGGGTCAGTTCTATGGGGCAGGAGCTGCTGTGTGGCTGATGAGGGTCAGATCTATGGGGCAGAAGCTGCTGTGTGGCTGATGATTTGGGTCAGATCTATGGGGCAGTAGCTGCTGTGGGGCTGATGTTGGTAAGATCTATGGGGCAGGAGCTGCTGTGGGGCAGATATGGGTCATCTTGATGGGCCAGGAGCTGCTGTGGTGCAGATGTGGGTCAGATCTATGGGGCAGGAGCTTCTATGGGGCTGATGTGGGACATTTCTATGGGGCAAGAGATGCTGTGGGTCACATGTGCGTCAGATCTATGGGGCTGGAGCTGCTGTGGGGCAAATGTGGGTCAGATCTATGGGCAGTAGCTGCTGTGGGGCAGATGTGGGTCTGATCTATGGGGCAGGAGCTGCTCTGGATCACATGTTGGTCAGATATATGGGGCAGGAGCTGCTGTGGGGATGATTTGGGTCAGATCTATGGGGCAGGAGCTGCTATGGGGCAGATGTGGGTCTGATCTATGGGGCAGGAGTTGCTGTGGGGCTGATGTGGGTCAGTTCTATGGGGCAGGAGCTGCTGTGTGGCTGATGAGGGTCAGATCTATGGGGCAGGAGCTGCTGTGTGGCTGATGATTTGGGTCAGATCTATGGGGCAGTAGCTGCTGTGGGGCTGATGTTGGTCAGATCAATGGGGCAGGAGCTGCTGTGGGGTAGATATGGGTCATCTTGATTGGCCAGGAGCTGCTGTGGTGCAGATGTGGGTCAGATCTATGGGGCAGTAGCTGCTGTGGGGCAGATGTGGGTCAGATCTATGGGGCAGGTGATGCTGTTGGTCAGATCTATGGGGCAGGAGTTGCTGTGGGGCACATGTGGGTACGATGTATAGGGCAGGAGCTGCTGTGGGGCTGATGTGGGTCAGATCTATGGGACAGGAGCTGCTGTGGGGCTGATGTGGGTCAGATCTATGTGGCAGGAGCTGCTCTGGGGCATATGTGGGTCAGATCTATGGGGCAGGAGCTGCTGTGGGGCTGATTTGGGTCAGATCTATGGGGCAGGAGTTGCTGTGGGGCTGATGAGGGACAGATCTATGGGGCAGGAACTTCTGTGGGGCATATGTGGGTCAGATCTATTGGTCAGGAGCTGCTCTGGGGCACATGTGGGTCAGATCTATGGGGCAGGAGCTGCTGTGGGGCTGATTTGGGTCAGATCTATGGGGCAGGAGCTGCTGTGGGGCAGATGTGGGTCAGATCTATGGGGCAGGAGCTGCTGTGGGGCAGATGTGGGTCAGATCTGTGGGACAGGAGCTGCTGTTTGGCTCATGTGGTTGAGATCTATGGGGCAGGAGCTGCTGTGGGGAAGACGTGGGTCAGATCTATGGGGCAGGAGCTGCTGTGGGGGTGATGTGTGTCAGATCTATGGGGCAGGAGATGCTATGGCGCTGATGTTGGTAAGATATATGGGGCAGGAGCTGCAGTGGGGTAGATGTGGGTCTGATCTATGGGGCAGGAGCTGTTGTGGGTCCGATGTGGGTCAGATCTATGGGGCGGGAGCTGCTGTGTGGCTGACGTGGGTCTGATCTATGGGGCAGGAGCTTCTTTGGGGCTGATGTGGGTCAGATCTATGGGGCAGGAGCTGCTGTGGGGATAATGTGGGTCAGATCAATTGGGCAGGAGCTGCTATGGGGCAGATGTGGGTCAGATCTATGGGGCAGGAGCTGCTGTGGGGCAGATTTGGGTCTGATCTATGGGGCAGGATCTGCTGTGGGGCTGATGAGGGTCAGATCTATGGGGCAGGAGCTTCTTTGGGGCTGATGTGGGTCAGATCTATGGGGCGGGAGCTGTTCTGGGGCAGATGTGGGTCAGATCTATGTGGCAGGAGAAGCTGTTGGTCAGATCTATGGGGTTGGTGCTCCTAAGGGGCAGATGTTGGTCGGATCTATGGGGCAGGAGATGCTGTGGGGCTGATGTGGGTCAGATCTATGGGGCAGGAGCTGTTCTGTGGCTGATGAGGGTCAGATCTATTGGGCAGGAGCTGCTGTGGTGCTGATGTGGGTAAGATCTATGAGACAGGAGCTGCTGTGGGGCACATGTTGGTCAGATCTATGGGGCAGGAGCTGTTGTGGGGCACATGTCGGTAGATCTATGTGGCAGGAGCTGCTGTGGGGCTGATGTGGGTCAGATCTATGGGCAGTAGCTGCTGTGGGGCAGATGTGGGTCTGATCTATGGGGCAGGAGCTGCTCTGGATCACATGTTGGTCAGATATATGGGGCAGGAGCTGCTGTGGGGATGATTTGGGTCAGATCTATGGGGCAGGAGCTGCTATGGGGCAGATGTGGGTCTGATCTATGGGGCAGGAGTTGCTGTGGGGCTGATGTGGGTCAGTTCTATGGGGCAGGAGCTGCTGTGTGGCTGATGAGGGTCAGATCTATGGGGCAGTAGCTGCTGTGGGGCTGATGTTGGTCAGATCAATGGGGCAGGAGCTGCTGTGGGGTAGATATGGGTCATCTTGATGGGCCAGGAGCTGCTGTGGTGCAGATGTGGGTCAGATCTATGGGGCAGTAGCTGCTGTGGGGCAGATGTGGGTCAGATCTAAGGGGCAGGTGATGCTGTTGGTCAGATCTATGGGGCAGGAGTTGCTGTGGGGCTGATGTGGGTCAGATCTATGGGACAGGAGCTGCTGTAGGGCTGATGTGGGTCAGATCTATGTGGTAGGAGCTGCTCTGGGGCATATGTGGGTCAGATCTATGGGGCAGGAGCTGCTGTGGGGCACATGTGGGTCAGATCTATGGGGCAGGAGCTGCTGTGGGGCTGATTTGGGTCAGATCTATGGGGCAGGAGTTGCTGTGGGGCTGATGAGGGACAGATCTATGGGGCAGGAACTTCTGTGGGGCTGATGTTGGTCAGATCTATTGGTCAGGAGCTGATCTGGGGCACATGTGGGTCAGATCTATAGGGCAGGAGCTGCTGTGGAACTGATGTGGGTCAGTTCTATGGGGCAGGAGCTGCTGTGGGGCAGATGTGGGTCAGATCTATGGGGCAGGAGCTGCTGTGGGGCATATGTGGGTCAGATCTATGGGGCAGGAGCTGCTGTGGGGCAGATGTGGGTCAGAACAATGGGGCAGGATCTGCTGTGGGGCAGATTTTCGTCACATCTATGTGGGAGAAGATGGTTTCGGGCTGATGGGGGTCTCATCTATGCGGCAGGAGCAACTGTGGGGCTGATGTGGGTCGTATCTTTTGGGCAGGAGCTGCTTTGGGTCAGATCTATGGGGCAGGATATGAAGTGGGGTAGATGTGGATCAGATCTATGGGGCAGGCACTGCTGTGTGTCTGATATGGGTCAGATCTATGGGGCAGGAGCTGCCATGGGGCAGATCTATTGGGTAGGAGCTGCAGTGGGTCTCATGTTGTTCAGATCTATGGGGCAGGAACTGCATTGTGTCTCATGTTGTTCAGATCTATGGGGTTGGAGCTGCTGTGGGGCACATGTGGGTCAGATCTATGAGGCAGGAGCTGCTTTGGGAAAGATGTGGGTCTGATCTATGGGGCAGGAGTATCTGTGGGGCAGATGAGGGTCAGAATTATGGGGAAGGAGCTGCTGTGGGGCTGAGGGGGGTCGGATCTATGGGGCAGGAGCTGTTGTGGGGCATATGTGTGTCAGATCTATGGGGCAGGAGCTGCTGTGGGGCTGATGTTGGTCTTATCAATGGGGCAGGAGATGCTGTGGGTGTAGGTCTATGGGGCAGAAGCTGCTGTCGGGCATATGTGAGCCAGACGTATCGGGCAGGAGCTGCTGTGGGTCAGATGTGGGTCACATCTTTGTTGCAGGAGCTGAGGTGGGGCAGAGGTGGGACTGATCTATTGGGCAGGAGCTACTGTGGATATGATGTGGGTCAGATCTATAGGGAAGGTGCTGCTGTGGGGCTGATGTGGGTCACATCTATGGAGCAGGAGCTGCTGTGAGGCACATGTGGGTCGGGTCTATGGGGGAGGTGCTGCTGTGGGGAAGATGTGGGTCTGATCAATGGGGAAGGATCTGCTGTGGGGATGATGTGGGTCAGATCTATGGGGCAGGAGCTGCTGTGTGACTGATGAGGGTCAGATCTATGGGGCAGGAGCTGCTGTGGGTCAGATGTGGGTCAGAACTATGGGGCACGAGATGCTGTGGAGATGATGTGGGTAAGATCTATGGGCCAGGAGCTGCTGGGGGCTGATGTAGGTCAGATCTATGGGGCAGGAGCTGCTGTGGGGCAGACGTGGGTCAGATATTTGGGGCAGGAGATGCTGTGGTTCAAATCTATGGGGCAGGAGATGCTGTGGAGATGATGTGGGTCAGATATATGGGGCAGTAGCTGATGTGGGGCAGATGTGGGTCCGAACAATGGGGCAGGAGCTACTGTGGAGATTATGTGGGTAAGATCTATTGGGCAGATGCTGCTGTCAGGCAAATATGAGTCAGATCTATGGGACAGGAGCTGCTGTGGGGCAGATCTATGGGACAGGAGCTGCTGTGTGGCTGATGTGGGTCAGATCTATGGGGCAGGTGCTGCTGTGTGTCAGATCTATGGGGAAGGAGTTGCTGTGGGACAGATCTATGGGACAGGAGAGTCTCTGGGGCTGATGTGGGTCACATCTATGGGGCAGGAGCTGCTGTGGGGTAGATGTGGGTTAGATCTATGGGGCAGGAGATGTTGTGGGTCAGATCTATGGGGCAGAAGCTGCTCTGGGGCTGATTTGGGTCAGTTTTTTGGGAAAGGTGCTGCTTTGGGGCTGATGTGGGTCAGATCTATTTGTCAGGAGCTTCTCTGTGGCACATGTGGGTCAGATCTATGGGGAGGGAGCAGCAGTGGGAGTGATGGGGTTTAGATCAATTGAGCAGGAGCTGCTGTCGGTCAGAACTATGGGGCAGGAGCTGCTGTGAGGCAGAGGTGGGTCAGATCTATGGGGCACGAGCTGCTGTGGGTCAGATCTATGGGGCAGGAGCTGCTGTGGGACAAATGTGGTTCAGATTTATGGGTAGGTGTAGCTGTGGGGCTCATGTGGGTCAGATCTATGGGGCAGGAGCTGCTGTGTGGCTGATATGGTTCAGATCAATGGGGCAGGAGCTGGTGTGGGGCTGATGTGGGTCAGATCTATGGGGCAGGAGCTGGTGTGGGGCTGATTTGGGTCAGATCTATGGGGCAGGAGCTGCTGTGGGGCAGATCTATGGGACTGGCTCTGCTCTGGGGCACATCTGGTTAAGATCTATGGGGCAGCAGCTGCTGTGGGGTAGATGTGGGTCAGATCTATGGGGCAGGAGCTGCTGTGGGGCAGATGTAGGTCAGATCTATGGGGCAGGCGCTCTTGTGGGACTGATGAGGGTCAGACCTCTAAGGCTGGAGCTGATCTGGGTCAGATCTATGTGTCAGGAGCTGATGTGGGTCAGATCTATCGGGCAGAAGCTGTTGTGTTGCAGATGAGCGTCAGATCTATGTGGCAGGAGCTGCTGTGGGGCTGATGTGGGTCAGATCTGTAGGGCAGGAGCTGCTGTGGGGTAGACGTGGGTAAGATCTATGTGGCAGGAGCTGCTGTCGGGCTGATGTGGGTCAGATCTATGGGGCAGGAGCTGCTGTGGGGCAGATATATGGGGCAGGAGAAGCTGTGGGTCAGATCTATGGGGCAGGAGCTGCTGTGGGGCACATGTGGTTCATATCTATTGGGAAGGAGCTGCTGTGGGGCAGATGTGGGTCATATCAATGGGGTAGCTGTTGCTGTGGGTTAGATCTATGGGGCAGAAGCTCCTTTCGGGCATATGTGAGTCAGATGTATAGCAATACCTGGCCCATAGATGTGACCCTCATCAGCCTCACCGCAGCTCCTGCCCCATAGATCTGAACCACATCTGACCAACAGCAGCTCCTGCCCCATAGATCTGAACCACATCTGACCAACAGCAGCTCCTGCCCCATAGATATGACCCACCTCAGCCCCTGCCTCAGAGCAGGGATCCTTCCTGTGGTTGTTCTTGTCCACGTCACTCAAAGCAGCAGCTGGTGAAACAGATCCACATTGTTTTTCCAGGTGCGGATGGTGAGGAACACGCAAATGCCGCAGACAATAATTTTATCAAGAAGTACTGCCTGGGATTTGGTGTGGCTATCTTCGTTACCATGCTGATGGCAATGTTTTCGTGCTATCGTCTTGTCCGACAACGGAGGCAGATAAACCAGTGAGTTCTTGTTCACCCCCAACCCCATCCTGCCCCCTCTCTTTACTATAGGGATCCTGTGAGCAAGGAGGCATTTCTAGTTAAAGCAGCATAGAGAAGCCAGTTAGTTGTTGCCTAACACTGTCTGAGATTGACACTGTCAGACATTTAACTGGTCTCGCCATTCCTGCTGCATGTTCTTACTGCTGGGCCTGAGACAGGCCCGGAGCTGAGGGTGGCTCTATCATGCACTGTGAGGAAGGAGAGCAGGGGGTTCTCCTGTGCCCTCAGCACGTTTCTCTCCCTGCAGGCACCTTGCTGAAGATGCTGCAGTCCAGCATATTGCCCGCAGCAACCTCACGCTTGGACAAACAGCTTGCTCGCCTCAGTGCGCCGGACAGAAAAGACGTGGCACAAACAACCGGTGCCTGTGCAGTGACAATCTGCCCATCAGCCGCAGAGCACCACCAGAGCGGCCCCTGCCAGGCCTGACGGCTGTCGGGCTCAGCTGCCCCCAGTGCAGCCCCTGTAGCCCACCAGCCCAGGCTCCGTGGCCCCTGGGAAGTACATCATGCCCAGTGGCCCCTATCCACCTTGGGCATCAACACCTCTTTCAGGGGACAGGAGGGACCCACCTGGTTTGGAAGCTTGCAGTCATCGGCTGGCACCCAAACAGCAGCACCCTGGCATCAACACCACCCTCCCGTCCCCCACCACCATCCTTCAGGGGTTGGCAGTGGCTCCCTCAAAGTGTCACCCGCAGGCAGCCACTGCCTCAGGGAAGCTTGAGAGGCCTGTCAGCCTCCAGCACCATCTCTGCCCTCACCCTCCCCTCCACCATCCATCAGGGGATGGAAGCGACCCCAGCAGAGTATAGACCTGGGGACATCATCCAAGAGACGGACGACCATTGCCTGGGGGAAGCCAACTGGCCCAGCAGCCCCCTGTCCCCCCCAGGAACTGTCACCAACTTTCCTTCACCATCCTTCAGGAGGTTGGAGCAGCCCCCACAGGGTGGCAGTTTGAGGGCATCATCCGACACCCAGAAAACCACAGCCAGGGGAAAGCATACCAGGCCCCACAGCTCCCAGCCCCCCACAGCACCAACTCTGCCCTCCCGCTCCTCTCCTCCATCCTTCAGGATGTGGGAGTGGCCCCCCCCCACAGGGTCGGCATGGGGGCAACACCTGTAAAACCTCTGCCTGGAAAAAGTATGACAGGCCCAGCAGCCCCAAGATCCCCCCAGCACCACCTCTCTCTTCATGCTCCTCTCCACCATTGGTCAGGGGGTGGGAGCATCATCACTGGTCAACACAACAGGGGCTTCTTTCTTTAACATCCTTATTACACCTTCCGAACTGAGTATACCTTTTCTACAAAAATTCTCAGCACCACAGATGATCATATTCAAAACATCTATGACTATATTACAATATAGATATTGTAAATTAATTCAATAAAATTCAACAACAAAACAAAATAACCAAGAAGCTGCTTCCTTCAAAAGGCAGAGTATTCTGACGAGGAGAAAACAGCAATACTAACATCACGTCACAGCGTTGCCATCAGGGCTCAAGCTAAGGCAGCCAGCTGACCAGGGCAGAACTTGTGTTAGATGCTGCTCAGTGACAACACCCAGAATGAAGTAGCAAGGATGTGAAGTGTAGGAGACTACTTGCGCTTATCACATTCTGTCTGCTGTAACAGCACTACTCAAAGATTTCTAATCGGGCCAAGATCTTTGTGAAGCAGCAGTTTGTTCATTACTGCCATCATGGCCGCACACCCCTACTGACTGTTGGGCAGGGCTGCAGTGGAGAACGCCCTCCACACGCAGTCCTGGGCAGGCAAGGGCTGTCGGTGCACAGTGCCACACGCTCCTTGCCATCTGCACACACGTGGGCTGGCTTTGCACTGCCAGGCACATCGTCTCGCCTGGGCACTGCAGGTCCTCGCTTGGTGGTATGCAGAGACAGCGGGGCCAACAGATGAAGTTATCTGTGTTGTGTGCAATACTTGCATGACTTGGGAGCTGACAATCCTTGTGGTTCTCTGTCCTGCTCCAATTTATAGGAAGGAGAGGAGGTCCATACGTGTATGCCTGAGCATGGTTCAAATGTTGGAGGACGGACGCTATTACGATTTAGGGTGATTAGGAAGGGAAGGCGGGCAATAGAAAAGACAGGAAAAAGAATCAAGGAGTCTTTATAGGAAGCAAGAGGGAGAGAGAGTCACCACCATGGATCTGACGTGTTTAGTAGTTCAGTCATTGATCTTCAGTAGTGGTGGGTCATCAGGAGTTGTTGTTCCGCTGACGATGACTGTGACCACGGCAACAGTTTCCAATGATAGTATAAACTTACAAATAAGTCCAACGTGGTTCAGTCAGCTCTCCTTGGTGTGACAGCTCAAATCCAAAATGGTTGAGTAAGCTCTCCTTGGAATGGCAGCTTCTGGCTCTGGGATCTCATCTGGACCTTGCCAGCAGACAAGAGGGAGCAGGGACGCCCACCTGCTTCTTGTTCTTCACCGGACACGATGGTATCATTCCCCAGTTTTTCCATACCAAGCTGGAGCCAGATCTTCTGCCAGTAAACACTTCTGAGCACCCTCTTCTGGAGGTGAACAGCTCTGGAGGAAGGTGCTTTCAAATGTCCACAAAGTGATGTTGATTGTCACACAGTAGCACCCATCACTTGCCTCCTCCATAAATCAGTTACAGTCTTGTTGGTGAACCTGAAGACAAAAGGTCAGCGCGCTGGGACAAGCAGCCACACACCAGTATCACAGAGTCACAGAATGACCCAGGTTGGAAGGGACCTCATGGATCATGAAGAACAAACCCCCCTGCCTGGCAGGGCCACCAAACATACACCTTTACTAGATCAGGTTGCCCAGGGCCCTGTCCAACCTGGCCCTGAACACCCCCAAGGACGGGGCATCCACAACCTCCCTGGGCAGCCTGTTCCAGGGCCTAACCACTCTGCTAGTAAACAACTTTCCCCCTAACATCCAACCTAAATCTTCCCTCTTTCAACTTCAATCAGTTTCCCCTTGTCCTGCTATTATCAGCCCCCTCCTCATCCTATGTGGAACACCAGTGCCAGCAGTGCGGCCGCCATTTTAGAACCCTCTCCACATCACCTTGGTCACCGCTGCTGCGCGCAACGCACTCGCCTCTGACAGCGGTGGCAGTTAGCAGCCATGTCGGCAGCTAAGAGGGCTAGGGTAGAAGTTTTCCCTGTTTCAGGCGGGAGGATGGAGCTGGGGGCCCTAGGAGTGAGAAGGAGGAGGGGGCCCGCCATGACCACCAGGCAGCTGGGTCAGATCTCTGAGGCAGGGGCTGAGGTGGGTCATATCTATGGGGCAGGAGCTGCTGTGGGGCTGATGTGTGTCAGATCTAAAGAACAGGTGCTGCTGTGGTGCTTATGAGGGTCAGATCTATAGGGAAGGAGCTGCTGTGGGGCAGGTGTGTGTCATATCTGTGGGGCAGGAGCTGATGTGGGGCTGGTGTGGGTCAGATCAATGGGGCAGGAGCTGGTGTGGGGCTGATGTGGGTCATATCTATGGGGCAGGAGCTGCTGTGGGGCTGATTTGGATCAGATCTATGGGGCAGGAGCAGCTGTGGGGTAGTTGTGGGTCAGATCTATGGGGCAGGATCTGCTCTGGGGCACATGTGAGTGAGATCTATGGGGCAGGAGCTGCTGTGGGGTAGTTGTGGGTCAGATCTATGGGGCAGGATCTGCTCTGGGGCACATGTGAGTGAGATCTATGGGGCAGGAGCTGCTGTGGGGTAGATGTTGGTCAGATCTATGGGGCAGGTGTAGTTGTGGGGCATATGTGAGTCAGATGTATGCGGCAGGAGCTCCTGTAGTGCAGATGTGGGTCAGATCTATGGGGCAGGAGCTGCTGTGGGGTAGTTGTGGGTCAGATCTATGGGGCAGTATCTGCTCTGGGGCACATGTGGGTACGATGTATAGGGCAGGAGCTGCTGTGGGGCTGATGTGGGTCAGATCTATGGGGCAGGAGCTGCTGTGGGGCAGATCTATGGGACAGGAGGTGCTGTGGTGCACATGTTGGTCAGATCTATGGGGCAGGAGCCGCTGTGGGTCAGATCTACTGGGCTGGAGATGCTGTGGGGCTGATGTGGGTCAGATCTATGGGGCAGGAGCTCCTGTGGGGCACATGTATATCAGATCTTTGGGGCAGGAGCAGTTGTGGGGATGATGTGTGTCAGATCTACGGAACAGGTGCTGCTGTGGGTCTTATGTGGGTCAGATCTATAGGGAAGGAGCTGCTGTGGAGCTGATGTTGGTTAGATCTATGGGGCAAGAGCTGCTGTGGGGCCTATGTGGGTCAGATCTGTGGGACAGGAGCTGCTGTTGGGCTCATGTGGTTGAGATCTATGGGGCAGGAGCTGCTGTGGGGAAGACGTGGGTCAGATCTATGGGGCAGGAGCTGCTGTGGGGAAGACGTGGGTCAGATCTATGGGGCAGGAGCTGCTGTGGGTCTGATGGGGGTTAGATCTATGGGGCAGGAGCTGCTGTGGGGGTGATGTGTGTCAGATCTATGGGGCAGGAGATGCTATGGCGCTGATGTTGGTAAGATATATGGGGCAGGAGCTGCTGTGGGGTAGATGTGGGTCTGATCTATGGGGCAGGAGCTGTTGTGGGTCCGATGTGGGTCAGATCTATGGGGCGGGAGCTGCTGTGTGGCTGACGCTGGTCTGATCTATGGGGCAGGAGCTTCTTTGGGGCTGATGTGGGTCAGATCTATGGGGCAGGAGCTGCTTTGGGGATAATGTGGGTCAGATCGATTGGGCACGATCTGGTATGGGGCAGATGTGGGTCAGATCTATGGGGCAGGAGCTGCTGTGGGGCAGATATGGGTCTGATCTATGGGGCAGGAGCTGCTGTGGGGCTGATGAGGGTCAGATCTATAAGGCAGGAGATGCTGTGGGGCTGATTGGGATCAGATCGATGGGTCAGGAGCTGCTGTGTGGCTGATGTGGGTCTGATCTATGGGGCAGGAGCTTCTTTGGGGCTGATGTGGGTCAGATCTATGGGGCGGGAGCTGTTCTGGGGCAGATGTGGGTCAGATCTATGTGGCAGGAGCAGCTGTTGGTCAGATCTATGGGGTTGGAGCTCCTAAGGGGCACATGTGGGTCGGATCTATGGGGCAGGAGATGCTGTGGTGCTGATGTGGGTCAGATCTATGGGGCAAGAGCTGTTGTGTGGCTGATGAGGGTCAGATCTATTGGGCAGGAGCTGCTGTGGTGCTGATGTGTTTAAGATCTATGAGACAGGAGCTGCTGTGGGGCACATGTTGGTCAGATCTATGGGGCAGGAGCTGTTGTGGGGCACATGGGTATCAGATCATTGGGGCAGGAGCTGTTGTGGGGCACATGTCGGTAGATCTATGTGGCAGGAGCTGCTGTGGGGCAGATGTGGGTCAGATCTATGAGGTAGGTGCTGCTGTGGAGCTGGTGTTGGTCAGATCTGTGGGGCAGGAGCTGCTGTGTTCCTGCTGAGGGTCAAATCTATGGGGCAGGAGCTGCTATGGGGCCTATGTGGGTCAGATCTGTGGGACAGGAGCTGCTGTGGGGCTCATGTGGTTGAGATCTATGGGGCAGGCATTGCTGTGGATCTGATATGGGTCAGATATATGGGGCAGGAGCTGCTATGGGGCAGATGTGGGTCAGATCTATGGGGCAGGAGCTGCAGTGGGGCAGATGTGAGTCAGATCAATGGGGCAGGAGCTGCTGTGGGGATGATGAGGGTCATATCTATGGGGCAGGAGCTGCTGTGGGGCTGATTTGGATCAGATCTATGGGGCAGGAGCAGCTGTGGGGTAGTTGTGGGTCAGATCTATGGGGCAGGATATGCTCTGGGGCACATGTGAGTGAGATCTATGGGGCAGGAGCTGCTGTGGGGTAGATGTTGGTCAGATCTATGGGGCAGGTGTTGCTGTGGGGCATATGTGAGTCAGATGTATGCGGCAGGAGCTCCTGTAGTGCAGATGTGGGTCAGATCTATGGGGCAGGAGCTGCTGTGGGGTAGTTGTGGGTCAGATCTATGGGGCAGTATCTGCTCTGGGGCACATGTGAGTGGGATCTATGGGGCAGGAGCTGCTGTGGGTCAGATCTACTGGGCTGGAGATGCTGTGGGGCTGATGTGGGTCAGATCTATGGGGCAGGAGCTCCTGTGGGGCACATGTATATCAGATCTTTGGGGCAGGAGCAGTTGTGGGGATGATGTGTGTCAGATCTACGGAACAGGTGCTGCTGTGGGTCTTATGTGGGTCAGATCTATAGGGAAGGAGCTGCTGTAGGGCGCATGTGGGTCAGATCTATGGGGCCGGAGATGCTGTGGGGCAGATGTGGGTAAGATCTGTGGGACAGGAGCTGCTGTGTGGCTCATGTGGTTGAGATCTATGGGGCAGGAGCTGCTGTGGGGAAGACGTGGGTCAGATCTATGGGGCAGGAGCTGCTGTGGGGAAGACGTGGGTCAGATCTATGGAACAGGAGCTGCTATGGGGCCTATGTGGGTCAGATCTGTGGGACAGGAGCTGCTGTGGGGCTCATGAGGTTGAGATCTATGGGGCAGGCATTGCTGTGGATCTTATATGGGTCAGATATATGGGGCAGGAGCTGCTATGGGGCAGATCTGGGTCAGATCTATGGGGCAGGAGCTGCAGTGGGGCAGATGTGAGTCAGATCAATGGGGCAGGAGCTGCTGTGGGGATGATGAGGGTCATATCTATGGGGCAGGAGCTGCTGTGGAGTAGATTTATAGGGCAGGAGCTGTTGTGAGGCTGATGATGGTCTGATCTATAAGGCAGGAGCAGCTGTGGGGCGCAAGTGCGTCAGATTTATGGGGCAGGAGCTGCTGTGTGGCTGATGCGGGTCAGATCTATGGGGCAGGAGCTGCTGTGGGGCACATGTGGTTCAGATGTATGGGGCAGGAGCTTTTGTGGGGCACATGGGTATCAGATCATTGGGGCAGGAGCTGCTTTGGGGACGATGTTGGTCAGATCTATGAAACAGGAGCTGCTGTGGGGTTGGTGTGGGTCAGATCTATGGGGCAGGAGCTGCTGTGGGTTTATGTGGGTCAGATCAATGGGGCAGGAGCTGCTGTGTGGCTGATGAGGTTCAAATCTACGGGACAGGAGCTGCTGTGGGGCTCAGGGGGGACAGATCTATGAGGCAGGAGCTGCTGTGGGTCTGATCTATGGGTCAGGAGCTGCTGTGGGGCTGATGAGGGTCAGATCTATAGGGCCGGATCTGCGGTGGGGCTGATGTGGGTCTGATCTATGGGCAGGAGCTGCTTTGGGGCACATGTTGGTCAGATCTATGGGGCAGGAGCTGCTGTGGGCCAGATCTATGGGGCAGGTTCTGTGGGGCAGATGTGGGTCAGATCTATGGGGCAGGAGCTCCTGTGGGGCACATGTATATCAAATCTTTGGGGCAGGATCAGTTGTGGGGATGATGTATGTCAGATCTACGGAACAGTTGCTGATGTGGGTTTATGTGGGTCAAATCAATGGGGCAGGAGCTGCTGTGGGTCATATGAGGGTCAGATCTATGAGTTAGGAGCTGCTGTGGGTCAGATCTATGGGGCAGGAGCTGCTAAGGGGCACATGTGGGTCAGATCTATGACGCAGGGGCTGAGGTGGGTCATATCTATGGGGCAGGAGCTGCTGTGGGGCAGGTGTGTGTCATATCTATGGGGCAGGTGCTGCTGTGGGGCAGGTGTGTGTCAGATCTATGGGGCAGGAGCTGCTGTGGGGCTGGTGTGGGTCAGATCAATGGGCCAGGAACTGGTGTGGGGCTGATGTGGGTCAGATCTATGGGGCAGGAGCTGGTGTGGGGCTGATTTGGATCAGATCTATGGGGCAGGAGCTGCTGTGGGGTAGTTGTGTGTCAGATCCATGGGGCAGGATCTGCTCTGGGGCACATGTGAGTGAGAGCTATGGGGCAGGTGCTGCTATGGGGTAGATGTTGGTCAGATCTATGGGGCAGGAGTAGCTGTGGGGCATATGTGAGTCAGATGTATGCGGCAGGAGCTACTGTAGTGCAGATGTGGGTCAGATCTATGGGGCAGGAGCTGCTGTGGGGTAGTTGTGGGTCAGATCTATCGGGCAGTATCTGCTCTGGGGCACATGTGAGTGGGATCTATGGGGCAGGAGCTGCTGTAGTGCAGATGTGGGTCAGATCTATGGGGCAGGAGCTGCTGTGGGGTAGTTGTGGGTCAGATCTATCGGGCAGTATCTGCTCTGGGGCACATGTTGGTCAGATCTATGGGGCAGGAGCTGCTGTGGGTCAGATCTACTGGGCAGGAGCTGTTGTGGGGCAGATGTGGGTCAGATCTATGGGGCAGGAGCTCCTGTGGGGCACATGTATATCAGATCTTTGGGGCAGGAGCAGTTGTGGGGATGATGTGTGTCAGATCTACGGAACAGGTGCTGCTGTGGGTTTATGTGGGTCAGATCAATGGGGCAGGAGCTGCTGTGGAGCTGATGTTGGTTAGATCTGTGGGGCAGGAGCTGCTGTGGGGCCTATGTGGGTCAGATCTATGGGGCAGGAGCTGCTGTGGAGGTGCTGTGTGTCAGATCTATGGGGCAGGAGCTGCTTTGGGGTAGATGTGGGTCAGATCTGTGGGACAGGAGCTGCTGTGTGGCTCATGTGGTTGAGATCTATGGGGCAGGAGCTGCTGTGGGGAAGACGTGGGTCAGATCTATGGGGCAGGAGCTGCTGTGGGGGTGATGTGTGTCAGATCTATGGGGCAGGAGATGCTATGGCGCTGATGTTGGTAAGATATATGGGGCAGGAGCTGCAGTGGGGTAGATGTGGGTCTGATCTATGGGGCAGGAGCTGTTGTGGGTCCGATGTGGGTCAGATCTATGGGGCGGGAGCTGCTGTGTGGCTGACGTGGGTCTGATCTATGGGGCAGGAGCTTCTTTGGGGCTGATGTGGGTCAGATCTATGGGGCAGGAGCTGCTGTGGGGATAATGTGGGTCAGATCAATTGGGCACGAGCTGCTATGGGGCAGATGTGGGTCAGATCTATGGGGCAGGAGCTGCTGTGGGGCAGATGTGGGTCTGATCTATGGGGCAGGAGCTGCTGTGGGGCAGATGTGGGTCTGATCTATGGGTCAGGAGCTGCTGTGGGGCTGATGAGGGTCAGATCTATGGGTCAGGAGCTGCTGTGGGGCTGATGTGGGTCTGATCTATGGGGCAGGAGCTTCTTTGGGGCTGATGTGGGTCAGATCTATGGGGCGGGAGCTGTTCTGGGGCAGATGTGGGTCAGATCTATGTGGCAGGAGAAGCTGTTGGTCAGATCTATGGGGTTGGTGCTCCTAAGGGGCAGATGTTGGTCGGATCTATGGGGCAGGAGATGCTGTGGGGCTGATGTGGGTCAGATCTATGGGGCAGGAGCTGTTCTGTGGCTGATGAGGGTCAGATCTATTGGGCAGGAGCTGCTGTGGTGCTGATGTGGGTCAGATCTATGAGACAGGAGCTGCTGTGGGGCACATGTTGGTCAGATCTATGGGGCAGGAGCTTTTGTGGGGCACATGGGTATCAGATCATTGGGGCAGGAGCTGTTGTGGGGCACATGTCGGTAGATCTATGTGGCAGGAGCTGCTGTGGGGCAGATGTGGGTCAGATCTATGGGGTAGGTGCTGCTGTGGAGCTGATGTTGGTCAGATCTATGGGGCAGGAGCTGCTGTGGTGCTGGTGTTGGTCAGATCTGTGGGGCAGGAGCTGCTGTGTTGCTGCTGAGGGTCAGATCTATGGGGCAGGAGCTGCTGTGGGGCCTATGTGGGTCAGATCTGTGGGACAGGAGCTGCTGTGGGGCTCATGTGGTTGAGATCTATGGGGCAGGCGTTGCTGTGGATCTGATATGGGTCAGATATATGGGGCAGGAGCTGCTACGGGGCAGATGTGGGTCAGATCTATGGGGCAGGAGCTGCAGTGGGGCAGATGTGAGTCAGATCAATGGGGCAGGAGCTGCTGTGGGGATGATGAGGGTCAGATCTATGGGGCAGGAGCTGCTGTGGAGTAGATCTATGGGGCAGGAGCTGTTGTGAGGCTGATGATGATCTGATCTATAAGGCATAAGCTGCTGTGGGGCGCAAGTGGGTCAGATGTATGGGGCAGGAGCTGCTGTGTGGCTGATGCGGGTCAGATCTATGGGGCAGGAGCTGCTGTGGGGCAGATGTGGGTCAGATCTATGGGCAGGAGCTGCTTTGGGGCAGATGTGGGTCAGATCTATGGGGTAGGTGCTGCTGTGGAGCTGATGTTGGTAAGATCTATGGGGCAGGAGCTGCTGTGGGGTATATGAGGGTCATATCTGTGTGGCAGGTGCTGCTGTGTTGCTGCTGAGGGTCAGATCTATGGGGCAGAAGATGCTGTGGGGTTGATGAGGGTCACATCTATGTAACAGGAGATGCTCAAGCGTAGATCTTTTGGGCAGGAGCTGTTGTGAGGCTGATGAGGGTCTGATCTGTAAGGCAGGAGCTGCAGTGGGGCATATGTGTGTCAGATTTATTGGGCAGGAGCTGCTGTAGGGCGCATGTGGGTCAGATCTATGGGGCAGGAGCTGCTGTGTGGCTGATGAGGGTCAGATCTATGCGGCAGGAGCTGCTGTGTGGCTGATGATTTGGGTCAGATCTATGGGGCAGTAGCTGCTGTGGGGCTGATGTTGGTAAGATCAATGGGGCAGGAGCTGCTGTGGGGCAGATATGGGTCATCTTGATGGGCCAGGAGCTGCTGTGGTGCAGATGTGGGTCAGATCTATGGGGCAGTAGCTGCTGTGGGGCAGATGTGGGTCAGATCTATGGGGCTGGAGATGCTGTGGGTCAGATCTATGGGGCAGGTGATGCTGTGGGTCAGATCTATGGGGCAGGATCTGCTGTGGGGCACATGTGGATCAGATCTATGGGGCAGGAGCTTCTATGGGGCTGATGTGGGCCAGATCTATGGGGCAGGATCTGCTGTCGGGTAGATATGGGTCAGATCTATGGGGCAGGAACTGCTGTGGGGCACATGTGGATCAGACCTATGGGGCAGGAGCTTCTGTGGGGCTGATGTGGGTCAGATCTATGGGGCAGGAGCTGCTGCGTTGCTGCTGAGGGTCAGATCTATGGGGCAGGAGCTGCTGTGGGGCCTATGTGGGTCAGATCTATGGGACAGGAGCTGCTGTTGGGCTCATGTGGTTGAGATCTATGGGGCAGGCGTTGCTGTGGATCTGATATGGGTCAGATATATGGGGCAGGAGCTGCTACGGGGCAGATGTGGGTCAGATCTATGGGGCAGGAGCTGCAGTGGGGCAGATGTTAGTCAGATCAATGGGGCAGGAGCTGCTGTGGGGATGATGAGGGTCAGATCTATGGGGCAGGAGCTGCTGTGGAGTAGATCTATGGGGCAGGAGCTGTTGTGAGGCTGATGATGGTCTGATCTATAAGGCAGAAGCTGCTGTGGGGCGCAAGTGGGTCAGATGTATGGGGCAGGAGCTGCTGTGTGGCTGATGCGGGTCAGATCTATGGGGCAGGAGCTGCTGTGGGGCAGATGTGGGTCAGATCTATGGGCAGGAGCTGCTTTGGGGCAGATGTGGGTCAGATCTATGGGGTAGGTGCTGCTGTGGAGCTGATGTTGGTAAGATCTATGGGGCAGGAGCTGCTGTGGGGCAGATGTGGGTCTGATCTATGGGGCAGTAGCTGTTGTGGGGCTGATGTGGGTCAGATCTATGGGGCAGGAGCTGCTGTGGGGCTGATTGGGATCAGATCTATGGGGCAGGAGCTGTTCTGTGGCTGATGTGGGTCAGATTTTTAGGGCAGAAGGCTCTGTGGGGCAGATGTGGGTCAGATCGATGGGGCAGAAGATGCTGTGGGGTTGATGGGCGTCAGATCTATGGGGCAGGAGCTGCTGTGTGGCTGATGAGGGTCAGATCTATGGGGCAGGAGCTGCTGTGTGGCTGATGATTTGGGTCAGATCTATGGGGCAGTAGCTGCTGTGGGGCTGATGTTGGTCAGATCAATGGGGCAGGAGCTGCTGTGGGGTAGATATGGGTCATCTTGATTGGCCAGGAGCTGCTGTGGTGCAGATGTGGGTCAGATCTATGGGGCAGTAGCTGCTGTGGGGCAGATGTGGGTCAGATCTATGGGGCAGGTGATGCTGTTGGTCAGATCTATGTGGCAGGAGTTGCTGTGGGGCACATGTGGGTACGATGTATAGGGCAGGAGCTGCTGTGGGGCTGATGTGGGTCAGATCTATGGGGCAGGAGCTGCTGTGGGGCTGATGTGGGTCAGATCTATGTGGCAGGAGCTGCTCTGGGGCATATCTGGGTCAGATCTATGGGGCAGGAGCTGCTGTGGGGTTGATTTGGGTCAGATCTATGGGGCAGGAGTTGCTGTGGGGCTGATGAGGGACAGATCAATGGGGCAGGAACTTCTGTGGGGCATATGTGGGTCAGATCTGTTGGTCAGGAGCTGCTCTGGGGCAGATGTGGGTCAGATCTATAGGGCAGGAGCTGCTGTGGAACTGATGTGGGTCAGTTCTATGGGGCAGGAGCTGCTGTGGGGCAGATGTGGGTCAGATCTATGGGGCAGGAGCTGCTGTGGGGCAGATGTGGGTCAGATCTGTGGGACAGGAGCTGCTGTGTGGCTCATGTGGTTGAGATCTATGGGGCAGGAGCTGCTGTGGGGAAGACGTGGGTCAGATCTATGGGGCAGGAGCTGCTGTGGGGCTGATTGGGATCAGATCTATGGGTCAGGAGCTGCTGTGTGGCTGATGTGGGTCTGATCTATGGGGCAGGAGCTTCTTTGGGGCTGATGTGGGTCAGATCTATGGGGCGGGAGCTGTTCTGGGGCAGATGTGGGTCAGATCTATGTGGCAGGAGAAGCTGTTGGTCAGATCTATGGGGTTGGTGCTCCTAAGGGGCAGATGTTGGTCGGATCTATGGGGCAGGAGATGCTGTGGGGCTGATGTGGGTCAGATCTATGGGGCAGGAGCTGTTCTGTGGCTGATGAGGGTCAGATCTATTGGGCAGGAGCTGCTGTGGTGCTGATGTGGGTAAGATCTATGAGACAGGAGCTGCTGTGGGGCACATGTTGGTCAGATCTATGGGGCAGGAGCTTTTGTGGGGCACATGGGTATCAGATCATTGGGGCAGGAGCTGTTGTGGGGCACATGTCGGTAGATCTATGTGGCAGGAGCTGCTGTGGGGCAGATGTGGGTCAGATCTATGGGGTAGGTGCTGCTGTGGAGCTGATGTTGGTCAGATCTATGGGGCAGGAGCTGCTGTGGGGCCTATGTGGGTCAGATCTGTGGGACAGGAGCTGCTGTGGGGCTCATGTGGTTGAGATCTATGGGGCAGGCGTTGCTGTGGATCTGATATGGGTCAGATATATGGGGCAGGAGCTGCTACGGGGCAGATGTGGGTCAGATCTATGGGGCAGGAGCTGCAGTGGGGCAGATGTGAGTCAGATCAATGGGGCAGGAGCTGCTGTGGGGATGATGAGGGTCAGATCTATGGGGCAGGAGCTGCTGTGGAGTAGATCTATGGGGCAGGAGCTGTTGTGAGGCTGATGATGATCTGATCTATAAGGCATAAGCTGCTGTGGGGCGCAAGTGGGTCAGATGTATGGGGCAGGAGCTGCTGTGTGGCTGATGCGGGTCAGATCTATGGGGCAGGAGCTGCTGTGGGGCAGATGTGGGTCAGATCTATGGGCAGGAGCTGCTTTGGGGCAGATGTGGGTCAGATCTATGGGGTAGGTGCTGCTGTGGAGCTGATGTTGGTAAGATCTATGGGGCAGGAGCTGCTGTGGGGTATATGAGGGTCATATCTGTGTGGCAGGTGCTGCTGTGTTGCTGCTGAGGGTCAGATCTATGGGGCAGAAGATGCTGTGGGGTTGATGAGGGTCACATCTATGTAACAGGAGATGCTCAAGCGTAGATCTTTTGGGCAGGAGCTGTTGTGAGGCTGATGAGGGTCTGATCTGTAAGGCAGGAGCTGCAGTGGGGCATATGTGTGTCAGATTTATTGGGCAGGAGCTGCTGTAGGGCGCATGTGGGTCTGATCTATGGGGCAGGAGCTGCTGTGTGGCTGATGAGGGTCAGATCTATGCGGCAGGAGCTGCTGTGTGGCTGATGATTTGGGTCAGATCTATGGGGCAGTAGCTGCTGTGGGGCTGATGTTGGTTAGATCAATGGGGCAGGAGCTGCTGTGGGGCAGATATGGGTCATCTTGATGGGCCAGGAGCTGCTGTGGTGCAGATGTGGGTCAGATCTATGGGGCAGTAGCTGCTGTGGGGCAGATGTGGGTCAGATCAATGGGGCTGGAGATGCTGTGGGTCAGATCTATGGGGCAGGTGATGCTGTGGGTCAGATCTATGGGGCAGGATCTGCTGTGGGGCACATGTGGATCAGATCTATGGGGCAGGAGCTTCTATGGGGCTGATGTGGGCCAGATCTATGGGGCAGGATCTGCTGTCGGGTAGATATGGGTCAGATCTATGGGGCAGGAACTGCTGTGGGGCACATGTGGATCAGACCTATGGGGCAGGAGCTTCTGTGGGGCTGATGTGGGTCAGATCTATGGGGCAGGAGCTGCTGTGTTGCTGCTGAGGGTCAGATCTATGGGGCAGGAGCTGCTGTGGGGCCTATGTGGGTCAGATCTATGGGACAGGAGCTGCTGTTGGGCTCATGTGGTTGAGATCTATGGGGCAGGCGTTGCTGTGGATCTGATATGGGTCAGATATATGGGGCAGGAGCTGCTACGGGGCAGATGTGGGTCAGATCTATGGGGCAGGAGCTGCAGTGGGGCAGATGTTAGTCAGATCAATGGGGCAGGAGCTGCTGTGGGGATGATGAGGGTCAGATCTATGGGGCAGGAGCTGCTGTGGAGTAGATCTATGGGGCAGGAGCTGTTGTGAGGCTGATGATGGTCTGATCTATAAGGCAGAAGCTGCTGTGGGGCGCAAGTGGGTCAGATGTATGGGGCAGGAGCTGCTGTGTGGCTGATGCGGGTCAGATCTATGGGGCAGGAGCTGCTGTGGGGCAGATGTGGGTCAGATCTATGGGCAGGAGCTGCTTTGGGGCAGATGTGGGTCAGATCTATGGGGTAGGTGCTGCTGTGGAGCTGATGTTGGTAAGATCTATGGGGCAGGAGCTGCTGTGGGGCAGATGTGGGTCTGATCTATGGGGCAGTAGCTGTTGTGGGGCTGATGTGGGTCAGATCTATGGGGCAGGAGCTGCTGTGGGGCTGATTGGGATCAGATCTATGGGGCAGGAGCTGTTCTGTGGCTGATGTGGGTCAGATTTTTAGGGCAGAAGGCTCTGTGGGGCAGATGTGGGTCAGATCGATGGGGCAGAAGATGCTGTGGGGTTGATGGGCGTCAGATCTATGGGGCAGGAGCTGCTGTGTGGCTGATGAGGGTCAGATCTATGGGGCAGGAGCTGCTATGTGGCTGATGATTTGGGTCAGATCTATGGGGCAGTAGCTGCTGTGGGGCTGATGTTGGTCAGATCAATGGGGCAGGAGCTGCTGTGGGGTAGATATGGGTCATCTTGATTGGCCAGGAGCTGCTGTGGTGCAGATGTGGGTCAGATCTATGGGGCAGTAGCTGCTGTGGGGCAGATGTGGGTCAGATCTATGGGGCAGGTGATGCTGTTGGTCAGATCTATGTGGCAGGAGTTGCTGTGGGGCACATGTGGGTACGATGTATAGGGCAGGAGCTGCTGTGGGGCTGATGTGGGTCAGATCTATGGGACAGGAGCTGCTGTGGGGCTGATGTGGGTCAGATCTATGTGGCAGGAGCTGCTCTGGGGCATATCTGGGTCAGATCTATGGGGCAGGAGCTGCTGTGGGGTTGATTTGGGTCAGATCTATGGGGCAGGAGTTGCTGTGGGGCTGATGAGGGACAGATCAATGGGGCAGGAACTTCTGTGGGGCATATGTGGGTCAGATCTGTTGGTCAGGAGCTGCTCTGGGGCAGATGTGGGTCAGATCTATAGGGCAGGAGCTGCTGTGGAACTGATGTGGGTCAGTTCTATGGGGCAGGAGCTGCTGTGGGGCAGATGTGGGTCAGATCTATGGGGCAGGAGCTGCTGTGGGGCAGATGTGGGTCAGATCTGTGGGACAGGAGCTGCTGTGTGGCTCATGTGGTTGAGATCTATGGGGCAGGAGCTGCTGTGGGGAAGACGTGGGTCAGATCTATGGGGCAGGAGCTGCTGTGGGGCTGATTGGGATCAGATCTATGGGTCAGGAGCTGCTGTGTGGCTGATGTGGGTCTGATCTATGGGGCAGGAGCTTCTTTGGGGCTGATGTGGGTCAGATCTATGGGGCAGGAGCTGTTCTGGGGCTGATGTGGGTCAGATCTATGGGCAGTAGCTGCTGTGGGGCAGAAGTGGGTCTGATCTATTGGGCAGGAGCTGCTGTGGGGATGATTTGGGTCAGATCTATGGGGCAGGAGCTGCTATGGGGCAGATGTGGGTCTGATCTATGGGGCAGGAGTTTCTGTGGGGCTGATGTGGGTCAGTTCTATGGGGCAGGAGCTGCTATGGGGCAGATGTGGGTCTGATCTATGGGGCAAGAGTTGCTGTGGGGCTGATATGGGTCAGTTCTATTGGGCAGGAGCTGCTGTGTGGCTGATGAGGGTCAGATCTATGCGGCAGGAGCTGCTGTGTGGCTGATGATTTGGGTCAGATCTTTGGGGCAGTAGCTGCTGTGGGGCTGATGTTGGTAAGATCTATGGGGCAGGAGCTGCTGTGGGGCAGATATGGGTCATCTTGATGGGCCAGGAGCTGCTGTGGTGCAGATGTGGGTCAGATCTATGGGGCAGTAGCTGCTGTGGGGCAGATGTGGGTCAGATCTATGGGGCAGATGATGCTGTGGGTCAGATGTATGGGGCAGGATCTGCTGTGGGGCACATGTGGATCAGATCTATGGGGCAGGAGCTTCTATGGGGCTGATGTGGGTCAGATCTATGAGGCAGGAGCTGCTGTGGGGCACATGTGGATCAGACCTATGGGGCAGGAGCTTCTGTGGGGCTGATGTGGGTCAGTTCTATGGGGCAGGAGCTGCTGTGTGGCTGATGAGGGTCAGATCTATGGGGCAGGAGCTGCTGTGTGGCTGATGATTTGGGTCAGATCTATGGGGCAGTAGCTGCTGTGGGGCTGATGCTGGTCAGATCAATGGGGCAGGAGCTGCTGTGGGGTAGATATGGGTCATCTTGATTGGCCAGGAGCTGCTGTGGTGCAGATGTGGGTCAGATCTATGGGGCAGTAGCTGCTGTGGGGCAGATGTGGGTCAGATCTATGGGGCAGGTGATGCTGTTGGTCAGATCTATGTGGCAGGAGTTTCTGTGGGGCACATGTGGGTACGATGTATAGGGCAGGAGCTGCTGTGGGGCTGATGTGGGTCAGATCTATGGGACAGGAGCTGCTGTGGGGCTGATGTGGGTCAGATCTATGTGGCAGGAGCTGCTCTGGGGCATATCTGGGTCAGATCTATGGGGCAGGAGCTGCTGTGGGGTTGATTTGGGTCAGATCTATGGGGCAGGAGTTGCTGTGGGGCTGATGAGGGACAGATCTATGGGGCAGGAACTTCTGTGGTGCATATGTGGGTCAGATCTGTTGGTCAGGAGCTGCTCTGGGGCAGATGTGGGTCAGATCTATAGGGCAGGAGCTGCTGTGGAACTGATGTGGGTCAGTTCTATGGGGCAGGAGCTGCTGTGGGGCAGATGTGGGTCAGATCTATGGGGCAGGAGCTGCTGTGGGGCAGATGTGGGTCAGATCTGTGGGACAGGAGCTGCTGTGTGGCTCATGTGGTTGAGATCTATGGGGCAGGAGCTGCTGTGGGGAAGACGTGGGTCAGATCTATGGGGCAGGAGCTGCTGTGGGGCTGATTGGGATCAGATCTATGGGTCAGGAGCTGCTGTGTGGCTGATGTGGGTCTGATCTATGGGGCAGGAGCTTCTTTGGGGCTGATGTGGGTCAGATCTATGGGGCGGGAGCTGTTCTGGGGCAGATGTGGGTCAGATCTATGTGGCAGGAGAAGCTGTTGGTCAGATCTATGGGGTTGGTGCTCCTAAGGGGCAGATGTTGGTCGGATCTATGGGGCAGGAGATGCTGTGGGGCTGATGTGGGTCAGATCTATGGGGCAGGAGCTGTTCTGTGGCTGATGAGGGTCAGATCTATTGGGCAGGAGCTGCTGTGGTGCTGATGTGGGTAAGATCTATGAGACAGGAGCTGCTGTGGGGCACATGTTGGTCAGATCTATGGGGCAGGAGCTTTTGTGGGGCACATGGGTATCAGATCATTGGGGCAGGAGCTGTTGTGGGGCACATGTCGGTAGATCTATGTGGCAGGAGCTGCTGTGGGGCTGATGTGGGTCAGATCTATGGGGTAGGTGCTGCTGTGGAGCTGATGTTGGTCAGATCTATGGGGCAGGAGCTGCTGTGGGGCTGATGTGGGTCAGATCTATGGGGTAGGTGCTGCTGTGGAGCTGGTGTTGGTCAGATCTATGGGGCAGGAGCTGCTGTGGTGCTGGTGTTGGTCAGATCTATGGGGCAGGAGCTGCTGTGGGGCCTATGTGGGTCAGATCTGTGGGACAGGAGCTGCTGTGGGGCTCATGTGGTTGAGATCTATGGGGCAGGCGTTGCTGTGGATCTGATATGGGTCAGATATATGGGGCAGGAGCTGCTACGGGGCAGATGTGGGTCAGATCTATGGGGCAGGAGCTGCAGTGGGGCAGATGTGAGTCAGATCAATGGGGTAGGAGCTGCTGTGGGGATGATGAGGGTCAGATCTATGGGGCAGGAGCTGCTGTGGAGTAGATCTATGGGGCAGGAGCTGTTGTGAGGCTGATGATGGTCTGATCTATAAGTCAGATGCTGCTGTGGGGCGCAAGTGGGTCAGATGTATGGGGCAGGAGCTGCTGTGTGGCTGATGCGGGTCAGATCTATGGGGCAGGAGCTGCTGTGGGGCAGATGTGGTTCAGATCTATTGGGCAGGAGCTGCTTTGGGGCAGATGTGGGAAAGATCTATGCGGCAGGAGCTGCTGTGGGGCTGAAGTGGGTCAGATCTATTGGGGCAGGAGCTGCTGTGGGGCAGATGTGGGTCTGATCTATGGGGCAGTAGCTGCTGTGGGGCTGATGTGGGTCAGATCTATGGGGCAGGAGCTGCTGTGGTGCTGATTGGGATCAGATCTATGGGGCAGGAGCTGTTCTGTGGCTGATGTGGGTCAGATTTTTAGGGCAGAAGGCTCTGTGGGGCAGATGTGGGTCAGATCGATGGGGCAGAAGATGCTGTGGGGTTGATGGGCGTCAGATCTATAGGGCAGGAGCTGCTGTGGGGATGGTGAGGGTCAGATCTCTGGGGCAGGAGCTGTTGTGAGGCTGATGATGGTCTGATCTATAAGGCAGGAGCTTTTGTGGGGCGCATTTGGGTCAGATGTATGGGGCAGGAGCTGCTGTGGGGGAGATGTGGATCTGATCTATTGGGCAGGAGCTGCTGTGGGGCTGATGTGGGTCAGATCTATGAGGCAGGAGCTGCTGTGGGGCACATGTGGATCAGACCTATGGGGCAGGAGCTTCTGTGGGGCTGATGTGGGTCAGATCTATGGGGCAGGAGCTTCTATGGGGCTGATGTGGGACATTTCTATGGGGCAGGAGATGCTGTGGGTCACATGTGCGTCAGATCTATGGGGCAGGAGCTGCTGTGGGGCAGATGTGGGTCAGATCAATAGGGCAGGAGCTGAAATGGGGCAGATGTGGGTCAGATCTATGGGCAGTAGCTGCTGTGGGGCAGAAGTGGGTCTGATCTATTGGGCAGGAGCTGCTGTGGGGATGATTTGGGTCAGATCTATGGGGCAGGAGCTGCTATGGGGCAGATGTGGGTCTGATCTATGGGGCAGGAGTTTCTGTGGGGCTGATGTGGGTCAGTTCTATGGGGCAGGAGCTGCTATGGGGCAGATGTGGGTCTGATCTATGGGGCAAGAGTTGCTGTGGGGCTGATATGGGTCAGTTCTATTGGGCAGGAGCTGCTGTGTGGCTGATGAGGGTCAGATCTATGCGGCAGGAGCTGCTGTGTGGCTGATGATTTGGGTCAGATCTTTGGGGCAGTAGCTGCTGTGGGGCTGATGTTGGTAAGATCTATGGGGCAGGAGCTGCTGTGGGGCAGATATGGGTCATCTTGATGGGCCAGGAGCTGCTGTGGTGCAGATGTGGGTCAGATCTATGGGGCAGTAGCTGCTGTGGGGCAGATGTGGGTCAGATCTATGGGGCAGATGATGCTGTGGGTCAGATCTATTGGGCAGGATCTGCTGTGGGGCACATGTGGATCAGATCTATGGGGCAGGAGCTTCTATGGGGCTGATGTGGGTCAGATCTATGAGGCAGGAGCTGCTGTGGGGCACATGTGGATCAGACCTATGGGGCAGGAGCTTCTGTGGGGCTGATGTGGGTCAGTTCTATGGGGCAGGAGCTGCTGTGTGGCTGATGAGGGTCAGATCTATGGGGCAGGAGCTGCTGTGTGGCTGATGATTTGGGTCAGATCTATGGGGCAGTAGCTGCTGTGGGGCTGATGCTGGTCAGATCAATGGGGCAGGAGCTGCTGTGGGGTAGATATGGGTCATCTTGATTGGCCAGGAGCTGCTGTGGTGCAGATGTGGGTCAGATCTATGGGGCAGTAGCTGCTGTGGGGCAGATGTGGGTCAGATCTATGGGGCAGGTGATGCTGTTGGTCAGATCTATGTGGCAGGAGTTTCTGTGGGGCACATGTGGGTACGATGTATAAAGCAGGAGCTGCTGTGGGGCTGATGTGGGTCAGATCTATGGGACAGGAGCTGCTGTGGGGCTGATGTGGGTCAGATCTATGTGGCAGGAGCTGCTCTGGGGCATATCTGGGTCAGATCTATGGGGCAGGAGCTGCTGTGGGGTTGATTTGGGTCAGATCTATGGGGCAGGAGTTGCTGTGGGGCTGATGAGGGACAGATCTATGGGGCAGGAACTTCTGTGGGGCATATGTGGGTCAGATCTGTTGGTCAGGAGCTGCTCTGGGGCAGATGTGGGTCAGATCTATAGGGCAGGAGCTGCTGTGGAACTGATGTGGGTCAGTTCTATGGGGCAGGAGCTGCTGTGGGGCAGATGTGGGTCAGATCTATGGGGCAGGAGCTGCTGTGGGGCAGATGTGGGTCAGATCTGTGGGACAGGAGCTGCTGTGTGGCTCATGTGGTTGAGATCTATGGGGCAGGAGCTGCTGTGGGGAAGACGTGGGTCAGATCTATGGGGCAGGAGCTGCTGTGGGGCTGATTGGGATCAGATCTATGGGTCAGGAGCTGCTGTGTGGCTGATGTGGGTCTGATCTATGGGGCAGGAGCTTCTTTGGGGCTGATGTGGGTCAGATCTATGGGGCGGGAGCTGTTCTGGGGCAGATGTGGGTCAGATCTATGTGGCAGGAGAAGCTGTTGGTCAGATCTATGGGGTTGGTGCTCCTAAGGGGCAGATGTTGGTCGGATCTATGGGGCAGGAGATGCTGTGGGGCTGATGTGGGTCAGATCTATGGGGCAGGAGCTGTTCTGTGGCTGATGAGGGTCAGATCTATTGGGCAGGAGCTGCTGTGGTGCTGATGTGGGTAAGATCTATGAGACAGGAGCTGCTGTGGGGCACATGTTGGTCAGATCTATGGGGCAGGAGCTTTTGTGGGGCACATGGGTATCAGATCATAGGGGCAGGAGATGTTGTGGGGCACATGTCGGTAGATCTATGTGGCAGGAGCTGCTGTGGGGCTGATGTGGGTCAAATCTATGGGGTAGGTGCTGCTGTGGAGCTGATGTTGGTCAGATCTATGGGGCAGGAGCTGCTGTGGGGCTGATGTGGGTCAGATCTATGGGGTAGGTGCTGCTGTGGAGCTGATGTTGGTCAGATCTATGGGGCAGGAGCTGCTGTGGGGCCTATGTGGGTCAGATCTGTGGGACAGGAGCTGCTGTGGGGCTCATGTGGTTGAGATCTATGGGGCAGGCGTTGCTGTGGATCTGATATGGGTCAGATATATGGGGCAGGAGCTGCTACGGGGCAGATGTGGGTCAGATCTATGGGGCAGGAGCTGCAGTGGGGCAGATGTGAGTCAGATCTATGGGGCAGGAGCTGCTGTGGTGCTGCTGAGGGTCAGATCTATGGGGCAGGAGCTGCTGTGGGGCCTATGTGGGTCAGATCTGTGGGACAGGAGCTGCTGTGGGGCTCATGTGGTTGAGATCTATGGGGCAGGCGTTGCTGTGGATCTGATATGGGTCAGATATATGGGGCAGGAGCTGCTACGGGGCAGATGTGGGTCAGATCTATGGGGCAGGAGCTGCAGTGGGGCAGATGTGAGTCAGATCAATGGGGCAGGAGCTGCTGTGGGGATGATGAGGGTCAGATCTATGGGGCAGGAGCTGCTGTGGAGTAGATCTATGGGGCAGGAGCTGTTGTGAGGCTGATGATGGTCTGATCTATAAGTCAGATGCTGCTGTGGGGCGCAAGTGGGTCAGATGTATGGGGCAGGAGCTGCTGTGTGGCTGATGCGGGTCAGATCTATGGGGCAGGAGCTGCTGTGGGGCAGATGTGGTTCAGATCTATTGGGCAGGAGCTGCTGTGGGGCTGATGTGGGAAAGATCTATGCGGCAGGAGCTGCTGTGGGGCTGAAGTGGGTCAGATCTATTGGGGCAGGAGCTGCTGTGGGGCAGATGTGGGTCTGATCTATGGGGCAGTAGCTGCTGTGGGGCTGATGTGGGTCAGATCTATGGGGCAGGAGCTGCTGTGGTGCTGATTGGGATCAGATCTATGGGGCAGGAGCTGTTCTGTGGCTGATGTGGGTCAGATTTTTAGGGCAGAAGGCTCTGTGGGGCAGATGTGGGTCAGATCGATGGGGCAGAAGATGCTGTGGGGTTGATGGGCGTCAGATCTATGGGGCAGGAGCTGCTGTGGGGATGGTGAGGGTCAGATCTCTGGGGCAGGAGCTGTTGTGAGGCTGATGATGGTCTGATCTATAAGGCAGGAGCTTTTGTGGGGCGCATTTGGGTCAGATGTATGGGGCAGGAGCTGCTGTGGGGGAGATGTGGATCTGATCTATTGGGCAGGAGCTGCTGTGGGGCTGATGTGGGTCAGATCTATGAGGCAGGAGCTGCTGTGGGGCACATGTGGATCAGACCTATGGGGCAGGAGCTTCTGTGGGGCTGATGTGGGTCAGATCTATGGGGCAGGAGCTTCTATGGGGCTGATGTGGGACATTTCTATGGGGCAGGAGATGCTGTGGGTCACATGTGCGTCAGATCTATGGGGCAGGAGCTGCTGTGGGGCAGATGTGGGTCAGATCAATAGGGCAGGAGCTGAAGTGGGGCAGATGTGGGTCAGATCTATGGGCAGTAGCTGCTGTGGGGCAGAAGTGGGTCTGATCTATGGGGCAGGAGCTGCTGTGGGGATGATTTGGGTCAGATCTATGGGGCAGGAGCTGCTATGGGGCAGATGTGGGTCTGATCTATGGGGCAGGAGTTGCTGTGGGGCTGATGTGGGTCAGTTCTATGGGGCAGGAGCTGCTATGGGGCAGATGTGGGTCTGATCTATGGGGCAAGAGTTGCTGTGGGGCTGATATGGGTCAGTTCTATTGGGCAGGAGCTGCTGTGTGGCTGATGAGGGTCAGATCTATGCGGCAGGAGGTGCTGTGGGGCTGATGATTTGGGTCAGATCTATGGGGCAGTAGCTGCTGTGGGGCTGATGTTGGTAAGATCTATGGGGCAGGAGCTGCTGTGGGGCAGATATGGGTCATCTTGATGGGCCAGGAGCTGCTGTGGTGCAGATGTGGGTCAGATCTATGGGGCAGTAGCTGCTGTGGGGCAGATGTGGGTCAGATCTATGGGGCAGATGATGCTGTGGGTCAGATCTATTGGGCAGGATCTTCTGTGGGGCACATGTGGATCAGATCTATGGGGCAGGAGCTTCTATGGGGCTGATGTGGGCCAGATCTATGGGGCAGGATCTGCTGTCGGGTAGATATGGGTCAGATCTATGGGTCAGGAACTGCTGTGGGGGAGATGTGGATCTGATCTATTGGGCAGGAGCTGCTGTGGGGCTGATGTGGGTCAGATCTATGAGGCAGGAGCTGCTGTGGGGCACATGTGGATCAGACCTATGGGGCAGGAGCTTCTGTGGGGCTGATGTGGGTCAGATCTATGGGGCAGGAGCTTCTATGGGGCTGATGTGGGACATTTCTATGGGGCAGGAGATGCTGTGGGTCACATGTGCGTCAGATCTATGGGGCTGGAGCTGCTGTGGGGCAGATGTGGGTCAGATCTATGGGCAGTAGCTGCTGTGGGGCAGATGTGGGTCTGATCTATAGGGCAGGAGCTGCTCTGGATCACATGTTGGTCAGATATATGGGGCAGGAGCTGCTGTGGGGATGATTTGGGTCAGATCTATGGGGCAGGAGCTGCTATGGGGCAGATGCGGGTTTGATCTATGGGGCAGGAGTTGCTGTGGGGCTGATGTGGGTCAGTTCTATGGGGCAGGAGCTGCTGTGTGGCTGATGAGGGTCAGATCTATGGGGCAGGAGCTGCTGTGTGGCTGATGATTTGGGTCAGATCTATGGGGCAGTAGCTGCTGTGGGGCTGATGTTGGTCAGATCAATGGGGCAGGAGCTGCTGTGGGGTAGATATGGGTCATCTTGATTGGCCAGGAGCTGCTGTGGTGCAGATGTGGGTCAGATCTATGGGGCAGTAGCTGCTGTGGGGCAGATGTGGGTCAGATCTATGGGGCAGGTGATGCTGTTGGTCAGATCTATGTGGCAGTAGTTGCTGTGGGGCACATGTGGGTACGATGTATAGGGCAGGAGCTGCTGTGGGGCTGATGTGGGTCAGATCTATGGGGCAGGAGCTGCTGTGGGGTTGATTTGGGTCAGATCTATGAGGCAGGAGTTGCTGTGGAACTGATGTGGGTCAGTTCTATGGGGCAGGAGCTGCTGTGGGGCAGGTGTGTGTCAGATCTATGGGGCAGGAGCTGCTGTGGGGCAGATGTGGGTCAGATCTGTGGGACAGGAGCTGCTGTGTGGCTCATGTGGTTGAGATCTATGGGGCAGGAGCTGCTGTGGGGAAGACGTGGGTCAGATCTATGGGGCAGGAGCTGCTGTGGGGCTGATTGGGATCAGATCTATGGGTCAGGAGCTGCTGTGTGGCTGATGTGGGTCTGATCTATGGGGCAGGAGCTTCTTTGGGGCTGATGTGGGTCAGATCTATGGGGCGGGAGCTGTTCTGGGGCAGATGTGGGTCAGATCTATGTGGCAGGAGAAGCTGTTGGTCAGATCTATGTGGTTGGTGCTCCTAAGGGGCAGATGTTGGTCGGATCTATGGGGCAGGAGATGCTGTGGGGCTGATGTGGGTCAGATCTATGGGGCAGGAGCTGTTCTGTGGCTGATGTGGATCAGACCTATGGGGCAGGAGCTGCTGTGGAGTAGATCTATGGGGCAGGAGCTGTTGTGAGGCTGATGATGGTCTGATCTATAAGTCAGATGCTGCTGTGGGGCGCAAGTGGGTCAGATGTATGGGGCAGGAGCTGCTGTGTGGCTGATGCGGGTCAGATCTATGGGGCAGGAGCTGCTGTGGGGCAGATGTGGTTCAGATCTATTGGGCAGGAGCTGCTTTGGGGCAGATGTGGGAAAGATCTATGCGGCAGGAGCTGCTGTGGGGCTGAAGTGGGTCAGATCTATTGGGGCAGGAGCTGCTGTGGGGCAGATGTGGGTCTGATCTATGGGGCAGTAGCTGCTGTGGGGCTGATGTGGGTCAGATCTATGGGGCAGGAGCTGCTGTGGTGCTGATTGGGATCAGATCTATGGGGCAGGAGCTGTTCTGTGGCTGATGTGGGTCAGATTTTTAGGGCAGAAGGCTCTGTGGGGCAGATGTGGGTCAGATCGATGGGGCAGAAGATGCTGTGGGGTTGATGGGCGTCAGATCTATGGGGCAGGAGCTGCTGTGGGGATGGTGAGGGTCAGATCTCTGGGGCAGGAGCTGTTGTGAGGCTGATGATGGTCTGATCTATAAGGCAGGAGCTGTTATGGGGCGCATTTGGGTCAGATGTATGGGGCAGGAGCTGCTGTGGGGGAGATGTGGATCTGATCTATTGGGCAGGAGCTGCTGTGGGGCTGATGTGGGTCAGATCTATGAGGCAGGAGCTGCTGTGGGGCACATGTGGATCAGACCTATGGGGCAGGAGCTTCTGTGGGGCTGATGTGGGTCAGATCTATGGGGCAGGAGCTTCTATGGGGCTGATGTGGGACATTTCTATGGGGCAGGAGATGCTGTGGGTCACATGTGCGTCAGATCTATGGGGCAGGAGCTGCTGTGGGGCAGATGTGGGTCAGATCAATAGGGCAGGAGCTGAAGTGGGGCAGATGTGGGTCAGATCTATGGGCAGTAGCTGCTGTGGGGCAGAAGTGGGTCTGATCTATGGGGCAGGAGCTGCTGTGGGGATGATTTGGGTCAGATCTATGGGGCAGGAGCTGCTATGGGGCAGATGTGGGTCTGATCTATGGGGCAGGAGTTGCTGTGGGGCTGATGTGGGTCAGTTCTATGGGGCAGGAGCTGCTATGGGGCAGATGTGGGTCTGATCTATGGGGCAAGAGTTGCTGTGGGGCTGATATGGGTCAGTTCTATTGGGCAGGAGCTGCTGTGTGGCTGATGAGGGTCAGATCTATGCGGCAGGAGGTGCTGTGGGGCTGATGATTTGGGTCAGATCTATGGGGCAGTAGCTGCTGTGGGGCTGATGTTGGTAAGATCTATGGGGCAGGAGCTGCTGTGGGGCAGATATGGGTCATCTTGATGGGCCAGGAGCTGCTGTGGTGCAGATGTGGGTCAGATCTATGGGGCAGTAGCTGCTGTGGGGCAGATGTGGGTCAGATCTATGGGGCAGATGATGCTGTGGGTCAGATCTATTGGGCAGGATCTTCTGTGGGGCACATGTGGATCAGATCTATGGGGCAGGAGCTTCTATGGGGCTGATGTGGGCCAGATCTATGGGGCAGGATCTGCTGTCGGGTAGATATGGGTCAGATCTATGGGTCAGGAACTGCTGTGGGGGAGATGTGGATCTGATCTATTGGGCAGGAGCTGCTGTGGGGCTGATGTGGGTCAGATCTATGAGGCAGGAGCTGCTGTGGGGCACATGTGGATCAGACCTATGGGGCAGGAGCTTCTGTGGGGCTGATGTGGGTCAGATCTATGGGGCAGGAGCTTCTATGGGGCTGATGTGGGACATTTCTATGGGGCAGGAGATGCTGTGGGTCACATGTGCGTCAGATCTATGGGGCTGGAGCTGCTGTGGGGCAGATGTGGGTCAGATCTATGGGCAGTAGCTGCTGTGGGGCAGATGTGGGTCTGATCTATAGGGCAGGAGCTGCTCTGGATCACATGTTGGTCAGATATATGGGGCAGGAGCTGCTGTGGGGATGATTTGGGTCAGATCTATGGGGCAGGAGCTGCTATGGGGCAGATGCGGGTTTGATCTATGGGGCAGGAGTTGCTGTGGGGCTGATGTGGGTCAGTTCTATGGGGCAGGAGCTGCTGTGTGGCTGATGAGGGTCAGATCTATGGGGCAGGAGCTGCTGTGTGGCTGATGATTTGGGTCAGATCTATGGGGCAGTAGCTGCTGTGGGGCTGATGTTGGTCAGATCAATGGGGCAGGAGCTGCTGTGGGGTAGATATGGGTCATCTTGATTGGCCAGGAGCTGCTGTGGTGCAGATGTGGGTCAGATCTATGGGGCAGTAGCTGCTGTGGGGCAGATGTGGGTCAGATCTATGGGGCAGGTGATGCTGTTGGTCAGATCTATGTGGCAGTAGTTGCTGTGGGGCACATGTGGGTACGATGTATAGGGCAGGAGCTGCTGTGGGGCTGATGTGGGTCAGATCTATGGGGCAGGAGCTGCTGTGGGGTTGATTTGGGTCAGATCTATGAGGCAGGAGTTGCTGTGGAACTGATGTGGGTCAGTTCTATGGGGCAGGAGCTGCTGTGGGGCAGGTGTGTGTCAGATCTATGGGGCAGGAGCTGCTGTGGGGCAGATGTGGGTCAGATCTGTGGGACAGGAGCTGCTGTGTGGCTCATGTGGTTGAGATCTATGGGGCAGGAGCTGCTGTGGGGAAGACGTGGGTCAGATCTATGGGGCAGGAGCTGCTGTGGGGCTGATTGGGATCAGATCTATGGGTCAGGAGCTGCTGTGTGGCTGATGTGGGTCTGATCTATGGGGCAGGAGCTTCTTTGGGGCTGATGTGGGTCAGATCTATGGGGCGGGAGCTGTTCTGGGGCAGATGTGGGTCAGATCTATGTGGCAGGAGAAGCTGTTGGTCAGATCTATGTGGTTGGTGCTCCTAAGGGGCAGATGTTGGTCGGATCTATGGGGCAGGAGATGCTGTGGGGCTGATGTGGGTCAGATCTATGGGGCAGGAGCTGTTCTGTGGCTGATGTGGATCAGACCTATGGGGCAGGAGCTGCTGTGGGGCTGATGTGTGTGAGATCTATGGGGCAGGAGCTTCTATGGGGCTGATGTGGGACATTTCTATGGGGCAGGAGCTGCTGTGGGTCACATGTGCGTCAGATCTATGGGGCTGGAGCTGCTGTGGGGCAGATGTGGGTCAGATCTATGGGCAGTAGCTGCTGTGGGGCAGATGTGGGTCTGATCTATGGGGCAGGAGCTGCTCTGGATCACATGTTGGTCAGATATATGGGGCAGGAGCTGCTGTGGGGATGATTTGGGTCAGATCTATGGGGCAGGAGCTGCTATGGGGCAGATGTGGGTCTGATCTATGGGGCAGGAGTTGCTGTGGGGCTGATGTGGGTCAGTTCTATGGGGCAGGAGCTGCTGTGGTGCTGATGTGGGTAAGATCTATGAGACAGGAGCTGCTGTGGGGCACATGTTGGTCAGATCTATGGGGCAGGAGCTTTTGTGGGGCACATGGGTATCAGATCATTGGGGCAGGAGCTGTTGTGGGGCACATGTCGGTAGATCTATGTGGCAGGAGCTGCTGTGGGGCTGATGTGGGTCAAATCTATGGGGTAGGTGCTGCTGTGGGGCTGATGTGGGTCAGATCTATGGGGCAGGAGCTGCTGTGGGGCTGATGTAGGTCAGATCTATGGGGTAGATGCTGCTGTGGAGCTGATGTTGGTCAGATCTATGGGGCAGGAGCTGCTGTGGGGCCTATGTGGGTCAGATCTGTGGGACAGGAGCTGCTGTGGGGCTCATGTGGTTGAGATCTATGGGGCAGGCGTTGCTGTGGATCTGATATGGGTCAGATATATGGGGCAGGAGCTGCTACGGGGCAGATGTGGGTCAGATCTATGGGGCAGGAGCTGCAGTGGGGCAGATGTGAGTCAGATCAATGGGGTAGGAGCTGCTGTGGGGATGATGAGGGTCAGATCTATGGGGCAGGAGCTGCTGTGGAGTAGATCTATGGGGCAGGAGCTGTTGTGAGGCTGATGATGGTCTGATCTATAAGTCAGATGCTGCTGTGGGGCGCAAGTGGGTCAGATGTATGGGGCAGGAGCTGCTGTGGGGCAGATGTGGGTCGTATCTTTAGGGCAGGAGCTGCTGTGGGTCAGATCTATGGGGCAGGATATGAAGTGGGGTAGATGTGGATCAGATCTATGGGGCAGGCGCTGCTGTGTGTCTGATATGTGTCAGATCTATGGTTCAGGAGCTGCCATGGGGCAGATCTATTGGGCAGGAGCTGCAGTGGGTCTCATGTTGTTCAGATCTATGGGGCAGGAACTGCATTGTGTCTCATGTTGTTCAGATCTATGTGGTTGGAGCTGCTGTGGGGCACATGTGGGTCAGATCTATGAGGCAGGAGCTGCTTTGGGAAAGATGTGGGTCTGATCTATGGGGCAGGAGTATCTGTGGGGCAGATGAGGGTCAGAATTATGGGGAAGGAGCTGCTGTGGGGCTGAGGGGGGTCGGATCTATGGGGCAGGAGCTGTTGTGGGGCATATGTGTGTCAGATCTATGGGGCAGGAGCTGCTGTGGGGCTGATGTTGGTCTTATCAATGGGGCAGGAGATGCTGTGGGTGTAGGTCTATGGGGCAGAAGCTGCTGTCGGGCATATGTGAGCCAGATGTATCGGGCAGGAGCTGCTGTGGGTCAGATGTGGGTCACATCTTTGTTGCAGGAGTTGAGGTGGGGCAGAGGTGGGACTGATCTATTGGGCAGGAGCTACTGTGGATATGATGTGGGTCAGATCTTTAGGGAAGGTGCTGCTGTGGGGCTGATGTGGGTCACATCTATGGAGCAGGAGCTGCTGTGAGGCACATGTGGGTCGGGTCTATGGGGGAGGTGCTGCTGTGGGGAAGATGTGGGTCTGATCAATGGGGAAGGATCTGCTGTGGGGATGATGTGGGTCAGATCTATGGGGCAGGAGCTGCTGTGTGACTGATGAGGGTCAGATCTATAGGGCAGGAGCTGCTGTGGGTCAGATGTGGGTCAGAACTATGGGGCACGAGATGCTGTGGAGATGATGTGGGTAAGATCTATGGGCCACGAGCTGCTGGGGGCTGATGTAGGTCAGATCTATGGGGCAGGAGCTGCTGTGGGGCAGACGTGGGTCAGATATTTGGGGCAGGAGATGCTGTGGTTCAAATCTATGGGGCAGGAGATGCTGTGGAGATGATGTGGGTCAGATATTTGGGGCAGGAGATGCTGTGGGGCTGATGTGGGTAAGATCTATGGGGCAGGAGCTGCTGTGGGTCAGATGTGATTCAGATCTATGTGGCAGGAGCTGCTGTGGGGCTGATGTGGGTCAGATCTATGGGGCAGGAGCTGCTGTGGGGCTGACGTGGGTCAGATATATGGGGCAGTAGCTGATGTGGGGCAGATGTGGGTCCGAACAATGGGGCAGGAGCTACTGTGGAGATTATGTGGGTAAGATATATGGGGCAGATGCTGCTGTCAGGCAAATATGAGTCAGATCTATGGGACAGGAGCTGCTGTGGGGCAGATCTATGGGACAGGAGCTGCTGTGTGGCTGATGTGGGTCAGATCTATGGGGCAGGTGCTGCTGTGTGTCAGACCTATGGGGAAGGAGTTGCTGTGGGACAGATCTATGGGACAGGAGAGTCTCTGGGGCTGATGTGGGTCACATCTATGGGGCAGGAGCTGCTGTGGGGTAGATGTGGGTTAGATCTATGGGGCAGGAGCCGCTTTGGGGCTTATGGGGGATAGATCATTTCGGTAGGAGCTGCTGTGGGTCAGATATATGGGGCAGGAGATGCAGTGGGGCAGTAGTGGGTCAGATCTATTGAGAAGGATCTGCTGTGGGGTAGATGTGGGTCAGATATATGGGGCAGGAGCTGCTGTGGGGTAGATGTGGGTCAGATATATGGGGCAGGAGCTGCTGTGGGGTAGATGTGGGTCAGATATATGGGGCAGGAGCTGCTGTGGGGCAGATGTGGGTCTGATCTATGGGGCAGGAGATGTTGTGGGTCAGAGCTATGGGGCAGAAGCTGCTCTGGGGCTGATTTGGGTCAGTTTTTTGGGAAAGGTGCTGCTTTGGGGCTGATGTGGGTCAGATCTATGGGGCAGGTGGTGCTGTTGGTCTCATTGGTGTAAGATCTATGGGGCAGGAGCTGCTGTGGGACTGATGTGGGTCAGATCTATTTGTCAGGAGCTTCTCTGTGGCACATGTGGGTCAGATCTATGGGGAGGGAGCAGCTGTGGGACTGATGGGGTTTAGATCAATTGAGCAGGAGCTGCTGCCGGTCAGAACTATGGGGCAGGAGCTGCTGTGAGGCAGAGGTGGGTCAGATCTATGGGGCACGAGCTGCTGTGGGTCAGATCTATGGGGCAGGAGCTGCTGTGGGACACATGTGGTTCAGATTTATGGGTAGGTGTAGCTGTGGGGCTCATGTGGGTCAGATCTATGGGGCAGGAGCTGCTGTGTGGCTGATATGGTTCAGATCAATGGGGCAGGAGCTGGTGTGGGGCTGATGTGGGTCAGATCTATGGGGCAGGAGCTGCTGTGGGGCAGATGTAGGTCAGATCTATGGGGCAGGAGCTCTTGTGGGACTGATGAGGGTCAGACCTCTAAGGCTGGAGCTTATTTGGGTCAGATCTATGTGTCAGGAGCTGATGTGGGTCAGATCTATGGGGCAGAAGCTGTTGTGTTGCAGCTGAGCGTCAGATCTATGTGGCAGGAGCTGCTGTGGGGCTGATGTGGGTCAGATCTGTAGGGCAGGAGCTGCTGTGGGGTAGACGTGGGTAAGATCTATGGGGCAGGAGCTGCTGTCGGGCTGATGTGGGTCAGATCTATGGGGCAGGAGCTGCTGTGGGGCAGATGTGGGTCTGATCTATGGGGCAGGAGCTGCTGTGTGTCAGATATATGGGGCAGGAGAAGCTGTGGGTCAGATCTATGGGGCAGGAGCTGCTGTGGGGCACATGTGGTTCATATCTATTGGGAAGGAGCTGCTGTGGGGCAGATGTGGGTCATATCAATGGGGTAGCTGTTGCTGTGGGTTAGATCTATGGGGCAGAAGCTCCTTTCGGGCATATGTGAGTCAGATGTATAGCAATACCTGGCCCATAGATGTGACCCTCATCAGCCTCACAGCAGCTCCTGCCCCATAGATCTGAACCACATCTGACCAACAGCAGCTCCTGCCCCATAGATCTGAACCACATCTGACCAACAGCAGCTCCTGCCCCATAGATCTGACTCACATATGCCCGACAGCAGCTTCTGCCCCATAGATCTAACCCACAGCATCTCCTTCCCCATTGATATGACCCTCATCAGACCCACAGCTGCTCCAGCCCAATAGATATGACCCACATATACCCCTCAGCAGGTTATGCCCCATAGATCTGACCCACATGTGCCCCACAGCAACTCCTGCCCCATAGATCTGACCCACAGCAGCTCCTGCCCCATAGATAAGACCCACATCTGCCCCACAGCAACTCCTGCCCCATAGATCTGACCCACATGTGCACCACAGCAGCTCCTGCCCCATTGATCTGACCCACATGTGCCCCACAACAGCTCCTGACCCATAGATCTGATACACATGTGCCCCATAGCAGCTCCTGCCCCATAGATCTGACCCACAGCAACCCCACAGCAGCTCCTGCCCCGTAGATCTGACCCACAGCAGCTCCTGCCTCAATAGATCATACCCCAATTAGCCCCACAGCAGAACCTGTCCCATAGACCTGACCCACATGTGCCCCACAGCTGCTCCTGCTCCATAGATCTGACCCTCATCAGCCCCACAGCAGCTCCTGCCCAATAGATCAGTCCCACCTCTACCCCACAGCAGATCCTTCCCAATAGATCTGACCCACATCTGCCTCACAGCAGCTCCTGCCCTATAGATCTTACCGCAATCAGCCCCACAGCATTTCCTGCCCCATAGATCTGACCCACATCTACCCCACAGCAACTCTGGCCCCATAGATCTGACCCACATGTGCCCCACAGCAGCTCCTGCCCCATAGATCTGACACACATATACCCCAGAGCTGGTCCTGCACAATAGATCTGACCAACATCTACCCCACAGCAGCTCCTGCCCCATAGATCTTACCAACATCAGCGCCATAGCATCTCCTGCCCCATAGATCTGACACACAGCAGCACCTGCCCCATAGATCTGACCCACATCTGCACTACAGCAGCTCCTGCCCCATAGATCTCACTCACATGTGCCCCAGAGCAGATACTGCCCGATAGATCTGACCCACAACTACCCCACAGCAGCTCCTGCCCCATAGATCTGACTCACATCTGCACTACATCAGCTCCTGCCCCATACATCTGACCAACATCTACCCCAAAGCAGCTCCTGCCCCATAGATCTCACTCACATGTGCCCCAGAGCAGATCCTGCCCTATAGATCAGACCCACAACTATACCACAGCAGCTCCTGCCCCATAGATCTGAACCAAATCAGCCCCACACCAGCTCCTGCCCCATAGATCTGACCCACATCAGCCCCACACCAGCACCTGCCCCATTGATCTGACCCACACCAGCCCCACAGCAGCTCCTGCCCCATAGATATGACACACACCTGCCCCACAGCAGCTCCTTCCCTATAGATCTGACCCACATAAGCCCCACAGCAGCACCTGTTCTGTAGATCTGACCCACATCAGCCCCACAGCAGCTCCTGCCCCATAGATATGATCCACCTCAGCCCCTGCCTCAGAGCAGGGATCCTTCCTGTGGTTGTTCTTGTCCACGTCACTCAAAGCAGCAGCTGGTGAAACAGATCCACATTGTTTTTCCAGGTGCGGATGGTGAGGAACACGCAAATGCCGCAGACAATAATTTTATCAAGAAGTACTGCCTGGGATTTGGTGTGGCTATCTTCGTTACCATGCTGATGGCAATGTTTTCGTGCTATCGTCTTGTCCGACAACGGAGGCAGATAAACCAGTGAGTTTTTGATCACCCCCAACCCCATCCTGCCCCCTCTCTTTACTATAGGGATCCTGTGAGCAAGGAGGCATTTCTAGTTAAAGCAGCATAGAGAAGCCAGTTAGTTGTTGCCTAACACTGTCTGAGATTGACACTGTCAGACATTTAACTGGTCTCGCCATTCCTGCTGCATGTTCTTACTGCTGGGCCTGAGACAGGCCGGGAGCTGAGGGTGGCTCTATCATGCACTGTGAGGAAGGAGAGCAGGGGGTTCTCCTGTGCCCTCAGCACGTTTCTCTCCCTGCAGGCACCTTGCTGAAGATGCTGCAGTCCAGCATATTGCCCGCAGCAACCTCACGCTTGGACAAACAGCTTGCTCGCCTCAGTGCGCCGGACAGAAAAGACGTGGCACAAACAACCGGTGCCTGTGCAGTGACAATCTGCCCATCAGCCGCAGAGCACCACCAGAGTGGCCCCTGCCAGGCCTGACGGCTGTCGGGCTCAGCTGCCCCCAGTGCAGCCCCCGTAGCCCACCAGCCCAGGCTCCGTGGCCCCTGGGAAGTACATCAGGCCCAGTGGCCCCTATCCACCTTGGGCATCAACACCTCTTTCAGGGGACAGGAGGGACCCACCTGGTTTGGAAGCTTGCAGTCATCGGCTGGCACCCAAACAGCAGCACCCTGGCATCAACACCACCCTCCTGTCCCCCACCACCATTCTTCAGGGGTTGGCAGTGGCTCCCTCAAAGTGTCACCCGCAGGCAGCCACTGCCTCAGGGAAGCCTGAGAGGCCTGTCAGCCTCCAGCACCATCTCTGCCCTCACCCTCCCCTCCACCATCCATCAGGGGATGGAAGCGACCCCAGCAGAGTATAGACCTGGGGACATCATCCAACAGACGGACGACCATTGCCTGGGGGAAGCCAACTGGCCCAGCAGCCCCCTGTCCCCCCCAGGAACTGTCACCAACTTTCCTTCACCATCCTTCAGGAGGTTGGAGCAGCCCCCACAGGGTGGCAGTTTGAGGGCATCATCCGACACCCAGAAAACCACAGCCAGGGGAAAGCATACCAGGCCCCACAGCTCCCAGCCCCCCACAGCACCAACTCTGCCCTCCCGCTCCTCTCCTCCATCCTTCAGGATGTGGGAGTGCCCCCCCCCACAGGGTCGGCATGGGGGCAACACCTGTAAAACCTCTGCCTGGAAAAAGTATGACAGGCCCAGCAGCCCCAAGATCCCCCCAGCACCACCTCTCTCTTCATGCTCCTCTCCACCATTGGTCAGGGGGTGGGAGCATCATCACTGGTCAACACAACAGGGGCTTCTTTCTTTAACATCCTTATTACACCTTCCGAACTGAGTATACCTTTTCTACAAAAATTCTCAGCACCACAGATGATCATATTCAAAACATCTATGACTATATTACAATATAGATATTGTAAATTAATTCAATAAAATTCAACAACAAAACAAAATAACCAAGAAGCTGCTTCCTTCAAAAGGCAGAGTATTCTGACGAGGAGAAAACAGCAATACTAACATCACGTCACAGCGTTGCCATCAGGGCTCAAGCTAAGGCAGCCAGCTGACCAGGGCAGAACTTGTGTTAGATGCTGCTCAGTGACAACACCCAGAATGAAGTAGCAAGGATGTGAAGTGTAGGAGACTACTTGCGCTTATCACATTCTGTCTGCTGTAACAGCACTACTCAAAGATTTCTAATCGGGCCAAGATCTTTGTGAAGCAGCAGTTTGTTCATTACTGCCATCATGGCCGCACACCCCTACTGACTGTTGGGCAGGGCTGCAGTGGAGAACGCCCTCCACACGCAGTCCTGGGCAGGCAAGGGCTGTCGGTGCACAGTGCCACACGCTCCTTGCCATCTGCACACACGTGGGCTGGCTTTGCACTGCCAGGCACATCGTCTCGCCTGGGCACTGCAGGTCCTCGCTTGGTGGTATGCAGAGACAGCGGGGCCAACAGATGAAGTTATCTGTGTTGTGTGCAATACTTGCATGACTTGGGAGCTGACAATCCTTGTGGTTCTCTGTCCTGCTCCAATTTATAGGAAGGAGAGGAGGTCCATACGTGTATGCCTGAGCATGGTTCAAATGTTGGAGGACGGACGCTATTACGATTTAGGGTGATTAGGAAGGGAAGGCGGGCAATAGAAAAGACAGGAAAAAGAATCAAGGAGTCTTTATAGGAAGCAAGAGGGAGAGAGAGTCACCACCATGGATCTGACGTGTTTAGTAGTTCAGTCATTGATCTTCAGTAGTGGTGGGTCATCAGGAGTTGTTGTTCCGCTGACGATGACTGTGACCACGGCAACAGTTTCCAATGATAGTATAAACTTACAAATAAGTCCAACGTGGTTCAGTCAGCTCTCCTTGGTGTGACAGCTCAAATCCAAAATGGTTGAGTAAGCTCTCCTTGGAATGGCAGCTTCTGGCTCTGGGATCTCATCTGGACCTTGCCAGCAGACAAGAGGGAGCAGGGACGCCCACCTGCTTCTTGTTCTTCACCGGACACGATGGTATCATTCCCCAGTTTTTCCATACCAAGCTGGAGCCAGATCTTCTGCCAGTAAACACTTCTGAGCACCCTCTTCTGGAGGTGAACAGCTCTGGAGGAAGGTGCTTTCAAATGTCCACAAAGTGATGTTGATTGTCACACAGTAGCACCCATCACTTGCCTCCTCCATAAATCAGTTACAGTCTTGTTGGTGAACCTGAAGACAAAAGGTCAGCGCGCTGGGACAAGCAGCCACACACCAGTATCACAGAGTCACAGAATGACCCAGGTTGGAAGGGACCTCATGGATCATGAAGAACAAACCCCCCTGCCTGGCAGGGCCACCAAACATACACCTTTACTAGATCAGGTTGCCCAGGGCCCTGTCCAACCTGGCCCTGAACACCCCCAAGGACGGGGCATCCACAACCTCCCTGGGCAGCCTGTTCCAGGGCCTAACCACTCTGCTAGTAAACAACTTTCCCCCTAACATCCAACCTAAATCTTCCCTCTTTCAACTTCAATCAGTTTCCCCTTGTCCTGCTATTATCAGCCCCCTCCTCATCCTATGTGGAACACCAGTGCCAGCAGTGCGGCCGCCATTTTAGAACCCTCTCCACATCACCTTGGTCACCGCTGCTGCGCGCAACGCACTCGCCTCTGACAGCGGTGGCAGTTAGCAGCCATGTCGGCAGCTAAGAGGGCTAGGGTAGAAGTTTTCCCTGTTTCAGGCGGGAGGATGGAGCTGGGGGCCCTAGGAGTGAGAAGGAGGAGGGGGCCCGCCATGACCACCAGGCAGCTGGGTCAGATCTCTGAGGCAGGGGCTGAGGTGGGTCATATCTATGGGGCAGGAGCTGCTGTGGGGCTGATGTGTGTCAGATCTAAAGAACAGGTGCTGCTGTGGTGCTTATGAGGGTCAGATCTATAGGGAAGGAGCTGCTGTGGGGCAGGTGTGTGTCATATCTGTGGGGCAGGAGCTGCTGTGGGGCTGGTGTGGGTCAGATCAATGGGGCAGGAGCTGGTGTGGGGCTGATGTGGGTCATATCTATGGGGCAGGAGCTGCTGTGGGGCTGATTTGGATCAGATCTATGGGGCAGGAGCAGCTGTGGGGTAGTTGTGGGTCAGATCTATGGGGCAGGATCTGCTCTGGGGCACATGTGAGTGAGATCTATGGGGCAGGAGCTGCTTTGGGGTAGATGTTGGTCAGATCTATGGGGCAGGTGTAGCTGTGGGGCATATGTGAGTCAGATGTATGCGGCAGGAGCTCCTGTAGTGCAGATGTGGATCAGATCTATGGGGCAGGAGCTGCTGTGGGGTAGTTGTGGGTCAGATCTATGGGGCAGTATCTGCTCTGGGGCACATGTGAGTGGGATCTATGGGGCAGGAGCTGCTGTAGTGCAGATGTGGGTCAGATCTATGGGGCAGGAGCTGCTGTGGGGCAGATGTGGGTCAGATCTGTGGGACAGGAGCTGCTGTGTGGCTCATGTGGTTGAGATCTATGGGGCAGGAGCTGCTGTGGGGAAGACGTGGGTAAGATCTATGGGGCAGGAGCTGCTGTGGGGAAGACGTGAGTAAGATCTATGGGGCAGGAGCTGCTGTGGGGCACATGTATATCAGATCTTTGGGGCAGGAGCAGTTGTGGGGATGATGTGTGTCAGATCTACGGAACAGGTGCTGCTCTGGGTCTTATTTGGGTCAGATCTATAGGGAAGGAGCTGCTGTAGGGCGCATGTGGGTCAGATCTATGGGGCAGGAGATGCTGTGGGGCAGATGTGGGTAAGATCTGTGGGACAGGAGCTGCTGTGTGGCTCATGTGGTTGAGATCTATGGGGCAGGAGCTGCTGTGGGGAAGACGTGGGTCAGATCTATGGGGCAGGAGCTGCTGTGGGGAAGACGTGGGTCAGATATCTGGTGCATGAGCTTCTGTGGGGTAGATGTGGGTCAGATCTATGGGACTGGAGCTGCTGTGGGTCTGATGGGGGTTAGATCTATGGGGCAGGAGCTGCTGTGGGGCAGATGTGGGTCAGGTCTGTGGGACAGGAGCTGCTGTGTGGCTCATGTGGTTGAGATCTATGGGGCAGGAGATGCTGTGGGGCAGATGTGGGTAAGATCTGTGGGACAGGAGCTGCTGTGTGGCTCATGTGGGTAAGATCTATGAGACAGGAGCTGCTGTGGGGCACATGTTGGTCAGATCTATGGGGCAGGAGCTGTTGTGGGGCACATGGGTATCAGATCTTTGGGGCAGGAGCTGTTGTGGGGCACATGTCGGTAGATCTATGTGGCAGGAGCTGATGTGGGGCAGATGTGGGTCAGATCTATGAGGTAGGTGCTGCTGTGGAGCTGGTGTTGGTCAGATCTGTGGGGCAGGAGCTGCTGTGTTGCTGCTGAGGGTCAAATCTATGGGGCAGGAGCTGCTATGGGGCCTATGTGGGTCAGATCTGTGGGACAGGAGCTGCTGTGGGGCTCATGTGGTTGAGATCTATGGGGCAGGCATTGCTGTGGATCTTATATGGGTCAGATATATGGGGCAGGAGCTGCTATGGGGCAGATGTGGGTCAGATCTATGGGGCAGGAGCTGCAGTGGGGCAGATGTGAGTCAGATCAATGGGGCAGGAGCTGCTGTGGGGATGATGAGGGTCAGATCTATGGGGCAGGAGCTGCTGTGGAGTAGATCTATGGGGCAGGAGCTGTTGTGAGGCTGATGATGGTCTGATCTATAAGGCAGGAGCAGCTGTGCGGCGCAAGTGCGTCAGATTTATGGGGCAGGAGCTGCTGTGTGGCTGATGCGGGTCAGATCTATGGGGCAGGAGCTGCTGTGGGGCACATGTGGTTCAGATGTATGGGGCAGGAGCTGCTGTGGGGCAGATGTGGGTCAGATCTATGGGGTAGGAGCTGCTGTGGGCCACATCTATGGGGCAGGAGCTTCTGTGGGGCAGATGTGGGTCAGATCTATGGGGCAGGAGCTCCTGTGGGGCACATGTATATCAAATCTTTGGGGCAGGATCAGTTGTGGGGATGATGTGTGTCAGATCTACGGAACAGTTGCTGCTGTGGGTTTATGTGGGTCAAATCAATGGGGCAGGAGCTGCTGTGGGTCATATGAGGGTCAGATCTATGAGTTAGGAGCTGCTGTGGGTCAGATCTATGGGGCAGGAGCTGCTAAGGGGCACATGTGGGTCAGATCTATGACGCAGGGGCTGAGGTGGGTCATATCTATGGGGCAGGAGCTGCTGTGGGGCAGGTGTGTGTCATATCTATGGGGCAGGTGCTGCTGTGGGGCAGGTGTGTGTCAGATCTACGGGGCAGGAGCTGCTGTGGGGCTGGTGTGGGTCAGATCAATGGGCCAGGAACTGGTGTGGGGCTGATGTGGGTCAGATCTATTGGGCAGGAGCTGGTGTGGGGCTGATTTGGATCAGATCTATGGGGCAGGAGCTGCTGTGGGGTAGTTGTGTGTCAGATCCATGGGGCAGGATCTGCTCTGGGGCACATGTGAGTGAGAGCTATGGGGCAGGAGCTGCTGTGGGGTAGATGTTGCTCAGATCTATGGGGCAGGAGTAGCTGTGGGGCATATGTGAGTCAGATGTATGCGGCAGGAGCTACTGTAGTGCAGATGTGGGTCAGATCTATGGGGCAGGAGCTGCTGTGGGGTAGTTGTGGGTCAGATCTATCGGGCAGTATCTGCTCTGGGGCACATGTGAGTGGGATCTATGGGGCAGGAGCTGCTGTAGTGCAGATGTGGGTCAGATCTATGGGGCAGGAGCTGCTGTGGGGTAGTTGTGGGTCAGATCTATCGGGCAGTATCTGCTCTGGGGCACATGTTGGTCAGATCTATGGGGCAGGAGCTGCTGTGGGTCAGATCTACTGGGCAGGAGCTGCTGTGGGGCAGATGTGGGTCAGATCTATGGGGCAGGAGCTCCTGTGGGGCACATGTATATCAGATCTTTGGGGCAGGAGCAGTTGTGGGGATGATGTGTGTCAGATCTACGGAACAGGTGCTGCTGTGGGTTTATGTGGGTCAGATCAATGGGGCAGGAGCTGCTGTGGAGCTGATGTTGGTTAGATCTGTGGGGCAGGAGCTGCTGTGGGGCCTATGTGGGTCAGATCTATGGGGCAGGAGCTGCTGTGGAGGTGCTGTGTGTCAGATCTATGGGGCAGGAGCTGCTTTGGGGTAGATGTGGGTCAGATCTGTGGGACAGGAGCTGCTGTGGGGCTCATGTGGTTGAGATCTTTGGGGCAGGCGTTGCTGTGGTGCTGATATGGGTCAGATATATGGGGCAGGAGCTGCTATGGGGCAGATGTGGGTCAGATCTATGGGGCAGGAGCTGTTCTGTGGCTGATGTGGGTCAGATCTATGGGGCAGGAGCTGCTGTGAGGCACATGTGGGTCAGATGTATGGGGCAGGAGCTGCTGTGTGGCTGATGTGGGTCAGATCTATGGGGCAGGAGCTGCTGTGGGAATAATGAGGGTCAGATCTATGGGGCAGGAGTTGCTTTGGGGCAGATGTGGGTCAGATCTATGGGGTAGGTACTGCTGTGGAGCTGATGTTGGTAAGATCTATGTGGCAGGAGCTGCTGTGGGGGTGATGTGTGTCAGATCTATGGGGCAGGAGATGCTATGGCGCTGATGTTGGTAAGATATATGGGGCAGGAGCTGCAGTGGGGTAGATGTGGGTCTGATCTATGGGGCAGGAGCTGTTGTGGGTCCGATGTGGGTCAGATCTATGGGGCGGGAGCTGCAGTGTGGCTGACGTGGGTCTGATCTATGGGGCTGGAGCTTCTTTGGGGCTGATGTGGGTCAGATCTATGGGGCAGGAGCTGCTGTGGGGATAATGTGGGTCAGATCAATTGGGCAGGAGCTGCTATGGGGCAGATGTGGGTCAGATCTATGGGGCAGGAGCTGCTGTGGGGCAGATGTGGGTCTGATCTATGGGGCAGGAGCTGCTGTGGGGCTGATGAGGGTCAGATCTATGGGTCAGGAGCTGCTGTGGGGCTGATGTGGGTCTGATCTATGGGGCAGGAGCTTCTTTGGGGCTGATGTGGGTCAGATCTATGGGGCGGGAGCTGTTCTGGGGCAGATGTGGGTCAGATCTATGTGGCAGGAGAAGCTGTTGGTCAGATCTATGGGGTTGGTGCTCCTAAGGGGCAGATGTTGGTCGGATCTATGGGGCAGGAGATGCTGTGGGGCTGATGTGGGTCAGATCTATGGGGCAGGAGCTGTTCTGTGGCTGATGAGGGTCAGATCTATTGGGCAGGAGCTGCTGTGGTGCTGATGTGGGTAAGATCTATGAGACAGGAGCTGCTGTGGGGCACATGTTGGTCAGATCTATGGGGCAGGAGCTTTTGTGGGGCACATGGGTATCAGATCATTGGGGCAGGAGCTGTTGTGGGGCACATGTCGGTAGATCTATGTGGCAGGAGCTGCTGTGGGGCTGATGTGGGTCAGATCTATGGGGTAGGTGCTGCTGTGGAGCTGATGTTGGTCAGATCTATGGGGCAGGAGCTGCTGTGGTGCTGGTGTTGGTCAGATCTGTGGGGCAGGAGCTGCTGTGTTGCTGCTGAGGGTCAGATCTATGGGGCAGGAGCTGCTGTGGGGCCTATGTGGGTCAGATCTGTGGGACAGGAGCTGCTGTGGGGCTCATGTGGTTGAGATCTATGGGGCAGGCGTTGCTGTGGATCTGATATGGGTCAGATATATGGGGCAGGAGCTGCTACGGGGCAGATGTGGGTCAGATCTATGGGGCAGGAGCTGCAGTGGGGCAGATGTGAGTCAGATCAATGGGGCAGGAGCTGCTGTGGGGATGATGAGGGTCAGATCTATGGGGCAGGAGCTGCTGTGGAGTAGATCTATGGGGCAGGAGCTGTTGTGAGGCTGATGATGGTCTGATCTATAAGGCAGAAGCTGCTGTGGGGCGCAAGTGGGTAAGATGTATGGGGCAGGAGCTGCTGTGTGGCTGATGCGGGTCAGATCTATGGGGCAGGAGCTGCTGTGGGGCAGATGTGGGTCAGATCTATGGGCAGGAGCTGCTTTGGGGCAGATGTGGGTCAGATCTATGGGGTAGGTGCTGCTGTGGAGCTGATGTTGGTAAGATCTATGGGGCAGGAGCTGCTGTGGGGTATATGAGGGTCATATCTGTGTGGCAGGTGCTGCTGTGTTGCTGCTGAGGGTCAGATCTATGGGGCAGAAGATGCTGTGGGGTTGATGAGGGTCACATCTATGTAGCAGGAGATGCTGTGGGGTAGATCTTTTGGGCAGGAGCTGTTGTGAGGCTGATGAGGGTCTGATCTGTAAGGCAGGAGCTGCAGTGGGGCATATGTGTGTCAGATTTATTGGGCAGGAGCTGCTGTAGGGCGCATGTGGGTCAGATCTATGGGGCAGGAGATGCTGTGGGGCAGATGTGGGTAAGATCTATGGGGCAGGAGCTGCTGTGCGGCTGATGTGGTTCTGATCTATTGGGGCAGGAGCTGCTGTGGGGCAGATGTGGGTCTGATCTATGGGGCAGGAGCTGCTGTGGGGCTGATGTGGGTCAGATCTATGGGGCAGGAGCTGCTGTGGTGCTGATTGGGATCAGATCTATAGGGCAGGAGCTGTTCTGTGGCTGATGTGGGTCAGATTTTTAGGGCAGAAGGCTCTGTGGGGCAGATGTGGGTCAGATCGATGGGGCAGGAGCTGCTGTGGGGATGGTGAGGGTCAGATCTCTGGGGCAGGAGCTGTTGTGAGGCTGATGATGGTCTGATCTATAAGGCAGGAGCTTTTGTGGGGCGCATTTGGGTCAGATGTATGGGGCAGGAGCTGCTGTGGGGCAGATGTGGGTCAGATCAATAGGGCAGGAGATGAAGTGGGGCAGATGTTGGTCAGATCTATGGGCAGTAGATGCTGTGGGGCAGAAGTGGGTCTGATCTATGGGGCAGGAGCTGCTGTGGGGATGATTTGGGTCAGATCTATGGGGCAGGAGCTGCTATGGGGCAGATGTGGGTCTGATCTATGGGGCAGGAGTTGCTGTGGGGCTGATGTGGGTCAGTTCTATGGGGCAGGAGCTGCTATGGGGCAGATGTGGGTCTGATCTATGGGGCAAGAGTTGCTGTGGGGCTGATATGGGTCAGTTCTATTGGGCAGGAGCTGCTGTGTGGCTGATGAGGGTCAGATCTATGCGGCAGGAGCTGCTGTGTGGCTGATGATTTGGGTCAGATCTATGGGGCAGTAGCTGCTGTGGGGCTGATGTTGGTAAGATCAATGGGGCAGGAGCTGCTGTGGGGCAGATATGGGTCATCTTGATGGGCCAGGAGATGCTGTGGTGCAGATGTGGGTCAGATCTATGGGGCAGTAGCTGCTGTGGGGCAGATGTGGGTCAGATCTATGGGGCTGGAGATGCTGTGGGTCAGATCTATGGGGCAGGTGATGCTGTGGGTCAGATCTATGGGGCAGGATCTGCTGTGGGGCACATGTGGATCAGATCTATGGGGCAGGAGCTTCTATGGGGCTGATGTGGGCCAGATCTATGGAGCAGGATCTGCTGTCGGGTAGATATGGGTCAGATCTATGGGGCAGGAACTGCTGTGGGGGAGATGTGGATCTGATTTATTGGGTAGGAGCTGCTGTGGGGCTGATGTGGGTCAGATCTATGAGGCAGGAGCTGCTGTGGGGCACATGTGGATCAGAACTATGGGGCAAGAGCTTCTGTGGGGCTGATGTGGGTCAGATCTATGGGGCAGGAGCTTCTATGGGGCTGATGTGGGACATTTCTATGGGGCAGGAGATGCTGTGGGTCACCTGTGCGTCAGATCTATGGGGCTGTAGCTGCTGTGGGGCAGATGTGGGTCAGATCTATGGGCAGTAGCTGCTGTGGGGCAGATGTTGGTCAGATCTATGGGGCAGGAGCTGCTGTGGGGATGATTTGGGTCAGATCTATGGGGCAGGAGCTGCTATGGGGCAGATGTGGGTCTGATCTATGGGGCAGGAGTTGCTGTGGGGCTGATGTGGGTCAGTTCTATGGGGCAGGAGCTGCTGTGTGGCTGATGAGGGTCAGATCTATGGGGCAGGAGCTGCTGTGTGGCTGATGATTTGGGTCAGATCTATGGGGCAGTAGCTGCTGTGGGGCTGATGTTGGTCAGATCAATGGGGCAGGAGCTGCTGTGGGGTAGATATGGGTCATCTTGATTGGCCAGGAGCTGCTGTGGTGCAGATGTGGGTCAGATCTATGGGGCAGTAGCTGCTGTGGGGCAGATGTGGGTCAGATCTATGGGGAAGGTGATGCTGTTGGTCAGATCTATGGGGCAGGAGTTGCTGTGGGGCACATGTGGGTACGATGTATAGGGCAGGAGCTGCTGTGGTGCTGATGTGGGTCTGATCTATGTGGCAGTAGCTGCTCTGGGGCATATGTGGGTCAGATCTATGGGGCAGGAGGTGCTGTGGGGCTGATTTGTGTCAGGTCTATGGGGCAGGAGTTGCTGTGGGGCTGATGAGGGAAAGATCTATGGGGCAGGAACTTCTGTGGGGCATATGTGGGTCAGATCTATTGGTCAGGAGCTGCTCTGGGGCACATGTGGGTCAGATCTATAGAGTAGGAGCTGCTGTGGAACTGATGTGGGTCAGTTCTATGTGGCAGGATCTGGTATGGGGCAGATGTGGGTCAGATCTATGGGGCAGGAGCTGCTGTGGGGCAGATGTGGGTCAGGTCTGTGGGACAGGAGCTGCTGTGTGGCTCATGTGGTTGAGATCTATGGGGCAGGAGCTGCTGTGGGGAAGACGTGGGTCAGATCTATGGGGCAGGAGCTGTTCTGTGGGGGTGATGTGTGTCAGATCTATGGGGCAGGAGATGCTATGGCGCTGATGTTGGTAAGATATATGGGGCAGGAGCTGCAGTGGGGTAGATGTGGGTCTGATCTATGGGGCAGGAGCTGTTGTGGGTCCGATGTGGGTCAGATCTATGGGGCGGGAGCTGCTGTGTGGCTGACGTGGGTCTGATCTATGGGGCAGGAGCTTCTTTGGGGCTGATGTGGGTCAGATCTATGGGGCAGGAGCTGCTGTGGGGATAATGTGGGTCAGATCAATTGGGCAGGAGCTGCTATGGGGCAGATGTGGGTCAGATCTATGGGGCAGGAGCTGCTGTGGGGCAGATGTGGGTCTGATCTATGGGGCAGGAGCTGCTGTGGGGCTGATGAGGGTCAGATCTATGGGGCAGGAGCTGCTGTGGGGCTGATTGGGATCAGATCTATGGGTCAGGAGCTGCTGTGTGGCTGATGTGGGTCTGATCTATGGGGCAGGAGCTTCTTTGGGGCTGATGTGGGTCAGATCTATGGGGCGGGAGCTGTTCTGGGGCAGATGTGGGTCAGATCTATGTGGCAGGAGAAGCTGTTGGTCAGATCTATGGGGTTGGTGCTCCTAAGGGGCAGATGTTGGTCGGATCTATGGGGCAGGAGATGCTGTGGGGCTGATGTGGGTCAGATCTATGGGGCAGGAGCTGTTCTGTGGCTGATGAGGGTCAGATCTATTGGGCAGGAGCTGCTGTGGTGCTGATGTGGGTAAGATCTATGAGACAGGAGCTGCTGTGGGGCACATGTTGGTCAGATCTATGGGGCAGGAGCTTTTGTGGGGCACATGGGTATCAGATCATTGGGGCAGGAGCTGTTGTGGGGCACATGTCGGTAGATCTATGTGGCAGGAGCTGCTGTGGGGCTGATGTGGGTCAAATCTATGGGGTAGGTGCTGCTGTGGAGCTGATGTTGGTCAGATCTATGGGGCAGGAGCTGCTGTGGGGCTGATGTGGGTCAGATCTATGGGGTAGGTGCTGCTGTGGAGCTGATGTTGGTCAGATCTGTGGGGCAGGAGCTGCTGTGGGGCCTATGTGGGTCAGATCTGTGGGACAGGAGCTGCTGTGGGGCTCATGTGGTTGAGATCTATGGGGCAGGCGTTGCTGTGGATCTGATATGGGTCAGATATATGGGGCAGGAGCTGCTACGGGGCAGATGTGGGTCAGATCTATGGGGCAGGAGCTGCAGTGGGGCAGATGTGAGTCAGATCAATGGGGCAGGAGCTGCTGTGGGGATGATGAGGGTCAGATCTATGGGGCAGGAGCTGCTGTGGAGTAGATCTATGGGGCAGGAGCTGTTGTGAGGCTGATGATGGTCTGATCTATAAGTCAGATGCTGCTGTGGGGCGCAAGTGGGTAAGATGTATGGGGCAGGAGCTGCTGTGTGGCTGATGCGGGTCAGATCTATGGGGCAGGAGCTGCTGTGGGGCAGATGTGGGTCAGATCTATTGGGCAGGAGCTGCTTTGGGGCAGATGTGGGTAAGATCTATGGGGCAGGAGCTGCTGTGGGGCTGAAGTGGGTCAGATCTATTGGGGCAGGAGCTGCTGTGGGGCAGATGTGGGTCTGATCTATGGGGCAGTAGCTGCTGTGGGGCTGATGTGGGTCAGATCTATGGGGCAGGAGCTGCTGTGGTGCTGATTGGGATCAGATCTATGGGGCAGGAGCTGTTCTGTGGCTGATGTGGGTCAGATTTTTAGGGCAGAAGGCTCTGTGGGGCAGATGTGGGTCAGATCGATGGGGCAGAAGATGCTGTGGGGTTGATGGGCGTCATATCTATGGGGCAGGAGCTGCTGTGGGGATGGTGAGGGTCAGATCTCTGGGGCAGGAGCTGTTGTGAGGCTGATGATGGTCTGATCTATAAGGCAGGAGCTTTTGTGGGGCGCATTTGGGTCAGATGTATGGGGCAGGAGCTGCTGTGGGGGAGATGTGGATCTGATCTATTGGGCAGGAGCTGCTGTGGGGCTGATGTGGGTCAGATCTAAGAGGCAGGAGCTGCTGTGGGGCACATGTGGATCAGACCTATGGGGCAGGAGCTTCTGTGGGGCTGATGTGGGTCAGATCTATGGGGCAGGAGCTTCTATGGGGCTGATGTGGGACATTTCTATGGGGCAGGAGATGCTGTGGGTCACATGTGCGTCAGATCTATGGGGCAGGAGCTGCTGTGGGGCAGATGTGGGTAAGATCAATAGGGCAGGAGCTGAAGTGGGGCAGATGTGGGTCAGATCTATGGGCAGTAGCTGCTGTGGGGCAGAAGTGGGTCTGATCTATGGGGCAGGAGCTGCTGTGGGGATGATTTGGGTCTGATCTATGGGGCAGGAGCTGCTATGGGGCAGATGTGGGTCTGATCTATGGGGCAGGAGTTGCTGTGGGGCTGATGTGGGTCAGTTCTATGGGGCAGGAGCTGCTATGGGGCAGATGTGGGTCTGATCTATGGGGCAAGAGTTGCTGTGGGGCTGATATGGGTCAGTTCTATTGGGCAGGAGCTGCTGTGTGGCTGATGAGGGTCAGATCTATGGGGCAGTAGCTGCTGTGGGGCAGATGTGGGTCAGATCTATGGGGCAGATGATGCTGTGGGTCAGATCTATGGGGCAGGATCTGCTGTGGGGCACATGTGGATCAGATCTATGGGGCAGGAGCTTCTATGGGGCTGATGTGGGCCAGATCTATGGGGCAGGATCTGCTGTCGGGTAGATATGGGTCAGATCTATGGGTCAGGAACTGCTGTGGGGGAGATGTGGATCTGATCTATTGGGCAGGAGCTGCTGTGGGGCTGATGTGGGTCAGATCTATGAGGCAGGAGCTGCTGTGGGGCACATGTGGATCAGACCTATGGGGAAGGAGCTTCTGTGGGGCTGATGTGGGTCAGATCTATGGGGCAGGAGCTTCTATGGGGCTGATGTGGGACATTTCTATGGGGCAGGAGATGCTGTGGGTCACATGTGCGTCAGATCTATGGGGCTGGAGCTGCTGTGGGGCAGATGTGGGTCAGATCTATGGGCAGTAGCTGCTGTGGGGCAGATGTGGGTCTGATCTATGGGGCAGGAGCTGCTGTGGGGCTGATGTGGGTCAAATCTATGGGGTAGGTGCTGCTGTGGAGCTGATGTTGGTCAGATCTATGGGGCAGGAGCTGCTGTGGGGCTGATGTGGGTCAGATCTATGGGGTAGGTGCTGCTGTGGAGCTGATGTTGGTCAGATCTATGGGGCAGGAGCTGCTGTGGTGCTGGTGTTGGTCAGATCTGTGGGGCAGGAGCTGCTGTGCGGCCTATGTGGGTCAGATCTGTGGGACAGGAGCTGCTGTGGGGCTCATGTGGTTGAGATCTATGGGGCAGGCGTTGCTGTGGATCTGATATGGGTCAGATATATGGGGCAGGAGCTGCTACGGGGCAGATGTGGGTCAGATCTATGGGGCAGGAGTTGCTGTGGGGTAGTTGTGGGTCAGATCTATGGGGCAGGATATGCTCTGGGGCACATGTGAGTGAGATCTATGGGGCAGGAGCTGCTGTGGGGTAGATGTTGGTCAGATCTATGGGGCAGGAGCTGCTGTGGTGCTGGTGTTGGTCAGATCTGTGGGGCAGGAACTGCTGTGTTGCTGCTGAGGGTCAGATCTATGGGGCAGGAGCTGCTGTGGGGCCTATGTGGGTCAGATCTGTGGGACAGGAGCTGCTGTGGGGCTCATGTGGTTGAGATCTATGGGGCAGGAGCTGCTGTGGGGCTCATGTGGTTGAGATCTATGGGGGAGGCGTTGTTGTGGATCTGATATGGGTCAGATATATGGGGCAGGAGCTGCTACGGGGCAGATCTGGGTCAGATCTATGGGGCAGGAGCTGCAGTGGGGCAGATGTGGGTCTGATTTATGGGGCAGGAGCTGCTGTGGGGCTGATGAGGGTCAGATCTATGGGGCAGGAGCTGCTGTGGTGATGATTGGGATCAGATCTATGGGGCAGGAGGTGTTCTGTGGCTGATGTGGGTCAGATTTTTAGGGCAGAAGGCTCTGTGGGGCAGATGTGGGTCAGATCTATGGGGCAGTAGCTGCTGTGGGGCAGATGTGGGTCAGATCTATGGGGCAGGTGATGTTGTTGGTCAGATCTATGGGGCAGGAGTTGCTGTGGGGCACATGTGGGTACGATGTATAGGGCAGGAGCTGCTGTGGGGCTGATGTGGGTCAGATCTATGGGACAGGAGCTGCTGTGGGGCTGATATGGGTCAGATCTACGTGGCAGGAGCTGCTCTGGGGCATATGTGGGTCAGATGTATGGGGCAGGAGCTGCTGTGGGGGAGATGTAGATCTGATCTATTGGGCAGGAGCTGCTGTGGGGCTGATGTGGGTCAGATCTATGAGGCAGGAGCTGCTGTGGGGCACATGTGGATCAGACCTATGGGGCAGGAGCTTCTGTGGGGCTGATGTGGGTCAGATCTATGGGGCAGGAGCTTCTATGGGGTTGATGTGGGACTTTTCTATGGGGCAGGAGATGCTGTGGGTCACATGTGCGTCAGATCTATGGGGCAGGAGCTGCTGTGGGGATGATTTGGGTCAGATCTATGGGGCAGGAGCTGCTATGGGGCAGATGTGGGTCTGATCTATGGGGCAGGAGTTGCTGTGGGGCTGATGTGGGTCAGTTCTATGGGGCAGGAGCTGCTATGGGGCAGATGTGGGTCTGATCTATGGGGCAAGAGTTGCTGTGGGGCTGATATGGGTCAGTTCTTTTGGGCAGGAGCTGCTGTGTGGCTGATGAGGGTCAGATCTATGGGGCAGGAGCTGCTGTGTGGCTGATGATTTGGGTCAGATCTATGGGGCAGTAGCTGCTGTGGGGCTGATGTTGGTAAGATCTATGGGGCAGGAGCTGCTGTGGGGCAGATATGGGTCATCTTGATGGGCCAGGAGCTGCTGTGGTGCAGATGTGGGTCAGATCTATGGGGCAGGAGCTTCTATGGGGCTGATGTGGGACATTTCTATGGGGCAGGAGATGCTGTGGGTCACATGTGCGTCAGATCTATGGGGCTGGAGCTGCTGTGGGGCAGATGTGGGTCAGATCTATGGGCAGTAGCTGCTGTGGGGCAGATGTGGGTCTGATCTATGGGGCAGGAGCTGCTCTGGATCACATGTTGGTCAGATATATGGGGCAGGAGCTGCTGTGGGGATGATTTGGCTCAGTTCTATGGGGCAGGAGCTGCTGTGTGGCTGATGAGGGTCAGATCTATGGGGCAGGAGCTGCTGTGTGGCTGATGATTTGGGTCAGATCTATGGGGCAGTAGCTGCTGTGGGGCTGATGTTGGTCAGATCAATGGGGCAGGAGCTGCTGTGGGGTAGATATGGGTCATCTTGATTGGCCAGGAGCTGCTGTGGTGCAGATGTGGGTCAGATCTATGGGGCAGTAGCTGCTGTGGGGCAGATGTGGGTCAGATCTATAGGGCAGGTGATGCTGTTGGTTAGATCTATGGGGCAGGAGTTGCTGTGGGGCACATGTGGGTACGATGTATAGGGCAGGAGCTGCTGTGGGGCTGATGTGGGTCAGATCTATGGGACAGGAGCTGCTGTGGGGCTGATGTGGGTCAGATCTATGTGGCAGGAGCTGCTCTGGGGCATATGTGGGTCAGATCTATGGGGCAGGAGCTGCTGTGGGGCTGATTTGGGTCAGATCTATGGGGCAGGAGTTGCTGTGGGGCTGATGAGGGACAGATCTATGGGGCAGGAACTTCTGTGGGGAATATGTGGGTCAGATCTATTGGTCAGGAGCTGCTCTGGGGCACATGTGGGTCAGATCTATAGGGCAGGAGTTGCTGTGGGGCTGATGTGGGTCAGTTCTATGGGGCAGGAGCTGCTATGGGGCAGATGTGGGTCTGATCTATGGGGCAAGAGTTGCTGTGGGGCTGATATGGGTCAGTTCTTTTGGGCAGGAGCTGCTGTGTGGCTGATGAGGGTCAGATCTATGGGGCAGGAGCTGCTGTGTGGCTGATGATTTGGGTCAGATCTATGGGGCAGTAGCTGCTGTGGGGCTGATGTTGGTAAGATCTATGGGGCAGGAGCTGCTGTGGGGCAGATATGGGTCATCTTGATGGGCCAGGAGCTGCTGTGGTGCAGATGTGGGTCAGATCTATGGGGCAGGAGCTGCTGTGGGGCAGATGTGGGTCAGATCTGTGGGACAGGAGCTGCTGTGTGGCTCATGTGGTTGAGATCTATGGGGCAGGAGCTGCTGTGGGGAAGACGTGGGTCAGATCTATGGGGCAGGAGCTGCTGTGGGGGTGATGTGTGTCAGATCTATGGGGCAGGAGTTGCTGTGGGGCTGATGAGGGACAGATCTATGGGGCAGGAGCTTCTGTGGGGCATATGTGGGTCAGATCTATTGGTCAGGAGCTGCTCTGGGGCACATGTGGGTCAGATCTATAGGGCAGGAGCTGCAGTGGAACTGATGTGGGTCAGATCTATGGAGCAGGAGCTGCTGTGGGGCAGATGTGGGTCAGATCTGTGGGACAGGAGCTGCTGTGGGGCTCATGTGGTTGAGATCTATGGGGCAGGAGCTGCTGTGGGGAAGACGTGGGTCAGATCTATGGGGCAGGAGCTGCTGTGGGGGTGATGTGTGTCAGATCTATGGGGCAGGAGATGCTATGGCGCTGATGTTGGTAAGATATATGGGGCAGGAGTTGCAGTGGGGTAGATGTGGGTCTGATCTATGGGGCAGGAGCTGTTGTGGGTCCGATGTGGTTCAGATCTATGGGGCGGGAGCTGCTGTGTGGCTGACGTGGGTCTGATCTATGGGGCAGGAGCTTCTTTGGGGCTGATGTGGGTCAGATCTATGGGGCAGGAGCTGCTGTGGGGATAATGTGGGTCAGATCAATTGGGCAGGAGCTGCTATGGGGCAGATGTGGGTCAGATCTATGGGGCAGGAGCTGCTGTGGGGCAGATGTTGGTCTGATCTATGGGGCAGGAGCTGCTGTGGTGCTGATGAGGGTGAGATCTATGGAGCAGGAGCTGCTGTGGGGCTGATTGGGATCAGATCTATGGGTCAGGAGCTGCTGTGGGGCTGATGTGGGTCTGATCTATGGGGCAGGAGCTTCTTTGGGGCTGATGTGGGTCAGATCTATGGGGCAGGAGGTGTTCTGGGGCAGATGTGGGTCAGATCTATGTGGCAGGAGCTGCTGTGGGGCTGATGAGGGTCAGATCTGTGGGACAGGAGCTGCTGTGTGGCTCATGTGGTTGAGATCTATGGGGCAGGAGCTGCTGTGGGGAAGACGTGGGTCAGATCTATGGGGAAGGAGCTGCTGTGGGGGTGATGTGTGTCAGATCTATGGGGCAGGAGATGCTATGGCTCTGATGTTGGTAAGATATATGGGGCAGGAGCTGCAGTGGGGTAGATGTGGGTCTGATCTATGGGGCAGGAGCTTCTTTGGGGCTGATGTGGGTCAGATCTATGGGGCAGGAGCTGCTGTGGGGATAATGTGGGTCAGATCAATTGGGCAGGAGCTGCTATGGGGCAGATGTGGGTCAGATCTATGGGGCAGGAGCTGCTGTGGGGCAGATGTGGGTCTGATCTATGGGGCAGGAGCTGCTGTGGGGCTGATGAGGGTCAGATCTATGGGGCAGGAGCTGCTGTGGGGCTGATTGGGATCAGATCTATGGGTCAGGAGCTGCTGTGTGGCTGATGTGGGTCTGATCTATGGGGCAGGAGCTTCTTTGGGGCTGATGTGGGTCAGATCTATGGGGCGGGAGCTGTTCTGGGGCAGATGTGGGTCAGATCTATGTGGCAGGAGAAGCTGTTGGTCAGATCTATGGGGTTGGTGCTCCTAAGGGGCAGATGTTGGTCGGATCTATGGGGCAGGAGATGCTGTGGGGCTGATGTGGGTCAGATCTATGGGGCAGGAGCTGTTCTGTGGCTGATGAGGGTCAGATCTATTGGGCAGGAGCTGCTGTGGTGCTGATGTGGGTAAGATCTATGAGACAGGAGCTGCTGTGGGGCACATGTTGGTCAGATCTATGGGGCAGGAGCTTTTGTGGGGCACATGGGTATCAGATGATTGGGGCAGGAGCTGTTGTGGGGCACATGTCGGTAGATCTATGTGGCAGGAGCTGCTGTGGGGCAGATGTGGGTCAGATCTATGGGCAGTAGCTGCTGTGGGGCAGATGTGGGTCTGATCTATGGGGCAGGAGCTGCTCTGGATCACATGTTGGTCAGATCTATGGGGCAGGAGCTGCTATGGGGCAGATTTGGGTCTGATCTATGGGGCAGGAGTTGCTGTGGGGCTGATGTGGGTCAGTTCTATGGGGCAGGAGCTGCTGTGTGGCTGATGAGGGTCAGATCTATGGGGCAGGAGCTGCTGTGTGGCTGATGATTTGGGTCAGATCTATGGGGCAGTAGCTGCTGTGGGGCTGATGTTGGTCAGATCAATGGGGCAGGAGCTGCTGTGGGGTAGATATGGGTCATCTTGATGGGCCAGGAGCTGCTGTGGTGCAGATGTGGGTCAGATCTATGGGGCAGTAGCTGCTGTGGGGCAGATGTGGGTCAGATCTATGGGGCAGTAGCTGCTGTGGGGCAGATGTGGGTCAGATCTATGGGGCAGGTGATGCTGTTGGTCAGATCTATGGGGCAGGAGTTGCTGTGGGGCACATGTGGGTACGATGTATAGGGCAGGAGCTGCTGTGGGGCTGATGTGGGTCAGATCTATGGGACAGGAGCTGCTGTGGGGCTGATGTGGGTCAGATCTATGTGGCAGGAGCTGCTGTGGGGCATATGTGGGTCAGATCTATGGGGCAGGAGCTGCTGTGGGGCTGATTTGGGTCAGATCTATGGGGCAGGAGTTGCTGTGGGGCTGATGAGGGACAGATCTATGGGGCAGGAACTTCTGTGGGGCATATGTGGGTCAGATCTATTGGTCAGGAGCTGCTCTGGGGCACATGTGGGTCAGATCTATAGGGCAGGAGCTGCAGTGGAACTGATGTGGGTCAGATCTATGGAGCATGAGCTGCTGTGGGGCAGATGTGGGTCAGATCTGTGGGACAGGAGCTGCTGTGGGGCTCATGTGGTTGAGATCTATGGGGCAGGAGCTGCTGTGGGGAAGACGTGGGTCAGATCTATGGGGCAGGAGCTGCTGTGGGGGTGATGTGTGTCAGATCTATGGGGCAGGAGATGCTATGGCGCTGATGTTGGTAAGATATATGGGGCAGGAGTCTCAGTGGGGTAGATGTGGGTCTGATCTATGGGGCAGGAGCTGTTGTGGGTCCGATGCGGTTCAGATCTATGGGGCGGGAGCTGCTGTGTGGCTGACGTGGGTCTGATCTATGGGGCAGGAGCTTCTTTGGGGCTGATGTGGGTCAGATCTATGGGGCAGGAGCTGCTGTGGGGATAATGTGGGTCAGATCAATTGGGCAGGAGCTGCTATGGGGCAGATGTGGGTCAGATCTATGGGGCAGGAGCTGCTGTGGGGCAGATGTTGGTCTGATGTATGGGGCAGGAGCTGCTGTGGTGCTGATGAGGGTGAGATCTATGGAGCAGGAGCTGCTGTGGGGCTGATTGGGATCAGATCTATGGGTCAGGAGCTGCTGTGTGGCTGATGTGGGTCTGATCTATGGGGCAGGAGCTTCTTTGGGGCTGATGTGGGTCAGATCTATGGGGCAGGAGCTGTTCTGGGGCAGATGTGGGTCAGATCTATGTGGCAGGAGAAGCTGTTGGTCAGATCTATGGGGTTGGTGCTCCTAAGGGGCAGATGTTGGTCGGATCTATGGGGCAGGAGATGCTGTGGGGCTGATGTGGGTCAGATCTATGGGGTAGGTGCTGCTGTGGTGCTGATGTTGGTCAGATCTAAGGGCAGGAGCTGCTCTGGATCACATGTTGGTCAGATATATGGGGCAGGAGCTGCTGTGGGGATGAGTTGGGTCAGATCTATGGGGCAGGAGCTGCTATGGGGCAGATGTGGGTCTGATCTATGGGGCAGGAGTTTCTGTGGGGCTGATGTGGGTCAGTTCTATGGGGCAGGAGCTGCTGTGTGGCTGATGAGGGTCAGATCTATGGGGCAGGAGCTGCTGTGTGGCTGATGATTTGGGTCAGATCTATGGGGCAGTAGCTGCTGTGGGGCTGATGTTGGTCAGATCAATGGGGCAGGAGCTGCTGTGGGGTAGATATGGGTCATCTTGATGGGCCAGGAGCTGCTGTGGTGCAGATGTGGGTCAGATCTATGGGGCAGTAGCTGCTGTGGGGCAGATGTGGGTCAGATCTATGGGGCAGGTGATGCTGTTGGTCAGATCTATGGGGCAGGAGTTGCTGTGGGGCACATGTGGGTACGATGTATAGGGCAGGAGCTGCTGTGGGGCTGATGTGGGTCAGATCTATGGGACAGGAGCTGCTGTGGGGCTGATGTGGGTCAGATCTATGTGGCAGGAGCTGCTCTGGGGCATATGTGGGTCAGATCTATGGGGCAGGAGCTGCTGTGGGGCTGATTTGGGTTAGATCTATGGGGCAGGAGTTGCTGTGGGGCTGATGAGGGACAGATCTATGGGGCAGGAACTTCTGTGGGGCATATGTGGGTCAGATCTATTGGTCAGGAGCTGCTCTGGGGCACATGTGGGTCAGATCTATAGGGCAGGAGCTGCTGTGGAACTGATGTGTGTCAGTTCTATGGGGCAGGAGCTGCTGTGGGGCAGATGTGGGTCAGATCTATGGGGCAGGAGCTGCTGTGGGGCAGATGTGGGTCAGATCTGTGGGACAGGAGCTGCTGTGTGGCTCATGTGGTTGAGATCTATGGGGCAGGAGCTGCTGTGGGGAAGACGTGGTTCAGATCTATGGGGAAGGAGCTGCTGTGGGGGTGATGTGTGTCAGATCTATGGGGCAGGAGATGCTATGGCTCTGATGTTGGTAAGATATATGGGGCAGGAGCTGCAGTGGGGTAGATGTGGGTCTGATCTATGGGGCAGGAGCTTCTTTGGGGCTGATGTGGGTCAGATCTATGGGGCAGGAGCTGCTGTGGGGATAATGTGGGTCAGATCAATTGGGCAGGAGCTGCTATGGGGCAGATGTGGGTCAGATCTATGGGGCAGGAGCTGCTGTGGGGCAGATGTGGGTCTGATCTATGGGGCAGGAGCTGCTGTGGGGCTGATGAGGGTCAGATCTATGGGGCAGGAGCTGCTGTGGGGCTGATTGGGATCAGATCTATGGGTCAGGAGCTGCTGTGTGGCTGATGTGGGTCTGATCTATGGGGCAGGAGCTTCTTTGGGGCTGATGTGGGTCAGATCTATGGGGCGGGAGCTGTTCTGGGGCAGATGTGGGTCAGATCTATGTGGCAGGAGAAGCTGTTGGTCTGATCTATGGGGTTGGTGCTCCTAAGGGGCAGATGTTGGTCGGATCTATGGGGCAGGAGATGCTGTGGGGCTGATGTGGGTCAGATCTATGGGGCAGGAGCTGTTCTGTGGCTGATGAGGGTCAGATCTATTGGGCAGGAGCTGCTGTGGTGCTGATGTGGGTAAGATCTATGAGACAGGAGCTGCTGTGGGGCACATGTTGGTCAGATCTATGGGGCAGGAGCTTTTGTGGGGCACATGGGTATCAGATGATTGGGGCAGGAGCTGTTGTGGGGCACATGTCGGTAGATCTATGTGGCAGGAGCTGCTGTGGGGCAGATGTGGGTCAGATCTATGGGCAGTAGTTGCTGTGGGGCAGATGTGGGTCTGATCTATGGGGCAGGAGCTGCTCTGGATCACATGTTGGTCAGATATATGGGGCAGGAGCTGCTGTGGGGATGAGTTGGGTCAGATCTATGGGGCAGGAGCTGCTATGGGGATGAGTTGGGTCAGATCTATGGGGCAGGAGCTGCTGTGGGGATGAGTTGGGTCAGATCTATGGGGCAGGAGCTGCTATGGGGCAGATTTGGGTCTGATCTATGGGGCAGGAGTTGCTGTGGGGCTGATGTGGGTCAGTTCTATGGGGCAGGAGCTGCTGTGTGGCTGATGAGGGTCAGATCTATGGGGCAGGAGCTGCTGTGTGGCTGATGATTTGGGTCAGATCTATGGGGCAGTAGCTGCTGTGGGGCTGATGTTGGTCAGATCAATGGGGCAGGAGCTGCTGTGGGGTAGATATGGGTCATCTTGATGGGCCAGGAGCTGCTGTGGTGCAGATGTGGGTCAGATCTATGGGGCAGTAGCTGCTGTGGGGCAGATGTGGGTCAGATCTATGGGGCAGGTGATGCTGTTGGTCAGATCTATGTGGCAGGAGTTGCTGTGGGGCACATGTGGGTACGATGTATAGGGCAGGAGCTGCTGTGGGGCTGATGTGGGTCAGATCTATGGGACAGGAGCTGCTGTGGGGCTGATGTGGGTCAGATCTATGTGGCAGGAGCTGCTGTGGGGCATATGTGGGTCAGATCTATGGGGCAGGAGCTGCTGTGGGGCTGATTTGGGTCAGATCTATGGGGCAGGAGTTGCTGTGGGGCTGATGAGGGACAGATCTATGGGGCAGGAACTTCTGTGGGGCATATGTGGGTCAGATCTATTGGTCAGGAGCTGCTCTGGGGCACATGTGGTTCAGATCTATAGGGCAGGAGCTGCTGTGGAACTGATGTGGGTCAGTTCTATGGGGCAGGAGCTGCTGTGGGGCAGATGTGGGTCAGATCTATGGGGCAGGAGCTGCTGTGGGGCAGATGTGGGGCAGATCTGTGGGACAGGAGCTGCTGTGGGGGTGATGTGTGTCAGATCTATGGGGCAGGAGATGCTATGGCACTGATGTTGGTAAGATATATGGGGCAGGAGCTGCAGTGGGGTAGATGTGGGTCTGATCTATGGGGCAGGAGCTGTTGTGGGTCCGATGTGGGTCAGATCTATGGGGCGGGAGCTGCTGTGTGGCTAACGTGGGTCTGATCTATGGGGCAGGAGCTTCTTTGGGGCTGATGTGGGTCAGATCTATGGGGCAGGAGCTGCTGTGGGGATAATGTGGGTCAGATCAATTGGGCAGGAGCTGCTATGGGGCAGATGTGGGTCAGATCTATGGGGCAGGAGCTGCTGTGGGGCAGATGTGGGTCTGATCTATGGGGCAGGAGCTGCTGTGGGGCTGATTGGGATCAGATCTATGGGTCAGTAGCTGCTGTGTGGCTGATGTGGGTCTGATCTATGGGGCGGGAGCTGTTCTGGGGCAGATGTGGGTCAGATCTATGTGGCAGGAGAAGCTGTTGGTCAGATCTATGGGGTTGGTGCTCCTAAGGGGCAGATGTTGGTCGGATCTATGGGGCAGGAGATGCTGTGGGGCTGATGTGGGTCAGATCTATGGGGCAGGAGCTGCTGTGGGGCAGATGTGGGTCAGATCTATGGGGCAGGTGATGCTGTTGGTCAGATCTATGGGGCAGGAGCTGCTGTGGGGCTGATGTGGGTCAGATCTATGGGACAGGAGCTGCTGTGGGGCTGATGTGGGTCAGATCTATGTGGCAGGAGCTGCTCTGGGGCATATGTGGGTCAGATCTATGGGGCAGGAGCTGCTGTGGGGCTGATTTGGGTCAGATCTATGGGGCAGGAGTTGCTGTGGGGCTTATGAGGGACAGATCTATGGGGCAGGAACTTCTGTGGGGCATATGTGGGTCAGATCTATTGGTCAGGAGCTGCTCTGGGGCACATGTGGTTCAGATCTATAGGGCAGGAGCTGCTGTGGAACTGATGTGGGTCAGTTCTATGGGGCAGGAGCTGCTGTGGGGCAGATGTGGGTCTGATCTATGGGGCAGGAGCTGTTGTGGGTCCGATGTGGGTCAGATCTATGGGGCGGGAGCTGCTGTGTGGCTGACGTGGGTCTGATCTATGGGGCAGGAGCTTCTTTGGGGCTGATGTGGGTCAGATCTATGGGGCAGTAGCTGCTGTGGGGCAGATGTGGGTCAGATCTATGGGGCAGGTGATGCTGTTGGTCAGATCTATGGGGCAGGAGTTGCTGTGGGGCACATGTGGGTACGATGTATAGGGCAGGAGCTGCTGTGGGGCTGATGTGGGTCAGATCTATGGGACAGGAGCTGCTGTGGGGCTGATGTGGGTCAGATCTATGTGGCAGGAGCTGCTGTGGGGCATATGTGGGTCAGATCTATGGGGCAGGAGCTGCTGTGGGGCTGATTTGGGTTAGATCTATGGGGCAGGAGTTGCTGTGGGGCTGATGAGGGACAGATCTATGGGGCAGGAACTTCTGTGGGGCATATGTGGGTCAGATCTATTGGTCAGGAGCTGCTCTGGGGCACATGTGGGTCAGATCTATAGGGCAGGAGCTGCTGTGGAACTGATGTGTGTCAGTTCTATGGGGCAGGAGCTGCTGTGGGGCAGATGTGGGTCAGATCTATGGGGCAGGAGCTGCTGTGGGGCAGATGTGGGTCAGATCTGTGGGACAGGAGCTGCTGTGTGGCTCATGTGGTTGAGATCTATGGGGCAGGAGCTGCTGTGGGGCTGATTGGGATCAGATCTATGGGTCAGGAGCTGCTGTGTGGCTGATGTGGGTCTGATCTATGGGGCAGGAGCTTCTTTGGGGCTTATGTGGGTCAGATCTATGGGGCGGGAGCTGTTCTGGGGCAGATGTGGGTCAGATCTATGTGGCAGGAGAAGCTGTTGGTCAGATCTATGGGGTTGGTGCTCCTAAGGGGCAGATGTTGGTCGGATCTATGGGGCAGGAGATGCTGTGGGGCTGACGTGGGTCAGATCTATGGGGCAGGAGCTGTTCTGTGGCTGATGAGGGTCAGATCTATTGGGCAGGAGCTGCTGTGGTGCTGATGTGGGTAAGATCTATGAGACAGGAGCTGCTGTGGGGCACATGTTGGTCAGATCTATGGGGCAGGAGCTTTTGTGGGGCACATGGGTATCAGATGATTGGGGCAGGAGCTGTTGTGGGGCACATGTCGGTAGATCTATGTGGCAGGAGCTGCTGTGGGGCAGATGTGGGTCAGATCTATGGGCAGTAGCTGCTGTGGGGCAGATGTGGGTCTGATCTATGGGGCAGGAGCTGCTCTGGATCACATGTTGGTCAGATATATGGGGCAGGAGCTGCTGTGGGGATGAGTTGGGTCAGATCTATGGGGCAGGAGCTGCTATGGGGCAGATTTGGGTCTGATCTATGGGGCAGGAGTTGCTGTGGGGCTGATGTGGGTCAGTTCTATGGGGCAGGAGCTGCTGTGTGGCTGATGAGGGTCAGATCTATGGGGCAGGAGCTGCTGTGTGGCTGATGATTTGGGTCAGATCTATGGGGCAGTAGCTGCTGTGGGGCTGATGTTGGTCAGATCAATGGGGCAGGAGCTGCTGTGGGGTAGATATGGGTCATCTTGATGGGCCAGGAGCTGCTGTGGTGCAGATGTGGGTCAGATCTATGGGGCAGTAGCTGCTGTGGGGCAGATGTGGGTCAGATCTATGGGGCAGTAGCTGCTGTGGGGCAGATGTGGGTCAGATCTATGGGGCAGGTGATGCTGTTGGTCAGATCTATGTGGCAGGAGTTGCTGTGGGGCACATGTAGGTACGATGTATAGGGCAGGAGCTGCTGTGGGGCTGATGTGGGTCAGATCTATGGGACAGGAGCTGCTGTGGGGCATATGTGGGTCAGATCTATGGGGCAGGAGCTGCTGTGGGGCTGATTTGGGTCAGATCTATGGGGCAGGAGTTGCTGTGGGGCTGATGAGGGACAGATCTATGGGGCAGGAACTTCTGTGGGGCATATGTGGGTCAGATCTATTGGTCAGGAGCTGCTCTGGGGCACATGTGGTTCAGATCTATAGGGCAGGAGCTGCTGTGGAACTGATGTGGGTCAGTTCTATGGGGCAGGAGCTGCTGTGGGGCAGATGTGGGTCAGATCTATGGGGCAGGAGCTGCTGTGGGGCAGATGTGGGGCAGATCTGTGGGACAGGAGCTGCTGTGGGGCTCATGTGGTTGAGATCTATGGGGCAGGAGCTGCTGTGGGGAAGACGTGGGTCAGATCTATGGGGCAGGAGCTGCTGTGGGGGTGATGTGTGTCAGATCTATGGGGCAGGAGATGCTATGGCGCTGATGTTGGTAAGATATATGGGGCAGGAGCTGCAGTGGGGTAGATGTGGGTCTGATCTATGGGGCAGGAGCTGTTGTGGGTCCGATGTGGGTCAGATCTATGGGGCGGGAGCTGCTGTGTGGCTGACGTGGGTCTGATCTATGGGGCAGGAGCTTCTTTGGGGCTGATGTGGGTCAGATCTATGGGGCAGGAGCTGCTGTGGGGATAATGTGGGTCAGATCAATTGGGCAGGAGCTGCTATGGGGCAGATGTGGGTCAGATCTATGGGGCAGGAGCTGCTGTTTGGCAGATGTGGGTCTGATCTATGGGGCAGGAGCTGCTGTGGGGCTGATTGGGATCAGATCTATGGGTCAGTAGCTGCTGTGTGGCTGATGTGGGTCTGATCTATGGGGCGGGAGCTGTTCTGGGGCAGATGTGGGTCAGATCTATGTGGCAGGAGAAGCTGTTGGTCAGATCTATGGGGTTGGTGCTCCTAAGGGGCAGATGTTGGTCGGATCTATGGGGCAGGAGATGCTGTGGGGCTGATGTGGGTCAGATCTATGGGGCAGGAGCTGTTCTGTGGCTGATGAGGGTCAGATCTATTGGGCAGGAGCTGCTGTGGTGCTGATGTGGGTCAGATCTATGAGACAGGAGCTGCTGTGGGGCACATGTTGGTCAGATCTATGGGGCAGGAGCTTTTGTGGGGCACATGGGTATCAGATCATTGGGGCAGGAGCTGTTGTGGGGCACATGTCGGTAGATCTATGTGGCAGGAGCTGCTGTGGGGCAGATGTGGGTCAGATCTATGGGCAGTAGCTGCTGTGGGGCAGATGTGGGTCTGATCTATGGGGCAGGAGCTGCTCTGGATCACATGTTGGTCAGATATATGGGGCAGGAGCTGCTGTGGGGATGATTTGGGTCAGATCTATGGGGCAGGAGCTGCTATGGGGCAGATGTGAGTCTGATCTATGGGGCAGGAGTTGCTGTGGGGCTGATGTGGGTCAGTTCTATGGGGCAGGAGCTGCTGTGTGGCTGATGAGGGTCAGATCTATGGGGCAGGAGCTGCTGTGGGGCTGATGTTGGTCAGATCAATGGGGCAGGAGCTGCTGTGGGGTAGATATGGGTCATCTTGATGGGCCAGGAGCTGCTGTGGTGCAGATGTGGGTCAGATCTATGGGGCAGTAGCTGCTGTGGGGCAGATGTGGGTCAGATCTATGGGGCAGGTGATGCTGTTGGTCAGATCTATGGGGCAGGAGTTGCTGTGGGGCACATGTGGGTACGATGTATAGGGCAGGAGCTGCTGTGGGGCTGATGTGGGTCAGATCTATGGGACAGGAGCTGCTGTGGGGCTGATGTGGGTCAGATCTATGTGGCAGGAGCTGCTCTGGGGCATATGTGGGTCAGATCTATGGGGCAGGAGCTGCTGTGGGGCTGATTTGGGTCCGATCTATGGGGCAGGAGTTGCTGTGGGGCTGATGAGGGACAGATCTATGGGGCAGGAACTTCTGTGGGGCATATGTGGGTCAGATCTATTGGTCAGGAGCTGCTCTGGGGCACATGTGGTTCAGATCTATAGGGCAGGAGCTGCTGTGGAACTGATGTGGGTCAGTTCTATGGGGCAGGAGCTGCTGTGGGGCAGATGTGGGTCAGATCTATGGGGCAGGAGCTGCTGTGGGGCAGATGTGGGTCAGATCTATGGGGCAGGAGCTGCTGAGGGGCAGATGTGGGTCAGAACAATGGGGCAGGATCTGCTATGGGGCAGATTTTCATCACATATATGTGGATGGTTTCGGGCTGATGGGGGTCTCATCTATGCGGCAGGAGCAACTGTGGGGCTGATGTGGGTCGTATCTTTAGGGCAGGAGCTGCTGTGGGTCAGATCTATGGGGCAGGATATGAAGTGGGGTAGATGTGGATCAGATCTATGGGGCAGGCGCTGCTGTGTGTCTGATATGGGTCAGATCTATGGGGCAGGAGCTGCCATGGGGCAGATCTATTGGGCAGGAGCTGCAGTGGGTCTCATGTTGTTCAGATCTATGGGGCAGGAACTGCATTGTGTCTCATGTTGTTCAGATCTATGGGGTTGGAGCTGCTGTGGGGCACATGTGGGTCAGATCTATGAGGCAGGAGCTGCTTTGGGAATGATGTGGGTCTGATCTATGGGGCAGGAGTATCTGTGGGGCAGATGAGGGTCAGAATTATGGGGAAGGAGCTGCTGTGGCTGATGTGGGCCAGTTCTATGGGGCAGGAGATGCTGTGAGTCAGATGTATGAGGCAGGAGCTGCTGTGGGGCAGATGGGGGTCAGATCTATGGGGCAGGAGATGCTGTGGAGCAGATGTGGGTCAGATCTATGGGGCAGGAGCTGCTGTGGGGCAGACGTGGGTCAGATATTTGGGGCAGGAGATGTTGTGGTTCAAATCTATGGGGCAGGAGATGCTGTGGAGATGATGTGGGTCAGATATATGGGGCAGTAGCTGATGTGGGGCAGATGTGGGTCCGAACAATGGGGCAGGAGCTACTGTGGAGATTATGTGGGTAAGATCTATTGGGCAGATGCTGCTGTCAGGCAAATATGAGTCAGATCTATGGGACAGGAGCTGCTGTGGGGCAGATCTATGGGACAGGAGGTGCTGTGTGGCTGATGTGGGTCAGATCTATGGGGCAGGTGCTGCTGTGTGTCAGATCTATGGGGAAGGAGTTGCTGTGGGACAGATCTATGGGACAGGAGAGTCTCTGGGGCTGATGTGGGTCACATCTATGGGGCAGGAGCTGCTGTGGGGTAGATGTGGGTCAGATCTATGGGGCAGGAGCCGCTTTTGGGCTTATGGGGGTTAGATCATTTCGGTAGGAGCTGCTGTGGGTCAGATATATGGGGCAGGAGATGCAGTGGGGCAGTAGTGGGTCAGATCTATTGAGAAGGATCTGCTGTGGGGTAGATGTGGGTCAGATATATGGGGCAGGAGCTGCTGTGGGGTAGATGTGGGTCAGATATATGGGGCAGGAGCTGCTGTGGGGCAGATGTGGGTCTGATCTATGGGGCAGGAGATGTTGTGGGTCAGATCTATGGGGCAGAAGCTGCTCTGGGGCTGATTTGGGTCAGTTTTTTGGGAAAGGTGCTGCTTTGGGGCTGATGTGGGTCAGATCTATGGGGCAGGTGGTGCTGTTGGTCTCATTGGTGTAAGATCTATGGGGCAGGAGCTGCTGTGGGACTGATGTGGGTCAGATCTATTTGTCAGGAGCTTCTCTGTGGCACATGTGGGTCAGATCTATGGGGAGGGAGCAGCTGTGGGACTGATGGGGTTTAGATCAATTGAGCAGGAGCTGCTGTCGGTCCGAACTATGGGGCAGGAGCTGCTGTGAGGCAGAGGTGGGTCAGATCTATGGGGCACGAGCTGCTGTGGGTCAGATCTATGGGGCAGGAGCTGCTGTGGGACAAATGTGGTTCAGATTTATGGGTAGGTGTAGCTGTGGGGCTCATGTGGGTCAGATCTATGGGGCAGGAGCTGCTGTGTGGCTGATATGGTTCAGATCAATGGGGCAGGAGCTGGTGTGGGGCTGATGTGGGTCAGATCTATGGGGCAGGAGCTGGTGTGGGGCTGATGTGGGTCAGATCTATGGGGCAGGAGCTGCTGTGGGGCAGATGTAGGTCAGATCTATGGGGCAGGAGCTCTTGTGGGACTGATGAGGGTCAGACCTCTAAGGCTGGAGCTGATCTGGGTCAGATCTATGTGTCAGGAGCTGATGTGGGTCAGATCTATGGGGCAGAAGCTGTTGTGTTGCAGATGAGCGTCAGATCTATGTGGCAGGAGCTGCTGTCGGGATGATGTGGGTCAGATCTATGGGGCAGGAGCTGCTGTGGGGCAGATATATGGGGCAGGAGAAGCTGTGGGTCAGATCTATGGGGCAGGAGCTGCTGTGGGGCACATGTGGTTCATATCTATTGGGAAGGAGCTGCTGTGGGGCAGATGTGGGTCATATCAATGGGGTAGCTGTTGCTGTGGTTTAGATCTATGGGGCAGAAGCTCCTTTCGGGCATATGTGAGTCAGATGTATAGCAATACCTGGCCCATAGATGTGACCCTCATCAGCCTCACAGCAGCTCCTGCCCCATAGATCTGAACCACATCTGACCAACAGCAGCTCCTGCCCCATAGATCTGACTCACATATGCCCGACAGCAGCTTCTGCCCCATAGATCTAACCCACAGCATCTCCTTCCCCATTGATATGACCCTCATCAGACCCACAGCTGCTCCAGCCCAATAGATATGACCCACATATACCCCTCAGCAGGTTATGCCCCATAGATCTGACCCACATGTGCCCCACAGCAACTCCTGCCCCATAGATCTGACCCACAGCAGCTCCTGCCCCATAGATCAGACCCACATCTGCCCCACAGCAACTCCTGCCCCATAGATCTGACCCACATGTGCACCACAGCAGCTCCTGCCCCATTGATCTGACCCACATGTGCCCCACAACAGCTCCTGACCCATAGATCTGATACACATGTGCCCCATAGCAGCTCCTGCCCCATAGATCTGACCCACAGCAACCCCACAGCAGCTCCTGCCCCGTAGATCTGACCCACAGCAGCTCCTGCCTCAATAGATCATACCCCAATTAGCTCCACAGCAGAACCTGTCCCATAGACCTGACCCACATGTGCCCCACAGCTGCTCCTGCTCCATAGATCTGACCCTCATCAGCCCCACAGCAGCTCCTGCCCAATAGATCAGTCCCACCTCTACCCCACAGCAGATCCTTCCCAATAGATCTGACCCACATCTGCCTCACAGCAGCTCCTGCCCTATAGATCTTACCGCAATCAGCCCCACAGCATTTCCTGCCCCATAGATCTGACCCACATCTACCCCACAGCAACTCTGGCCCCATAGATCTGACCCACATGTGCCCCACAGCAGCTCCTGCCCCATAGATCTGACACACATATACCCCAGAGCTGGTCCTGCACAATAGATCTGACCAACATCTACCCCACAGCAGCTCCTGCCCCATAGATCTTACCAACATCAGCGCCATAGCATCTCCTGCCCCATAGATCTGACACACAGCAGCACCTGCCCCATAGATCTGACCCACATCTGCACTACAGCAGCTCCTGCCCCATAGATCTCACTCACATGTGCCCCAGAGCAGATACTGCCCGATAGATCTGACCCACAACTACCCCACAGCAGCTCCTGCCCCATAGATCTGACCCACATCTGCACTACAGCAGCTCCTGCCCCATACATCTGACCAACATCTACCCCAAAGCAGCTCCTGCCCCATAGATCTCACTCACATGTGCCCCAGAGCAGATCCTGCCCCATAGATCAGACCCACAACTATACCACAGCAGCTCCTGCCCCATAGATCTGAACCAAATCAGCCCCACACCAGCTCCTGCCCCATAGATCTGACCCACATCAGCCCCACACCAGCACCTGCCCCATTGATCTGACCCACACCAGCCCCACAGCAGCTCCTGCCCCATAGTTATGACACACACCTGCCCCACAGCAGCTCCTTCCCTATAGATCTGACCCACATAAGCCCCAGAACAGCTCCCGCCCCATAGATCAGACCCACATCAGCCCCACAGCAGCTCCTGCCCCATAGATATGACCCACCTCAGCCCCTGCCTCAGAGCAGGGATCCTTCCTGTGGTTGTTCTTGTCCACGTCACTCAAAGCAGCAGCTGGTGAAACAGATCCACATTGTTTTTCCAGGTGCGGATGGTGAGGAACACGCAAATGCCGCAGACAATAATTTTATCAAGAAGTACTGCCTGGGATTTGGTGTGGCTATCTTCGTTACCATGCTGATGGCAATGTTTTCGTGCTATCGTCTTGTCCGACAACGGAGGCAGATAAACCAGTGAGTTTTTGATCACCCCCAACCCCATCCTGCCCCCTCTCTTTACTATAGGGATCCTGTGAGCAAGGAGGCATTTCTAGTTAAAGCAGCATAGAGAAGCCAGTTAGTTGTTGCCTAACACTGTCTGAGATTGACACTGTCAGACATTTAACTGGCCTCGCCATTCCTGCTGCATGTTCTTACTGCTGGGCCTGAGACAGGCCGGGAGCTGAGGGTGGCTCTATCATGCACTGTGAGGAAGGAGAGCAGGGGGTTCTCCTGTGCCCTCAGCACGTTTCTCTCCCTGCAGGCGCCTTGCTGAAGATGCTGCAGTCCAGCATATTGCCCGCAGCAACCTCACGCTTGGACAAACAGCTTGCTCGCCTCAGTGCGCCGGACAGAAAAGACGTGGCACAAACAACCGGTGCCTGTGCAGTGACAATCTGCCCATCAGCCGCAGAGCATCACCAGAGCGGCCCCTGCCAGGCCTGACGGCTGTCGGGCTCAGCTGCCCCCAGTGCAGCCCCTGTAGCCCACCAGCCCAGGCTCCGTGGCCCCTGGGAAGTACATCATGCCCAGTGGCCCCTATCCACCTTGGGCATCAACACCTCTTTCAGGGGACAGGAGGGACCCACCTGGTTTGGAAGCTTGCAGTCATCGGCTGGCACCCAAACAGCAGCACCCTGGCATCAACACCACCCTCCTGTCCCCCACCACCATCCTTCAGGGGTTGGCAGTGGCTCCCTCAAAGTGTCACCCGCAGGCAGCCACTGCCTCAGGGAAGCCTGAGAGGCCTGTCAGCCTCCAGCACCATCTCTGCCCTCACCCTCCCCTCCACCATCCATCAGGGGATGGAAGCGACCCCAGCAGAGTATAGACCTGGGGACATCATCCAAGAGACGGACGACCATTGCCTGGGGGAAGCCAACTGGCCCAGCAGCCCCCTGTCCCCCCCAGGAACTGTCACCAACTTTCCTTCACCATCCTTCAGGAGGTTGGAGCAGTCCCCACAGGGTGGCAGTTTGAGGGCATCATCTGACACCCAGAAAACTACAGCCAGGGGAAAGCATACCAGGCCCCACAGCTCCCAGCCCCCCACAGCACCAACTCTGCCCTCCCGCTCCTCTCCTCCATCCTTCAGGATGTGGGAGTGCCCCCCCCCACAGGGTCGGCATGGGGGCAACACCTGTAAAACCTCTGCCTGGAAAAAGTATGACAGGCCCAGCAGCCCCAAGATCCCCCCAGCACCACCTCTCTCTTCATGCTCCTCTCCACCATTGGTCAGGGGGTGGGAGCATCATCACTGGTCAACACAACAGGGGCTTCTTTCTTTAACATCCTTATTACACCTTCCGAACTGAGTATACCTTTTCTACAAAAATTCTCAGCACCACAGATGATCATATTCAAAACATCTATGACTATATGGAATATAGATATTGTAAATTAATTCAATAAAATTCAACAACAAAACAAAATAACCAAGAAGCTTCTTCCTTCAAAAGGCAGAGTATTCTGACGAGGAGAAAACAGCAATACTAACATCACGTCACAGCGTTGCCATCAGGGCTCAAGCTAAGGCAGCCAGCTGACCAGGGCAGAACTTGTGTTAGATGCTGCTCAGTGACAACACCCAGAATGAAGTAGCAAGGATGTGAAGTGTAGGAGACTACTTGCGCTTATCACATTCTGTCTGCTGTAACAGCACTACTCAAAGATTTCTAATCGGGCCAAGATCTTTGTGAAGCAGCAGTTTGTTCATTACTGCCATCATGGCCGCACACCCCTACTGACTGTTGGGCAGGGCTGCAGTGGAGAACGCCCTCCACACGCAGTCCTGGGCAGGCAAGGGCTGTCGGTGCACAGTGCCACACGCTCCTTGCCATCTGCACACACGTGGGCTGGCTTTGCACTGCCAGGCACATCGTCTCGCCTGGGCACTGCAGGTCCTCGCTTGGTGGTATGCAGAGACAGCGGGGCCAACAGATGAAGTTATCTGTGTTGTGTGCAATACTTGCATGACTTGGGAGCTGACAATCCTTGTGGTTCTCTGTCCTGCTCCAATTTATAGGAAGGAGAGGAGGTCCATACGTGTATGCCTGAGCATGGTTCAAATGTTGGAGGACAGACGCTATTACGATTTAGGGTGATTAGGAAGGGAAGGCGGGAAATAGAAAAGACAGGAAAAAGAATCAAGGAGTCTTTATAGGAAGCAAGAGGGAGAGAGAGTCACCACCATGGATCTGACGTGTTTAGTAGTTCAGTCATTGATCTTCAGTAGTGGTGGGTCATCAGGAGTTGTTGTTCCGCTGACGATGACTGTGACCACGGCAACAGTTTCCAATGATAGTATAAACTTACAAATAAGTCCAACGTGGTTCAGTCAGCTCTCCTTGGTGTGACAGCTCAAATCCAAAATGGTTGAGTCAGCTCTCCTTGGAATGGCAGCTTCTGGCTCTGGGATCTCATCTGGACCTTGCCAGCAGACAAGAGGGAGCAGGGACGCCCACCTGCTTCTTGTTCTTCACCGGACACGATGGTATCATTCCCCAGTTTTCCCATACCAAGCTGGAGCCAGATCTTCTGCCAGTAAACACTTCTGAGCACCCTCTTCTGGAGGTGAACAGCTCTGGAGGAAGGTGCTTTCAAATGTCCACAAAGTGATGTTGATTGTCACACAGTAGCACCCATCACTTGCCTCCTCCATAAATCAGTTACAGTCTTGTTGGTGAACCTGAAGACAAAAGGTCAGCGCGCTGGGACAAGCAGCCACACACCAGTATCACAGAGTCACAGAATGACCCAGGTTGGAAGGGACCTCATGGATCATGAAGAACAAACCCCCCTGCCTGGCAGGGCCACCAAACATACACCTTTACTAGATCAGGTTGCCCAGGGCCTTGTCCAACCTGGCCCTGAACACCCCCAAGGACGGGGCATCCACAACCTCCCTGGGCAGCCTGTTCCAGGGCCTAACCACTCTCCTAGTAAACAACTTTCCCCCTAACATCCAACCTAAATCTTCCCTCTTTCAACTTCAATCAGTTTCCCCTTGTCCTGCTATTACCAGCCCCCTCCTCATCCTATGTGGAACACCAGTGCCAGCATTGCGGCCGCCATTTTAGAACCCTCTCCACGTCACCTTGGTCACCGCTGCCGCGCGCAACGCACTCGCCTCTGACAGCTGTGGCAGTTAGCAGCCATGTCGGCAGCTAAGAGGGCTAGGGTAGAAGTTTTCCCTGTTTCAGGCGGGAGGATGGAGCTGGGGGCCCTAGGAGTGAGAAGGAGGAGGGGGCCCGCCATGACCACCAGGCAGCTGGGTCAGATCTCTGAGGCAGGGGCTGAGGTGGGTCATATCTATGGGGCAGGAGCTGCTGTGGGGCTGATGTGTGTCAGATCTACAGAACAGGTGCTGCTGTGGTGCTTATGTGGGTCAGATCTATAGGGAAGGAGCTGCTGTGGGGCAGGTGTGTGTCATATCTGTGGGGCAGGAGCTGCTGTGGGGCTGGTGTGGGTCAGATCAATGGGGCAGGAGCTGGTGTGGGGCTGATGTGGGTCATATCTATGGGGCAGGAGCTGCTGTGGGGCTGATTTGGATCAGATCTATGGGGCAGGAGCAGCTGTGGGGTAGTTGTGGGTCAGATCTATGGGGCAGTATCTGCTCTGGGGCACATGTGAGTGGGATCTATGGGGCAGGAGCTGCTGTAGTGCAGATGTGGGTCAGATCTATGGGGCAGGAGCTGCTGTGGGGCAGATCTATGGGACAGGATGTGCTGTGGTGCACATGTTGGTCAGATCTATGGGGCAGGAGCCGCTGTGGGTCAGATCTACTGGGCTGGAGATGCTGTGGGGCTGATGTGGGTCAGATCTATGGGGCAGGAGCTCCTGTGGGGCACATGTATATCAGATCTTTGGGGCAGGAGCAGTTGTGGGGATGATGTGTGTCAGATCTACGGAACAGGTGCTGCTGTGGGTCTTATGTGGGTCAGATCTATAGGGAAGGAGCTGCTGTGGAGCTGATGTTGGTTAGATCTATGGGGCAAGAGCTGCTGTGGGGCCTATGTGGGTCAGATCTGTGGGACAGGAGCTGCTGTGTGGCTCATGTGGTTGAGATCTATGGGGCAGGAGCTGCTGTGGGGAAGACGTGGGTCAGATCTATGGGGCAGGAGCTGCTGTGGGGAAGACGTGGGTAAGATCTATGGGGCAGGAGCTGCTGTGGGGGTGCTGTGTGTCAGATCTATGGGGCAGGAGCTCCTGTGGGGCACATGTATATCAGATCTTTGGGGCAGGAGCAGTTGTGGGGATGATGTGTGTCAGATCTACGGAACAGGTGCTGCTGTGGGTCTTATATGGGTCAGATCTATAGGGAAGGAGCTGCTGTAGGGCGCATGTGGGTCAGATCTATGGGGCAGGAGATGCTGTGGGGCAGATGTGGGTAAGATCTGTGGGACAGGAGCTGCTGTGTGGCTCATGTGGTTGAGATCTATGGGGCAGGAGCTGCTGTGGGGAAGAAGTGGGTCAGATCTATGGGGCAGGAGCTGCTGTGGGGAAGACGTGGGTCAGATCTATGGGGCAGGAGCTGCTGTGGGGAAGACGTGGGTCAGATATATGGTGCAGGAGCTTCTGTGGGGTAGATGTGGGTCAGATCTATGGGACTGGAGCTGCTGTGGGTCTGATGGGGGTTAGATCTATGGGGCAGGAGCTGCTGTGTGGGTGATGTGTGTCAGATCTATGGGGCAGGAGATGCTATGGCGCTGATGTTGGTAAGATATATGGGGCAGGAGCTGCTGTGGGGTAGATGTGGGTCTGATCTATGGGGCAGGAGCTGTTGTGGGTCCGATGTGGGTCAGATCTATGGGGCGGGAGCTGCTGTGTGGCTGACGCTGGTCTGATCTATGGGGCAGGAGCTTCTTTGGGGCTGATGTGGGTCAGAACTATGGGGCAGGAGCTCCTGTGGGGATAATGTGGGTCAGATCGATTGGGCAGGATCTGGTATGGGGCAGATGTGGGTCAGATCTATGGGGCAGGAGCTGCTGTGGGGCAGATATGGGTCTGATCTATGGGGCAGGAGCTGCTGTGGGGCTGATGAGGGTCAGATCTATAAGGCAGGAGATGCTGTGGGGCTGATTGGGATCAGATCGATGGGTCAGGAGCTGCTGTGTGGCTGATGTGGGTCTGATCTATGGGGCAGGAGCTTCTTTGGGGCTGATGTGGGTCAGATCTATGGGGCGGGAGCTGTTCTGGGGCAGATGTGGGTCAGATCTATGTGGCAGGAGCAGCTGTTGGTCAGATCTATGGGGTTGGAGCTCCTAAGGGGCAGATGTGGGTCGGATCTATGGGGCAGGAGCTGTTGTGGGGCACATGTCGGTAGATCTATGTGGCAGGAGCTGATGTGGGGCAGATGTGGGTCAGATCTATGAGGTAGGTGCTGCTGTGGAGCTGGTGTTGGTCATATCTGTGGGGCAGGAGCTGCTGTGTTGCTGCTGAGCGTCAAATCTATGGGGCAGGAGCTGCTATGGGGCCTATGTGGGTCAGATCTGTGGGACAGGAGCTGCTGTGGGGCTCATGTGGTTGAGATCTATGGGGCAGGCATTGCTGTGGATCTTATATGGGTCAGATATATGGGGCAGGAGCTGCTATGGGGCAGATGTGGGTCAGATCTATGGGGCAGGAGCTGCAGTGGGGCAGATGTGAGTCAGATCAATGGGGCAGGAGCTGCTGTGGGGATGATGAGGGTCATATCTATGGGGCAGGAGCTGCTGTGGGGCTGATTTGGATCAGATCTATGGGGCAGGAGCAGCTGTGGGGTAGTTGTGGGTCAGATCTATGGGGCAGGATATGCTCTGGGGCACATGTGAGTGAGATCTATGGGGCAGGAGCTGCTGTGGGGTAGATGTTGGTCAGATCTATGGGGCAGGTGTTGCTGTGGGGCATATGTGAGTCAGATGTATGCGGCAGGAGCTCCTGTAGTGCAGATGTGGGTCAGATCTATGGGGCAGGAGCTGCTGTGGGGTAGTTGTGGGTCAGATCTATCGGGCAGTATCTGCTCTGGGGCACATGTTGGTCAGATCTATGGGGCAGGATCCGCTGTGGGTCAGATCTACTGGGCTGGAGATGCTGTGGGGCTGATGTGGGTCAGATCTATGGGCCAGGAGCTCCTGTGGGGCACATGTATATCAGATCTTTGGGGCAGGAGCAGTTGTGGGGATGATGTGTGTCAGATCTACGGAACAGGTGCTGCTGTGGGTCTTATGTGGGTCAGATCTATAGGGAAGGAGCTGCTGTAGGGCGCATGTGGGTCAGATCTATGGAGCCGGAGATGCTGTGGGGCAGATGTGGGTAAGATCTGTGGGACAGGAGCTGCTGTGTGGCTCATGTGGTTGAGATCTATGGGGCAGGAGCTGCTGTGGGGAAGACGTGGGTCAGATCTATGGGGCAGGAGCTGCTGTGGGGAAGACGTGGGTCAGATCTATGGGGCAGGAGCTGCTGTGGGGAAGACGTGGGTCAGGTATATGGTGCAGGAGCTGCAGTGGGGTAGATGTGGGTCAGATCTATGGGACTGGAGCTGCTGTGGGTCTGATGGGGGTTAGATCTATGGGGCAGGAGCTGCTGTGTGGGTGATGTGTGTCAGATCTATGGGGCAGGAGATGCTATGGCGCTGATGTTGGTAAGATATATGGGGCAGGAGCTGCTGTGGGGTAGATGTGGGTCTGATCTATGGGGCAGGAGCTGTTGTGGGTCCGATGTGGGTCAGATCTATGGGGCGGGAGCTGCTGTGTGGCTGACGTGGGTCTGATCTATGGGGCAGGAGCTTCTTTGGGGCTGATGTGGGTCAGATCTATGGGGCAGGAGCTGCTGTGGGGATAATGTGGGTCAGATCGATTGGGCAGGATCTGGTATGGGGCAGATGTGGGTCAGATCTATGGGGCAGGAGCTGCTGTGGGGCAGATATGGGTCTGATCTATGGGGCAGGAGCTGCTGTGGGGCTGATGAGGGTCAGATCTATAAGGCAGGAGATGCTGTGGGGCTGATTAGGATCAGATCGATGGGTCAGGAGCTGCTGTGTGGCTGATGTGGGTCTGATCTATGGGGCAGGAGCTTCTTTGGGGCTGATGTGGGTCAGATCTATGGGGCGGGAGCTGTTCTGGGGCAGATGTGGGTCAGATCTATGTGGCAGGAGCAGCTGTTGGTCAGATCTATGGGGTTGGAGCTCCTAAGGGGCAGATGTGGGTCGGATCTATGGGGCAGGAGATGCTGTGGTGCTGATGTGGGTCAGATCTATGGGGCAGGAGCTGTTCTGGGGCTGATGAGGGTCAGATCTATTGGGCAGGCGCTGCTGTGGTGCTGATGTGTTTAAGATCTATGAGACAGGAGCTGCTGTGGGGCACATGTTGGTCAGATCTATGGGGCAGGAGCTGTTGTGGGGCACATGGGTATCAGATCTTTGGGGCAGGAGCTGTTGTGGGGCACATGTCGGTAGATCTATGTGGCAGGAGCTGATGTGGGGCAGATGTGGTTCAGATCTATGAGGTAGGTGCTGCTGTGGAGCTGGTGTTGGTCAGATCTGTGGGGCAGGAGCTGCTGTGTTGCTGCTGAGGGTCAGATCTATGGAACAGGAGCTGCTATGGGGCCTATGTGGGTCAGATCTGTGGGACAGGAGCTGCTGTGGGGCTCATGTGGTTGAGATCTATGGGGCAGGCATTGCTGTGGATCTTATATGGGTCAGATATATGGGGCAGGAGCTGCTATGGGGCAGATCTGGGTCAGATCTATGGGGCAGGAGCTGCAGTGGGGCAGATGTGAGTCAGATCAATGGGGCAGGAGCTGCTGTGGGGATGATGAGGGTCAGATCTATGGGGCAGGAGCTGCTGTGGAGTAGATCTATGGGGCAGGAGCTGTTGTGAGGCTGATGATGGTCTGATCTATAAGGCAGGAGCAGCTGTGGGGCGCAAGTGCGTCAGATTTATGGGGCAGGAGCTGCTGTGTGGCTGATGCGGGTCAGATCTATGGGGCAGGAGCTGCTGTGGGGCACATGTGGTTCAGATGTATGGGGCAGGAGCTGCTGTGGGGCAGATGTGGGTCAGATCTATGGGCAGGAGCTGCTTTGGGGACGATGTGGGTCAGATCTATGAGGCAGGAGCTGCTGTGGGGTTGGTGTGCGTCAGATCTATGGGGCAGGAGCTGCTGTGGGTTTATGTGGGTCAGATCAATGGGGCAGGAGCTGCTGTGTGGCTGATGAGGTTCAAATCTACGGGACAGGAGCTGCTGTGGGGCTCAGGGGGGACAGATCTATGAGGCAGGAGCTGCTGTGGGTCTGATCTATGGGTCAGGAGCTGCTGTGGGGCTGATGAGGGTCAGATCTATAGGGCCGGATCTGCGGTGGGGCTGATGTGGGTCTGATCTATGGGCAGGAGCTGCTGTGGGGCAGATGTGGGTCAGATCTATGGGGTAGGAGCTGCTGTGGGCCAGATCTATGGGGCAGGAGCTTCTGTGGGGCAGATGTGGGTCAGATCTATGGGGCAGGAGCTCCTGTGGGGCACATGTATTTCAAATCTTTGGGGCAGGAGCAGTTGTGGGGACGATGTGTGTCAGATCTACGGAACAGGTGCTGCTGTGGGTTTATGTGGGTCAGATCAATGGGGCAGGAGCTGCTGTGGAGCTGATGTTGGTTAGATCTGTGGGGCAGGAGCTGCTGTGGGGCCTATGTGGGTCAGATCTATGGGGCAGGAGCTGCTGTGGAGGTGCTGTGTGTCAGATCTATGGGGCAGGAGCTGCTTTGGGGTAGATGTGGGTCAGATCTGTGGGACAGGAGCTGCTGTGGGGCTCATGTGGTTGAGATCTTTGGGGCAGGCGTTGCTGTGGTGCTGATATGGGTCAGATATATGGGGCAGGAGCTGCTATGGGGCAGATGTGGGTCAGATCTATGGGGCAGGAGCTGCTGTGTGGCTGATGTGGGTCAGATCTATGGGGCAGGAGCTGCTGTGAGGCACATGTGGGTCAGATCTATGGGGCAGGAGCTGCTGTGTGGCTGATGTGGGTCAGATCTATGGGGCAGGAGCTGATGTGGGAATAATGAGGGTCAGATCTATGGGGCAGGAGTTGCTTTGGGGCAGATGTGGGTCAGATCTATGGGGTAGGTACTGCTGTGGAGCTGATGTTGGTAAGATCTATGTGGCAGGAGCTCCTGTGGGGTATATGTGGGTCATATCTGTGGGGCAGGTGCTGCTGTGTTGCTGCTGAGGGTCAGATCTATGGGGCAGAAGATGCTGTGGGGTAGATCTATGGGGCAGGAGCTGTTGTGAGGCTGATGAGGGACTGATCTTTAAGGCAGGAGCTGCAGTGGGGTGCATGTGGGTCAGATCTATGGGGCAGGAGCCGCTGTGGGTCTGATCTACTGGGCTGGAGCTGCTGTGGGGCTGATGTGGGTCAGATCTATGGGGCAGGAGCTTTTGTGGGGCACATGTATATCAGATATTTGGGGCAGGAGCAGTTGTGGGGATGATGTGTGTCAGATCTACGGAACAGGTTCTGCTGTGGGTCTTATGTGGGTCAGATCTATAGGGAAGGAGCTGCTGTGGAGCTGATGTTGGTTAGATCTATGGGGCAGGAGCTGCTGTGGGGCCTATGTGGGTGAGATCTGTGGGACAGGAGCTGCTGTGTGGCTCATGTGGTTGAGATCTATGGGGCAGGAGCTGCTGTGGGGAAGACGTGGGTCAGATCTATGGGGCAGGAGCTGCTGTGGGGGTGATGTGTGTCAGATCTATGGGGCAGGAGATGCTATGGCGCTGATGTTGGTAAGATATATGGGGCAGGAGCTGCAGTGGGGTAGATGTGGGTCTGATCTATGGGGCAGGAGCTGTTGTGGGTCCGATGTGGGTCAGATCTATGGGGCGGGTGCTGCTGTGTGGCTGACGTGGGTCTGATCTATGGGGCAGGAGCTTCTTTGGGGCTGATGTGGGTCAGATCTATGGGGCAGGAGCTGCTATGGGGCAGATGTGGGTCAGATCAATTGGGCAGGAGCTGCTATGGGGCAGATGTGGGTCAGATCTATGGGGCAGGAGCTGCTGTGGGGCAGATGTGGGTCTGATCTATGGGGCAGGAGCTGCTGTGGGGCTGATGAGGGTCAGATCTATGGGTCAGGAGCTGCTGTGTGGCTGATGTGGGTCTGATCTATGGGGCAGGAGCTTCTTTGGGGCTGATGTGGGTCAGATCTATGGGGAGGGAGCTGTTCTGGGGCAGATGTGGGTCAGATCTATGTGGCAGGAGAAGCTGTTGGTCAGATCTATGGGGTTGGTGCTCCTAAGGGGCAGATGTTGGTCGGATCTATGGGGCAGGAGCTGCTGTGTTGCTGCTGAGGGTCAGATCTATGGGGCAGGAGCTGCTGTGGGGCCTATGTGGGTCAGATCTGTGGGACAGGAGATGCTGTGGGGCTCATGTGGTTGACATCTATGGGGCAGGCGTTGCTGTGGATCTGATATGGGTCAGATATATGGGGCAGGAGCTGCTACGGGGCAGATGTGGGTCTGATCTATGGGGCAGGAGCTGCAGTGGGGCAGATGTGAGTCAGATCAATGGGGCAGGAGCTGCTGTGGGGATGATGAGGGTCAGATCTATGGGGCAGGAGCTGTTGTAGGTCCGATGTGGGTCAGATCTATGGGGCGGGAGCTGCTGTGTGGCTGACGTGGGTCTGATCTATGGGGCAGGAGCTTCTTTGGGGCTGATGTGGGTCAGATCTATGGGGCAGGAGCTCCTGTGGGGATAATGTGGGTCAGATCAATTGGGCAGGAGCTGCTGTGGGGCAGATGTGGGTCAGATCTATGGGGCAGGAGCTGCTGTGGGGCAGATGTGGGTCTGATCTATGGGGCAGGAGCTGCTGTGGGGCTGATGAGGGTCAGATCTATGGGGCAGGAGCTGCTGTGGGGCTGATTGGGATCAGATCTATGGGTCAGGAGCTGCTGTGTGGCTGATGTGGGTCTGATCTATGGGGCAGGAGCTTCTTTGGGGCTGATGTGGGTCAGATCTATGGGGCGGGAGCTGTTCTGGGGCAGATGTGGGTCAGATCTATGTGGCAGGAGAAGCTGTTGGTCAGATCTATGGGGTTGGTGCTCCTAAGGGGCAGATGTTGGTCGGATCTATGGGGCAGGAGATGCTGTGGGGCTGATGTGGGTCAGATCTATGGGGCAGGAGCTGTTCTGTGGCTGATGAGGGTCAGATCTATTGGGCAGGAGCTGCTGTGGTGCTGATGTGGGTAAGATCTATGAGACAGGAGCTGCTGTGGGGCACATGTTGGTCAGATCTATGGGGCAGGAGCTTTTGTGGGGCACATGGGTATCAGATCATTGGGGCAGGAGCTGTTGTGGGGCACATGTCGGTAGATGTGTGTGGCAGGAGCTGCTGTAGGGCAGATGTGGGTCAGATCTATGGGGTAGGTGCTGCTGTGGTGCTGATGTTGGTCAGATCTATGGGGCAGGAGCTGCTGTGGTGCTGGTGTTGGTCAGATCTGTGGGGCAGGAGCTGCTGTGTTGCTGCTGAGGGTCAGATCTATGGGGCAGGAGCTGCTGTGGGGCCTATGTGAGTCAGATCTGTGGGACAGGAGCTGCTGTGGGGCTCATGTGGTTGAGATTTATGGGGCAGGCGTTGCTGTGGATCTGATATGGGTCAGATATATGGGGCAGGAGCTGCTACGGGGCAGATGTGGGTCAGATCTATGGGGCAGGAGCTGCAGTGGGGCAGATGTGAGTCAGATCAATGGGGCAGGAGCTGCTTTGGGGATGATGAGGGTCAGATCTATGGGGCAGGAGCTGCTGTGGAGTAGATCTATGGGGCAGGAGCTGTTGTGAGGCTGATGATGGTCTGATCTATAAGGCAGAAGCTGCTGTGGGGCGCAAGTGGGTCAGATGTATGGGGCAGGAGCTGCTGTGTGGCTGATGCGGGTCAGATCTATGGGGCAGGAGCTGCTGTGGGGCAGATGTGGGTCAGATCTATGGGGTAGGTGCTGCTGTGGAGCTGATGTTGGTAAGATCTATGGGGCAGGAGCTGCTGTGGGGTATATGAGGGTCATATCTGTGTTGCTGCTGAGGGTCAGATCTATGGGGCAGAAGATGCTGTGGGGTTGATGAGGGTCACATCTATGTAACAGGAGATGCTCAAGCGTAGATCTTTTGGGCAGGAGCTGTTGTGAGGCTGATGAGGGTCTGATCTGTAAGGCAGGAGCTGCAGTGGGGCATATGTGTGTCAGATTTATTGGGCAGGAGCTGCTGTAGGGCGCATGTGGGTCAGATCTATGGGGCAGGAGCTGCTGTGGGGCTGATGTGGGTCTGATCTATTCGGGCAGGAGCTGCTGTGGGGCAGATGTGGGTCTGATCTATGGGGCAGGAGCTGCTGTGGGGCTGATGTGGGTCAGATCTATGGGGCAGGAGCTGCTGTGGTGCTGATTGGGATCAGATCTATAGAGCAGGAGCTGTTCTGTGGCTGATGTGGGTCAGATTTTTAGGGCAGAAGGCTCTGTGGGGCAGATGTAGGTCAGATCGATGGGGCAGAAGATGCTGTGGGGTTGATGGGCATCAGATCTATGGGGCAGGAGCTGCTGTGGGGATGGTGAGGGTCAGATCTCTGGGGCAGGAGCTGTTGTGAGGCTGATGATGGTCTGATCTATAAGGCAGGAGCTTTTGTGGGGCGCATTTGGGTCAGATGTATGGGGCAGGAGCTGCTGTGGGGCAGATGTGGGTCAGATCAATAGGGCAGGAGATGAAGTGGGGCAGATGTTGGTCTGATCTATGGGCAGTAGAAGCTGTGGGGCAGAAGTGGGTCTGATCTATGGGGCAGGAGCTGCTGTGGGGATGATTTGGGTCAGATCTATGGGGCAGGAGCTGCTATGGGGCAGATGTGGGTCTGATCTATGGGGCAGGAGTTGCTGTGGGGCTGATGTGGGTCAGTTCTATGGGGCAGGAGCTGCTATGGGGCAGATGTGGGTCTGATCTATGGGGCAAGAGTTGCTGTGGGGCTGATATGGGTCAGTTCTATTGGGCAGGAGCTGCTGTGTGGCTGATGAGGGTCAGATCTATGCGGCAGGAGCTGCTGTGTGGCTGATGATTTGGGTCAGATCTTTGGGGCAGTAGCTGCTGTGGGGCAGATGTTGGTAAGATCAAAGGGGCAGGAGCTGCTGTGGGGCAGATATGGGTCATCTTGATGGGCCAGGAGCTGCTGTGGTGCAGATGTGGGTCAGATCTATGGGGCAGTAGCTGCTGTGGGGCAGATGTGGGTCAGATCTATGGGGCAGTAGCTGCTGTGGGTCAGATCTATGGGGCAGGTGATGCTGTGGGTCAGATCTATGGGGCAGGATCTGCTGTGGGGCACATGTGGATCAGATCTATGGGGCAGGAGCTTCTATGGGGCTGATGTGGGCCAGATCTATGGGTCAGGATCTGCTGTCGAGTAGATATGGGTCAGATCTATGGGGCAGGAACTGCTGTGGGGGAGATGTGGATCTGATCTATTGGGCAGGAGCTGCTGTGGGGCTGATGTGGGTCAGATCTATGAGGCAGGAGCTGCTGTGGGGCACATGTGGATCAGACCTATGGGGCAGGAGCTTCTGTGGGGCTGATGTGGGTCAGATCTATGGGGCAGGAGCTTCTATGGGGCTGATGTGGGACATTTCTATGGGGCAGGAGATGCTGTGGGTCACATGTGCGTCAGATCTATGGGGCTGGAGCTGCTGTGGGGCAGATGTGGGTCAGATCTATGGGCATTAGCTGCTGTGGGGCAGATGTGGGTCTGATCTATGGGGCAGGAGCTGCTCTGGATCACATGTTGGTCAGATATATGGGGCAGGAGCTGCTGTGGGGATGATTTGGGTCAGATCTATGGGGCAGGAGCTGCTATGGGGCAGATGTGGGTCTGATCTATGGGGCAGGAGTTGCTGTGGGGCTGATGAGGGTCAGATCTATGGGGCAGGAGCTGCTGTGTGGCTGATGAGGGTCAGATCTATGGGGCAGGAGCTGCTGTGTGGCTGATGATTTGGGTCAGATCTATGGGGCAGTAGCTGCTGTGGGGCTGATGTTGGTCAGATCAATGGGGCAGGAGCTGCTGTGGGGTAGATATGGGTCATCTTGATTGGCCAGGAGCTGCTGTGCTGCAGATGTGGGTCAGATCTATGGGGCAGTAGCTGCTGTGGGGCAGATGTGGGTCAGATCTATGGGGCAGGTGATGCTGTTGGTCAGATCTATGGGGCAGGAGTTGCGGTGGGGCACATGTGGGTACGATGTATAGGGCAGGAGCTGCTGTGGGGCTGATGTGGGTCAGATCTATGTGGCAGGAGCTGCTCTGGGGCATATGTGGGTCAGATCTATGGGGCAGGAGGTGCTGTGGGGCTGATTTGGGTCAGATCTATGGGGCAGGAGTTTCTGTGGGGCTGATGAGGGACAGATCTATGGGGCAGGAACTTCTGTGGGGCATATGTGGGTCAGATCTATTGGTCAGGAGCTGCTCTGGGGCACATGTGGGTCAGATCTATAGGGTAGGAGCTGCTGTGGAACTGATGTGGGTCAGTTCTATGGGGCAGGATCTGGTATGGGGCAGATGTGGGTCAGATCTATGGGGCAGGAGCTGCTGTGGGGCAGATGTGGGTCAGGTCTGTGGGACAGGAGCTGCTGTGTGGCTCATGTGGTTGAGATCTATGGGGCAGGAGCTGCTGTGGGGAAGACGTGGGTCAGATCTATGGGGCAGGAGCTGCTGTGGGGGTGATGTGTGTCAGATCTATAGGGCAGGAGATGCTATGGCGCTGATGTTGGTAAGATATATGGGGCAGGAGCTGCAGTGGGGTAGATGTGGGTCTGATCTATGGGGCAGGAGCTGTTGTGGGTCCGATGTGGGTCAGATCTATGAGGCGGGAGCTGCTGTGTGGCTGACGTGGGTCTGATCTATGGGGCAGGAGCTTCTTTGGGGCTGATGTGGGTCAGATCTATGGGGCAGGAGCTGCTGTGGGGATAATGTGGGTCAGATCAATTGGGCAGGAGCTGCTATGGGGCAGATGTGGGTCAGATCTATGGGGCAGGAGCTGCTGTGGGGCAGATGTGGGTCTGATCTATGGGGCAGGAGCTGCTGTGGGGCTGATGAGGGTCAGATCTATGGGGCAGGAGCTGCTGTGGGGCTGATTGGGATCAGATCTATGGGTCAGGAGCTGCTGTGTGGCTGATGTGGGTCTGATCTATGGGGCAGGAGCTTCTTTGGGGCTGATGTGGGTCAGATCTATGGGGCGGGAGCTGTTCTGGGGCAGATGTGGGTCAGATCTATGTGGCAGGAGAAGCTGTTGGTCAGATCTATGGGGTTGGTGCTCCTATGGGGCAGATGTTGGTCGGATCTATGGGGCAGGAGATGCTGTGGGGCTGATGTGGGTCAGATCTATGGGGCAGGAGCTGTTCTGTGGCTGATGAGGGTCAGATCTATTGGGCAGGAGCTGCTGTGGTGCTGATGTGGGTAAGATCTATGAGACTGGAGCTGCTGTGGGGCACATGTTGGTCAGATCTATGGGGCAGGAGCTTTTGTGGGGCACATGGGTATCAGATCATTGGGGCAGGAGCTGTTGTGGGGCACATGTCGGTAGATCTATGTGGCAGGAGCTGCTGTGGGGCTGATGTGGGTCAAATCTATGGGGTAGGTGCTGCTGTGGAGCTGATGTTGGTCAGATCTATGGGGCAGGAGCTGCTGTGGTGCTGGTGTTGGTCAGATCTGTGGGGCAGGAGCTGCTGTGTTGCTGCTGAGGGTCAGATCTATGGGGCAGGAGCTGCCGTGGGGCCTATGTGGGTCAGATCTGTGGGACAGGAGCTGCTGTGGGGCTCATGTGGTTGAGATCTATGGGGCAGGCGTTGCTGTGGATCTGATATGGGTCAGATATATGGGGCAGGAGCTGCTACGGGGCAGATGTGGGTCAGATCTATGGGGCAGGAGCTGCAGTGGGGCAGATGTGAGTCAGATCAATGGGGCAGGAGCTGCTGTGGGGATGATGAGGGTCAGATCTATGGGGCAGGAGCTGCTGTTGAGTAGATCTATGGGGCAGGAGCTGTTGTGAGGCTGATGATGGTCTGATCTATAAGTCAGATGCTGCTGTGGGGCGCAAGTGGGTCAGATGTATGGGGCAGGAGCTGCTGTGTGGCTGATGCGGGTCAGATCTATGGGGCAGGAGCTGCTGTGGGGCAGATGTGGGTCAGATCTATTGGGCAGTAGCTGCTTTGGGGCAGATGTGGGTAAGATCTATGGGGCAGGAGCTGATGTGGGGCTGAAGTGGGTCAGATCTATTGGGGCAGGAGCTGCTGTGGGGCAGATGTGGGTCTGATCTATGGGGCAGTAGCTGCTGTGGGGCTGATGTGGGTCAGATCTATGGGGCAGGAGCTGCTGTGGGGCTGATTGGGATCAGATCTATGGGGCAGGAGCTGTTCTGTGGCTGATGTGGGTCAGATTTTTAGGGCAGAAGGCTCTGTGGGGCAGATGTGGGTCAGATCGATGGGGCAGGAGCTTCTATGGGGCTGATGTGGGACATTTCTATGGGGCAGGAGATGCTGTGGGTCACATGTGCGTCAGATCTATGGGGCAGGAGCTGCTGTGGGGCAGATGTGGGTCAGATCAATAGGGCAGGAGCTGAAGTGGGGCAGATGTGGGTCAGATCTATGGGCAGTAGCTGCTGTGGGGCAGAAGTGGGTCTGATCTATGGGGCAGGAGCTGCTGTGGGGATGATTTGGGTCAGATCTATGGGGCAGGAGCTGCTATGGGGCAGATGTGGGTCTGATCTATGGGGCAGGAGTTTCTGTGGGGCTGATGTGGGTCAGTTCTATGGGGCAGGAGCTGCTATGGGGCAGATGTGGGTCTGATCTATGGGGCAAGAGTTGCTGTGGGGCTGATATGGGTCAGTTCTATTGGGCAGGAGCTGCTGTGTGGCTGATGAGGGTCAGATCTATGCGGCAGGAGCTGCTGTGTGGCTGATGATTTGGGTCAGATCTATGGGGCAGTAGCTGCTGTGGGGCTGATGTTGGTAAGATCAATGGGGCAGGAGCTGCTGTGGGGCAGATATGGGTCATCTTGATGGGCCAGGAGCTGCTGTGGTGCAGATGTGGGTCAGATCTATGGGGCAGTAGCTGCTGTGGGGCAGATGTGGGTCAGATCTATGGGGCAGATGATGCTGTGGGTCAGATCTATGGGGCAGGATCTGCTGTGGGGCACATGTGGATCAGATCTATGGGGCAGGAGCTTCTATGGGGCTGATGTGGGCCAGATCTATGGGGCAGGATCAGCTGTCGGGTAGATATGGGTCAGATCTATGGGACAGGAACTGCTGTGGGGGAGATGTGGATCTGATCTATTGGGCAGGAGCTGCTGTGGGGCTGATGTGGGTCAGATCTATGAGGCAGGAGCTGCTGTGGGGCACATGTGGATCAGACATATGGGGCAGGAGCTTCTGTGGGGCTGATGTGGGTCAGATCTATGGGGCAGGAGCTTCTATGGGGCTGATGTGGGACATTTCTATGGGGCAGGAGATGCTGTGGGTCACATGTGCGTCAGATCTATGGGTCTGGAGCTGCTGTGGGGCAGATGTGGGTCAGATCTATGGGCAGTAGCTGCTGTGGGGCAGATGTGGGTCTGATCTATGGGGCAGGAACTGCTCTGGATCACAAGTTGGTCAGATATATGGGGCAGTAGCTGCTGTGGGGATGATTTGGGTCAGATCTATGGGGCAGGAGCTGCTGTGGGGATGATTTGGGTCAGATCTATGGGGCAGGAGCTGCTATGGGGCAGATGTGGGTCTGATCTATGGGGCAGGAGTTGCTGTGGGGCTGATGTGGGTCAGTTCTATGGGGCAGGAGCTGCTGTGTGGCTGATGAGGGTCAGATCTATGGGGCAGGAGCTGCTGTGTGGCTGATGATTTGGGTCAGATCTATGGGGCAGTAGCTGCTGTGGGGCTGATGTTGGTCAGATCAATGGGGCAGGAGCTGCTGTGGGGTAGATATGGGTCATCTTGATTGGCCAGGAGCTGCTGTGGTGCAGATGTGGGTCAGATCTATGGGGCAGTAGCTGCTGTGGGGCAGATGTGGGTCAGATCTATGGGGCAGGTGATGCTGTTGGTCAGATCTATGTGGCAGGAGTTGCTGTGGGGCACATGTGGGTACGATGTATAGGGCAGGAGCTGCTGTGGGGCTGATGTGGGTCAGATCTATGGGACAGGAGCTGCTGTGGGGCTGATGTGGGTCAGATCTATGTGGCAGGAGCTGCTCTGGGGCATATGTGGGTCAGATCTATGGGGCAGGAGCTGCTGTGGGGTTGATTTGGGTCAGATCTATGGGGCAGGAGTTGCTGTGGGGCTGATGAGGGACAGATCTATGGGGCAGGAACTTCTGTGGGGCATATGTGGGTCAGATCTGTTGGTCAGGAGCTGCTCTGGGGCACATGTGGTTCAGATCTATAGGGCAGGAGCTGCTGTGGAACTGATGTGGGTCAGATCTATGGGGCAGGAGCTGCTGTGGGGCAGATGTGGGTCAGATCTATGGGGCAGGAGCTGCTGTGGGGCAGATGTGGGTCAGATCTGTGGGACAGGAGCTGCTGTTTGGCTCATGTGGTTGAGATCTATGGGGCAGGAGCTGCTGTGGGGAAGACGTGGGTCAGATCTATGGGGCAGGAGCTGCTGTGGGGCTGATTGGGATCAGATCTATGGGTCAGGAGCTGCTGTGTGGCTGATGTGGGTCTGATCTATGGGGCAGGAGCTTCTTCGGGGCTGATGTGGGTCAGATCTATGGGGCGGGAGCTGTTCTGGGGCAGATGTGGGTCAGATCTATGTGGCAGGAGAAGCTGTTGGTCAGATCTATGGGGTTGGTGCTCCTAAGGGGCAGATGTTGGTCGGATCTATGTGGCAGGAGCTGCTGTGGGGCTGATGTGGGTCAAATCTATGGGGTAGGTGCTGCTGTGGAGCTGATGTTGGTCAGATCTATGGGGCAGGAGCTGCTGTGGGGCTGATGTGGGTCAGATCTATGGGGTAGGTGCTGCTGTGGAGCTGATGTTGGTCAGATCTATGGGGCAGGAGCTGCTGTGGTGCTGCTGAGGGTCAGATCTATGGGGCAGGAGCTGCTGTGGGGCCTATGTGGGTCAGATCTGTGGGACAGGAGCTGCTGTGGGGCTCATGTGGTTGAGATCTATGGGGCAGGCGTTGCTGTGGATCTGATATGGGTCAGATATATGGGGCAGGAGCTGCTACGGGGCAGATGTGGGTCAGATCAATGGGGTAGGAGCTGCTGTGGGGATGATGAGGGTCAGATCTATGGGGCAGGAGCTGCTGTGGAGTAGATCTATGGGGCAGGAGCTGTTGTGAGGCTGATGATGGTCTGATCTATAAGTCAGATGCTGCTGTGGGGCGCAAGTGGGTCAGATGTATGGGGCAGGAGCTGCTGTGTGGCTGATGCGGGTCAGATCTATGGGGCAGGAGCTGCTGTGGGGCAGATGTGGGTCAGATCTATTGGGCAGGAGCTGCTTTGGGGCAGACGTGGGTCTGATCTATGGGGCAAGAGTTGCTGTGGGGCTGATATGGGTCAGTTCTATTGGGCAGGAGCTGCTGTGTGGCTGATGAGGGTCAGATCTATGCGGCAGGAGCTGCTGTGTGGCTGATGAGGGTCAGATCTATGGGGCAGGAGCTGCTGTGTGGCTGATGATTTGGGTCAGATCTATGGGGCAGTAGCTGCTGTGTGGCTGATGATTTGGGTCAGATCTATGGGGCAGTAGCTGCTGTGGGGCTGATGTTGGTAAGATCAATGGGGCAGGAGCTGCTGTGGGGCAGATATGGGTCAGATCTATTGGGCAGGAGCTGCTTTGGGGCAGATGTGGGTAAGATCTATGGGGCAGGAGCTGCTGTGGGGCTGAAGTGGGTCAGATCTATTGGGGCAGGAGCTGCTGTGGGGCAGATGTGGGTCTGATCTATGGGGCAGTAGCTGCTGTGGGGCTGATGTGGGTCAGATCTATGGGGCAGGAGCTGCTGTGGTGCTGATTGGGATCAGATCTATGGGGCAGGAGCTGTTCTGTGGCTGATGTGGGTCAGATTTTTAGGGCAGAAGGCTCTGTGGGGCAGATGTGGGTCAGATCGATGGGGCAGAAGATGCTGTGGGGTTGATGGGCGTCAGATCTATGGGGCAGGAGCTGCTGTGGGGATGGTGAGGGTCAGATCTCTGGGGCAGGAGCTGTTGTGAGGCTGATGATGGTCTGATCTATAAGGCAGGAGCTTTTGTGGGGCGCATTTGGGTCAGATGTATGGGGCAGGAGCTGCTGTGGGGGAGATGTGGATCTGATCTATTGGGCAGGAGCTGCTGTGGGGCTGATGTGGGTCAGATCTATGAGGCAGGAGCTGCTGTGGGGCACATGTGGATCAGACATATGGGGCAGGAGCTTCTGTGGGGCTGATGTGGGTCAGATCTATGGGGCAGGAGCTTCTATGGGGCTGATGTGGGACATTTCTATGGGGCAGGAGATGCTGTGGGTCACATGTGCGTCAGATCTATGGGTCTGGAGCTGCTGTGGGGCAGATGTGGGTCAGATCTATGGGCAGTAGCTGCTGTGGGGCAGATGTGGGTCTGATCTATGGGGCAGGAGCGGCTCTGGATCACATGTTGTTCAGATATATGGGGCAGGAGCTGCTGTGGGGATGATTTGGGTCAGATCTATGGGGCAGGAGCTGCTATGGGGCAGATGTGGGTCTGATCTATGGGGCAGGAGTTGCTGTGGGGCTGATGTGGGTCAGTTCTATGGGGCAGGAGCTGCTGTGTGGCTGATGAGGGTCAGATCTATGGGGCAGGAGCTGCTGTGTGGCTGATGATTTGGGTCAGATCTATGGGGCAGTAGCTGCTGTGTGGCTGATATTGGTCAGATCGATGGGGCAGGAGCTGCTGTGGGGTAGATATGGGTCATCTTGATTGGCCAGGAGCTGCTGTGGTGCAGATGTGGGTCAGATCTATGGGGCAGTAGCTGATGTGGGGCAGATGTGGGTCAGATCTATGGGGCAGGTGATGCTGTTGGTCAGATCTATGTTGCAGGAGTTGCTGTGGGGCACATGTGGGTACGATGTATAGGGCAGGAGCTGCTGTGGGGCTGATGTGGGTCAGATCTATAGGGCAGGAGCTGCTGTGGAACTGATGTGGGTCAGTTCTATGGGGCAGGAGCTGCTGTGGGGCAGATGTGGGTCAGATCTATGGGGCAGGAGCTGCTGTGGGGCAGATGTGGGTCAGATCTGTGGGACAGGAGCTGCTGTGTGGCTCATGTGGTTGAGAGCTATGGGGCAGGAGCTTCTTTGGGGCTGATGTGGGTCAGATCTATGGGGCGGGAGCTGTTCTGGGGCAGATGTGGGTCAGATCTATGTGGCAGGAGAAGCTGTTGGTCAGATCTATGGGGTTGGTGCTCCTAAGGGGCAGATGTTGGTCGGATCTATGGGGCAGGAGATGCTGTGGGGCTGATGTGGGTCAGATCTATGGGGCAGGAGCTGTTCTGTGGCTGATGAGGGTCAGATCTATTGGGCAGGAGCTGCTGTGGTGCTGATGTGGGTAAGATCTATGAGACAGGAGCTGCTGTGGGGCACATGTTGGTCAGATCTATGGGGCAGGAGCTGTTGTGGGGCACATGTCGGTAGATCTATGTGGCAGGAGCTGCTGTGGGGCTGATGTGGGTCAAATCTATGGGGTAGGTGCTGCTGTGGAGCTGATGTTGGTCAGATCATTGGGGCAGGAGCTGCTGTGGGGCTGATGTGGGTCAGATCTATGGGGTAGGTGCTGCTGTGGAGCTGATGTTGGTCAGATCTATGGGGCAGGAGCTGCTGTGGTGCTGGTGTTGGTCAGATCTGTGGGGCAGGAGCTGCTGTGTTGCTGCTGAGGGTCAGATCTATGGGGCAGGAGCTGCTGTGGGGCCTATGTGGGTCAGATCTGTGGGACAGGAGCTGCTGTGGGGCTCATGTGGTTGAGATCTATGGGGCAGGCGTTGCTGTGGATCTGATATGGGTCAGATATATGGGGCAGGTGCTGCTACGGGGTAGATGTGGGTCAGATCTATGGGGCAGGAGCTGCAGTGGGGCAGATGTGAGTCAGATCAATGGGGCAGGAGCTGCTGTGGGGATGATGAGGGTCAGATCTATGGGGCAGGAGCTGCTGTGGAGTAGATCTATGGGGCAGGAGCTGTTGTGAGGCTGATGATGGTCTGATCTATAAGTCAGATGCTGCTGTGGGGCGCAAGTGGGTCAGATGTATGGGGCAGGAGCTGCTGTGTGGCTGATGCGGGTCAGATCTATGGGGCAGGAGCTGCTGTGGGGCAGATGTGGGTCAGAACAATGGGGCAGGATCTGCTGTGGGGCAGATTTTCATCACATCTATGTGGGAGAAGATGGTTTCGGGCTGATGGGGGTCTCATCTATGCGGCAGGAGCAACTGTGGGGCTGATGTGGGTCGTATCTTTAGGGCAGGAGCTGCTGTGGGTCAGATCTATGGGGCAGGATATGAAGTGGGGTAGATGTGGATCAGATCTATGGGGCAGGCGCTGCTGTGTGTCTGATATGGGCCAGATCTATGGGGCAGGAGCTGCCATGGGGCAGATCTATTGGGCAGGAGCTGCAGTGGGTCTCATGTTGTTCAGATCTATGGGGCAGGAACTGCATTGTGTCTCATGTTGTTCAGATCTATGGGGTTGGAGCTGCTGTGGGGCACATGTGGGTCAGATCTATGAGGCAGGAGCTGCTTTGGGAAAGATGTGGGTCTGATCTATGGGGCAGGAGTATCTGTGGGGCAGATGAGGGTCAGAATTATGGGGAAGGAGCTGCTGTGGGGCTGAGGGGGGTCGGATCTATGGGGCAGGAGCTGTTGTGGGGCATATGTGTGTCAGATCTATGGGGCAGGAGCTGCTGTGGGGCTGATGTTGGTCTTATCAATGGGGCAGGAGATGCTGTGGGTGTAGGTCTATGGGGCAGAAGCTGCTGTCGGGCATATGTGAGCCAGACGTATCGGGCAGGAGCTGCTGTGGGTCAGATGTGGGTCACATCTTTGGGGCAGGAGCTGAGGTGGGGCAGAGGTGGGACTGATCTATTGGGCAGGAGCTACTGTGGATATGATGTGGGTCAGATCTATAGGGAAGGTGCTGCTGTGGGGCCGATGTGGGTCACATCTATGGAGCAGGAGCTGCTGTGAGGCACATGTGGGTCTGATCTATGGGGGAGGTGCTGCTGTGGGGAAGATGTGGGTCTGATCAATGGGGAAGGATCTGCTGTGGGGATGATGTGGGTCAGATCTATGGGGCAGGAGCTGCTGTGTGACTGATGAGGGTCAGATCTATGGGGCAGGAGCTGCTGTGGGTCAGATGTGGGTCAGAACTATGGGGCACGAGATGCTGTGGAGATGATGTGGGTAAGATCTATGGGCCAGGAGCTGCTGGGGGCTGATGTGGGTCAGATCTATGGGGCAGGAGCTGCTGTGGGGCAGACGTGGGTCAGATATTTGGGGCAGGAGATGCTGTGGTTCAAATCTATGGGGCAGGAGATGCTGTGGAGATGATGTGGGTCAGATATTTGGGGCAGGAGATGCTGTGTTGCTGCTGAGGGTCAGATCTATGGGGCAGGAGCTGCCGTGGGGCCTATGTGGGTCAGATCTGTGGGACAGGAGCTGCTGTGGGGCTCATGTGGTTGAGATCTATGGGGCAGGCGTTGCTGTGGATCTGATATGGGTCAGATATATGGGGCAGGAGCTGCTACGGGGCAGATGTGGGTCAGATCTATGGGGCAGGAGCTGCAGTGGGGCAGATGTGAGTCAGATCAATGGGGCAGGAGCTGCTGTGGGGATGATGAGGGTCAGATCTATGGGGCAGGAGCTGCTGTTGAGTAGATCTATGGGGCAGGAGCTGTTGTGAGGCTGATGATGGTCTGATCTATAAGTCAGATGCTGCTGTGGGGCGCAAGTGGGTCAGATGTATGGGGCAGGAGCTGCTGTGTGGCTGATGCGGGTCAGATCTATGGGGCAGGAGCTGCTGTGGGGCAGATGTGGGTCAGATCTATTGGGCAGGAGCTGCTTTGGGGCAGATGTGGGTAAGATCTATGGGGCAGGAGCTGATGTGGGGCTGAAGTGGGTCAGATCTATTGGGGCAGGAGCTGCTGTGGGGCAGATGTGGGTCTGATCTATGGGGCAGTAGCTGCTGTGGGGCTGATGTGGGTCAGATCTATGGGGCAGGAGCTGCTGTGGGGCTGATTGGGATCAGATCTATGGGGCAGGAGCTGTTCTGTGGCTGATGTGGGTCAGATTTTTAGGGCAGAAGGCTCTGTGGGGCAGATGTGGGTCAGATCGATGGGGCAGGAGCTTCTATGGGGCTGATGTGGGACATTTCTATGGGGCAGGAGATGCTGTGGGTCACATGTGCGTCAGATCTATGGGGCAGGAGCTGCTGTGGGGCAGATGTGGGTCAGATCAATAGGGCAGGAGCTGAAGTGGGGCAGATGTGGGTCAGATCTATGGGCAGTAGCTGCTGTGGGGCAGAAGTGGGTCTGATCTATGGGGCAGGAGCTGCTGTGGGGATGATTTGGGTCAGATCTATGGGGCAGGAGCTGCTATGGGGCAGATGTGGGTCTGATCTATGGGGCAGGAGTTTCTGTGGGGCTGATGTGGGTCAGTTCTATGGGGCAGGAGCTGCTATGGGGCAGATGTGGGTCTGATCTATGGGGCAAGAGTTGCTGTGGGGCTGATATGGGTCAGTTCTATTGGGCAGGAGCTGCTGTGTGGCTGATGAGGGTCAGATCTATGCGGCAGGAGCTGCTGTGTGGCTGATGATTTGGGTCAGATCTATGGGGCAGTAGCTGCTGTGGGGCTGATGTTGGTAAGATCAATGGGGCAGGAGCTGCTGTGGGGCAGATATGGGTCATCTTGATGGGCCAGGAGCTGCTGTGGTGCAGATGTGGGTCAGATCTATGGGGCAGTAGCTGCTGTGGGGCAGATGTGGGTCAGATCTATGGGGCAGATGATGCTGTGGGTCAGATCTATGGGGCAGGATCTGCTGTGGGGCACATGTGGATCAGATCTATGGGGCAGGAGCTTCTATGGGGCTGATGTGGGCCAGATCTATGGGGCAGGATCAGCTGTCGGGTAGATATGGGTCAGATCTATGGGACAGGAACTGCTGTGGGGGAGATGTGGATCTGATCTATTGGGCAGGAGCTGCTGTGGGGCTGATGTGGGTCAGATCTATGAGGCAGGAGCTGCTGTGGGGCACATGTGGATCAGACATATGGGGCAGGAGCTTCTGTGGGGCTGATGTGGGTCAGATCTATGGGGCAGGAGCTTCTATGGGGCTGATGTGGGACATTTCTATGGGGCAGGAGATGCTGTGGGTCACATGTGCGTCAGATCTATGGGTCTGGAGCTGCTGTGGGGCAGATGTGGGTCAGATCTATGGGCAGTAGCTGCTGTGGGGCAGATGTGGGTCTGATCTATGGGGCAGGAACTGCTCTGGATCACAAGTTGGTCAGATATATGGGGCAGTAGCTGCTGTGGGGATGATTTGGGTCAGATCTATGGGGCAGGAGCTGCTGTGGGGATGATTTGGGTCAGATCTATGGGGCAGGAGCTGCTATGGGGCAGATGTGGGTCTGATCTATGGGGCAGGAGTTGCTGTGGGGCTGATGTGGGTCAGTTCTATGGGGCAGGAGCTGCTGTGTGGCTGATGAGGGTCAGATCTATGGGGCAGGAGCTGCTGTGTGGCTGATGATTTGGGTCAGATCTATGGGGCAGTAGCTGCTGTGGGGCTGATGTTGGTCAGATCAATGGGGCAGGAGCTGCTGTGGGGTAGATATGGGTCATCTTGATTGGCCAGGAGCTGCTGTGGTGCAGATGTGGGTCAGATCTATGGGGCAGTAGCTGCTGTGGGGCAGATGTGGGTCAGATCTATGGGGCAGGTGATGCTGTTGGTCAGATCTATGTGGCAGGAGTTGCTGTGGGGCACATGTGGGTACGATGTATAGGGCAGGAGCTGCTGTGGGGCTGATGTGGGTCAGATCTATGGGACAGGAGCTGCTGTGGGGCTGATGTGGGTCAGATCTATGTGGCAGGAGCTGCTCTGGGGCATATGTGGGTCAGATCTATGGGGCAGGAGCTGCTGTGGGGTTGATTTGGGTCAGATCTATGGGGCAGGAGTTGCTGTGGGGCTGATGAGGGACAGATCTATGGGGCAGGAACTTCTGTGGGGCATATGTGGGTCAGATCTGTTGGTCAGGAGCTGCTCTGGGGCACATGTGGTTCAGATCTATAGGGCAGGAGCTGCTGTGGAACTGATGTGGGTCAGATCTATGGGGCAGGAGCTGCTGTGGGGCAGATGTGGGTCAGATCTATGGGGCAGGAGCTGCTGTGGGGCAGATGTGGGTCAGATCTGTGGGACAGGAGCTGCTGTTTGGCTCATGTGGTTGAGATCTATGGGGCAGGAGCTGCTGTGGGGAAGACGTGGGTCAGATCTATGGGGCAGGAGCTGCTGTGGGGCTGATTGGGATCAGATCTATGGGTCAGGAGCTGCTGTGTGGCTGATGTGGGTCTGATCTATGGGGCAGGAGCTTCTTCGGGGCTGATGTGGGTCAGATCTATGGGGCGGGAGCTGTTCTGGGGCAGATGTGGGTCAGATCTATGTGGCAGGAGAAGCTGTTGGTCAGATCTATGGGGTTGGTGCTCCTAAGGGGCAGATGTTGGTCGGATCTATGTGGCAGGAGCTGCTGTGGGGCTGATGTGGGTCAAATCTATGGGGTAGGTGCTGCTGTGGAGCTGATGTTGGTCAGATCTATGGGGCAGGAGCTGCTGTGGGGCTGATGTGGGTCAGATCTATGGGGTAGGTGCTGCTGTGGAGCTGATGTTGGTCAGATCTATGGGGCAGGAGCTGCTGTGGTGCTGCTGAGGGTCAGATCTATGGGGCAGGAGCTGCTGTGGGGCCTATGTGGGTCAGATCTGTGGGACAGGAGCTGCTGTGGGGCTCATGTGGTTGAGATCTATGGGGCAGGCGTTGCTGTGGATCTGATATGGGTCAGATATATGGGGCAGGAGCTGCTACGGGGCAGATGTGGGTCAGATCAATGGGGTAGGAGCTGCTGTGGGGATGATGAGGGTCAGATCTATGGGGCAGGAGCTGCTGTGGAGTAGATCTATGGGGCAGGAGCTGTTGTGAGGCTGATGATGGTCTGATCTATAAGTCAGATGCTGCTGTGGGGCGCAAGTGGGTCAGATGTATGGGGCAGGAGCTGCTGTGTGGCTGATGCGGGTCAGATCTATGGGGCAGGAGCTGCTGTGGGGCAGATGTGGGTCAGATCTATTGGGCAGGAGCTGCTTTGGGGCAGACGTGGGTCTGATCTATGGGGCAAGAGTTGCTGTGGGGCTGATATGGGTCAGTTCTATTGGGCAGGAGCTGCTGTGTGGCTGATGAGGGTCAGATCTATGCGGCAGGAGCTGCTGTGTGGCTGATGAGGGTCAGATCTATGGGGCAGGAGCTGCTGTGTGGCTGATGATTTGGGTCAGATCTATGGGGCAGTAGCTGCTGTGTGGCTGATGATTTGGGTCAGATCTATGGGGCAGTAGCTGCTGTGGGGCTGATGTTGGTAAGATCAATGGGGCAGGAGCTGCTGTGGGGCAGATATGGGTCAGATCTATTGGGCAGGAGCTGCTTTGGGGCAGATGTGGGTAAGATCTATGGGGCAGGAGCTGCTGTGGGGCTGAAGTGGGTCAGATCTATTGGGGCAGGAGCTGCTGTGGGGCAGATGTGGGTCTGATCTATGGGGCAGTAGCTGCTGTGGGGCTGATGTGGGTCAGATCTATGGGGCAGGAGCTGCTGTGGTGCTGATTGGGATCAGATCTATGGGGCAGGAGCTGTTCTGTGGCTGATGTGGGTCAGATTTTTAGGGCAGAAGGCTCTGTGGGGCAGATGTGGGTCAGATCGATGGGGCAGAAGATGCTGTGGGGTTGATGGGCGTCAGATCTATGGGGCAGGAGCTGCTGTGGGGATGGTGAGGGTCAGATCTCTGGGGCAGGAGCTGTTGTGAGGCTGATGATGGTCTGATCTATAAGGCAGGAGCTTTTGTGGGGCGCATTTGGGTCAGATGTATGGGGCAGGAGCTGCTGTGGGGGAGATGTGGATCTGATCTATTGGGCAGGAGCTGCTGTGGGGCTGATGTGGGTCAGATCTATGAGGCAGGAGCTGCTGTGGGGCACATGTGGATCAGACATATGGGGCAGGAGCTTCTGTGGGGCTGATGTGGGTCAGATCTATGGGGCAGGAGCTTCTATGGGGCTGATGTGGGACATTTCTATGGGGCAGGAGATGCTGTGGGTCACATGTGCGTCAGATCTATGGGTCTGGAGCTGCTGTGGGGCAGATGTGGGTCAGATCTATGGGCAGTAGCTGCTGTGGGGCAGATGTGGGTCTGATCTATGGGGCAGGAGCGGCTCTGGATCACATGTTGTTCAGATATATGGGGCAGGAGCTGCTGTGGGGATGATTTGGGTCAGATCTATGGGGCAGGAGCTGCTATGGGGCAGATGTGGGTCTGATCTATGGGGCAGGAGTTGCTGTGGGGCTGATGTGGGTCAGTTCTATGGGGCAGGAGCTGCTGTGTGGCTGATGAGGGTCAGATCTATGGGGCAGGAGCTGCTGTGTGGCTGATGATTTGGGTCAGATCTATGGGGCAGTAGCTGCTGTGTGGCTGATATTGGTCAGATCGATGGGGCAGGAGCTGCTGTGGGGTAGATATGGGTCATCTTGATTGGCCAGGAGCTGCTGTGGTGCAGATGTGGGTCAGATCTATGGGGCAGTAGCTGATGTGGGGCAGATGTGGGTCAGATCTATGGGGCAGGTGATGCTGTTGGTCAGATCTATGTTGCAGGAGTTGCTGTGGGGCACATGTGGGTACGATGTATAGGGCAGGAGCTGCTGTGGGGCTGATGTGGGTCAGATCTATAGGGCAGGAGCTGCTGTGGAACTGATGTGGGTCAGTTCTATGGGGCAGGAGCTGCTGTGGGGCAGATGTGGGTCAGATCTATGGGGCAGGAGCTGCTGTGGGGCAGATGTGGGTCAGATCTGTGGGACAGGAGCTGCTGTGTGGCTCATGTGGTTGAGAGCTATGGGGCAGGAGCTTCTTTGGGGCTGATGTGGATCAGATCTATGGGGCGGGAGCTGTTCTGGGGCAGATGTGGGTCAGATCTATGTGGCAGGAGAAGCTGTTGGTCAGATCTATGGGGTTGGTGCTCCTAAGGGGCAGATGTTGGTCGGATCTATGGGGCAGGAGATGCTGTGGGGCTGATGTGGGTCAGATCTATGGGGCAGGAGCTGTTCTGTGGCTGATGAGGGTCAGATCTATTGGGCAGGAGCTGCTGTGGTGCTGATGTGGGTAAGATCTATGAGACAGGAGCTGCTGTGGGGCACATGTTGGTCAGATCTATGGGGCAGGAGCTGTTGTGGGGCACATGTCGGTAGATCTATGTGGCAGGAGCTGCTGTGGGGCTGATGTGGGTCAAATCTATGGGGTAGGTGCTGCTGTGGAGCTGATGTTGGTCAGATCATTGGGGCAGGAGCTGCTGTGGGGCTGATGTGGGTCAGATCCACGGGGTAGGTGCTGCTGTGGAGCTGATGTTGGTCAGATCTATGGGGCAGGAGCTGCTGTGGTGCTGGTGTTGGTCAGATCTGTGGGGCAGGAGCTGCTGTGTTGCTGCTGAGGGTCAGATCTATGGGGCAGGAGCTGCTGTGGGGCCTATGTGGGTCAGATCTGTGGGACAGGAGCTGCTGTGGGGCTCATGTGGTTGAGATCTATGGGGCAGGCGTTGCTGTGGATCTGATATGGGTCAGATATATGGGGCAGGTGCTGCTACGGGGTAGATGTGGGTCAGATCTATGGGGCAGGAGCTGCAGTGGGGCAGATGTGAGTCAGATCAATGGGGCAGGAGCTGCTGTGGGGATGATGAGGGTCAGATCTATGGGGCAGGAGCTGCTGTGGAGTAGATCTATGGGGCAGGAGCTGTTGTGAGGCTGATGATGGTCTGATCTATAAGTCAGATGCTGCTGTGGGGCGCAAGTGGGTCAGATGTATGGGGCAGGAGCTGCTGTGTGGCTGATGCGGGTCAGATCTATGGGGCAGGAGCTGCTGTGGGGCAGATGTGGGTCAGAACAATGGGGCAGGATCTGCTGTGGGGCAGATTTTCATCACATCTATGTGGGAGAAGATGGTTTCGGGCTGATGGGGGTCTCATCTATGCGGCAGGAGCAACTGTGGGGCTGATGTGGGTCGTATCTTTAGGGCAGGAGCTGCTGTGGGTCAGATCTATGGGGCAGGATATGAAGTGGGGTAGATGTGGATCAGATCTATGGGGCAGGCGCTGCTGTGTGTCTGATATGGGCCAGATCTATGGGGCAGGAGCTGCCATGGGGCAGATCTATTGGGCAGGAGCTGCAGTGGGTCTCATGTTGTTCAGATCTATGGGGCAGGAACTGCATTGTGTCTCATGTTGTTCAGATCTATGGGGTTGGAGCTGCTGTGGGGCACATGTGGGTCAGATCTATGAGGCAGGAGCTGCTTTGGGAAAGATGTGGGTCTGATCTATGGGGCAGGAGTATCTGTGGGGCAGATGAGGGTCAGAATTATGGGGAAGGAGCTGCTGTGGGGCTGAGGGGGGTCGGATCTATGGGGCAGGAGCTGTTGTGGGGCATATGTGTGTCAGATCTATGGGGCAGGAGCTGCTGTGGGGCTGATGTTGGTCTTATCAATGGGGCAGGAGATGCTGTGGGTGTAGGTCTATGGGGCAGAAGCTGCTGTCGGGCATATGTGAGCCAGACGTATCGGGCAGGAGCTGCTGTGGGTCAGATGTGGGTCACATCTTTGGGGCAGGAGCTGAGGTGGGGCAGAGGTGGGACTGATCTATTGGGCAGGAGCTACTGTGGATATGATGTGGGTCAGATCTATAGGGAAGGTGCTGCTGTGGGGCCGATGTGGGTCACATCTATGGAGCAGGAGCTGCTGTGAGGCACATGTGGGTCTGATCTATGGGGGAGGTGCTGCTGTGGGGAAGATGTGGGTCTGATCAATGGGGAAGGATCTGCTGTGGGGATGATGTGGGTCAGATCTATGGGGCAGGAGCTGCTGTGTTACTGATGAGGGTCAGATCTATGGGGCAGGAGCTGCTGTGGGTCAGATGTGGGTCAGAACTATGGGGCACGAGATGCTGTGGAGATGATGTGGGTAAGATCTATGGGCCAGGAGCTGCTGGGGGCTGATGTGGGTCAGATCTATGGGGCAGGAGCTGCTGTGGGGCAGACGTGGGTCAGATATTTGGGGCAGGAGATGCTGTGGTTCAAATCTATGGGGCAGGAGATGCTGTGGAGATGATGTGGGTCAGATATTTGGGGCAGGAGATGCTGTGGTTCAGATCTATGGGGCAGAAGCTGCTGTGGGGCTGATGTGGGTAAGATCTATGGGGCAGGAGCTGCTGTGGGGCAGATGTGATTCAGATCTATGTGGCAGGAGCTGCTGTGGGGCTGATGTAGGTCAGATCTATGGGGCAGGAGCTGCTGTGGGGCTGACGTGGGTCAGATATATGGGGCAGTAGCTGCAGTGGGGCAGATGTGGGTCCGAACAATGGGGCAGGAGCTACTGTGGAGATTATGTGGGTAAGATATATGGGGCAGATGCTGCTGTCAGGCAAATATGAGTCAGATCTATGGGACAGGAGCTGCTGTGGGGCAGATCTATGGGACAGGAGCTGCTGTGTGGCTGATGTGGGTCAGATCTATGGGGCAGGTGCTGCTGTTTGTCAGATCTATGGGCTAGGAGTTGCTGTGGGACAGATCTATGGGACAGGAGAGTCTCTGGGGCTGATGTGGGTAACATCTATGGGGCAGGAGCTGCTGTGGGGTAGATGTGGGTTAGATCTATGGGGCAGGAGCCGCTTTGGGGCTTATGGGGGTTAGATCATTTCGGTAGGAGCTGCTGTGGGTCAGATATATGGGGCAGGAGATGCAGTGGGGCAGTAGTGGGTCAGATCTATTGAGAAGGATCTGCTGTGGGGTAGATGTGGGTCAGATATATGGGGCAGGAGCTGCTGTGGGGCAGATGTGGGTCTGATCTATGGGGCAGGAGATGTTGTGGGTCAGAGCTATGGGGCAGAAGCTGCTCTGGGGCTGATTTGGGTCAGTTTTTTGGGAAAGGTGCTGCTTTGGGGCTGATGTGGGTCAGATCTATGGGGCAGGTGGTGCTGTTGGTCTCATTGGTGTAAGATCTATGGGGCAGGAGCTGCTGTGGGACTGATGTGGGTCAGATCTATTTGTCAGGAGCTTCTCTGTGGCACATGTGGGTCAGATCTATGGGGAGGGAGCAGCTGTGGGACTGATGGTGTTTAGATCAATTGAGCAGGAGCTGCTGCCGGTCAGAACTATGGGGCAGGAGCTGCTGTGAGGCAGAGGTGGGTCAGATCTATGGGGCACGAGCTGCTGTGGGTCAGATCTATGGGGCAGGAGCTGCTGTGGGACACATGTGGTTCAGATTTATGGGTAGGTGTAGCTGTGGGGCTCATGTGGGTCAGATCTATGGGGCAGGAGCTGCTGTGTGGCTGATATGGTTCAGATCAATGGGGCAGGAGCTGGTGTGGGGCTGATGTGGGTCAGATCTATGGGGCAGGAGCTGCTGTGGGGCAGATGTAGGTCAGATCTATGGGGCAGGAGCTCTTGTGGGACTGATGAGGGTAAGACCTCTAAGGCTGGAGCTGATCTGGGTCAGATCTATGTGTCAGGAGCTGATGTGGGTCAGATCTATCGGGCAGAAGCTGTTGTGTTGCAGATGAGGGTCAGATCTATGGGGCAGGAGCTGCTGTGGGGCTGATGTGGGTCAGATCTGTAGGGCAGGAGCTGCTGTGGGGTAGACGTGGGTAAGATCTATGGGGCAGGAGCTGCTGTCGGGCTGATGTGGGTCAGATCTATGGGGCAGGAGCTGCTGTGGGGCAGATGTGGGTCTGATCTATGGGGCAGGAGCTGCTGTGTTTCAGATATATGGGGCAGGAGAAGCTGTGGGTCAGATCTATGGGGCAGGAGCTGCTGTGGGGCACATGTGGTTCATATCTATTGGGAAGGAGCTGCTGTGGGGCAGATGTGGGTCATATCAATGGGGTAGCTGTTGCTGTGGGTTAGATCTATGGGGCAGAAGCTCCTTTCGGGCATATGTGAGTCAGATGTATAGCAATACCTGGCCCATAGATGTGACCCTCATCAGCCTCACAGCAGCTCCTGCCCCATAGATCTGAACCACATCTGACCAACAGCAGCTCCTGCCCCATAGATCTGAACCACATCTGACCAACAGCAGCTCCTGCCCCATAGATCTGACTCACATATGCCCGACAGCAGCTTCTGACCCATAGATCTAACCCACAGCATCTCCTTCCCCATTGATATGACCCTCATCAGACCCACAGCTGCTCCAGCCCAATAGATATGACCCACATATACCCCTCAGCAGGTTATGCCCCATAGATCTGACCCACATGTGCCCCACAGCAACTCCTGCCCCATAGATCTGACCCACAGCAGCTCCTGCCCCATAGATCAGACCCACATCTGCCCCACAGCAGCTCCTGCCCCATAGATCTGACCCACATGTGCACCACAGCAGCTCCTGCCCCATTGATCTGACCCACATGTGCCCCACAACAGCTCCTGACCCATAGATCTGATACACATGTGCCCCATAGCAGCTCCTGCCCCATAGATCTGACCCACAGCAACCCCACAGCAGCTCCTGCCCCGTAGATCTGACCCACAGCAGCTCCTGCCTCAATAGATCATACCCCAATTAGCCCCACAGCAGAACCTGTCCCATAGACCTGACCCACATGTGCCCCACAGCTGCTCCTGCTCCATAGATCTGACCCTCATCAGCCCCACAGCAGCTCCTGCCCAATAGATCAGTCCCACCTCTACCCCACAGCAGATCCTTCCCAATATATCTGACCCACATCTGCCTCACAGCAGCTCCTGCCCTATAGATCTTACCGCAATCAGCCCCACAGCATTTCCTGCCCCATAGATCTGACCCACATCTACCCCACAGCAACTCTGGCCCCATAGATCTGACCCACATGTGCCCCACAGCAGCTCCTGCCCCATAGATCTGACACACATATACCCCAGAGCTGGTCCTGCACAATAGATCTGACCAACATCTACCCCACAGCAGCTCCTGCCATATAGATCTTACCAACATCAGCGCCATAGCATCTCCTGCCCCATAGATCTGACACACAGCAGCACCTGCCCCATAGATCTGACCCACATCTGCACTACAGCAGCTCCTGCCCCATAGATCTCACTCACATGTGCCCCAGAGCAGATACTGCCCGATAGATCTGACCCACAACTACCCCACAGCAGCTCCTGCCCCATAGATCTGACCCACATCTGCACTACAGGAGCTCCTGCCCCATACATCTGACCAACATCTACCCCAAAGCAGCTCCTGCCCCATAGATCTCACTCACATGTGCCCCAGAGCAGATCCTGCCCCATAGATCAGACCCACAACTATACCACAGCAGCTCCTGCCCCATAGATCTGAACCAAATCAGCCCCACACCAGCTCCTGCCCCATAGATCTGACCCACATCAGCCCCACACCAGCACCTGCCCCATTGATCTGACCCACACCAGCCCCACAGCAGCTCCTGCCCCATAGATATGACACACACCTGCCCCACAGCAGCTCCTTCCCTATAGATCTGACCCACATAAGCCCCACAGCAGCACCTGTTCCGTAGATCTGACCCACATCAGCCCCACAGCAGCTCCTGCCCCATAGATATGATCCACCTCAGCCCCTGCCTCAGAGCAGGGATCCTTCCTGTGGTTGTTCTTGTCCACGTCACTCAAAGCAGCAGCTGGTGAAACAGATCCACATTGTTTTTCCAGGTGCGGATGGTGAGGAACACGCAAATGCCGCAGACAATAATTTTATCAAGAAGTACTGCCTGGGATTTGGTGTGGCTATCTTCGTTACCATGCTGATGGCAATGTTTTCGTGCTATCGTCTTGTCCGACAACGGAGGCAGATAAACCAGTGAGTTTTTGATCACCCCCAACCCCATCCTGCCCCCTCTCTTTACTATAGGGATCCTGTGAGCAAGGAGGCATTTCTAGTTAAAGCAGCATAGAGAAGCCAGTTAGTTGTTGCCTAACACTGTCTGAGATTGACACTGTCAGACATTTAACTGGCCTCGCCATTCCTGCTGCATGTTCTTACTGCTGGGCCTGAGACAGGCCCGGAGCTGAGAGTGACTCTATCATACACTGTGAGGAAGGAGAGCAGGGGGTTCTCCTGTGCCCTCAGCACGTTTCTCTCCCTGCAGGCGCCTTGCTGAAGATGCTGCAGTCCAGCATATTGCCTGCAGCAACCTCACGCTTGGACAAACAGCTTGCTCGCCTCAGTGCGCCGGACAGAAAAGACGTGGCACAAACAACCGGTGCCTGTGCAGTGACAATCTGCCCATCAGCCGCAGAGCATCACCAGAGCGGCCCCTGCCAGGCCTGACGGCTGTCGGGCTCAGCTGCCCCCAGTGCAGCCCCTGTAGCCCACCAGCCCAGGCTCCGTGGCCCCTGGGAAGTACATCATGCCCAGTGGCCCCTATCCACCTTGGGCATCAACACCTCTTTCAGGGGACAGGAGGGACCCACCTGGTTTGGAAGCTTGCAGTCATCGGCTGGCACCCAAACAGCAGCACCCTGGCATCAACACCACCCTCCTGTCCCCCACCACCATCCTTCAGGGGTTGGCAGTGGCTCCCTCAAAGTGTCACCCGCAGGCAGCCACTGCCTCAGGGAAGCCTGAGAGGCCTGTCAGCCTCCAGCACCATCTCTGCCCTCACCCTCCCCTCCACCATCCATCAGGGGATGGAAGCGACCCCAGCAGAGTATAGACCTGGGGACATCATCCAAGAGACGGACGACCATTGCCTGGGGGAAGCCAACTGGCCCAGCAGCCCCCTGTCCCCCCCAGGAACTGTCACCAACTTTCCTTCACCATCCTTCAGGAGGTTGGAGCAGTCCCCACAGGGTGGCAGTTTGAGGGCATCATCTGACACCCAGAAAACTACAGCCAGGGGAAAGCATACCAGGCCCCACAGCTCCCAGCCCCCCACAGCACCAACTCTGCCCTCCCGCTCCTCTCCTCCATCCTTCAGGATGTGGGAGTGCCCCCCCCCACAGGGTCGGCATGGGGGCAACACCTGTAAAACCTCTGCCTGGAAAAAGTATGACAGGCCCAGCAGCCCCAAGATCCCCCCAGCACCACCTCTCTCTTCATGCTCCTCTCCACCATTGGTCAGGGGGTGGGAGCATCATCACTGGTCAACACAACAGGGGCTTCTTTCTTTAACATCCTTATTACACCTTCCGAACTGAGTATACCTTTTCTACAAAAATTCTCAGCACCACAGATGATCATATTCAAAACATCTATGACTATATGGAATATAGATATTGTAAATTAATTCAATAAAATTCAACAACAAAACAAAATAACCAAGAAGCTTCTTCCTTCAAAAGGCAGAGTATTCTGACGAGGAGAAAACAGCAATACTAACATCACGTCACAGCGTTGCCATCAGGGCTCAAGCTAAGGCAGCCAGCTGACCAGGGCAGAACTTGTGTTAGATGCTGCTCAGTGACAACACCCAGAATGAAGTAGCAAGGATGTGAAGTGTAGGAGACTACTTGCGCTTATCACATTCTGTCTGCTGTAACAGCACTACTCAAAGATTTCTAATCGGGCCAAGATCTTTGTGAAGCAGCAGTTTGTTCATTACTGCCATCATGGCCGCACACCCCTACTGACTGTTGGGCAGGGCTGCAGTGGAGAACGCCCTCCACACGCAGTCCTGGGCAGGCAAGGGCTGTCGGTGCACAGTGCCACACGCTCCTTGCCATCTGCACACACGTGGGCTGGCTTTGCACTGCCAGGCACATCGTCTCGCCTGGGCACTGCAGGTCCTCGCTTGGTGGTATGCAGAGACAGCGGGGCCAACAGATGAAGTTATCTGTGTTGTGTGCAATACTTGCATGACTTGGGAGCTGACAATCCTTGTGGTTCTCTGTCCTGCTCCAATTTATAGGAAGGAGAGGAGGTCCATACGTGTATGCCTGAGCATGGTTCAAATGTTGGAGGACAGACGCTATTACGATTTAGGGTGATTAGGAAGGGAAGGTGGGCAATAGAAAAGACAGGAAAAAGAATCAAGGAGTCTTTATAGGAAGCAAGAGGGAGAGAGAGTCACCACCATGGATCTGACGTGTTTAGTAGTTCAGTCATTGATCTTCAGTAGTGGTGGGTCATCAGGAGTTGTTGTTCCGCTGACGATGACTGTGACCACGGCAACAGTTTCCAATGATAGTATAAACTTACAAATAAGTCCAACGTGGTTCAGTCAGCTCTCCTTGGTGTGACAGCTCAAATACAAAATGGTTGAGTAAGCTCTCCTTGGAATGGCAGCTTCTGGCTCTGGGATCTCATCAGGACCTTGCCAGCAGACAAGAGGGAGCAGGGACGCCCACCTGCTTCTTGTTCTTCACTGGACACGATGGTATCATTCCCCAGTTTTCCCATACCAAGCTGGAGCCAGATCTTCTGCCAGTAAACACTTCTGAGCACCCTCTTCTGGAGGTGAACAGCTCTGGAGGAAGGTGCTTTCAAATGTCCACAAAGTGATGTTGATTGTCACACAGTAGCACCCATCACTTGCCTCCTCCATCAATCAGTTACAGTCTTGTTGGTGAACCTGAAGACAAAAGGTCAGCGCGCTGGAACAAACAGCCACACACCAGTATCACAGAGTCACAGAATGACCCAGGTTGGAAGGGACCTCATGGATCATGAAGAACAAACCCCCCTGCCTGGCAGGGCCACCAAACATACACCTTTACTAGATCAGGTTGCCCAGGTCCTTGTCCAACCTGGCCCTGAACACCCCCAAGGACGGGGCATCCACAACCTCCCTGGGCAGCCCGTTCCAGGGCCTAACCACTCTGCTAGTAAACAACTTTCCCCCTAACATCCAACCTAAATCTTCCCTCTTTCAACTTAAATCAGTTTCCCCTTGTCCTGCTATTACCAGCCCCCTCCTCATCCTATGTGGAACACCAGTGCCAGCAGTGCGGCCGCCATTTTAGAACCCTCTCCACGTCACCTTGGTCACCGCTGCCGCGCGCAACGCACTCGCCTCTGACAGCTGTGGCAGTTAGCAGCCATGTCGGCAGCTAAGAGGGCTAGGGTAGAAGTTTTCCCTGTTTCAGGCGGGAGGATGGAGCTGGGGGCCCTAGGAGTGAGAAGGAGGAGGGGGCCCGCCATGACCACCAGGCAGCTGGGTCAGATCTCTGAGGCAGGGGCTGAGGTGGGTCATATCTATGGGGCAGGAGCTGCTGTGGGGCTGATGTGTGTCAGATCTACAGAACAGGTGCTGCTGTGGTGCTTATGTGGGTCAGATCTATAGGGAAGGAGCTGCTGTGGGGCAGGTGTGTGTCATATCTGTGGGGCAGGAGCTGCTGTGGGGCTGGTGTGGGTCAGATCAATGGGGCAGGAGCTGGTGTGGGGCTGATGTGGGTCATATCTATGGGGCAGGAGCTGCTGTGGGGCTGATTTGGATCAGATCTATGGGGCAGGAGCAGCTGTGGGGTAGTTGTGGGTCAGATCTATGGGGCAGGAGCTGCTCTGGGGCACATGTGAGTGAGATCTATGGGGCAGGAGCTGCTGTGGGGTAGATGTTGGTCAGATCTATGGGGCAGGTGTAGCTGTGGGGCATATGTGAGTCAGATGTATGCGGCAGGAGCTCCTGTAGTGCAGATGTGGATCAGATCTATGGGGCAGGAGCTGCTGTGGGGTAGTTGTGGGTCAGATCTATGGGGCAGTATCTGCTCTGGGGCACATGTGAGTGGGATCTATGGGGCAGGAGCTGCTGTAGTGCAGATGTGGGTCAGATCTATGGGGCAGGAGCTGCTGTGGGGCAGATCTATGGGACAGGAGGTGCTGTGGTGCACATGTTGGTCAGATCTATGGGGCAGGAGCCGCTGTGGGTCAGATCTACTGGGCTGGAGATGCTGTGGGGCTGATGTGGGTCAGATCTATGGGGCAGGAGCTCCTGTGGGGCACATGTATATCAGATCTTTGGGGCAGGAGCAGTTGTGGGGATGATGTGTGTCAGATCTACGGAACAGGTGCTGCTGTGGGTCTTATGTGGGTCAGATCTATAGGGAAGGAGCTGCTGTAGGGCACATGTGGGTCAGATCTATGGGGCAGGAGATGCTGTGGGGCAGATGTGGGTATGATCTGTGGGACAGGAGCTGCTGTGTGGCTCATGTGGTTGAGATCTATGGGGCAGGAGCTGCTGTGGGGAAGACGTGGGTCAGATCTATGGGGCAGGAGCTGCTGTGGGGAAGACGTGGGTCAGATCTATGGGGCAGGAGCTGCTGTGGGGAAGACGTGGGTCAGATATATGGTGCAGGAGCTTCTGTGGGGTAGATGTGGGTCAGATCTATGGGACTGGAGCTGCTGTGGGTCTGATGGGGGTTAGATCTATGGGGCAGGAGCTGCTGTGTGGGTGATGTGGGTCAGATCTATGGGGCAGGAGCTGCTGTGGGGAAGACGTGGGTCAGATCTATGGGGCAGGAGCTGCTGTGGGGAAGACGTGGGTCAGATATATGGGGCAGGAGCTGCTGTGGGGTAGATGTGGGTCTGATCTATGGGGCAGGAGCTGTTGTGGGTCCAATGTGGGTCAGAATTATGGGGCGGGAGCTGCTGTGTGGCTGACGCTGGTCTGATCTATGGGGCAGGAGCTTCTTTGGGGCTGATGTGGGTCAGATCTATGGGGCAGGAGCTGCTGTGGGGATAATGTGGGTCAGATCGATTGGGCAGGATCTGGTATGGGGCAGATGTGGGTCAGATCTATGGGGCAGGAGCTGCTGTGGGGCAGATATGGGTCTGATCTATGGGGCAGGAGCTGCTGTGGGGCTGATGAGGGTCAGATCTATAAGGCAGGAGATGCTGTGGGGCTGATTGGGATCAGATCGATGGTTCAGGAGCTGCTGTGTGGCTGATGTGGGTCTGATCTATGGGGCAGGAGCTTCTTTGGGGCTGATGTGGGTCAGATCTATGGGGCGGGAGCTGTTCTGGGGCAGATGTGGGTCAGATCTATGTGGCAGGAGCAGCTGTTGGTCAGATCTATGGGGTTGGAGCTCCTAAGGGGCAGATGTGGGTCTGATCTATGGGGCAGGAGATGCTGTGGGGTTGATGAGGGTCAGATCTATAAGGCAGGAGATGCTGTGGGGCTGATTGGGATCAGATCTATGGGGCAGGAGCTTCTTTGGGGCTGATGTGGGTCAGATCTATGGGGCGGGAGCTGTTCTGGGGCAGATGTGGGTCAGATCTATGTGGCAGGAGCAGCTGTTGGTCAGATCTATGGGGTTGGAGCTCCTAAGGGGCAGATGTGGGTCGGATCTATGGGGCAGGAGATGCTGTGGGGCTGATGTGGGTCAGATCTATGGGGCAAGAGCTGTTCTGTGGCTGATGAGGGTCAGATCTATTGGGCAGGAGCTGCTGTGGTGCTGATGTGTTTAAGATCTATGAGACAGGAGCTGCTGTGGGGCACATGTTGGTCAGATCTATGGGGCAGGAGCTGTTGTGGGGCACATGGGTATCAGATCTTTGGGGCAGGAGCTGTTGTGGGGCACATGTCGGTAGATCTATGTGGCAGGAGCTGATGTGGGGCAGATGTGGGTCAGATCTATGAGGTAGGTGCTGCTGTGGAGCTGGTGTTGGTCAGATCTGTGGGGCAGGAGCTGCTGTGTTGCTGCTGAGGGTCAGATCTATGGGGCAGGAGCTGCTATGGGGCCTATGTGGGACAGATCTGTGGGACAGGAGCTGCTGTGGGGCTCATGTGGTTGAGATCTATGGGACAGGCATTGCTGTGGATCTTATATGGGTCAGATCTATGGGGCAGGAGCTGCAGTGGGGCAGATGTGAGTCAGATCAATGGGGCAGGAGCTGCTGTGGGGATGATGAGGGTCATATCTATGGGGCAGGAGCTGCTGTGGGGCTGATTTGGATCAGATCTATGGGGCAGGAGCAGCTGTGGGGTAGTTGTGGGTCAGATCTATGGGGCAGGATCTGCTCTGGGGCACATGTGAGTGAGATCTATGGGGCAGGAGCTGCTGTGGGGATGATGAGGGTCAGATCTATGGGGCAGGAGCTGCTGAGGGGTAGATCTATGGTGCAGGAGCTGTTGTGAGGCTGATGATGGTCTGATCTATAAGGCAGGAGCAGCTGTGGGGCGCAAGTGCGTCAGATTTATGGGGCAGGAGCTGCTGTGTGGCTGATGCGGGTCAGATCTATGGGGCAGGAGCTGCTGTGGGGCACATGTGGTTCAGATGTATGGGGCAGGAGCTGCTGTGGGGCAGATGTGGGTCAGATCTATGGGCAGGAGCTGCTTTGGGGACGATGTGGGTCAGATCTATAAGGCAGGAGCTGCTGTGGGGTTGGTGTGGGTCAGATCTATGGGGCAGGAGCTTCTGTGGGTTTATGTGGGTCAGATCAATGGGGCAGGAGCTGCTGTGTGGTTGATGAGGTACAAATCTACGGGACAGGATCTGCTGTGGGGCTCAGGGGGGACAGATCTATGAGGGAGGAGCTGCTGTGGGTCTGATCTATGGGTCAGGAGCTGCTGTGGGGCTGATGAGGGTCAGATCTATGGGGCAGGATCTGCGGTGGGGCTGATGTGGGTCTGATCTATGGGCAGGAGCTGCTGTGGGGCAGATGAGGGTCAGATCTATGGGGCAGGAGCTGCTTTGGGGCAGATGTGGGTCAGATCTATGGGGTATGTGCTGCTGTTGAGCTGATGTTGGTAAGATCTATGGGGCAGGAGCTGCTGTGGTGTATATGTGGGTCATATCTGTGGGGCAGGTGCTGCTGTGTTGCTGCTGAGGGTCAGATCTATGGGGCAGAAGATGCTGTGGGGATGATGAGGGTCACATCTATGTAGCAGGAGCTGCTGTGTGGTAGATCTATGGGGCAGGAGCTGTTGTGAGGCTGATGAGGGTCTGATCTGTAAGGCAGGAGCTGCAGTGGGGCATATGTTTGTCAGATTTATTGGGCAGGAGCTGTTGTAGGGCGCATGTGGGTCAGATCTATGGGGCAGGAGATGCTGTGGGGCAGATGTGGGTAAGATCTATCGGGCAGGAGCTGCTGTGGGGCTGAAGTGTGTCAGATCTATGGGGCAGGAGCTGCTGTGGGGCAGATGTGGGTCAGATCTATGGGGCAGGAGCTGCTGTGGGGCAGATGTTGGTCTGATCTATGGGGCAGGAGCTGCTGTGGGGCTGATGAGGGTCAGATCTATTGGGCAGGAGCTGCTGTGGTGCTGATGGTGTTCTGATCTATGAGACAGGAGCTGCTGTGGGGCAGATGTGGTTCAGATTTTTAGGGCAGAAGGCTCTGTGGGGCAGATGTGCGTCAGATCGATGGGGCAGAAGATGCTCTGGGGCTGATGGGCTTCAGATCTATGGGGCAGAAGATACTGTGGGGCTAATGTGGGTCAGATCTATGGTGTAGGAGCTGCTGTATGGCACATGTTGGTCAGATCTATGGGGCAGGAGCTGCTGTGGGGCTGATTGGGGTAAGATCTGTGTGGCAGGAGTAGCTGTGGGCAGATGTGGGTCAGATCTATGGGGCAGGAGCTGCTGTGGGGCAGATGTGGGTCAGATCTATGTGGCAGGAGACCATTCGCTTCTACCACTCCAGATCCGCAGCCCATCCCTGTACAACCGCTCTTAAGTAGGGACCTATACTCTTCCTTCTTTGCAGGCATTTGAAATGTCTCTACAGAAGACAAAACCAGACAAAAATCTTTCCGTGCCTATCCACACCACGTTCCTAAGACAACACAGCTGGTTCTTAAACACGGTAGTACGTACCCTTGGTTTACTGCACATCTGGTGAACAGAAAGTTCTCCAGTCTCACTACGGAATAAAGAACTCCACCGTCATTCCCATGCTCCCTATGAAGCATCCTGAGCTCCAACACTCACTCAGTCCCTCACTCAATCTTCCCCCTGCTAATGTTCTTCCATCTAATTCCACCTCACATCACAGCACAAGCTGTCACAGCCTAGTGTACAGTCTCATCAAAGGGAACGCTGCTTGTTTGCCATCAGAATTCATTCAAAAATGAAACAATTCAACAACCAACAACCACTACTTCTCATAGTGTTACCTACAGGCAACAATGCCTGAAGAACTGGAGTGTTAGATGGCATGCAAAACATTAGAAGTTGGCTCGTAGGAATGAAAGAATTTCATGAGAGAACGGGGCTAATGACACAAGGAGCGCCATAGACATCAAAGATAACCACTGGAAGAACCGATGGGATTAATAACTCTTTTGACAAATGAAATGGATGCGACAAAAGACAGAAATTACTAATCACAAAAGAACTTGACGTGCGTGAAAACAGAGGACACTCAAAGTCCATGACGTGTTAAATCGCCACTAAGATCATCACGTCCATCTATCAGAGACAAACATGAACTTTTATTGAATACTACACGCCATACGTGTTTTGCATGTGTGTAATGGCCAAGGAGACCTGTCAGATCTATGGGGCAGGAGCTACTGTGGGGCAGATGTGCATCAGATCTATGGGGCAGGAGATGCTGTGGGGCAGGTATGGTTCATATCTATGGGGCAGGAGCTGCTGTGTGGCTGATTCGGGTCAGATCTATGGGGCAGGAGCTGCTGTGGGTCAGATCTATGGGGCAGGAGCTGCTGTGGAGATGATGTGGGTCAGAACTATGTGGTAGGAGATGATATGGGACAATGTGGGTCAGATCCATGGGGCAGGAACTGCTGTGTGGCTGCTAAGGGTCACATCTATGGGGCAGGAGCTGCTGTGGGGCACATGTGGTTCAGATCTATGGGGCAGGAGCTGCTGTGGAGCTGATGTGGGTCAGATCTATAGGGCAGGAGCTGCTGTAGGGCTGATTGGGTCAGATCTATGGGGCAGGAGAGGATGTGGGGCACATTTGTGTCAGATCTATGGGGCAGGAGTTGCTGTGGGGCACATGTGGGTTAGATCCAAGGGGGAGGCGCTGCTGTGGGCTATATGTGGGTCAGATCTATGGGGCAGGAGCTGCTATGGGGCAGATTTGGGTCAGGTATCTGGGGCAGGAGCTGCTGTGGGGCTGATTGTGGTAAGATCTATAGGGCAGGAGCTGCTGTGAGGCAGATGTGGGTCAGATCTATTGGGAAGGATCTGCTGTGGGGTAGAGGTGGGTCAGATCTATGGGGCAGAAGCTGCTGTGGGGTAGATGTGGGTCAGATCTATGGGGCAGGCGGTGCTGTGGGGCAGAAGTGGGTCAGATTTAACGGGCAGGAGTAGCTGTTGGGGTGATGTGGGTCAGATCTATGGGGAGTAGCTGCTGTGGGGCAGATGTGGGTCAGATCTATGAGGCACGAGTTGCTGTGGGTCTGATGGGGGTCAGATCTATGGGGCAGGAGGTGCTGTGGGGCTGATGTGCTTCTGATCTGTTGGGCAGGAGCTGCTCTGGGGCATATGTGTGTCTGATCTATGGGGGTGGAACTGCTGTGGGGCACTTGTGGGTCAAATCTTAGGGGCAGGAAATTCTGTGGGTCAGATGTGGGTCAGATCTTAGGGGCAGGAAATTCTGTGGGGCAGATCTCTGGGACAGGATCTGCTGTTGGTCAGATCCATGGGGCAGGAGCTGCTGTGGGGTAGAGGTGGGTCAGATCTATGGGCAGAAGGCTGCTGTGGTGAAGATGGTGGTCAGATCTATGGGGCAGAAGATGCTGTGGTGAAGATGGTGGTCAGATCTATGGGGCAGAAGATGCTGTGGGGCATATGTGGGTCAGATCTATGGGGCAGGAGCTTCTGTGGGGTAGATGTGGGTCATATCTTTGGGACAGGAGTTGCTGTGGGTCAGATCTATGTGGCAATAGCTGCTGTGGGACTGATATGGGTCAGATCTATGGGGCAGGAGCTGCTGTGGGGCAGATGTGATTCAGATCTATGTGGCAGGAGCTGCTGTGGGGCTGATGTGGGTCAGATGTATGGGGCAGGAGCTGCTGTGGGGCTGACGTGGGTCAGATATATGGGGCAGTAGCTGATGTGGGGCAGATGTGGGTCCGAACAATGCGGCAGGAGCTACTGTGGAGATTATGTGGGTAAGATCTATGGGGCAGATGCTGCTGTCAGGCAAATATGAGTCAGATCTATGGGACAGGAGCTGCTGTGGGGCAGATCTATGGGACAGGAGCTGCTGTGTGGCTGATGTGGGTCAGATCTATGGGGCAGGTGCTGCTGTGTGTCAGATGTATGGGGAAGGAGTTGCTGTGGGACAGATCTATGGGACAGGAGAGTCTCTGGGGCTGATGTGGGTCACATCTATGGGGCAGGAGCTGCTGTGGGGTAGATGTGGGTCAGATCTATGGGGCAGGAGCCGCTTTTGGGCTTATGGGGGTTAGATCATTTCGGTAGGAGCTGCTGTGGGTCAGATATATGGGGCAGGAGATGCAGTGGGGCAGTAGTGGGTCAGATCTATTGAGAAGGATCTGCTGTGGGGTAGATGTGGGTCAGATATATGGGGCAGGAGCTGCTGTGGGGTAGATGTGGGTCAGATATATGGGGCAGGAGCTGCTGTGGGGGTATATGTGGGTCAGATCTATGGGGCAGGAGCTGCTGTGGGGATAATGAGGGTCAGATCGATTGGGCAGGAGCTGCTGTGGGGCACATGTCGGTAGATCTGTGTGGCAGGAGCTGCTGTGGGGCTGATGTTGGTCAGATCTATGGGGCAGGATCTGCTGTGGGGGCTATGTGGGTCAGATCTATGGGACAGGAGCTGCTGTGGGGCTCATGTGCATGAGATCTATGGGGCAGGCGTTGCTGTGGTGCTGATGTGGGTCAGATATATGGGGCAGGAACTGCTGTGGTGCTGATGTGGGTCAGATATATGGGGCAGAAGCTGCTGTCGTGCTGATGTGGGTCATATATATGGGGCAGAAGCTGCTGTGGGGCAGATGTGGGTCTGATCTATGGGGCAGGAGCTGCTGTGGGGCTGATGCGGGTCAGATCTATAGACCAGGAGCTGCTGTGCGGCTGATGTGGGTAAGGTCTATGGGGCAGGAGCTGCTCTGGGGCACATGTTGGTCAGATCTATGGGGCAGGAGCTGCTGTGGGTCAGATCTACTGGGCAGGTGCTGCTGTGGGGAAGACGTGGGTCAGATCTATGGGGCAGGAGCTGCTGTGGGGAAGACGTGGGTAAGATCTATGGGGCAGGAGGTGCTGTGGGGAAGACGTGGGTCAGATCTATGGGGCAGGAGCTGCTGTGGGGAAGACGTGGGTCAGATCTATGGGGCAGGAGCTGCTGTGGGGGTGCTGTGTGTCAGATCTATGGGGCAGGAGCTTCTGTGGGATAGATGTGGGTCAGATCTATGGGACTGGAGCTGCTGTGGGGGTGATGTGTGTCAGATCTATGGGGCAGGAGATGCTATGGCACTGATGTTGGTAAGATATATGGGGCAGGAGCTGCTGTGGGGTAGATGTGGGTCTGATCTAAGGGGCAGGAGCTGTTGTGGGTACGATGTGGGTCAGATCTATGGGGAGGGAGCTCCTAAGGGGCAGATGTGGGTCGGATCTATGGGGCAGGAGCTTCTGTGGGGGCTATGTGGGTCAGATCTGTGGGGCGGGAGCTGCTGTGTGGCTGATGTGGGTCAGATCTATGGGGCAGGAGCTGCTGTGGGGCTGATGCGGGTCAGATCTGTGGGACAGGAGCTGCTGTGGGGCTCATGTGGTTGACATCTATGGGGCAGGCGTTGCTGTGGATCTGATATGGGTCAGATATATGGGGCAGGAGCTGCTATGGGGCAGATGTGGGTCAGATCTATGGGGCAGGAGCTGCAGTGGGGCAGATGTGAGTCAGATCAATGGGGCAGGAGCTGCTGTGGGGATGATGAGGGTCAGATCTATGGGGCATTAGCTGCTGTGGGGTAGATCTATGGGGCAGGAGCTGTTGTGAGGCTGATGATGGTCTGATCTATAAGGCAGGAGCTGCTGTGGGGCGCATGTGGGTCAGATATATGGGGCAGGAGCTGCTGTGTGGCTGATGTGGGTCCGATCTATGGGGCAGGAGCTGCTATGGGGCACATGTGAGTCAGATGTATGGGGCAGGAGCTGCTGTGTGGCTGATGTGGGTCAGATCTTTGGGGCAGGAGCTGCTGTGGGGCACATGTGGGTCAGATCTATTGGGCAGGAGCTGCTTTGGGGCAGATGTGGGTCAGATCTATGGGGTAGGTGCTGCTGTGGAGCTGATGTTGGTAAGATCTATGGGGCAGGAGCTGCTGTGGGGTATATGTGGGTCAGATCTATGGGGGAGGAGCTGATGTGGGGGTATATGTGGGTCAGATATATGGGGCAGGAGCTGCTGTGGGGATAATGAGGGTCAGATCGATTGGGCAGGATCTGGTATGGGGCAGATGTGGGTCAGATCTATGGGGCAGGAGCTGCTCTGGGGCACATGTTGGTCAGATCTATGGGGCAGGAGCTGCTGTGGGTCAGATCTACTGGGCAGGAGCTGCTGTGGGGCAGATGTGGGTCAGATCTATGGGGCAGGAGCTCCAGTGGGGCACATGTATATCAGATCTTTGGGGCAGGAGCAGTTGTGGGGATGATGTGTGTCAGATCTACAGAACTGGTGCTGCTGTGGGTCTTATGTGGGTCAGATCTATAGGGAAGGAGCTGCTGTGGAGCTGATGTTGGTTAGATCTATGGGGCAGGAGCTGCTGTGGGGCCTATGTGGGTCAGATCTGTGGGACAGGAGCTGCTGTGTGGCTCATGTGGTTGAGATCTATGGGGCAGGAGCTGCTGTGGGGAAGACGTGGGTCAGATCTATGGGGCAGGAGCTGCTGTGGGGGTGTTGTGTGTCAGATCTATGGGGCAGGAGATGCTATGGCGCTGATGTTGGTAAGATATATGGGGCAGGAGCTGCTGTGGGGTAGATGTGGGTCTGATCTACAAGGCAGGAGCTGTTGTGGGTCCGATGTGGGTCAGATCTATGGGACAGGAGGTGCTGTGGTGCACATGTGGGTCAGATCTATAGACAAGGAGCTGCTGTGCGGCTGATGTGGGTAAGGTCTATGGGGCAGGAGCTGCTCTGGGGCACATGTTGGTCAGATCAATGGGGCAGGAGCTGCTGTGGGGTAGTTGTGTGTCAGATCTATGGGGCAGAAGCTGCTATGTGGCACATGTGAGATCTATGGGGCAGGAGATGCTGTGGGGTAGATGTTGGTCAGATCTATTTGGCAGGGGTAGCTGTGGGGCATATGTGGGTCAGATGTATGCGGCAGGAGCTACTGTAGTGCAGATGTGGGTCAGATCTATGGGGCAGGAGCTGCTGTGGGGTAGTTGTGGGTCAGATCTATGGGGCAGTATCTGCTCTGGGGCACATGTGAGTGGGATCTATGGGGCAGGAGCTGCTGTAGTGCAGATGTGGGTCAGATCTATGGGGCAGGAGCTACAGTGGGGTAGATGTGAGTCAGACCAATGGGGCAGGAGCTGCTGTGGGGATGATGAGGGTCAGATCTATGGGGCAGGAGCTGCTGTGGGGCTGGTGTTGGTCAGATCTGTGGGGCGGGAGCTGCTGTGGGGCACATGGGTATCAGATCTTTGGGGCAGGAGCTGTTGTGGGGCAGATGTGGGTCAGATCTATGAGGTAGGTGCTGCTGTGGAGCTGATGTTGGTCAGATCTATGGGGCAGGAGCTGCTGTGGGGCTGGTGTTGGTCAGATCTTTGGGGCAGGAGCTGCTGTGTTGCTGCTGAGGGTCAGATCTATGGGGCAGGAGCTGCTGTGGGGATGATTTGGGTCAGATCTATGGGGCAGGAGTTGCTGTGGGGCTGATGAGGGACAGATCTATGGGGCAGGAACTTCTGTGGGGCATATGTGGGTCAGATCTATTGGTCAGGAGCTGCTCTGGGGCACGTGTGGGTCAGATCTATAGGGCAGGAGCTGCTGTGGAACTGATGTGGGTCAGTTCTATGTGGCAGGAGCTGGTGTGGGGCTGATGTGGGTCAGATCTATGGGGCAGGAGCTGGTGTGGGGCAGATGTGGGTCAGATCTATGGGGCAGGAGCTACAGTGGGGCAGATGTGAGTCAGATCAATGGGGCAGGAGCTGCTGTGGGTCAGATGTATGGGGCAGGAGCTGCTGTGGGGCTAGTGTTGGTCAGATCTGTGGGGCGGGAGCTGCTGTGTTGCTGCTGAGGGTCAGATCTATGGGGCAGGAGCTGCTTTGGGGCTATGTGGGTCAGATCTGTGGGACAGGAGCTGCTGTGGGGCTCATGTGGTTGAGATCTATGGGGCAGGCGTTGCTGTGGATCTGATATGGGTCAGATCTATGGGGCAGGAGCTGCTATGGGGCAGATGTGGGTCAGATCTATGGGGCAGGAGCTGCAGTGGGGCAGATGTGAGTCAGATCAATGGGGCAGGAGCTTCTGTGGGGATGATGTGTGTCAGATCTACGGAACAGGTGCTGCTGTGGGTCTTATGTGGGTCAGATCTATAGGGAAGGAGCTGCTGTGGAGCTGATGTTGGTTAGATCTATGGGGCAGGAGCTGCTGTGGGGCCTATGTGGTTGAGATCTATTGGGCAGGAGATGCTGTGGAGGTGCTGTGTGTCAGATCTATGGGTCAGGAACTGTTGTGGAGCTGATGTGGGTCAGATCTATGGGGCAGGAGCTGCTGTGGTGCTGCTTGGCGTCAGATCCATGGACAGGAGCTGTTGTGTGGCTGATGAGGGTCAGATCTATGGGGCAGGAGCTGCTGTGTGGCTGATATGGGTCAGATCTATGTGGCACGCGCTGCTGTGGGGTAGATGTGGGTCAGATCTATGGGGCAGGAATTGCTGTGTGGATTATGTGGGTCAGATCTATGGGGCAGGAGCTGCTATGGGGCAGATGTGGGTCAGATCTATGGGGCAGGAGCTGCAGTGGGGATGATTGCGGTAAGATCTATAGGGCAGGAGCTGCTGTGAGGCAGATGTGGGTCAGATCTATTGGGAAGGATCTGCTGTGGGGTAGAGGTGGGTCACATCAATGAGGCAGGAGCTGCTGTGGGCAGATGTGGGTCTGATCTATGGGGCAGAAGCTGCTGTGGGTCAGATCTATGGGGCAGGAGTTGCTGTGGGGCACATGTGGGTCGGATCTATGGGTCAGGAGCTGCTGTGGGGTAGATGTGGGTCAGATCTGTGGTACAGAAGCAGCTTTGGGGATGATGTGGCTAAGATATATGGGGCAGGAGCTGCTATGGGGCAGATGTGGGTGAGATATATGGGGCAGGATCTGATCTGGGAATGATTGCGGTAAGATCTATAGGGCAGGAGCTGCTGTGAGGCAGATGTGGGTCAGATTTATTGGGAAGGATCTGCTGTGGGGTAGAGGTGGGTCAGGTCAATGGGGCAGAAGCTGCTGTTCGGCAGAGGTGGGTCAGATCTACGGAGCAGGAGCTGCTCTGGGGCACATGTGGTTCAAGTCTGTGGAGCAGGTGCTGCTGTGGGGAAGATGTGGGTCAGATCTATGGGGCAGGAGCTGATGTGGGGTAGAGGTGGGTCAGATCAATGGGGCAGGACCTATGTGGGGCAGAGGGGGTTCTTATCTATTGGGCAGGAGCTGCTGTGGGGAACATGTGGGTCAGGTCTATAAGGCAGGTGCTGCTGTGGGGCTAATTGGGGTAAGATCTATGGGGCAGGAGCTGATGTGGGTCAGATATATGGGGCCGGAGCTGCTGCGGGGCTGATGTGGGTCAGATCTATGGGGTAGAAGCTGCTATGGGGCACATGTGTATCAGATCTATGGGGCAGGAGCTGTTGTGGGGCACATGTGGGTAAGATCTATGGGCCTGGAGCTGCTGTGGGGCAGATGTAGGTCATATCAATGGGTCAGGAGCTGCTGTGGAGCTGATGTGGGTCAGATCTATGGGGCAGGATCTGCTGTGGGGCTGATTGGCATCAGATCTATTGGACAGGAGCTGCTGTGGTGCACATGTGGGTCAGATCTATGGGGCAGGAGCTGCTCTGCGGTATATGCGGGTCAGATCTATGGGGCAGGAGCTGCTGTGGGGCAGGTATGGTTCATATCTATGGGGCAGGAGATGTAGTGGGGCGGATGTGGATCAGATCTATGGGGCAGGAGCTGCTGTGGGTCAGATCTATGGGGCAGGAGCTGCTGTGGAGATGATGTGGGTCAGAACTATGTGGTAGGAGATGATGTGGGACAATGTGGGTCAGATCTATGGGGCAGGAACTGCTGTGTGGCTGCTAAGGGTCACATCTATGGGGCAGGAGCTGCTGTGGGGCACATGTGGTTCAGATCTATGGGGCAGAAGCTGCAATGGAGCTGATGTGGGTCAGATCTATGGGTCAGGAGCTGCTGTAGGGCTGATTGGGGTCAGATCTATGGGGCAGGAGATGATGTGGGGCACATTTGTGTCAGATCTATGTGGCAGGAGTTGCTGTGGGGCACATGTGGGTCAGATCCAAGGGGGAGGCGCTGCTGTGGGGTAGATGTGGGTCAGATCTATGGGGCAGGAGCTGCTGTGGGGCTGATGTTTCAGATCTATGGGGCAGGAGCTTCTGTGCGTCAGATCTATGAGGTATGAGCTGCTGTGGGGCACATGTGGGTCAGATCTATGGGGCAGGAGCTGCTGTGGGGCTGATGTGGGTCATATCTATAGGGCAGGAGCTGCAGTGGGGCTGATGTGGGTCAGATCTATGGGGCAGGATCTGCTGTGGGTCAGATCTATGGGGCAGGTGCTGCTGTGGGGCACATGTGGGTAAGATCTATGGGGCAGGGGCTGCTGTGGGGCAGATGTCGGTCAGATCTATAGGTCAGGAGCTGCTGTGGCTGATGTGGGTCAGATCTATGGGGCAGGAGATGCTGTGAGTCAGATGTATGAGGCAGGAGCTGCTGTGGGGCTGATGTAGGTCAGATCTATGGTGCAGGAGCTGCTCTCAAGCAGATTTGGGACAGATCTATGGGGCAGGAGCTGCTGTTGGGCAGATGTGGGTCAGATCTATGTAGCAGGAGCTGCTGTGGGGCACATGTGGGTCAGATCTATGGGGCAGTAGATGCTGTGGGGCAGATGTGTTTCAGATCTATGGGGCAGGAGCTTCTGTGGGGTTGATGTGGGTCAGATCTATGGGGCAAGAGCTGCTGTGGGGCAGATGTGGGTCAGATATATGGGGCAAGAGCTGCTGTGGTGCAGATGTGGGTCAGATCTATGGGGCAGGAGCTGCTGTGGGTCAGATCTATGGGGCAGGAGCTGCTGTGGGGCTGATACGGTTAAGATCTATGGGGCGGGAGATGCTATGGGGCTGATGAGGTTCAGATCTATGGGGCAGGAGCTGATATGGGGCTGATGTGGGGCTGATGTGGGTCAGATCTATAGGGCAGGAGCTGCAGTGGGGCTGACGTGGATCAGATCTATGGGGTAGGATCTCCTGTGGGGCTGATGTGGGTCAGATCAGTGGGGCAGGAGCTTCTGTTGGGCACATGTGGGCCAGATCTATGGGGCAGGAGCTGCTGTGTGGCTTTTTAGGGTCAGATCTACAGGGCAGGAGCTGCAGTGGGGCTGATGTGGGTCAGATCTATGGGGCAGGATCTCCTGTGGGGCTGATGTGGGTCAAATCAATGGGGCAGAGCTGCTCTGGAACACATGTGGGTCAGATCTATGGGGCAGGAGCTGATGTGGGTCAGATCTATGGGGCAGGAGCTGCTGTGGGGCAGGTATGGTTCATATCTATGGGGCAGGAGCTGATGTGGGGCAGATTTGAATCAGATCTATAGGGCAGGAGCTGCTGTGGGTCAGATCTATGGGGCAGGAGCTGCTGTGGGGCACATGTGAGTTAGATCTATGGGGCAGGAGATGGTGTGGGGCAGATTTGGGTCAGATTTATCGGGCATGAGCTGCTGTCGGTCAAATTTATGGGGCAGGAGCTCCTGTGGGGAAGATGTGTGTCAGATCTACGGGGCAAGAGTTGCTGTGGGGCACATGTGGGTCAGTTCTATGGGGCAGGAGCTGCTGTGGGGCTGCTGTGAGTCAGATCTATGGGGCAGGACCTGCTGTGGGGCAGATGTGGGTCAGATCTATGGGGCAGGAGGTGTGTGGGGCTGATGTGGGTCAGATCTATGGAGCAGGAGCTGCTGTGGGGCTGTTGTGGGTCAGATCTATGTGGTAGGAGCTGTTTTGGGCAGATGTGGGTCAGATCTATGGGGCATGAGCTGCTGTGGGGCTGAGGGGGTTCAAATCTATGGGGCAGGAGCTGCTGTGGGGCAGATGTGGGTCAGATCCGTGGGGCAGGAGCTGCTGTGGCGTAGACGTGGGTAAGATCTATGGGGCAGGAGCTGCTGTCGGGCTGATGTGGGTCAGATCTATGAGGCAGGAGTAGCTGTTGGGCAGATGTGGGTCAGATCTATAGGGAAGGAGCTGCTGTGGGGTATATGTGCGTCAGCTCAATGGGGCAGGAGCTGCTGTGGGTCAGATCTATGGGGCAGGAGCTGCTGTGTGTCTGATATGGGTCAGATCTATGTGGCACGCGCTGCTGTGGGGTAGATGTGGGTCAGATCTATGGGGCAGGAATTGCTGTGTGGATTATATGGGTCAGATCTATGGGGCAGGAGCTGCTATGGGGCAGATGTGGGTCAGATCTATGGGGCAGGAGCTGCAGTGGGGATGATTGCGGTAAGATCTATAGGGCAGGAGCTGCTGTGAGGCAGATGTGGGTCAGATCTATTGGGAAGGATCTGCTGTGGGGTAGAGGTGGGTCAGGTCAATGGGGCAGAAGCTGCTGTGGGGCAGAGGTGGGTCAGATCTACGGAGCAGGAGCTGCTCTGGGGCACATGTGGTTCAAGTCTGTGGGGCAGGTGCTGCTGTGGGGAAGATGTGGGTCAGATCTATGGGGCAGGAGCTGATGTGGGGTAGAGGTGGGTCAGATCAATGGGGCAGGACCTATGTGGGGCAGAGGGGGTTCTTATCTATTGGGCAGGAGCTGCTGTGGGGAACATGTGGGTCAGGTCTATAAGGCAGGTGCTGCTGTGGGGCTAATTGGGGTAAGATCTATGGGGCAGGAGCTGATGTGGGTCAGATCTATGGGGCAGGAGCTGCTATGGGGCAGATGTGGGTCAGATCTATGGGGTAGGAGCTGCAGTGGGGATGATTGCGGTAAGATCTATAGGGCAGGAGCTGCTGTGAGGCAGATGTGGGTCAGATCTTTTGGGAAGGATCTGCTGTGGGGTAGAGGTGGGTCAGGTCAATGGGGCAGAAGCTGCTGTGGGGCAGAGGTGGGTCAGATCTACGGTGCAGGAGCTGCTCTGGGGCACATGTGGTTCAAGTCTGTGGGGCAGGTGCTGCTGTGGGGAAGATGTGGGTCAGATCTATGGGTCAGGAGCTGATGTGGGGTAGAGGTGGGTCAGATCAATGGGGCAGGACCTATGTGGGGCAGAGGGGGTTCTTATCTATTGGGCAGGAGCTGCTGTGGGGAACATGTGGGTCAGGTCTATAAGGCAGGTGCTGCTGTGGGGCTAATTGGGGTAAGATCTATGGGGCAGGAGCTGATGTGGGTCAGATCTATGGGGCAGGAGCTGCTGCGGGGCTGATGTGGGTCAGATCTATGGGGTAGAAGCTGCTATGGGGCACATGTGTATCAGATCTATGGGGCAGTAGCTGTTGTGGGGCACATGTGGGTAAGATCTATGGGCCTGGAGCTGCTGTGGGGCAGATGTAGGTCAGATCAATGGGTCAGGAGCTGCTGTGGAGCTGATGTGGGTCAGATCTACGGGGCAGGATCTTCTGTGGGGCTGATTGGCATCAGATCTATGGGACAGGAGCTGCTGTGGTGCACATGTGGGTCAGATCTATGGGGCAGGAGCTGCTCTGCGGTATATGCGGATCAGATCTATGGGGCAGGAGCTGCTGTGGGGCAGGTATGGTTCATATCTATGGGGCAGGAGATGTAGTGGGGCGGATGTGGATCAGATCTATGGGGCAGGAGCTGCTGTGGAGATGATGTGGGTCAGAACTATGTGGTAGGAGATGATGTGGGACAATGTGGGTCAGATCTATGTGGCAGGAACTGCTGTGTGGCTGCTAAGGGTCACATCTATGGGGCAGGAGCTGCTGTGGGGCACATGTGGTTCAGATCTATGGGGCAGAAGCTGCTGTGGAGCTGATGTGGGTCAGATCTATGGGTCAGGAGCTGCTGTAGGGCTGATTGGGGTCAGATCTATGGGGCAGGAGATGATGTGGGGCACATTTGTGTCAGATCTATGTGGCAGGAGTTGCTGTGGGGCACATGTGGGTCAGATCCAAGGGGGAGGCGCTGCTGTGGGGTAGATGTGGGTCAGATCTATGGGGCAGGAGCTGCTGTGGGTCAGATCTACTGGGCTGGAGCTGCTGTGGGGCTGATGTGGGTCAGATCTATGTGGCAGGAGCTCATGTGGGGCACATGTATATCAGATCTTTGGGGCAGGAGCAGTTGTGGGGATGATGTGTGTCAGATCTACGGAACAGGTGCTGCTGTGGGTCTTATGTCGGTAGATCAATGGGGCAGGAGCTGGTGTGGGGCTGATGTGGGTCAGATCTATGGGGCAGGAGCTGCTGTGGGGAAGATGTGGGTCAGATCTATGGGGCAGGAGCTACAGTGGGGCAGATGTGAGTCAGATCAATGGGGCAGGAGCTGCTGTGGGTCAGATGTATGGGGCAGGAGCTGCTGTGGGGCTAGTGTTGGTCAGATCTGTGGGTCGGGAGCTGCTGTGGGGCTCATGTAGTTGAGATCTATGGGGCAGGCGTTGCTGTGGATCTGATATGGGTCAGATCTATGGGGCAGGAGCTGCTATTGGGCAGATGTGGGTCAGATCAATGGGGCAGGAGCTGCAGTGGGGCAGATGTGAGTCTGATCTATGGGGCAGGAGCTCCTGTGGGGCAGATGTGGGTCAGATCAATGGGGCAGGAGCTGCAGTGGGGCAGATGTGAGTCTGATCTATGGGGCAGGAGCTCCTGTGGGGCACATGTATATCAGATCTTTGGGGTAGGAGCAGTTGTAGGGATGATGTGTGTCAGATCTACGGAACAGGTGCTGCTGTGGGTCTTATGTGGGTCAGATCTATAGGGAAGGAGCTGCTGTGGAGCTGATGTTGGTTAGATCTATGGGGCAGGAGCTGCTGTGGGGCCTATGTGGTTGAGATCTATGGACAGGAGCTGTTGTGTGGCTGATGAGGGTCAGATCTATGGGGCAGGAGCTGCTGTGTGGCTGATATGGGTCAGATCTATGTGGCACGCGCTGCTGTGGGGTAGATGTGGGTCAGATCTATGGGGCAGGAATTGCTGTGTGGATTATGTGGGTCAGATATATGGGGCAGGAGCTGCTGTGGGGATGATTGCGGTAAGATCTATAGGGCAGGAGCTGCTGTGAGGCAGATGTGGGTCAGATCTATTGGGAAGGATCTGCTGTGGGGTAGAGGTGGGTCACATCAATGAGGCAGGAGCTGCTGTGAGCAGATGTGGGTCTGATCTATGGGGCAGAAGCTGCTGTGGGTCAGATCTTTGGGGCAAGAGTTGCTGTGGGGCACATGTGGGTCAGATCTATGGTACAGAAGCAGCTTTGGGGATGATGTGGCTAAGATATATGGGGCAGGAGCTGCTATGGGGCAGATGTGGGTGAGATATATGGGGCAGGATCTGATCTGGGAATGATTGCGGTAAGATCTATAGGGCAGGAGCTGCTGTGAGGCAGATGTGGGTCAGATCTATGGGTCAGGAGCTGATGTGGGGTAGAGGTGGGTCAGATCAATGGGGCAGGACCTATGTGGGGCAGAGGGGGTTCTTATCTATTGGGCAGGAGCTGCTGTGGGGAACATGTGGGTCAGGTCTATATGGCAGGTGCTGCTGTGGGGCTAATTGGGGTAAGATCTATGGGGCAGGAGCTGATGTGGGTCAGATCTATGGGGCAGGAGCTGCTGCGGGGCTGATGTGGGTCAGATCTATGGGGTAGAAGCTGCTATGGGGCACATGTGTATCAGATCTATGGGGCAGTAGCTGTTGTGGGGCACATGTGGGTAAGATCTATGGGCCTGGAGCTGCTGTGGTGCACATGTGGGTCAGATCTATGGGGCAGGAGCTGCTCTGCGGTATATGCGGGTCAGATCTATGGGGCAGGAGCTGCTGTGGGGCAGGTATGGTTCATATCTATGGGGCAGGAGATGTAGTGGGGCGGATGTGGATCAGATCTATGGGGCAGGAGCTGCTGTGGGTCAGATCTATGGGGCAGGAGCTGCTGTGGAGATGATGTGGGTCAGAACTATGTGGTAGGAGATGATGTGGGACAATGTGGGTCAGATCTATGGGGCAGGAACTGCTGTGTGGCTGCTAAGGGTCACATCTATGGGGCAGGAGCTGCTGTGGGGCACATGTGGTTCAGATCTATGGGGCAGAAGCTGCTGTGGAGCTGATGTGGGTCAGATCTATGGGTCAGGAGCTGCTGTAGGGCTGATTGGGGTCAGATCTATGGGGCAGGAGATGATGTGGGGCACATTTGTGTCAGATCTATGTGGCAGGAGTTGCTGTGGGGCACATGTGGGTCAGATCCAAGGGGGAGGCGCTGCTGTGGGGTAGATGTGGGTCAGATCTATGGGGCAGGAGCTGCTGTGGGGCTGATGTTTCAGATCTATGGGGCAGGAGCTTCTGTGTGTCAGATCTATGAGGTATGAGCTGCTGTGGGGCACATGTGGGTCAGATCTATGGGGCAGGAGCTGCTGTGGGGCTGATGTGGGTCATATCTATAGGGCAGGAGCTGCAGTGGGGCTGATGTGGGTCAGATCTATGGGGCAGGATCTGCTGTGGGTCAGATCTATGGGGCAGGTGCTGCTGTGGGGCACATGTGGGTAAGATCTATGGGGCAGGGGCTGCTGTGGGGCAGATGTCGGTCAGATCTATAGGTCAGGAGCTGCTGTGGCTGATGTGGGTCAGATCTATGGGGCAGGAGATGCTGTGAGTCAGATGTATGAGGCAGGAGCTGCTGTGGGGCTGATGTAGGTCAGATCTATGGTGCAGGAGCTGCTCTCAAGCAGATTTGGGACAGATCTATGGGGCAGGAGCTGCTGTTGGGCAGATGTGGGTCAGATCTATGTAGCAGGAGCTGCTGTGGGGCACATGTGGGTCAGATCTATGGGGCAGTAGATGCTGTGGGGCAGATGTGTTTCAGATCTATGGGGCAGGAGCTTCTGTGGGGTTGATGTGGGTCAGATCTATGGGGCAAGAGCTGCTGTGGGGCAGATGTGGGTCAGATATATGGGGCAAGAGCTGCTGTGGTGCAGATGTGGGTCAGATCTATGGGGCAGGAGCTGCTGTGGGTCAGATCTATGGGGCAGGAGCTGCTGTGGGGCTGATACGGTTAAGATCTATGGGGCGGGAGATGCTATGGGGCTGATGAGGTTCAGATCTATGGGGCAGGAGCTGATATGGGGCTGATGTGGGGCTGATGTGGGTCAGATCTATAGGGCAGGAGCTGCAGTGGGGCTGACGTGGATCAGATCTATGGGGTAGGATCTCCTGTGGGGCTGATGTGGGTCAGATCAGTGGGGCAGGAGCTTCTGTTAGGCACATGTGGGTCAGATCTATGGGGCAGTAGATGCAGTAGGGGCACATGTGGGCCAGATCTATGGGGCAGGAGCTGCTGTGTGGCTGATTAGGGTCAGATCTACAGGGCAGGAGCTGCAGTGGGGCTGATGTGGGTCAGATCTATGGGGCAGGATCTCCTGTGGGGCTGATGTGGGTCAAATCAATGGGGCAGAGCTGCTCTGGAGCACATGTGGGTCAGATCTATGGGGCAGGAGCTGATGTGGGTCAGATCTATGGGGCAGGAGCTGCTGTGGGGCAGGTATGTTTCATATCTATGGGGCAGGAGCTGATGTGGGGCAGATTTGAATCAGATCTATAGGGCAGGAGCTGCTGTGGGTCAGATCTATGGGGCAGGAGCTGCTGTGGGGCACATGTGAGTTAGATCTATGGGGCAGGAGATGGTGTGGGGCAGATTTGGGTCAGATTTATCGGGCATGAGCTGCTGTCGGTCAAATTTATGGGGCAGGAGCTTTTGTGGGGAAGATGTGTGTCAGATCTACGGGGCAAGAGTTGCTGTGGGGCACATGTGGGTCAGTTCTATGGGGCAGGAGCTGCTGTGGGGCTGCTGTGAGTCAGATCTATGGGGCAGGACCTGCTGTGGGGCAGATGTGGGTCAGATCTATGGGGCAGGAGGTGTGTGGGGCTGATGTGGGTCAGATCTATGGAGCAGGAGCTGCTGTGGGGCTGTTGTGGGTCAGATCTATGTGGTAGGAGCTGTTTTGGGCAGATGTGGGTCAGATCTATGGGGCATGAGCTGCTGTGGGGCTGAGGGGGTTCAAATCTATGGGGCAGGAGCTGCTGTGGGGCAGATGTGGGTCAGATCCGTGGGGCAGGAGCTGCTGTGGCGTAGAGGTGGGTCAGATCTATGGGGCAGGAGCTGATTTGTGCAGATGTGGGTCAGATCTATGGGGAAGGAGCTGCTGTGGGGCTGAGGGGGATCAAATCTATGGGGCAGGAGCTGCTGTGGGGCAGATGTGGGTCAGATCCGTGGGGCAGGAGCTGCTGTGGCGTAGACGTGGGTAAGATCTATGGGGCAGGAGCTGCTGTCGGGCTGATGTGGGTCAGATCTATGAGGTAGGAGTAGCTGTTGGGCAGATGTGGGTCAGATCTATAGGGAAGGAGCTGCTGTGGGGTATATGTGCGTCAGCTCAATGGGGCAGGAGCTGCTGTGGGTCAGATTTATGGGGCAGGAGCTGCTGTGGGTCAGATCTATGGGGCAGGAGCTGCTGTGGGGCACATGTGGGTCAGATCTATAGGGCAGGAACTGCTGTGGCTCTGCTGTGGGTCAGATCTTCGGAACAAGTGCTGCTGTGGGGCAGATGTGGGTCAGATCTATAGAGGAGGAGATGCTGTGGGACTGATGTGGGTCCTATCAATGGGGCAAGAGCTGCAGTAGTGCTGATTGGGGTCAGATCAATGGGGCAGGAGTTGCTGTGGGGCTGATGAGGGTAAGATCTACGGGTCAGGAGCTGCTGTGGGGCAGATGTGGGTCATATCAATGGGGCAGGAGATGTTGTGGGTTAGATCTATGGGGCAGAACCTGCTGTCGGGCATATGTGAGTTAGATCTATGGGGCAGGAGCTGCTGTGTGGCTGATGTGCGTCTTTGTTTTTCAATTTTTTTCAATGTTAATTTATTGTTTGCAGTCTTTCTGTTTTCTATTTGAGGTTGAATTGGACGGTGATGACAAGGGTCCGTTGGGGCCAGTGTGTGTCCCGGGTGCTGCCTGGCCCCAGCCTCCTCAGCTGCCCCATGGGCTCTTCTATTGCTGCCGGCGGGGTGGCCTCTTCTTTGATGGTGCTGAGGCCTGTGAGTCGCCGGCCTTCCTCTTCGGGGCTCGCCGGGTCCCCTCAGGTGGGCTGGTGCCGGAGGGCCCTGCCACAGGCTCTCCTGGCTCCTCCTGAGGCGCTGCCTGCTCTGTGGTGACAGTTGCAGGGTTGCCGTGTGGGCGGCTGGGATGCCCACGAACCTCTTGTGTTGCCCTGCCCAGCATTTCGTCCCTGTTGGAGCTGGCAGGGCTGCTGGAGGGTGCTGAGCCAGGGACAGGTGGCTCCTCTGGTGTGGCAGCTCTGGGCTCTGCTGCTGTGGCCTCCTGTGCCCCAGGAGCAGGGGGGATGTTGAGGCCCAGGAAGCGGCCTGCCACCCGGCTGCACCTCCGCACCGCAAAGGCGATGAAGTGCCTCACAAAGGTCACCGTGTGGCCGTGCAGGTCAGGATCCAGCATTTCTATCAGGATCCCCTCTGCCAAGCCTACGAGGAGCAGGGCCCAGATGACACTGTCAACCAGGATATTTGCCTGTGGCCCCTCGGTGCCCAGGATGCGGTGCAGGTTCTGGCGCAGCCAGGACCGCAGGGGCCGCAGCAGGGCCGGCTGCTCCCTGAAGAGGGAAGCCCAGGTGGCAGGGGAGAGGCCGCCCAGAGGATGCGTGGGCACTGCAGGCCATGGCCGGGCTGCGTGGTGGAGTGCGGGTCTCCGTGTAGCAACGGATGCCTGTGCAGCTGGTCTGACCTCCACCTCCTTGTAGTTGTCGTCCGCTTGCACGGAGTGAATGATGGTCTTCACATCCCGTTTGCACAGCGGACACTGGGGCCTGGTGCTTGTCCACCGCTGGATGCAGCGGAAGCAGAACTGGTGGCAGCAGTGGTTAAAGACGCCACCTTGCAACACTGGGGCCCGGAGTTCGAATCGCCCCTGTGGCGCTAGTGGTAGAAGTGCCGCTCCGCTACACAGAGGCTCGAATCCCGGGGGCTGGACTCGATGATCTCTAAGATCCCTTCCAACCCGCACGAAACTATGAAACTATGAAACTATGCTGCGCTGTCCCAGTTCTCCAGGCACACGGGTCAGCGGGTCTCAAACTCTGCCTCCATCCTTCCACCAGTTGCGGTGGGCCAGTGGGAGTGGGAGATGGTAACGTGCTCCCCAGCACTAACGCTGCAGCAGCAGCAGCAGGTGACACGCTGGAAGAGGACAAGAGACATTAGTCAGACTCCGGCCTGGGAAGGGTCCCTCAAGTTGTGCCCCCCCGCTGCCAGTCTCTGTGCCGCCTACCTGTGCTGCTGCACACGCTTTTTTCTCTAGGATGTCCCGTCTGCCTGCTCCCGGCAGGCTCGGGGAAAGAACAAATGGCTCTGAGAAGGCCGCTGGGAGCTGTGCTAACAGCACCCAGAGCACTTTCCAGCACCAAAGCTCGCCCTGTCCACACTCCAGTCCTCACACACACGCTCGGTCAGAGGCCAGGCACGAACTGCTGGGCTGAGCTGCTGCGCCCGCGTCAAAGCCGGCGCGGCCTATCGGGTCACAATCCGTTGCCTGGTGATGTCTCCAACCATGGCTTGGCCAAGCTGCTGGGCGTCACCTTCGCTTGACCTTCGCTTGGGTACATCACTGCCCGTCTCACAGCGATGCCGCAGTCCACTGCTGGCTCATCACAGTGAGCCGTCCTCACCCGCAGCACGTGCTCCAGCCCCAGCTCAAGTTTCTGGGCTTTTCCCAGTGCCGCTGCCCTCTCCCTTCCCTACATCTCATGTGCTTGGCATGGGTGTTTCCTACCAGAGTGGGGCCTCAGCCATGTGATCCCATGATCCCCCTCAGGTCTCCCTGGCCATTACACACATGCAAAACACGTATGGCGTGTAGTATTCAATAAAAGTTCATGTTTGTCTCTGATAGATGGACGTGATGATCTTAGTGGTGATTTAACACGTCATGGACATTGAGTGTCCTCTGTTTTCACGCACGTAATGTTCTTGTGTGATCAGTACTTTCTGTCTTTTGTCGCATCCATTTCATTTGTCAAAAGAATTATTAATCCCTCTGAGCAATCTAAGTGTTGCATGGATATGCTATTTGAATTTTTTGGGTGCAATCATTATATTCCTTGTAGAAGGACCATGTATTGAAAAATTTAACTTGAAAGCCGTTTTTGCAATTACTGTTAATATACACTGTACCAAGTTCTGATTAGATTTAAATGGAACCAATAGTATATGTGGATATTATTTATGAATACTTTAGATATCACATCAATTGACGCTGTGAAGTAGAGCTCATGTATTTGTTGCCCAAGGCATGCATTTGCTGGGTAGTGTTAATATCCATCTTGTACTCCTGAAGAGCTCACTGTTTACAAATGGCACCTGTTCTACTGCTCTTCTGATGGTCTAGAAATGGAATTCAGCTAACTGTAAAGACTGCAAGTACTGAAGTGTTGCAAGGATCGAGTTGCAATGCTTTAATGTAGTAGGTGCCTTCTCTCTGACAGCCTTAAAGTATTTTCTTGTATGTATGTGTCATCTTCTTTCCTGAGACTTTAAGCTCTAGGGTACAATGTTTTGGAGGTCTTGATGCTCTTTGATACAGATTTGAGAGGGTTTTTGACATTTATTGTTTCTGAAATGGTTTGATCTTGTCTTAGAGAGTCGAATGCCACAAATAGTTAAATACTATCTCCTGTTGCTGAATCATTACAACATTTATGGCATCCTGCTGGTTTTTTATTTGTTTTTTAATTTCCTGATTGATCTATACATTATTGCTGCATATGAGCTCACAGATGAGTTAACAGGTGATGAGAACTCTAATGCTGGGCAGGGCATGACTGCTCTTCATCTTGTGTAACAAAACAGGGGCTGCTACTGTGACCTGATTTTTAAAGGTTATGTTGAGTGAATAAAAAGATGCCTGAAGTTGAACCCAATAATTGTGAGGAAATAGAATGTATTTTTTTTGTTAATCATCTCTTCCTCTTTTTATGAAGGGTATTGGTTTGTGTCATGGTTTAATAATTTTGTAATTTTTGATATCAGTATTCCACATCATAACATCATTTAAAGCATGAATAATTTTACTGAATCTGCAACTTACAGAAGAAGACTACATCTCCCAGGGAACAACACGATGGGTCACGGGACCTGGACTCTATATTAACTCTGTCGCAGAACAGACTGATCTCTTTCGAGTTCTGGCGTTCAGGGGAGTGTGTGGGAGCCTTCACCGTCTCGCCTAAATTTCACAGTAGGCCTCTCGGTTACGGGACTCATTCTCTCTCTTATTTTGTCTGATTCATTAGCTCAATTTTCAATTATATTATATTATATTTTATTATCCTGTATTTCGATATAGTATTTAGTAAATAAGTGTGCCTCCTTAGATCGTTGCCGCTGTTTTCTTTTCCTAATTAACTTTTTCCTTTTGGCCCAGGGCCCCTCCGGGGCCCACGGCCCCCTGTCACGGACGCAGGTGGATTTTTAGTTCAAACCGTGACAGATTTTGGTGGAGAATGCGGGCATATTGAGTTGCTGTTTTTCTGTGTTTTCTTCTGTTGCTCTTTTAGCTTTTAACAGAGCTACAAGTTGTTTTTCTTTGTTAAGGAGCTATCTTAGGTTTGCGATTCTGCGCCTGCGAGCTTGACCTTGAAAGTCCAGGCGGACTGCCAATACTCCGGTATATTTTATAAACACTGCTGAGCTTTGTTTTCTTTTAGTTTTTTTCTCTCTATTGAAGAAAAAAGAAAAAAAAAAAAGAAAAAAAAATGTTCCCTCTAGTAAGTTTGTTCTACCAGGGACTGCATTTCATTAGTTCCTCTTTTGTGATGCTCCAAACATATTGGAGCATGTTTAAGCTAGCCACTTTTTCCTATGGAATTGTAAACATGTATAATGATTTGAAAGCATGGTTATCAACGCTTACTTGGTATCTGCATGCAGCTCCAGAGGGAGCAACTAATGCAACTAATGCAACTAATAGTACGGAAATGGTGGTTTTTGAGCGTGCTCTTCCTTTTTTCTTTGCATCCTTTAAGCAGTCTTCGACTGACCAGTTGTACCAGTGGACCACACTGTCAATCTTATTAATCTCCCTGAATTTACTGTTGGTTATTGTAGTGATCTCACTCAGTATCTGGATTTATAACCTCAGGAGGAAGTCTTCCCTAGAATTAGAGAATACTGAGTGGCAGGGAGTGTGGAGAGACTTTGGAGAGACTTTTAGAAGACAGACATCTTTAGTGTCATGGAGCTTTACTCCTGAACACTTAAAGAATCCCAAGAGTTTGACCGCATATTTGAGACAGGAATGTTGTGGCTCAGGCAGATCTCAGGAGGCACAAATGACTTGGGGCCTAGCTAATGCTTATCGGGCCTTATTTAATACCATTTCTGAGAGGGAAGTTTTTGATACTGAGAGAGGGAGTCTCAGGGCTGAGAATGAGAGTCTCCTTGATGAGAGAAATAACCTCCTACAACAACGAGACTCATTCTGGTATGAGAAAGAGAGTCTCAGAGCTGAGAGAGAAGACCTCCTATATCAACGAGACACATATTGGTATGAGAAAGAATCCCTGCAATCCAAATTCGACACAATTCAGTCCAAGTACAACGCCCTCAGGGCTGAGTTTGACACCCTGGAGTTCGAGCGCGATCTCCTCCGATCCAAGCTATGCACCCTCCAGTCCAAGGGGAACATCCCCAAGTCTGAACCGTATGTACCACACCTTGACCAACTACCAGGGGCACCAGATACAATGTTGGTTGCCCCTGTAAGAGGGCGAAAAGTAAAACAATTTTCAACTCAGTTAGAGAAAATGCAGAAGGAGTTAGAAGAGCGGAGGGAGTTAGGAGAGCAGGACTCAGGAGAGCAGGGGGACTCAGGAGAGCAGGGGGACTCAGGAGAGCAGGGGGAGTCAGAAGACCAGAAGTAGTTGGGACAGAGGTTCAGCTTCTTCTAGCACCTCGCTTGCCAGTAATAAACTGGATGTTTAAAGGACAGGTTCCCTCCACCCATCATGCTACTGATGCCACTTGGAGTAAGTGGATTTCATTAATTACTCAACGAGCTCGAATGGGAAAACTCAGCCGTCCTGGAATTCTAGAAGTGATCATGGACTGGCCTGAGAGTAAAAAAATTGAAAAACCACCTACAGAAGAGGTATCACGTGCTAAAGAGGCACCACCATACAATGAGCTACCAGAAAACGAAAAGAAATTTGCCCTATTCACAGATGGATCATGTCGTATTGTAGGGAAGCATCGCAGATGGAAAGCTGCTGTATGGAGCCCCACACGACAAGTTGCAGAGGCCACTGAAGGTAAAAAAGAATCAAGTCAATTCGCAGAGGTAAAGGCTGTTCAGCTGGCTTTAGATGTAGCTGAACGGGAGAGGTGGCCAATGCTTCATCTTTATACTGATTCATGGATGGTGGCAAATGCCTTATGGGGGTGGTTGCAACAGTGGGAAGATGATAATTGGCAACGAAAGGGTAAACCTGTTTGGGCTGCTGAACTGTGGAAAGACATTGCTGCCCGAATAAGGAACATTGTTGTAAAGGTGCGCCATGTAGATGCTCATGTGCCTAAAAGTAAGGCTACTGAAGAACATAAAAATAACCATCAGGTTGATCGAGCTGCTAAAATTGAGGTGGCTCAAATTGACTTGGACTGGCAGAACAAGGGTGAATTATTCCTAGCTCGGTGGGCCCACGATACTTCAGGTCATCAAGGAAGGGATGCGACATACAAGTGGGCCAGAGACCGAGGGGTGGACTTAACTATGGACGCTATTGCTCAAGTTATTCATGATTGTGAAACATGCGCCATAATTAAACAAGCCAAGAGGATGAAACCTGTTTGGGGGGAAGGGCGATGGCAAAAGTATAAATATGGAGAAGCATGGCAGGTTGATTATATCACCTTGCCACGATCTCGCAATGGTAAGCGTTATGTACTCACCATGGTGGAAGCAACCACTGGGTGGCTTGAAACATACGCAGTACCCCATGCTACCGCCCGAAGCACCATATTAGGGTTGGAAAAGCAAATCCTGTGGCGGCATGGCACTCCAGAAAGAATTGAATCAGATAATGGGACTCATTTCAAAAATTCTCTTGTAACCACTTGGGCCAAAAATCATGGCATTGAGTGGATTTACCATATTCCCTATCATGCACCAGCTTCTGGTAAGATTGAACGATTCAATGGGTTGTTGAAAACTATGTTGAAAGCAATGGGTGGTGGAACGTACAAAAACTGGGAGAACCATTTAGCAGAAGCCACCTGGTTGGTCAACACTCGAGGATCTAGTAATCGTAATGGTCCTAACCAATCCAGCTCCCTACGTACCGTGGAGGGAGATAAGGTTCCTGTAGTACACATAAAGAGTGTGTTGGGGAAAACAGTTTGGGTCCTTCCAGTGTCTGGAAAGGGCAAACCTCTCCGGGGTACTGTCTTTGCCCAGGGACCTGGGTGCACATGGTGGGTGATGGACAAAAATGGGAATGTCCAATGTGTACCACAAGGGAATTTGATGTTGGGGGAGTGCAGCCAATGATTTTTCCTGTAGATATATAGGTAGAGTCTCAGAAAATAGTTCAATTAGGTACAGAACTTAAGATAGAGTGGATTAATGTTAAGGAAACACTTTTTCTTTCCTATATACCTTAATTAGGCATAAAGTAAGCAAGTTTTCCATCTGGACTCTATGTCGTGCACTGGCCATGCATGTGTAGAGCACACATGGAAAGAAGTATAAGTCAAAAGGGAATCTGCTGTGGTGGCTGGGAAAGGATGAGTGCACCTTGATGTGGGGGACGCCCTACTAGCGCTGCCTTTCCCCTCTACCGCTGACGTGTTTTCCTTTTTCTGGCAGTTTTGCCATTTTCTCAAAATTAATAAATAGTAGGTTAGGTTATAGAGTTTTGTTCTCAACTTAGGGATTTGTATGGAATAAATATAAATTGTTGAGGAAAATAAGGTTGCTGATTATTCACAATTATACATATGAGTGTGTATGTATGTATAATCATAATGTAATGATGTAGAATAAGGGGTGGAATGTCATGGTTTAATAATTTTGTAATTTTTGATATCAGTATTCCACATCATAACATCATTTAAAGCATGAATAATTTTACTGAATCTGCAACTTACAGAAGAAGACTACATCTCCCAGGGAACAACACGATGGGTCACGGGACCTGGACTCTATATTAACTCTGTCGCAGAACAGACTGATCTCTTTCGAGTTCTGGCGTTCAGGGGAGTGTGTGGGAGCCTTCACCGTCTCGCCTAAATTTCACAGTAGGCCTCTCGGTTACGGGACTCATTCTCTCTCTTATTTTGTCTGATTCATTAGCTCAATTTTCAATTATATTATATTATATTTTATTATCCTGTATTTCGATATAGTATATAGTAAATAAGTGTGCCTCCTTAGATCGTTGCCGCTGTTTTCTTTTCCTAATTAACTTTTTCCTTTTGGCCCAGGGCCCCTCCGGGGCCCACGGCCCCCTGTCACAGACGCAGGTGGATTTTTAGTTCAAACCGTGACAGTTTGCCAGATATTTTCAGATTCATTTCAGATAAATGATTTTGTGCTTCTGTCATTTGGTAGGTTGATCGCACAGTTTGTTTTGGGGCAGTGCCTTTGCTGAGGGATGGTGAGAGAAAGCACCTCTGGTACTATGTGTTCGTGCCACCTGGTGGCTTTGCTGGGCAGCCTGGGCTTCAGATACACAGTTAAAAACACAGGTGTAAAGTGTCTGTAAAATCCTCTACATTCCAGTACTGTAGTTTTTTTCTACTAACCCAGTGAGAGTTAAACTTTTAGTATATGCAGATCGACTTAAGCTGGTTCTTACCTTTGTTAGCAGTTTTTAGCTTGTGGTTCTTTTGATCTGATATCAATGACATAAGTCAGAGCATTTGTAAATACAGATTCTGCGTGGAATGCACAGATGGTTTGTCTCCAGAACAAAACAAGCCTTCAGTAAAAGGATTTTGTAGGTATTTATAGATAACTATTATCCTGTTGCTAATTACATACTGTGAATTTAAAGTGGAAAATATTCTTTCTTGTCTCACTGAGAATACAAAGAGGTGCCTAATGTTGTGCTGTTTCCCAGCTTCATTAATTGACTTTTTTTTTTTTTTTTTCCCAGGCGTCAGTATAGGGGTAGGTCCTGTTTAATATCTTTATTGATGATCTGGATGGGGGGATTGAGTGTATCCTCAGTGAGTTTGCAGATGACTCCTCGCTGGAAGGAAGTGTTGATTTGCCTGAGAGTAGGAAGGCCTTACAGAGGGATCTGAATTGGCTGGATCAATGGGCTGAAGGCAATTGTATAAGCTTCAACAAAGTCAAGTGCCAGCTACTGCACTTTGATCACAATATCATGCCACTCCATTTTGCAGGCTTGTGGCTAGAATCTAGATTCTGGTGGTGTTCGTTGACAGCCAGATGAATGTGAGCCAGCAGTGTGCCTGGTAGCCTAGAAGGCCTGGCTTGTATCAGAAATAGTGTTGCCAGCAGGACCAGGGAGGTGATAATCTCTCAGTACTTGGCACTGGTGAAGCTGTGACTTGAGCACTGTGTTCATTTTTGGGCCCCCTCACTACAAGAAAGACCCTGGCACATGTTCATAGAATGGTAATGAGGCTGGTGCGGGGTCTGGAGCATCTTGTGAGGAGCAGCTGAGGAAGCTGGGGGTATTTAGTCCGGCGAAGAGGAGGCTTGGGGGGAGACCTCATTGCTCTCTACAACTTCCTGAAGGGGGGTTGTGGTGAGGTGAGGTTCAACCTCTTTTTGTGTGTAACTAGTGACAGGACAAGAGGGAGTGGCTTAGAGTTGTGCCAGGAGAGGTTCTACTGGATGTTCGGAGAAACAACTTCTCAAAAATAGTCATTAGGTATTGGAAAGGTTTGCCCAGGGTGATGGTGGAATCACCATCCCTGCAGACGTCCAAGAAACGTGTAGATGTGGCTCTGAGGGACATAGTGGGCATGCTGGGAGTGGGTTGATGGTTGAACTAGATGACCTTCAGTGGTCTTTTCCAACCTTAAGTCACAGAATCATAGAACCATAGAGTCATTCGTTCTTCTAAGAACCAGCTACACTCTGAAATGCTATACAGGTTGGTTGGTCCTTCTGATCCTTCTCATTTATGGCTCTGTATTATCTTATCCTCAGTGATCCTGCCGTCCTTCAAGAAAGGTGCTTTAGATATACTTCTGTTATACTTCAGCTTGATTGCTTTAAGTGTATCTCTCAATACCACAGTCCAAGGAAATGTGTGTGTACATTCTTCCGGCTAGATAAATAAATAAAAACACAAAGCATCTCTGAAGCTCGGACTCACTGTGTTTATTAAATGTTTTATTAACTTCATAATGACTCACAAAGAAACATTTTAATTTTGATTGTGTGTTTCTGTCTATGCTCTGATTTCTGTTAAAATCAGCTTTTGGATATGTAGAGGGAGAATTTTTTCGGTGAATAAGTGTGTGTTTAGGGCAGGAATGGATGATCCTTGATTTCACATGGTAGATGTTCTTTACCTGCTCTGTACTCATTTTACAAATCATTTCATGCTGTAACAGTAAACAAATGGTGAATTCTTCATCAGATACGTCTGCTACTGTAAGGTCTTTGTCTGATTTCAAAGTTAAAGTCAGGAGTCAAACTAAAAGAAGAAAAAACTAGTTTGATAAGAACGTATAGAAATTCTGCCTTTCTGCAACACAGCTTTGTTGGAAGTAACCGCGGGAGACAAGTCTCATGCTATCATGGTCAACAAGTCTCGTTTATTAGGTGTTACAGCATCTCATTTATACAATCAGTAATAAGTTCATGCATATTGCAAAAGTAAAGCTCAGGATTGGTGGGTTACACATTACTTCATCTGACCTTTGTGGTTAGTCTTATGGATACTTTTTCTTTGCAGCTCTGTCTACACCTTGCTACACATCTTGCTTTTCCCTCAGGCCGTCCTTGCCTCTAGATACATATTTCGTCTTTAGCTACATACCCTGTCTTTTCACATCCTGATTTCTCCATAGCTGCTTAGCCCGTGATCGGCCCTAGGATAGACCGTCTTTGTCTTTAATCACGTTCATTCTTTTACAATTTAACTAGTGGAATCTCTTCATGTCCTTTCTCATGAAGCCATTCTGCATAAACATTCTCCACATAGATCTGACCCACATCAGCCCCAAAGAAGCTCCTGCCCCATAGATCAGACCCACATCAGCCAAACAGCAGCTCCTGTCCCATAGATCGGACCCACATCACACCCACAGCAGCTCCAGCCCCATAGATCTAGCCCCATCAGACCCACAGCAGCTCCAGTCACATAGATCAGACCCACATCTACACCACAGCAGCTCCTGCCCCATAGATCTGACCAAAATGTGCCCCAGAGCAGCTCCTGTCCAAGAGATCTGCCCCACAGCATCTCTTGCCACATAGATCTGACCCACATCTGCCCCACAGCAGCTCCTTCCCCATAGATCTGACCAACATGTGCCCCACAGCAGCTCCTACACCATAGATCTGACCCACATTAGCCCCACAGCATCTTCTGCCCCATAGATCTGACGCCCATTAGCCCCACAGCATCTTCTGTGGGGCAGATGTGGGTCAGATCTATAGGGCAGGAGCTGCAGTGGGGCTGATGTGGGTCAGATCTATGGGGCAGGATCTCCTGTGGGGCTGATGTGGGTAAAATCAATGGGGCAGAGCTGCTCTGGGGCACATGTGGGTCAGATCTATGGAGCAGGAGATGCTGTGGGGCAGATTTGAATCAGATCTATAGGGCAGGAGCTGCTGTGGGTCAGATCTATGGAGCAGGAGCTGCTGTGGGGCACATGTGGGTTAGATCTATGGGGCAGGAGATGGTGTGGGGCAGATTTGGGTCAGATGTATGGGGCAGGAGCTGATGTGGGGCTGATGTTGGTCAGATCTATAGGGCAGGAGCTGCAGTGGGGCTGATGTGGGTCAGATCTATGGGGCAGGATCTCCTGTGGGGCTGATGTGGGTCAAATCACTGGGGCAGAGCTGCTCTGGGGCACATGTGGGTCAGACCTATGGGGCAGGAGCTGCAGAGGGGATGATGTAGGTCAGATCTATGGGGCAGGAGTTGCTGTGGGGCAGATGAGGGACATATCTATGGTGCAAAATCTGCTGTTGGACTGATGTGGGTCATATCTATGAGTTTGGAGCTGCTGTGGGGCACATGTGGGTCAGATCTATGGGGCAGGAGATGCTGTGGGGCTGATTTGGGTCAGATCTATGGGGCAGGAGCTGCTGTGGGGCTGATGTGGGTCAGATCTATGGGGCAGGAGATGCTGTGGGTCAGATCTATGGGGCAGGAGCTGCTGTGGGGAACATGTTCGTCAGATCTATGGGGAAGAGCTGCTGTTGGTCTGATCAATGGGGCAGGAGCAGTAGTGGGGCAGATTTGGGTAAGATCTATAAGGCAGGAGCTGCAGTGGGGCTGATGTGGGTCAGATCTATGGGGCAGGAGCTGCTGTGGGGCAGATGTGGGTCAGATCTATGGGCAGGAGCTCCTGTGCTGCACATCTTTGTAGGGTCTATGGGGCAGGAGCAGCAGTGGGGCAGATTTGGGTAAGATCTATATGTCAGGAGCGGCTGTGGGGCTGATGTGGGTCAGATCTATGGGGCAGCAGCTGCTGTGGAGCAGATCTGGGTAAGATCTATGTCGCAGGAGCTGCTGTGGGGCAGACGTGGCACATATCTATGGGGCAAAATCTGCTGTGGGGCTGATGTGGGTCAGATATATGGGGTAGGAGCTGCTGTGGGGCTGATGTGGGTCAGATCTATGAGCAGGAGCTGATGTAGGGAAGATTTGGGTCTGATCTATGGGTTAGGAACTGCTGTGGTTCAGATCTATGGGGCAGGAGCTGCAGAGGGGATGATGTAGGGCAGATCTATGGGTTAGGTGCTGCTTTGGGGAAAATGTGGGTCAGATCTGTGGGGTAAAATCTGCTGTGGGGCAGATGTTGTTCAGATCTATGGGGCAGGAGCTTCTTTGGGGTTGATGTTGGTCAGATCTATGGGTCAGGAGCTGCTGTGGGGCAGATGTGGGTCAGATCTATGGGGCAAGAGCTGCTGTGGTGCAGATGTGGGTCAGATCTATGGGGCAGGAGCTGCTGAGGGGCTGATACGGTTAAGATCTATGGAGTGGGAGATGCTATGGGGCTGATGAGGGTCAGATCTATGGGGCAGGAGCTGATGTGGGGCTGATGTTGGTCAGATCTATAGGGCAGGAGCTGCAGTGGGGCTGATGTGGGTCAAATCAATGGGGCAGAGCTGCTCTGGGGCACATGAGGGTCAGATCTATGGGTCAGGAGCTGCTGTGGGGCTGATGTGGGTCAGATTTATGAGTCGGGAGCTGATGTGGGGCAGATGTAGGGCAGGAGCTGCTGTGGGGCACATGTGAGTTAGATCTATGGGGCAGGAGATGGTGTGGGGCAGATTTGGGTCAGATGTATGGGTCAGGAGCTGCTGTGTGGCTGATGTTGGTCAGATCTATGGGGCATGGGCTGCTGTGGGTCAGATCTACGGGACTGGAGCTGCAGTGGAGCACGTGTGGGTCAGTTCTATGGGGTAGAAGCTGCTGTGGGGCTGATGGGGGTCATATCTATAAGGCAGGAGCTGCTGTGGGGCAGATTTGGGTCAGATCTATGAGGCAGGAGCTGCTGTGGGGCTGACTTGGGTCAGATCTATGGGGCAGGAGCTGCTGTGGGGCTGATGTGGGTCAGATTTATGAGTCAGGAGCTGCTGTGGGGCTGATGTGGGTCAGATCTATGGGGCAGGAGCTGCTTTGGGGCTGATGGTGGTTAGATCTATATGGCAGGAGCTGCTGTGGGGCACATGTGGGTCAGACCTATGGGGCAGGAGCTGCAGAGGGGATGATGTAGGTCATATCTATGGGGCAGGAGTTGCTGTGGGGCAGATGAGGAACATATCTATGGTGCAAAATCTGCTGTTGGACTGATATGGGTCAGATCTATGAGTTTGGAGCTGCTGTGGGGCACATGTGGGTCAGATCTATGGTGCAGGAGCTGCTGTGGGGGTGATTTGGGTCAGATCTATGGGTCAAGAGCTGCTGTGGGGCTGATGTGGGTCAGATCTATGGGGCAGGAGATGCTGTGGGTCAGATCTATAGCGCAGGAGCTGCTGTGGGGAACATGTTGGTAAGATCTATGGGGAAGAGCTGCTGTTGGTCTGATCAATGGGGCAGGAGCAGCAGTGGGGCAGATTTGGGTAAGATCTATATGTCAGGAGCGGCTGTGGGGCTGATGTGGGTCAGATCTATGGGGCAGGGGCTGCTGTGGGGCAGATGTGGGTCAGATCTATGGGGAAGGGGATGCTGTGGGGCAGATGTGGGTCAGATCTATGGGGCAGGAGCTGCTGTGGGTCAGATGTGGGTCAGATCTATAGGGCAGGAGCTGCTGTGGGTCAGATCTATGGAGTAGGAGCTGCTGTGGGGCACATGTGAGTTAGATCTATGGGCCAGGAGATGGTGTGGGGCAGATTTGGGTCAGATGTATGGGGCAGGAGCTGATGGTGGGGCTGATGTTGGTCAGATCTATAGGGCAGGAGCTGCAGTGGGGCTGATGCGGGTCACATCTATGGGGCAGGATCTCCTGTGGGGCTGAAGTGGGTCAAATCAATGTGGCAGACCTGCTCTGGGGCATATGTGGGTCAGATCTCTGGAGCAGGAGCTGCTGTGGGGCAGATTTGAATCAGATCTATAGGGCAAGAGCTGCTGTGGGTCAGATCTATAAGCAGGAGCTGATGTGGGTAAGATCTATGGGGCAGGAGCTGCTGTGTGGCTGATGTGGGTCAGATCTATGGGGCAGGAGCTTCTTTGGGGCTGATGGTGGTTAGATCTATATGGCAGGAGCTGCTGTGGGGCACATGTGGGTCAGACCTATGGGGCAGGAGCTGCAGAGGGGATGATGTAGGTCAGATCTATGGGGCAGGAGTTGCTGTGGGGCAGATGAGGGACATATCTATGGTGCAAAATCTGCTGTTGGACTGATGTGGGTCAGATCTATGAGTTTGGAGCTGCTGTGGGGCACATGTGGGTCAGATCTATGGTGCAGGAGATGCTGCGGGGCTGATTTGGGTCAGATCTATGGGTCAGCAGCTGCTGTGGGTCTGATGTGGGTCAGATCTATGGGGCAGGAGCTGCTGTGGGGATGATGTGGGTCAGATCTATGGGGCAGGAGCTGCTGTGGGGCTGACTTGGGTCAGATCTAGGTGGCAGGAGCTGCTGTGGGGCTGATGTGGGTCAGATCTATGGGGCAGGAGATGCTGTGAGTCAGATCTATGAGGCAGGAGCTGCTGTGGGGCTGATGTGTGTCAGGTCTATGGGGCAGGACCTGCTGTGTGGCTGATGCGGGTCAGATCTATGGGGCATGAGCTGCTATGGGTCAGATCTATGGGGCAGGAGCTGCAGTGGAGATGATGTAGGTCAGATCTGTGGTGTAGGAGCAGCAGTGGGGCAGATGTGTGTCAGATCTTTGGGGAGGATCTGCTGTGGGGCTGATGTGGGTCAGATCTATGGGGCAGGATCTCCTGGGGGCTGATGTGGGTCAGATCTGTGGGGTAAAATCTGCTGTGGGGCAGATGTGGTTCAGATCTATGGGTCAGGAGCTGCTGTGGGGCAGATGTGGGTCAGATCTATGGGGCGAGAGCTGCTGTGGTGCAGATGTGAATCAGATCTATGTGGCAGGAGCTGCTGTGGGGCTGATACGGTTAAGACCTATGGAGCGGGAGATGCTATGGGGCTGATGAGGGTCAGATCTATGGGGCAGGAGCTGATGTGGGGCTGATGTGTGTCAGATCTATGGGGCAGGAGCTGCTGTGGGTCAGATGTGGGTCAGATCTACAGGTCAGGAGCTGCTGTGGGGCTGATGTGGGTCAGATCTATGGAGCAGGAGCTGCTGTGGGGCAGATTTGAATCAGATCCATAGGGCAGGAGCTGCTGTGGGTCAGATCTATGGGCAGGAGCTGCTGTGGGGCACATGTGAGTTAGATCTATGGGGCAGGAGATGGTGTGGGGCAGATTTGGGTCAGATGTATGGGTCAGGAGCTGCTGTGTGGCTGATGTTGGTCAGAACTATGGGGCATGGGCTGCTGTGGGTCAGATCTACGGGACTGGAGCTGCAGTGGAGCACATGTGGGTCAGATCTATAGGGTAGAAGCCTCTGTGGGGCTGATGGGGGTCATATCTATAAGGCAGGAGCTGCTGTGGGGCTGACTTGGGTCAGATCTATGAGGCAGGAGCTGCTGTGGGGCAGATTTGGGTCAGATCTATGGGGCAGGAGCTGCTGTGGGGCTGATGTGGGTCAGATCCATGGGGCAGGAGTTGCTGTGGGGCAGATGAGGGACATATCTATTGTGCAAAATCTGCTGTTGGACTGATGTGGGTCAGATCTATGAGTTTGGAGCTGCTGTGGGGCACATGTGGGTCAGATCTATGGTGCAGGAGATGCTGCGGGGCTGATTTGGGTCAGATCTATGGGGCAGCAGCTGCTGTGGGTCTGATGTGGGTCAGATCTATGGGGCAGGAGCTGCTGTGGGGATGATGTGGGTCAGATCTATGGGGCAGGAGCTGCTGTGGGGCTGACTTGGGTCAGATCTAGGTGGCAGGAGCTGCTGTGGGGCTGATGTGGGTCAGATCTATGGGGCTGGAGATGCTGTGAGTCAGATCTATGAGGCAGGAGCTGCTGTGGGGCTGATGTGGGTCAGGTCTATGGGGCAGGACCTGCTGTGTGGCTGATGCGGGTCAGATCTATGGGGCAGGATCTCCTGGGGGCTGATGTGGGTCAGATCTGTGGGATAAAATCTGCTGTGGGGCAGATGTGGTTCAGATCTATGGGTCAGGAGCTGCTGTGGGGCAGATGTGGGTCAGATCTATGGGGCAAGAGCTGCTGTGGTGCAGATGTGGATCAGATCTATGGGGCAGGAGCTGCTGTGGGGCTGAGACGGTTAAGATCTATGGAGCGAGAGATGCTATGGGGCTGATGAGGGTCAGATCTATGGGGCAGGAGCTGATGTGGGGCTGATGTTGGTCAGATCTATGGGGCAGGAGCTGCTGTGGGTCAGATGTGGGTCAGATCTACAGGTCAGGAGCTGCTGTGGGGCTGATGTGGGTCAAATCAATGGGGCAGAGCTGCTCTGGGGCACATGTGGGTCAGATCTATGGAGCAGGAGCTGCTGTGGGGCAGATTTGAATCAGATCCATAGGGCAGGAGCTGCTGTGGGTCAGATCTATGGAGCAAGAGCTGCTGTGGGGCACATGTGAGTTAGATCTATGGGGCAGGAGATGGTGTGGGGCAGATTTGGGTCATATGTATGCGGCAGGAGCTGATGGTGGGGCTGATGTTGGTCAGATCTATAGGGCAGGAGCTGCTGTGGGTCAGATCTATGGGCAGGAGCTGCTGTGGGGCACATGTGAGTTAGATCTATGGGGCAGGAGATGGTGTTTGGCAGATTTGGGTCAGATGTATGGGTCAGGAGCTGCTGTGTGGCTGATGAGGGTAAGATCTATGGGGCATGGGCTGCTGTGGGTCAGATCTACGGGACTGGAGCTGCAGTGGAGCACATGTGGGTCAGATCTATGGGGTAGAAGCTGCTGTGGGGCTGATGGGGGTCATATCTATAAGGCAGGAGCTGCTGTGGGGCTGACTTGGGTCAGATCTATGAGGCAGGAGCTGCTGTGGGGCAGATTTGGGTCAGATCTATGGGGCAGGAGCTGCTGTGGGGCTGATGTGGGTCAGATTTATGAATCAGGAGATGCTGTGTGGCTGATGTGGGTCAGATCTATGGGGCAGGAGCTTCTTTCGGGCTGATGGTGGTTAGATCTATATGGCAGGAGCTGCTGTGGGGCACATGTGGGTCAGACCTCTGGGGCAAGAGCTGCAGAGGGGATGATGTAGGTCAGATCTATGGGGCAGGAGTTGCTGTGGGGAATATGAGGGACATATCTATATTGCAAAATCTGCTGTTGGACTGATGTGGGTCAGATCTATGAGTTTGGAGCTGCTGTGGGGCACATGTGGGTCAGATCTATGGGGCAGGAGCTGCTGTGAAGCTGATGTGGGTCAGATTTATGAGTCAGGAGCTGCTGCGGGTCTGATGTGGGTCAGATCTATGGGGCAGGAGATGCTGTGGGTCAGATCTATGGGTCAGGAGCTGCTGTGGGGCAGATGTGGGTCAGATCTATGGGGCAAGAGCTGCTGTGGTGCAGATGTGAATCAGATCTATGGGGCAGGAGCTGCTGTGGGGCTGATACGGTTAAGATCTATGGAGCGGGATATGCTATGGGGCTGATGAGGGTCAGATCTATGGGGCAGGAACTGATGTGGGGCTGATGTTGTTCAGATCTATGGGGCAGGAGCTGCTGTGGGTCAGATGTGGGTCAGATCTACAGGTCAGGAGCTGCTGTGGGGCTGATGTGGGTCAAATCAATGGGGCAGAGCTGCTCTGGGGCACATGTGGGTCAGATCTATGGAGCAGGAGCTGCTGTGGGGCACATGTGAGTTAGATCTATGGGGCAGGAGATGGTGTGGGGCAGATTTGGGTCATATGTATGCGGCAGGAGCTGATGGTGGGGCTGATGTTGGTCAGATCTATAGGGCAGGAGCTGCTGTGGGTCAGATCTATGGGCAGGAGCTGCTGTGGGGCACATGTGAGTTAGATCTATGGGGCAGGAGATGGTGTTTGGCAGATTTGGGTCAGATGTATGGGTCAGGAGCTGTTGTGTGGCTGATGAGGGTCAGATCTATGGGGCATGGGCTGCTGTGGGTCAGATCTACGGGACTGGAGCTGCAGTGGAGCACATGTGGGTCAGATCTATGGGGTAGAAGCTGCTGTGGGGCTGATGGGGGTCATATCTATAAGGCAGGAGCTGCTATGGGGCTGACTTGGGTCAGATCTATGAGGCAGGAGCTGCTGTGGGGCAGATTTGGGTCAGATCTATGGGGCAGGAGCTGCTGTGGGGCTGATGTGGGTCAGATTTATGAATCAGGAGATGCTGTGTGGCTGATGTGGGTCAGATCTATGGGGCAGGAGCTGCTTTGGGGCTGATGGTGGTTAGATCTATATGGCAGGAGCTGCTGTGGGGCACATGTGGGTCAGACCTCTGGGGCAGGAGCTGCAGAGGGGATGATGTAGGTCAGATCTATGGGGCAGGAGTTGCTGTGGGGCAGATGAGGGACATAACTATGGTGCAAAATCTGCTGTTGGACTGATGTGGGTCAGATCTATGAGTTTGGAGCTGCTGTGGGGCACATGTGGGTCAGATCTATGGGGCAGGAGCTGCTGCGGGGCTGATTTGGGTCAGATCTATAGGGCAGGAGCTGCTGTGGGGCTGATGTGGTCAGATTTATGAGTCAGGAGCTGCTGTGTGGCTGATGTGGGTCAGATCTATGGGTAAGCAGCTGCTGCGGGTCTGATGTGGGTCAGATCTATGGGGCAGGAGCTGCAGTGGGGCTGATGTGGTCAGATTTATGAGTCAGGAGCTGCTGTGTGGCTGATGTGGGTCAGATCTATGGGTCAGCAGCTGCTGCGGGGCTGATTTGGGTCAGATCTATAGGGCAGGAGCTGCAGTGGGGCTGATGTGGGTCAGATCTATGGGGCAGGATCTCCTGTGGGGCTGATGTGGGTCAAATCAATGGGGCAGACCTGCTCTGGGGCACATGTGGGTCAGATCTATGGAGCAGGAGCTGCTGTAGGGCTGATATGGTTAAGATCTATGGAGCGGGAGATGCTATGGGCTGATGAGGGTCAGATCTATGGGGCAGGAGCTGATGTGGGGCTGATGTTGGTCAGATCTATAGGGCAGGAGCTGCAGTGGGGCTGATGTGGGTCAGATCTATGGGGCAGGATCTCCTGTGGGGCTGATGTGGGTCAAATCAATGGGGCAGAGCTGCTCTGGGGCACATGTGGGTCAGATCTATGGAGCAGGAGCTGCTGTGGGGCACATGTGAGTTAGATCTATGGGCCAGGAGATGGTGTGGGGCAGATTTGGGTCAGATGTATGGGGCAAGAGCTGATGGTGGGGCTGATGTTGGTCAGATCTATAGGGCAGAAGCTGCAGTGGGGCTGATGGGGGTCACATCTATGGGGCAGGATCTCCTGTGGGGCTGAAGTGGGTCAAATCAATGGGGCAGACCTGCTCTGGGGCATATGTGGGTCAGATCTATGGAGCAGGAGCTGCTGTGGGGCACATTTGAATCAGATCTATAGGGCAGGAGCTGCTGTGGGTCAGATCTATAAGCAGGAGCTGCTGTGGGTCAGATCTATGGGGCAGGAGCTGCTGTGTGGCTGATGTGGGTCAGATCTATGGGGCAGGAGCTTCTTTGGGGCTGATGGTGGTTAGATCTATGAGGCAGGAGCTGCTGTGGGGCACATGTGGGTCAGACCTATGGGGCAGGAGCTGCAGAGGGGATGATGTAGGTCAGATCTATGGGGCAGGAGTTGCTGTGGGGCAGATGAGGGACGTATCTATGGTGCAAAATCTGCTGTTGGACTGATGTGGGTCAGATCTATGAGTTTGGAGCTGCTGTGGGGCACATGTGGGTCAGATCTATGGTGCAGGAGATGCTGCGGGGCTGATTTGGGTCAGATCTATGGGGCAGCAGCTGCTGTGGGTCTGATGTGGGTCAGATCTATGGGGCAGGAGCTGCTGTGGGGATGATGTGGGTCAGATCTATGGTGCAGGAGCTGCTGTGGGGCTGACTTGGGTCAGATCTATGGAGCAGGAGCTGCTGTGGGGCTTATGTGGGTCAGATCTATGGGGCAGGAGATGCTGTGAGTCAGATCTATGAGGCAGGAGCTGCTGTGGGGCTGATGTGGGTCAGGTCTATAGGGCAGGACCTGCTGTGTAGCTGATGCGGGTCAGATCTATGGGGCAGGATCACCTGGGGGCTGATGTGGGTCAGATCTGTGTGATAAAATCTGCTGTGGGGCAGATGTGGTTCAGATCTATGGGTCAGGAGCTGCTGTGGGGCAGATGTGGTTCAGATCTATGGGGCAAGAGCTGCTGTGGTGCAGATGTGGGTCAGATCTATGGGGCAGGAGCTGCTGTGGGGCTGAGACGGTTAAGATCTATGGAGCGAGAGATGCTATGGGGCTGATGAGGGTCAGATCTATGGGGCAGGAGCTGATGTGGGGCTGATGTTGGTCAGATCTATGGGGCAGGAGCTGCTGTGGGTCAGATGTGGGTCAGATCTACTGGTCAGGAGCTGCTGTGGGGCTGATGTGGGTCAAATCAATGGGGCAGAGCTGCTCTGGGGCACATGTGGGTCAGATCTATGGAGCATGAGCTGCTGTGGGGCAGATTTGAATCAGATCCATAGGGCAGGAGCTGCTGTGGGTCAGATCTATGGAGCAAGAGCTGCTGTGGGGCACATGTGAGTTAGATCTATGGGGCAGGAGATGGTGTGGGGCAGATTTGGGTCATATGTATGCGGCAGGAGCTGCTGTGTGGCTGATGTTGGTCAGATCTATAGGGCAGGAGCTGCTGTGGGTCAGATCTATGGGCAGGAGCTGCTGTGGGGCACATGTGAGTTAGATCTATGGGGCAGGAGATGGTGTTTGGCAGATTTGGGTCAGATGTATGGGTCAGGATCTGCTGTGTGGCTGATGAGGGTCAGATCTATGGGGCATGGGCTGCTGTGGGTCAGATCTACGGGACTGGAGCTGCAGTGGAGCACATGTGGGTCAGATCTATGGGGTAGAAGCTGCTGTGGGGCTGATGGGGGTCATATCTATAAGGCAGGAGCTGCTGTGTGGCTGATGTGGGTCAGATCTATGAGGCAGGAGCTGCTGTGGGGCAGATTTGGGTCAGATCTATGGGGCAGGAGCTGCTGTGGGGCTGATGTGGGTCAGATTTATGAATCAGGAGATGCTGTGTGGCTGATGTGGGTCAGATCTATGGGGCAGGAGCTTCTTTGGGGCTGATGGTGGTTAGATCTATATGGCAGGAGCTGCTGTGGGGCACATGTGGGTCAGACCTCTGGGGCAGGAGCTGCAGAGGGGATTATGTAGGTCAGATCTATGGGGCAGGAGTTGCTGTGGGGCAGATGAGGGACATATCTATATTGCAAAATCTGCTGTTGGACTGATGTGGGTCAGATCTATGAGTTTGGAGCTGCTGTGGGGCACATGTGGGTCAGATCTATGGGGCAGGAGCTGCTGCGGGGCTGATGTGGGTCAGATCTATGGGGCAGGAGATGCTGTGGGTCAGATCTATGGGGCAGGAGCTGGTGTGGGGTACATGTGGGTCAGGTCTATGGGGCAGGAGCTGCTGTGGGGCAGGTGTGGGTCAGATCTATGGGGCAGGAGCTGCTGTGGGGAAGATGTGGGTCAGATCTATGGGGCAGGAGATGCTGTGAGTCAGATCTATGAGGCAGGAGCTGCTGTGGGGCTGATGTGTGTCAGATCTATGGGGCATGAGCTGCTGTGGGGCTGATGTGGGTCAGTTCTGTGGATTAAAATCTGCTGTGGGGCAGATGTGGTTCAGATCTATGCGGCAGGAGCTTCTGTGGGGTTGATGTGGGTCAGATCTATGGGTCAGGAGCTGCTGTGGGGCAGATGTGGGTCAGATCTATGGGGCAAGAGCTGCTGTGGTGCAGATGTGGGTCAGATCTATAGGGCAGGAGCTGCTGTGGGGCTGATACGGTTAAGATCTATGGAGCGGGAGATGCTATGGGCTGATGAGGGTAAGATCTATGGGGCACGAGCTGATGTGGGGCTGATGTTGGTCAGATCTATAGGGCAGGAGCTGCAGTGGGGCTGATGTGGGTCAGATCTATGGGGCAGGATCTCCTGTGGGGCTGATGTGGGTCAAATCAATGGGGCAGAGCTGCTCTGGGGCACATGTGTGTCAGATCTATGGAGCAGGAGCTGCTGTGGGGCAGATTTGAATCAGATCTATAGGGCAGGAGCTGCTGTGGGTCAGATCTATGGAGCAGGAGCTGCTGTGGGGCACATGTGAGTTAGATCTATGGGCCAGGAGATGGTGTGGGGCAGATTTGGGTCATATGTATGGGGCAGGAGCTGATGGTGGGGCTGATGTTGGTCAGATCTATAGGGCAGGAGCTGCAGTGGGGATGATGCGGGTAACATCTATGGGGCAGGAGCTGCTCTGGGGATGATGTGGGTCAGATCTATGGGGCAGGAGCTTCTTTGGGGCTGATGGTGGTTTGATCTATATGGCAGGAGCTGCTGTGGGGCACATGTGGGTCAGACCTATGGGGCAGGAGCTGCAGAGGGGATGATGTAGGTCAGATCTATGGGGCAGGAGTTGCTGTGGGGCAGATGAGGGAAATATCTATGGTGCAAAATCTGCTGTTGGACTGATGTGGGTCAGATCTATGAGTTTGGAGCTGCTGTGGGGCACATGTGGGTCAGATCTATGGTGCAGGAGATGCTGCGGGGCTGATTTGGGTCAGATCTATGGGTCAGCAGCTGCTGTGGGTCTGATGTGGGTCAGATCTATGGGGCAGGAGCTGCTGTGGGGATGATGTGGGTCAGATCTATGGTGCAGGAGCTGCTGTGGGGCTGACTTGGGTCAGATCTAGGTGGCAGGAGCTGCTGTGGGGCTGATGTGGGTCAGATCTATGGGGCAGGAGATGCTGTGAGTCAGATCTATGAGGCAGGAGCTGCTGTGGGGCTGATGTGTGTCAGGTCTATGGGGCAGGACCTGCTGTGTGGCTGATGCGGGTCAGATCTATGGGGCAGGACCTGCTGTGGGTCAGATCTATGGGGCAGGAGCTGCAGTGGAGATGATGTAGGTCAGATCTGTGGTGTAGGAGCAGCAGTGGGGCAGATGTGTGTCAGATCTTTGGGGAGGATCTGCTGTGGGGCTGATGTGGGTCAGATCTATGGGGCAGGATCTCCTGGGGGCTGATGTGGGTCAGATCTGTGGGGTAAAATCTGCTGTGGGGCAGATGTGGTTAAGATCTATGTGTCAGGAGCTGCTGTGGGGCAGATGTGGGTCAGATCTATGGGGCAAGAGCTGCTGTGGTGCAGATGTGAATCAGATCTATGTGGCAGGAGCTGCTGTGGGGCTGATACGGTTAAGATCTATGGAGCGGGAGATGCTATGGGGCTGATGAGGGTCAGATCTATGGGGCAGGAGCTGATGTGGGGCTGATGTGTGTCAGATCTATGGGGCAGGAGCTGCTGTGGGTCAGATGTGGGTCAGATCTACAGGTCAGGAGCTGCTGTGGGGCACATGTGAGTTAGATCTATGGGGCAGGAGATGGTGTGGGGCAGATTTGGGTCAGATATATGGGTCAGGAGCTGCTGTGTGGCTGATGTTGGACAGAACTATGGGGCATGGGCTGCTGTGGGTCAGATCTACGGGACTGGAGCTGCAGTGGAGCACATGTGGGTCAGATCTATGGGGTAGAAGCTGCTGTGGGGCTGATGGGGGTCATATCTATAAGGCAGGAGCTGCTGTGGGGCTGACTTGGGTCAGATCTATGAGGCAGGAGCTGCTGTGGGGCAGATTTGGGTCAGATCTATGGGGCAGGAGCTGCTGTGGGGCTGATGTGGGTCAGATTTATGAATCAGGAGATGCTGTGTGGCTGATGTGGGTCAGATCTATGGGGCAGGAGCTGCTTTGGGGCTTATGGTGGTTAGATCTATATGGCAGGAGCTGCTGTGGGGCACATGTGGGTCAGACCTATGGGGCAGGAGTTGCAGAGGGGATGATGTAGGTCAGATCTATGGGGCAGGAGTTGCTGTGGGGCAGATGAGGGACATATCTATGGTGCAAAATCTGCTGTTGGACTGATGTGGGTCAGATCTATGAGTTTGGAGCTGCTGTGGGGCACATGTGGGTCAGATCTATGGTGCAGGAGATGCTGTGGGGCTGATTTGGGTCAGATCTATGGGGCAGCAGCTGCTGTGGGTCTGATGTGGGTCAGATCTATGGGGCAGGAGCCGCTGTGGGGATGATGTGGGTCAGATCTATGGGGCAGGAGCTGCTGTGTGGCTGATGTGGGTCAGATCTATGGGTCAGCAGCTGCTGCGGGTCTGATGTGGGTCAGATCTATGGGGCAGGAGATGCTGTGGGTCAGATCTATGGGGCAGGAGCTGGTGTGGGGAACATGTGGGTCAGGTCTATGGGGCAGGAGCTGCTGTGGGGAAGATGTGGGTCAGATCTATGGGGCAGGAGCTGCTGTGGGGAAGATGTGGGTCAGATCTATGGGGCAGGAGCTGCTGTGGGGAAGATGTGGGTCAGATCTATGGGGCAGGAGATGCTGTGAGTCAGATCTATGAGGCAGGAGCTGCTGTGGGGCTGATGTGGGTCAGGTCTATGGGGCAGGACCTGCTGTGTGGCTGATGCGGGTCAGATCTATGGGGCAGGATCTCCTGGGGGCTGATGTGGGTCAGATCTGTGGGATAAAATCTGCTGTGGGGCAGATGTGGTTCAGATCTATGGGTCAGGAGCTGCTGTGGGGCAGATGTGGGTCAGATCTATGGGGCAAGAGCTGCTGTGGTGCAGATGTGGGTCAGATCTATGGGGCAGGAGCTGCTGTGGGGCTGAGACGGTTAAGATCTATGGAGCGAGAGATGCTATGGGGCTGATGAGGGTCAGATCTATGGGGCAGGAGCTGATGTGGGGCTGATGTTGGTCAGATCTTTGGGGCAGGAGCTGCTGTGGGTCAGATGTGGGTCAGATCTACAGGTCAGGAGCTGCTGTGGGGCTGATGTGGGTCAAATCAATGGGGCAGAGCTGCTCTGGGGCACATGTGGGTCAGATCTATGGAGCAGGAGCTGCTGTGGGGCAGATTTGAATCAGATCCATAGGGCAGGAGCTGCTGTGGGTCAGATCTATGGAGCAAGAGCTGCTGTGGGGCACATGTGAGTTAGATCTATGGGGCAGGAGATGGTGTGGGGCAGATTTGGGTCATATGTATGCGGCAGGAGCTGCTGTGTGGCTGATGTTGGTCAGATCTATACGGCAGGAGCTGCTGTGGGTCAGATCTATGGGCAGGAGCTGCTGTGGGGCACATGTGAGTTAGATCTATGGGGCAGGAGATGGTGTTTGGCAGATTTGGGTCAGATGTATGGGTCAGGAGCTGCTGTGTGGCTGATGAGGGTCAGATCTATGGGGCATGGGCTGCTGTGGGTCAGATCTACGGGACTGGAGCTGCAGTGGAGCACATGTGGGTCAGATCTATGGGGTAGAAGCTGCTGTGGGGCTGATGGGGGTCATATCTATAAGGCAGGAGATGCTCTGGGGCTGACTTGGGTCAGATCTATGAGGCAGGAGCTGCTGTGGGGCAGATTTGGGTCAGATCTATGGGGCAGGAGCTGCAGTGGGGCTGATGTGGGTCAGATCTATGGGGCAGGAGCTGCAGTGGGGCACATGTGGGTCAGATCTATGGGGCAGGAGCTGCTGCGGGGCTGATGTGGGTCAGATTTATGAGTCAGGAGCTGCTGTGTGGCTGATGTGGGTCAGATCTATGGGTCAGCAGCTGCTGCGGGTCTGATGTGGATCAGATCTATGGGGCAGGAGATGCTGTGGGTCAGATCTATGGGGCAGGAGCTGGTGTGGGGAACATGTGGGTCAGGTCTATGGGGCAGGAGCTGCTGTGGGGCAGGTGTGGGTCAGATCTATGGGGCAGGAGCTGCTGTGGGGAAGATGTGTGTCAGATCTATGGGGCAGGAGATGCTGTGAGTCAGATCTATGAGGCAGGAGCTGCTGTGGGGCTGATGTGTGTCAGATCTATGGGGCATGAGCTGCTGTGGGGCTGATGTGGGTCAGTTCTGTGGTTTAAAATCTGCTGTGGGGCAGATGTGGTTCAGATCTATGGGGCAGGAGTTTCTGTGGGGTTGATGTGGGTCAGATCTATGGGTCAGGAGCTGCTGTGGGGCAGATGTGGGTCAGATCTATGGGGCAAGAGCTGCTGTGGTGCAGATGTGGGTCAGATCTATAGGGCAGGAGCTGCTGTGGGGCTGATACGGTTAAGATCTATGGAGCGGGAGATGCTATGGGCTGATGAGGGTAAGATCTATGGGGCACGAGCTGATGTGGGGCTGATGTTGGTCAGATCTATAGGGCAGGAGCTGCAGTGGGTCTGATGTGGGTCAGATCTATGGGGCAGGATCTCCTGTGGGGCTGATGTGGGTCAAATCAATGGGGCAGAGCTGCTCTGGGGCACATGTGGGTCAGATCTATGGAGCAGGAGCTGCTGTGGGGCAGATTTGAATCAGATCTATAGGGCAGGAGCTGCTGTGGGTCAGATCTATGGAGCAGGAGCTGCTGTGGGGCACATGTGAGTTAGATCTATGGGCCAGGAGATGGTGTGGGGCAGATTTGGGTCAGATGTATGGGGCAGGAGCTGATGGTGGGGCTGATGTTGGTCAGATCTATAGGGCAGGAGCTGCAGTGGGGCTGATGCGGGTAACATCTATGGGGCAGGAGCTGCTCTGGGGATGATGTGGGTCAGATCTATGGGGCAGGAGCTTCTTTGGGGCTGATGGTGGTTAGATTTATATGGCAGGAGCTGCTGTGTGGCACATGTGGGTCAGACCTATGGGGCAGGAGCTGCAGAGGGGATGATGTAGGTCAGATCTATGGGGCAGGAGTTGCTGTGGGGCAGATGAGGGACATATCTATGGTGCAAAATCTGCTGTTGGACTGATGTGGGTCAGATCTATGAGTTTGGAGCTGCTGTGGGGCACATGTGGGTCAGATCTATGGTGCAGGAGATGCTGCGGGGCTGATTTGGGTCAGATCTATGGGTCAGCAGCTGCTGTGGGTCTGATGTGGGTCAGATCTATGGGGCAGGAGCTGCTGTGGGGATGATGTGGGTCAGATCTATGGGGCAGGAGCTGCTGTGGGGCTGACTTGGGTCAGATCTAGGTGGCAGGAGCTGCTGTGGGGCTGATGTGGGTCAGATCTATGGGGCAGGAGATGCTGTGAGTCAGATCTATGAGGCAGGAGCTGCTGTGGGGCTGATGTGTGTCAGGTCTATGGGGCAGGACCTGCTGTGTGGCTGATGCGGGTCAGATCTATGGGGCATGAGCTGCTATGGGTCAGATCTATGGGGCAGGAGCTGCAGTGGAGATGATGTAGGTCAGATCTGTGGTGTAGGAGCAGCAGTGGGGCAGATGTGTGTCAGATCTTTGGGGAGGATCTGCTGTGGGGCTGATGTGGGTCAGATCTATGGGGCAGGATCTCCTGGGGGCTGATGTGGGTCAGATCTGTGGGGTAAAATCTGCTGTGGGGCAGATGTGGTTCAGATCTATGGGTCAGGAGCTGATGTGGGGCAGATGTGGGTCAGATCTATGGGGCAAGAGCTGCTGTGGTGCAGATGTGAATCAGATCTATGGGGCAGGAGCTGCTGTGGGGCTGATACGGTTAAGATCTATGGAGCGGGAGATGCTATGGGGCTGATGAGGGTCAGATCTATGGGGCAGGAGCTGATGTGGGGCTGATGTGTGTCAGATCTATGGGGCAGGAGCTGCTGTGGGTCAGATGTGGGTCAGATCTGCAGGTCAGGAGCTGCTGTGGGGCTGATGTGGGTCAGATCTATGGAGCAGGAGCTGCTGTGGGGCAGATTTGAATCAGATCAATAGGGCAGGAGCTGCTGTGGGTCAGATCTATGGGCAGGAGCTGCTGTGGGGCACATGTGAGTTAGATCTATGGGGCAGGAGATGGTGTGGGGCAGATTTGGGTCAGATGTATGGGTCAGGAGCTGCTGTGTGGCTGATGTTGGTCAGAACTATGGGGCATGGGCTGCTGTGGGTCAGATCTACGGGACTGGAGCTGCAGTGGAGCACATGTGGGTCAGATCTATGGGGTAGAAGCTGCTGTGGGGCTGATGGGGGTCATATCTATAAGGCAGGAGCTGCTGTGGGGCTGACTTGGGTCAGATCTATGAGGCAGGAGCTGCTGTGGGGCAGATTTGGGTCAGATCTATGGGGCAGGAGCTGCTGTGGGGCTGATGTGGGTCAGATTTATGAATCAGGAGATGCTGTGTGGCTGATGTGGGTCAGATCTATGGGGCAGGAGCTGCTTTGGGGCTTATGGTGGTTAGATCTATATGGCAGGAGCTGCTGTGGGGCACATGTGGGTCAGACCTATGGGGCAGGAGCTGCAGAGGGGATGATGTAGGTCATATCTATGGGGCAGGAGTTGCTGTGGGGCAGATGAAGGACATAACTATGGTGCAAAATCTGCTGTTGGACTGATGTGGGTCAGATCTATGAGTTTGGAGCTGCTGTGGGGCACATGTGGGTCAGATCTATGGGGCAGGAGCTGCTGCGGGGCTGATTTGGGTCAGATCTATGGGGCAGGAGCTGCTGTGGGGCTGATGTGGGTCAGATCTATGGGGCAGGAGATGCTGTGAGTCAGATCTATGAGGCAGGAGCTGCTGTGGGGCTGATGTGTGTCAGATCTATGGGGCAGGAGCTGCAGTGGAGATGATGTAGGTCAGATCTGTGGTGTAGGAGCAGCAGTGGGGCAGATGTGTGTCAGATCTTTGGGGAGGATCTGCTGTGGGGCTGATGTGGGTCAGATCTATGGGGCAGGATCTCCTGGGGGCTGATGTGGGTCAGATCTGTGGGGTAAAATCTGCTGTGGGGCAGATGTGGTTTAGATCTATGGGTCAGGAGCTGATGTGGGGCAGATGTGGGTCAGATCTATGGGGCAAGAGCTGCTGTGGTGCAGATGTGAATCAGATCTATGGGGCAGGAGCTGCTGTGGGGCTGATACGGTTAAGATCTATGGAGCGGGATATGCTATGGGGCTGATGAGGGTCAGATCTATGGGGCAGGAACTGATGTGGGGCTGATGTTGTTCAGATCTATGGGGCAGGAGCTGCTGTGGGTCAGATGTGGGTCAGATCTACAGGTCAGGAGCTGCTGTGGGGCTGATGTGGGTCAAATCAATGGGGCAGAGCTGCTCTGGGGCACATGTGGGTCAGATCTATGGAGCAGGAGCTGCTGTGGGGCAGATTTGAATCAGATCCATAGGGCAGGAGCTGCTGTGGGTCAGATCTATGGAGCAGGAGCTGCTGTGGGGCACATGTGAGTTAGATCTATGGGGCAGGAGATGGTGTGGGGCAGATGTGGGTCAGATGTATGGGGCAGGAGCTGATGTGGGGCTGATGTTGGTCAGATCTATACGGCAGGAACTGCTGTGGGGCAGATTTGGGTCAGATCTATGGGGCAGGAGCAGCAGTGGGGCAGATGTGGTCAGATCTATGGGTCAGGAGCTGCAGTGGAGATGATGTACGTCAGATCTATGGGGCAGGAGCTGCTGTGGGGCTGATGTGGGTCAGATCAATGGGGCTGAAGCTGCTGTGGGTCATATCTATTGGGCAGCAGCTGCTTTACATATGATGTGTGTCAGATCTATGGGGCAGGAGCTGCTGTGGGGCTGATGTGGGTTAGATCTATGGGTCAGGAGCTGCAGTGGGGCTGATGGGGGTCAGATCTATGGGGCAGGAGCTACTGTGGGGCTGATGTGGGTCATATCAATGGGGCAGAGCTGCTCTGGGGGACATGTGGGTTGATCTATGGAGCAGGAGCTGCTGTGGGGCAGATTTGAATCAGATCTATAGGGCAGGAGCTGCTGTGGGTCAGATCTATGGTGTAGGAGCTGCTGTGGGGCACATGTGAGTTAGATCTATTTGGCAGGATCTGCTGCTGTGGGGCAGATTTGGGTCAGATCTATGGGGCAGGAGCAGCAGTGGGGCAGATGTGGTCAGATCTATGGGTCAGGAGCTGCAGTGGAGATGATGTACGTCAGATCTATGGGGCAGGAGCTGCTGTGGGGCTGATGTGGGTCAGATCAATGGGGCTGAAGCTGCTGTGGGTCATATCTATTGGGCAGCAGCTGCTTTACATATGATGTGTGTCAGATCTATGGGGCAGGAGCTGCTGTGGGGCTGATGTGGGTTAGATCTATGGGGCAGGAGCTGCAGTGGGGCTGATGGGGGTCAGATCTATGGGGCAGGAGCTACTGTGGGGCTGATGTGGGTCAAATCAATGGGGCATAGCTGCTCTGGGGTACATGTGGGTCAGATCTATGGAGCAGGAGCTGAAGTGCGCCGGCACAGTCCAACCGCTCCCAGCGGGTTCCGCTCGGCTCGGACGCTCCTCGGCAGAGTCGGGCGATCTGAGCCGCGGCAACACGGTCCAGCCTCTCCAGGCGGACTCAGCTCGGCTCGGACGTACCGCGGAAGTGGCCAAGTGCCGCTCTTGTGGCTGCTCCGCTGCGCCGGCACTGTGTACCCGGCTCCGAGCGTCTCCCGGGGGGGGGGGGGATTGGGGGGGGGGGGCACGGCATCGGCGGCTAGGCGTCGCTGCCCATGCGGCTCGACTAGGTCGGCACGATCTACCCGGCTCCGAGCGGGCCGTGGTGGTCGGCGGCGGCGGCTAGGGATCGTTGCCTATGCGGCTCGGCTAGGTCGGCACGGTCTACCCGGCTCCGAGCAGGCCGTGGTGCTCGGCGACAATGGCTAGGGGTCGCTGCCTAAGCGGCTCGACTAGGTCGGCACAGTCTACCCTGCTCCGTGCCTGCGCGAGGGCTCGGCGGCGGTCGCTAGGTGTCGCTGCACGTCTGCCAGCCCGTCTGTCAGCGACCTCTAGCGTCCGCGGCGGAGCAGGGTAGACCGTGCCGACGTGAGCCGGCCGCCGCTCAGCGACACATGGCCGCCGCCGCATGAGCTTCGGTCCACTCGGAGCCGGGTAGACCGTGCCGACCAACTCGAGCCGGACGTTCAGCGACCGCTGGCCAGCACGGAGGCTCGTGTGCGCCGGCACGGTCCAGACTCTCCCGGTGGGTTCCGCACGGCTCGGACGCTCCTCGGCGGCGTCCGGCGATTTGAGCCGCAGCGGCACAAGTGCGCCGGCACGGTCCAACCGCTCTCGGCGGGCTCGGCTCGACTCGGACGTTCCGCGGCGGCGTCCGGGGTGTCTCAGCCGTGGAGGCTCGGGTGCGCCGGCACGGTCCAGCCTCTCCCGGCGGGCTCCGCTCGGCTCGAACGTTCCTTGGCGGCGTCCGGCGATCTGAGCCGCGGCTGCTCGAGTGCGCCGGCACGGTCCAACCGCTCCCGGCGGGTTCCGCTCGGCTCGGACGCTCCTCGGCGGAGTCGGGCGATCTGAGCCGTGGCGACACGGTCCAGCCTCTCCAGGCGGACTCAGCTCGGCTTGGACGTTCCGCAGAAGTGGCCAAGTGCCGCTCTTGCGGCTGCTCCGCTGCGCTGGCACTGTGTACCCGGCTCCGAGCGCCTCCGGGGGCAGGTAGGGAAGAGGGGGGGGGGGGGTGTGTGGAGGGGGGGGGGGTGTGGAGGGGGGGGGGGCACGGCGTCGGAGGCTAGGCGTCGCTGCCGATGCGGCTCGACTAGGTCGGCACGGTCTACCCGGCTCCGAGCGGGCCGTGGTGCTCTGCGGCGGCGGCTAGGGGTCGCTGCCTAAGGGTCTCGACAAGGTCGGCACGGTCTACCCGGCTCCGAGCGTGCGCGAGGGCTCGGCGGCGGTCGCTAGGTGTCGCTACACATCTGCCAGCCCGTCCGTCAGTGACCTCTAGCGTCCGCGGCGGAGCAGGGTAGACCGTGCCGACGTGAGCCGGCCGCCGCTCAGCGACCCCTGGCCGCCGCCGCATGAGCTTCGGTCCGCTCGGAGCCGGGTAGACCGTGCCGACCAACTCGAGCCGGACGTGCAGCGACCGCTGGCCAGCGCGGAGGCTCGTGTGCACCGGCATGGTCCAGCCTCTCCCGGCGGGTTCCGCTCGGCTCGGACGCTCCTCGGAGGAGTCGGGTGATCTGAGCCGCGGCGACATGGTCCAGCCTCTCCCAGCGGGCTCCGCTCGGCACGGACGTTCCTCGGCGGCGTTTGGCGATCTGAGCCGCGGCAGCACAAGTGCGCCGGCACGGTTCAACTGCTCTCGGCGTGCTCGGCTCGGCTTGGACGTTCCGCGGCGGCGTCTGGGGGGTCTCAGCCGCGGAGGCTCGGGTGCGCCGGCACGGTCCAGCCTCTCCCGGCGGGCTCCGCTCGGCTCGGACGTTCCTCGGCGACATCCGGCGATCTGAGCCGCGGCGGCTCGAGTGCGCCGGCACAGTCCAACTGCTCCCGGCGGGTTCCGCTCGGCTCGGACGCTCCTCGGCGGAGTCGGGCGATCTGAGCCGCGGCGGCTCGAGTGCGCCGGCACGGCACAGCCTCTCCCGGCGGGCTCCGCTCGGCACGGACGTTCCTCGGCGGCGTCCGGCGATCTGAGCCGCGGCGGCACGAGTGCGCCGGCACGGTCAAACCGATCTCGGCGGGCTCGGCTCGGCTCGGACGTTCCGCGGCGGCGTTCGGGGGGTCTCAGCCGCGGAGGCTCGGGTGCGCCGGCACGGTCCAGCCTCTCCCGGCGGGCTCCGCTCCGCTCGGACGTTCCTCGGCGGCGTCCGGTGATCTGAGCTGCGGCGGCTCTTGTGCGCCGGCACGGTCCAACCGCTCCCGGCGGGTTCCGCTCGGCTCGGACGCTCCTCGGCGGAGTCGGGCGATCTGAGCTGTGGCGACAAGGTCCAGCCTCTCCAGGCGGACTCAGCTCGGCTCGGACGTTCTGCAGAAGTGGCCAAGTGCCGCTCTTGTTGCTGCTCTGCTACGCTGGCACTGTGTACCCGGCTCCGAGCGTCTCCGGGGGGGGGGGGGGGGGGGAAGAGGGGGCGGGTGGGTGGGGGGAGTAAGGGGGGGGGGGCACGGCGTCGGCGGCTAGGCATCGCTGCCCATGCGGCTCGACTAGGTCGGCACGGTCTACCCAGCTCCGAGCGGGCCGTGGTTCTCGGCGGCGGCGGCTAGGGGTCGCTGCCTATGCGTCTCGGCTAGGTCGGCACGGTCTACCTGGCTCCGAGCGGGCCGTGGTGCTCGGCGGCGGCGGCTAGGGGTCGCTGCCTATGCGGCTCGTCTAGGTCGGCACGGTCTCCCTGGCTCCGAGCGGGCCGTGGTGCTCAGCGGCGGCGGCTAGGGGTCGCTGCCTATGCGGCTCGGCTAGGTCGGCACGGTCTACCCGGCTCCGAGCGGGCCGTGGTGCTCGGCGGCGGCGGCTAGGCGTCGCTGCCTATGTGTCTCGGCTAGGTCGGCACGGTCTACCCGGCTCCGAGCGGGCCGTGGTGCTCGGCGACGGTGGCTAGGGTTCGCTGCCTAAGCGGCTCGACTAGGTCTGCACGGTCTACCCGGGTCCGAGAGGGCTAGGGTGCTCGGCGGTGGCTGCTAGGGGTCGCTGCCTATGCGGCTCGGCTAGGTCGGCACGGTCTACCCAGCTCCGAGCAGGCCGTGGTGCTCGGCGGCGGCGGCTAGGGGTCGCTGCCTATGCGGCTCGGCTAGGTCGGCACCGTCTACCCGGCTCCGAGCGGGCCGTGGTGCTCGGCGACGGTGGCTAGGGGTCGCTGCCCAAGCGGCTCGACTAGGTCGGCACTCTGTACGCGGCTCCGAGCGTCTCCGGGTGGGGGGGGGGGGGGGGGGGAAAGGGGGGGGGGGGGGGGGGAAAGGGGGGGGGGGGGTGGGAGTAAGGGGGGGGGGGCACGGCGTCGGCATCTAGTCGTCGCTGCCCATGCGGCTCGGCTAGGTCGGCACGGTCTACCCGGCTCCGAGCCGGCCGTGGTGCTCGGCGGCGGCGGCTAGGGGTCGCTGCCTGTGCGGCTCAGCTAGGTCGGCACGGTCTACCCGGCTCCGAGCTGGCTGTGGTTCTCGGCGGCGGTGGCTAGGGGTCGCTGCCTATGCGTCTCGGCTAGGTCGGCACGGTCTACCCGGCTCCGAGCGGGCTGTGGTGCTCGGCGGCGGGGGCTAGGGGTCGCTGCCTATGCGGCTTGGCTAGGTCGGCACGGTCTACCCGGCTCTGATCGGGCCGTGGTGCTCGGCGGCGGCGGCTAGGGGTGGCTGCCTATGCGGCTGGTCTAGGTCGGGACGATCTCCCTGGCTCCGAGCGGGCCGTGGTGCTCAGCGGCGGAGGCTAGGGGTCGCTGCCAATGCGGCTCGGCTAGGTCGGCACGGTCTACCCGGCTCCGAGCGGGCCGTGGTGCTCGGCGACGGTGGCTAGGGGTCGCTGCCTAAGCGGCTCGACTAGGTCGGCATGGTCTACCCGGCTCTGAGCCGGCTAGGGTGCTCGGCGGCGGATGCTAGAGGTCGCTGCCTATGCGGCTCGACTAGGTCGGCACAGTCTACCCTGCTCCGTGCCTGCGCGAGGGCTCAGCGGCGGTCGCTAGGTGTCGCTGCACGTCTGCCAGCCCGTCCGTCAGCGACCTCTAGCGTCCGCGGCGGAGCAGGGTAGACCGTGCCGACGTGAGCCGGCCGCCGCTCAGCAACCCATGGCCGCCGCCGCATGAGCTTCGGTCCGCTCGGAGCCGGGTAGACCGTGCCGACCAACTCGAGCCGGACATGCAGCGACCGCTGGCCAGCGCGGAGGCTCGTGTGCGCCGGCATGGTCCAGCCTCTCCCGGCGGGTTCCGCTCGGCTCGGACACTCCTCGGCGGCGTCCGGCGATCTGAGCCGCAGCGGCACGAGTGCGCCGGCACGGTCCAACCGCTCTCGGCGGGCTCGGCTCGGCTCGGACGTTCCGTAGCGGCGTCCGGGGTGTCTCAGCCGCGGAGGCTCGGGTGCGCCGGCACGGTCCAGCCTCTCCCGGCGGGCTCCGCTCGGCTCGGACGCTCCTCGGCGGAGTCGGGCGATCTGAGCCGCGGCGACACGGTCCAGCCTCTCCAGGCGGACTCAGCTTGGCTCGGACGTTCCGCGGAAGTGGACAAGTGCCGCTCCTGTGGCTGCTCCGCTGCGCTGGCACTGTGTACCCGGCTCCGAGCGTCTCAGGGGGCAGGGGGGAAGAGGGGGGGGGGGGGGGGAGTTACGGGGGGGGCACGGCGTCGGCAGATAGGGGTCGCTGCCCATGTGGCTCGTCTAGGTCGGCACGGTCTACCCAGCTCCGAGCGGGCCGTGGTGCTCGGCGGCGGCGGGTAGGGGTCGCTGCCTATGCGGCTCGACTAGGTCGGCACGGTCTACCCGGCTCCGAGCGGGCCGTGGTGCTCGGCGGCGGCGGCTAGGGGTCGCTACCTATGCGGCTCGGCTAGGTCGGCACGGTCTACCCGGCTCCGAGCGTGCGCGAGGGCTCGGCGGCGGTCGCTAGGTGTCGCTGCACGTCTGCCAGCCCGTCCGTCAGCGACCTCTAGCGTCCGCAGCGGAGCAGGGTAGACCGTGCCGACGTGAGCCGGACGCCGCTCAGCGACCCCTGGCCGCCGCCGCATGAGCTTCGGTCCGCTCAGAGCCGGGTAGACCGTGCAGACCAACTCGAGCCGAACGTGCAGCGACCGCTGGCAAGGGCGGAGGCTCGTGTGCGCCGGCACGGTCCAGCCTCTCCCGGCGGGCTCTGTTCGGTTCGGACGTTCCTCGGTGGTGTCCGGGGGGTCTCAGCCGCGGCGGCTCGAGTACGCCGGCACTGCACAGCCTCTCCCGGCAGGCTCCGCTCGGCATGGACTTTCCTTGGCGTCGTCCGGCGATCTGAGCCGCGGCAGCACGAGTGCGCCGGCACGGTCCAGCCTCTCCCGGCGGGCTCTGCTCGGCTCGGACGTTCCTCGGCGACGTCCGGCGATCTGAGCCGCGGCGGCTCGAGTGCGCCGGCACAGTCCAACCGCTCCCGGCGGGTTCCGCTCGGCTCCGATGCTCCTCTGTGGAGTCGGGCGATCTGAGCCGCGGCGGCTCGAGTGCGCCGGCACTGCACAGCCTCTCCCGGCGGGATCCGCTCGGCACGGATGTTCCTCGGCGGCGTCCGGCGATCCGAGCCGCGGCGGCACGAGTGCGCCGGCACGGTCCAACCGCTCTCGGCGGGATCGGCTCGGCTCGGACGTTCCGCGGTGGCGTCCGGGGGGTCTCAGCCGCGGAGGCTCGGGTGCGCCGGCACGGTCCATCCTCTCCTGGCGGGCTCCGCTCGGCTCGGACGCTCCTCGGCGGAGTCGGGCGATCTCAGCCGTGGCGACACGGTCCAGCCTCTCCAGGCGGACTCAGCTCGGCTCGGACGTTCCGTGGAAGTGGCCAAGTGCCGCTCTTGGGGCTGCTCTGCTGCGCCGGCACTCTGTACCCGGCTCCGAGCGTCTCCGGGTGGGGGAGGGGGGGGGGGGGAAAGGGGGGGTGGGGGTGGGAGTAAGGGGGGGGGGGCACGGCGTCGGCGGCTAGGCGTCGCTGCCCATGCGGCTCGGCTAGGTCGGCACGGTCTACCCGGCTCTGAGCCGGCCGTGGTGCTCGGCGGCGGCGGCTAGGGGTTGCTGCCTGTGCGGCTCAGCTAGGTCGGCACGGTCTACCCGGCTCCGAGCTGGCTGTGGTTCTCAGCGGCGGCGGGTAGGGGTCGCTGCCTATGCGGCTAGTCTAGGTCGGCACGGTCTACCCGGCTCCGAGCGGGCCGTGGTGCTCGGCGGCGGGGGCTAGGGGTCGCTGCCTATGCGGCTCGGCTAGGTCGGCACGGTCTACCCGGCTTTGAGCGGGCCGTGGTGCTCGGCGACGGTGGCTAGGGGTCGCTGCCTAAGCGGCTCGACTAGGTCGGCACGGTCTACCTGGCTCCGAGCGTGCGCGAGGGCTCGGCGGCTTTCGCTAGGTGTCGCTGCACGTCTGCCAGCCCGTCCGTCAGCGACCTCTAGCGTCCGCGGCGGAGCAGGGTAGACCGTGCCGACGTGAGCCGGACGCCGCTCAGCGACCCCTGGCCGTCTCCGCATGAGCTTCGGTCCGCTCAGAGCCGGGTAGACCGTGCAGACCAACTCGAGCCGAACGTGCAGCGACCGCTGTCAAGGGCGGAGGCTCGTGTGCGCCGGCACGGTCCAGCCTCTCCCGGCGGGCTCTGTTCGGTTCGGACGTTCCTCGGTGGTGTCCGGGGGGTCTCAGCCGCGGCGGCTCGAGTACGCCGGCACTGCACAGCCTCTCCCGGCAGGCTCCGCTCGGCATGGACTTTCCTTGGCGTCGTCCGGCGATCTGAGCCACGGCAGCACGAGTGCGCCGGCACGGTCCAACCGCTCTCGGCGGGCTCGGCTCGGCTCAGACGTTCCGCGGCGGCGTCCGGGAGGTCTCAGCCACGGAGGCTCGGGTGCGCCAGCACGGTCCAGCCTCTCCCGGCGGGCTCTGCTCGGCTCGGACGTTCCTCGGCGACGTCCGGCGATCTGAGCCGCGGCGGCACGAGTGCGCCGGCACGGTCCATCCTCTCCTGGCGGGCTCCGCTCGGCTCGGACGCTCCTCGGCGGAGTCGGGCGATCTCAGCCGTGGCGACACGGTGCAGCCTCTCCAGGCGGACTCAGCTCGGCTCGGACGTTCCGTGGAAGTGGCCAAGTGCCGCTCTTGGGGCTGCTCTGCTGCACCGGCACTCTGTACCCGGCTCCGAGCGTCTCCGGGGGGGGGGGGGGGGGGGAAGAGGGCGGGGGGCACGGCGTCGGCGGCTAGGCGTCGCTGCTCATGCGGCTCGACTAGGTCGGCACGGTCTACCCGGCTCCGAGCGGGCCGTGGTGCTCGGCGGCGGCGGCTAGGGGTCGCTACCTATGCGTCACGGCTAGGTCGGCACGGTCTACCCGGCTCCGAGCGGGCCGTGGTGCTCGGCGGCGGCGGCTAGGGGTCGCTGCCTATGCGTCTCGTCTAGGTAGGCACGGTCTACCTGGCTCCGAGCGTACCGTGGTGCTCGGCGGCGGCGGCTAGGGGTCGCTGCCTATGCGGCTCGGCTAGGACGGCACGGTCTACCCGGCTCCTGCGGGCCGTGGTGCTCGGCGACGGTGGCTAGGGGTCGCTGCCTAAGCGGCTCGACTAGGTCGGCACGGTCAACCCGGCTGCGAGCGGGCTAGGGTGCACGGCGTCGGCGGCTAGGCGTCGCTGCCCATGCGGCTCGACTAGGTCGGCACGGTCTACCAGGCTCCGAGCGGGCCGTGGTGCTCGGCGGCGGCGCCTAGGGGTCGCTGCCTATGCGGCTCGGCTAGGTCGGCACGGTCTACCCGGCTCCGAGCGTGCGCGAGGGCTCGGCGGCGGTCGCTAGGTGTCGCTGAACGTCTGCCAGCCCGTCCGTCAGCGACCTCTAGCGTCCGCGGCGGAGCAGGGTAGACCGTGCCGACGTGAGCCGGCCGCCGCTCAGCGACCCATGGCCGCCGCCGCATGAGCTTCGGTCCGCTCGGAGCCGGGTAGACCGTGCCGACCAACTCGAGCCGGACGTGCAGCGACCGCTGGCCAGCTCGAGGCTCGTGTGCGCCGGCACAGTCCAGCCTCTCCCGGCGGGTTCCGCTCGGCTCGGACGCCCCTCGGCGGAGACGGGCGATCTGAGCCGCGGCTGCTCAAGTACGCCGGCAATGCACAGCCTCTCCCAGCGGGCTCCGCTCGGCACGGACGTTCCTCGGCGACGTTTGGCGATCTGAGCCGCGGCGGCACGAGTGTGCCGGCACGGTCCAACCGATCTCGGCATGCTTGGCTCGGCTCGGACGTTCCGCGGCGGCGTCCGGGGGGTCTCAGCCGCGGAGGCTCGGGTGCGCCGGCACGGTCCAGCCTCTCCTGGCGGGCTCCGCTCGGCTCGGACGTTCCTCGGCGACATCCGGCGATCTGAGCCGCGGCGGCTCGAGTGCGCCGGCACAGTCCAACCTCTCCCGGCCGGTTCTGCTCGGCTCGGACGCTCCTCGGCGGAGTCGGGCGATCTGAGCCGCGGTGGCTCGAGTGCGCCGGCACGGCACAGCCTCTACCGGCGGGCTCCGCTCGGCACGGACGTTCCTCGGCGGCGTCCAGCGATCTGAGCCGCGGCGGCACGAGTGCGCCGGCACGGTCCAACCGATCTCGGCTGGCTCGGCTCGGCTCGGACGTTCCGCGGCGGCGTTCGGGGGGTCTCAGCCGCGGAGGCTCGGGTGCGCCGGCACGGTCCAGGCTCTCCCGGCGGGCTCCGCTCGGCTCGGACGTTCCTCGGCGGCGTCCGGCGATCTGAGCCGCGGCGGCTCGAGTGCGCCGGCACGGTCCAACCGCTCCCGGCGGGTTCCGCTCGGCTCGGACGCTCCTCGGCAAAGTCGGGCGATCTGAGCCGCGGCGACACGGTCCAGCCTCTCCAGGCGGACTCAGCTCGGCTCGGACGTTCCGCGGAAGTGGCCAAGTGCCGCTCTTGTGGCTGCTCCGCTGCGCTGGCACTGTGTACCCGGCTCCGAGCGTCTCCGGGGGCAGGGGAGGAAGGGTGGGGGGGGGGGAGTAAGGGAGGGGAGGGCACGGCGTCGGCGGCTAGGTGTCGCTGCCCATGCGGCTCGACTAGGTCGGCACAATCTACCCGGCTCCGAGCGGGCCGTGGTGCTCGGCAGCGGCGGCTAGGGGTCGCTGCCTATGCGGCTCGGCTAGGTCGGCACGGTCTACCCGGCTCCGAGCGGGCCGTTGTGCTCGGCGACAATGGCTAGGGGTCGCTGCCTAAGCGGCTCGACTAGGTCGGGACCGTCTACCCGGCTCCGAGCGGGCTTGGGTTCTCGGCGGCGGCTGATAGAGGTCGCTGCCTATGCGGCTCGACTGGGTCAGCACAGTCTACCCGGCTCCATGCCTGCGCGAGGGCTCGGCGGCGGTCGCTAGGTGTCGCTGCACGTCTGCCAGCCCGTCCGTCAGCGACCTCTAGCGTCCGCGGCGGAGCAGGGTAGACCGTGCCAACGTGAGCCGGACGCCGCTCAGCGACCCATGTCCGCCGCCGCATGATCTTTGGTCCGCTCGGAGCCGGGTAGACCGTGCCGACCAACTCGAGCCGGATGTGCAGCGACCGCTGGCCAGCGCGGAGGCTCGTGTGTGCCGGCACGGTCCAGCCTCTCCCAGCGGGTTCCGCTCGGCTCGGACGCTCCTCGGCGGAGTCGGGCGATCTGAGCCACGGCGGCTCGAGTGTGCCGGCACTGCACAGCCTCTCCCGGCGGGCTCTGCTCGGCACGGACGTTCCTCGGCAGCGTCCGGCGATCTGAGCCGCGGCGGCACGAGTGCGCCGGCACGGTCCAACCGCTCTCGGAGGGCTCGGCTCGGCTCGGACGTTCCGCGGCGGCGTCCAGGGTGTCTCAGCCGCGGAGGCTCGGGTGCGCCGGCACGGTCCAGCCTCTCCCGGCGGGCTCCGCTCGGCTCGGACGTTCCTCGGCAACGTCCGGCGATCTGAGCCGCAGCGGCTCGAGTGCGCCGGCACGGTCCAACCGCTCCCGGCGGGTTCCGCTCGGCTCGGACGCTCCTCGGCGGAGTCGGGCGATCTGAGCCGCGGCGACACGGTCCAGCCTCTTCAGGCGGACTCAGCTCGGCTCGGACGTTCCGCGGAAGTGGCCAAGTGCCGCTCTTGTGGCTGCTCCGCTGCACTGGCACTGTGTACCCGGCTCCGAGCGTCTCCGGGGGCAGGGGGGGAAGAGGGGGGGGTGGGAGGGGAATAAGGGGGGGGGGGGCACGGCGTCGGCGGCTAGGCATCGCTGCCCATGCGACTCGAGTAGACCGGCATGGTCTACCCGGCTCCGAGCGGGCCGTGGTGCTCGGCGGCGGCGGCTAGGTGTCGCTGCCTATGCGGCTAGTCTAGGTCGGCACGGTCCACCCGGCTCCGAGCGGGCCGTGGTGCTCGGCGGCGGGGGCTAGGGCTTGCTGCCTATGCGGCTCGTCTAGGTCGGCACGGTCTACTAGGCTCCGAGCGTGCGTGAGGGCTCGGCGGCGGTCGCTAGGTGTCGCTGCACGTCTGCCAGCCCGTCCGTCAGCGACCTCTAGCGTCTGCGGCGGAGCAGGGTAGACCGTGCCGACGTGAGCCGGAAGCCGCTCAGCGACCCCTAGCCGCCGCCGCATGAGCTTCGGTCCGCTCGGAGCCGGGTAGACCGTGCCGACCAACTCGAGCCGGACGTGCAGAGACCGCTGGCCAGGGCGGAGGCTCGTGTGCGCCGGCACGGTCCAGCCTCTCCCGGCGGGCTCCGCTCGGCTCGGACGTTCCTCGGCGGCATCCGGCGATCTGAGCCGCAGCGGCTCGAGTGCGCCGGCACGGTCCAACCGCTCCCGGCGGGTTCCACTCGGCTCGGACGCTCCTCGGCGGAGTCGGGCGATCTGAGCAGCGGCGGCTCGAGTGCGCCGGCACTGCACAGCCTCTCCCGGCGGGATCCGCTCGGCAATGACGTTCCTCGGCGGGGTACGGCGATCTGAGCCGCGGCGGCTCGAGTGCGCCGGCACGGTCCAACCGCTCTCGGCGGGCTCAACTCGGCTCGGACGTTCTGCGGCGGCGTCCGTGGGGTCTCAGCCGCGGAGGCTCGGGTGCGCCAGCACGGTCCAGCCTCTCCCGGCGGGCTCCGCTCGGCTCAGACGCTCCTCGGCGGAGTCGGGCGATCTGAGCCGCGGCGACACGGTCCAGCCTCTCCAGGCGGACTCAGCTCGCTCTGACGATCCGCGGAAGTTGCCAAGTGCCGCTCTTGTGGCTGCTCCGCTGCGCCGGCACTCTGTACCCGGTTCCGAGCGTCTCCGGGGGGGGGGGGGGGGGGGGAAGAGGGGGCGGGTGGGTGGGGGGAGTAAGGGGGGGGGGGGCACGGCGTCGGAGGCTAGGCATCGCTGCCCATGCGGCTCGACTAGGTCGGCACGGTCTACCCGGCTCCGAGCGGGCCGTGGTGCTCGGCGGCGGCGGCTAGGGGTCGCTGCCTATGCGGCTCGGCTAGGTCGGCACGGTCTACCCGGCTCTGAGCGGGCCGTCGTTCTCGGCGGCGGCGGCTAGGGGTCGCTGCCTATGCGTCTCGGCTAGGTCGGTACAGTCTACCCGGCTCCAAGCGGGCTGTGGTGCTCAGCGGCGGTGGCTAAGGGTCGCTGCCTATGCATCTCGGCAAGGTCGGCACGGTCTACCTGGCTCCAAGCGGGCCGTGGTGCTCGGCGGCGGCGGCTAGGGGTCGCTGCCTATGCGGCTCGGCTAGGACGGCACGGTCTACCCGGCTCCGAGCGGGCTGTGGTGCTCGGCGGCGGGGGCTAGGGGTCGCTGCCTATGCGGCTCGGCTAGGTCGGCACGGTCTACCCAGCTCCGAGCGGGCCGTGGTGCTCGGCGACGGTGGTTAGGGGTCGCTGCCTAAGCGGCTCGACTAGGTCTGCACGGTCTACCCGGGTCCGAGAGGGCTAGGGTGCTCGGCGGTGGCTGCTAGGGGTCGCTGCCTATGCGGCTCGGCTAGGTCGGCACGGTCTACCCGGCTCCGAGCGGGCTGTGGTGCTCGGCGGCGGCGGCTAGGGGTCGCTGCCTATGCGGCTCGCCTAGGTCGGCACCGTCTACCCGGCTCCGAGCGGGCCGTGGTGCTCGGCGACGGTGGCTAGGGGTCGCTGCCTAAGCGGCTCGACTAGGTCGGCACGGTCTACCCGGCTCCGAGCGTGCGCGAGGGCTCGGCGGCGGTCGCTAGGTGTCGCTGCACGTCTGCCCGCCCGTCCGTCAGCGACCTCTAGCGTCCGCGGCGGAGCAGGGTAGACCGCGCCGACGTGAGCCGGACGCCGCTCAGCGACCACTGGCCGCCGCCGCATGAGCTTAGGTCCGCTCGGAGCCGGGTAGACCGTGCCGACCAACTCGAGCCGGACGTGCAGCGACCGCTGGCCAGGACGGAGGCTCATGTGCGCCGGCACGGTCCAGCCTCTCCCGGCGGGCTCTGTTCGGTTCGGACGTTCCTTGGTGGTGTCCGGGGTGTCTAAGCCGCGGCGGCTCGAGTACGCCGGCACTGCACAGCCTCTCCCGGCGGGATCCGCTTGGCACGGACGTTCCTCGGCGGTGTCCGGCGATCTGAGCCGCTGTGGCACGAGTGCGCCGGCACGGTCCAACTGCTCTCGGCAGGCTCGGCTCGGCTCGGACGTTCCGCGGCGGCATCCGGGGGGTCTCAGCCGCGGAGGCTCGGGTGCACCGGCACGGTCCAGCTTCTCCCGGCGGGCTCCGCTCGGCTCGGACGTTCCTCGGCGACGTCCGGTGATCTGAGCCGCGGCGGCTCGAGTGCGCCGGCACAGTCCAACCGCTCCCGGCGGGTTCCACTCGGCTCGGACGTTCCTCGGCGGAGTCGGGCGATCTGAGCTGCGGCGGCTCGAGTGCGCCGGCACTGCACAGCCTCTCCCGGCGGGATCCGCTCGGCACGGACGTTCCTCGGCGGCGTCCGGCGATCTGAGCCGCGGCGGCACGAATGCGCCGGCACGGTCCAACCGCTCTCGGCGGGCTCGGCTCGGC